>NC_088887.1:103802929-105281262 GCF_037157495.1 Lathamus discolor
AGGTTAGGAAAAGTTAATGATTACATCCAATATATTCCTATTCACATCCTACTATATAAGAAAATAAATAATAATAATAATAATAATAATAATAATAATGCCAAAATGTTAAATGATCAAAAGTAAGGTATTTTTGAAAATCCAAAAAACTGAAACTTACAGCAGCAATACTAACCTTAGAACCCTGGACATGCAACAGACAAAACAGACAACAGATCACAACAATAAAAGAAAAAGAAAATTATTTAAGTTAACTAAAAATACCATGTAAAATTTAAACAAATTAGCATATTAGAATTATACATTTGTTTAACTTACAATTAGAACAGCAAAACATTACAGCTCAGCATGAACATTTGAAAATAAAGGCTTCTAAGAGATATCTATGCACAAAGAAAACTGTAAATCCTGTATTATTACGCAGTTCCTGTAAACACTGATTCTTCCAAACCAATGTACATATTTTATATAGTATATAGAGCAATTTTACGAAGCAATGTAAATCAAAGTAATGTTTTCACTGATTACATAGAAATAAAATGAGTGTTTTACAACAAGCCACTCGAATGTAATGTAATAAAGTAGTTAATCCTTGTATGAGGAGGCAAATATGTTTAAAATGCCTCGACAAAAAAAATATAAACTACAAAAAGCAAACTGGTTCTTCATGCATAATGCTCCTTCCTTCAAAGCAATACAAGATAGATCATTATATATATTATTATATTTGGGAGCAATTTCTTCAATCTAAACCAAGATCATACTGCATATCTGAATGCTCTGAATCACAGAAATACAATGAAAGATTCATTAAGCCCCTGAGACCGAGTTAGTCTTCAAGTTCCATTGTTAGTAATTCAACAGGTGTTTTAAATTTTTATGTTTTAGTTTTAGGTAGAAGGACTTTCTCATCACAAAGGGCTAGGAACTAATTCTTAATTTTTCACTAATTATATTTAAAAAAGAGACAGAAACTGGATTTTCAAGAATACGTTAGTAGTTTTGTAATTTAAATAGCGGGAAAATGTAATCTAACAGGAAGAAAAACAAGCTAAAACTATCTGCTTTTCTTTTGGAATACAAAATACCACATTCAACAGATTTTTAAATGTGTCTTCTTCTGTAGCTGGATACATCTCAAGAATTAACCTGTGGCTATTATCTCTTGATTACTAGTTGAAAGGGCTTACATCAGTGGGCCACTGCTCTTTCTCGGAATCGTTACAGATCACACAGCACCTTTGACAGCACATGAGTCATGAACATGATAATGCTAATAACATATACAGGACATACAAAAATGTATCACATAATGGCTTTTAATCCACATTACTAATAAGGCCATTTAAAAATGTTTAATTGAGTTTTACAGACAGCTGTTCATGTAACTCAAGCAGCCCTCAGATCACAATTTGAAAGCTTCTGTTTCAAACGCTCCAAGTAAGAATTAGAATTATAGACTTCAAAGAACAAACAGAAAAACTAACTAATTGCAAGGAGTCTGGAAATTTACTCTCAATTGTCACATATATGTAACTCCTCAAATTTCTTTTGCCTTAATATCCTCAAGTCCTTGACATTATCTGCTATTCTCGTAGTAAGTAATAATTACTTCAAATTCCTAGCTTGTACAGAAAGTGCTTTATCTGAAAACCAGCTACTATTAACAGAATGCATCTTCCACAAACCTTTTTCCTAACAGCTCCCAAATGTGTGTCTTTCACACCTGCACACCATTTTAAAAATATCTTCCTTATAGTTGTAATTAAAAAAAACACGCCTCAAAGGCCTCCCCCACAGAAAGGAAAAAAAGGAAACCAGGATTTAGTATTTAATGTCCACTCTATAATATTGGCAGAATTATCTAATATCCCCAATTTAATAAGATGACAACAGAATCAACACAGAACACATCCCAGTTTACCCTGTAAACCAACAAAAACTGGTTATATTTTTTTGTTAATATTTGCTTTAATTTCAAATTGTTTCATATATATAATTTACAACCCTTTAAAAATGTACAGATCCTGAGACAGGGGTAGTATAGAACTGAAATCAAAGGAAATATTAAAACATAGATCAGTGTGAATCACAGTAGATTTTCCCATGTATTCCATACAAACATATAGTCTTCACTGTACTCAAGTCACTCATAGATTTGTGAGTGGTTTGTTTTCACAGATAACACATTTCCCCCTTTCATTTTACTATTCAAATTTAAAGGCTCCTGTCTACAGCATTGTTCAGCCCGTCCTAGTCTAAATTAAAAAAAGCAAGGCAAAATGCAGATGTTTATTACAAGATTCAAAGTGAGGAAATTCTGTAATTAGAATTGCCTATTTTGCATCAGACAAGAGATTATGAAGTAATCTTCCACCCAGCCCAGAAGAATTGCCATTTCACTCCAAATCGTAACTATGTAAAGTAAGAAGTCTTTTTGAAATGGAAAACTCCCCTAACATTCATCTTTTAAAAGAAACTGTAACAGTACTGCTTTTACAGCAGGGGAGGGAACAAAAGACAGAATGTGTTGGAAAAAAAAAAAAAAAGCAACCCTGCAACTCCTCTGATATTCTGAAAGTTATTTTGCTAAATTTAGTTCTTTTCTGCATATAGCCTTAGTTAATTCAATCATCCAATATTCAGGATCTATTCTACTAATGAAAAAAAGATGAAATGCCTTTAAAAAAAATGAAAGGCAATGGCACTCATGTAACAACAACTACCTCTATAGCAGGTTGTTGAGAAGAGAGTTTCATAACAGACATTTAGGACTGTTTAAGAATGAGCAGCTCAGGATGAAGCCTTACTTGAACTCAGGACTGAGAAACTGAAGTCAAGGAACTGTGCCTAGGTAGGGCTCTGATATTGATACAGGAATGATGTGTTTCTGTCTGTCACCTTCCCCATTAGAAAACAGGCTACCTTGCAAAAAAGACGCTGGATTCAGCTCCAGGTTAACAAACATTGCAGTTGGTGAACACTATAGATAGTTGGCTGTCCAGTCACTAGATATCTAGTACATCAGAGATAGCTGAATCATTTGCTTCTATTAAGCAGATCTCCATTGGCTAGAAATCTAGTCCACATGTAAGTAGTCCAAGTGGATACGTAAATTTACTATAATCTCTTCCTGAATTGCATCCTGTTCTATCGTACTGAAATTAAAGGATGAAATGACCTTTATTGTCTGTTCTATAGCTTTGCTCTCATATTTCACTATTCCAGACCAAAAAGTAAATTAATATTTGGAATTAGGTGTAAACACATGTCCTACGCCATAAATATATATTAGGAGGAAACAATTAAGAACTACTGCTATAAAATTTCAATATGGGCCCAAAAGGCTTTCAGCGGGGTTTGGAACTAGATGATCTTCAGGTCCTTTCCAACTCTAGCCATTCTATGATTATATGATTTTAGAGTCACCATTCATAAATATAAGAAAAAGAAAAAAATAAGTAAAATGAGCTTATACTTGTTGATAAACTAAACATATGTATTCTACAGGACCTATAAAATGTGAGGGTTTCAACACTGCAGAAAAGCTCCACAGAATAGAGATAATGGAAGATCAGAAGCTTCCAAAGACAGAGACTAAACAAGATTAAGACTTACAGGCACATCAGGAGATACGACTCAAGCTTACAGTCATAAATGATATGGAGATGAATGAAGACAAAATTAACCACTCCTTTTATAGCATAAACAGTAAGGCACATAGTTACTTTATATATTTAAGTAGGCATAAAAAAACCAAAGTGCTTCAAAGATTATATAATTACTTTGTCAGACTCAATGCCACATGGTATTATGGATGTTAAAAGCATAAGTAACTTCAAAAAAGATTAGATGAAGTCTATAAGGATAAATTCCACAGTAGTTATTAAACATGACATCTTGGACACCCTTTCTAGCTGTTAAAATCCTAAATGCTGAAATGAAGTATCATTAGAGCAATCAATATGCTTGCTCAGAGTTCTGTGTTTTGATGTAAGCCGCAAACAGTCACTGTTGGAGGCAGAATGTTGGAGGCTAAACCAGACGGGCCCTTGGGCTGACCCAGCAAGGCAGCTTATGCAAATTGTGAACAGCTTGCTTTTATAGTTTGCTGATGACACAAAACTGGGAGGAGTGGCTGACACACCAGAGGACTGTGCTGCCATTCAGCGAGACCTGGACAGGCTGGAGAGTTGGGCGGGGAGAAACTTGATGAAATTTAACAAGGGCAAGTGTAGAGTCTTGCATCTGGGGAAGAACAACCCCATGTACCAGTACAGGTTGGGGGGTGACCTGCTGGAAAGTAGCGAAGGGGAAAGGGACCTGGGGGTCCTGGTGGATAGGAGGATGACCATGAGCCAGCAATGTGCTCTTGTGGCCAAGAAGGCAAATGGCATCTTAGGGTGCATTAGAAAGGGAGTGGTTAGTAGGGCAAGAGAGGTTCTCCTCCCCCTCTACTCAGCCTTGGTGAGGCCGCATCTGGAATATTGCGTCCAGTTCTGGGCCCCTCTGTTCAAGAAGGACAGGGAATTGCTTGAAGGAGTCCAGCGCAGAGCCACAAAGATGATTAAGGGAGTGGAACATCTCCCTTATGAGGAGAGGCTGAGGGAGCTGGGTCTCTTTAGCTTGCAAAAGAGGAGACTGAGGGGTGACCTCATCAATGTTTACAAATATGTGAAGGGTAGGTGTCAGGATGATGGAGCTAGGCTTTTTTCAGTGATATCCAGTGATAGGACAAGGGGCAATGGGTGTAAACTGGAACATAGGAAGTTCCACGTTAACATCAGGAAGAACTTCTTTACTGTAAGAGTGACAGAGCACTGGAACAGGTTGCCCAGGGGGGTTGTGGAGTCTCCTACACTGGAGATATTCAAGGCCCGCCTGGACAAGTTCCTGTGTGATGTACTGTAGGTTACCCTGCTCTTGCAGGGGGGTTGGACTAGATGATCTTTTTAGGTCCCTTCCAACCCTTGGGATTCTGTGATTCTGTGATTCTGTGATACGCATAGCACAGTACTCCTTGACTGGACTTCTACCAGTGCCCAGTTTAGATTACAGAATTACAAAATCACACAGAATCACAGCATCGTTTTTTTTGCAAGACAAAATTTGGATTTGTGGAAAGAAACAATTCATGAATGTAATTAATTACAACGCAGCAGGTTCTATCTGAAAAACAAGAAACACTTTTTCGCTGTGAGAGTAACCAAGCACTGGCACAAACTGCACAGGGAGGTGGTGGAGTCTCTCTCTTCCGAGATACTCAAAAGTCATCTGAACACAGTACTGGGCAACCGGCTGTAGGTCACCCTTCCTGATCAGGGGAGGTGGACCAGATGACCTCCAGAAATCCCTTTCCAGATTCAAACATTCTATGATTCTGTGATTCTTTGAATTGGTAAGGGAGAAAGCATATTAGACCTTTCCTCCCTTGAGAGTTACTCTGACAGAAAAGTGCCACTAGAAGGCCTGCCATGGTTTTATGCAGTGGAGACATCATATAAATCTCCCAATTTCAGACCTTTTTTCCAATGAGTAGCTCTGAGAAGGAGAGTGAGACAGTCTTTTGTAAGTGATTGTAAGCCCTGGACTACTTTGCCTTTTCAAGATTGAGAAGACATATATTCCTAACAGCAGTCCATCCACTTTCTCCATAGCAGTTCAAGGATGCAAAAGTATTAGAAGTCTAAGAATCACTACAAAACTTCATTCATCATATGATGGATATTCAGAAGTGGTCTGATGCCCAACAGAGCATCTGATCCCTTCATAACTGTGATTCAGAACAATATTGAGGGACAGCGCCTTCTGTAAGAGGAATGACATGCTCAGCTATTTGTATCTGCAACAACTAATAAACCCACTTTCCTGCTAATGTTTATGCATGGGCAATGATGGAAACAGGAATGGAGCTGAAAGGGAGGGAAGAAGCTCTCTACTAGGTGGAAAGGATTATAAAATCACCATCTAAATGTAACAGTTATTTCCAGGTGGAGGGAATCTGTGATTTTATCAATTACTTCAGATTATCTGTACATTTGGGACAGAAGTAAGCCTTTTTATAATTTTTTTTTTTTTAATTTCACAGGGTAGGATTAATTCAGTTTGAAGCCAGCTACTGATCTTTTAGTGAATTAGTTTATTTCGCCATCTATTTTATTACCCTAAACAGATGACAAAATCAAGCATTTAAATAATACACACAGTCCCCATGTGGCGGAGAAATGCATGCATAAGAATTTGCAAAAAGTAGTCTTCTGTATCAATGCATGAAAATCATTGCTGTTGTTGCAATGCAGTATTAACACGCAACACTTTAACAAGCAGATGTATAATTTAGAAAGCTGTATCAGCTATCTATCTGTACACACAGACACACATATATATTTATTACCCAGAACAAAATAGAGGGAAATGGTGTGCACTCTCTCATACTTGTCATTATTTACAGAGAAGCACTTGCAAAATCTTTTATTCAGCAACCTTGAAATCATTCTTGTAACTAGAGACAACTAAAGTCTTTCCCATGAGTCTTGCACTCTTGCCTACAGCAAATATTTTCCCACTTAACACAGTGAAAATAGTAAAGACACATTATTTTACCATTAATTGCCTGAGTGAAAGTTGTATCAATGTTTAGCCAACTGCTAGTCCATACATTCACACCTTTCAAATAATATCATGCAAGCTGTGTTGTTTTTTTTTTTTTTTTTTTTTTGACTAGCTAACTAGAAGTAATAGCAGAGGCAAAGTAATCTTAGTTGCTGAATGGCTACTACCAAGCTACATTTGGAGCTTCCAGTGCTTACAAGCCACATGACTTCAGAGGAGCCTCTCTATCCTTTTTGGGCCTCATTTTCTCCCCTTTCAAAGACCAATAGTAACTGCACATGCTTATGGGATGCTCAAGATAAAACATTCAGTACGAAACAGTTACAGATACTATATGCTCAGACAAGATGTCACATTCAAATACTGTAATTACTTTTGACAATAATGCCATATTTACAAAACATTTCTCCCTTTTTCATGAAGCACTCTATTTGGGTACTCTGTCTACCTGAGCTATGTTCACCTAAGAACTTACAGCTTACTAAGAACATTGGAGTGGATAAAAATATCAGCCTATTTCAACACAAGATTAGAAAAAAACAACAAACCTATGAAAAAATGTTCAGTATCTACCGAAGGAAGAAGTAAAGAGAGTAGTGAGGGGATGACTTCTAGTAACATTTGGCATGCAAACAAATGGTGGCCATGCAAAACAGATTTATTACTATCAATATCAACGACTAGCCATCATAAAGCATATGATTTTGTTAGAGTAATCATGATTCATGACCATGATCCTAATGTTCTTCTCTTTCAAAATATTAAATTCCTATGAAATATTATTCTTAGTAATATTTCTCTAACAAAATTATAATATTGCAAATGTAAAATATATATCAAAGCTTAACATTTTCAATTACAAATGTAATTTTTTTTTAAGGAATTAGCAGAGAGGGAACACGAGTCCCTAAATAAGAAAAGTCAGCTACAAATTATGGTTCGTATTATTAACAACAATTTCTAATATGACCACTAGGTGGAAATATTGTACTTACAGTTGGGGATGTGGCTGCTGACAGCAATGGCAAAATTCCTCCACAAGCAATAATAATATTGTCTACCATCTGGGAAATGAGGTGTATTGTGTTGTGTACAAAAATAATATTTTCATTGCTATTGACAAAGTCCATCACAGACTTTGTGGAGTGACTGCAAGAACATAAGGAAGGACAAATTAAAAAGAGTTAAAATAAAAGTTCAGATAAATTTATTTTTTGAAACCAGACCCAAATGTTTCTTTGAGATCAAGAAAAATATGGTCTAAAAAACTTTGCATGCAAATGGTCTAAAAATATGAACAGGATCAGCTTAATGAACAAACTGACTGCAATCTATTTTCACATGAGGATTTGTTTCAGATACCCAGTTGAGGACAATAGCTCATAATCTTTTATTCCCATCAACCAGTACTTCACTATACAGGTAGTTCTGCTGAAAGCAGTGGTGGTGTTTTTTCAGTGTGAACATTATTAATTAGAATTAACAGTTCAGAGTGCCATCTGAAGTACCCTTGGTAACTCCTAACGAGAACACCTCAGAGTGTTTTACAGGAGAAACTTGATAATATGGCGATACCTTGATCTATTATTAACTTTATTAACTAATATTAAATTTAGCATTAGCAATTCCTTTGGAAGCCAGATGCCAACAAGATTAGATGAAATCTCAGCATCTCCTTATTGGTGAGAAATTGTCCCATGAACCATTTACTCCCCCAAAATATAAAACACTGTGTGAAAATATTAAGTAACACTCAGTCTGCAAGTGTATTCTTTTCCCAAAACAACATTGTTGCCAGCCAGTAAACAAAAATTAAAGGCTTTAATTGAAAATAGACAAACTGAATTTTAATCTTCAAGCATTACCTGAACACAAAGTATAAACCCCTCCCACATATTTGGCCAAAACCAAATTATCAGAATTCTCTATTTCTTAGCAACTATCACAGGACAGTTCACCAAACTGGAAATTAAACGCAATATAAATTGGTCCTTGCATAGAATTATGCTCAAGTTTTCTGAAAATTAACTATTCTTTCCTGGAAATCAGATTAGATAGTATCTATTATACCTAAGGCTTCTGATAACTATAAGTTATTGAGTATCTCTGTTGAAGTGTACAAAAAGACTGCATGCTAAACAGGCTGAAAGAGTAGTTCATTTTAGTTAGGTATGTATGACTTACACAATCCTTCAAGAAAACAGAAATTGTTACCTGTGAAATAGAGCAGTTATAGGCTAGGAAGGGGTGAAAAGGGAAAATACAAGACACAGAAGAGTGTTTCACTTAACACCAACTCTTTCCCACTATCCCAATAACACCCTCTCTACAAGACATTTTTCCTTGTTAATGGAAACACAAAGGAGTTAAAGAAGAAACAACCACTTACCTTCTCCAAACATGTACATCTGTTTCTAGTGCAAAAAGCAAGTCTGTCAAAAGCCGCTGGTGCATAGGAGACCATTTAAATTCTGGAATACGAAACATAGTTGTGCGTGGACCTGGACTAAACTGTCGTCGCTGCTCTTCTGTCATTGGCATTCCTCGAAATCCCAAGTCAACACGTAAATCCCGGTCTTGCTGGGTAACAGATCGACCCTGTACTGCCTACATCAACAAGAAGTTTAAAAACCATGTTAACTTTTTGTAATGTGTTTTTGAATGGATCATAGAATTTGACAAAGGATGGGCTAGAACTGGAATCAAGCACAAACTAAAGGCGATATTGATATTCCAAAGAAGGAAGAGCTGTTCCAATTAAAGTCAACCAGCACTAAGGGGCTATGGCTGGCCTTCTTTTCAGCTATTCATCAATGTTTTACACTCAGATTTTTCACTGGAAGTATGACAAGAAAGACCAAATGTAGTATGTACCAGGTCAGCAGCTGCAAGACTTCGTTTTCAGGAAATAACTATTCTTTTGTGCTAATAACACAATTTTCTTTGAATATCTGACTCAAAACTACACACTGATGGCTTCAAGGAATGTGTGTACTTTTCGAAAACTCCTCGTTTTCCAAATTTTTTTTAATATGGTCTTTTAGCAGGATCATTAGGGAATCAAATTTAGCCTCCCAAATCTCATTTTGCGAATTTTGTTACACTTTGCTAAGTGGTTAACAGTTTTACGGATTCTCAGAAAAAATTCTCCCAACTGATGGTAGATGCGAATTTCATTCCCCTTCTATACTCACATAGTCTTGACTGTTTCCAGTTGGTGATAAAAGACAAAAGTAAAAGATACACATATAATGTGCACACACATTGCTATGATGGAGAATAACATGAAGGAAAAAGCAGTAAAGAACAAATGTTTTGACTGAACTTGAAGCAAATATTCATAACAACAAAATTACTTATAATGTGCAACATCTCTGAAAGGAAGAAATATAATGTCTGATCCTTGAAATTATTTGAAGTTACTCTAGATTAGTTTCACACTGCAAAATAAAAAAAAATACAGCTCACATTTGCTCACATAATCATTTTCTGATCTCAGCATACTGTTTAAAATCTGGACATTTAAAAGCAAAAAGGCATTTACAAAATATTTGTGCTAGCAATGTAAAAGTGGACATGGCTTTGGAGTTGAGCTGGAAAGCTTCTTAGATCTTTAGTCTGATTTTGATCTGTAGCCAGCATTCTGAGATCAGGGCAGGTTTCCTTCACTCGATCTGACCTATTGGGATCAAAACTGGTACTGTTGCTTTAATTTTCTATGTTTTTCTTTAAAGTTATATTTAAATTATTCTTTTTTTTATTTTTCAGACTTGCATGAATATTCTGCATAGTGCTTTCAATTCTATTTTCAGTCCTTCCGAGTTGGGACCATAAGAAAGAGTTAATTTTATAGTCTTAAATATATGGTCTACTAATGATAAAGGCATTAATTCTCCTTAGAAGTAAGCAGGAGCTCCTATCTCTGCTGTGAAATTTGCTGCTTCCTTTCAGGCCTTTTCGACAAAAGACAGCTTACTTCTTACTGATAAGGCGGGGAGCTGATTGTAGATCAGGTACTAGAAAATTTGAGGTTAGCAACTCCATTCACACGCCAATTGTTCTTTTTGGAGTACAACTACAGGTAGCTGTCAAGTCTGCCGCAGTAATGGTACCATAACAGAAGAGCTTTAATATAGTCAAAAATACTGTATTTGCAAAAATGGGCTTTAATGTGCATTGCATAAACCATCATGAAACCCAACTATCTACACTTGGGTGGATGGTCTTTAAGTAATTTTAATTTTTTTCAGTGGTTTCTCGACCTCATGACAAATCTATTGTGGGAGTTCCCACACATGCTGCAATCAAAATCCAACCCATGGCTCCATTGTAAACATGTTAAAATTAACATTAGTCTCCACTCACAAAAACAATCATGTTTTATTTATGTTTTATTTAATACATATTCTCATCTTCTTCTTTCCTCTTTTAATTTTTATAATTCAAGTGTTATGGGTGACATTCATCAAGAAAAGAGGTTAATGAACAGAAAAGTCCCAATGTCACACTGACAGAATTTTCTACACTAGCTAGGTACAAAGACAGATTATCTTTTCCACTCAAGATTTATCTTACAAATTTACTGTTTATGGGCGCATACATCTACATAGCAAATGAACACTGGCATTTTAACTGTCTTCTATTTTTTAAACAAAATTCCACAGTTCAAAATAAAAACTGACTGCTCCTTTTTCTTGCTATCCTTCATTCATTTCATTTATTCATTTCCACGGTATTAACAGTCCTAATTTTAAGACATAAAAGAAGGTGTTTGGGAACTGAAAGTAATAGATTCACTATTCCTGTTGAAGGCTTCTTCTTTATTACACATAATAGTTCAAATTATAAAGAACTCTACGTAATGCTTGACAGTCCGTCACTGATGTTAGAAGGATTCTCATAGTTTTGACAGAATACTTATAAGAGAACAGCAAACTTTTCTTACAACTGTCTAGCAAATGCAAGAGCTTAATCTCCTTTTCTCTTCAAAATGAGGTTATGGCCATAGAAGAGAGACTTAGAAGAGAGTGTACTCTCTGTATGTCAGAACCCACTGGTCTGAGTAACCAGGCTTTTAATAATTTTCTTCTTTTTTTTTATTATTTTTTAAAAGGGAAAGCATCTGCTTTAGAAACCATTGTTTAAATAGACTGTCTATTCACTGGAGTTTTTCTGAAAGTATTATCTCCCTGAAGAACAAAGCAGGCTGAACTGTGCTCTTTCATCAGATAACATGTACTTTTACTGTACTTGAGTGTATCTCTGAAATTCTTCAGACTATTTGGTATACACTGGGCAGAGCAATTTTTGCAATTTTTGTTTGGCTCTTCTTATATAGTTTAAGGAAGTCTGCTTGACTTCAAAATCCTAGAAGATAAATTCTGGCATGCATACTGGGCATACACTCAGCTAGCAAAATCTTGAAGGTAATCAATTCATTTACCTGATAATACCCTTGAAACAGTCTTTGATTACGTACTATAGTTTCTGAATAATTCCAGTGAGGAAATTAATCCTGTGCTCTAAAAGTTCAAAGCGATCCTGTACCTTGCTGTGCATACAGAGAAAAAATTCTTTCAAAGACCAGTCTTCTGCCTTGGCCTTCCTACTTTCATAATGCTATGGCTCTCACAAAATCTCTAATTTCTCAGATTTTTTCAGAGGGAGACCCAGACAAGTCTCTCATCTGGAAATCAAGTCACTGTTTTTCTTTCATTATCCCTAAACTATGCCTTTTCTTGTGTTAGAATCAAATACGAAGATTATTTATGCCAGCATTCCTGTAGAAGAAGAAAGATGGTGTACTAAAGTGCTGCGAGACTGAACTCTGAGAAAGGTACAGCAAGAGTAAAAAAACCACTTCAATGTGTATTTCACAGTAAAATATATATACTTCTAATCTTAAGACATAGTAACAAGAAAGTCTAAAGCAGAATTCTGGGAGTATCAGTTAATCTGTCCAGAAGAACTAAGGAAAATGGATGGTGAGAGATTCTCTTAGCTGAGTTTTTTTTTAAGCTAAAGAATCCACAGGTGCAATATGTATTTCCTATATAGACATGGAAGACTTGACAATTCTTACACATCACGGCATTTTCAAAGCAAATAGGCTTGGAGGATGGACACCTTTCATATAATTCAAGGAATATACTTCAAACACCTTTCAATTTATCCAGCAGCAAGAAACAGTGATTGTATCAGACACATAAACAGCTACAGCCCTTGAAACTTACCTGGGTTGTGGTAGTTGTCTGGATCTTCCGTATCTCCTTTCCTGCTTCTTTACCATCATCAGATCTTTCTGTATCTGATATTATACTTCCTGCATCAACACTAGGTACAGTTTTGCTACCGGAAGATTCTGTCTCAAGAGTTGTGGCAGTCATTTCAGCATATTCTAATCCTTTAGATGATGAAGCCAGCTCCCTCTCAGAAATGCTACTCATTCCGTCTGAAGTTGTGTGAATCTTAAACTCCTTGTCCTCTATTATACTTGAAGAACATGTTATATCTACACTACCCGTCATATGTGCAAGCAATCCCAAATCATCATTTACACCAAGATGCATCTGTGTCTCTTGCACATTTGGAATAGAAATGTGATTACTTGAAAGTTCAGGTAGAAGTTTTTCCTCTTGACTAGGTATTTTATCAAAGAGAAATGAGGTACTGTTAGTAGAAGGTTCATCTTTCTCATCAGCCAAAGTTATTAATGGACCATTATCTTTTTCCTCATTCTTCTTAATGATACCCACACTTCCATGAACATTGTTTTGGAGCTTCTCAACAGCAGCGCTATATACATTGTCTAGGAGAGATTCGACTTCTACAAGTGCACCATTTTCTCCAGTTACTAGTGTCTCTGGTGATAAATCCATATCATCAAGTTTTACTTCAGTAGCTTCTACCTTTTCAGCTTTTATATCAACTAAAAGGTCATGAACTTCCACATGAACTCCTCCTCCTGGTCTCTCAGCACTTCCAAGCACATCATCGGATACCTTTGTAGCCATGAGCAAGTCCCTCGTATCTGTACTCACAGGGTAATCTGTTTCACTTTCTGGACTTTGACTTTGTGAAAGGTCTTCTATCTCTCGAATTTCCATTCCACCTTTTGCTCCTGTTGTCTGAGAGGAAAGACCTGAAATGGTGCTCACATTCCCCTTCTTCCCCTTTTTTATGTTTTCTTCCTCTTGCCTTTGATACTCTTCATACATTTTTGCTAGATACTCCTTGTGAGCTTCATATGTGACCTTAAAAATAAAACAACAGATTACGTGGATGAGTACATGCTACATGAACTTGGACAAAGCCTAACAAGAATCTTAACATACATTATACACAGACTACAAACTGTTTCACAGCAAAGGACCTGACAACGATGACAAAAAATGCAATCTTGATATGTGTGGAGATAGCCACCAGATGGCACTAAATCACTTTACATTTCTCATGATATTGCTAGTCCGTTTGCGGGAGCTGCCACAATTAAAAGCAATATCTACGCACCATTTCTTACCTTGGAATGAGCTATAGAAAGAGTATCCACCCACACTCTCCAGCCTCCCCATTCATATTTTATCGCATGGTACAAGAGAATACGGAAAATGTTGTAAACCATCTCTGTGATTTTCTGCTCTTCAGAATTCTTAGGGTTAATGTATCCCAGAGAAAACATCCAGTCCTGCCACACTGAACACTGAAGTAAACATCTGAAGTGAAATAATTAGGTCAAAATATATCCACAAAAAGCTTCTTTATTTTAAAATTATGATGGTTAAAATGGGAGGAACATCTCCTCTGAAAATCAATCCAATAGTAAGAAGCAACTTATAAATGCTTCAGGATGAATAAAAATTTAAAGCATATTCTAAACAGAAGAACCCAATATTAGTTGCTGAACTGAGAAAAGTTACCATAAACCTACTCCATTTACTTTTTATGTATTCCATTTAATATAAGTATAAAACTTTACACAAGAGTATAACAGATTGCTATTACTCACAAATCGAGGATAAGAAAATACTTATTGTAGTGACATACCTTCTGTTTTCACGGCTATTACTAAAGAGTTTTATCATATCAGATAAGAACAAGCGTCGAACTTCCATCAGCTCTGCACTTGGCGTGGAGTTTTTTAACAGCGTTGCCACCACCTTAAGAATCACTTTGAAAGAACAAATTAGTTACATAACACATTTTAACAACACTAAAAAGTTGCTGACAGCAACTAATGTAAGTAGTAACTGAAACCTGTATGTATTTGAGATACACTAATGAATTATTCTTGGTTCCTGAATCATATTTTTTCAACCTCTAGGCAATACATTTATCATACAAACATATTGTCCTTACTTGGATTCTGAATTTTCACTGTAGAATCTGGCTCAGGATGCGGTTTATGAACAACTTGAGTGCATACTTGTTCTGTCAAAATCTAAAACAGAATAGCAAGTTCCTTTTACCATTTTTAATTAAACATTACAGCATTCTTTTGCTTATTTTAATTTAGTTTTTAAGAACAATTACTATGGCCACACTGTAACTTCATATAAAACATTTTGGTAAAATATATTTATTCTTAAAGAATGGAAACAAGCAATTCCTCTATGCGAGGATCAGCATTTTTGTGCTTGTACAGTGTCTGGTTAACTAACTTTTTAGTTAGCTAGCTAAATATACAACTTTTTTTTTTTTTAAAGATAATTTCATTTCCATTCCTTATACTGTTATACTTTCGTGGATAAAAACATCTTTTGCAAGCACTGTACACCTAAAGTTATTTTCATACATTCCATCCATAATCAAACCAAGTAATTCTTGAAAGTTGGTTTGGTTTTCTCCAGCTAGGAAAGAGGACAGTCACAGACAGCATCCCTAAGAATAATCCTGGGGCTTCCCATATTGAGTAAGACGGATCATTATGCTGTTTCATACATTGTACCTGGAAAACTAATTAATCTGTATTGAGGCAATGCCACAGACCTGTCATGCTGGGATACCTGTTACTGGTTCTATGCATGTAACTTTAAGAACAAACTAAAAATGTAATGATATTAATATGGGTTTCTCAGTAAGTATATTCAAGCAAATATATTTCAGAACAGAGCAATTTCACTAGTAATTCTGCTTAATTTTAAAGCAGAACTTTAGCTCATTCATTAATCAATAATCAATACTCAAACTAATGCCAGCTATAGATACAGTATCTTTGAATGGGTCTTTACATAATGGTATTTAAAATAGAAAGCAAGTATGCCATTGCTTTTTATGAGAGAACACAGAAAATACCTGCATCATTTCCTTAGGAAATCCCTTGTACTTATGGCACTGAACTCTTTTTTTGCCTCTTCTGACTATATTTTAAAATGTAAATGTCTGTGGATGCTGAACTCCATGAGGATTTTTATTTTGTCACTGAGTTATGTGTTTTCTGAGCAATCACAGAAGCTCTCAGAAATACGAATGCAGTGACATCTAGACTTTGAGACCCAAGTGGTCAAAACATACTGGGTAAGCTTAGATATGTGCAATACAAAAGAACTTGATGTCTGAGTAAGTCGCTGGCAAACAGATGACATTCGTGTTTTTACAATCATATGAGAACATTTTCTAGGTCACCCAGACTCAGTACTCTAAGGTTTCTACAAGTACCCTACAAGAACATTTGAATGCTTCAAGGTCATATTCACTCGCCTCAAGCAGTATCTATCACATGAAAGTGGCTGAGTTCGGTTATCATTTTGTAATTGCATTAGTAGTTAAAAAATTAAAATTGCACTTTTAAAAATTTTGTAAACTTGAAAGGAATAGAAAAAAAGAAAATGGAAAAAAAAAAAGGCAACTCTTTCAATTCAAAACTTTCCATTGCAATGGAAACAAACTCTTTGAAACAACAGAGGAGAAAGAGCAATTGGAGGTCTACAATAATTTTGTTGCTGTGGAAAGCGATGAAAATCTTAAACAGCAGGATCTCTTCCATCTATATGTAATGCTGTAAGTGGAAAGTTTTATAGAGACTATGTAAAAATTATGGCATTGTTAATAAAAATATCCAAAGCATTGCAAAATACACTCTGAACAAAGAAATCCTTTCTTAACATTTCTAAAATATTCTCAAAAGTCTTGAGACTCATGATATTGCAAAGCACTGTCACAACTAGTTAAGTCATATTTTTTTACAACAGAGACAACAATCTCTATGTTAATAATTTGTACCTCATAAAGCGTGTTATATGTTGTAACGGTCACTGTATTTGTATGTAGCATCAACCTTTCTCCAAGGAGTGTGAAAAGACTGTGGGTATGCATGATTTCAACCTTCCGCCTGGAAGAGAAAACAAAAACATTAGGAAAATGCCTTGAATATTTTAGTAAATGCAAGAAAACCCAAAAGCCAACTATGTTGAAGTTGCACTAAAAAGGTCTCAAACTTTTTATTCTGTAAATATTATAAAATAAACATAATTTAAGATCTTTCCCAATATGAACACAATTGCAGTATTACACAAAGGTTCTCAAAAAGCTATGTTGTATATAGGATGTGCTTTTATATGAAGTAAATCACACACTATTCTCACCCTCCATGATTTTCAGTGGAAAAAGACAAAGGAATCCCTTTCTATCTTAGTTAGGCTGAAAGAGTGCAAGATGTTCACAGGCTGGATAAAATGCGATCACTGCAGAATATATCATTTGTCACTCTTTCACAGATTCAGGATAATCCAGCCTCAAGATCTTCCCACATGAACACATACAGATTTAGCAGTACTGCCATTCTTTTTATATAGCATTCTCTTTTGCAGCCACAATCATTAAATCCTGGAATAACATGCACTACAATGCAAAGAAAATAAAATCCTAAATGATTGAAGACAATGGTCATGGGGAAGGTCTAGTGGAAGGTGTCCCTGCTCATGGCAGGGTCATTGAAACTACATGATTTTTAAGGTCCCTTCCAACATAAGCCATTCTATGATTCTATAAATTCTATTGATAGGGTCAAAAACTACTTGAATCTTAAAAAGAAGAGAAAACATCTTACACCTGTGAATTTGATGCGTCCCAGAACGCTACTTGTTAAAATTGGATATAACATCATTAATAAAGAGTACTTCTTGTAAGCAGAAGCATCATTAAATTTACCTACTACTGTAACAAATATGAAATGAAAAACATTATTTAACATAATTAATAATCTATATTAAAGCAGCAGAAAAAGCTGAAATAAATTAAAATACAGTAAAGTTTCTGCAAAAGTTTATGTATTGAAAATCTAAGAAATTCTCTTTTCATTATTACTGACGATAACAACACAGGTTCAAATTACATATATTCTAAAAATCTTGAAATTAATAGATTACATTAGAATTTTTGAATAACCACAAAAGAGAATGGCATCAAAGTACAAGAGTGTGTACTCTTCCCCTCACAGAAGAGAGTTCATGAGTTGTTTATGATGAAAAACTACAGGTATTCAACCTTGTGAGCTATGATGTATCAAATGTCTAAGTAAAAATTCTTTGGAAGGTTCAAATGTCTAAGTAAAAAAACAAAAGTAAATAATGGACTATGATTTCAGCGGTGGCACAGAAAGAATCTAAGCTGGCAGAGAAAGGACAGTATTTTTCCAACTGTTAAGGTTAGACCAAATAGTCCATCATCAGAGATCACAAATTATAATTAGTTATTCAGGCTATCATCTAACACAAGAATCAACTACCTTCACACTACAGCTTAATCTGTGATGAATATATATGAACTACAGCAATGGTAATTTCTTTTATACCTACACATTTGTTATTAATATTGTATCAGATCAAGTTTCATAAATCCCATTATAATATCTATGTAGTTCTGCTGTACTGTAGTAAAATACAATGCCTGTTTTCTGTACTGTGAAACAGAATTTAAGTTTTATACTTTTATTTGGTTTATAATTTTATAATCACTTAGATTTTCCTGTAGCTGACTACAATTTTATAAAATCACGTTTGCATACATACGCATATGCACAAATAAGCCCACCTCGTACACACTACCATGAAAATAGAGGGCATTTTTACTCGCAGAAATCTACATAAAATGTAAGCATTTACAGATGCTCAGAGGTCTGAAAATATACCAAAACATTTGAAAGTTACACAGAATATTCAAAGTGGATTTCAATTACTTCAATTACATGAAAACCAAAGTTAATTTTGTCCCAAGGACCTACTTTCACTCAACAATGGAAACTACATTGATACATCCATAATGACAAGTACATGCTAAAGGACTGGGAAATAAAATTTTAGCTTCTGAATAATCTCACTTTTCTTTTTCTATAATGTTCCACTGACAGAGTTTGCTATTTGATTCACTGGATAAGCAATGAATGCTCTAAAAAAATGTACTTATTTGGACACAAGCAAGCTTCTACACAAGTCCAACACTCGTCTGGTGTATATTACTTAATCCAACTCAATGTGAATGATTTTTAGTAACTAATGTTTGAAAAGCCCTTGGAGACTCTTGAGTGGACTATCAATTTGCTTTATTAATTCCCAGAACACTAGTTCACTTGCTGGATCCTGAAAGAAAAATCCCATTTGGGAGCATATTCTCAGCTAACTGTCTCTCAATTACACAGACATACTTTATTGATCTTACTGAGAAAAGTGTGTCTAGCAATACTGCACTCTGGCTGGACTCCTAGCTCCCTTCGCTTCTAAGGAGGTTTTGCTTGATGAATTCTCTTGTGAAGCACATGGCTAATTTTTATACTGCACAGTCTCCCACTGAAATAACATTCTTAGTTGACCCCAGCAGGAAACTAAACACCGTATATAGAAGGGGAAAAGTAAGCAGCAGCAGGTTACACAGCACTGCATGCTTTTTAATTCTTTCTTAACACAAAAATATTTGTCAACACTAGAAGATGAGACTAAGCATGTCTATTTAATGACTTTTTTTTTTAATGTGAATATTTCTTGCTTCCACATTTTATACATGAATATTTCTTGGTATGTCCTTGCCTCCTTTTTTTATAATAATTTACTTAGTCTGTTTAATTCTTTTTCTGAAACTTTCCCATGTGAAGAGTGTATCCATTTTCCCATCATTTTAAAGCTATTTTTAAAAGTCCTGTCCTGAAGCTTCTATTTCAATGACACTTAAAATTCCAAAAAAAAATTCTTGATGACAGTCATATGTTTCCTGTTATCCCTAGCTGAACATGCAAAATACGTTTATAAAATGTATTTTTTGAAAGAAAAAATTCATCTGTTTTACAACTTGGATTTCAGCATATATTTGGCAGATAATCACTGTACCTTTTCAAATGCCACAGTAGCAACAAGTTACAAGAGGTAACAGCCTCAAGCTGCAACAGGGAAGGTTTAGATCAGGTATTAGGAAAAATTTATTCACAGAGCGGGTAATCAGGTATTGGAATAGGCTGTCCAGGGAAATGGCGGAATTACTGTGCCTGGAAGTGTTCACAAACCATGTGGATGAGGCCCTCACTGACATGGTTTAGTGCTGGCTTTGGCAGGCCTGGGCTAATGGTTGCGCTTGATCTTAAAGGTCTTTTCCAACATAGTTGATTCTATGATTCTATGATTCTAAGTTAACTGGAAAATCAATTTTATCCTAATGCATATAGGCAGCAGAGCACGCAAATCATTAATCAGAAAACCTAACAATTTTATTTGAAGCAATTTCTAAAGACTGTCAAAGACTATACAGTAATCATGACAAAAAGATAAGAAGAATTGTGAACTTCAGTACACCATTTAAATAAAAAAAAAAATAAATACACTTACTTATGACCCAAGTGTTTAAGAAAATACCCAAGGACTTTCAAAGCTTGCACCCATATACTCTCACTTTTGGAAGCCAATAACTTATAAATTACTCTAAAAAACAAAAAGAAATTCAACAATTTTTCATTTTATTAGCAAACACCATATATATAGCTTGTATTTAACTGAACAGGGATATTTATTAACAGAAAAATATAAAAATAGCAATTCACACAAAATGAAAAGATATACTGAAAGCACTGAGCACAGCATAAGAGTTTGATTATGAATTCTTTAAGTTAGAGACACAGTCAGTTTCGGATCAGTTCAAGATTTTGTAACAGAAAGCAACAACCTTATCTTATACTTCTACCTGGGAACAATTGAATAAAATGATGGCCTGAGAAGTTGCAGCCTAAGACAAGAGAAGAAGACCGGAGAACAGAAGGTCACATCCTGGAGATGCTTGGAACAGCTGGATTCTACAGAAAAACTCCCTTCATTCTTAAAACCCCTACTTAATAGCCTTTCTACACAGGAAAGGGTACCTGCACTTAATCACAGGATGTTTATACTAAAATTTCACTTGTCAAAAGTGAAATATGGCAATATATCATGCAAAATCCCATACACACTTATTAAGCTACATCCTCGTTGCATCAAAACCTGAAGGGGAACCCTCCCCCTCACCACCCTCTTGTTTTTAAATTTGTGATAAAAAAAGACTTGAAAATTTAACTACTTTGATTTATTATGAAGTGTTCATGGGCAGGCTGGATGGGACTTTGAGCCCATGAAAGAGAGGCTGGAACTAGATGATCTTTAAGGTCCCTTCCAACCCAAGTCATTTTATGATTCTCTGATTGGTTTAAGCACAAATTCCAGTCTTTCAGACAGGAAATCAGCCTTGGTTTGAGTGGACTAAGAGACAGACAACATCACCCTTACTCTAGACTGTTCTTCAATAAATTTTTTACTTTATTTTAGTTTCCCATTTTAATTAGCTGAGCTTCAGTTTTTAGCCACTACTTGTAGTCTTCCACTAAAGACTGCCTTAGCAGACAGTATCTTCCTCTTTTAAGAGGACTTAAGCCACTATCAAATGACCTCTAAGGCTTTTGTCCTCTGATAATCTAAGCAGACAAACCCCTAATCCTATGTAAGGCTTTTTTTTAAATACAAGAATAAATAAATGTTGCAACCCTGTGCATTCTCTGGAAGTTTTTTCAATGCAGACTTCTAAACACAGAAACTACACCATCAAACAATTTTAATATTGTTGCCACAAATTTTACACAATATGATCATCTAGATCATTCTTACCCTTCTTTAGAAGGTTTCAGGAATAGAATTCTATCTCCATACAGACAACTACTGGCAGAAAACCAGGTCCTAGACCTGAATACAATGAGTCTTCCTTTCAACAAGCATGGTCATGCAAACAGTTTTAAGTCCAAGTATTTGTACAAAGATCTTAAGTTCTTTTGCAAAATGGAAGATTGTTTTTTTCTTGTTATTGTTGGGGTTTTTCCCTGTTTTACTAGCCCTTTGCTTTTTCCAAAGCATTTTCAGAACAGCACAGAATAAAATTCTATAGTAAATTATTAATCTCTGGGAAAAAAATAAGCATTACCAAG
Source organism: Lathamus discolor (assembly GCF_037157495.1). NCBI lineage: Eukaryota > Metazoa > Chordata > Aves > Psittaciformes > Psittacidae > Lathamus > Lathamus discolor. Next base: position 103,824,963 of record NC_088887.1, read on the forward strand.
TTAGGCATAAGACAACAAAAAAATACTGCTTCTCTGGGAAATAACAGTTACGAATTTTACCATCAAACAGATGAACATGTCAATTCCACACATAATTTTGCAGAATGAATTTGTGAGATTAGGGCATTATTTCTCATTTTTCTCTTCTTTGCTCCAGATTATGTTAAACCTCTGCAGACATCTCTGAGATAGATGCTTGGCTTTGTGATGGATCTTGTTAATTATTTGAGATTGAGAAGCAAGTACAAAAGTGCATTTACCTTCAAAAATCATAATGATAACCTTATGCAGAATTTTTTTTCCTCTAAGCTACCAAACCCACTATATTTGAAAAAAAAAAAAAAAAAGAAAAAAAAAAAAAGAAAGCATCTAAGTTAACAAAACTGTAGTTTGAAACATCAGCAAGTGTGGTATCTATGTGAAAAAGCAATAATCTGGAGAGTGACGATATTGGGACACCTCTTAAGATATTTTCTCACTTCACTGTCTTACCGTATCCCATTTCTCTGGTCAAAGGCAGGTATCATGGATGCTGGATGTTCGGACATTAGTGCCACTAGCAGCTGCAGCACATCATGAATATTTTCATCCTGTATAATAAGCATCAATGTTATTCTACAAACTAACCTCAACAGTAGGCTTCCCACAGAGCTGGTACAATTGGTTACAGTAAAGATAGATAATTACAGAAATGTACCTCATGCATTGTTAATAAGTAATTTAATATGCTCTGTAGTTCATCTTCTTTCACTCCTCTGTCCTAAAAAGAAAAAAAAGAGGAGCATTATTCAAAGAAAATACATTCTTTAGATTTGGCAAATGAAAAACTTGGATGGAAGTCAAACAATCCTACATTTTTTTCTATTTAAACTCAAAGGACTAAATTCTCTCTTTCATTACATTGCTTTTCCTTATCGCATTGACAATTCAAAACAGTATGAAGTTAGCCCTCTATTCCTAGAAAGACTTCTGACAGTGAGGGCTTTGAGCCACTATAAGCTATCACTGCCACTCCTCCAATCCCTAAGATAGAAAAAAAGAGAAGGAAAATGCCAGGCTAGAAAATACTGGGTTTCAGTCTAGTCTCAAACAGTAAAACATACCTCAAAGACTAATGTTCAACTGTAACAGAGAGAAAGAGTCCTAAACCATTTCAAACAGTGCTGGAATCAGCAAAAAAGGATAAAACAGTAACTAACTTAACAAGTACCATTATCTTTTTCATTTGATCAAGCAACCACCTACCATCACACAAAAAAAAGCACACATACCTGAAAGGTTCCATAGTGTCATACAGTTTCTGCATGTACATTTAACAAAATATAACTGCCATAGTTTGGTGAGGTTAATACAAAATATTGCATGGATTTACAACCTTTATGTTGATTAAAGTATGCGCATGGACATTAAAATTAACCAGAAACAGATACAATATATGACAGGTATTGTCTATTTGCTACTATGAAAGATTCTATTATATGTACATAACAGAACTCAATGTTTTTCATCTGGAGCTGACTGTTTTACCTTCAATATAAGTTGTTTCAAAAACAGAAGCATAAATGCCCTTAGCGATATGATTTCTTTCTGTGAGGGCCGAGGACCATCTGGAAGAAGCAAAATATACCACGTTTAAATATAAATTAATTCCTCTAGTGACTGCAACTCCTTACGGAAATCACAGTTTCTACAACAGATTTAGTATTCTATTCATTATATAAAAGTTTGTATTTGCAAATAATATCATCTATAACCTTTCAGAATCACACTTTACAACAATATACATAAGTGATATTTCATTTCTTAAATAAAAGAAATCTATGTTTATATATCTAATTTTATTTTATTGTACAAAGACACAGGAAAATGAAAGGTAGTAATTATGTCTAGACTCACACAACTAAATAAGGCATATGTTCTGTGGGCGTCTTTATATGAACCAGGAGATTTAAATCCCAACATAAGCAACTATTCTACTGACTAAACCTACTCAACAAAATCAATGTTAGTGCCCAATTCAGGGTTAAAATTATGAATTCAAAAAGTTCTACTGACTACATTGAGTTGAATTCCACTGGAAACAATGGGACTTTAAACACCTACTACGAGCTAACTGTGGACATGTAAACTAAAAAGGTCTGAACTCAAAGTTGAATCTCACCTAAAATATGTGAGAACAACTTGTAGTAACAAAGCCAGCATGTTAAATAACTATCTGAATGAAAAACAGCAGAGAAAGGATTAATGAAATACTGGTGGTGGCCAACACCTGTGACAGAAATTGAAGCTATTTAACCAAAGAGAAACTACAATCTGAAGGAAATATTAAATTTAAAACAGTACACACACACACACACACCCCATCCTGTAATCCATAATTCTTTTTGTGCTTGAGAAAGTACATTAGGAAAACAGAAGTATCTGAAAAATTGAGTAAGAAACAGAGCCTGAACAACCATATTCACTTGAAGCTTGCTCTACTGCATTTTCAATTCATCCCTTTCTTAAATAATTAAGATTGACCTGGAAATTCCTTTGTTAAGTTCCCACTTTTCAAAAAATGCATGTCATAGACTTCAATTTTGCATAGTGAAAACAAACGTAACCTAATTTATTTTTTCATCAACTATTTCATCTTATGCTGATAAACACATACCAAAGCTTAGTAACAGTCTATGTCTCAGTATTGTTTCCAATCCAGATGAATGCAACTTTTTAATGAAAATATTTTTATAGTGTCTGGTGACACTCTTGAAGTGAAGCCACTTCTGTACACACAGTAATTTAACTTTGCAACAAGGGCAGACCTGAAGGTAAATTAAACTTGTTTGACTAGCAGGAGAAACAAGAGTGGTTAATCCTCTCAAGCCTTCTTCCATTTAGGAGTGGAGAGAGGAGAAGTGGGTACTTTCCAGAAAGAAGCAAATAAATCTCAACCTGTCTGCACCACCATGTGTAAAAGAAATATGAATATTGTAAAAAAAACTGTCATATAGGCTTTAAAGCTATTGGAATAATTTCATATCCATACATTCTAACAGCACCATGAAACATTTATATTCCATTGTAAAAATAGAAGTAAGTTAGATTTTTTGGTACTAGTTGCAAGTACATTAAATACTGCATGTGTTTTTTATGTCAATGGTGTGCTTCTAGCCAACAGCTATTTTTTTCCCTAATTCAAATGCAGATTCAACTCCTCTAACTGCATCAAAGAAATCTGTTTCTTTGCACACCCTCTTCCCTCCTACACTTTACTGGGATTCAATACTGGACAATATCTGAAAACCAGGCCTACAAACTAAGGCATTTTGTGCTTTCTGAACACTGTAATTACTAAAGCAGAAAACAGAACACTAAAGCCATGGGCTCTGCCAAGTATTTCTGTAACAGAAATTTTAAGGAAGCATTAAAAAGAAGATATCTCTAACTGGGAACCAGTTCAAAGAAGTTTCATACTTCGTATTCCCATACCCACTAGTTTCTCTGGAGATGTGTGAGAACCCTGAAAAGGGTTCTTCAACATGCAAATGATATCAAATAAACTGTTGCTTGCAGGTTATATGCCATGCAGGCAAAATGGTGCTTTTCCCTTCAGTCCTCAAGTATTACTTACTCCCTGTATTTTACTTGTGTCTTGAAGTTTCAGCGCATTAGAATCAGAAAAAGGGGACAGCCTGTACCCAAAAGACTATATTAGTTTGAAAAATTTAAGAGGACTTGTAGAGAAAAAGAAGAAAGGCTGGAGAAACAGGAGGCTACATAATCAGTAGACAGCTGCAAAGAGTGGAAGAATGACTGCAGAAATAGTAATGTAACAGTCATCTGATATGTATCAAATGGAATTAATTAGCCTAGGAAGTTGCAAAGCTACATAAAATGCATTTGCAACTATAATTGCTATGTCATCACACTTTTTGGCTTCATTACTAGGTGAAGAACTTAATTACTACTTGCAGATTTATTTTTATTCTAAGAAATGCTTAATTGACCAAGCAATATAATATAATTTATGCTACAAATAAAAATATACATTATACAACATATACTGAGGCAAAGAGAGACATTGAAAGTAGTTTTCTTTACTATCTGTTAATCTTTGTGCCCATCATTGGATATAGGTAATTCAGTGCCACCATCACTCAGAAACCAATAAACAGCACTGCTAAAGACTAAAATCAAACCCAAACCAAATCAACAACGAAGATAATCCTTTTAAGAACTTGTACAGCAACCGTAAGTCCCTAGTACAAAATAGCAACATTCTTATTAACTGGCAAAAAGAAAGGATGCCTCCCTTTTCCCACACCAGGATGAGTCACTAAATCATTTACTGCTTTTAGATTGTTTATGTATGCATTTATTGCAGATAGCACATGACTTGCATCATATTTTTTTTAATATACAAATGAGAGTTAGCCAGCTTTATCTAGACAAAAACAAATGGGGAAAAAAAAATCCAATTCATCTTTGTAGCACAGACCCATTATAGGACATAAACCAGAATTAATTAAGAGGGAATAAGTAAACATATTCACAAAGTAAAGTACAATCAGTACTGGTGTAAAATAATGACTGGGAGCTTTGAATAACAAAAATAATGATTTATAATCCTGTCTTTGGAAAGAAAACATTGAGCTATCAAGTTCTGCAAACAACCAAATGCAATATTCTTCCATCTGGCTTTTTTCATACGTAAAAATCATGATTTTTCTAATCCTTAAATTAAAAAAAATGACAGAAATAGCAGAATCTGATAGCCATGCATGCATAAATAAGATCACGTTATGTGGCTCACAGCAGGGCCTACTTTTCTTACACCTGCAAAGCTAATGAGAACCGAGTTATACTCTAACCCAGCCCTTAAAATTACTCTGCGCAACATGTTTAAATCCACAAAAAGAAAAATTATAGCTACTTTCTCCTTGCAATAATTTCTACAATTCTCACTTTTGTTATTTGTGTTAAAAAATATTAAACATTACAAATGTTCTTAAAAACCATTTACATGAGTTAACTTAGGTATTAACAACCTCTAGCAGGAGGCAAAATACAGGTCATAAAGGTCTGTTCAGGGTAAGAGTTGGTAAGCACACTGGAAACACTAGTAGAGAAAAAGAAATGCTTGGCCAAAATCTCACGAATGAACTACATTACTTAATAGTCTGGAACCTAGATGCACATTTCTCTCATAGAACAAGGGGAGTCCTGAAGTTGCAAGTATTTCATAAGGATGCTCCGTAAGAGGGTCCAAAATTAGAATTTAGCACACTACATTTCTAAGGGTTAACACTGAGTGTCCTAAGATATTTTTTCTTAGGAAAAAACCCTCCATAGTATTTCATTTGTTTCTCTGTTACTGCCTTCATTTTATGCCTTCTCATTACTTCCCCACTGTATTTTCAGAGAATATCATGCAGTTGATAAGCTATTCAGTGAAGATATTTCAAAACATAAATATCCTGTTGGGCTCTAATGAGTCCTCTCTTACACTGCAGAAATTGTGTATCAAAATAATTTAGCAACATGGAGATTACTTTTGAAAAGTGTGTAAATGTTTTATTTTTCCTGAAAAGGTTATTAAAGAAATTAAACTATCCAACAGTAAGTAGACATCCAAAGATTAAGTGTGTTTAAATTTTTCTGTTGCTTTGATATTAAAAATGTCCGGTTTGCCCCTTCTGAAAGAAAATCACAGCATAGTTTTTCTTTAGATATCAGTCTAATACATATACTGAAAAGACAAAACATCCAAAAAAAAAAAGAACAGACTGCTGACATAACGTTAAGACTTCTCTGGCAGCTTGAAGTATTATAACTGAAATGCATCATCTACCATTGATGGTGCAAAATAAAGAGCTAAATCTCTCCCCACTCATCTTTTTATTCATTCATTTATTCATTCAAAAGGCAACAATTATGGAGAGAAGTAATATAATTTTAAATAATTTTTTCTCAATTGCCTGCTTCACTGTGTCTTTAGATGCTGCAAGTGTTGGGTAACCTTAAGATCTCATCCCACCTTCATATCTTATTCTGAACGATTCAACAAAATGTTAAAGGCATACATGTGACAAATAAAAAGAACAGCTATAATCATAGACCAAGTGTAAATTTAATACTTAAGTTTAGAGATACTTTCCTGTGGAAACCGGTTTGACTTTTTCTGCTCTTCCTGACATGAGAATTGCTTACAAGTTCACCTTTAATATGGTTTAATAAAAAAGTCACTTTTGTCCTGCCACCTATCTATGAGTGGTAATTTAATTTTAAACAAACACAAATACAACACAAAAAAAATAAAGTAAACCTCATAATTTTAAACAGAAAAATTGCCTCCACTATGTGGATCTGTATCTACAGCCTCCTAAGAATAAATATCAAACTAGCTGATATTCATACATTCTGAAAAACGTGTTTCTAATACTTCAGAAGGAAGCAAAACAATACAAATTTAATATATTGACTCAAAGAAGAAATACCAGCTTGAAACAGGAAACCAATAGTGAATGGGAAGATACAATCCCGAATTTGAAATACATCTTTGAGCCTTTTAAATAATTTGAAAGATTTACACCTGTTTTGTGAGCTGAATATGAGGAGAAGAATGGGGTAAACTTTCATTTTATAAGAAAACAGCATTAGCTGAATAGGAAGCTTCAATATTGGGCCACCTTGGCTTTGAACAAAGTATACTGAAGTGTCAGTACACAAAATTCATCTACTTTGCTCTTCATTAAGATAGGTGAAGGCAACAAAACCTTGTAGTAATAGTAAATCAAACTACTAATATTAAAAAGTGTTTCAGTGTATCAGCATAAAAAATTATAGGCCTAGAAGACAAGAAAGCATCACACTACTAAAATGTCTGCATGAATAAGCGTACTTTCTAATATGACAGTGAATTATTTGAAACCGCTACAGCACATACAGTCAAATTTTGGATACTGGCAAGTTTTCCATCAGTCTTCTTCAGACCTGAAAATTCTCATGCCCAGTTAGCTTAGAGTTTCAGTTTCTTCTGATAAGGGAACACTTTAATGTTTCTTACAGTAAAATTACTGTTCATAGAAAATGTATTGTGTTCTTCCATCTTGAAATATCAAATGCTACTAATAAGAAGCAACTCTAACATTCACACTGTGGTATTTTTACAGTGTTTCTTACTTTTACAAACTTCTTTTTATACATTATTCTATATTTAACAAATGGGGCTGGATTACCACTCCTACGAAGACAGGCTGAGAGAACTGGGGTTGCTCAGCCTGGAGAAGAGACATTATAGCAGTCCTTCAGGACGTAAAGGGCGCTACAAGGAATCTGGAGAGGAACTTTTTACAAGGGCATGTAGTAATAGGACAAGGCGGAGAATGGCTTCAAACTGACAGAGGGTAGATTTAGATCAGATATAAGGAAGAAATTCTTCATTATGAGGGTTGGGAGGCACCCAGAGAAGTTGTGGATGCCTCACCCCTCAAAGTGTTCAAGGCCAGGCTGGATGGTTTTTTGTGAAACCTGGTCTAGTGGAAGGTGTCCCTGCCCATGACAGGGGAATGGAAGTAGATGATCTTTAAGATCCCTTCCAACCCATACCATCCTACAATTCTACAAAATCATGAACTCCCTGGCTACATATGGCAGTAGTGGCTGAATGCCATCTAATAAAACCCAACATAAAACCAAAATTCTGGAACAGTCAACATTTTAGAATACGAGGACTGATGAAGTTATAAGTTGCCAAAAATTTTCCACAGAGGTGGAGAAAAAATAATCATTAAGCATATTAACTACAGCTCATTATATTATCCTAAAACAATAAGCCTGAATAAGCCAGACCTGCATATCACATTGGCAGATTGCATTAAAAGAAAGAGTATCTGGTGGAGAAAAGCAACGTAACATCCAGGTGATTAAACATTTTGAAAAGTTTTCAGAAATATTATCTATTGAAAGCAATTAATGTAAATTTGATGAAAAACTAATATGAAATTAATACAAAATTAAATTTAGCAACCCATCACCTCAACAATTATTTTATTTCCACAGTCGTTCGCAAATCACCACAGTTATTACAGCTGTATCAGAAGTAGAAGTTACCTGTGAAACAATAGCAAAAAAATTCCTAGGGCTGATTTGCATTGAGAAAACTCCATAGCTATGCTGGACTTGCATATCCATTGCTATGCCACTGATCTTCCTCCCTGATGACTTGACACTCTTCAACTCAATACAAGGAAAACCATTTTTACAGACAGGAGAGTACTATAAAATACTTTCTTACAGTCGTACCAATTACATGGGACTTTCTGCAGTCTAAGCAACAGGAAGAAAGGAAGAGGATAAGGAATACAGAAGAAAGGTGATACTAACCTTTAAAAATATCAAGTTTATCTATAAATGTAACTAAACAAAAAAGGAGAAAATTCAGATATAGTGGACAATAATATTTGAAAATGTGCATGGCATCACAGTTTATCAAATGTGCTCCCAACTACTGTATGAAAGTGTTGGTAATTGTGATTTTTGTTGTTATGCTGCTACTCCAAACAGCCAGCAATCTGCAGTATCTGATTACCTTTCAGCAACCTGCATGGCTGCCTTCATGAGAAAACCACAATATTGTCTGGAACTGACACAAATGTTAAGGGAATGTACTATACCTTTAAAATATTTAATAATGAAAGAAAAGGTAAGGATGTAAAACAGCCACATGTATGCTAATTTTGAGTTACCTGATTCACTTCTCATTCCTGATTTTGTGTCCTTGTGTACCCCATGCTTTCTGTTCAGGTTTTGAGGAACACATTACATACTTTTTTTGCAGCTATTCAACTGGCATTACACATACGAACACTCCAAAAATACAGCTAACTTCAAATATGCAAATCTGGGCAAGACAAAAACAAGCTACACCTCCTACAGAAAGAAATGTCACACTGTTTCCACACAGAGCAAGCCTAGCCAAGAGGGTAGTCTGTAATGTGCAACACATTTTCAGTGTGGTGTTAGGTACCAATATCATAACACAGAGGTACAGGAATTAATTTAATTAAAAAATCAAACCAAACCAAAACCAACAAAAAAGTCAAGCCAAAATAAGACCCCAAAAGAATTACAGCAATTACAAATAGACAATATTATCAAACTTATAGTCTCAAACTTGTTGAATAATTTTCAGGTCTCTGTCTAGGTGTAAATACAGTTGACATCTGGAAACTTTACCTTCCAACAGATGGTCATTCAACAGTCACAAATACAGTGGACATAATATAAACTGATCAGCTAAGTTTTTAACATCCTAATTCCTACTAAGCTCAGATATGATTAACTTCTCCTACTGTGAAACTGTCCTATTGTGAAACCTATGCAGCTGTCCTGGGTTCAGCAGTAGCAGTCATTTTTCTCCTTCTTAGTAGCTGGTGCAGTGCTATGGTTTTGACTTTCAGCCTGGGAACACTGACAACACCAATGTTTTTAGTTGCTGCTCAGTAATATTTAGTCTGACCAAGGACTTTCTGAGACTCTTGCTCTGCCAGGGAGGAGCGGAAGCTAGGAGGAAGCAGGGACAGGACACCTGACCCAAACTAGCCAAAGAGGTATTCCATACCACAGCAACTCATGCCCAGCACATAAAATGGTGGCAGTTACCTGGAAGGGTTAGATCACTGGTCGGGTCAGACTGGGTATCGGTCAGTGGGTGGTGAGTGGTTGTATTCTCTTCCCTTGTCATTTTCTTTATCATTATTACTGGTGATAGCAGTAGTGGTTTTGTGTTATACCTTAGTTACCGGACTGCTCTTATATCAACCCGCAGGAGTTATATTCTTTCAATTCTCCTCCCCATCCCTCCAGGAGTGGGGGAGGAGGAAGAGGCAGGGAGTGAGAGAGTGGCTGCATGGTTCTGAGTTCTGGCTGGACTTAAACTATGACAGTTCTTTTTAAAAAAATAGAGGACCAGGGGCTCCCATGATGCCCATCTTCCCTTTGGCACCTGGAAATCCAGGTATTCCATCCAAGCCAGGTGGTCCAGGTGAACTCTGAGGCCCTGGGAGACCAGGGGGTCCTGGATATCCTGGGGTTCCTTGGTCACCTGGAGGACCAGGAACGTTGAGGGCTGGAGGACCTGGATCCCCTTTTTCTCCTGGAACGCCCTGCAACCCTGGGCGGCCAACAGGACCTGGGGGTCCTGGAGATCCAGGTGGACTTGACCACCAATGCCAGGGATGCCTGGTGGGCCTGGGAGTCCTGGTGGTCCACTTGCTCCAGGGTCACCTTTGGGCCCTGGAGTTCCATCAAAACGTGCCCGTCCTGGGAGACCAGAGTTTCCTGGGAAGCCAGGATCACCTTTAGGTCTTTGAACTCCTTTTGTGCCTGGTGATCCTGGGGGATCAACAGCATTACCCTCAACAGAGCAGAGCACAAGTAGTCAGCGAGACGTAATGACATTACAACTAGAGTGTACGGGATTAGAATGATTTGATGCTTTGGCTAATACACATGTGCTACATACAGTGTTTAGTCCACATGTATTATTGTATTTTGTTGTTGCCATCATTCAGTGCTCCCTGAGCTAAGCTAAGTGCATGACTTTAAAGTTAAACCAATCTCTATTTTGAAAGGGCAAAGAAAAATTATTATTAAACTGGAAATACAGCTTCAGATATCTCGGCAGTGAGAACTAGAAGTCTCCATCTGTTTTCAAGGTCATTTAGCACTACCAATCACATAAACCACACAAAGTTTTCTTTGTCATGTGAAATTTGCTTAATGTTTCCTCTTTGTTACAGAAAAATCGGTGATTTTAATATTTTCTAAGTATGCCCACATAAGCATATGGGATGTGAGCATAGACCAGAGCTGCAATCTTCTGGGAATACATATAAATATGAGGAATTATCATCAGAGGTGTATGATACACTAAAAGTACTTGCATAGTCCTACTGTTGACAACCCAGGAAGTGTTCCAGGCCAGGATGGACAGACCTTTGTGAAACCTGGTCTAATGGAAGGTGTCACTGGCCATGACAGGGGGGTTGGAACTAGATTATCTCTAAGAACCCTTCCAACCCAAAACATTCTGCGATTCTGTGACCACTGGGGGGGATTATTGCCATTTATTTATCTCCTTGTCTACAGATCTGAGAAGCTTTCACACATTTACATCATAAATCTTTGATTTATGCTTATATGTTCTTTCTTATACGTTGCACTTACCTAATCCTTTAGGAGTAATGCCACTGCTATCTGCAGGATTAACCACCCAGTAGTAGTATTTCAGTGTGTGCATTAACTGCAGTACTGTTCCTACTCTGCGTATAGTGTTATAGATCGTAGCAGTTCCAATGAATTCAGCTGACAAGTAGGTATACAAAGACAGCTGCACCTGAAGAATGAAACAGTTATCCACATTAATGTAAGTTCTATATTAGTAACCTTAAGTTGCAAGTTCTTTAGGATTTATTTTGGATATGATAATACAAACAATAAAACATAATTACAACTGTAGTTAGGGCAGGGACTGGACTGACACCTGGAATGACTTTCAGAGGCTGCTTCCGAAATAAATTTTCTATGATTCTATGATTTAAGTCATGATAGATGCACTGTTCTGTTTGTTTTTCTATTCAGGCCTTTTTTAAAAAAAGAGTATGTTTTCAGATTTAGGACCATGTCACTTTTCGCTATAGTGCACATTCCTAAACATTGATTATTTAGGGACACAACTGACTCATTTCTACCAGAGATGAGCAACAATTTTTTATAGTTTTTATCAATCCAAAATATGTAATTTAAATTAAAATGAAAGCTTATGTGAATGTGTAACAAAACATTTATCACCTTTTCCTTACAATTAAAAATATGTACTTCTATGCTTAATCTCTAGGAAAGCAATGTGATACAAGCCCTGAAAAAGAGACTGGGGTTTCTAGAAACAGTCTTTCAAACAGAATCAGCCAGAACCTTAGGCAAGAATGTAACTGGTTTTAGGGGCTTACAAAAAGACACTAGATAATATAGTTATGCAGGGCACAGAATTCATGATCTAAAAAAATCTTTTTTATCATCACATTTTAAAATTAAAATAAAAAAACAGAAAACAAAAACCAACCAAACAAAAACCAAAACCCCAAGTACCACGGTATAAAAGAATACTAGCATTTCATTTCACTGTAGGAGACTTGTAACATCATTCAACTATACAATTACCTTTGCAGGGGTGTGTATCCAGATAGCAGGATTAAAAAGGATGTGATCACATAATTGCTTCAACAGAGGTGCTCCATGAGACAATCCATCCAAATATTTTGCAAATGACAAAAATTGTTCCAGAACTGCTCTGGTTATATGAACTCTAGATGACTAGGGAAAAATAGTCAGAAAGAGCAAAGGTAAAGAAAAACTTTGTTCCTCAGTATACTTAGAGCAGGCTCATCTTTACTAAGCACATGCAACATTGTAATTTTTTTTTATGTCATTGCATATGAAAGTGAGAAAAAAAAGTTATCAGCTACTTAAACTTTCTAATAATTCACAATAAGCCTAAATGGCTACACACAGGTTAAAAATATTCATCAATAACTGAGGTTAAATCCTTTTGGTTAAATCCCTTTTTTTTTTTTTTGGAGGGGGGAGGAGGGAAATGGGTGTTGGTTTTGGATTCTACATTTTACAACATAGTGCCTTAAGAAATTCATTTGAAGTCCTTAATTCTTCTTCAGTTAACGGTGTGTCTTCTTAAAATTGGGTGTTAAGAGTGCAAACACACAATAATGGTAGACTTGCTTTTGTTTCTTAAACATAAGTAGGTAACAGAAGAATAAGGGTTCAAGGTTTCCTCAAATTTCAAGGGAGTCCTTCGCTTTCATATCATACGCTATAAAATCACTGTTGAGACTTGCTTCTATGCAGTAACATGACATGTGGACTTCGACAAACTTCTTTACATACTAAGCTAACAAAAGGAACTAATAGGAAAAACTACTAAACATCCTTCCCCCTGCCTTCCCTACAAAATGTTCCAATTACTTTTAATGCTGTAAGTGCACATTCCCGGTAATTTTTAGAAGTGAAGTCCATTTGTCAGTAATACAAGTTCAGCCTGAATGCTGAGCTTAATTTGGCTTGTACATCACAATTCACAATAAGTAGTCTGCAACTAATAAGAACAACAATGTTATTTTGAAGTTCAAGTCAGAAAAAGAAAGCTTTCTGTCCTCTCTGAAGTATTTGATCACATGCAAATGAACAACAGATAATTTATAAATAATAAAATTGAGCTTGGCTAGGAAACAAAAGGATATTTTCCTGCCATGTGTGCCAAGTGAATATAAGCATCTACTGAAAATACAAAACACATCTTTTTGAAAACTGTAGCTAGGGAGAATATAGCACAAAACCTCCCAGAAAAAAGCATACGCTGTAAGAACTATGTTGTGACAAAATCAATCAAAATCCTTTAAATATTCACATACTCCGAGTGTAATGATTGTAGCAGGTGCTATTTCACATACAGCATTCTAAATTGACATATTAAGATGTGTGTAAACCATAGTGCTCTATTGTAGTGAAAGGACTCCATGGAGGCTCACTAGCTTGCCTATATATAACTTACAGACATGGAACTAACAGCTTCGTAAATTCATTATTTTTAAGTCACAAGAAAACCTACCAGTAAAAAAAACAACACAAAACAGTTTAGACTAGTTCTTTGACATTCTAAATGACACTTGCTCAGTAGAGAAATCACAGCAGCACAGAAAATAATCTGCTTTTAGATGTTACTTCAGTGAAGCATTTCTGCTATAAGGAAGGACTTCCCTAGCTGAAAATAACATAGGGACCAGAATAAGAGAAATTATTTATCATTCTTCTACAAAATTTAGTACCTTTTTAAAGGTGAAATTATTGTTATTTAATTTCACTACTGGGTAACACAAAGCTCTGGTCACAACTCCTTATCAAATGATTGTTATACTGACTGCATGCTAATGAAAAATACAGTAGCAGACATGCAAGAATGTCAGAGCAATGAGATTCAATCATAGGAGTATTACTGTATTAGTACAGCCAACAGTAGTTTTCAGATTATTAAATCACAGTATCAAGGCTTCATGAGGGTTTTGGGCCAGGAGGCAGGTTATGTTCCTCACACAAGCACATGAGCTGGACCTCAGTTTTGTGATAACTGCTCATCATGTCTGAAAATGAGCAAGTAAAGGGAATGCCCCTTGCAAATGTTTCTTTCAGAAATGAAATTATTTTACAGTTTTTCTTCTTCAAAACACAGAGCAACTATTTCAACAATTCAACAATTTCAGGATTGAGCCACAGAGGATTAACTTAATTTTTATTAACATATACAAAAATTAAAAATAAAGAAAAAAGAGAAAAGAAATTTAAATTATGACATGTTGTGGTACACTTGTACAAACTGGGAACAAAAGAACTTTCCCAAATGAGAGTCTGGGTGACGGCGAGTGGAGAAACACAAGTGATTACATACATTTAAATGCTTCACAAACAGACCTAAAGAAAATACATAAATTAGAAAAGGCAAACAGGATCAACTACAGAAAACGGATTCTTCCAATATTGGCATATAAGAGGATAACTATAAGTATTATAAATCAAAAATAACTTGTGTCACAAATACATTTTATTCCACCAGTCCTTTAAAGTAAGTGACTGGAAATATCACAATGACAGCTGAAATACTAAGAACAGAGACAAAAAACCCTCCAAACATACCTTTTCAAGGAGGTAGCCAATGACTAGAAAGCCTTTTCCACCAAGCATTTGTTCTTGCATGGCTACTGAACTCTTAAGAAGCTCAACCAAGAAAGCCAATAGGGTAGCACTGCATGTAAAGAACAAGCATTTTTCAGATTACAAATGCAGAAAACTCAATCTATCACATTCTCAATCTTCATCAGCTATTAAGTGAACAGAAACAGGCTTGAAGTAGTGAACGATTCCTTGAAAGAATACAAATCTTACTTTTCCTGTTGACAAGTTTCTCCAATGATTGCTCATATATTACAACAGTAGAAGCAGGAGCTCATATTCAGACAGAAGTGCAAAATCATTTTGTCAGTTCTCCTGATCTGACCAAGACTAACCCAGTTTTAAATATCCAGTCCTGCAGCTTGCAGTTCTAGTGAAATGTTTTGCAATTGGAAGAGTCAGCATATGATGAGTGTGATCCAGCTGACAGTGCTAGAATGATGCAGGCAGGGGCCATGTCATCCATTTAACCATCCAGACTAGCTATGCCAAACTGCAAAATTTGCATCAACTAGGTATATCAACCTTTCACACTTTCAGCCCCTCAAGTCACTACTATCACAGAAATGAGGCATAAAATGGTTGAACATGCACGCAAGGAAATCACCCAGAAACCCATCCCAGAAGTATCTGTAAGCAAGGTGTTCAGAAAGCACAAGGAGGGGACAAAAGTGGTCAGAAAAGGTTACAATTCAGAAACAGAATAGATCTGAAAAACTTTAGGCAACAGACTCATCAAGGAAGTGAAACTGTGTTATGAAATCCAACAGTGCAAACATATCACAAATCACTGCAACATGAGCAAAAATTCACAATTGACTCTTGGGTGGTGAGAGGTAAACAACAATACACTCATCGGGTGCTGAAAAAAACAGAGGAAAGGGAGAAATCATAAAAAAAGAAAAACCAACCAAAACCCACATTTCTAACAGAATGGAAAAATTCAAAATTATTTTTAGAATATCCCTAAAAGGTAGATGACAGAATGCACTCTACTGCATATACAATACATACATGAAGTCATTACTCTTTTTCTAAAAATAAATTAGGCGTATCAGTTCCTAGCTGTACAGATAAGTCTCTGCAACCAGGAAAGTTCTCGCACAGATGGTGGGCACAGGCAAGGGTGAAAACTGTGGCTTATGCAGCTATGCAAAAGTGAATTAAAGGAAATGTCCAACTTGCATTTTATAAATTTCACCTTTATGTTAAGTATCTAGTCAGCTACAGGTTTGCTTGCTCACCAAATACAATCTTTTGACTTCAAAATATATGTTGAGATTGGTTAAATTCATTACAGCACCAAAAAATAACCAATGTGCTGAGGAAAACAATATTTATTCCTTCTGGTGCAAGGCTGCCATGCAAAAAGTACACAGTGTAGGTAAAGCACATGCTGTGAACATGAAATAGTGCCTTGTCTTCCTTCATTGTTGAATGGTCTCAATATTCTGTCTAAAATCACATACACAATGCTCCACAGTGTCAGTAATAAAAGAACACAAATAATATCCATTTACAGTACTCCAAAGCTTTTATCAAAACAGCCTGTCAAGCTGTCACATCAATTTCAAATCAAGTTATAGGCATCTTTTTTTTTTACCCTGACTGAAAGTTTCTATTGTACTTGTCATCTAAAATAAGATACTCATCATTTTAACTATATGGCAATCCATGGCTCATCTAAAGGATCGGAGTCTTCTTTTTGAGACTTTGTTTGGTTTAAATTTAGTAGGTTAAAGGAAATTCCAGATAGATGGTGCTTACCATCATCCTTTACAACTTTATGACTTAGGAGGATAACTAATTATGCATGAAGTTAAGAAACAATATACAGCCTTGCAGGATTAGGACCTAAATTACAACTATAAATGCTATTAATATTATATTGAAAAATCAAAAATATTCTTAAAATGCATTTAAAAGATTGTTGTACCGTGAATATGGCACTAGACATAAGTTTAAAATGTACTTCCACACCTGTAAGTGATTTATCAAAAGTCCATTTCTTTGTATTGCAGTTTATCTGTCCATTCTATGAACTTAGATGTAAACTCATGGGCTGCAGTTATTCTTACCTCATATTAATACAGTCTCTACACAACTGTTACACATCCTGACAGAAGTCCAAATACAACTTATAAGACACACACTCACACCCTAACAATAAAGGTTAGGGTTTAGGTCTCATTCCGTTTCTTTTAAGTACGCATAAAACACAGCAGTTAACTTAGAAATAATCAGTGGACAGTTAATATTTAGCTGTGCCACAGACAGAAACATACAAACTGGTTCTATGCAAGAAAGACTGAATTAAGGAACCTTGCCAATTCAGATGCCTACAGAGCCCAAATATCACTTTTTAGACATTAACCATCTTTATGTGGGGTATGGCTGAACTAATTAATCCTGCCTGACTGCGTTAGCTGTGCACAGACCTCCTTTAGCTGTCACTGCAAAGTGATGCCAATGTTTCTAGTTCCAGGAAAATGTATTAATTCAGCCAATACCTTTGTGAATGAGCTATGTCTTTTCCCAAGTCCAAAATGGCTTTTAACATCTATTGAACCAGACACTTAAAGACACCACAAACCAGCTCTGCAGCATCAGCTCAGGTCTGCAACTAGTAACTCTAGCTTCTAATCCTTCTGCATTATCCAAGATTGCCACTATAAAAAAAGAGTTGACTGTGGTATATAGTAATTAAAAACTTGGGATATGCATCATTACACCTTCAAGCACATAAAAAATTCCAAGTACAGAAAAACCAGCAGTTAAGGAGAACCACCTGGTAGTCACACAGAGGTACAATGAAGTTTGAGATTAATACTGTATAGTACCATAGTATTGATAAAAATTCACACCATAATTAAATGTAATTAGCAGTTTGTCTTGAAATTTGCAGGATGTGAAGCAATAAAAAGATTTGCAATATTTTAACTCATAGAAGAACTATAATGTCAAAACGGAAGTGTTTTTAAATTTCCACTGCTTGTACAGTACTGAAACTATTACTACCTAAAGATCATGATCAGAGACAGGCAGAAAACAGATTGCATGCTTAGTCTGATTTTTTTTCCACAAATCTTGCTTACACTTGTTTCAGGTGAAATTTCTTTGTTGGAGGAGGAAGGAAGAAATGAAACTGCACTAAATAACAGCTGTTGCACAAAAGACTGTTTTTACATGTAAGGTTCTCTATCTTATTTATGCCAGAGAGAATTCAATTTGCCTGAAAAGACCCAACAGTTAACAATTCTCAGATAAGCTTTCCTAGCCTCTTCAAAACTTCTCTTTCCCCACATGTTTAGACTAACCTCAAGTGAACATCTAAATACATGTGTGTGTATATAAAAACGCATACTCACATAATGGATTTTTTCTCCTCAATGTTGCATTCTAAGACTTTAGTCTTCTAGAGAACTCACTGTCTAATTTAGAAGACTGTATCCAGAACTTTTAACATATTTCTAAGGATACTCAATTTCTGTAGTCATCTTGGCAGCTGAAAATACATTAAACCCGAATACTTTAAATATAATAATTTCTATCAGCAGAGCCAGATTGCCAAAATTATGCCTTTCAAATGGTTGTTGTTGACACAGGGGAAATAATATTGATTAGAAGACTGCCTTCTAAGATGAACACATTTTCGAACAGAATTAACAAACTTACCAGTAACTAAAATGCATCGGATTGTTGTAGGGCTCACATTACACTTGCAAAATTCTGTGCACTGCCATACAAAATTTCTCTCCATTCTTGCCTATTTTCAACTCCCCTAGATACAAAGGCAAATATAAAGGATACTTCAGCCCATTCCTACATCTCCTCTATACCACACACCCTGCCTAGAACATATCAGTTTGTCTGCAGTGCAGCTAAAATACAGATACACAATGAAAGTCAGCCAACACTATATCAGACAGAATTATGATTTCTACTGAAAATATAATTAATTTCATAACAAAATTTTTCTAGCAGTTTTCTATTACTAAGAAGCAGAAAAAAAAAGGTTGCACACCAAAACATGAAGATACTGCATTTCCAATGGTTATGATACTCTTTGTTCTGTAATTAGCACATTGTAGAGACAGTAAGTCCGTGCAATAACGCTATGTAAAAAAATTGAAATTAATTACATTGTTACAGCATTGTCTGATTTTCCCCTCAAACATGCATGCCCCTTGTGAAGACTTAAACTAATACGGGAGCACAGAATTGGTGTTCACAACACACACTGTCTGACTGGAAGACGTTCTTAAGGGTGCTTTCATGTCTATACATATTTATTATATTTGTGAGTCTCTACCTTTAAAATTCAGTTATTCTTATGATGTGCACTGGGAAGTTATAAATACCACCTAGCTTAATTTATTTCATCTAAATACATAAATATAAGTAAAAACTATGTGTCAGTAGTTCGTGTTTCAACATTACAATGCTTAAGCATCACAACCTTCAGCCAACAGTCATGCAATGTTACTCCTTAAAAAAAAACTACAGATATTCACAAAACCAACAGCTTCTGTAGATAAAAGGCTTCAAAATTCAAAAATATGAGAATTTCTACTTGATTTTAAAAAAGAATAATTACACAAATGCATTTCATTTCCACTGCCCATTTATATTAAAGGGATAAATTATTACTATTATTATTATAAATTATTATTATTGTTATTACTCCTACTATTACATCTGCTGGCTGCCATTACACCTCATTGTTAGCAACCAATTTAAAATGATTTTGGCTGATTCATTAAGAAATATTATATTTGTTATTACTAAATATTTCTTAGTATGGACTTCAAAAATCCTCAGGGAGAAGCATTAGCAACATTCTAACAAGATATTTAGATGCACAGAACATGTGAGATGATCTCCACTTCCTTACTTCATTCCTTTAGGAAGAAAATCAAAGCACAAAGAGTAAGCATGGATTTCAGAAACTGTTTTGACTGCACTGGTAATATAGGTTGGGAATACAAAAAAGGATTTTTATAAACGCACATTCACTGCTAAAGCATGAAATCAAACATTTGTGCGTATTTTAACACAGTGAATTGCTCTGCTGCTACCTTACTTATTACACATATTCATTCATTCATATTTATGAAGTTATGGCCACTAAAGCCTGTATGCCACAAAGCCAAGAAGGGTTCCCCTAACCAGGCTGGGGGTAAGGTAAACTCAGGGCAGAAGAGACACGGACAGATGGTGGGGATGGAAAGGAAGTTTCCATGAGCTGTAGCTGTGGCAGCTCTCTAAAGTGCTTCTTTAGCTTCCAGATTAACTGCATTTTCTTTTTGTAAGTTTTTTGGAGAGAAGGGAGAAGCTACTCCTCTCTTCTCCCTTTTCAACTTCTTTTTTTTTCTCATAACATATGATGAGGACAGTAAGAAAAGAATACTAAACCCACTTCGTCCAAACTGATGCCACTGAAAATGAGTCAGATGAATTAAGTGTTGTGTGGGAGAACCAGAGGCAAGTCATTGCACAACTCTGCTTACAGGCATCCTATTTTGGGATACAGACTCCTGACATAAATTAGCCACCCTTAATAGTCCCTGGATTTTCTGGAGAATGTGGAGGTATCACAGTTTGGGAGTTTACAAAGGATTTCTACCACGATATAGTAACTGTATTTTCTTTATAAACTATGGTCCAGTCAGTCTCATTTGGCAAGTCATATTCTTGCTTTCACAGTTTGGGAATATTCTAGTACAGCTGATTTCGTGGAAGCACAGGTAGGTTATACTAGAGATGTGAAATTCCAGATGCAATATTCAGCCTTTCCTTTGAAACATGAGAAGAAAGTCATTGGCACCCCATTTTGCAAACTCTACATTGTAGACTGCAGGCAGTGATGGACTGAGACCTTGGCTCCCCATCAGAAGCACAAAGGTAAATGCAATGACCTCAGAAAGGATGACTTTCATACCTAGTCTCAAGTTTAAATACCCAGGCCAGCTGTGGCAAACAGTAAAATTATTGAAATACAGCAGGAGAGGACAGGTAATACCTGGCATTCATCTTATTTACTACCATGACTTTAAAGATAAATTCAACTAAACTAATGACATTATTAAGAATTATTGGAAACTCATAGATTTTTCAAATTAACCTAATAAAAAAATCAAGACATCAGATTTTATCTCCTAGCAAGCTGGGCTATTTTGTATCTGTGGAAGCTAACAGAAAAACTATTTATCAAACTATTAATCTATCAAATAGTAGATGCAGCAACACTACTGTTTACAGACAAGAATACAGTCATCACCTGAATATTAAAAAAAAAATTAAATTAGTAAAATATACTAAGTGATTAAAACAAAATACATTTACAGAAAAAGATGAAGAACATGAGCTATTATTGCCTCCCTCATTAATGTTTCAATTTCACTAACTTATTCACAAAAGCTGGGCAATACATTCTGTAACAAGGCTACCTATAATGAAGAGTAAAAATAATGAAAGTAATAAAACTGATTGAAAAGATGCCTATGTTTACTTGCTTTTATGTTAGGTGGCTGTATATATCAACTTTAAGAAAATCAAGGTGGGCCTCGGCACTGCATTTATTTAGTATGATAAACAATATTTTTAATTTTTATTGTATAGTATACAAGATCTAGCAAGTCCAGTTAGTAACCTCTAGAATAAATATTTAAAAGGATTCTTGGAATGACTTTATTGAAGCAAACAGCTACATCTCCTTCTGCTTTCAAGTATCTTCCCAATATGGTATAGTCCAAAGGAACAGTCTCATCTGAAATAACACTTGTTATTCATTCTGCGATGGAATTGGGTCATTGACAAAGACTGTGACAAAGACTGTAACAAAGACTGTACACCCAGCCCCTTGTCAGAATCAGTCTGTATGTCAGCGTTCAGCAGACCCAAATTCAAAACCGTACATGAGAGACCACAAGTGAACAAAGCAAGTCCTTCCTATCATATATGCATATAGGTACAATCAAACGTAACAACATGAGTATAATAACATTGAGAAAATACTGTATTGGGTTTGTGTGACAAGATTTTGGTAGGAGGATAGGCTACAGAGGTTGCTTCTGTGAGAAGCTGTGAGAAGCTTCCCCCATATCTGACAAAGCCAGTGCCAGCCGGCTCTAAGATGGACCCACTGGTGGCCAAGGCTGAGCCTGTCAGTGACTGTAGTGGCACCTCTGAGGTAATATGTTTAAGGGGGAAAAGTTACTGTGCAGGAGCAATTGCAGACAGAGAGAGTGACATTATGTGAAAGAGCTCTGCAGACACCCAGGCCAGTGAAGAAGGAGGGGCAAGAGGTGCTTCACGTGCTGGAGCAGATATTCCTCTGTAGCCTCAATGCAAACTATGGTGAAGCAGGCTGCGCCTTACAGCCCATAGACATCCAAGGTGGACCAGGTTCCACCTGCAGGCCTTGGAGGACCCTATGCTGGAGCAGGGGCTGCCTGAAATGGGCTGTGACCCTGTGGGAAGCCCGCACCGGAGCAGGCTGCTGGCAGGACCTGTGGCCCCATGGAAAGAGGAGCCCACACTGGAGCAGGTGTGCTGCAGGACCTGTGACCCCGTGGGAGACCCACACTGGAGCAGTCTGTTCCTGAAGGACTGCACCCACGGAAGGGACCCACGCTGGAGCAGCTCATGAAGAACTGCAGCCCATGGGAAGGACTCACGCTAGAGAAGTTCATGGAGGACAGTGTCATGTGGGAGTGACCTGACACTGGAGCAGAGGAAGAGTGTGAGGAGTCTTTCCCCTAAGGAGGAAGGAGCAGCAGAGACAATGTGTGATGAAACGACCACAACCACCATTCCCTGTCTCCCTGTACTGCTGGTGGAGAGAAGGTAAAGAATTTGTGGGCAAAGTTGAGCCCAGGAAAATGGGAGGGGTGGGGGAAGGTGTTTTAAAGATTTAATTTTATTTCTCATTATCCTACTCTGACTTGATTGATAATAAACTAATTTCCTCAAGTTGAGTCTGTTTTGCCTATGAAAGAAATTGGTGAATGATCTCCCCCTGTCCTTATCCTGACCTAAAAAGCCTTTCTTACTATTTTCTCTCTTCTGTACAGCTAAGAGGAGTGATAGATCAGCTTTGGTGTGCACCTGGCATACAGCCAGGGTTAACCCACCATAAGCCCTCTGTATTTCTTTTTATTAAATAAACACCTTATTGACATAAACAGCTAAACTATCTACACTAATCAGAGTACTGAAAAGCAGGATGAAAAGCAGCAGTCTTGGCATTCAAGTTGAAGGATCACCTCTGAACAGCAGCAGATGAATCACTTAATCTAAGACCACATACTTAAGATATGAACTTAGATTCCACTCTTTCAATTTCAGTGTATGAGAGCATAGGAATCTATATTGTGCTCAAAAATCAAAATTGTAATTTCAATATTTAGTCTCATGGAAGATGTAGATAAAGCACAGAGGGATATACATATTAGAGAAAGAAAGAACATTTACAAAGAATACCATTAGAGCACGAAGTTCCTATATTCATATTTCCCTGCTTTATGATTTAAAATTTTGTTCACAATTAATCTATTAATTTAGAAAAGATAAAAACTGTAAGTGGATCAAGATGATTAAAAGGCAAGGTGTTCCCTCATAGTCCTGTTAACAACCCCCTTCTAATCTTAAAAAACCATAATTAAACAAGTAATTGTGTACCTTGAGGTTATTAAACAGATTTTGATATGTCTAGGAGAGGATTCAGAAAAGTAGTCTGGAAAGCCTGGACACTTATACTGGGATACCAAGCTATTTATGCTTTCTACCTCTCAGGAACACAGTAGGACAAGAGGCAGCACAGCTATACAAGTGACTTCTGAGTTTCCCAATCTGGTCACCAGAAAGAAATAAATTCTACACACTTTACATACATAACAGTTTACAGTCATCAAGCATCAGCCGGACTTGTTTCTTTTTTCAAAGCAGCACCAAGATAATATGCTTACAAAAACATACATATTGAAATGTCTGAATGTCAACTACTTTTCAGGAAGGAGTGGTGCAGCCCTCAGTGCTGTTGTAGATACATTTTCATAGATAAAAATGGTATAAAAAAGCATCAGACACAGTTCGACAATCATATTTTGGAAAACAACAAATAAAGAGAGAATAGTAAAAAAAAAAAACAAAACCAAAAAACAAGGGGAAAGAAGAAAAGGACTCAGTAAGTATACTTCCCTTATTTCACTCCACAAATTAATCTTAAATGTAGCCCTGTTTTAGCCTCCATTCTACAATATATTCTTTATATGTCCCCAGAAATATTTTATTCCTTTATCTGCCTACTTCCTTCTTCACTTAAACTATTATTTTTCTCAGTATCTATACCCTGTTAGATTATATGTAAGAATATTCTGCACACACACCACATTCATACACAAGAATTACCAAAGCTATGGTAATTCAACAAGCCAGTTACATCTCATTGAGCAGTCATTTGCTTAAAAATCTTTTGAATATGTTCTTGAGTTAGGATTACATCTTGTTGTATTATGAATTTGTAAACTCATATAGCATAATGAATTACGTATCTCTTTTCAGAATATAATCTAATTATAGAAGAAATGCATTGATTATTACAGAACAACTTTTTTTTTCTACTTACAGTTCAACTAAATCCAGAAATGATCTGTACATTTTAAACTGAACTTTATGAATGTTCTCACTCACTGGGAAGACCACACACTTGGGTAGAATTAGTCTTTTTCACTGTCTTATAAAAGTTACATTATATTAGCTCTCCATTTTTAAACAGACCTACTTATTGCTTTAACATTTATTACAGACTATGCTCATTAAAGAATTTAACACATATTTTATTCATATGTATGCGCACATATGAACATAATCTTCCTTAAATTGGAATAAAGCATATTTTCCTCCTGCTGTGCCAGTAAATAAAAACATACTTTTTTTTTTTTCCAAATTTATTTCAAATCATGCATTTTTTTTTTTATATTCCCTTTACTTCACAATACTTCAATGCAAAATACATTCTGGAAAACAGACTACAAAAAAAGTAAACATCCCACATAACCCAATACACAAAGAACTTTTCTTTAAAATTGAATGTAATCATTTGCAGCATCACTATACTGCTTTGGAATAGAACTTGTTATTTTTAAGAGTGTGGTGTTCTAACATTGTACTGAAACATTCTCATGAAATGCATTAACTTTTCACACTACAGAAACAAATATAAACCAGCAGCCATTTTAGCTACAGGCATTTGAGTCAATGGGGGAACTTTGATGGAAAAACATATGACTGACAAAACTTCACAAAATTGATTAAATTCTAAGTTAGATTGAGACAAGTGATCTTTCATGAGAAATTATACCAGTGTAGCGCTTTCAATTAATTTTTTCAAAATAGCCATTGATTTTAGTATCATTTAATCATTTTTCAGTTAACTAATTTATTACTGAAGTATCTAATGCAATATAAAATATCTAGAACAATTAATAGCACCGTGTTCTAAGCAGGAACATAAGCCATGTACTCTTCATAATGCACCTCTTTTATAAATTTATTGAAATAACAGAATCAGTTTATGCTGCCCCTAAACACTCTTTTCTAGCAGGTTTTGGTTACCTACCACCCTACACACCGTATACCTACAGGGAAACACCGTGGCAGTTCTTCAGCTTTACCTTTGCAGTTTTTCTACCTCCAGAGGTTTTAGGCAACACACTTTGCTCTGACAAGTTTAGACATCTTCTGTTGCCACTAGAACAGGCAACTGCCTTGACAAACAGGCAAGAGATCTTGTTTGCAAAAATAACCAGAGCTGAGCTAGCTTTGAACAAGTTGACATGGGCACTGACAGACTCTTAAGCAGTAATTTGCAGGCTATTCATGGTAGCATTCACCTGGTTTCTGTACAGGCTTTTCAACCTAGGGGTTACTTCCATAGCATCAGATACTTCATGTGCCCTTGTTTAAAACTCTCTTGGTATGTCTCTGGTCACTGTTGCAACTGTAATATGGCTACAAAATAACCATCATAGCTCTGTGACTTTCTGACCATGTATTAATAGGGAGGATATCCTTCATTAATTATGAATGTTATGAAATATGAATTCAAATGACGGTCTTTGAGAAAGTAAACAGCATTACACTGTAAAATAAAAGCGCACTGGTTTCTTTTAGAAGTTGCAGGACCTGCCACAAAACTGATTTTTAAATACTCTAGAGTGATTTGAATGGCATGCAGTTAGAACTAGATGATCTCTAAGGTCCCTTCCAATCCAAAACATTCTATGATTCTATGATTTAATCCAATCATTTTAATGCCAGTTCCATCTGGAATCTCATCAGATTAATACAATTTACACGTCTACAGTAAACTGCTTTTAAAAAATAATGTAATTTTCAAAGAAACAAGGGTAAAATGTAAGTCACAGCATTTAAAAGAGAAAGTAAATCAAATATTCACACAATAAAACCAGAAACATTATTAGATTAATTTAGCTTTTATCTTGCTTAAAAAAAGCTTACCAAACTGTTGTTTCCACCTGACTGTCATGCAGCTGTCGATTGTCTAACTGGGCAAAGAGAGGAAAAAGAACTTGAATCCCTCCAATAGAATGAATTGCGCTGTGAATGGAGTGGGTTACGATAGCTTTCACGTCCTAAATTAATAAAACAAACAAACAAAAAACAAACAAAAAAACCAAACAAAAAACACAAAAGGAAAAACCTCAGTTATTCTGATTTTTAAAGGAAAAATCAGAATAACTTGGGAACACTTTAACAGTAAATCAAGTACAAACTAAATCAGACTTGTTTTAACTTACTTTCAATACTTAAGTTTCAATTATAATCATTATAACTAAAGGCAAACATTAAACAGAAAAACTTCAGTATCATGGCAAACTGTGCCTTATGAAGTATGCATTTCTTAATGAAACAATAATATTTTTCTTCTCTAGAAAGTTAGCAAATAAAGAACAGTTCAATTGATAGGTATACTAGAGATAAAATAATACAAAATAGCAACCTCTTTGTACACTTCTTATCCAAATAAGGTTGAGCTAACAGTAATCATATAACATCAATTTAGTAGCACAAACCTGAAGCATAAGAGCATGGGGGGAGTGTACAAAAATTGAAGGATTTTCCTTTGGTGAGGATTCAAGGCATAGCTGAGCATCAGTAGCCTTCGCATTATACGTAAAAGCAATGCTACTTGCAAGTTTCCCATCATACAGCACTTGTTTATGGTGCTCAGCCAGATGAATGTCACTCTCAGATTTAAATTTGAATGTGCTCTGAAAAAAAGAAAAGTTTTACTGAGTGCATATTTTAGACAAAATCCTTGCCAAAAAATGTGCAAAAAAAACCATTGAACTTGAGAAGGAATATAGAAACTGCTAAACTTTGTTTTAATCTTCCAGTGGTTTAATGCTACTGAACACTAAGACTATTTTTTATTTACTCCACTCCACAACAACATCGATATAGTATCTGCAATTTGTGTCACATTATTTCTGTCTCATTTTAGCATTAGTGTTAACAAGTCTCAGAAATAACTACAGAAATATGACGCATTAAACAGATATAAATAAGTTAAAATAAAAAACTTAAGCACAGACTGCATTAACGATGAAAAATAAGTTAAATGCCTTCTATTTTAGTTTATGTAAACTCCCTAAAATGACAATATCAAATCCTATACCATTCTGATTAAAAGAATATTTTTAAACAGCATTAAACCCCATGCTTCATTAACAGTCAGAAGTCTATACAAACAAGATACCTACCCTAAAAAAAAAAAAAGATCCAAACAAAATTATAAATACTTTTTCAAATCGATGGTCCTCAAAATCAAAGCTTTTACAAATGAAGACTGGATATTTCTAGTATTGTTCTTAAACATAGCAAAATTCATATCTGATCTAAACCTAGGTTTTCTGGCAACACTGACAAATTAATCAAGCACAAGAAGTTTGATTTCTGCCCTTCTGCAAAGCATTGTCAAATTTACTTGGCACAGAACTACTTCGGCATGTAATAATCATTTGACAGTGGCAAAAAGACAACTAGTGGTAATATACATTGCTGTACTGATGCAAGTACAGCAAATTTATTGGAAATGACCATCATTTAATTAATGCACTATCTAATACGTTGCATTTCTAAAATCTTCAGTTTAAAATAATTTACTGCTGAGATTAAGTATGAATATTTTTGTTTGTTTTCACTGCACATAGCCATCACAACTCTCATTATCCCTTTGTTTTCACTGCATATAGCCATCACAACTCTCATTATCCCTTTGTAGTTACCAAATCTTTTCCTCTCTCCCCCCCCCCGGATAGTAAGAAATCATGTATCATTAACCTACTGAAAGTACTATTACTAGGGTTTTGGTTCTCAGGTTAGAAGAATTAAAATAAGCTACGTCCAGGCTATCAGATGTTTTACGACATGAAAACACTTCTTACCTCGAAAATTTGTCATGCCTCTGAGCTTTGTCAGATTCCAAAGCTCAGAATGTTTTACCTCGATGCAGTTTTTCATAACTTTGCTCTCTTAAATATGTCAAAGTGTTTCAAAACAGAATTTGTATCATTTCATTACCATGAAATTTCACAACTTACTAAAATGATGAAGTAAAAATAAGTTTTATAAACAAATTTGGCATTAATCTACCTCTTAATTTTCAGCTTTTACTATACCTTAAGAATTTATCAGAGATCGCTATTTGAAAGCCAGGCACAAATAAGTTAGAAATCAATCTAATGCTACCTCACTTTTTTTTTTTGGCGAAAAAACAAGAATTAAAGGGGCATTTTGCCATCAAATCCCAGAAAAAGTGACCATAAATTGGAAATGCTGTTCTCCCACCCAAAAGATTATTATAACAGAATTGAAAGACAGGCTACAAATTCTGATACATGGTATTTCTTTATTACTAACATATATCTTCAGAAAGAGAAAAGCAGTTCAGTATATGCATACTATACCAGGAACTTGGGAAAATACGACCACAGGAGGATAGCAGAGGCTGTCAAGCATATAAGCTCAAATTGCAAGTGGTTAATTACTGGTCACTGAAGTAATGCAACTTTAAGATCTGGTAAAATAAGTGTTAGGGCATAAAGATGGCAAAAAAAAAAAAGGTTTAGATTTAAAATATTCTCTATATGGTAAAAATATATACAGGATCCATAAAGAAGGTATAAAGATTAGTTGCTCCTACAGGAATGGGAGAGGGAAGAGAGAGAGCTGAGAACGACTTCAGCACTGTTTTCTCTAGTAAAAGAAGGTGTGCTTTATCAGGACCACTACTCAAACACCAGCAGCTCTCCCTTTTCATTCAGCAGCAGAACTGCTTTCTGATTTATCATTCACCTCATTTACCTACTACAGTTCAGTGATCATACATAAAATATTTTCTTGCACTATATAACTGGCTTGAGCAAATTTGAATTTTCAAGAGTATTTTGTGTGTATTTGAATGTGTATGTATGAATGCATTTTTTTCCTCCAACCTTCGTAGATGACAATAAGACTGATACCGCAGCACTTATCAAAGGCAAACTCAGATGCAGCAACATATGAAATAATCTAATAACTTGTTCTGAAATGTGCATGGGAGGGATAAGAGGAGTGGCACAGACTCGACAGGGCTATTAGGGTTTTTTTGCAACATCCAATTAAAACCAGCACCAAACTCTGCTATTAGATGTGTGTGCTCCTCCCACATTACTTCCTTTGCCCTTCTATTCTGTGTTTATCAGCCCCTCAGGATCCCAACTGAGACATGGTCCTCTCTCTGCTGCCTGGGAACAAGGATGGGTAGCAGAAAAAGCACAATGAGAGCAAGAATGCTGCTCTCATTTCCTTTCTTCAAGCTCCAGCAACCAAAAGTGTCAATATTGTAGGTAAAAGTCCTTTCAGCAACCATAAGTCTCAAAATGAGCATGTTTTATGACAAATAAAACCTCAGAATGCAAATATTGAATTCTACTATGTTTCTACTAAATATAATTATGGATGAATTTGGGAAGAGACAAATAGTTTTACTGCCAGTATATTTTCTTCCTTCCCCTCTTAGAGGTTTGATTACATGTCATTTTTATGCAATAGTTACTAAGTGTGGCAGCTTTTCAATATTGCTGCTCACATAATCAATTTTTTGTTAGAAAAAAAGGCCTTTTGCTACACCTGAAAACTTAGTATTTCAAAGTAACCTAGTTGCTTAATAAATAATTTTTTATATTAAGGCATGCTGGTTACAACTAAACGCATTCAGAAGGACATGTTGACAGGACCAGCATGGAAGTATTATGAATTGTTGCTAATGTTCTTTAACAAGTATGTAATGTGCAATCAATAATACAAATACTATATATATGAAACTATATATAATGTATGCATGAAACTATATAAATATTATCTACAAATAAATAAAGCTTCTCTAGTTAATCCTAAAATACGTTGCTTGTGCCTGCATCACAGAATAGGGATGGAACAAAGTGCAACAAATTCACTTTTCTTTGTAGATCAAAATCTGTCTTTTCCTGAACTTTGTTGCAACACTACATATTACATATATTCACATATATGTGCTTACTGCACACACATCTTATTACACATCTGGTATCTTGGTAGAGTAGGAAGATTTCCCTGTATTCAGAGGTCTTAATGGCAGTCGTACACTAGGGACATAATGAATGATCCTGAGCTCAGCAAAATCAGTCTTTTGTCATATGCAAAGCAGGGAGAGCACTAAATAAGAGATGGTTGCTTTCCTGAAAGAATCAGAAACCTGGGCTGGTGCACTAGAGTAAGATTAATAAATCAAAGGAACTAGCACAAGCAGTCATAGGAAAGAAAATGCACAATGTATGAAGACATTGCCTAAAATATTCTCAGGTATTTTGAATAATCCTTCTTTGGGAGGAAAGCTTTGGCACAACTGGAGTTCACAATAAATCTAGAATAGTTGCTTTTCTGGAAAAGTTGAACAGTTGATTTTCCCAGTTGGGTAACAATACCAACAATAAGAAAGAACAGGACATGTAGTGAACTAAAGAAAAGTAGTTTGTGTCAGCAAGCTAGGTAAGAACAAGAATGGGGTCTCTAATGTCCAGCAATTTGAGCTACATGTCAATTGAGCCTCCTGTGTACTATGAAATAGCACACTGAAGTGTTCTGAACTGATGGACCTTTGCATCCACATAGAATTTTAAAAAAATTACAGAAATAAACTTAACTGACACATGAAAGAGGCAAGCTTTCAGTGAAAGCCAAAATCAGTGCCCTGGAATCGTGGAATATTTGCTGGAAATAAGGAAGCTAAAGAAAGGAACTGTGTTATTTCCAAGGTCCTGCTCTAGAAACCTGTTCTTTTTAATGGCTATTAGTAAAATATACTTTCAGATTCTTAAACAAGAAAAGAAACTACTTCAGATACTAAAGGACCATTAATGGTGCTGGGAATACAACCGAAAATTAAAAACACAACTAAAACCTAAAAATATACCAAAGAAGAATATCCCTAAAGTATTTATTACATTTTGTCTAATTGACATTAAAAAAAAAAAAAATCAGAGAAACTACAGTTGTGAAGAAATGTAATTTAAGGGAAGCCTATGAGTCAAGCAAGTTAGTTTGACAACACTGTAATAAGGTTAGTGCAGTAGCATGAAAGCGTGTATACCTTATGAACTCCTCCAAAGCTCAAAAAATGATACGTAATAATTTTCACTTCTTGAAAATAAATGAAAGTGTTATATCACTTCAGTATACTTCCGCTAATCCAGAAACTTACTTAATAAATCCATAAAAATTTACTGCATTTATTATTAAGTATAAGGTTACATTACATTGTTTTGTACAACTAAAAAAACATTTGCAGAAATATTTGTTCAAACACACAGTACAGTATTAACTTTGGAATAAAGTATTCCTTGTTTGCACAGGTGTTTGCACTCTTGTCTGACTGAATATTTTTAATTTCAAGGCAGGTTTTAACCATCAACCATACGCAACAGAATTCCTCTTCTCCAAGTAACCTTGACATATCTTTGGCTACTCATGCTACATACATACCGTGGAAGATATTTTCAACTGTCGCTGTCATTCAGTGTTAGCTGTCATCAAACAATTTAAAGCAATCCTTTTCAGCTCACCAAATTAGTATTATTAGAATTTAAATGTTGATTATTACTTGCTACTTCAAAAAGCTTTTATTTTCTAAGTATATGATTCGTACTGAAAACCTAACAATCTACTTCAGATGATACTGCAAATTTCACAAATTAGAAAATGAAAATATGGGAATGATTAATGGTAGAAGTTCAATAGTGGGTTAGATTAATTTTCAGGCCTTCTCTACCAGGCAGTTTCTGCAGACTTCTGCAAAGTATCTGTGTAGTTTTTCTTGATGAAATAAGACTATACACAGCCATTCCAAGACATAAGTGATTGTTCACACTAGAGATCCAGCTTTATGCATGCACCATTAATTTCTCCAAATTGTCCCCTAAATGTCACTGGCAAAGCGTGAGTAAAAAGCTCAACTTTTACTTCAACAGAACTGTTTGAAACTGTGCATTTGAACAAAATTTGTTTATTATGCCTTGCTGAATGTTAATCTGCCTTAAGTCAGGTTTTAAACACAAACAGTAAAGTCATTCCCCTGGTGCTCAGTACACCAAATACGAAATTGCTTTAATCTGATTAAGATCCAAAGTCATAAATTTGACATACAAATGTGTTTCAGCTATGCTTTAAAGAAACAACTTGCATCTTTCAAAAAGCTGGTAGGAATTAAGGTTAGTTTAGATACTTGAGGAAATATTCTTTTGCTGAAAACAAGTCACACAGCTCTACATGATCCCAAGAGGAATATCCACACGCATACATTATCTTCCAGGTATACCTATAAATTATTTTCTTTTTTCAGTTTTACATTTTCTAAGATCCATTATTACCTTATATCCAGGTCCTAACTGATGTATTGCAAAAATCTGTGCTGGGTTGAGTGCTTCAGTGAATACATATACAGCTCCAAGCTGGCCACAGAACACTCTATTAGCATCAGCAGTCTCCGAAGAGCCAAGAAAGCATTTATCATAGCTCTGCATCAGAAAGAGGCAATATTAACAAAGTTTAGTCATACAAACTATACAGTGAAATAAAATTCATGTACAGCTACTAAACCAAACAATAAAGGGAGACTGTAATTAAGAAAATAAATCAATAATTTATTACTTCAGCACCTGGTTTCCTGTAGTGAACAACTTAATTTGAATATCATAGCATTAAATGTTTTACAGGTCAGTATTATGATGCCGCTATGACTGGCTGTTAGAATTTGGCTTTTATTAATTATTCAACATACAACAGAGAAAATTAGGACAATACTTTCCAGCACCAAATAATCTTCCCTATTGCCTATTAATGGAAGGGGAGGGCTAACTCCTGAACTTATGGTAATTTTTATTCACTTCTTTTCCAGGTGCCAAAAAGGCAATAAGCCTGATTTATGTATGTATTTATTTGAAAATCAGCGCCTGGCTTCCTAGCTCATTTGGTCTTCCTCTAATTATCCCACATTTGTAGTTGTAGACCTGATGGACACCAACTGATCCAAGTTTGTTTGTCTATTTCTGTATATTCCTGGTAGTATGTCATTAATGGCCCCAAGATCAGGTGATAGACATACCTGCTTCATTCAGTGCCTTAATCCAAATCCTCCTATTTTATTTAGATAGAAAAATTAAACTCTTTGGATTTATGGATCTTGTTACTTCATAAATCCTTCTACAGTTTTCTTATCTTACAATGGAAATGTAAAGTTATGTGAAAGACATCACATCATCACATTGATCTTCATCCAACTACCTGAATAAAAATCTTTCACCAAATATCAGTATGCTCATATGCTGCACCTTGAAGAGAATTCTTATGCTATCTCTCATGTTACT
The DNA here is from genome assembly GCF_037157495.1 of Lathamus discolor. Lineage (NCBI taxonomy): Eukaryota > Metazoa > Chordata > Aves > Psittaciformes > Psittacidae > Lathamus > Lathamus discolor. Next base: position 103,858,715 of record NC_088887.1, read on the forward strand.
TCTCATAACTGAGGAAAATTCAACAAGAACTCAACCTTTACATGAAACAAAATGTTCTAATATAATTATTATAAAGGACTACATGATATAATTAGTAACTCAGCCAAAATCCTCTGAGACCTCAGCTAGATTTTCGATCACTGCATTCTAACCTGTCACAAAAATGTTTATATTACCAAGGAAAAAGCATGCTCTGCAAAAAGTAAAAGGCCTGGCTTTTCTTTCAAGTAGAAATGCTACCAGGAAAGTAAAGAATGATGATGAGAACCTTTGGCAAGCAGAACCCTCCTACTTTAATAAACATTCTCGCTTTCAAATCCAACTTTGCCTCTAGAATTTAGCAAGAGCCAGTTAATTTCCTTAAGTACGAAAGAGCTTCCTTACCCCATACAGGCAGTCAGAAACAACTGAGAATTATATCATAAATAAGAAATGACGAAAGTGTAGCAAGCTGATGAATCAAGCGCCTCTGAAAGTCTAACACAGACTTAGCTGAAGGGAAGCACATGAAAATAATTTTGTCTGCTTTCCCTATCTGAAAATTTTGGGCTAGAAAGAATGCCTATTTTCTGCGTTATAAGGTGTCGACTCCCAAACGTTCCAAAGCAGAAGGTACAAGAAGGGAGAAAAAAACCCAAAAAAAACATACAGATTTCATTAAGAGAATTTAAATATATTTTTGTATTTTAAAAACTGATGCATTTCCTGTAAGAATATACTGTTAATTTCAATGTGTTCCAATTAATAGATATAGGTATACATGCAATCTTCTCAAGGCAAAAATTACTGGTTTTCTGCTGTGGGACAAGCAGATCACCATGTTTTTGCTCTGAGCTGCCTGGTGCTATGCAACTTTACATTTCTCAGTATCTTTTAATCAGTTTGGATGGCCAATGAGGGAGAACATCTCTCTAAAAGTTTATTACCCAAGAAAACAGCTCAGTATTAAAAGAAATGAAATTTTGTAGCAGTTAAGTTGCATTTGCCAGCAATATTAATTAAATATTAATACCCTAAAACTTAGAACAAGATTTTTAATATTGGTCAACTGCCTATTTACTAATGTCAAGTCAAACAAAGGCAAAATATGCTTGTTACTGGAAGACAGATGCAAGACTTCAGACTTTGCATAATAATGTAATACTCCTGACACTTCATCAGACTTTCTGTCTACCTTGTTAGTTTAAAATTATAAACTCTGCACAGAAGAAATGATCTCTTACTATACTTGTACAGTGCTTAAACCCATATGACTCTGATCATAGCTCTACTGCAATTTAAAAACTTAGTTAAAATTTTATGTTCAGTAACACAAAAAAGCATGGAAATCTTTTAACTCTTAGAAGTATTTCGTATTGTATCCAACACAGAACTTAATGCAGTACAAAAATGAGTACTTTTACATACATTATATGCATTTGGCAGAATGAATCAGTTTTTCTTAAAGACCTTTCTCAAGCTAAATCTGTAAAATCCGTAAACTTATCACATTTTTCTAATGAAAAGTATTCATCCATTGTTATTACTTGTCCTCTATAAAGTATCCCATATTGAAAATACTATCTCTAGCAATCTCTCCAAACAAAATCTTTGAAAATTTCATTAAAATAGCTACACAAAATAAAACCAAAAACTTCTCAATATTCAAAAAATATTGTCATATAAAATCAATAATCTTACATTTTATTAAGTACATAACTAAGGAAGAAAGAAGAAAATGTATGAACATCTAAAGAAGAAAAATAGTACCTTTTTTATTTTTCAACTTATTTGAAAACAAAAAGCTATGAGAAAGTTAAAAAATGAAACCTTACATCATTCGTGTTAACATGCCAGGCCATGTCACCATAGGATACCAGCTGACCGTTCACATAACATCGTATTTCACTGTTTCTCCATCGATTATAGATGTGTACAATGCTTATCATGTACCACTGGAAAGACATGGAAAATCAGTATACAGCAGCATGTTTCATGCCATAAAACATAAAGTTAATGAATAGCAGTGACTAGTCTCGTAAAGTTTACAAACAGATGAAGCCTTGTAAATTCATAAAATTAAAAGTCAAGTCAGTGGAACTTCAAGTCCAGTCAGCAGAACCATGCCTTAATGTAATGATGTATCCACCTGAAACCCTTTATGGGATTAGAGCTAAAAATGCATACATATAATTAAAAAGTTGAATACACTTCCATTCCTGAAAGTGTAACTTAACCTAAACACTATATGCTGTTACACAAAACATCATTGAGTTCTGATGGGAAATCTAGTTCTATGTGCACTTATCTTAACAAATTTGTACCACATACCTCTGCCATTTTACCATAGCTCTCTGTCAGAAATTATTAAATAAAAGGAAAAGAAATCACAACAGCAAATTTTACAGGCTGGTTTACAGATGTCAGCCTGATTGGTTTATATGATTTTCCTCCTCTATTCTTTATCATTTCATTAATTTTTGGACAATTGCCATATCATTAAAAATCCATTATATACTCAAAGAGAGAAAGCATCACAGTAAAACGTTTCCAAGTACAACTACAGTAATCTTTCAAATAACCTGTTCAACAGGAATCATGTTCATGATGAGTAAATTCAAGAAGAAAACCTTCACTTTCCTTTAAAACCAAACCTTAAAACTCATCTAAGACTAGAAGTGTAAATTAAATCTCTTAAGATCTGCAAATCAACTCATACTTAACTATAATGGGTGTCTGTACTATTTCAAAATATATACAAACCAGACAAAAGTGGACATACTGGAAATTCCAGAAAGGGCCACAAAGATTATTAAGTAATTGACATCTGAGGAGAGGCTGAGATACGGGTCTGTTTAGCCTGGAGAAGATTTAGGGGAATTGTATCCATGTGTACTACCACTTGATTGGCGGGGGATAAAGATGTAGCCAGAAACTTCTCACTAGTATCCAGTGACAGGACAAAAGACAATAGACACAAAGCAAAATACAGGAAACTCTTTTTAAACATATGTAACAAGGGTGGCAGTAAGCAGTAATGACAGACAAACACTAGCACAGGTTGCTCAGGAAAACTGTGGAGTCTCCTTTCTTGGAGATAATTCAAAACCTGACTGGACAACATCCAGAGCAACCTGATCTAGGTGTCCCTTCTTTGAACAGGAGATGAGACTTGTCTGTCTCAACACGTTCCTTTCCAACCTTACCGAAAAAGTAAGCTTATCTGCCCTGAAAACATAATTTCATATTTTAATAATTTGGAATAATAATTTACAATTTAGTTGTCTTCCCCTTCTTGGTATCTGTTTCAATTATTATCTCTTGATTTCTACATTCAGCTAATTCTCTTTTCTTCAAAGCAGAGAAAGACTGCATCCCTGAGGGCATTATTTTAATAAGTCACTTGATGACTCGCTCCCTGAGCTGTGGTAGGTAGATACAGAGCCTACTGATATAAAAACCTGCCTCTCTGTAACAGAAAAATAAAAAGCATAAAGCTTTCACATGTTAATTTTGAAATCAGAGCACGGAATTACAAATAAAAAAAAAAGAAAGCATGCAGCAAAACATATTTTTACAAAAATCATTGTGTTGCAGTTCTCAAATTGAGCTATATCCTGTTACATATCCATAATAGCTATATATATATCAGAATACAAATGTTTCTCCACATCTATTTCCAGGTCTTTAAAAATACAATTTTATTTTTCCCTCCTTAAAACCTATAACAGAAAGGGGAAAAACAATACAACAGTACTTACGAGTATCTCACTTCTTGCATATCCAAGTAAACAGATTTACCGGGCAATACCAGATTAAGCATGTACTGCTACAGCTTTGGCTTCTGAAGTCACATGTGATTAATATTTTCTTTTTTTCCAAGCAACCACGAACAAGGTATTTTTGTAGGACACTGCCCCCACTCTCCCCCCAAAAACATCAAAAACCAAACCCACAACTCAATAAAGCAAATGTTATTCCCCAATTTGTAGGCATGTTCTATTTCAGAAAGGAACCACCACCATAAATTCAACAAAATATTCGTAACTCAATGTCTAGAAGCTTAACTGGTGCCTATGCTAATTGGAAACCAAGTGCAAACCACATGACTAGAGCTCTGCTTTCATCAACACTTCTTTTCCAAAGCTTCCAAACCACCTAACATAAATTTCTTAAAAGAAAAATTCCCCTGTCCTCTTTCCTTCAAAGGTTAATTTACCAATACTCTACACCAAGTGATGATGATTTTAAATACTTCCAATACTGCCCAGCAAACAGGCATTCTTTGCAACAGCACTACTCAAAGCTGTATCTTTTATAATGATTTATTCTTATTTCCAGTTGACATTTTTCTAGCAGAAACCAGCTGACACCCATAATCCCCAAGTTTTTCCATTTATCTTCTATCTGTGATTTTTCTTTCACAGTGCGAACATTTCTGACAACATACCGGTTTGTATGACTGTCCCTGTGTGTAAGCTTAAGCTTAACAGATGACTCATCACTTGGAAATAGTTCATTACTTTTGTCGAAACATGGTCCACCGAGCCTGTAAGGAACTAAAATGAGCCATGCTATTTTGGGAGAGCTTTGGTGGCCGTGTCAAACTTTAGGCAAATGATATAATCTACTTTTTATAGGTTTTTTTTTTTTTTCCTCTGTGTTAACTCCCATTCATAGAATCATAGAATTAGAGAATGATTTGGGTTGGAAAGAACCTTAAGATCATCTAGTTCTAACTCCCCTGCCATGGGCAGGGAAGCCTTGCCCTACACCATGTCATTTGCAGAGCTGAGGATGACTTCAGCACCCGAGCACAGGGAAAACTCAGTGTCCAGAAGCCTGGTTCCTAGCAGCCAGAACCACGGAGGGAGCCTGAAGCCCTCATCAGACCTTGACCAGGAGCCGCCAGATCTGCTGACACATGCAGTGACTCACAGAGGTGGCACCGGAAGGGACGGCACCAGCCCTGAGCGGGTAAAATACCACCCTAGGAGACATGAGTGAACAGGAGCACGCGATCGGGGCAGGCGGTCAGGATGTGGTGTGGCAGTTGGAGCAGGCAGGTGATTCTTCACCTCATGGCCAGGGCCCCGTCTGAGAGCTCTGCACTGGCTGCCCTGGCGGTGGCCAGTGTCAGCACCCAAACAGAACCTATAAGAAGGGAGGCTGCAGTACAGACCTCCGAGTGTAGAAAGTGCCTCAACCGGCCTCTTGAGGGGAGGGTGCACAACGGGCACGGCTGCACTTGCGCCCTGGTGGAGGTCCTCCTGCAGCAGAGGGCTGAGCCGCAGGAGACTGTGAACAGAGAAAGTGAAGCTGGAAGGGAGCTGGACTGCTTGCTCCAGGCCCAAACTGTACAGGGGCCACAAGCGTCCACCATAGTGCATACAAGAAAGAAGGAGGGCGTTAATCAGGAGGTTGTGAACTTTTAACAAAAAGTAAATAAATAAAAATGGGCAAACTAAAAATAACAAAACAACAATTAAAAAGTTGGAAGAGGACAATTTAAAGCAAGGGGCTTCCTCCAAAACCTGATGTCCCACCCATTAACCACTTCACAGCTCTGCAGGGGGCTAACGAGGCAACTCCCACCACCCTGGAGGAACAAGCAGTTGCCACACCAGTAAAAAGAGGATCACTGCTACTGCATCGAGGAAAAAGCAGTGGATTGTAGTAGTAGGTGACTACTTTGAAAGGCAAAGAGGCACCTATTTGTCAGCCTGACCCAGTCTCGAGGGAGATGTGCTGCCTACTAGGGGCTTGGTTCAGGGATGTTGCAGAGAGGTTGCCTGATCTATAGTAACTCCTACTATTACCCACTTCCTGTGGTCCGTGTGGGTGCTAGTGATATAGATAGCAGTAGCCCAGAGAACATTAAAAAGGACTACAGAGCCCTGGGAAAGGCGGTTAGGGGCTCTGGAGCTCACACAGTTTTTTCATCGATGCTCCTACTCATAGGAGGACCTTAAAAAGGCCAGAGGCAGGTTAATAAATGGTCAGGAGGTGGTGCCATACTCAGGGTTTTGGTTACTTAGACCATGGGACTTGCTTTGGGAATTCACGTCTTTCACTGGAGGCTGATGGGGCTGGTCTGACAAAGAAGGGAAAGAACTGCTTTGGTGGGAGACTTGCCAGGCTGGTCAAGAAAGCTTTAAACTAGACGTGCTGGGGGAGGAGGCAGTGATCCATCCCTGCCAGTCAGATGGCAGCAGCTGTAAGAAATGCTCAGAGCAATGCAGAGCTACTTCAGCCACTTCAGCTAAAGAGTTAGCTTCATTCGGAGCTCGGCTCAGATGCTTCTATACAAATGCCTGTACTATTCATCCACAGATAGCTTTTTCTTTCTTTCATGCAGTTCTTTTTTGATCTTTAGCATTGCCATTGTCAGAGCGCTACCTATTTCTATTACTCTGACCCACAAGGCAATCTCTACAAAAAACACTGAGCTTTTTGTCTCTTGAATACTTGTGCATATACACATCCACACAGAGTACCCCAGGTTGTTGTCGTAACTACCCCAGTAAAAAAAATTGCTCTTTTGCCAACCTGCACTTGAAATAGCTAGATTTACATCTTAAACTGTAATTTCTTTTTAGCTAGGGAAGTATTCAGGTATTAAAAAATGGTTTACTCTTTGTGTCATATTTGTCACTAGGATCAATCTAGATAAAATAAGTAACACGGGTTTTCAAAGCTACTTCCTAAAACAGAGGATGACAAGCTCCACTGAATTAAGTCCTTAATGCAGTCTTATTGACAGGAAAATAAAGGTCCTTCTGAGATTCCTGCTTACTCACTTGATTTATATCCTTCCATCCCTGTATTTTAACAAATATAAATTCTATTACTGCATGATAGCATAAGTTCTTTAGGGCTTTCAGAGAAGTATAATGCCTGAACTTCTTGGGAAATCAAAATAGCATGTACCAACTGGCTCACAAACCTCTTTTTACATATAGTAAGAATCCTTGAAATAATTCAACAGACGTAGGAGACAAGATTTCCAGTGCATTAATGGGTTGCTTTGTCCTCAATATGTTTTTCTATGTGCTTTCTAATAATTTCCTTCTCTTTTTCTAGCTTCTACTCCATTTTAATGATTAAGAAATCATGCATGATACTATGTAATTCTAATTATCAGAATAGCCTTTTTCTAAAATGTGTATAATTTTCCATCACCCATTTGTTTGACAAAAGAGGTTATATACCACAATTAAAAGATTGGTAAATTTCATATTCAAATTTACTTGGAACTTGGGGTGCTCAGTGTCCTGGAAGTGAGTTATTATCTCTATATTGATTTCTATACCTCTTCTGCCATTTCAATTTCCTCTGACTCATTCCCATTGACTCATCTTGCAGTAAACAATGATGCAATTAATTCACTTAGGTTTTTTGTTATGATACTATATGCTTCAAGAGCTTCTACAAATCCTTAGTCATCTAATTGCTCCTATGAACTCGAAAAAAAGAATTGTCTTATTATTTTACATGCAATTTGCTATAACCTATATTTTTCTACGTACTCTTAATTTTGATATAATTCCTTTCTGAAGAACTTTTTACTTACAATGGTTCTGCTATTTACGTATGCACAGCTACATTGTGAGAAGCTTTTAAACTTTCTATTGGATTTTTTTTACTAATGGTATATTTGCTCTTAGACTTTAGTATCTTTGCATTTAGCAATTTCTCTAGCACTATCAAACACCTCCATCTTTAACTGCTCCTGTTGTTTTTTTTTATCCTTTTTTTAAGAACTAAAGGAAGCTTTTTGCAGTTCCTCCTGAAATAAAAATAGCACATCCTGCATATCCAAGCATGCTCTGCATTTTTCAAGACAAAATCAATCAAGAGTCAATGTCTAAATTTCTAAAAGTTTCAAAGCAAAATAAATCCAAATGCTTCTGGTATTTAAAAGTTTGAACTTTTGTTCTAATAAGATGCCACTCAGTACATAGCAAAGTAAAGTAAGCTTTTTTATAGTAGTATGCTTTCTTATATTTGCTAGTTCATCACAGATCCTGTAACCATCCTCATAATGCGGCTAACAATTTAATATGAGTAGTGTGGTTTTCCTACCTAGTAACAGATTTTCCGTATACAGAAACTCTGCTATTTATTGTCACAATGAACTTAGTTATCTGATTAGGTTAAGTCTTGAATACAAGGCATCACTCTATTGACAAGACCTGCCCCAGCTTCACTCGGAAGTACAGTGTGAAATGAGTGTCCACTGATGGTCAAGTCAACAAAGTTTCTGATACCTCTATTATGTCAATAAATTAATTTAAAATAGATATTCCAGATTCTTTTATATTTGTTTTCAGATGTCTAGAAACAAGCACATACACATATGTCCTACAACTTCCTATTATCTATTTCTCATTTATGTTCTTTGCTAATGCTATACAGGCATTTTGTTGATTTCCTTACTATCTGAGAACATGGATTTCAGGACTTTACTACTACACAGTGAACCAAACCAAGTTGTATAATCTCACACACAATTTTTCTTCAAGTTTTAGTTGAAAACTAGTTTTTTTCTTAATTTTTTTAATCGTCTTTTTTTTTTTTTTTATTTTTTTAAATATTCAAAGCCAGTCATACAGTTTTCTTTCAGGTTCATCTTACAGTTTCCTTCCCTACAGAATTTTCTCAAAAATGCACCAAGACCATGCCTCTGCTATAACAAGAGCTTCCTTAGGTGGTACTCAAAGACATTTTAGATAACAGCCTGTCCATTTTTTATACTGCTGAAATCTTTCAAACTTAATCACCCACTGCTGAGTAAGTCATATTCCTACTCCATACTGCAGTACACTGAGAGAGATGAGGCATCACACATGAAGTATTTCCAAAATATGGAACTTATTTCAGTTTATACTACTATTACTAAAGGTGTTCAGGATTAGAAACACCAAAAAAAACTACTTATTCCTGACTACAGTGCTTTCCTGTTCATACATTTACGAGGATTGATCCTGAGGCTGGCATTCAAGGAGGCGAATGAAAATTACTAGGGGTTACTAATACAGAAAAATGTCACTTTGGAGTCCCAAAAGTACAGACATATTAAACAGGACACTGCTAAACCTAATTTTTAGTGGAAGATCTTCACATGAACATAGTATCTTTCTGATCGGCCTACATAAAGCTTTTGACCAGGTGGCTTGAATAAATAAGTTTACTGTGTTTCAACAAAAAAAAGTTTTAAAACACTATTCATAAGTTTAATGAGGATGGTGCTTCTGCAAAAGCTATTGCTGAAACGTCTACACCTATAAGTAAATGGGTAATAAACAGTACATATGATGACAAAAATCACACCTCTCAAGTACACATTTGGATAGTAAGCTGTTTTGTAAACAGATACTTTTTTTTTTTTTAATACATACATACACACACATTCAATGCTTACACAATGGAACCAACGTAACACCTAAACAGCATGAAGAAAATCAATCTACATGTTAAACAGGGTATGTTTGGACTTTTTATAGCCAAGAATTCTATTTGACAGGTTTTCTTTCCTCCATTATGTTATGTACCTTCCTACATATGTGTACATCCAAGTTATTAAGGGAAAAAATACACATCGTATCAAACCACTTGCACATATATTCTAAAAAAATTATTTCAAACACTTTCCAAATCTGATATATGACCCAAAGTTTATGAAACATGATCCTTGAGATATAGGAGTTATATTTGGACATATTTAATCAGATCAGCAGATTATGATTTGAAACTGATACTCATATAATGAGATATACATATACTAGTATTTAAGAATTAACTATTTTAAGTAGAATAACATGAGCTAAAATTTTCCAGGGATGGCATGAAGAGAACTAGTCAGTCATAATAAAAATTATCAAAATAATATTTTGCTAAAATATGAAAGGTTGCTTCTTCATCAACCAGGAAAGAAATGATCAGCTAGGTCCCAAAAGCTAGTTATCGATAACATAATCCAAAAGGCAACAGTTCAATTTGTTCCTAGGCTGAGTTTATCACTACTGCTGATCAGATGTGCTACTCTGAAAGAAAACAGAAATATCATCAAATCTTTTCTAGCTATAAAATTAAACAAAATTCGCAAAATCGAATTGATTCATTTCAATACTGCCAGCAGGCATGTGTTTATAAGGCTTAAAACATCCTTGAGTAATACGCTTTGAAAAGGTATTACTATGTTTTAAAACACCACAAATGACCTCAAAGCTACATGACAGAATTAGAATCAGCGATTTTGAATCACAAATACATACCAAGAAAAACAGAACATAAAGCTGATGAGAGAACAACGGCATTCCCTCCCTAAGAGATTGGTTTCTCAAAACAAAACAAGCACTAAAATTCAATATACAAATTCTAAGGCCATAAAAAAAGAAATAAGCCTCACAGCAAAATATATACAAGGCTGCTATCAATGACAAACACATAATGCTCACTGTACAGAAAAGTTAGTGCTTCAGTTAACTAACTGAAATACTGAAGCCAGCAGAATCATTGCTCTCCTAGGACTACTAGGCATACAGTAGAAATGAACACTAATATGATGTAGAGAAATAATCAAGATTTACTATGAAAAAAAAGAAATCCCAAAACACCACTGACATAGAAGAAAGTTCAGAGCCTTATGTTCCCCAGCAACAGATAACAAAACTTTAACATTGCCAGAAAATTGATTCAGACATTGGCACCAAGGCTACAAAGTACAGAATGTTCATAAATAGAATAATGACATTTTAAATATAAAATAGATCCTTTAAAAATAAAATAGAATCATTTTTGCAAATACCCAGGATTCTTCTGTATCTGAAGCTAACTAAGCAGTATTTTTAAGAAGGAGTTGAGTTCATAGAAGTGTTACTGAATAAATTACTACATTTTGAATTGATTCTGATCTGTAACTGACATAAAACTTTGCATGACCATCAGAGAAGCTACTTATAAATAAGAAATTATTAGTAGCACTATGGCACTAAAGGGCTTTTAGCCCTTCCCAGAAGCATTTTGTCACATTTTCAATGTTAGTCTTTATTGTAAATACCATTTTGCTTACCTTGCGTGGCTGAAAGTCATACTTCACACAGTGCTGGAAACCTTTGCCTTTTGACTTCAATGATGTAACTATTAAGCAGTTGCCAACAAAATGAGCAGAATACCCAACACCTTTGCTAGTGCGGAAACTGAAAAGAAAGAATTATTAATGAAATTGGAAAAAGGTGAATTCTTGTATGATAAAAAAGGTCCAAATATTCCTTTAAATTGCCATGAGAAAGAACAGAAATTAGTACCTGGAACAGTGAACTTAATTTCCTTTATATCTTCTCTCCACACCATTTCTCTGGAGGGGAACTACAAACCTTCATCACTTACTTGATTCTAGCCTAGACCCTAAAAATCAGTACTTTGTTGGGTATTTTTTCTTTCAAAAATCCAAGATGGTAAATACTGTATCTATCAGGTTTCCCCCTTAGTTTCCTAATTCATCATCTTTTAAAGTTGTAAAGAAAAGTTAATCACAGAACAAATGTGAGATGCCTTGTAATTTTATGGGGTTTGGAGAACAATGTGGCCAGTACATCATACAAATTTGCATTGAAGGCAATTATTATGCACAAGAATTCTTTTTCAAGAGTTATGATTTACTTAGGCTAATGAAGTTTTAATCATCTGATTTTGTGGATTTATTTTCATTTGTCAAATTGATAAAGGACTACAATTTTAACAAAGTAAGCTTAGTAAGGGTTTCCAGCTTTCTTGTGGCAAATATCATAAAGACAGACAATGCAGAAAGCTCATATATTTCTCCACTTATATTTGAAAGCAAAAGCATTATAAAGACAAATTCTAGACTTCTTAAAAAACATTCTCAAAGGTAGTTGGTAAAAACTCATGAATGACATTACACAGAGAACTTTTAACAAAGTAAGTCCATATCTACAGCTATGTCACTTCTTTCTGAAAAGTTACAACAAAGAGAAGTCTTTGTTGTGGCATTATCCTTAATATGGAGCACACTTCATACAGCTTTTAGTGAGCTTGTTGTTTTGTTTTAAAGTTACAATCAGGTTATAAAAATAAGCAGTGGCTGAAGTACAAGATCTAAATGGTGAACTTCATCCATAAGTTCTGAAATGAAGCCTTGCCAAGTATAAGAAAAAATGACACAACTTATTTTCAATATTTATATATATACTCCTATAGCCCATTAATTACACTTTCTTTTTTCCTTAATACAGGTGAGTTATAAAATAATTTCATATTATTACAATAAATATTTTTAAAATTATTTCATTGTTGTAACACTTTCATCAAGCATTTTTCTTAGGTTTTCCATAGTAACATTAAGTGGTGAAAGGTACATGCAAACACTAAGTTTATATTTCATTTTACTTAACGGATGCTGAAATTCTACATCTTTCATCTACACCACAACACAAACACAATCTTTATTTTAATATGCAGAGAAAAAAACATAGAGACCTTATTCCATCTTCAGAAACTTACAGTTAAATCTGTCTGTGTACATTACTGGAGGAGAAAGTCAGATTTTCCTCTTTTCTCACTGTCAAAAATATAGCTGATAAACCACACCTTTCAGAAAAATATAAACACCTTACAAGTTAGGTGGTGTAACTAGGCCCTGAGGTAGTGAGAGCTTATATGTCCATATAGGGGAATTTTTAAACAAGGTAAAAAAGAGATTCACATTCTAGTTATAATTAGTTTGAATACTTCTATTTAAATATGACAGTGATCAGCCTAAACAGAATAGCCCTGATAACATCTACAGATGACTCTTCTCCACCCTAATGGGCCCCTGCACAGAGGTCCTTACTCCCAGTCTTGATTTCAGTCATCCTACAAATTTCAGCACACTATACCTGATGATCAGAGATTCTGTTGGCCTTGAGACATGCCCTGGTTCACTCTTTCCCTTAAATAACTTGTTAAAGTGCTGCAGAAGCTTTATTTTCCCAAATTCAGGCTGTGGTTTCCTTATTTTTCTGTCTGTCTCTATAGGTCATACGGAATTCTCTCTCCTCGCAATCTGCTGCACTGGCAAGGATCATTATTTCCCGCCGCAGCCCATTGTACAGGCTTTGACAACAAAAGGACCCCATTAAGAACCTAAAAAGTCCTCTCTAAATAAACCTAAGATGCATTCTAAGAATGAGGAAAAAAATTACATACTGTACATCACACTGACCTCAACAGTGAAGACAGTTTATAACACTGCCACTCCCCTACATCTTTTCAAGACTGTTATTAACATGGATCATTTCAATGAACTTGCTTCCACAATGACCCCATAAAGCAGCTATACTACACAACAAAAATAACAGTGAAGAGCCTTACGGAAGAATATTACTCATATATAAATATAAATATAAATATAAATATAAATATAAATATAAATATAAATATAAATATAAATATAAATATAAATATAAATATAAATATAAATATAAATATAAATATAAATATACATATATATATAGTTTGCATTACCTAGATACACAAATAACCTGCACAACCACAGTACTGAATTTTGTACAATAACATGAAGGTTAAAAGTCTTAAAATACGACTCTTACAGTAAGAATAACTGAATGTGTTGTAGGCTAGTTTGAGACTTTGATTTACCTCCTTGGGCTTTATGCCATTCAGAGAACATTTCACAAGGGAGCTTCATCTCTCACAATGCCGAATTTGTTTCTCAGCAATGTAAGTCATCACTACAAGCTAAAATTATTTTGGCTATCAGAATCCTATTCTGAGGGATATAAAAAAAAAAAAAAATACACAGATTCACTATGTTCCGACACATGGCGTAGAACTATTTGATTAGAGATGACAAAGTATTTTTTTCTTACATTACCAACAGCCACTCATTGTAAATACCATCATGGTTTTATCTAAGTTTATTAAAATTGTGCAAAATACTTCCTACTACTTTGAACAGGAGCTACTAAGTATTTTGTTATACACTGAGAACACTGTTAAAAACACCACAAAAAAAAAAAAAAGGAAAAAAATACAAACAAAAAACTGTTCTTGAAGAAACGTCTACACCTTTAAATTTTTTCCCTTTCCTAACCACCTCCCTCCTTCTCCAACATTACTTGGCTGACTTTTTTACCATTATGGTCAACCACACTGTTCCTGAGATTTTAAACACTGAATTGTCCTTACATGTGTAACTTCCTGGAGTTCATCTTAGAAAGACAAGAAAACAATGAAAAAATGAAAAAATAGCTCATTTGTTAGCAGGCCTCTTCATCTTGGAATAGAACAAACAATTTTCTACACAAGAAGCTTAGCCAAGATTTTACTTTCTTTTTTTTTTTTCATCCACGTGAATTAGCATTTTAATACAACAGTAATTGAGAAAGTGAGAACTCAAATGTTCTCTGTTTACCTCAACATAATAATATATAGGTTATGTTAATTTTTGCCAAAGGTAAAGCAGTCTAGGACTAGTCTCTACGATACTGCACAGAAATTCTCTTACCAATTACCTACACATGCAGAACTTGCCACATCCAAAGATGAAATGCACAGAGACAACATGAGTAGTACTGTTAACAGCCATATGGTTTTATAAACCTTTAACTACCTCCCATAGCAGCTGGTATACTGTTTTACTACAGATTGTGCATAAACCCCTTATAGTTATGTCCCATTTCAGCTGGTTTCTCAAAGCAGCTACTGGATGGTATTACACTTCAATAGCTGGTAAGCATTCATCCATCCACTGGTGAAACTGTTTAGTGATTCTAGTTTCATTAGCTTAGGATTTTATGTGCAATTTAATGTATGACCATGGTATTGAGATTAAGAAGGTAATAATTCATTCTTTTCTATTAACTTTGGAATTCCATTATGTGCTTTTGCAACTGTTCTGCATCTCCGTAATTATTAGCTCTAGAGAACTGAAAAGTCTAGATAGCTTGCTTTGTTTTGGGTGTTTTTTTTCTTCTATTTTTTTTTTCTTTTCCCTACATCAGTAAAAATAAAATTTTGAACAGTCTTTCAGAAGTTTTAGCCATTCTTCCATTAAATGGTTGTGGAAGCATTTGGATGTTTTAAGGACAAAAAGCAACAACTATGACAACCAAGTCTCAGTTCACCCTCTAATTCTTTCACAGAGTCCAATACACAATTTGCATCAGATCTTGCATAAATTCTGAAAACAGAAGTTGAGAGCATACCTAACTTCGGAATTCTATTTTTCTTGGAAGGTTTCATTATAAAATGTGTTTTTCAGAGTACAGTTCACTCCAGAGTGTTCTTTGAATAGCACCAATTTTTTTCCATGGTCTCTTAAAGGAAGTAGCAATTTTTAACTGTAAATGGTATTCCAGTAATGCTTTTGCCAAGATTGCAGGAAGTGATCACATCACCTTTACTCTCTTCTCTGTTCAGACTACTATTGAAAAGATCACATTAGCTCTTTCAGCTAGAGCAATAAAAAAGCAGTTTATGGTCAGTTGGTTACCTACAAAAAGCCTTAATATCCTTCTTAATTACTGCTTTGTAATAAATAACTACTAACTCTTTAAGTGCAGCACCGTTATTCACTGCTAGGTAATATATCACTGGCTTGCTTATACTTTGCGCTACAGAATTATGAATCTTACCATTTGAACCTGACTGCTCTACAACAAAACTTTCACCTTATTGTCATTTATCATCCATGCAAATGTCAGAGACTCCTAATTTTCCTCGAGGATTGTCACACTCATTTTGTAATTAATAAGAAAGTGACAACATGGTTCCAATACACAAGTATTAACAGACTGTCACTTAGCAGCTGCCCAACATCATCTTTTTTTTTGAGAAAAACCAGATTGGCTTCCAATTCTTGAAGCAGCACTCAGCATTCAGCTAATTACAGAATAGCAGCAGTTTTCCCTCACATCTGGCAAATGTGAAAACATTTCCTTGCTTCCTTTCTCCATTTTTAAGCATTAGTTT
The DNA here is from genome assembly GCF_037157495.1 of Lathamus discolor. NCBI lineage: Eukaryota > Metazoa > Chordata > Aves > Psittaciformes > Psittacidae > Lathamus > Lathamus discolor. The sequence continues at coordinate 103,874,693 of NC_088887.1, forward strand.
TCACATCATAGGCTGATGTAACAGCTCTTTCCTACCAGAAAAGCCTCTTGCCACATCTTTTTGTACTCACTTAAGGCCTGGATCATACATTAGTACATACCTTGGTACAGGTTTTCCAGTGAGGCTGCAATGTGTCAATATTCAAAAACCTGACGAGAATGTCCCGAGGAACCAGTTCTAGCTGATGCTGATTTCAGCACCACTGCTTCAAATCAGTCTTTGAAGTTGTACAACATACTAAGTTTTTGTTTTAAAAATAAAGCTTGTTTAAAAGACAAGTGACTTTTAAGAATAAACTGTGAATTTATATGTTCATTTATATGTTTTTCACCTAAATAGAAAAAGATGGTATATGCCAAAAAAAGCACATTGAAAGAAAATAAATCTTTGCTTTGGCATCTTCCTCTTGGTAGTGGCTGAGTGTGGTTCAGCCTTTCATGTGGCAAAGTCTAAAATCCGTGTAAAGAAGTTCAGATGGATGATTTAGTTTGAGTATTTTTTTCTGTTTTTAATTATTAGCTGTGGCCTGGTTTCAGCCACTATATAAAAATGTTAAGAATTAGCATTGTTCTTAATTTCCTTCTGAGGTTGGTATATTCAGTTTCTCTTTGATTTCTGTAAGAATAACTTCTTTCTGTGGATCATATGAAACACTTGAAAAGTTCCACCTTATAAGTCACAGAAGTTTTATTTCCCACTCTTGATAAATACTCTAATTTTACATATATTCCATAACAAGAACTAACATGAGAAATTGAGACACTGAACTGTAAAGATCTGTGTGTGCATGCGTATGTGAGTGTAAGAGATAACAAGTCATCCATTCAGCATAGATATGCCCAAAGATTACTTGAAGAGTCCATGCATAATACCTATGTTTACTCGAGAGGTTATTCTTTATGTACTAAAATTAGAGTTGAAACTCTATGTTTTGGGGCTATACTTTTTCGTTTGGTTTCCTAGCTGCAACAGCAAAATACAGAAAACATTATTTTGTTATGTTCTGGTTTTTAAAAACAGAAAAAACAAAAACCAAGAACATAGAAAAGCACATATCAACTATGGGGAAAGGTAAACTCATGGGAAAAAAATGTTTTCTTACTCTGCTAGACTCTTAATTCCAATCAACCTAATAAACACGTATTATATTAAGTTACCTACAATAGGTAAATTTTACTGTCAGTGGACAATTTTAAGTAAACATAGAAATGTTAAGGTTATAGATGATAAGTATGTTAATTAAAAAACTATTCTTTAGAGTATAAAGTTAAGGTAAGACCTAGAATTCTTTTGAAGGAAGAAATTCAGGTTTCTTAGATAATTCAAAGGGCAGCTTTATGGAGTTTATTCACTGACATGTTCAAAAACGAATAATCTGATAAAGGAAAGATCTGTTTATTAAAGAAAGTTGTCTAAGTGGCAATTTTCCTAAGCTATATCACTTCTTTGTAGCAACGTGGTTAGCGACAAGGTCTAAATCAATACAGTTATAAACGGAAACAGAAGTAAATTCCCTCTGACACAGACCATAAGCACCCATAAATATTCAGGGCAGCTTAACACATGGAGAATTTTAAAGTATTTCAGTGCAAAAAGTACGTTAAAAAGTAAGCTCAAAATCTTAGAATTCAGTAAAAATTGTAATCACATAATAATAAACATCAGAACTACCTCATAGCAAAAAAAAAAAAATAAAAAAAACCCAAAAAACCCCACCAAAAAAACAACATAGAAAAATGGTCAAACATTTCTATTTTCATCACAACAGCAAACCTAAGTAAATCAAAATTATCTCTCCTGCAATCACTTTATTAGGAAATACAGTTTCCATTTTTGGGAACAGGTGGTCAGTGAGCCATTTTCAAATTCACAGATTGACCCTCTATTACCTCTAGCTAATGTGCAAACAGTGCGCTCTGATTATAACAGATTTGTTTTGTACTACTGACATCAGCCAAGAATCTTAAAAATTAACAGAAAATTGACATACTTGGAGTTTATAACTCTAAAAAATGATGCATTTTGAAATTCCTAAAGAAACCATCACACTAGATTTTATGATTTATCTGCAAGGCACATATCTTGCATCCATGGATATACAAATTGTAGAGCAAAAAGGACAGACGACTTTGTACAAGTTTGTATACAATAAGCAGCCATTAAAATCTGTATGCATTTGGGGGTGCTTTTTGTATGCCAGAAACTAAAACTAATGAGAAAAATTAAACACAATTAGGAAGCCAGAGGAAAACAAAACAAAACAAAACAAAACAAAACAAAACAAAACAAAACAAAACAAAACCTGTAACTGCAGTATTAGAAGTTACTTACCAATAGAGATAGGGTTTATCCTTATCTACATTGATATTGTTTAGCGGATCCATACGAAACCAGGTGTTAAGAGTAAACCCATTTTGATAAGGCCACTTAGCAATAGGAGGCAATGCAATTGCCTGGAAGGAAGGAAAAAAACCAACAATGAAATAGCATGTCCAAAAATGAATTTTTTGAGAACCATTGTTAAAGGCACTTTCTAAATTCCTGTCATTCTAGATTTCCAAATCCGCTTTAACTTTCAAATGTTAAAGAGGAATATAAAAAAAATCCAAGCTTTCAAATCGTGTTTTTGAATAAATGCATTAGTTTTCTATCTATTTTAAAATGTGTAAATTTTTAACTACATAAATACTACCAACAGAGGACATGAAATTAAATTTGTGAATAGGCAATATTAAGAAAAAAGAAAAAAGTAGAAAAACTACTTCTCTAGAAATTAAAAATATAAATTCAGCTTTCAGTAAGTATTCATCTCATCAACAGACTTAAACATCAAGACCAAACTAATCTCAACAGATAGTACAACAGAGATTCACTGTTAAAACTACAGCATTAAAAAAGTAGTTCTCTGAGATTTAAGAGTACTATCAGTTTTTTCCTTTCCCATGAACACTCAGTAAGGTAAGAGACTGAATATTTTATCCCCGTTCTCAGTTAAATAAATTAATCTTAAGGCAAGGCCTAAGAAAAAAAACTGATTTTTCAAGATTTCATATTTACGTGCTGACAGAAGAAGAGGTTTCAGAGAACTCTTCATCCCTGGGTAAGGCCCTGAATACCTATCTAGCTTTGAAGTTAGGTATTCTTTAGGGAGGATATCAGGAAAGATGAACTTCAGAGGTCACTTATAAAGTGTTTTCTATGATAACACTAAAAGATAAATCAAATTTTTGCCACAGTGTAACAACTATACACAAAATTAAGTGATTTTAAATTAAGTAATTTTAAAAATGTAAGAAATTAAATGTTTGTAATGACTTAAGAGATTACTGTAGTAGTCAATAATAACAATATATTCTTTCTCCATCTATCAGACAAAATATAGAATATTTTATACAAAAACAGTTAAGAAATAATAGTCTTTAATACTACTTCTTGAAATAAGTTGTATATGAAGGCAAAGCATATGAAAATAATTTTATATATAACAATAGCATGTTATTTCTAAGTGCATTTAATTGATGTTTTTCAGTTTCAGTAAAATAATGTAAGCTCTTACTATACTTTAAAATAATAATGATTAGAAAATTAATCCTTGCACCAACAGTATTTTCTTATCAAAGCTATAACTGATACTGACTGAACAGTGGCACAGGTTGACTACTGAGGTTAAGTCTCCATCCTTGGAGATGTTCAAAAGCCATCTAGACACGGTCCTGGGCAACCAAGTCTAGGTTTTCCTGCTTCAGCATAGGGAGGGTTGGCCAAGATGACCTCCAGAGATCCCTTCCAACCTCAACCTTTCTATGATTCTTTGTGATACCTGAGTCATAGTTGGATATATTTTCCCATGAGTGCTCAAATGTTGGGCATCCCAGTTCATACCAAGGACTACAAGGAGCTGCAGAAAACTCATTCACTGCTTAAAATGCGAACAGACATAAGTCTCTGGGCAGTAGTAAGAATAACCACATCAGAATCGTACGTCAATGTAGAAGTATGTAAAAAAAAAGGTACAGAATAGGACTGACTTTTCGTTGGCTTTATATGAAAGGCAATCACTGAAAAGATTTTAAAAGCAGAGACATAGGTAATTAAGAATGATAGTGAACTCAGGGTAAATTTTAAAGTTACATACAGCAACATCCTCAGATTATGCTAGCATCTGACAAAAGAAGTAAAACCGATTCTGCTGCTTGCCTGATACTAACTGCTCAGTACAAAACATGCCAAGGAACTCCTTTGGGACATCACTCCTGCCTCCTTAGAGGGAGTTCCCTGCCTGGAACAGGAAAAGTGCTGCTTCATGACAAACAGGAACAACATCCGGGAATAGCATGGTCACCACAAGATGCCCTGCTAATGGAGAGACTAATGGACTACTTATACAGGCTGGCAAACATATAACACAGTATTCAGAAGAGCCCTTCAGTTCGGATAGTGAAGCAGCTCTCACCAGCAGACAAAAAACAGGCTCTTTTATACTGCCACTGAACTCCTGATTGTACAAGGAGCATGCACCTAACTTTGAATAGGACCAAGCTCGTATTTACCATGAGAAGTAAACATTATGCTGTTTCTCTGTCTGATGTCATCACCATGCATCACACCTGAAACCCTGAACTCAGTGCCAGTAAACTACAGCCTATCCAGTGTCTTTCTCTAATGAAGTGTTTTGATATTTGGGTCATTTTAAAAGAAATCACCCTAGGTCCACTTCAGAGGATGACTGCTGTCCAGAACTCCATAGTGTAATCCAACATGCACTACTTCAGAAATGTAAATTTGAAATTCACATTTCTTGATTTACAGGGTGCAGTTAATCAATGATGAGTGGTACATAAAACAAGATCCTAACCAAGAAAAATGCTCATTTTGCATTTCAGTCAAGACACTTTATACTCCTGTGACTGATGTCCCTCTTCGGACAGGGAGGAATATTTGAAAGTATTCTGCAAATTTTTTTTTGAACCTCTGATACAAAATTAAATATAAGGAGACATTTCATAAGGGTTTGCCTCTGAAGCCCAGAAATGTCAAAGCAGTATATTTCATTGTAGACATTCATACTCTGCAACAGCTGTCTTGTTGCTGCATGTACTTTTAGAAGAGCTTAACTGTGGTTTTTATTTCAGCAGTAGCAAATGAAACTCTCTTTCAGAACTCAGTAATTAATTCCTTACACAATCCACCCTGTGCATTTTGCTGACACATCTGTGCAGCTGAATATCAAACAAGATCAAGGAAGTGATCTAGCCAAAAATAACCTAGGTGAAAACCAGTGATTTTCAGCCAGTTTATTCCCTGATGAAATCTGCCACACCAGCAGCAGTATTCACAAAGAACAGGAGGTGGTGGTGGTTTATTCTTGAAGAGTAACCTTAGTGCTATTGAGGAAACACATGCAGAACAGCCCAAGAGAAGCTCCTACCACCCTTCATGCACTGGCATGAAAAGACAGGGATCTCAGGATTATTTCCTCTTAAAAGATTCCAAGTTTACCATGAGCATATACTATTCCATACCAGAATGGAACTAAACCTCAAATCCACATTTCTCAGTTTTAAGCATTTATATTTACTGTCTTAATATTTATAAACCTGTATCCAATATTTGAATTTATTTGTAGATACATGCAGTGAATGAGAGAATGTCTGAGAATAACCTTCTCAGGTTGCAAAAGTAATACAATTTCATCATCGTAAGTGATCATAAAAAGTAAAGCTAAAAGAAGACTGCATTTAACTCTCTGCCTTGAGGGAAAGGAAACAGCTGATGGAGTTCAGATAAAAAGACACAATAAAATTTACGATTAAGTTGTCACTGCAAACAGCTGTCACTGTAAAAGCTCATCCCTAGATTTTCATCAAGCCTCTGCTCTGTATAATATCAATTATATCATTCACATAAAATACACCATTCTTTGGAATTTTCAGGTTTCACTTCTATGATAACTTCCCCAGACAAACATCTGCTATTTGACAGTCCATCCTTGTAAGTGCAATTTCGCAACACTACAGCTACCTTGCAAACCTACAGAAGGGAAGGTCTACACTGTTCAAGCACATACTCCCCACCCCTTGTTTCCCTTCAAGAATTTTCAAAACCAAATAAAAGAAAATGCAAAGATGAGCAATTTATTTGTTCCTCAAGCTTTATTATTTTGTTTGAAAACTTACTGCAGCACTACAGCCTGGGAAGTTGAAAAAGGTATCAGGCCCATGTCTCTGTGGCATCTGATTAAGGACTGATAATAGTTTAACCGCATGTCTTGGCTGTGAAAACAAGAAAATAGCACAAAAGTCAATACAACCATTTTTGCACTCTCTAGGCTACAACGGAAACTGGACGGTTTTCAAACAACACAGCAAATTAACTCTAAAGTAGTTAGCAAAAATACTTCATAAACATATGTTCAATCAACATAAAAAAAAAAAAAAGTCAAGTTTATATGTCCCAGGAGACAATTTATGTTAACTTCAGGCTCTAACAGAATGACACTTAATGCTTTATCTGATCACAGCTTACCCAGATTCCATTTTCGCCTCGAAGCATGCTGAACAAAAGCTTCAACTCTTTGACAGTGATGCTGTAGCTGGCAAGAACCCCCAACATATCAACTAGGAGATCTTCAAAGGAAAATAAAGTTATTCTGAACTCTGCATTTCATTGTTTTGACAAAAAAAAAGCTGAAAAAGTTAATACCTTTAAGAATAAGTGTATTCACAAATTCAAAAAATTAAACTTAGTTGCCCTAAATATTTTACACAGAATTTCATATTCTCACTGTTCTATTTATTTTAGAAAAAAAAAACCAAACGTGCAGCTTTAGAATTTGCATCACACTTGCAACAAAGTCTCTATTAAACTTATGAAAAATTAATTCTTCCCATATAACCACATTCATCATATATTATAACCTTGCTTGATTCCTTTCTGTCACATACTTTTGAGATAATGCTTTCTTCATTCTTCTGAAGTTAGTATTTTCCAAAAATTTCCAAAAGTTTCCAAAAGATGCTTGACATTATTATTTAACGTAAGCACAGCGTTACTGAGAATTTCTATAGCTACCACAGTTTTGCCACAGTGATAATGCTTCCAAGTTTCACCTGAATCAAAGGTCAGGGAAAAAAGTCCAAGCAAAACCAAACCAAAGCAACAAAAAAAAAACCCAAACCCACAAAAAAAAAACAAAACAAAAAAAACAATAGAGACTACAACAAAAAGATAAAAGAAGTGATCAAAATCTGTGTAATACGGCTTTCATTGAAACTCCTCAAAACCCACATACTTTTAAGCTAATACAATTACGTAGCCTGCTTTCAAAGAATAGCAGGTCTAAAATAACTGCTAGTGCTTGGACCTTTATTTCAAAACATAGAATTTAATTTTCACAATTTTTTAGCTTGTTGTTGTGGTTTAAGCCCAGCTGAACCCAGGACACTTGTGGGATGCTGGACCTCGCCTTATACTACACACTTTCTTTCGGAATAAAACACACTACTAAGAATTACTACTTCCTGTAGAAGGAGAAACAACGTTTTACTTATCTTCACAGATAATTCAGACATAAAGCAGTGAAGTACACAGATTTAAACATACACACACAAAAAAAAGGAGGACAGGACAGAACCAGCATTAACAAACTTTCAATGTAGTCAAAAATCAGAAATCTCCCTCATAAAACATGAATAAGCATATCTTATTTGCAGGACTACATGTTCTCCTTTAGAGAAAGGATGACTCTCATGCGTACTGACAAAGAGTAGTCTTGAAAAGCATTCATCCTTTTTGAGGAGATTCTGCATTGATATTTTGTTATAAAACAAATTTTCTCTCTGCAAATCCCTACATATGTATTTTTGAGTAAGACCATAAGTATCTATTTAACTTGTTCCACTGTGAAGCCAACCTCTGGTCCTCAGTTCGCAAAATGCATGTGTGAAGACTGAAATATCATTTAATTTACAGGAGATATATAATAAGCAGTTTCATGAAAAAAACTACGTCAAGACAAGCAAAAGAAAAACCCTGTAACTTGCAGTCATTTTCATAATAAGATCTGAAGATATTCCTAATGTTCAAGTATAGACTTTTTCCACTCCCTTTCTTTAAAGAAAGAGTTTATTTACACTTCTCTTTAAAATTAGTGCCACATCCTATTTGTGACAGAACTTCTTAAGGGAAGCCAAAATATAGCTAAGAAAACTAAACCTACATGTCATTTATGATGGTGAATTCTATGACTCAGCTCTTCATCAAACACCTACAAGCACCTGCCGCTTTCACTGTAGAGTCCCCAGCCTGTAATGTGAAGCTGGCAGTGATTGCATATATTGTATATGATTAGAAATTGGGAATAGTAACACACTGGAAACTCAAAAAGCAAAATCGGCACAAGTGAATAGCTGAGAATTCCCCAATTCTTATTTTGTAGTCCTAGCTTGCTTTTTAAATCAAACTACTTCAAATTTTGTTTCCTTCAGAAAGAAAAACTGTTGTGTAGAAACAAAGTTGTTAGGTGAAAATCAGAACATGATTCAAAAAAATCTTCTAACGTAGATGACAAAAGTGTAAATTAATGCAGTCAAACACATACATGATTGACAGGTTTTTAAGATTACTGAACATGTGCTGCTTTGTATCATCATTATAGCCCTGTGCTGCCTCATGGCACAGAAAATTTCTTATTTCTGCTGAAGATGTTGATAATCCGCAGGCAGTAGAAATACATATTTATAAATAATGAATAAAACATTGATGGAGAGAAATGAATGTAAGCTCCCTAACAACATAACTCTGGGTAAAACAAAGACCTGAAAAACTGAAGCCCAGTAGGAAATATATAAAGAAAAGAACACATGTAGAAAACAAATCCCTTACTTCTACTTTAAACCATTGCTGTAAACATACCTAAAGAAGGTTTGTTGTTTCAATATAACAAGACATAAAAAGAACTGAACTCTATTACATAACTTTATTCATAGTTATTAGAAAACTCATATAAAAGAGTCAGTCCACATCTGGTTTATAATTCTTGATAATCCACTCATCTATAAATAAAGGTCACGAAACATACTACAATTGGATTTTTTTACTTTTACTTCATTTTTTTATATTAAATATGACCATATATATAACTGATATCTATGATCTCATTTCAGAAACAAGATTTTGGAAAATGATATTACATTCAGAAGGAGAAAACTGGCACTGTTTCTCATTTTCCATGTCTTTCTAAAATGCACTGAATGCAACCGATTTTATGCCTGTTAATGGCAATTTCTGACTACTTTTATACTAAGCAGCTTATATATGATCTATAAATTAACAAGAAACCTTGAAGTAATGCTTAATTCCATCATCTAATATGAAAATACAGTGGTAAAAGAGCCTGTCTGTCTTTCAAGTGACAGTGAGCTTATATTAAAATGAATGGTATGGCATTAACTTTAGAAGACATATTAAACAGCATTGGAAACATATCAAACAGTTCAGGAAAACTACCTTCATGCCTCCTTAACCTTTTAATAACTGACTGCCATGAAACTGTGAATTTGAATTCTGTCAGTGAATTAATTTCTACAGGTTGGCAAATTGTGTTAATGTTGAAGCTTTTCTTATGGAACCAGTTGAAAGAGAATGCTTGTTAACAGATCATTAACGACACAGCAGTCAAAACCTAGATTTTTACTTAAAAACTAGGAACTGTTTAAGTGCTTAAGAAATCAGTTCCAGCAATTTTAGAACAACTACCTACAGCATCACAATAGAACTGCAGGAAATAACATGAGACTTAGGGGAGACAGCCACTCTGTATGAGTTCTGGCTACTTTGTCATCCATCATTCAGATTTCTCTGAAGGCACTACCGACACACAGTCTCAAAGGGTCTCTCACAGCAGATCATCTGCTTCACTACTCAGCAGCTGGAAACAGAACTGCAAAAAGTGAATCCCTCAAGGAAGATCCTTAAAAAAAAAAGTGCCAATCGCCTATGCAATTATTTTAGCAACCTTTTCCCCTTAACCGCTGATAACATGGCTGACCATCCTCTATCTTAGCATGACAGATTATCACAGTACAAAGACAACTTCTGACAAGTGATGTTTCTGGAAAGCAAATGGGAATAGGAGTAGCAGTGATCCCATTTGGACTGCACCTGAGACTTTCAAGGTGATTAAGCTTCTATTCTTGACCACAGAAATTGTGAAACCTCAAGAAGTGGGATATATAAAATGCTGAGAAGCCTCATGAACCTGACAGTCATAATCTAAACAGACAGAGAAGTTCTTCTCATTGCAAAAGACTGGGTAAATGTTTATTTGCTGTTGTCTTACTTCCATAAAACCAGAGAAGAGTGGCTTCAGAGTTCTGAAAGTGTGCTGTCAGAACATAAAAAAGAGATTATGCCTGTCTTGTCTATTTAAACCTTATCTAGGTCTAATCAAAGCATTTCACAAAGGAACAGTGAGATGACCTAAAAACAAATAAACAACTCCTCAAAACCCCAAATAAAAATCTGTACCCTTTACAGACGATAAAAGCCAATTGCAAAATATAGGGCTGACAGTGTCTGAACAACTGTTTTGCTAAGAAAGTTGTACAAAGTTCCTAGGAGTAAGCACTAACACAGCTTCTGTTCAAAACATCCCCCCCTGCATGTCAAAAAACATTTTTACCACCAAAATTTTTACTTTATTCTCCAGGTTTGGAAAGTTCCTAGAAGTGTTTGAGGCAAAGCAGCTCTGTAGTTCTGGTGTCATAATGACTCTACATCGCATAGCAGAATTAGGGAACACAGATACTGCATTAGTCGTCACTAATTTTGTCAAGTGCCTACCACTGAACTAGTTAATATCTGACCATAATTATTACTTATGACTTATTACCAACATTTTTGCCACTTATAAAAGGGATGTGAAATGCTTGAAGAAATCAAGAGACAAAAGCAAAATGATGAATTTGGTTGCTTCCACACCTTTGTCAGAAAAATTCTAAAAGCCCCCCATTCTCATCTATTTACAATTATCAAAGAAAGACCCTACAAAGCGTAATTCTATTAAATCCCTGCTCATGATACACAGAAGAGTGTTCAGATAATTTGACACACATTGCAGAAATAAAATGCCAACATATTCCGATTTTTAGGTTTGATTTTACATTAAATGTGCTCTCTTTGTATAAGTATACAGAAAAGTAAGCTGAATCATGTTTTCTCTGCAAAAGGTCTCTTTCTGAAGTACTGTGTGATGCCTCTCAAAAAAAGATTAATGGGGTAGAGGCTCCATTATTTTTTTTTATTAATGTACTACCCGTGGCTTATATTAACAGTTGTGAATTCAGAGTGATTTTCCAATTACCAAATGCTCCTGGAAGTCAGATCCTACACTGTTGATTTCTGTTTCTACAATTAGCTACACAGTTTTTTAAAATGGGTACATCATTACAGTTGCATATGCCACATATAGAAGTACTATTCAGGGAAGCTCAAACTGGATAAATTTCATTGATAATGATTACTGATGTAAGCATACTACTTCCATAAGTGAAACAAGACAGAAGTATTTTCACCAACTAATGTCTTCTATTTAAAGTGGAATAAAGCAGTATTTTCACCCTTATACTATACTGACGTATTTACAAGTCCTGCAAAAAAACCCCACACTTGGTGAAAACAATTGGTTTGTAAATATATTGATGTATTAGACTTCAGTCTGAACCTTGCAGAACAATATTTAGCATAAGACTGCTGGGTTTTGCATTTACGTATACATTTCTAATCAACAAGTTGTTCACTAAGACTTGCTTTGAAATACAAAATGTAGCTTTTCCAAATACTTTAATATTAAGACACATTTATACTGAAAAAGAAAGATGAGGACAAAACCATTCCTGAACAATACAGCTTTGATGGATCCTCCTCTCATTTCTGGTCTGAAATCCTTGCTGGTTTACTGCTCCCCAAAGCCTATATCTGTGTTAGGAATCAGATTATGGACCAAAATCTCAGGACTATGGAAGACAAACCTCTTCAATCTTTTAAAAATGCCTTACAATTTAAGTATCCCACTATATAAAAATTAAGAAGTGCTTTCACAGCGATTTGAAAGAAACCGGCATAAGCTTTTTCCCCAAGAAAAATAAGTAGGCAAATACCAGCTACAGGTAGCTCTAGCCTACCATATTTAAATGTGACAATAAAACCTGTTCTTCCAACCAAATAATTCAGGATTACAACCTGTACCCTACTATTGAGAGATACAGAGTGAAATATAAACCCCTACACCGAAAATGCTGTGCAACAACTTTATCACTTATTTCAGTAAGTGAACAAAGTATGCAACTTTTTTAACGCTGTAAAAAATTACAGATATTAAAAATCGCAAGTATAAAACTCAAGGACTTATTATAGGGAGCACAGCTATACACTATGAAATTACTGTTTAATATAATCCAAGTGTCCTGCATTCAAACCTGTGAATAATTTCTGATATGTTGTCAGATGCAGATTATGTTTAAAGTGAATCATAGTAACAATTTTAAGATCTGAGTAACTCAAAATGATCAGTACGCTTAAAAACTAAAACATTACCTTGTCAGTTGAGAAGTCTGACACGTACTGTTCTAATTATGTTCGAAATTGCTTTTTTATCACAAAGATGTTATCTCCTCAGATGAATTAATAGGCAATTATTTTAAACAAAGTATCTACATATATTTTATACAGGAATATATTTTTGTCATTTTTCTGAAATTGATAAGAAAGTACTTCTGACTCAATAGCAGTACTAACCAAAATATCACTTTAAGTAAAAACCGACATCCCAAGCCCTTCCATAATCCCACAACATTGACAGTTCAAGAATGCAATAATTATTTTATCAGTTGGCAATTTATACCTGCAATCATGTCGTCCACAGTACTCATCTTCAGCAGTACCTGTTCAATTAAGCCAACTTCTGTGCTAGTCTGTAAATTACGGACGCTTTTACGTAGAATTGCTGTGAACATACTCCAGATTTCTGCTTGGCACGTTACATCACAGTGCTCCAAAAGCTCTGACATGCACGTAATGCTCTCTGCATCCTGGATTATAAAGTTCATCTCTAGATCAAATTCACCACCAACCAGCTACAAAAGAAAACAAGAACAACATTACAATGTGAAATACATAGCTTAGTGTCTTTCATAATCTTCACTGTGACCAACACTGATTTTTTTTTGCATTATGAGAGAAGTAATTTAGATATGACAAACTCACAGCTATGATCTGTATACAGCAAATTAAAAATCAGGCTATGCAAAATATAGCTTGTACAAAATCTATACACTATCATATAATACTACTTTGGATTTTGTCATAATGTTGGATACAAGACTTCCATAAAACAAATTAAAAGATATTTGAAATATTCCTTCCTACAAAGTAACTGAAATGGCAGCCTGGCCCAGAGGGATGTAGTGCAGAAGCCGTAGAACCTGGAAAGCTCACAAGCTGTCCTGATACAAGTCAACATTTGCCCTTAGTTACATGTTTGCAAGACTCTACTGCCCCTTCCACTGTACCACCCAAACAGTCATGCTCAGAAAAGTATCAGTGACATGCTTTGGACCAATGCAGACTTGGAAAACTTGTTCAATTATACCATAGATCAGATTGTCATGTGGCCAAGGAAACCCACTGCTAGTGCAAGGCAGAGACAGCACTGGCAGAACAAGCACTCAGGCGAAAAGTGATTTAACAGCAGTACTGATTAAATTACAGCCTGACTCCTATCTACCGAGACGCTTGCAAAACGCTATCCGAAGTCCTGAGCTCCCATTAAATAGCACAACTACCAGGCACATTTAAAAAATCAATCTTACTCGTTCTAATGGCAAAACCATCTTTCATTTCTGAAATAAAGCCCGACTCTCATGCATCCTACTTTATCCTAGTAGCTTTGAAGAATTTTGAAGGCACCAACGCTAAATTTCAATAACTGCAAATACCAACTTTAGAAAGGCAAAGCAAGAGAATAATTCTAAAATAATTTTAAGACATTATTTTCTAGTTGTTGCAGAAAAATATGTAACTAAAATTGCAATAATATCTTTTAAAGATATTCAAAGAATTCATCCAAGTGTAAGTGTTTAATTTCAAGTAACGTTTAATAGAAGGCTGCTTCATAGTCTAAAAGCAGCACTCCAAACAAGAAGCTGAAATCCTATGCCAACTTCTTTTTGACTGTTGAACCCCTCCAAATATTCAAAGTCTTCCTTCAGACCCAATCTTCAGACAAAATTGTTAAAACTAAGCAAGGACTAGCTTTGGCTTCTACCGTAATTCATACTTTTCATCCACTTACAAATTACTTTTTCTCTGTCAATTAACTGCTAATAAAAATTTACAATTTTCTAACCTAAAGCCTCTAATATATTAAATATATAAACTTAGTTCTCCTGAGACATTTAATTACATTCAAATAAAACTATTATCCTAACTGCAAGAGGGTAGATTTAGACTAAATATTAGGAAGAAATTCTTTACTATGACGGTGGTGAGGTACTGGAATAGGTTGCCCAGAGAAGCTGTGGCTGCCCCATCCCTGGCAGTGTTCAAGGCTAGGCTGCATGGTGCTTTGAGCAACCTGGTCTAGTGGTAGGTGTCTCTCCCCATGGAAGGGGGGGTTGGAACTAGATGATCTTTTAAGGTCCCTTCCAGCCCAAACCACTCAATGATTCTATGACTATGACTGGTATTTTAGTTTAGAAATTGTGACTGCATATCATATATTTGAATGTTGGCTAAACACATAGTGTGTACCAAGGGCAGGCAATAAAATGGTCAAAATTAGAAGTACGGTTCTTTTACAGTTATTCCTTAGAATCATTAAATAGTTTTACAACGGAAACCACCGAATTTTCAAGAAATCCTGGTGGAGTTTCTGTTTCTGAAAACAGCAGTAACTGCTGCACACTTCAAGAGCAATCTGGGTGGTTTTTTTCCAGTATCTCTCCACCTGGATGAGCCTGTCTGAGATTGTTGAAAACACACAGAGGTAAATCAGGCACCTGTGGAAGACAATCAGTCTCTCTCAGATGCTTATTCTAAGATGAAATGAACCCCTTCTGGAAGTGTCTAATTTTTCTATTTCTTTCCATGCAGGAAATACAGGACTAAAAATTGTATTTGTACAGTCTGAATCCTTGGATATATTCAAAAGCCACCTGGACATAGACCTGGACAATAGGGTCAGCTGTCCCTGCTTGTGCAGGAAGGTTGGATATGAAAAGCTCCAGAGATCAATTCCAACCTCAACAATTCTATGATAAAATTTAGATATACAATTTTCAGATACCTAATTTAGGCGAGATGAATCCCACCATTTGTTTTTGATAACAGATGGACCTAAAATCAAGGAAAAAAATAGTAATACCTCGGTTGGAATGCAGAGGATCAGTACAGACTGATCTCTCTTTCCTCAAACACTATTCATTGTGAAATTTGTGCTAAATAGATTAATTAACATAGAATGGTTAAAAAAGACTAAAATAAGTCAAACTGTATTTGCTTGCTAATGTAAACCAATATACTGATATGTGACATTTTAAAAGACTGAAATAGACCTCACTATCAGTCTAAAGTGATGGGACATTTCAATACTGTTAAAAACAAGCTGCCTGTATATAAAACATCTCAGAGAATCTGAATCAAAAAATACACTGAATGCTAGTAAAATTGGATTTATGGAGAATCTTCGACTGGGATATGGATTGTCTGGTAGGCACTACAATTATATGACTTGTCCAACTGGCAGCAAGAGATTTATAATCTACCAGAACAACTTTTTATTTCCACAAAGAAAACACTAAAATGTATCTGATTTGCCCTTAACTGCAGTTTAAGAGTATTTCAGCCTCTATCGATGATCACAGTTATGAAAATCAACTTAATAAAATAAACAAATTGATGAACAAATTAATGTTGATAGCAAAAACTTAGCAGGCAGGGCAGTACTTTTAAAAAGTAGCCATCCTAAAAATTAACATAAATCTAAAATATTAACAGTCATGATAAAAAGAAGTTTCAGAAGACTTGAGAAGGAAAATTTTAACAAAAATGGAGCATACAAAAATAATGACATAAATTGTGCTCAAGAAGTAATACAAAGCAACCACTTCTGCTTTAAAATGTGAAAAAAATATAATTCAGACAAGAAAAGCAGTAGAATATTCACTACAAAGAGAAGCATTCTCTAACAATATTTCTGCACTTTCATTTCTCAAGAAAAAGTAGTAGGTAAAAAGGAATAATCAGTCAGTCTTCACAACAGAGGGAGGTTATCAGTGGAGAACCACAGCAATAATGAGTTGATGACAAGTGTGGATACTAATGAAAGCACAAAGTTTGCTAAAGAACCCAAAATAATTAAATACGGTTAGAACCCACCAACTACTGAGGGCTGCAAAGATTTTCTCTATTAGCAAGTGGCTGGCCAACCACGTGTAAGAGTTCAAAGTTAGTAAATTCAAACAAATACCACATTATTATAGTTTTACCCATATGTACAAAATGTCAGGCTCAAATCTGATATGATCAGCCACAAAAGAGATCTTGGTGTCTCTATGGGTTCTACTTTAAATAACCATGGCACATTAAAAACTGTCAGTAGGCAACTACAAATTCATAATTAAATCTGCAACTTTATAACTTGGGTACAATTCTGGATGCGATACCACACACAAAAAAGTTAAATCATACTGCCATAAAGTAACTTAGTTTTAATATAATGTGTGAAGATTTCTGTAGTTAGACAAATTCATCTACAGTACAGTATGAACTCTAAGATAGAAATCCTTACAGGAACCAGTACACCATACTATAAATCAATGTTCTTTCCATATGATAGATCTCAAATACAACCTTTTTTCTAATGTCAAACATTTGGTCTTACTTTGCATTTTTCAAGTGAACATTTAATACTCAGTAAAGACCATGCTTTCACTGTGATTAAGTATCCTGAATTATTGCCTGTACTTTGTCAAGCTCACGTACCACTGCTTTTTAACTATTCTGCATCTTTCACAGCACACCTGTAAGAAATGAAGCAGCAAACTAATGTTCACATTGTGTTTCCAAGCCAGACGACTATGGCCAACAAACTTAACTCCTCCTGAAGAAGTAATGACCTGGCAGTTATAAGCAAATTAGGCTTTCCTGTACTGAGGTTTTTTACAGACTGATGCTCCTTGCAAATTGTTCCAAGAATTTACCTTATCCCACACCACCACCCTCAAAAGCAGCTCACTACTCAGAATCTCTTCTTTTTTGAATACTGTGGCCATTCCTCAGTAAGCATCTGTCGTTCGCTGTGCTATGCAATAGAAGTGTTTCTTCCTGAGTTGCTGCAACTACACAGAACTTAGGCTTGTCTTTCATGCCCTTTAAATCTAGCATAAAGGTGAAATACTCATACAAAATGAAGAAACTCTCTACATATGTCTGGTATTGTTCAGATCAGTTCTCAAAATGGAGCAAAGTATGTGCTGTTGAACATCTAGAATTAAATGGTTTACTTGTGAAGATTGGAACTCTTCAGAATCATATTCTTCAAAACAAGTTCTAAAGAATGGATTGAAATGAAAAGAGAACAGAATAGAGTATTTCAGTTGGAAAGGACATATAATGCTCATCAGGTCCAAATGCCTAACGAATTCAGACAATTCAGGGTTGCCATGTTATTAAGCATGTTATTAAGGACATTGTCCAAATGCCTCTTGAACACTGACAAGCTTCAGATATTGACCACCTCTTTAGGAAGCCTATTCCAGTGTCTGACCACCCTCCCAGTAAAAAAATACTTCTTAACATCCAGTCTCCCTGTCCTTCCTTGGTGCAGCTTTGAACAGCTCCCACATGTCCTATCACTGGATACAAAGGAGAAGAGATCAGCACATCTCTTCACTTCATCTCCCCAGGAAGCTGGAGAAAGCTATGATGCTGCCCCTCAGCTGTTTTTTCTCCAATAATAGATGGCTTCTCAACTTGAAAATTCATCAAATGAACACAGAAGGAAAAGAAAGACAGCAATCAATGTGAAAAAAACAAATAAACAAATGGAACATCAGGATTATGTTTCCAGACAGACCTTGACATGCTTGTGAGGTGGGCTGATGCCAACCTTATGAAGTTCAACCATGACAAGTGCAAGGTCCTACACCTGGGTCAGAGCAATCCCAGACACAGCTACAGGCTGGGCAGAGAAGAGATTCAGACCGGCCCTGCAGAGAAGGACTTGGGGGTGTTAGTCTATGAGAAAATGAACATGAGCCGGCAGTGCGCTCGCAGCCCAGAAAGCCAACCGTATCCTGGGCTGCATTAAAAGGAGCGTGACCAGCAGGTCGAAGGAGGTGATCCTGCCCCTCTACTCTGCTCTTGTGAGACCTCACCTGGAGTATTGTGTGCAGTTCTGGTGTCCTCAACATAAAAAGGACATGGAACTGTTGGAACAAGTCCAGAGGAGAGCCACGAGGATGATCAGGGGACTGGAGCACCTCCCGTATGAAGACAGGCTGAGGAAGTTGGGGCTGTTCAGCCTGGAGAAGAAAAGGATGCATGGAGACCTCATAGCAGCCTTCCAGTATCTGAAGGGGGACTATAAGGCTGCTGGGGAGGGACTCTTCATTAGGGACTGTGGTGACAGGACAAGGGGTAATGGGTTAAAGATTAAACAGGGGAAGTTTAGATTGGATATAGGGAAGAAATTCTTTCCTGTTAGGGTGGTGAGGCACTGGAATGGGTTGCCCAGGGAGGTTGTGAGTGCTCCATCCCTGGCAGTGTTCAAGGTCAGGTTGGATGAAGCCTTGGGTGGCATGGATTAGTGTGAGGTGTCCCTGCCCATGGCAGGGGGGTTGGAACTAGATGATCTTAAGGCCCTTTCCAACCCTAACTATTCTATGATTCTATGAAAATCCTACTTAACGGCAAAAAATCAAAGACAGCAGAGGTCAGAACTTATTCTAGGAAGATTTCATTAAAAATTGCTGAAGACATGAAGACTTTTCAATACAACTTCATCTGTGACTAAAAGAAACCAAACAACCGCTAAGCATGAGGATTGTAAGAAGTGCGGGAGATGCAAAAGGATATTTTAGAGGCACTTGGCAATTTTTTGGTTAAATGAAAACCGTGAGTGCATTCTGCTAAAGTAACAAAAACACAGTAATGCAAATGCACAGAAACACTATAAAATGTGAGATTCTCAACGACAGGAAGATGTCTAAACACTTTTGGTCAGGCAAAGATAATTTTTCAATTTTGTATTAATGAAGATCTCTTTAAGTGTTTAGAATGCTAAATTACATAAATCAAACTTTTCAGTGACCAATATATGTGCTGACCATATGCACTTGTTAACCTAAATGTATCAAAACAACTACACAGAGAACCACAGATAACCAAAACTTATTTTCCATAATTTGTATATATTTCTCTTAAAAAATATTTTCATTTTTAAAAGCTTAATCATTGAATTAAGTTCTTTAGAGATCTGAATTACAGGTATGTGTATCTGCTGTAATTTTCAAAATTCTCTTTGCCTTCAATGGAACCTAAAAGGTGCTTCTGGGAAGCAATTCATCTCTCTGGTTTTAGATGCAACTTACCTGGTTTTAGCATGAAATTAGTATTTTCCTGGAAATGTACTTTTCACTGACTGCAAAAGGACAACTAGTTCAGACAAGCACATCTAAAGTTTAACCTTACCCAATGTGTTCACAGTATGGTTTATAAGTGAATGACAGCACTAAAAGGACTGATTCTCATGTGAATCACTACAACAGCATCTAATTCTCCACATTACCATACCGTTGTTAAAGGAGCTTTCCTTTATTTTAGCTTCAAAAACATTTTTATCCTGAATAATGTATAGCACGCACACAGCAGTGTGCCACTAACAGAATGCTACTTCAAATTTCTTGACAATTTAAAATTATTCCAAGAAAAGAAAATAATTTAAACAACTTCTATACCTGCTGAGAATGTGTGACTGAAGTAACACATTCTGCTTCACTTCTGGTACTTCCAAACACAAACTTGTTATTATGCAAACTTAAAAATATATCAGTGAAATACTTACCTTTGATTTCTTAATAGTTTATTTTGGGGAAGGAGGACACTCCTGTATGTTTATATACTGCCTCTGCCTAAGGTAGAGCTAATTTTCTTCATGGCAGCCCATATCATGCTGTGTTTTATGCTTGTGACTAAAACAGTGCTGATATCACACCAATATTTCAACTAATGCTGAGCAGTGCTGAGACATTGCCAGAGCTGCCTGTTTCTAACTCTGCCCGCTCAATGAGTAGACTGAGGGTGTGTAACAGGTTGGGAGGGGACACAGCCGGGACAGCTGACCCCACCTTACCAAAAGGACATTTCACACTGTCATGCTCACAAAGAGCACTGGGGTAGTCTTTCCAAATTAGCGGTTGTACAAAGTGTAGCTGGGGATCAGTCTGTTTGTGAGAGGTGGTAAGTGATAGCCTTTGCATCACTTGCTCCCCAGACATATTTACTAAACTGCCTTTATCTCAACCCAGGAGTTTTATTCCCTTGCTTTGGCTCTTCTGAGTATCTCCCCCAGTGTGGTGATGTGTGTGTGGGAGCACGTAAGGTAGCAGGTGCTTATTGCTTTCTGGGATAAAGCCACCATGGTTTAAAATTTTTGGCTTCTGTCCTCCAATTTACTTTACACAGTTTTGACCACGGAGCATCACCGCTCAACTCAGTAAACTAATGAATCTCATATAAATGCTGTTAAAATAAGTGCTGAAGGGAAAAACTGTAAATTACAGTGTCAAACCATAATATGAAACAGAAAAATTTGCTTAAGAACATTAGCCCAACTAACCTTGAGCATTGCCTGCTGAGTTCTTTGAAAAACTTTACTTTTCAAAGTTGGTTTCAGAACATCAAACCCCAAAATTTTCTGAATACACTATAAAGCATGTTTCCTGATTTCAAACAAGCACCAGTCCCAGTACCAACCCCTGAGGAAAACCACTTGTCACCAGTCTCCACTTGGACATCAAGCCATAGATCGCAACTTTGAACCATAGAATCATAGCATGGGTTAAGGTTGGAAAGGACCTTAAGATCATCTAGTTCCAAACCCTCTGCCATGGGCAGGGACACCTCACACTAGACTCCATCCAACCTGGCCTTGAACACTGCCAGGGATGGAGCATTCACCACTTCTTTGGGCAACCTGTTCCAGTGCCTCACCACACTCCCAGGAAAGAACTTCCTTTTATGTATCCTGAACTTCCCCTGTTTAAATTTAAGCCCATTACTCCTCGTCCTATTGCTACAGTCCCTGATGAAGGGTCTTTTGTCTGCATCCCTGCAGGCCCCCTTCAGATACTGGAAGGCTGCTGTGAGGTCTCCACGCAGCCTTCTCTTCTCCAGGCTGAGCAGCCCCAACTTTCTCAGGCTGTCTTCATACAGGAGGTGCTCCAGCTCCCTGATAATCCTCATGGCCCTCCTCTGGACTTGTTCCAATAGCTCCACATCCTTTTTATGTGGAGGACACCAGAACTGCATACAGTACTCCAAGTGAGGTCTCACAAGAGCAAAGAGGCAGGATCACCTCCTTCGACTTGCTGGTCACGCTCCTTTTGATGCAGCCCAGGATACGGTTGGCTTTCTGGGCTTACAGTGCACACTGAAGCTGGCTCATGCTAAGCTTCTTATCAGCCAACACCCCCACGTTTTTCTCTGCAGGGCTGCTCTGAATCTCCTCTGCCCAATCTGTAGCAGTGCCTGGGACTGCCCCACTGCAGATGCAGGACCTTGCACTTGGCTTGGTTGAACTTCACAAGGTTGGCATTGGCTCACCTCACAGGCATGTCAAGGTCCCTCTGGATGAAATCCCTTCCCTCCAGCATGTCAACTGGACCACATACTTAGCATTGTCAGCAAACTTGCTGAGGGCACACTCAATCCCACTGTCTAGGTCGCTGACAAAGACGTTGAACAAGGTCGGTCCCAACGCCAACCGCTGAGGGTGTGAACTTTCATCTTTGTAGAGTTTTCCAAACAAAAGCAAGCACATGTTAGAATGTGCAATTATAGATAGTAACAGACACAAGGTATGTCTGTCAAGACCCATTCAGTCCACTCCTATGATTCCAGTATTTCCCAAGTCCCAGAAGAAATTTTTGCCGATTTGATAAGCCCTGCAAAATAGCATTCATCAGTACTTATCTAATGATAATGGTAATGCTTAAATAATGGCAATGGTAACATTAAGTCACTTCAGCAACCTGTCCCAAAGTAACTGTACCCAAGAAAAAAGGTTTCTGTCTATTTAAACTGAGTTACTTTTGTCTTAAGATATTGTTCCAGGTTCTCATTGATTCTTACTATCAAATTTATAAGCTGTAGTCCTATAAATACTAAGAGACAATTTTAGTCAACAGAAGCCTACAGTAAATAGACTTACAAGACTAAGGGTTTTTTTTTTTAAACCAGATTTGTCAATATTTGTCCTATTTTTCTTCTCTAAATAACTCACAGGATAGTGTGAGATAATTGTTATGGTTTATGACTGGTCTCTCACAGGGTTCTAGCTGTCATGAATTATTTAAGACTTTTTGTGCAAGGATAAAACCCAAAACCTCAACCACTAAAGCAGTCACCACAGAGACCACAAAGACAGTTGTTTTACAAAGCCAGAAGTGCATCCTAATTGCCTTTCCCCCATCCTTTTAAATTTATTATGTGGTTCTTCAGCCAATGAAATAATTTCTTTAATCTGTAGAAGATAATACAGTCAATGACAAAGGCCAGAATCATACAGTAAAATAGTCAGTAATGCAACTTTAATAATAATGCAACTTTACCACAAAAGATAATTTGAAAGGAAGAAACTGGGAGGTTGATAAACAAGCATAAGAAACAATTTATCAGTGGTCAGACACCTTCCCTAATATAAGAGGCTTGCTGGATCTCATAATTGTTCAGCTTTCCCACACTGAACACCATTTTATGCAGAACTGCTTGCATTTTCCACTTTTTTTACATAATCCAGAAGCAAGGACAACGTAATTAGGGTTTGGTGCAATTATGCACCTACAGCCAAGGTAAGAGAGAAAGTTTTGGTTAATTCTAATACTGTATGTGTGTTCCCTATTTTTGTTACTTAGTCTTATGACTTTAGTTTGTTACACAAAGCATCCCAGCACTTGAAAAATATACACGCATCTTTCTATAGATGAAACCCATAAGGAAATGAAACCAAACTACTGCAGTAGGAAATCCCTGTACAGAGAAGGTTATCCCAATATTGCACTATTCTCTCACTGTGTTTGCCTGGTGTTACTATTTGAAGTACTGCTCAAGAAAACAAAACCAGCAAAATGATCTATCCAGCCTATCCATGTGCCAAAATGCCAAATATTGACTAAAGGGTGTAAGAACAGGATAAACATATACTAGATTTCCTCCATTATACAGTCCCATTCTCCCACTGCTTGTGACACAGGAATTTCTTGACCCAGAAATAATGTCTTTGTTTCAACAAGCTGTTGGATTTCCTTCCATTAATTTCTCTGATTAATTTCTGAACTCTCATCTTTTTGGATCCTCAACATCCTACAGTTATTATGTTTGGAGATGCCTAACGTGTTACTCAATGCAGTTTCAGAAAATAAATTAGAATACAAAGGCATTTAATACACCTTTATTAAAAAGACAAAAAAACACCATTCCATTCAACTAATTGATATGAGAAAGTAAAAAAAAAAAATAAATAATCAAATTAGATCACACAAGGCACCAGTCAAACTCTTTAACTGGTCTTGCGGCGTCTTACAAGCACTTACACACCCTTCATTTTTTATGGAAATGTACAAATTACTAAGAAGTAATAAAAACTAAGGAAAGGACTTCTAAACAAAGCCTCCTCAGATGGCTGGGTGCAGTTACCTTGCCTCCCCTTTCAATTTCTTATATAATTAGAAAGGGGAATAAAATATAAGAAGGAACCTTAGATACAGTTCACTCTTTCTACACAATATTTTTAATATTTATCTAGTACCATAAACCCCACAGGATCTATGAAAAGAACTTTTCAGATCTCATTTTAAACATCCCAAATCGAATCTTGAATATGTGAAATGTTAAAGAGCAACACAGATACTTTGTGAAAAGCAATCTGAAAATATGATTTTTGCTATTCCATATTTTTACCTTACGAAATGCATTGTTTTATATTAATGCTGATTTAATATTATATTATTTATAATTCATTATTATACTAATTAAAATTTACATTAAAAAAATTACAAATGTTTTCAGAGACCCATGCCTTAGACCATCAGGATTGACACAGAGTAGGGGTTTCCCCTTCTGGCTTGTGTAGAACAAAACTGGTTCTTGATTTAGGTAAAAATGATTAAGTTGTTCTATTATTGGTAATTTATAAACAATGGATTGCTTTGTTCTGATTCTGAAGGTCTAAGTAATTAACCAAATATTCTATGTTTCTGTATTTTCAGTACACTTCTCATTAGTCACAGCAGCAGGAAAATCCATAAAAGAAAATACACTTACTTATAACTAGCTAAACGGAATTAAAAAAGGCAAAAAGTTGCAAAACTAAATTCTGACTGCTTTTAACAACTGAGAGAAAATAAATAGCTCAACTGTGAAGTGGGCATCACTCCCAAAGAAAAAAGAGCACAGGCTCCGGAAAACAGAGAAGTTGTTGGGGCAAACGAAGTAAAGTCAGTGTCAAAAATGTTTATTACTTGAAAACACCCAAATCTGTATCAATTTGTCCTTCAAGAAGTGCCAGTGAAATTTCTGTTATCAAACTTAAGCTTCACTTAACCTCAAGCAGCATATATTGCTCCCTCTTTAGTCCAACATGAGACTTCAGGGTTTATTTCCGAATGTTTCTCCTATGGAGTTCTGTGTGGAAAGAAATACCAGTTGAAATAGTGTCACACACCTTCCACTTCTCCTCTATGTTGAAAAGTAATCTCTAGTACTGTAAATAATACTACTTTCAATACCAGTGACAATACTGATGCAAATTTTATCTGGCTTAGACACTTTCCGCTTCCTCTCTTGATGACTCAGATCAGCATTCTAGTAACACACTCCAAGTTTGATTGACATGGAGAACTTAGATTTTTCCCTCATTAATAAAGACATTTTGTTTTACCAGCCCCCCTCCTAATCTGAAGTCAGCCAAAGCTACGTAGTTACTGCAACACGAGAGCAGCTTAATGCATGTAAAATCCACCACCACCCCCCCCCGAGGTTCCGGTAGCAGTGGCCATGCTGGAGGGGCCTGTGCAAGCTGACAATGGGACTGCAAAGAGGCCCATGTGCCCACATGGGGAGAAGTCGGGAGGTGAGAGGGATGATCACTCCTGGTCTTGTTTCTCTCTGGTTTAAGGGCCATGTCAACCACACTATACCAGCATTACAGGAGGAGGTTTAATTTATTTTAAATTACTAAAAACTGTAAAGATTACAAAGGTTGATTAAGATTATATTGCCTTGGATTAAGTATTTTTAGAGGTGGGTTTTTTCCATTTGTTGGAACAGGTGCTTAAAGATCTGAGGTTGGAGCATCATGGACTGAATACTATTAAGTCCCTTCTTGCTCCTGGTAGAAGAGAGAAGTGGGGAGGGCCACAGATTCCCTAGTTTTCACAGATTTGAAGCAGAACAAATGGGCCCATGGTGTGCACCGAGCATACTTGACTAAAATTATCCTGTTAAGGCACAAGTACATTTGAAGCAGACTCCATACTGACAAACACTCAAGACCCCTTATTATGTGAAATGGTTTTATTAGAACATTTCCTCTGAATTTAAGTTAGAGCTTTAATAAAATTTCTGTGTTTCAAAGCAACAAAAAACACATTAATTGCATTTTTAAGAAGTTATTTCAGAATTAGTCCAATTAAAATAATTTTACCACAAAAAAGCAGCCTTAGGATAGGTCTAATAGTCTTAAGTGTATAAGAAAGGCTAAGTTCACATATGAAAATGCCTCACAGTTTGAGGGAGATAATAAAGCAAGACAGTATGCCCCTTCATTAGTTGTAACAGGTAAAAAAATAAATATAAAAATAAAGCAGCTATCCAAACCACCTTTAACAATACAGGACAACACAGCAAGCGTGCAAAAGCAAAGTGGGCGGAAAGCACCCTATTACGAAAATTCTCATAACCCTTGCTCTCCTACCTCAAGTCATTTTAAGTATCTTAGTATCACTACCAGATATTTAAGTATCTTAGATGAATAGCAATTTCCACATAGTCCTGTCATCTGATTCATTTTTTGATATTCCAGCCAAATCGCATTTACAATGTTCCTTTTAGATATTACTTCACTGTTAATTATTTTCAACTTACATCATTTTCTTAAAAACCTTGAACTTAGAGGATTCTTAAAAATGCATCAAAACTTACTAAAGTATTTAGCATGCTCAGTCTTAATAGAAGTGTAAAACCACTGTAATCTTTCATCTAAGCATTTACATCTTTAAAGCACAAGCGTACATGCATTTCATGTATAATCAGATAACCTAACTAGTATTTAATGTTTAATTCAGATCACTGGTGGGATGGAATTTTAAAAAACCTTCCAATATGCTACAAGAAATTATTTTTTTTCCACTTTTTATTTTGTTGGTTTAGGATGCCCCTCTTTTTAATGCAACTGTTTTCATATCTGGGACACTGCAGTTGTATATAAACATACATACTGAATAATCTATATTAGAAAAATAATAATTAAGCCACTTCAAAGATACTTAACCAACCACATGAAATTTATTTTTCCTAGATAAATAACATTAATTTTATTGCAAACTAGGAAAGCTAGGAACACAGACACATGAAGATTGACTGTAAATGCTGAATTAGCTGAATAAAACTTTTTCTAATTCAAAACGTTTACCATCAACGGCAATACAGGTATTTCATACTTTGTACATTTGTTCAAAGGGGGCAGCCAAGGGGGAGGTGCTGATATCCTCTCTGTGCTCAGCAGTGATAGGACATAAGGGAATGGAGTGAAGCTGCATCGGTAAGATTGGACATTAGGAAAAGAATCTTCACTGAGAGGGAGACTGGTCAGTGGAGCAGGCTCCCCGAGGAAGTGGTCATGGCACCAAGCATGTCAGAGTTCAGGAGTGTCAGGATAATGCTCTTAGTCACATGGTTTAGCTTTAGGTAGTCTTGCAAGGAGCAGGGAGTTAGACATGATCTTTATAGGTCCCCTCCAACTCCAGACATTCTATGGTTTTATGATAATTTGTATCAAAGAAATTGACTGAAGAATAACATGGTTTGCAGTGTAAACCAAGCTTACACTTTTGTGCATATGGTTTTATGATAATTTGCATCAAAGAAACTGACTGAAGAATAACATGGTTTGCAGTCTAAAACTTTTGTGCATTTGAAAAGAGGTAAGAATTCATCGCACATCTTTGTGCTTCGACTCCCAACACATCACAGGACACAGTCAAATTTCATCAGAAAGACATTGCAGAACATTGAGTTACTCAGTTCTCACAAGACATGGACTCATAAAGTATACTCATACATGGCAAAGTAGTATATTACTACCTCTATCATAAAAACTCAGCAACTACCCAGTCTTCCTCCAGACCTTCTACTACTTCTCTAGACAGATCTCTATGCATTTTTTTATTTTAAAATTTAAAATGGGATTTTCTATATCAAGCACTTCACTCAACTTCTGGAGGCTTCATATTAATAACAGATTTGCTGGAAGCTTCTTTATCATACACAGTTTAGACACTTAAGCTACTTGCATGTAAGAGAGCTATTTAAGTCTTTTCACAGACTGACAAATGTACTTCAGATTTTAAATGCTACTTATTCTTTCATGCAACATGGTATCTACATATTTACATATACAACAGCAACCAGAACCACAAGACGGCAATCATCTACTTGCAATTGTGTTTAATAAAAATTCTTAAAATGTCCCAAGTTGCATGCTGTGAAAATAATAAAAATTATAGTTTTTAGAAAAGGCATGTTAACATGTACATGGTCATAGCCAAATCAGACTTAACACCCACAGCATGTGAAAACAAGGAGTTATGCAACAGAAGACATGTATGACCAAATGCCATATCTATCACATTTTATTAAAAAAGCCACTATGGTCAAATGCTTACAGAGGCTATAGGAGACTGAAGTGCCACAGATTATTTTTCCTTCTGTTTTAACTTGAAATTCTCAAATCCAGAAGATGAAAAAAATAAAAAGGAAAGTAATTTCTACCTTTTCAAAGAGTAAAAATCATTATCAACAACCCTTTCAGACTACAGAAAACAGAATATTCCACATAGCTACTAAGTAAAACTATTAAGATGTCCTTACATGATTACTGTCAAAGTATTAGCCGTCTCGCAACTCATTGTGAAAGACAAGATCCAATCTGACAAAATTCTGGAAGCACTTGTTCAAAATTGAAAATACTGGCAAATCTTTTGCACTGTTCTGCTAGAAGTAAACACTATATGAACTTCTGATCTCTTTAATAAATAGTGATTTACAACACGCAGAAATAAGCTTAAACGCAGATATTAAGCATGCTTCACATTCTTTTATCAAATATTTTCAGAAGATGCCTGCAATTCATCACATTGGAAATGGGAATACAGTCAACACTGAGTAACTGAAGATGATAAAGAGACATACACACCAAGTTCAGGCACAGGAAAAATGCCAGGAAAGCCCCTGATAATGTTCCTTACATAATATCTCCTAGAAGACAGCTGTCTATGAAGTGACCACACACTAGTGCTTCCCCAGTTACAGTAGGCAAGCTCAACTTCTTTCAGGTCTGCTCAGGCTTTTGTAAGTATTAATCCTGCATAAAGTGTATGTATCTAAATGTAGGTAAACTAGAAGTAAAAATCAAATTGATATCAAAATTTCAGTACAGTGAGGTGTTTTCAGAGAGAACAAAAAGCTATGATTCATACTGCAATTAGTCAGGTGAACCTTCAGCCAGATAACAAGATAATTCTGGATGGGGACCACAAGAACAGACTGCAGCAAATCAGCAAAGGACTGCCGAAGAATGAGCTTCAATCTAGCTGTTACAAACAAAAATTTACTACCTAATCTGGAGTATCAGTAAATGTTAGGAATTCAGTTTATGCATGCCTTCATTTAACTACACTTAGTACTCCATGTAATGTTGTGTAATTAACATATCAGATTATTACAGCTTTACATTTTTATTAAAAACAATCTACCCAAAAGAGTGCAATAGGCAAGACAGGCAAATTTCTGCTTAGTGAACTTCAGAACATCAGTTTAACCAAATTTTAGAAACCTGTCTGCAGAAAGAGCAATCTTTCCTTGCAGAAGACTTTTTTAAGCATAACAGATAGAGAAAGTAGACATTTCAAAGATAGTTTTAACTAATGAGCAGAAAAAAAAACAGTTACAATGAAAAAAAAAATTATTATAGTATTTCTGTAATTCAAACCAACTAATACAGGAGATAACAGACTGACTGGAAACAAAGGAAAACCAGATTGTCCACATCAAATATTTTACAGTGACATAACTGGGAAAAAAACCAAGTCGCTTTATAATGGTCAAGATAAGTCCCCTGTAAAATTTTTTAAGTCCTTTGAAATAATTGCTTAAACATCTGACATTAAATGTGCATTGATTTTACTCTGCAAGCTCTATGCCTGCGAGCAAGGTAATGAATAACTATATTGATCCATCTGTTATTTTCTCAGATTTCCTGAGGTTTCCTTTGGTTTTGTTTTTGGTTTTCTTTTTTTTACTGCCATTGTGTTTAATAATCTGATTACCTGTTCCAACATGGTGCATTAAAGCTACGAGTCTAAGATTAAAAGGGAAGAGGAAAATAAATACATTCCATTTTGTTTTCTTTTGATACTCACTGCTGTGATACAAACTACCCAATTTCCAAAATACAGATCCGAATTTGCTAATAAGGAGTAATGCCTGTGTTAAGGCCTTTTCATTACAGAAAATATACACCCTTGGTTGGTGCTGGAAAAGAGTTTTAAGGGGAGACAGCAGAGGGTGAGAAACCTATTCCCTAGGAAACAAGAGATCCCATGAGAGAAGTAGATACCTTCCCAGTCATTAACAACCATGAAAAACAAAGACTATAAGATCTGAAGCACTAAACCACTTCTGGTTATTTTTTTTGGGATACTTTCCCCCTTCCACACACACTCCCCTCTCCCCCCCCCTTTTTTTTTTTTTTTTGTTTTAATCACTTTGGGAAATAAGCATGCTTTTTAGGGACGAGTAGCTGGAAAGCTGGCTCACAGAAACTTTGGGGGTGTTGGTTGACAGTTTTATCACCCCAAACTTTAAACAAATACCCCACACATATACAGAGACTCCAATTCCACAACTAGATGAACCCAAAACTTTCCAAAGAGTCCAGGTATGCTTTTCAATGAACAGAGAAATGTAGTCCCCCAAACTCAAGCATCCTAGGTGTCGGTACATACCTCCTATAGATAAGACACTGTGGGTGAAGTTGCCACTGCAGTATTTATACACAGAAAGTATAAAAGTTCCTACTGTGGATCTGAGGGCTTCAGGGGAGGAGGCGCAGGAGGAGCATTTTGCTAAGTAAAGCCCCAACAACACAAATATAATACTATTCTAAATTTTACTTTTGATCAGCTAACATTTTCTGACAAGTTACTTATTTGAAATTGCCTTTCCCAGATCAGGTGGAAAGTTCCTCAAAGTAGCCCTAACATTATGTTCCTAATACCACCACACTGCTTCTGAGCTATTTCTGTGCTAGCTCCATGGAAACAAAGACATAATTGTTCACTCAAAAGGCTGATGAAATTTCCATTACAAAATACGCTTATAAAAAAGCCTTTACTTTGTGTTTTTATTATGAGAAGAAGAGAAACTAGGTTATTTTCTGTTCTTTACTGCAAGCTTTAGAGACTTGTGTACAGATTTAACCAGCACCACTGCTGTAGTAAAAAATTAATTCTGGTGAAGCTTAGCAAACTTTGTACAATTAAGAAATCCAGTTATGGCTGATGACTTCACTTATGTTTCAGGGTTATTTGCTATGTCAATCATCACATTGAGAAAACGGAAATAAAAACATGTATGTGACTTTATTTGATCATAAATTTGGCAATTAAACTGTTAAACCATAAGCTAGTTTTAGAGAATTAGTATAAAGTATTAATATTTATATATTTGTGTAATGTTTCTAAGAAAAAGATATTAAAGCTTTCCTGCTGCCGAAACTTCATTTATATTTGACTGATGCCCCTCCACAAGAACATCAAGAACACCTGTAAGAATTCCTTTCATTCCTCTTGAGTCTTCCACCTTGCAAGATGAAGATAATATTCTTTTACCCCTTTACTTTGATTTATGCCCTTTGTCTCTCATGAGAAATTTCTGCCTAAAAGGATGTATGATTAAAAAGACTATCCATTGTAAAAATGTTTTCCTCTGGTTCCTCCATACAGAAAAGTGAGTACCATTACACTGATCATACAAAATTACTCACCATAGTCATGGTTTTATCAGATGGGAGGACACCAAGAAAAAAATACCTTATGTCACAATACAGTTCATAAATATCTTCAATCAAAAGTAATGTAAAACCTAAGTTCCACTACTCTACAACAAAGAGATTAAGAACAAAAACAGGGACAGTGAGCAAACGTTTACAGCACCAGATGCAGAAACCTTACAAAAATAATCAGTGGAATGAGCTCTATTTTCCATGTAACAGCTTGATTATAGCCATGTTCAAACCCCTACTAACATGATGGGTACACTCAGAAAATTCCTGCTCCAATGGGGTTCTAGGTTAAGGACCTGATGCTGAAATTAATATAATTATTTTACCAAATATCTGCTCTGGGCTGAATACTTTTGACAGTGTATTGCCAAAACAACAATGGGGAAAATAAAACTGCATCTTTACAGTCACTTCCTGAAAAACCTCTAGCTCGCTTTTCTCTGGGAAGTATCTTAAAATACAGCAGTTATCGGAATGCATTTTTGCTTTTGTATTCAAATTTAAGCAAATTATAAAGTCCTTCCAAAGAAACATGTGTTTGCCTGTTCTTAGATTTGCTAAAGACCATATAAACACATCCAAAATCTTAATTTCAAAATGTGTAGTAAGAGGACATGGATACTCTACTACTCCTCCTCCTGGGTAAATTCACAGATAGTGGCTTTATATTCTATTAAAAATGTACATCTCATTTTTAATTTGCCTGGTTCCAGCTTGTGGCCATTTGTTCTTCTGATGTTTTTTGTCACTAGGTTAACAAGACTTTTAGAAACTCTTACCACAAAGAATTCCCTACACGCTTCTAATGAAGTCACACCTCATCTTCTTTGATAAGTTCATTTGACTGAGCTTTATGTCCTTTCCTGCAAGATTTTCTCTCACAGACATGAAAAGAAATTACTTTTGAAGGCTGGGGTTGTGGGGGGGTGGGTGGAGGGATGGGATTAAAATGAAGAAGCTCTAGGCATACCAGAGAATGAAAGGAAAATAAAGAAGTATGATATATGCATTGTTACAGAGAATCTTACATGAGCGTACATTTTAAAAGAATTTATGCACGCATACTTGACAAGAGAGAAGTGAAAAGGAAAGAGGAACTGGGAGAAGCCAACCATTTACCTTCACAATTTTGTACTTCCTTCAACAGCAAATAAAAGATAAAAAAATGCATAATGAAAAATTTGTTCTCCTAAGCAACACTCAAGTTACCTTACATGAAAATAAACAACCCCCTCTCAAATCACACTTTTTACTTCTGTTCTTATGAAAACAACTGCATCTCAAGAGTTCCTCACTCACCCTAGCCCAGCCAAGTGAAAAAACCTTAACGTCAATTAATTTTGTCAAAATTGTTAATGGTCTCAAGTATTTTTCTTCCATGTAACCTTAATGAAGATATAAAGAAGGTTACCTCTTCAGTCCCTCCTCCCCTTGCCCCTACTGAAAAATGTCCATACCTTCTTCCTTCCTAACTCAGTTCTTTCTTCCTCATATTATTCTCCTACTTCTTGGTAGTTATGCAAGTTCCTATTTTTCCATGAATACAGCCAAATAACAGTATTCAAGATTTGTTTATAAAACCAACATTAATAGTTTAACTTTTAGTTCTATTATGTTGTTACTGAATTCTAAAATAGCTTTCTTTTTGTATTCACTTGTTGAACTGGGAAGAATTTTTCTGAAGATGTACCAGAAGAAGAATCACTGAAATTGCCGTAATTACTGAACACATCTAATTTATGTAACAGAAATACATAAAAATAAGCATGGAAATGCAAGAAACAGTTTATTTAAGTAGACTATCCTCTATGTTAATGTTCAGTATTACCCGTCTATTGGTTTCTAAATGCTCCATTATTATCTATTTCCTGTTCACAAATTTACTTTGTTTCTCTACGCATAGGCAACTCCCCAGAGAACAATGGTTATGTCTACACATATACTGGTTTTGCCTCTTTTTCAAAACACTGGAGGAAATTTTTCAAAATCCTGAAGAGAATTTAACAGAATTCCAATATGGCCCTTATTGGGCCGTCAGGCCATTCTTTCAGCCATATGTTTTTTAAGTTTCACTTTTATATAAATTAATTTGTATTAATCTAATTCTTGAAATGTCTCTATCAAAATAATGCAATTCCCAAGATTTACAAGAGGAAAAAAATTACTATAATTTTGAGTGAAAATACAATACATGCCTTTCAGTCCATCCCTTAAAGTTATCTAGCACAGCAATTAAGTAACTAAAGGAAGCGTTGTAGCTTTACAGGACTGTTTTTCCTATACATTCACTACAGGTTCTCCAAGTTAGCTCTGTGGTGCTGTCCTGGGTTCAGCAGTAGCAGTCGTTTTTCTCCTTCTTGGTAGCTGGTGCAGCGCTGTGTTTTGACTTTTGGCTTGGGAACAGGGCTGATAACACAAATGTTTTAGTCTGACCAAGGACTTTCTGAGTCTCATGCTCTGCCAGGGAGGAGGGGAGGCCGGGAGGCAGCAGAGACAGGATACCTGACCCAAACTGACCAAAAGAGATATTCCATACCACAGCACGTCATGCCCAGGATGTAACAGGGAGTTACCTGGAAGGACTAGGACACTGCAAGGTTGGACAAGGTATCGGTCGGTGCTTGGTTGGCTGGCGGGGGGCGAGTTATTGGTTGGCGGGTGCTGAGGTGTTGTTTTCTCTTCCCTTGTTATTTCCTTTATCATTACTATTATTGGTGGTAGCAGCAGTGATTTGTGTTATACCTTAGTTACCGGGCTGTTCTTATCTCAACCCGTGGGAGTTGCATTCTTTTCGATTCTCCTCTCCGCCCCTCCGAGAGTAGAGGGAAGGAAAGAAGGGGGGTGAGTGAGTGGATGGGCTGTGTGGCTGGTTTAAACCACGACAGTTCTTTTTGGCACCCAGCATGGGGCATGAAGGGTTGAGATAATGACAGATCTGACCGGATTAATAGTCACTCGTCACAATGCTGATTTATTGGCTCTCAAAGTTGTTCCTTTTGATCTCACAGTTTCAGAATATTGTACATTACTTAGAGCCGGTATTTGCTGTGTTGGTGTTTATCAAGTGTGGAGCTTGGGCTAAGGTTCTTGTTTCACTGTACTTTATGGTAATGACTTCTAATACGGTTGGGCTCTGGCAGCAGCGCGGGATGGACGTGGCCGTGGACTTGTACCTGGCCGCCCCGCTGCTCTTCACCGCCCTGGCCCTTGTCCTCGCCTCCGTCTTCGTGAGGCTGCGGGGAGCCGAGGGGGAGCGGCCCCGGGAGCCGGCGGCGGCCGAAGCGGCCCGGGAGAGCGGCCCCGGGGACCAGGCGGCGGCGGGAGCGGGGCCGGAGGACGGGAAGGAGGCGGCTGCCGAGCAGCGGGAGGAGGCGGCCGAGGAGCCGAGCCCCGAGGAGGAGCCGAGCCCCGCGGAGGAGCCGAGCCCTGCGGCCGATCCCAGCCCCGCGGTGGCCGGGAGCGTCCCCCGGCAGCCGCCCGCCGAGCCCCCGGAAGGATGCAGGAGCCCAGGCAGCATTTCCCAGCAGGGCAGAGGAGGAAGAGCTGCACCCAGGAAAAGAGAAGCTGGTGGTGGGAGAGCCGGCAGGCACAGCAGCTGCACCAGCCCCAGGGACAAGTACAGCAGCGTCACTGGAGAGTTCTGAAGGGTTTGAATGGCCTCTGGGTACCCTTGGGACCTGCCTGCTGATTGTGATGGGGATCAGCATGTTGGCACACACACACAGTGTGTTCTACCCACGACCATTTTGTCTGATCTCAAAAGTTAAGCAGAGTCGGGTTTGGGTCTTGTCTAGAGTTAGACAACGATAGCAGGAGCAGGAGATTTTCCCCAAAGGTGGACAGTCATGGGTGGCAGGGTGTGTGGGACAGTATGAGCAAATATCTGGTCCACTGGGCCCCCCAGTGCTTTGGAAGTGTTAGAGATGGAAGGAGCTGTATGGAGTCCCCAGCAACAAGCTGCAGAAACTGCTTAAGGGAACAGTGAATTATTTTGAGCCTGGTGGGCCCATGGCACTTCAGGCCATCAGGGCAGAGATGCAACACAGAGACGGACTCATGATCGAGGGGTGAACTTAGCAATGGACACTATTGCCCAGGTTATTCATGAGTGTGAACACCGCACACAGGCTCTCCTGCTCTGAGAGACTGTTACAAGAGATGGAGCCTGACATCATGGACCACATGGACTCAGCAGCTTTATAAGGACTGGTCCATGCACTAAGAGTGCACTGAGATAAGAGTGATGGTATATTTAAAATGTGGGATTTCAGCATGACGTGAATGGTATGGAATAAAGGGTGGATACTGCCCTGGGTTCAGCAGTAGCAGTTGTTTTTCTCCTTCTTGGTAGCTGGTGCAGCGCTGTGTTTTGACTTTTGGCCTGGGAACAGGGCTGATAACACAAATGTTTTAGTCTGACCAAGGACTTTCTGAGCCTCATGCTCTGCCAGGGAGGAGGGGAAGCTGGGAGGAAGCAGAGACAGGATACCTGACCCAAACTGACCAAAGAGGTATTCCATACCACAGCACGTCATGCCCAGGATGTAACGGGGAGTTACCCGGAACACTGCAGGGTTGGACAAGGTACCGGTTGGTGCTTGGCTGGTTGGCAGGGGGCGAGTTATTGGTTGGCGGGTGCTGAGGTGTTGTATTCTCTCCCCTTGTTATTTCCTTTATCATTATTATTATTGGTGGTAGCAGTAGTGATTTGTGTTATACCTTCGTTACCGGGCTGTTCTTAATCCGTGGGAGTTGCATTCTTTTTGATTCTCCTCTGTCTCTCCGAGAGTAGAGGGAAGGAAAGAAGTGGGGTGAGTGAGTGGACGTGCTGTGTGGCTGGGTTTAAACTATGACAAGTGCCAATACCCCACTTCACAATTGGTTAATTTCCTATGTGATCAGGAATCAAAAATATGTGCTATTAAGTAGACCTGTCCCCAAGTTACAAAATATATGCAACCTTCTTGGGTTTATACGCTGTTCATGCTTTTCCACTTGAAAATGATCTATAAATGTATACAGTATCTACCTCATCCTGCAGACCTCTGATATTATTTGGAACATACAAAGAGGATTGTTATCTTGAACAGTAATGTGAATTTTGAACAGATATTTCATTTTATAAAGTAAATAGATATGCAAAAACTAAGAATTATCCGAGGTTCAGTTCTGTTCTCCAGTGGTTGAGGAAAACTTCATTTAGAAATAGGACTCATTCTTCCCCATACAATTTGTATTTTAATATAATGGTGTTGATGAACTGATCATGTTACAGTCTGAATATTTTAATAAACACTTAATTAGTAAGCTTAAAATGCATAGCGTTTCACAGAATCACAGAATCACAGAATCCCAAGGGTTGGAAGGGACCTCAAAAGATCATCTAGTCCAACCCCCCTGCAAGAGCAGGGTAACCTACAGTACATCACACAGGAACTTGTCCAGGCGGGCCTTGAATATCTCCCGTGTAGGAGACTCCACAACCCCCCTGGGCAACCTGTTCCAGTGCTCTGTCACTCTTACGGTAAAGAAGTTCTTCCTGATGTTAACGTGGAACTTCCTATGCTCCAGTTTACACCCATCGCCCCTTGTCCTATCAATTTCCAAAGAAATTTCTGGATTAACACACTTATCATCCAAGCAAGAAGCCAGCACAGCAGGGTTTTCATTGCTCTTAGCTTTACGTGCCAGCACACTCAGATTTTAGGGCTGGAGGCTGAACCATCACAAAACTGACAACAGAAAAAATAGTCACAAACAAATGAATAAACCTGTTATACACTCAAATCAGAGACACTGTGAGTCCCAGGGATGCTACTACATTGATGAACATCACTTCTGCTACACTTGCTGTTCTGACATTTTACACATTCTGCAATAACATCTAGTTTTCGGTGTTGGTTTATAAAGTACTCCCACATGTAAGGAACATAAATAATTCTACCATCATTACAGTGCTAAAATCAGTATTAAACAACGGGATATTTTGAAACAAAATATACAGAGATCACATTCAGTAAAAATAAAAAAAAAATAAAAATACATTAAAAAAAAGTAAACAAAGAAACCCTCCTGCTCTGACTGAAGCCAAAATCCCCACTCCTTAACCAGCTATTCTTACCTGGTATTAGCTCCATAGCACTGGACCTCCCTCAATTATGCTCTTTAGGATGACACAAGCTGCAATAGCTGGAGAAGTAAAGTAGCTTAACCTGGAGAAGGACATCTTCAGTCAAGAACGTCCTCTAAGAATTTAACACTTCCCAGAATGAAGAAAGTTTAAAAAGAATTATGGTAGCACCAAACTGTTCGATGAAGTGCAACTGGCACTGGCAATTACGTGGGCTTTAGGCCCAAAAGCAAAGCCATGCAGGCAATGCTGGAGGGAAGCAGCTCTCCAAGAGGTCATGAGCAGAAGACTATCAGTACCATACTTATTTCTCATGATGCAAGTACAGAGCTTTTCTGAAGCCCAGCAAAATGAAAGTGTGCATAAACATGGATTCAAGGTAACAGACAAAATTCTCCAACCTCTGACAGACCCTCCAAGTTAAAGCAACATAACTTACCTGACAAGTTGCTTGATCCAAACACTGAAATTTCAGTGAATTCACACAGTATTTGTACAGGTCTCATGCTACTCCATTTACTCTTACAACTCCTCCTTCCATCTCATACTTAGCTTCCAAAATAAATGACATAGAAATCCTACAGACAAACACTGTATATATACAGGGCATAGCTCGGAGGGTTTTGGTATTAGGAAGCTACAGGAGGCCTTGTGTAGGAGTGGCCGTGAACTTCTCTTGGCTGATCACAACCAGTTTCCAGCTGGCTCCAAAACCACTGTGAGTAACCTATCACACCCCAAAGCAGCACACACCGCCTCCTCAAGCAGCATGCCTATCCTCTGCTTGGGTGTCTGTAAACCAGAGACAGCAGTCATAGGGGCAGGCAACAACATGTAGCTCACTACAGAAGGGATGTGCACCCCCTGAGGGACAGCAGCCGTGGGCAACTCACACTGGGGCTGACACCATGAGGGACGGCCACTGAGGACAATCATATCAGAGGAAAATCTGAAGCAGCCTTGTGTAGTAGAGGAAAACTATTAACTAGCCAGGGATGTTAAGGATAACAGGAAGGGATTCTACAGGTATGTAGCAAACAAAAAAACAGACTAGGGACAACATAGGCCCCCTGAGGAAGCTCTCGGGAGAACTGGCTACACAGGATTTGGAGAAGGCTGAGGTTCTGAATGACTTCTTTGCCTCGGTCTTCACTGGCAAAGGCTCTGACTGCACCACCCAGGTCTTAGAAGGTAGACGCAGGGACTGTGAGAATTAAGACCTTGGGCCCACTGTAGGAGAGGATCTGGTTTGAGACCATCTTAAAAATCTGAACGCACACAAGTCCGTGGGACCTGATGAAATCCATCCGCGGGTCCTGAAGGAGCTGGCGAATGAAGTTGCTAAGCCACTGGCCATCGTATTTGAAAAATCATGGCAGTCAGGCAAAGTTCCCGACGACTGGAAAAAGGGAAATATAACCCCCATTTTCAAGAAGGGGAAAATGGAAGACCCAGGGAATTACAGACCAGTCAGTCTCACCTCTGTGCCTGGTAAAATCTTGGAGCACATTCTCCTGGACAGCATGCTAAGGCACATGAAAAACAACAAGGTGCTTGGTGACAGCCAGCATGGCTTCACTAAGGGGAAATCCTGCCTGACCAATTTGGTGGCCTTCTATGATGGGGCTACGGAACTGATGGATAAAGGTAAGGCAGTTGATATCATCTACCTGGACTTGTGCAAAGCGTTTGACACTGTTCCACACGACATCCTTCTCTCTAAATTGGAGAGATATCAGTGTGATAGATGGACCACGCAGTGGATAAAGAACTGGCTGGATGGCCGCACACAAAGAGTTGTGGTCAATGGCTCAGTGTCCGGCTGGAGACCGGTAACGAGTGGTGTCCCTCAGGGATCAGTGTTGGGACCGGTCTTGTTTAACATCTTCGTCGCTGACATGGACAGTGGGATTGAGTGCGCCCTCAGCAAGTTTGCCAGTGACACCAAGCTGTGTGGTTCAGTTGATACAGTGGAGGGAAGGGATGCCATCCAGAGGGACCTTGACACGTTTGTGAAGTGGGCTGATGCCAACCTTATGAAGTTCAACCATGACAAGTGCAAGGTCCTACACCTGGGTTGGAGCAATCCCAGGCACAGCTACAGGCTGAGCAAAGAAGAGATTCAGAGCGGCCAT
This sequence comes from Lathamus discolor, assembly GCF_037157495.1. NCBI lineage: Eukaryota > Metazoa > Chordata > Aves > Psittaciformes > Psittacidae > Lathamus > Lathamus discolor. Next base: position 103,914,576 of record NC_088887.1, read on the forward strand.
GCAAAGAAGCACTTGGGGGTGTTGGTCAATGAGAAAATGAACATGAGCCGGCTTCAGTGTGCGCTCGCAGCCCAGAAAGCCAACCGTATCCTGGGCTGCATCAAAAGGAGCGTGACCAGCAGGTCGAAGGAGGTGATCCTGACCCTCTACTCTGCTCTTGTGAGACCTCACCTGGAGTATTGTGTGCAGTTCTGGTGTCCTCAACATAAAAAGGACATGGAACTGTTGGAACAAGTCCAGAGGAGGGCCACGAGGATGATCAGGGGACTGGAGCACCTCCCGTATGAAGATAGACTGAGGAAGTTGGGGCTGTTCAGCCTGGAGAAGAGAAGGTTGCGTGGGGACCTCATAGCAGCCTTCCAGTATCTGAAGGGGGACTATAGGGATGCTGGGGAGGGACTCTTCATCAGGGACTGTAGTGACAGGACAAGGGGTAATGGGTTAAAACTTAAACAGGGGAAGTTTAGATTGGATATAAGGAGGAAATTCTTTCCTGTTAGGGTGGTGAGACACTGGAATGGGTTGCCCAGGGAGGTTGTGAGTGCTCCATCCCTGGCGGTGTTCAAGGCCAGGTTGGATGAAGCCTTGTGTGGGATGGTTTAGTGTGAGGTGCCCCTGTCCATGGCAGGGGGGTTGGAACTAGATGATCTTGAGGTCCTTTCCAACCCTAACTGTTCTATGTTTCTAATAAGCAATGAGGCACAGGAAAAAAATGAGCAAGCGAAACACAGCAGAGGAGATCACTAAGAATCAAGAACGGACAGACAGAAATCATAATTCATAATCAGAATTGCTGAGGTGAGTAGCTCGAGAGAGAGCGCCTTCAACCCCTGAGCCGGGGAAGCTCAGCGTTCAGGAGCCGCAACTCAGAGCGGCGAGAGCCACCGAGGGAGCCTCAAGTCCTCGGCAGGACCTGCCCTGGAGCCGGCAGCTCCGCGGACGGGAGCAGGGACTCACAGGGGGCGGAGCCAGGAGAGGCGGCACCAGCCCTGAGGGGGTAAAAACCTGCCCCAGGGAGCGCGGCGAACAGAGGTGTAGCGACCGGGGGGATTGAGGCAGTTCTCGTGGGCAGGAGAGCAGCACAGTGAGCACTCGCCGTATGGCCAGGGCCCACTCTGGGAGCTCTGCTCGGGCTGCCCCGGCGGTGGGCAGTGTCGGCCCCCAGACAGAGCAGATGCGAGGGGAGGCTACAGGGCAGAGCTTGGAGTGTAGAGGCTGCCTGCACTGGTCTGGTGAGGGAAAGGAGCACGATGGGCAGGGCTGCACTCGGTGCTCCCTGGTGAAAGTCCTCCTGCAGCAGGGGCTGAGCTGCGGGACGCTGTCAATAGGCTGCAAGATGTCAGGGAAGCTGAGAGGAAGCAGGATTGCTTGCTCCAGGATCAAACTGTGCAGGGGGCTTCAAGCGTTCACTGTAGCTCATGGAGGAAAGGAGGCTGTTAACCCAAGAAGCTGGGAAACAGCAACAAAAAAAAAAAAAAACAAAAAAAAACAGCAACAAAAAAAAAAAAAACCAAAAAAAGGAGAAAGAGGACAATTAAAAGCAAGGGGCTTCCTCCTAAATCTGTTGTCCAGACCCAGAACTGCTTTGCTATCCTACAGGGGGCTAATAAGGAAACACACTCATAACTCAAACAACCAGCTGATGCACCAGTAAAGTGGATCTCTACTGGTGCTGCCAGGAAAAAGCAGCGGGTCATAGTAGTAAGGGACTCTACTTTGAAAGGAACAGAGGCACCTTTCTGTCGGCCTGACCCAGTCTCGAGGGAGGTGTGCTGCCTACCAGGTGCTCAGATCGAGGATGTTACAGAGAGGCTGCCTGCTCTAGTAAGTCCCACAGACTATTACCCACTTCTAGTGATCCATGTGGGTGCTAGGGATATAGACAGCAGTAGCCCGGAGAACATAAAGAAGGACTAAAGAGCCCTGGGAGAGGTGGTTAGGGGCTCAGGAGCTCAGATAGTCTTTTCGTCAATTCTCCAGGACACAGGGGAGGACCCCAAAAAAGCTAGGAGGATTGGCCAGGTTAATAAATGGTTAGAAGGGTGGTGCCATAGTCAGGGGTTTGGGTGTCTTGGACACAGGACCCAAGTTAGTAGGCCAGGTCTACTGGGGGCTGGTGGAGTTGCCCTGGTAAAGAAGGGGAAGAGCGGTTTTGGTAGGAGGCTTGCCAGACTGGTCAAGGAGGCTTTAAACTAGATGTGTTGGGGGAGGGGGGCATCATTCCATCCCAACACACCCAGTCAGTTGCCAGCACCTATAATGAATGCTTGGAGCAATGTAGAGACATTCCAGCTGCTTCAGCCAATGAGCCAGCTTCATGTGGAGCTCGTCTCAGATGCCTCTATACAAACGCCCGTAGCATGGGGAACAAACAAGACAAAATAGAGATGTGTGCACGTCTACAGGGGTATGATATACTAAGCATCACAGAAACATGGTGGGATGGCTCCTATGACTGGAGTGTTGGAATGGAAGGTTACAGGCTCTTTAGAACAGACAGGCCCGGCAGGCGGGTAGGGGGAGGTGCCCTTTATGTTAGGGATAGGCTGGAGACTATGCAACTCTGTCTGGAGACAGGTAAGCAGTCAACAGAGAGTTCGTGGGTCAGGGCTAAAGGGAGAACAGCTATGGGGGACATAATTTTGGGGATCTGTTACAGACCACCTGATCAAGAGGAATCTGTGGATGACAGATAGGAACAACTTCACGCTCGCAGGCCCTTGTTCTCATGGGCGACTTCAACCACCCTGACATCTGTTGGAGGGACGGTACGGCCTGGCACAAGCAATCCAGGAGGTTCCTCGATTGTGTGGAAGACAACTTCCTTCTGCAAGTAATAGAGAAGCCGACAAGGAGAGGTGCCATGCTTGACCTTCTACTCACTAACAGGGAAGGGCTGGTTGGAAATGCGACGCTCCAGGGCAGCCTTGGTTGCAGCGATCATGAGATGGTTGAATTTGAGATCCTCAGGACAGTGAGAAGAGTGTGCAGCAAGCTCACTGCCCTGGACTTCAAGACTTTGGCCTCTTCAGGAACCTGCTTAGTAAGGTTCCATGGGATATAGCCCTGGAAGGCAGGGGGGCCCAAGACTGTTGGTTGATATTCAAGGATCACCTGCTACAAGCTCAGGAGTGCTGCATCCCAACTAGAAGGAAGTGCAGCAGGAGGGCCAGGAGACCTCCTTGGATGGATAAGGAGCTGCTGAGGAAATTCAGAAGGAAAAAAGAAGCTTATAAAAAGTGGAAGCAAGGACAGGAGGCCTGGGAAGAATACAGGGATGTTGTCCAGGAAGCTAGGGACCAGGTTAGGAGGGCTAAGGCCCAGTTAGAATTACGCTTGGCTAGGGATGTTAAGGATAACAGGAAGGGATTCTGTAGGTACGTAGCGAATAAAAGACAGACTAGGGACAACGTGGGCCCTCTCCGGAAGCTATCAGGAGAACTGGCTACCCTGGATTTGGAGAAGGCTGAAGTTCTTAATGACTTCTTTGCCTCAGTCTTCACTGGCAAAGGCTCTGACCGTACCACCCAAGTCTTGGAAGGCAGACGCAGGGACTGTGACAATGAAGACCTTGGGCCCACTGTAGGAGAGGATCTGGTTCGAGACCATCTTAAGAACCTGAATGTACACAAGTCCATGGGACCTGATGAAATCCATCCGCGGGTCCTGAGGGAGCTGGCAAATGAAGCTGCTAAGTCACTGGCCATCATATTTGAAAAATTGTGGCAGCCAGGTGAAGTTCCTGACAACTGGAAAACGGGTGATAAAATGCCCATTTTCAAGAAGAGGAAAATGGATGACCCAGGAAATTACAGACCAGTCAGTCTCACCTCTGTGCCTGGCAAAATCTTGGAGCAGATTCTCCTGGAAGGCATGCTAAGGCACATGAAAAACAACAAGGTGCTTGGTGACAGCCAGCGTGGCTTCACTAAAGGGAAATCCTGCCTGACCAATTTGGTGGCCTTCTATGATGGGGCTATGGAACTGATGAACAGGGGAGAGCAGTTGATATCATCTACCTGGACTTGTGCAAAGCGTTTGACACTGTCCCGCATGACATCCTTGTCTCTAAATTGGAGAGACATCAGTTTGATAGATGGACCACTGGGTGGATAAAGACCTGGCTGGATGGCCACACACATTGGTCAATGGCTCAGTGTCTGGCTGGAGACCGGTAACGAGTGGTGTCCCTCAGGAATCGGTGTTGGGACCGGTCTTGTTTAACATCTTCATCGCTGACATGGACAGTGGGATTGAGTGCGCCCTCAGCAAGTTTGCCAGTGACACCAAGCTGTGTGGTTCAGTTGATACAGTGGAGGGAAGGAATGCCATCCAGAGGGACCTTGACATGCTTGTGAGGTGGGCTGATGCCAACCTTATGAAGTTCAACCATGACAAGTGCAAGGTCCTACACCTGGGTTGGAGCAATCCCAGGCACAGCTACAGGCTGAGCAAAGAAGGGATTCAGAGCTGCCCTGCAAAGAAGGACTTAAGGGTGCTGGTCGATGAGAAAATGAACATGGGCCGGCATTGTGCGCTCGCAGCCCAGAAAGCCAACCGTATCCTGGGCTGCATCAAAAGGAGCGTGACCAGCAGGTCGAAGGAGGTGATCCTGCCCCTCTGCTCTGCTCTTGTGAGACCTCACCTGGAGCATTGTGTGCAGTTCTGGTGTCTTCAACATAAAAAGGACATGGAACTGCTGGAACAAGTCCAGAGGAGGGTCACGAGGATGATCAGGACCTCATAGCAGCCTTCCAGTATCTGAAGGGGGCCTATAGGGATGCTTGGGAGGGACTCTTCATTAGGGACTGTAGTGACAGGACAAGGGGTAACAGGTTAAAACTTAAACAGGGGAAGTTTAGATTGGATATAAGGAAGAAATTCTTTCCTGTTAGGGTGGTGAGGCACTGGAATGGGTTGCCCAGGGAGACTGTGAATGCTCCGTCCCAGGCAGTGTTCATGGCCAGGTTGGACACAGCCTTGGGTGGGATGGTTTAGTGTGAGGTGTCCCTGCCCATGGCAGGGGTGTTGGAACTAGGCACTCTTAAGGCCCTTTGCAACCCTAACTATTCTATGATTCTATGATTCTGTGATTATAGTTATTTAGATGTTCTCCTGTCTTTGGCACATGGAAGAAAGTGTTTATATAAGAGTTGGATTATTTAGTTCTCTTCAATACCCAAATTCTAGTTAAAAATTCTTAACCTTCTATAAATTAAGTAAAAAATCCCCAAGGCCATTTTGCCCATGATACCTTAACAGACTACTGCCATTTACTCAGACTTCTGTTAAGAGATGGAAGCACTAGATCAGAACATGCAACACACAAGGGCACCTAAGCAGTTGACTTTGTAACTATTCGAAAAACTACACTAATAATGGAGCAATAGTAATCCTTTTAAAAATCCTATCAGTCCATAATCCATTCTTCTACGAACTGTAAATCTCTGTGCAGTAACAGATTTGAAGATGTAGTTGATTAATGACTGGAGGCAATCCCTCTATGCAAGCTGGTTCACCTGACTTCAAATACTCTTATTCATTAGAGATAGAACACTTCGAAGAGAAAGAAAATCAAATAATGGTTCAAACTGAGAACACGATCTGAAGCTAATATACAAAAAAAGAAAAAAAGGTTGGAAAAGTACAATTTGTAGAGACATGCCGCAAGAACCAGAGCTCAAAGAAATGGTTACTTTTTGTCTTCATTTTCATATTATCAAGAATTTCATAATCCTGCCTAAAACTATTTTCAGTTACCATCACATAACTGTTCTATTTTATTTACCAAAATGTCAGATCAAAGTAATTGATTTATGCAGGGAAAGGTATTTTAGATTGCTGATGAAGGAACTGCTGGCAAAGTGACGTAACTATTGAGCCTGGTTTCTTGGTTTTATTTAAGAAATTCATTGTTTCATTTTCAGAGATAAGAACCAGTCTATGCAATTATAATAACAAGTGCCTTGTGAGGTGAAGCATTTGCTAGGAATTTACAAATTACAGTATAGCCAAGTTGAATGCATTCCATACAGAACTACAAAGCATAACTCAACATTGCATGCACAAATCCTAGACAGTGACTCAAAAGGCATTAAGATTTGTTTCTTGTTTTAGCTTTTCCTCTACTTCACCATAGTACACTTGAAAATACTCATGGTAAAACATATAAGGTATAATATTCATGTTCTCAATTTATTCACTGCCTTTTTTACCACTGCAATTCTCAAACCTGCTTTTGTAATTACTTCCAGCATTTCCACCTGCTTCCACTGCCAGCTGCCCTTACATTATGCTTATTAAGCATTAACAAAAGAGCCTCTAGTATCCCCCAGGCCTTTGTGTCTCACTGTTCTGTGCCTGTTCCAAAGGGCCTTCCTGTAATGCAACCAGAGATACACAATGGTGTCTTTTGCCCAGGCTCAGCTGGCTTCCTCTTGACTCCTTTCTCTGTGCACACACAATGCTGAAAGAATGAAAATTTTTGTGCAAAAACTTGACAGATTTTCATAGGTAACAAAACTATTTACATAGAAACTGTCACACAATACTAAGCATACAAATATTTCCTTTGTAATTTTTTTTTTTTTTTAAATCTGGAAAGAGAAACACTTCAAAGATGAAAGAATTTTTAATGTCAAACCATCAATTATTTTAATTCTGCAAAGAAAATATATTATTGTAGCTTTGTATTAGAAATATTATTTACTGAATGTCTGCATTAAAAAGATTGTGGAGTTAACTATACGTATTCCATTTAACTTTTTTAAGATTTGTCTTTTTCAAAATTCTGAAAAGGTTTTGCTTAGCCTACCTTTTCAATGACTCAAACCAAGGAACCAAGCATTTATTCAAAGAAATTATTTAAGAAATAGAAGAACATTCCCTCAAGGAAGAACACACTTCTTCATAACATATTTGAGATTTTGTCCTTCTGTTCTATACAAACTATCCATCTGGCACATGAACAGTTTTTGAGCCTGTATTCTTATAGTAGCACCTTAAAAATTTCCTGCATCAATAAAATCATAATGCCACACAAACCATGGAACAGAGTGTAACTTTCACTAATCAGGACTGATTAGTCCGACTCTTTTGAAAAAGGACACAGCAGTTATAAACACTTGGCTTGTCAAATACAAGAGCCTTGAGAAAAACATGGAGATTAATTTTTAATATCACAAAACTATTAAGAATAATTGGAAAAGTCAAACAAAGTTCTGTATTTCAGCAAATTCTACAGGCAACTCAGGAAGTGTGCAAGACATCCAACCAAAGTATGGCAATGGTGAGCAGCCCAGGCATTGGTAGCTAACCCATTTAGTTTTCATGTTCTACCATGCATGAGCAGCTCCCTTCTCAGATAGGGGCAGTGGCAAAACAATTGAGGCCTAAAGCAATTTGGCTAGATTTAGTGACAAGTACCTGGAAACTGGTTAAGAGATTAAAAAACAAAGAAAACCAAAAGAAAGCACAATGCCAGTCTTCCCTTCTTTTTGTTTTTCTTCTTTTTATTTTGCCTTCCTTTCTCTTCAGCAATACAAGTAGAAGTTTAATAATATTCAGCAATATCTAATGGAACAAGTGAAAACAAAGACTTAAAAGATTTGGAAGCAATGAGGTTTTCACTGTTCTTTAAAGTAAGTAAATGTTAAATCCCATAGCATTCTGATGCAACTCCCTTAAGATATCTGATCTCAGTTAACATTAAAAAAAAACCCAACAACAAACCATAAGCCAAAAAACAGAGAGCAACTGCCACAGCTTAAAAAAAGACTTGAAAAATAAAACATGAAACTTATCTCACATCTTTATAAATCAAATCTGTTACTGGAATACAGCCTTACAGATTATGAACGAACACCTTTAACATGAATAATAAAATTAAGTAATTCACACAAATTTTACAGTTCTAGTTTACAGATTTTACAAGAGAGGTAAATTAAGTTAGAACACCTAGAAATTCACTGGAGAGTAAAAGAAAATAACTCAGAAAACCAACTGTGTTTCAAGCACTTACACCCATTGTAAGACAGTAAAATAGCAAGAGCTACAGTCCCAGATTCCCTTAGCAACAACAAGGAATTATATCTGAAAATGAAGTGCAGAGAGGCAAACCTGGCAATGAGAAGCAGTGATACCAGAGCAGCAGGCCAAAGCTAATCACAAATTACAAAGCAAATATCAATTACCATTACTGAAAGTATTACAATAAGAAGCTCTGTCACTAACCCCCAAAATACTGAAGAGCATCAGTCTTTTGAGTCGGCTTCCCAATACATGCACTGGGGCCACAAGCCACATATCTTTGTCTATAGGAGCCTGAGTTTATTGCTGTTGAAAATAAGACAAAAAGTAAAACAACAACAAAAAGAACAACCAAAACCAACCAACACACCAAAAAAACCCAAAGCTGATGTTATTAACATTTCCACTAGACTGCCCTTTCAGATAAACTTGTAAAAAATATGCAAGTTTCTGTATTATTTCCTATAACAATTATAGTAAGCCATCACCTGGAAGCTAAGGGCTTTACCACAAAACCTCCATGTAAATCAAATATATGCTGAGGTTTTGTTCGGTTTTCGCCTTTCTTTCAAATTGCATGAGCACACTAAATTGGTTTTTAATCTTAAAATATAGTTTAGGCTGCAGGACAGATCACAAGGTGCCCTATGAAGTGTTCTGCAAGCTAGAAATCAGCAGTGTACTTTGAAAAGAAGTCAGTACTATTTATACAAGACTGGGAAGAAAATAACATCGTTCTCTAGAAGAAACAGAAGGGGCCAGGAAGAATAAAAGCTCAGTTGTATCAGTGGCAGCATGCCAGTCAGACAGTTGCTGAGTAAGGAGGTTAGTTCATCATCGACTGATCTGTTATTAAACTGAGGATTTTATATTCAAAAAGAAAAATCAAACTAAACTCACTAAACAGATATAAAGTGGTTTAAGATACAGCTGGGATAACCGGAACACATTTGGACTAAACAGTGAAGTCTGAAAAATGTATTTTAACACAACACAGACGAGGTTACAATGATGTCTTGTCACTTTGGTTAAGACAGAAATAGAAACAAAAAGAATGAAAATAATTTAACAATGATAGAGAACAAAAGAGGAAAAGCCTTTAAAAAAGAAAGAAAAGGAAAAAAGCATAAATTGTCAAACAAGATAGGGGAACAAAATACAGAGAGACAAGTTTTATGCTCCTGACTATGAAAAGTATGTACTAAAAGGAAACAAAAAATGTTACGTGTAGTAGAAGCAAAATCGAGATCTATGATTCCCCATAAATATTAAAAGAGCAACTTGGAAGAGATAAACACCACACCCTGAACAGAATTTAGGCACACCAGAAAAAGCAAGTTGTTTTAAAATGGGACTCAAGTGAAATCATCTGGAGACTTCTAATTCACTAAGAAACCTGGATGGGCACAGCTTAGACTGGAACCAATACTAGAAAGTTCTTTAAGGTCTTGCAGGAATGCCAGGTGGAACTTTAGTACAGTTTAAACGTGCTCTTAATTTAAATATCTACACATCAGCTGCCTATGTAAGCACTCACTCTTGACAGCTAAAATCTAAGCAATTCAGTCAGTGAATCCAGAGAACTACTGAGCTAGTCACATGCAGGTTTGCATTTTATGATGCACACAGGTGTCCAAAAAATGGCAGGGACAGCAGACACAGGGTCAGCCAGACAGGTGGTCCTCACTGAAATTCTGCAACTTTTCACTGCCACAAGGATATCACTTCAGGAGTTTAGTGAAAATGCAAATTGTTCTTTTTCAAATCACCCATTCAGGGTTTGTTGAGAAAGCTGGGTTTGTGGGCTGTCCTCGTACTTATTTTAAAGCTACATCACCCGAGACAAATTCTACTATGAAGACAAAGGTTTAAAATAAAACAGTACCTTAGCAACTTGGTTAAAAGAGATTTAGTCAAGAACCAAGGCAGTCCAATATGAATTTTACTTCTGAGCTGCTAAAAGTAACATGTTTACAACTTACACCTGTTTTGCTAGTTTATTATTAAAAATTCAAAGGCATATCACAGAATTACAAAATGACTGGAAGATGGGCATCATGTCAACCAGGCCAGGCACCCTCTTCAATCATGGAATAGTTAGGGTTGGAAAGGACCTTAAGAACATCTAGTTCCAACCCCCCTGCCATTGGCAGGGACACCTCACACTAAACCATGTCACCCAAGACTCCATTCAACCTGGCCTTGAACACTGCCAGGGATGGAGCAATCATGGCAGATGGTCTCTTCAGTCAAGGCCACCTAGAACCAGTTGCCCAGCACCATGTCCAGACAGCCTCTGAATATCCCCAAAGTGAAAGACTCCACCACCTCTCTGAGTAAGCTGTACCACTGTTCAGTCACAAAAAAGTGTTTCCTGTTCAGGAAAAACACCTCATGTTTCAGCTTGTGACCTAAATATTGAATATTGCCTCTCCTTCCAAACATGTACAAACATGCCTGCAGTAATTTTCTCTATTCAGGCATTGAGTCAGTTTTCAGAACTTCAAAACAGAAGATGATCTTCTGAGATCATCTTGAGTTCCAAGATCACTGCTCTTCTAGATGCTGCACCCAATTACTCAAAAATCTGTGTTGCTTTCTCCAGCATATTCCTCAACCTAAGTGATAAGTACATTTCTACATGGCTGTTAGTGAGAGCAATCTTTACAGAACAGGCATACTACAATGGAAATTTCACAGAAAATCTCAGAATGAGGACTAAAGGAAGACAGAGGTAATACGACAGAAAGATGTTCATAATCATTCAAATGAATTCTTTAACAAAGACAGCTGCATAACCAACTTAAGACAGTCCAAGAAGTCACTCCAATGAAACAAGCAGTCTTATGAGATTTGCTGTAGCCATAAACTCCTATAATCTCTCATGCTGGATGAGTTTTCTAGATATATCTGTTTCACCACATGACAGCAAAACTATTCATGTTGACTGCAAGATCAAAGTCCAAAACGTTACTGAACAGCAGGAAAGCATCAGATTGACTTTAATTTACTGTAAAATCTCATAATTTGTTAACATAAATATCAAAAAATTGCCAAGAAAATTCTCCTTGTGATCAACATTTACTTCCAGTTTTATTTGGGCTTGGGTTTTCTTACACTAGGATAAGCTCAAAGTGTTTTGGCTCATTTTTCAGTTTAGGTCAGCTGACTGTAGTTCTTTTTCCTGCAATGACTTTCCCAGTGCCCATGCAGACAACTTATGTTATGACGGGGTCAGCAGATGGCACTATTACTCATTTTTTAATACTACGCTTTTTACTGGTAATTTTTTAACAGAAACCTTTTCTGATCTGCTGTGTGTGCATGTGCAAGCGTGCATGCAAAAGAGAAGATCAATTTCAGAAGAACAACTCTAATATTGTACTGATGTTCAGGCGGCAGTTTATGAAAAATATCTGCCTATATAAAAATTACCTCTGTTTCAAGGTTACTGCGTGTTAAGCACAAATTATACCTGACACACACCTAAACTCATAGCACATTTTTTCTCTAATAGGAAGCAGACATGAAAGCCACAATAATTATTACTGCAATGAAGTCACATAAATCACACTCCAGCATGGGACTTCCCTTTTCCTCTATAAAGTGGAGTATCTAGCTGACTCTAACAGTTGTATTACAGAACACAGACAGAAAGATAAATACTACTTACATTCTCTAGCAGTCATCCAATCCACCCCTTCCTTTCTATAAATTAACAGAGTAATTATCATATCATTGTTTATACAGGGATCATTTCAGCTTTCCCCCACATTAATTTCAAGATAGTCACTCTGACCAAAACCAACAATTTTACCCTATTCAGCTAAAACCTTACCTATATATGTCATTCAAAGTGTGAATTGACAGCATTTTTCTCTTTAGGTACATAGGTATTTCATCCTTGCTTGCTATATGCATTCTGACCTCAAAATTTCTGCTTATTCAACTACTCTGAATTAATTCAGCTCTTCCATACTGCTAGTTTATTGCAAAAATACATGCAATTTGGAGAAAACAAACATAATTTCTATTTAAGAAGAAGCCACTAATGGTGTAAACTAGTTTAATACTATGGAAACAGAAATATATCTATGTATTTTCTTCCCATTAATGCAGCACCTTTTCCTGTAACAAAGTCATAAATCACAGAGGTGTTTGCACAAAGCAGAACGCTAAATCTTGCCAGACCAGAATTTTCTTCATCCTTGTTCACACAGCCCTCCTCTCCTCCAACTAGCTTTGTGCCTGTTCAGACTTCTGTAATCTCCATGCAATCATCTCTCCCCTACATCTAAGTGACACCAATATTCAAAGGGAATTCAGAGTCGCAAAAGGGATTAAGTTACTGCTTCAGAACTTGCTTCAGTTACAGAAACAGTCAGAGGCCTGGGGTGGCTGGAATGACAATGCTTGGGCAGAGGATAGCACAGATTACAGGATGCTACCGAAGCTAAATGCCTAGAACAACACCAGGATGAGCGGGTAATTGCTGATCAGCGAAGACTGTGGAAAATTGCTGGGACGATATAAAGCAACCTTTTTTCCCTGGACTAACTGTGCTGCTCTACACTCCCTGTCTTCTCAAGCTTTTGTTCCTGTGCCAATCACTGAAGAGAAACTTGCAGAAGCAGTTCAGTAACTCAGTCAAAGGATGCATCTTGCCAGGTTGAGCAATGCAATCTGCTTTCTTCCCTTCGCCTTGTTTTGAACTAGAATGAGGAAGAAGTACCTGAAAGTGAATGAAAAGAGCCACCAAGTCCACAGAGGTCCTTCTCTGTTCACGCTTCACTTACACGTCATAATCATCAATTAACACTGACTTGTCTGGCAAACAGTCACAGCGCACAGTTAAATCATCAACTTATATTTGGATGACTGCATTGAGCTCATTTTAAGTGAGCAGATCAGAGACAGAGCTTGGTCAGCCAACTCAGATGGTATTTTGAAGCCCTTCAAATAATCAATACATTCAATGATGCATTAACTTCAAATATAATGACATTTAACATAAATTATGGATTTCAGTTTTCACCTAAGGTAACAGGTAATATTGAGAACTATGATGGTATCAAAATAGTAATCTTGGACTTTTAAACTCCTACTTAACCACCTGTTTTCATTCACAACAGTGTACAATAATTTCCTTCAAAACCTCAGTAACAGAAAGTAGTTTATGAAGGACATTATTCAAATAAGTGTTTATAAGACTTATACAGACAATTTGTTACATATTTCTAGACTCCAGGAACTAAAAGTAAAATTATCAAATGTATTATGTGTGTTCAGAACCAAAACCATATATTACAGAATGTACTTCAAGTAAATATGTGTCAGTACAGTAAAATAAAATTGTGTATGAAGTGTAATATATGCATCTCTAATTTAAAAGACAAACTTTTAAGTCTGCATTTGAAATTCAAAGCAAAGACATTCCAAACATTTCCCAGAGCAATGCATACTCTTCTGATTCTGTATTGGTATCACATCTAAAGATTTCCAATAAATTGAAATTAGACAGACTACATGTTTTCATCTAATGAAAATTCTGGATGAGACTTTTGAGTAATTAAACATTCATTACTTTTCTCCTCAATTTTATTTTAGTTCCCAACAAATACAGGGACTGTGTTGGCCAGCTCTTCTTTTTATTGGAATTATTTTTTTCCGTAATAGATTAAGGCTTTCCAAGAGTGATATAGATTTTTCATTAAGTATTTACTTCAATGTTGGAATAATCTAAAGGCACTCTCCTTTGGCAAAAAATTAGTACTTTCAGATCCAGATTCCTGAAAAGCACACTTCCAACAAAGTCTGTGCCCATTATTTGAATAAGATTCACCTTTTCCTTTTTTTTTTTTTTTTTTAATTTGGAATAAAACACAGAAATTAAAACTCAGCTATTATAATACAAAAGTTTACTGAATTTCAGAAGCATAACAGAAGTGATAAATTTACTTATTTTATTTAATGTTTTTGGCAGTTTCTCTTCTTGGACTGATTAGTTATTTCATAGTCACTTACTTTTTTTTCCATCTATCTCATCTAACTAATCAAAGAATTCAGTTTAAGTCTTTAATCAACCATGACAGCTAAACTCCAAACTGAAGCTACCACAGGGCCAGTGTAGTCTAGAAAAAGGAGTAAAACTGCCGAATTGAATTGCCTAGATGTCTACTACTGTCAATATGAGAAGACACCAACCATAATGTTTAGGTTTAGTCAGATGCACCTACAATCAACAATTTGCCACAGACCTTTTTTTCATTTAACTTATTTAATTAATCTAACACTTGAAATTACATCTTTAATCAGCTATGATAGGTGAACTCCAAAATGAAGCTACAGCAGGGACAGCATAGTCTAGAAAATGTAGTCAACCTGCCAAGTTTAACTTCCTAGCATGTCTACTGTGGTCAATGTCAGAAGACACCAACCATGACTTTCAGGTTCTTTTAAGATGCGTCTAGAATCAGTATTTCATGATAGACCACTTAAAAACTTTTCATGCTCTTGAAGAATTTGTGACTTGGTGAAAACTATAATTTCTAGCTAATAACTATCATTTCTAGCTAAATAAATAACATATTTCAATAGAATCATAGAAAAGTCAGGGTTGGAAAGGACCTTAAGATCATCTAGTTCCAACCCCCCTGCCATGAGCAGGGACATCTCACAATAAACCATGTCACCCAAGGCTCTGTGCAACCTGGACTTCAACACTGCCAGAGATGAAGCATTCACAGCTTCCTTGGGCAATCCATTCCAGTGCATCACCACCCTAACAGTAAAGAACTTCTTCTTATATCCAATCTAAACGTCCTGTTTAAATCTGAACCCATTACCCCTTGTCCTATCACTACAGTCCCTAAAGAAGAGTCCCTCCCCAGCATCCCTATAGGTCCCCTTCGGATGCTGAAAGGCTGCTGTGGGACCTTCATGCAGCCTTCTCTTCTCCAGGCTGAACAGCCCCAACTTCCTCAGCCTATCATCATATGGGAGGTGCTCCAGCTCACTTATCATCCTCGTGGCCTCCTCTGGACTTATTCTAACAGTTCCATGTCTTTTTTATGTTGAGGACACAAGAACTGCACACAAAACTCCAGGAGAAGTCTCACAAGAGCAGAGCAGAGGGGCAGGATCACCTCCCTAGACCTGCTGGTCACGCTCCTTTTGATGCAGCCCAGGATATGGCTGGCTTTCTGGGCTGCAAGCGCACACACTGCCAGCTCATGTTCATTTTCTCATCGACCAACACCCCCAAGTCGTTCTCCGCAGAGCTGCTCTGAATCTCTTCTCTGCCCAACCTGTAGCTGTGCCTGGGATTGCTCCGACTCAGGTGTAGGACCTTGCACTTGTCATGGTTAAACTTCATGAGGTTGGCATCAGCCCACCTCACAAATGTGTCAAGGTCCCTCTGGATGGCATCCCTTCCCTCCAGCATATCAACTGGACCACACAGCTTGGTGTCATCGGCAAACTTGCTGGGGGCGCACTCAATCCCACTGTCCATGTCAGCGACAAAGTTGTTGAACAAGACCGGTCCCAACACTGATCCCTGAGGGACACCACTCGTTACCGGTCTCCAGCCAGACATCGAGCCATTGACCACAACTCTTTGTGTGTGGCCATCCAGCCAGTTCTTTATCCACCGAGTGATCCATCCATCAAATTGATATCTCTCCAATTTAGAGAGAAGGATGTCATGCGGGACAGTGTCAAACGCTTTGCACAAGTCCAGGTAGGTGACATCAACTGCTCTCCCCCTGTCCATCAGTTCTGTAGCCCCATCATATAAGGCCACCAAATTGGTCAGGCAGAATTTCCCTTTAGTGAAGCCACGCTGGCTGTCACCAAGCACCTTGTTGTTATTCATGTGCCTTAGCATGCCTTCCAGGAGAATCTGCTCCAAGATTTTGCCAGGCACAGAGGCGAGACTGACTGGTCTGTAATTCCCCGGGTCTTCCATTTTCCCCTTCTTGAAAATGGGGGTTATATTGACCTTTTTCTAGTCATTGGGAACTTCATATATATTATATATATATTTTAATATATTTAAGTAACTTGAAAGGAGGGGCAAAATGCCATCTCACAGTACAAGGCAGAATAGAAATGTTCTGTTTATTATATTTGGTTTGGTTTTTTTTTTTTCCATTTTATCATGAAATTGGATTAAAAAACAGATTTCATACCTTCTCAAGAAGTTACGATTTCAAATGCTGCAGTGCTTGCTCTCTAAGCAAACAGTATTTGCCAAAGCAGATGAATTTCTGGACAGGATATGGATGCTTTTTTGCCACCCAGTGGCAATGGTCAATGTTTGCACTTCTAAATGCAAAGTCACTGGGAAGGTCCTCCCAAGTTTCCTTTAGTAAGCAGGAGACAGTAAAAAGACACACTCCTACTTGACAAAGATGTAGTCATTGAATTTCTCTACATTACTAAGTCATTTAAAAAAAAAAAAAACCTTTGAAATATCAAAGCAAAACTAATTGTTGAGTCATTTCTCTGCACTACAGAAATGCTGCTTCTAATGTGTCATTTATGGAGATGATTAGCACAATTTACCTCTTCCTCCAGAAGATGCAGATTGTGCTTGATTAAAATCAGTGTACTTTATATATAGTTTTCTGCAGAAACTGATAAACATTGTTGGACTATATTAAAGTTTCTGTCCTTCAAGCCTTGTATAGAGCCTCAGCACCTTGCTAGGTCTTCCTCTCTTCCTGGATACCTACTGTTTGTCCTTGCAGAAAGAAAGACAACAGCAGATAAACCAGCAGCTTAAACTTGACTGCAATAACACAAGTCTCTTTCTGAGAAGACCTACAGATGCTGTGCCCTGAAGGACCATTAGCAAGACTTCCAGCAGAGTAAGATTCCCCGTATCTAAAGCAGCACAGTAATTGCTCAAGTGACAGACAAAAATCAACCAGCGAATGCAGAATTTTCTGTTGTTCTTCCTTATTACTTGTAGCAAGCAACAAAAGGCTCCTATTTCTACTGCTACAAATTAACTACTTGTGTTTAAATGCTTAACATTTTGATTTATCAAAACAGTTACAGAAGGAACTCAAGCCATCAAAATTGTGAATACACTATAAAAAGTTATACCTACCTTTAGAGAACATGGCCTAAATTTCAGCAAGAAGACAAAAGAGAATGTCACATATCTGTAAGCCATTCTAGACCACACCAACATATTATCACTTATCTAGGTTAGTTTAATTCCTTGCATTTAGAACTGCCTAAATCTTCAAGACATTTATTTTTTTTAATAGCAAACAATTATTAAAACTCAATTTAGCATTACATCTGAAATCATCACATAAGCTTGGATCTTACGCAAATACATTTTAGTAATGCTCTAATTAAGTAGCGCATCTGAAATTTTAGAGATACATGACTACAAAAGCCACTGGTTAACTGTCAAATTCTGCTTGCTGAAGGGCTAAGTCACCCCTTGACACAGAAGTCTCTTGTGAAGAGAAAAACTTCAGAAAATACATAATTCTAGTCTATTATTAAAATTTATTAGTACCTTCATCATTATCAGTACATTCAGACTTCTGAAATGGGCTAAGATACACAAAAAGTACCCCACTTCCCTTTTTAATCCATGAATGTAAGTGAAGAGGCGGATCTGCTATTCTAATGTCAAGAACCAGGAACTCAGTCAACTGAGTATCCAAACTCCTGCAATATTTTTGAGGCTGTTTTAAATTCAAAGGCGATTTTAAGGAACTGTAATCAGAACACCTAAAATTATACATACTTATGAACAAAAGCAGTTCTAAAATACTAGACCTTGATACTCACTGACAGAAAGGCAGCATCAAGCTCAGTAATGTGGCTTTATTTGGGGATACATTAGAATATCTTAACGTCCTTTACGAAACGTAATTGAAAAAGCACAAAGTAGAAGATACACTGACTGCCTAAAAACAATTAAATTAGTATGATTCAGATACTCTGAAAATATACATTTATTCCTCTAATAAATTACTTAGATTTAAAATAAGATTATGACCTAATTTTAGAAAATAAGTCCTCTTCAGACTCAGAAGAGGCTTTGATATGTGCAGCCTTCCCCCACAAAAGTCTTCAGAAATTAGCATACTCAGCAAAGTATATCAAATCACTAAATTGTTATATTAAAATTTGCTCTGATTTCTTAAGTCAGACAATTAAATGAGGATCCTGGGTTTTATTTTAAAACCGTCAACACTGGGGGCACGGGGGGGAGGGATAAAAAGGCAGGACCATTAGAAAACCCTGCAGCTTCTGTCTAGGGTTGCAGTCAGTCTTAGTTCTGACAACTAACTGTAAGAACTGATAAGATTTTTAGATGCAAGAAAATCTGCTCTGTGGCTTTTTACAAACATCTTTTGAGAAAAGAAAACAAGCTAAAGCTCTAAAAACCAGGCCCTGAAAACAATCATGGATTTTGATGGAAGACCAACAAAGAGGCTTTATCAGTAGCAGTACTGGAGAACTGTGAAGTTCATTATATTTCTGTTCATTACAGTACTTGTACATAAAAGAAACAGAGATCATTCCTCCACAGACGCTAGGAGCCTCTTCTTAGTTCTGTACTCAATATTCTAAAAGGTAAAGACAAACAAGACATTCAAAATTACACTTTAAAATATTTAAAGCCCCAAATTATTCTTTTGTTAGATGTAATTTTCCTGTTTTGGAAAACTGCTATAATGATTGTTCAAGCCAACACTTCATTTGACCTAGAAATATTTCCTGTGTTCTTTAAATGAAAAAGTTAATGTGAACTCCTCTTACTGAAAGCCATTAAGAATTACTATCCTATTATCTGGAAGGAATCTGTAATCATTTTATGGTATATATTTAGTCTACAGTGAACTTTAACAATTGGGGAAGAAAAAAAAATAACGAGGCCATTCAGGATACTTTAAGAAAGCAATACTCTTACATTTTTTATTATGTACATTAAAACTATGACAAACTAAGTACCATCAATTTAATGTGACAAAGAAAAAAGGGATTAAAACTTATTTCATGGAATTAAAGAATAGTTAGGGTTGGAAAGGACCTTAAGATCATCTAGTTCCAACCCCCCTGCCATGGGCAAGGACACCTCACACTAAACCATGCCACCAAAGGCTCTATTCAACTCTGCCAACTTAAACACCACCAGGGATGAAGCATTCACAACTTCCCTGGGCAACCCATTTCTTCACTTATTTTCCTTTTTTCCCCTAATGAAGCTGACTTTCCTGTCTATGGAAAAGGAATATGATTGCTTTCAACAAACATGGACATTCTTGACTCTTCTGGAAAAATTCCAGGTACCTCACAGCACAATTATTCCATATCTGGTTCAACCTGTGTGCACCTTATATCCCACCAGTGCTCTGGGAAAAGGGTGGTCAGAAGCCCCTTCTGCTTTTGAGGTCTTTCTGGCAACATCTTTTCAGTATGAGAGAGTTATTCACAAACTGAAGGGTGTTCACTTTGCCCTATACAACTCTATAAGCCACTGCAGACATCCTTTATGTAGACTGCTTTCTCTGGGGTACATATAAGCCTGTGGAAAAGAACCTTTGGATACACACACATACACATTTCAAAACCAAATTCTAGAGCCACTATTAAGTCAGAGCAAAGGTGATTGTAAATATTTAAGATAAGGGATCAGAACAGAGCTTTCAAGCATGATTTCCTTCAAATTTCCCTTTCTCTTCCTGCCATGAGAGAAAGACTTTATTTTAACAAATAATATTATCAGTGAAGCAGGCTACTCTTTTTTCATACTTCTCAAAAGAACATCCATGACAGGATGAACAACATCTAAAGCATCCTTTCATATTTTGTTTCTTATGAAGGATTTGATTAAGAAAAGATGTAACTTAGCATTCAAGAGCTCCAGGCTCAGAGAGATCTAGATGTTATGCAAGATCCTTACAAAAACAGAAATGCTGGAACAACAATGGAACAGAGCTCTACTGTAACCAGACTGAAATTTCTATGGAGAAGAAATCTGCTAATAAGTAAGTACTAGTTCCGTACGCGAAATAGGGATTAACCTATTTTCCTCTATGTACCATCTGGTTGCTAGGCAAATGAAAGTCTCTTTTCACCTTCTACAAAATTTATACACTTCATATCCCATTGCATTGAAACTCACAGTCATTGAAACCCTGCATGGTTCGTATTCCCAAATACTAACTTGAATTCCCTGCTCTGTTCAACAGGTGAGCATTACAGGAGTTAAAACCTTATAAAATACAGTAATTGCTTTTATTGCAGAAACAAACACAGAGAGAAAAGAATCAAGAATTGACTATGCTAGTTTACAGCTTTTTTTTTTTATATATATATGTTCAGGTTTTAGTTAACACGAAATTTCATAAGGAAAATGGCCCAAATCAAGATGCACATTTCAAGAGACTATGAAGTCTCCCATCTTTAACAATAATCAAAGACGTTTGCTAGTTTCATAGAATAATTTGCATTGACCTGTAAATGCCAGCAGAGAATTTTAAAAAAGTACTTTCTAGCACAAGTACAGCCACAAAAATAAAGCTGTTCTTTTGGGACTGTTTGATACAGTATTCACCTAGTTTTCACCTCTCCTCCACAGTTGAACCACAAACCACTAAATTGCCTCTCTTTCAAACAGAAAAGCTACTACAGATGAGCCTCCCTGTCAGTGAAGAAGAGCTGATACCCACAAAAGACATCACACCTACCTCTGCTATAATCTTTGAGGTGCACTAAAAGACCATGTAAGCAATTACATCTTTCATGTTATATTTGGAATTCAGGAACTTTCCCAGGAGGATTTAGGCTTCATTTACTGTCCATTTTATACAAGAAAAGAAAAAATGCAACTGGCACAGCAAAGTGGAGTCAAACTGCTAGAGGTGATTGGAAAGATCCTCTTTCAGAATCCTCTGATCTTTAAATATGTTATTCAGGTGATAAACATCTTGAATGATCTCACCAATATTTGTACAGAAATTAGGTCTTACAGGCAAGACCATACCACAATTGACAAGTTTATGAAGAACGGAGTTGCTATCAGTTAAAGGCTTTCCAGAAGACTGAAAAAGTTCTAAGCTGTTGTGTTTAGGAGACTGCTGTTGTGTTTATTGCCTATGTTATGACATAGGTAGATCCTAGACATGTCTCCTGAGCAGGGTTCGTTAAAAGAAATTATGTCCCATCTTCATATATTCATTAACTGAGGTAGTACTACAAGTTAGAAATTATGAAATCCGTCAGTAAGCTAGCCGCATATCCATCAAGGCACTGATAAATGCCCAGCTAAAATGAATCAGGCACATGATCTGGATTAAAGATAAGTAAATACCCATGCAGCTCCTGTACAAGCAACTGCAGTTCAACAAGACATAAACATCTGTCCACAAGAGTAACTGAGAGGCCTAAACTGGGGAAACAAACAGAAGCCAAAACCAAACTAACCAAACAAAAAACACAAACAGACAAACAGAGTACAACTGATCTGATACTTTTCTGAGACTTTCTCTGGAAACAACCAGTAATTAAGAGATGATAGAAAATGCAGACTTCCTTGACCAGAATCTTACACAGGACAGGTTCTTCACACAAAGCAGGCAGAGTCAAAACAGTTTATCCACTGAATGGTACAGTGAAGTGACTGCTTATACCCTCCTTCTCCCATAAAGAGGAAAATCATATTCAACTAGGAAAAAGACTCACATGATAACTTCATTAATCATAGCATTTATCAGCATTGCTTAGGAGTAGCCTGAAAATAGTGCTGGCAAATTAATGGATGATACAACAGAAATCATAGAAATCTGATCCCATGTTTCCCCATATTTTTAGTAGGGATCCCAATAGAGAAGGGAAGCAAGTGAAAAATGAGATATTTAACTGAGCAGCAGTATCTATGAAAAAAAATGAGGAGGTGGTTCTTAACAGCAAAATGAGATGACTGTGATGATACAGAACTTTCACTGCATTACTGCGCTTTTACCAGACAATACTGCATGAACATGCACAGTGCCCCTTTCATGAGGTATCCCCTGAGCAAATCTGAACAGCGTTCTTGCACTGCATTCAGCCTGCACAGTGCTGAAAACAGAAATTGTCCTTAACTAATAAAAAATAGCATGGATCTCTATCTACTGATTCATTCTGAAAGAAAAGACCAGGGCTTAAAGGACTGGAAACACTATATACAGCAACAATTAACATGAAAACTGCTTGTTGCTACAGGACTGCACCTGCTATTAGGATGCTAGCACTAACAGTTAAGCAAGTAATTTGAACTTATATTTTTATCACATACATTCTACCTAAGAAGAGTCAGAATAGCTACAAAAATAGCACATACCTTGAACACAACCAAGGTACTGAACTTGGATGTGTATGTGTAAATAAATACCTTAATGGACAATTAGTCACGTGCTACATAACATAATAATCATAGAATCATAGAATAGTTAGGATTGGAAAGGACCTTAAGATCATCTAGTTCCAACCCCCCTGCCATGGGCAGGGACACCTCACAATAAACAAGTAGTTGTTAGGCATCATAAAACTCTGCTTCCCTCAAAATGGCTAAACATCTGCCTGCTGATTGGAAGTAGACAATTAAGTCTTTATTTTGTTTTGTTCTCTGTGGCTTTTTCTTTACCTATTACACTGTCTTCATCCCAACCCATGAGTTTTTTTCACTTTTATCCTTCCGATTCTCTCCCCACCCCACTGAGGGGGAGTGAGTGAGCAACAGCAGTATGGTACTTAGCTGCCTACCAGGATAAACCCATAATGAGATATACTAATGCTTTCAAAATCAAATTCCGCAGTGCAAACACAGTTTCTCTTCAGTGGGAAGTTCTCAGGGCTCACTTTTAACATTTTGCAACAGAAGTGTTACTTCTTTTGTAAACAAAGAATGGTTTAGGTAAACCAGAGGGTACTTTTCAAACAACTCGTCAAAATCTGCAAGTTAGTATAAATGTACAAATATAAAATTAATTTTCAAATAATTGCAGCTTTGTGTTACAGAATTTATCTCAGAAACTTAAAATCTTTTACCAATAGCCTACTTCACATTTCTTAGATTTGCTTTTGACAAGACCCAGAGTTAGCATAGGAGTCTGTCCCCGCAGAAGGAGGAAAGGACTGAGAAGGGTTTTCAGTATATGGTGATGTCCTAACTGGTTGAAAACACAAACCTTCACTCTGTACTTTGGTATTACTCCCAGCACCTCTTTGTGACACTAAACATACATATTTATGCAGTGGTGTCTCAAATCTAGACAATGAAGTGTAATCTAAGCATACAATAACTTGCCCTGTCTGACTGAACAAAAGCAGAAGAGCATGTCAGGGCACAGCCTTTAGTGGCTACAAAACAAATTCTATTAGCATATCATATACGACCTCCCACTTCCGATACTGCTTTCTCACAGTATCACAATCACAATGAAAGACTTAGTATTTATCTTAAGGTTGTTCTATGGTTTCTTTTTTTTTTTTATTTTTAACTCTACAATTTTGTGTTTAAATTTTCAGCTGACAATTTACTTTGAAGCATAAAAATGAGGAGTCTCCTTACTCTATACAAATTTCTACAGGAATCAGTTCAATACCAACATATGTCATTAGAACCAAGGATCATCAGTATCTTTCCAATTTTCACAGCAAGGCATGTCTATGACTTAATATTATTTAACAGAAAAACTGTTCCTTAGCAAGCCTCAAACAACCTTAACATTGCACATGCTGTCTCCTTGGAAAGCTAATGAGCCAGGGCACAGAACAATTTCCTTCTTCAGTTCAGGGGCAGACAAAGTTAAGTTCTTGTAGTTCAGTTTCCCATTCAGGTCAGTAATGTTTTAGTCACCAGCTTGGTTATACCGCTCTAATTTGAAACAGTTAGAAGGGAGGAGAGGGAGTAGTATTTATACATAGGCTGGTTTACATAATTAGATAGGCTTCTAAGTAAGTATAACTTCAAACCTGATCTCCTGCTCCACAGCAAAGCTGGAAGCAAACCTGTGTTTCCAGCAGGTAACTATAGCTTCCCTTCAGTTTGTTAAACCTCATACAGGGAGCTGAGGAAGAAGCACTAGGCATGCTGGAAGTGTAGTGCTGCAGTAGGAGAAAAGGCTTAGCATGCTAACAGGAAAGAAAACAGAACCCCTTCACATCTACATATAGCTGTATGACAAAAGGAATATCAGAATGTCCTGGGTTCAGCAGTAGCAGTCATTTTTCTCCTTCTTAGTAGCTGGTGCAGTGCCGTGTTTTGACTTCTGGCCTTGTAACAGCACTGATAACACCGAAGTTTTTAGTTGCTGCTCAGTAATGTTTACTCTGACCAAGTGATTTGTGTTATACCTTAGTTACTGGGCTGTTCTTATCTCAACCCGTGGGAGTTACATTCTTTAAATTCTCCTCCCCATCCCTCTGGGAGCCAGGGGAGGATGGGAGAGGAGTGAGCAAGCGGCTACGTGGTTCTGAGTTACTGGCTGGGCTTAAACGACAACACAGAAGTAAGGTCAGACTGCCAATGCCAGCAGGACTAGAGGAGAGCCATATATTAATACTACCACCATCAGAAGAGAGGTGTCAAATATACTACTTCTCCCCTCCCTCCTACCTCTCCCTCATGAGAGGAATTTAATTAGAGTTTTAATTAGAGACTGTGGCCAGAAAAAGTTCTCATACTGAGAAAGTTCATAAGAACTGCTGTACTAGGTCAGACAAAAAAAGGAAAAAAAAAAATCTAACTAGAAAAATCTGTTTATTAACAAGACCTGGAAAGATATCATGGCAAAAATATAAGGATAGGTCAAGGGATGTATATGCTTACCCTAATTCTACCCTCCAGTATTTTCTTCAGACACTTGTATGCGATAGCTTCTGCTGCAAAAGCCCATAGCGAGTTGTCTCAGAACCTACCTATACATAATGTTGAAAAAGATATTACTTAGTTTTGAATGCTCTCTACTTGTTAGATTAATATGACAACTCCTAGTTAGAAGCAACTGCAAATCTGTTCAACTCTCCATATCATTATTTCAGCAGAACTGTACCCTGCTGGTGTGCTGCTCTGATCTTTTCCTTTCAATTGCATTTGTAATGATTCCTAAAACTTCCCTCTCTGTGACTGAGAATTAAGCTAACGTTTTCATTAATCTATTTTAACTACAAGGTTTCATTCTCTAAGTAGTAACTATCATCTTAAGCACCACAGATCTGTACGTAAAATCAGAATTACTCCCTTTCTCCATATATATACATACTTATTTACATTGAACTGAAATGCCATTTTATCAGCTGGATTATTTTTACTTATCCTGAATTGCCCTATAGTGTCTGCAAACTTTGACACCTCATTATTCATTCCTCTTCTAAATGATTTAACTGAGCACAGGCCTCAGTTCTGATCCTTATGGGATTGCATTGATGACCTCCCTTCAGTATGAAAATGGGGCATTTATTTTTGTCCTTTTCACTGAACTTCTTAACCACTTTTTACAGGTGTAAGAATCTCCCAATCTACCACAGCACCTCAAATTCTTTTAAGCGCCTTTGGTGAAAAATCTAGCCAAACACTTCAGATGGTATCAACTGCTCATATATATAGCTCCTTCAGTTCATATCCATAGCTGATACTTGAAACATACTAAAACGTCTCCAGTATTCACCCATATCCTAATTCTAAATTGTGATTTCTTCCTGCTTACCAGTACAGTTATCAGATGTACTGAACCTATAGCTCCCCTGATCCCCTCAGAACCATTTTCATTATTATATAGAATCACAGAATATGATTGCTAGGTTAACTAATGGTTAGAGAGGTGGTGCTGTACTCAGGGTTTTGGTTGTTTAGACCACAGGACTTGCTTTGGGAAGCCACGTCTACTGGATGCGAATGGGGCCAATCTGACAAAAAAGGAAAATAACTGCTTTGGACGGAGACTTGCCAGGCTGGTCAAGGCAGCTTTAAACTAGATTTGCTGGGGGAGAGGACACTGATCCATCCCAACCCTGCCAGTCAAATGCCACCTGTAATGAACACGCAGAGCAATGCAAAGCTACTTCAGCTGCTTCGGCTAATGAGCTGGCTTTATTCAGAGCTTAGTTCAGATGCCCCTATACAAATACCCATAGTATGGGGAATAAACAAGAGAAATTAGAGATGTGTGTACATCTATGGGGATATGATATCACTGGCATCATGGAAACATGGTGGGATGGCTCCTACGACTGCCGTGTTGGAATGGAAGGTTATAGGCTCTTTAGGAAAGACAGACTGGGCAGAAGGGGAGGGGGTGTAGCTATTTACATCAATGACAAGATGAAGAGCAAGGAACTCTTGCCTGGGAATGGGTGATGGGCCAATTGAGAGTTTCTGGAGTTACGGTTAAAGGGAGAACAGCTATGGGGGACATTACTGTGGGTGTCTGCTACAGGCCACCTGATCAGGAGGACTCTGGACAAAGCCCTCCACAGACAGATAGGAGCAGCCTCACAGTCCTGTATCGTTGTCCCCATGGGGGACTTCAACCATCCTGATACCTGTTGGAGGGATGGTACAGCCTGGCACAAGCAATCAGGAGGTTCCTCGATTGTGTAGGAGACAACTTTCTCTTGCAAGTGATAGAGAAGCTGACAAGGAGAGGTGCCATGCTTGACCTCATACTCACCAAAAGGGAAGAGGGTGGTTGGGAATGTGATGCTCCAGGGAAGCCGTAGCTGTAGCGATCATGAGATGGTTGAGCTCAAGATCCTCAGGACAGTGAGAAGAGCGTGCAGCAAGCTCACTGCCCTGGACTTCAAGAGAGCAGACTTTGGCCTCTTCAGGAACCTGCTCAATAGGCTCTATGGGATAAAGCCCTAGAGGTAAGGGGGGCCCAAGACTGTTGGTTGAAATTCAAGGATCACCTGCTCCAAGCTCAGGAGCATTGCATTCCAACAAGAAGGAAATGGGCAACAAGTCCAGAAGGCCTCCGTGGATGGATGTCGTGGTTTAAACCCAGACAGTAACTCAGAACCATGCAGCCACTCTCTCATTCCCCCCCGCCCCCGGAGGGACTGGGAGGAGAATCAAAAGAATGTAACTCCCATGGGTTGAGATAAGAACAGTCCAGTAACTAAGGTATAACACAAACCACTGCTGCTACCACCAATGATAATAATGAGTAAGGGAAATAACAAGGGAAGAGAATACAACCACTCACCACCCGCAGACCAATACCCAGCCCGACCTGAGCAGTGATATAACCCTTCCGGGTAACTGCCCCCAGTTTACATCCTGGGCATGACGTGCTGTGGTATGGAATACCTCTTTGGCTAGTTTGGGTCAGGGTTGTCCTGCCTCTACTTCCTCTTGGCTTCCCCTCCTCCCTGGCAGAGCATGAGGCTCAGAAAGTCCTTGGTCAAAGTAAACATTACTGAGCAGCAACTAAAAACATCGGTGTTATCAGCACTGTTCCCAGGCTGAAAGTCAAAAACACAGCACTGCACCAGCTACTAAGAAGGAGAAAAATGACTGCTACTGCTGAACCCAGGACAATGGATAAGGAGCTTCTGCAAAAACTCCAAAGGAAAAAGAAGCCTATAGACAGTGGAAGTGAGGACAGGCAGTCTGGAAGCAGTTTTGGTGTTCTCAACATAAGGACATGAAACTGTTGGGGCAAGTTCAGAGAGGGCCAAGAGGATGATCAGGGGGCTGGAGCACCTCCACACAAAGACAGGCTGACAAAATTGGGGCTGTTCAGCCTAGAGAAGAGAAGGCTGCTTGGAGACCTCATAGCAGCCTTCCAGTATCTGAAGAGGGCCTACAAAGATGCCAGAGAGGGACTCTTCATCAGGGACTGCAGCAATAGGACAAGAGGTAATGGGTTTAAACTTGAACAGGGGAAATTCAGGTTAGATGTAAGGAAGAAGGTCTTTCCTGTGAGTGTGGTGAGGCACTGGAACAGGTTGCCCAAAGAAGTGGTCAATGCTCCATCCCTGGCACTGTTCAAGGCTTAGTCATGGTCTAGTGTGAGATGTCCTCTTTTAGTTTAAAACCATTACCCCTCATCCTATCACAACAGACCCTGCTAAAAAGTCTTTCCCTATCTTTCTTATAGGCCCATTATTATAATTCCATTTCTTCATATTTAAATTTCTTAGAAATGCTGGGTAAAGATGGCTTGTCTTATTAGCTGATGCTTCACATAACAAGCACATTTACTGCTAGGGTCAGCAGAGTGGGATCAAGGAGCTCAACAGCCAAATACCAAAGAAAGAAAGGTTGTGTGCTGCTGAAGAAATTGCTGACTCATGCAGCAAGGAAGGGTTGCTCTGCAAATCCCAGCATGTTCACACAGTCCCACAGCTGACAGGTCCTTAGTAACTCATATTCAGCTTAAATAGAATCAGTCTGAAATTGTAATTGTCTGGTATATCTCTGATTTGTGAGCAATGAAGACTGAAAAATAATAGTTCAAGGTCAATGAATGTTCATTTTTAAGTAATTGTTCAAATGCGCTTCTGCTCTGATTCAGTTAGTCACTGCTGGAAGAAAATGCACACACCTTACACCATCGCACTGCTGGAAGGTACGTACACACTGTGTACCAAGCACTGCCTCGCAAGAGGAAACGGTGACACAAGAAACAGCCCCCTCAAAAGTCAGATGACACATACAATCAGATACGGAAACAAGTCCATGATTTCATGTTTGCACACTTGCTTCTCAACAGTTAAATTTCTTTTGTAAAAAACATGTTTTAGGGTATGTCCTACTTTAACAAAATACATTAACAGAAACAAATCTCTCCAAAAGAAACTACACATTCTCTTAATAAAAATATACCAGGTTAATATATACATCAAAATGGGTTAAAATAAAAAAATCATTACATTCCCTTTTTCTCCCTTTTCCCTAAGATACTCATTAAGTAACTGATGTTGAACTCATCAGCAAGTGGAAAAGCCAGACAGCAATAACTGTATCTGTCACTGGTTACTATAGAGGAGGACATTACAGGCACTGTGTGGAACACTTCCAATCTGATTTCGTGACATCATGCTGCATCGAGCAGACTGCAGGCAATGCTGAAACACCAGACTGTTGTTGAAGAACTACCAAGTCCTAGCATCAGAGTAGCTGGGTCTGTATTGGGTTCATAAGGCTTTTCAAACTCTATTTAATCAATCTCTGCCTTAAAAAGTCACTATCAAACACCTTCAGATTTTATGTTAATCTCATCCCAGAAGCAGTGTTATTTAAAATCATTTCACTAACTAACACTATTCTAACTATATTCTAACACTAAAGTAAAGAAAAATGTATCAAATAGAATCTGATGCTTCTTAGGACTTTGAATATCAATCTCCTTGGACAGCAAGCTTCAGACCATGTACATGCAAACATGGGTGTACTAAAACATTTTTTACTTTTGGCACCTTTCAATAGCTATGGTATTGAATGCTTGAACACAGATGGTTTACTGTATGTAACTTCATAGATAAACTTTAATACAACTTTATCAACTCTAAATTGCAACACTCAGTACATAAATCATGTTTTCCTAAGATTAATTCTTTTAAGTAATTGTTGTTCTCTAGTCCAATAAGGGAACCTTTGCAGAGATAAGGCATGCACCCTGCAGGTGATACATAACCTTTTTCTTCCTCTGTATTAAAATATCACAGAAAGAGCAAAAGAAAGCAATCACAACTCTGAAGGAAACACAAGCTTACTACATCCCAAGAAATCAGAATCAAAAAGGCAGTCTTTCACCCTTCTAAACCCTGTGTTAGGAGGAGGTACTTTAACATAACCTGCAAGACACAGTTCACAAACAAGTTCCAGAAGTTAATGCCACAAGCTTCTTTAACTCGTATAAATGGGAATGTACAAAAACACTTGAAAAACTAACATCCAAGTTTCATCCCTCTTGAAAGTGGTTCTTAGACTCCATTTGAGAGAAGTATTCTTTCGTAAGAGTCCTGAGAAACCTTTCCAAAATGGTCCAAAAGACATGGACAAGTAGGAAATTTTAAAACAAAATACCAGCTCAAGAGCTCCAATTTCCTAATTGGCACCTACCTAAACCTGCATAAATTCCACAGGACTACAGTTCACATAGCTATTAGCATCTGTGTTAAGTACACATTCCCAAAATGCCTGCAACAAAAGATAAGCATTTATACTAGAATATGAAGTAAAAACACTGTTTGAGTTTCCACACACATATACTTTTATGAAATAAAATCCCTGGAGAACAAGGCTTACTTATTAAAAACATGGAATTATATAAGTTTGTGACCTTCACAAATTTATGTCTTTTAATTACACGACCAAGGTTTTTGAAGGTATACTATTTCACTATATAAACAAGATGTGTGTCATTTAACTGACTTATCTGTAAAACAACCAGTCCAAATCCTACTTTGGTCTTGGTGGGTATGCAGAAGTAAACTATGGCTAGTCTCAAAAAGGACATTGTTTGCAGGTGTTAAATAAGAAAAGCTTATTAAAAGAAATAAGATTAACAGTTAAAAGCATAAGCAGTGTTTTTCAAGACAATGCAAATGAGCCAAAATATAAAAAAACTTTTTTTCCCTACAACCAGATTGTTAGGTGGGTAATTAAGTGGATAAGGGACTATACACACAATATTTACAGTGATGAGTGGTGCTCTTCAGGGGTCAGTATTGGGACCAATGCTGTCAGCAACACGGACAGTGGGGTTGAATGTACTCTCAGCAAGTTTGTTGATGACACCAAGCTGTGTTGTGCAGTCAACACAACTGGAGAGAAGTGATGCCATCCAGAAGAACCCTGACAGGCTCAAGAGGTGGGCCAATGTCAACCTTATTCAACAAGGCCAAGTACAAGTTTCTGTATGTCAGTCAGGGAAATCTCAGGCACAAACACAGGTTGGGTGGAGAATGGACTGAGAGCAGCCCTAAGAAGAATGATTTGCGGTGCTGGTTGACAAGCAGCTCAACATGACCCACCAATGTGCACATGCAGCCCAGAAAGCCAACGACATGCCAGGCTGCATCAAAAGGAGCATGACCAGCAGGTTGAGAAAGGTGATTCTCTCCTCTAACCCACACTCGTGAGACCTCACCTGAAGTACTGCGTTCAGCTCTGGGGTCCCCAACATAGAAAGGATGTGGACCTGTTGGAGCAAGTCCAGAGGAGGATCACCAAGATGATCAGAGAGCCAGAGCGCCTCTCCTACGAAGACAGGCTGAGTTACGGTGGTTCAGCCTGGAGGAGAAAAGGCTCCGGAAAGACCTTAGAGCAGCCTTTCTGTACTTAAAGAGGCCTACAAGAAAACTGAAGAGGAAATTTTTACAAGGGCATATAGTGATAGGACAAGGGGGAATACCTTGAAACTGAAAGATGGTAGATTTATGTAAGGTATAAGGAAGAAGCTCTTTACTGCAAGCAGGGTGAGGCACTAGAACAGGCTGCCCAAAGAAGTTGTGGATGCCCCATCCCTAGAAGTGTTTAAGGCAAGGAAAGGCTGGATGGGGTTTTGAGTAACCTGGTCTAGTATGAGGTGTCCCTGCCCATGGCAGGGAGGTTGGAACTAGACGATCTTTAAAGTCCCTTCCAAGCCAAACCAGTTCAACTTTCAGAGAAAACTGATATTAAGACAAATTATGGAATTTCCAACCACATAAAAGCCACACCTTCAGATTACAAAATAGGTTGATTTATCTACTTCACTGTATCTTCCTGACAATCCTTTAATGTTTTACTTTGTCCTCCTAAATCTAGCTACCACAAATCACAAGTACAAGAATAAATAAATTTTGAAATAAGATCTTCAGTTATACAAAGATACACACATAAAAATGTAATCTGTATGTTGCAGAAATATGTATTTAGTTCCAGTATGTTAACTATAACTGCAACTATATTAGAAATACACTACACTTTGTAAGACACATTTTAAGCTATTTTAGAAGACAAAAATACCAAGTAGGAGTTTAACACATATCAACTTTCAATTACAACAGGTTATGTACTTCTGTTTAAATGCTGTATTTCCTTGATTTGGGTCAAATTCACTTTTATCATTGTATTATAGCAGTGGGTCTAATGTGTGCACAGAGGAGCCAAAAAGGCACATGTTCTTAGAAAAGCTGCAATAGGCAGCCCACACAGGGCTCTGGGAAGAAAGGAAAAAGTGACTCCGGAACTGTGGTGATCATTTGACACAGCGAAGGAAAATACATAGACCACAACCCAGCTAGCAGCATTGCAAAACCAAGGGCCTTCCTTAGTTCCTATTGAAGACTGCGATTCTGGAAGAACTCACAGCATGATTACTTTTGTCATTTATTAGAATCACATCACTGCAAATTGAGGATATTAAGAATGTTAAGACCAAAGCCTTACACCAAACAAACTGTTAAAGACAGTATTTTTTTTTTCAATCAAAATCAAAGCATAGTATTTAACTGTTCCTCCCCCATCTATCTGCATCCTTCTTCCTTCCTCCTTTTTCCTCCTCATTCTCCCCAAATTTTAGGATTATCCCTATTTTTATTACTTGCTGTTCACACCACTTCTAGCACATTTTCCATGTTTCCAAGAATATTAATCTTCCTTTTTTTATCAGCTGATGTCTCTTGAATCTTCTGCATTCCAAATACTCTGTTTACACTGTCAGTCAAATGTCCCCTTATTTCTCTTTGCTCTCTTTTCTGCCCCTTACATCCATTTCTACCAAAATAGGTACATAGTCTCACCCATCAGTTCCTCACTCTTTAATTCCTACTTTCCACAATCCTTTATTCCCCTCCATACTTTCAATACCAATGTTATTAGCATATATTCTTGAACTGGTAGACACATCAGGGTCTTTTAAATATTTATCATATTAGAAGAATTAGGCACATTATTCTTGACAATCCTTACATTTGTCCATGGTGAACCTCAGCCCACTGATAACACCAAGTGCTTTCAAAGGGCAAAGTCTAACAAGCACCCACTTTATGCTGCCAATAGATTTTTATGTCAGAAAATTAATCCACCTCAGATTACTCATGGCCTTCTCCTTTAACCACAGTGACTGAATATTTAGGTCAGACAACTGTTCCAGCAATCACCTGGAGACAAAGACCTCACCATCTATCTTTTGCAAAGACTATTCCATGACAAACTCATACACACATGCTAACACAACTCAAAACACTTGAATGCAAACCCCTCACTTATTGATTCCAATAAATACAAATAAATTAATATCCTTTAAAATACGGGGTATCTAAACTTTCTTGTAGACCAAGTCTATAAGTATAAATACTGAGACATTCCATGTGACTTCATGTAAAGACACAAACAAAAATACCTGTAAAAGACAATTTTGGTTATGCTGAAGCAAGTCCATGAAGAAACAGTTATCCCTAAAGAATGTCAGTAACAAAACGCTATTTGCCAGCATCTTTGCAAAAATAATTTTTCATCACAGATGAGAATTCAGAAACTAAAAGGCAAGTCCCATGTCAAAGCAAGCAGAAACACAAGTGTTACACACAAGATAAACATCCTATTTTTAAAGAAGGCAAAGTAGATAATGGCTTATCCTGTTTTATGAAAAGCTGAATCTTTTACCTGAACTAGTTGCAAATAAGAACACAAAAGCTGTACTCCAAAAAGCAAGTTGTGAGACACACATATTACAAAAAGAAAATTTAAAAAAGAAAAAATCATTAGGAGATGTGGAGCCAGTTTTTCAGAGGTACAGCTATGTCTAAGCTGTTTTGGAACACTGATCTTATTAATTTTTCTATTTCCTGACCAATACATTGATAAATACTAAAACAGCATGTGACTATTGGTATTTCAAAAACTTCATAAAATTCATTATAAATATTTTAAAAACTTGTTAAAATGCTTTTTCCTATACTTGAATGAAACTGAGTTACTCTCCAAATTCAGTTTGACATGAATCTCAGTTACCTAATAAAGAAATTCGTATTTTTGGTATGCATTTTGAAAATATATACAGAATCAATGTTTAAGAACCACTAACTTAAACAAAATGGAAGATAAGGTTTTGATTACCAAGCAATGGTAAGCAGGGCTCATTAAAAGTAGACACACCTTGTCTGACATTTTAAAGCTTGACTAAAAATGGGCAATGAGATAATTTCATTACATCACTGCATTGCAGGAAACAGCAAAGTAAAGGCCACAGTAGCAGTCAGCTGACTTTGGCTGACTTCAGCTATTCACTGTAACTTATATGTGAAGAACCTTAAAACAGGACAAGTAGAAAAGTTAGCAGGCATAAATCACTGAATGTGAGAACAACTTCTCCCACAAGCAGACAGTGACTGCTTTCAGCAAACAGTAATGTTGCCCTCCAGTGTTCAATACTATTTCTTTATAGGAATCACTCCTAATTAATATCTCCATCAGTCTCCTTAGACATGATCAATTATAACATCACTGAAGCAGGGAACAAACTACAAGCCTCAGGTTAGTTATTCAATGAACAGACCAACAAATCAGAGATGAAGATTTTAAACTTACTGTTTTTTGTTCGAGGTTGTCTTTGGGTTTTTTTTAACTAAAAAAAAAAAAATATTTAAAAATGCCATAAGATTACCTTGTTTATCCTGCTTCTTTGGGGGGTTTTGGCACCCAAAAGCTATATTTATAAAGCTTTACAAGTTACAGCTGTGACACCACTTACTGTATGAATCCATTACTCAGATTCTAAAAATCCACTACTGAGATTCACACATAGAAAATGGCAGTTTTCTAAAAGATGCAAGAACAGATTATTACATTTTTTAAGAGTTTTATTTATTATTTTAGCCTTAGAAGTCCTAAAACTCAGTTCCAGTTGATAGTCTTCCGCCTGTAAGGAAGGCTATCGGTGTTGGTAACTTTGGGCTTGAAACCTTACGAAAATAAATGCACAAGAATGCTCTTTGCCAAAACACAATGAAGCTTGCAATAAAAGCTTTATTATTTAAGCAAAGCTAGAATCACAAAAATGACTGCATCTGGGTCAGAAAATAAATCAAGAATAAAACCACTGTGTCTCATGCACCCATGAGAGAGATGCACAGTGCCTGAAGAGAGAAAATAATGAACTTGACATTTCAGTGATTTTATTCTAAACATGGTCTGAAATCTTATATATTCACATTTCCGTTAGAAACTTAAAAATACAGGTGAGCAGGTGAAGTTCTCAATGACTGGAAAAAGGGTAATATAATCCCCATTTTCAAGAAGGGGAAAATGGAAGACCCAGGGAATTACAGACCAGTCAGTCTCACCTCTGTGCCTGGTAAAATCTTGGAGCACATTCTCCTGGACAGCATGCTAAGGCACATGAATAACAACAAGGTGCTTGGTGACAGCCAGCATGGCTTCACTAAGGGGAAATCCTGCCTGACCAATTTGGTGGCCTTCTATGATGGGGCTACGGAACTGATGGACAGGGGGAGAGCAGCTGATGTCATCTACCTGGACTTGTGCAAAGCGTTTGACACTGTCCCACATGACATCCTTGTCTCTAAATTGGAGAGACATCAATTTGATAGATGGACCACACGGTGGATAAAGAACTGGCTGGATGGCCACACACAAAGAGTTGTGGTCAATGGCTCAATGTCCTCCTGGGACCAGTAATGAGTGGTGGCCCTCAGAGATCGGTGTTGGGACCAGTCTTGTTCAACATCTTTGTAGGTGACATGGACAGTGGGATTGAGTGCGCCCTCAGCAAGTTTGCCAGTGACACCAAGCTGTGTGTTTTGGTTGATTCTCTGGAGGGAAGGGATGCCATCCAGAGGGCCCTCGACATGCTTGTGAAGTGAGCTGATGCCAACCTTATGAAGTTCAACCATGACAAGTGCAAGGTCCTACACCTGGGTTGGAGCAATCCCAGGCACAGCTACAGACTGGGCAAAGAAGAGATTCAGAGCAGTCCTGCAGAGAAGGACTTGGGGGTGCTGGTTGATGAGAAAATGAACATGAGCCGGCAGTGTGCGCTCGCAGCCCAGAAAGCCAACCGTATCCTGGGCTGCATCAAAAGGAGCGTGACCAGCAGGTTGAAGGAGGTGATCCTGCCCCTCTACTCTGCTCTTGTGAGAACCCACCTGGAGTACTGTGTGCAGTTCTGATGTCCTCAACATAAAAAGGACATGGAACTGTTGGAACAAGTCCAGAGGAGGGCCACGAGGATGATCAGGGGGCTGGAGCACCTCTCGTAGGAAGACAGGCTGAGGAAATTGGGGCTGTTCAGCCTGGAGAAGAGAAGGCTGCGTGGAGACCTCATAGCAGCCTTCCAGTATCTGAAGGGGGCCTATAGGGATGCTTGGGAGGGACTCTTCATTAGGGACTGTAGTGACAGGACAAGGGGTAATGGGTTAAAACTTAAACAGGGGAAGTTTAGATTGGATATAAAGAGTAAGTTCTTTACTGTAAGGGTGGTGAGGCACTGGATTGGGTTGCCCAGGGAGACTGTGAATGCTCTGTCCCTGGCAGTGTTCAAGGCCAGGTTGAATGGAGTCTTGGGTGACATGGTTTAGTGCGAGGTGTCCCTGCCCTCACTCAACCCCTAGGGGGCTGGAACTAGATGATCTTAAGGTCCTTTCCAATCCTAACTGTTCTATGATTCTACGATTCTATATTAGATCAAGTGTAACAAAACTGCTCTAAGTCTTTACAGATACCAGTTTAATAACCACTACAATAATTTGCATTGCCTACACAAAAAAGGACTACAATAGAAAAGTCTGTGTTAAAAAAACAAAACCAAAACCCAAAACCAATTGTCGTGGTTTCAACCCAAACCACACAGCTTGTTCACTCACTGCCCCCCTTCTTGCCCTCCCCCTGCTCCTGGAGGGACGGAAAGGAGAATCGAAAAGAATGCAACTCCCATGGGTTGAGATAAGAACAGTTTAGTAACTAAGGTATAACATAGATCACTACTGCTACCACCAATAATAATAATGATAAAGGAAATAACGAGGAAAGAATACAACACCTCAACACCAGCCGACCAATAACTCGCCCCACTCCCCCCAGTCAAGCACCGACCGATACCTCCTCCAACCCTGCCGTTCCCACCCTTCCGGGGGGAGTGGGGCGAGTTATTGGTCGGCTGGTGTTGAGGTGTTGTATTCTTTCCTCTTGTTATGTCCTTTATCATTATTATTATTGGTGGTAGCAGTAGTGGTTTGTGTTATACCTTAGTTACTAAACTGTTCTTATCTCAACCCATGGGAGTTGCATTCTTTTCGATTCTCCTTTCCGTCCCTCCAGGAGCAGGGGGAGGGCAAGAAGGGGGGCAGTGAGTGAACAAGCTGTGTGGTTTGGGTTGAAACCACGACACCAATACAATCGCAAAACTCCAAGAAGAAATTATCAAAGTTCAAATCCCAGATCTGAATATGTCAGTACCACTGATTATAGCACAAGAAGAGAGATGATATCGACTGTACAGTAGCAGATCTCAAATTAAGTGAAAATTAATCACTAGGTAATTAGGAAAACATCTGCACTACCGAATTTGAGATCTAATTTGGTTCCTAAACAAAGGATTAATCTCTTGAGACAAGTGGAAATAAATAAATAAATAAATAAATAAATAAATAAATAAATAAATACATCTTTCCTAAGGTCAACTGAAAAAAAGGCTCTAATTCAGGCATTTTCCCATCTCTGTAAACAGTCCTTCTCCACCTCCTCCTTTCCTTTAATGGTTATAAAGTACAGAGATGATAGCCTCAAACTTGGTACCTATTACACACTGTAACCACCACCAACTCTCCAACTTCATTTTGTCCTCCTGACACATTCACAGTCACCAGAGTCTGAGAAAACTGGCCTGTCAGAAAATCCATGTTGTAGTGCTGGATATGCTTCCAACTACACAGTCTCACAATCTAACAGGTGTTCAGCTTCAGGAAAAGAACAGCTACTCCACAGTGTCTTTAATTACTCATTTCACAGCCCTGAAGCAGAGTGCTTTGGTCAGAGGACAAGAGATACCACTGTCTCTTTCACAAGATGGTACAGTTGGGGTTTATGTTGGTGGGGTTTTTGGGTTTTGCTGAAATAGAGAAAACTGGCATTTTACCATTCTACCATGGTGTAAATGTCATCTAAATACATATTTATAATGACTTTGGTCACATTTGTGTGAGCACAGATCAGTCAGTACCTATGTTAAAACACTGGATTCATCTCAAAGGTGTGAAATAACATACTGAATTTCAATACCACACACATAAAAGCAAGTTCGGCTATTACAAACACATGAACCAAAAAGACTGAAAAAAGTGCCCAAAATTCAGATAAATAAACCAGAGAACTATACAATTATCTGACCACATCTATATGCAACTAAGGCACTGAAAAATGGTCACAATTTGTCTACATTCAAGACTGAACCATTAAACCCAGACAATTTGTCACACCTAGGCAACAAAAGCTCTATCTCTGCTTCATCAGTGTGATTTATTTTTCAAACAACAGGCAGTAAATTAAGGGAGCTGCTGTGAGAAATACTAAAGATTTTACGATAGCCAAACAACCTCCTTTTGAATTCTCCTGCCAGGAACCAAGGGAAGATGACGAAATAGCAGCACCTTGAGATGCTGTTTAAAAAGACCAGAAACAACACACTAGTACCTCTGTACTCCCAAGCGTCTTTGCAATAGAATCGTAGGAAAAAAACAGACAATCTGGCATTTAAAGTATTTAATGCTTAAAAAATATACATTAAAAAAAGCACATTATGAAGCACTAATTAAATATATTGATGCTTATACCCTGTATAAGGCAAGAGAGGAGTTTTAGCCTACTTTCTAAAAATGACAGTTATATAAACATCAGGGAAATAATCCACTTCAATGAAAACTTTTGATAAATTACCAAAGTTCAGTATAGCACCTGATAAACAACGCCATGGTAACAAACTCACAGGTAACTAAATCGAGACAAGAATCAAGACAGCATCACTATGTCACTGTAGCAAAAATTTCAGATACCTGTAAGCAACCAATTTAATCCAAATCAGGCTTGAGTGAATTTCCCAATTAAATTTGAATAATGGCTTTCACAAATACTCCCAGTATTCTCTTTCCATCGAAAAAAAATCAATGGTCATAAAACTCAGTTCTAGTAAAACAGACTCATTCCTACATCGTTAATGCAATTACTTGTGACAAAAAGATCTAACCAGTATCAGCAGGGGATGCAAGGCCTAGTAAAACAGCAGCAAGCAAACAAAACAGGTAAGGATTTGCTTCATGTATCACACTGTTAAGCAGTTGGGGTAAAAACTCAAACAGTATGTCTTCAAAATGAGGGAATTTAAAACTAAGGGATCATGACTTCAATCTGTTCCGGCAAGCTCATGAACCAGAAACCCAAAACTCAAACAGCAGTTAGGACTGAAAGGTGTAATTCTAGAAAACACTTTTCACTCCAGTTAAGAACAGAAATGCTGGTTTTAAAGTATTCACCATTTATATTTTTTTTCTGTTTAGATATGCAGTAGTTTCCTACAAGAAATAAGTAAACTAGGACTCTTCAGCTTGAAGAAGGCATCTGAGGAAAATATATGAGAGCTATAAAATTATGGGTGGTACAGTAAAAAAAAAAAATCAACAGCTCTTGAAATATAAGAACTAAAGGGTATCACATTAAAGTGGGAAAAGGTAGGTTTAAAAATAAATACAATATAATCAGTTTTGCAAATCCTTCCCACAGGAATATACGCTAAACCACATTTTACGTATGTTCAAAGAGAGAATTTTGATGGAGAAGGAAAAGAAATACATCGACCAATACTAAGGACAAAGGAAGGCACTTAGGAAGTCTCAGAGCCATGTTTTGCTAGTGGCTAGAGCAGCATTAGGAAAAGGCTTCATTATACGCTTTCCCTGCTCTTTAAATCTCCCCTATGCACCCACACTTGAAAAACAGTATCCTGGGCTAGATGAGTCTTTAGTGCAACTTGGCACAAGCAACATTTTAATGAGAACAACCAAGTTTCTCCCGTGAAAGGATATGCTTGCAGTCCCAAAATAGTAAAATAAAATCTCCAGTTAAAGAGGCATGATGAAAAACTCCACTGGGGAATTAACAGTCGTATTGACAGACTCACACTACTTACTTTCCCAGAGCATGAACAGATTTCATTTGTAAAGGCAGCACCAATTTCCTGACATTTATTTTCTTGTAGTGGACTCTAAGACATGGGTTTGAACGTGTACCAAAGCACACACACACACAAAGCAATCTGTTTAACTCAGTTAGCACTTACTGAGGAAGAATGCAGAAGTCCATGCGCTTGAAGTTACATATAAAAGGTTGTGTTGGGTCTGTATCAGATGGAGTTTATTTTCCCCGCAGCAGCCCTCACAGTGCTGCATATTTGTAAGTCAAAAGGTGTCAATTAACACACCAGTGGTTTGGCTACTGCTAAGCACTGCTCCCACACCATCAAGGCTGGCTCCAGCATGACTCATACATATACACCAAACACCAGTAGGCTGAGGGCAGGCAAGATCTTGGGAGGAGACACGTGTCAGGACAGCTGCCCCAAACTTACCAAAGAGATATTCCATACCATGTGACATGTGCTCAGCAATAAAAGCTAAGAGAAAGGAGGGGCATTCATAATTACATTTATCTTCCGGAGACTGCTATGTGTATTTGAGCCCTGCTCCCTGGGTAGTGGCTGGACATTGTCCGCTGATGGGAAAGAGAATAAATCATTTGTTTCCCTTCGCTTCTGCACGCAAATTTTGCTTTTGCTCTACTAAACTGGCTTTATCTTGACCTGTGAGTTCTTCTCCATCTAACCCCCAACCTGCTGAGGAGGGGAGTGACAGAGCAGCTTGGTGGGCACCTGGCATCAAGCCAAGGTCAAGCCACCAAAAAGGATTATTAGATGGAGGGGGGGGTATGGGGGGGGCCAGCAAACAAAACCCCAAAATAAAACCCTCCCTAAAAACCCACAAAAAAAAAAAAAAAACAACAAAAAAACCCCACCAAACCACAACCCAAAACAAAAAACCAAACACCAAACAACATTCCCCGCCTCTTCCACTCAAAACTAAACTTCAACTGAAGAAACCAAATCATTATGGAATTAAGTTGGGCGGGAGAGGGCAGAGCACAGCTGCAATAGTCAAATTCTCTAGGTTATCAGACATGTTTAAACATGTGCTGTTTCTAGATTTTTTTTCATTTTGGCCATAAATAAGGTGTTAACACTCTGAAGGTTCTGAAAACTGCATTGCTTTTAAACAATGGAGTGAAGACTGTAATGCAAGGTTAGCATGACTCTAAACATTACCTTCAGCTCCCCCCTCATACCCTGTAAGATTGATTAAATCACTTCTTTGCGTTTCCTTGGGTAACAGCAGGATCTCTGCACCAGTGGACAGTGTAACTGTTCACAGATCTCCCAGACACAGTTTGAATACTTATAGTAGTCAGATGCAAAACTTCTCATAAATAAAAAAATAGCTCAGCATTATGTAAGGAATGAAGTTCATAGCAGAAAAAA
This sequence comes from Lathamus discolor, assembly GCF_037157495.1. Taxonomy (NCBI): domain Eukaryota; kingdom Metazoa; phylum Chordata; class Aves; order Psittaciformes; family Psittacidae; genus Lathamus; species Lathamus discolor. The sequence goes on from NC_088887.1 coordinate 103,956,158, forward strand.
TGCAGATTAAACAGAAGAAAATTTAGTGGTACTCTTGACTAAGAAAAAGTATGGTCACAGTTTTACATCATCCTTAACAGTGGAAATTAAGATTGACAATTAATGCATCTAAATGGAAAAGAAATCTCTAAAAATAAATGAGAAGGGAAAAGTCAGAGTATGTCTGCATTAGCATCATAGTTCACAAGATCATATGTGTGCTTTTGAAGCAAATCATCTATATTTCTCCATTTGGAATATGGATGCTTCAGTTCACATCACAGCATGATCTTGGAGTGTACAAATTATATTTCAGATGACTAAATTGAAAGATGCGCTCCAGAAGTACAGACAAAAATCTTCCTGGAGAAATCCAGATCTTGAAAAATAAAGAGTTGTTTCAGTTGCTATCAAACAGGATCACACTAAAATTAGTGTGAAAGACCCTGACATATCCAGCCACCTTCCACTAACACTCCTGCATCACTGGGTTACCTACCAATAGCTCATCCCCATTAGCCAAAGGGCTAAGTTCATTCCTAGGTGACACTGATCTCAGTAAAACATCTTGGCTCTTGTCAGGTTTCACAGAAGGAAAAAAGAAGTTCCCAATTTGGCACTCATAAGCTAACAGTAATCACAAGGAATAACTTTTTTTGGTTCGAGACCATCTTAAAAATCTGAACGCACACAAGTCCATGGGACCTGATGGAATCCATCCACGGGTCCTGAAGGAGCTGGTGAATGAAGTTGCTAAGCCACTGGCCATCGTATTTGAAAAATCATGGCAGTCAGGTGAAGTTCCCGACGACTGGAAAAAGGGAAATATAACCCCCATTTTCAAGAAGGGGAAAATGGAAGACCCGGGGAATTACAGACCAGTCAGTCTCACCTCTGTGCCTGGTAAAATCTTGGAGCACATTCTCCTGGAGAGCATGCAAAGGCACATGAAAAACAACAAGGCGCTTGGTGACAGCCAGCATGGCTTCACTAAGGGGAAATCCTGCCTGACCAATTTGGTGGCCTTCTATGACGGGGCTACAGAATTGAAGGATAAGGGTAAAGCAGTTGATGTCACCTACCTGGACTTGTGCAAAGCGTTTGACACTGTCCCACACGACATCCTTCTCTCTAAATTGGAGAGATATCAATTTGATGGATGGACCACTCGGTGGATAAAGAACTGGCTGGATGGCCACACACAAAGAGTTGTGGTCAATGGCTCGATGTCTGGCTGGAGACCGGTAATTAGTGGTGTCCCTCAGAGATCAGTGTTGGGACCGGTCTTGTTTAACATCTTCGTTGCTGACATGGACAGTGGGATTGAGTGCGCCCTCAGCAAGTTTGCCAGTGACACCAAGCTGTGTGTTTCGGTGGATATGCTGGAGGGAAGGGATGCCATCCAGGGGGACCTTGACATGCTTGTGAGGTGGGCTGATGCCAACCTTATGAAGTTCAACCATGACAAGTACAAAGTCCTACACCTGGGTCGGAGCAATCCCAGGCACGGCTACAGACTGGGCAAAGAAGAGATTCAGAGCAGCCCTGCAAAGAAGAACTTGGGGGTGCTGGTCGATGAAAAAATGAACATGAGCCGGCAGTGTGCGCTCGCAGCCCAGAAAGCCAACCGTATCCTGGGCTGCATCAAAAGCAGCGTGACCAGCAGGTCGAAAGATGTGATCCTGCCCCTCTACTCTGCTCTTGTGAGACCTCACCTGGAGTATTGTGTGCAGTTCTGGTGTCCTCAACATAAAAAGGACATGGAACTGCTGGAACAAGTCCAGAGGAGGCCACAAGGATGATCAGGGGACTGGAGCACCTCCCGTATAAAGACAGGCTGGGGAAGTTGGGGCTTTTCAGCCTGGAGAAAAGAAGGCTGCGTGGGGACCTCATAGCAGCCTTCCAGTATCTGAAGGGGGCCTATAGGGATGCTGGGGAGGGACTCTTTGTCAGGGACTGTAGTGACAGGACAAGGGGTAATGGGTTAAAACTTAAACAGGGGAAGTTTAGATTGGAGATAAGGAGGAAATTCTTTCCTGTTAGGGTGGTGAGACACTGGAATGGGTTGCCCAGGGAGGCTGTGAATGCTCTGTCCCTGGCAGTGGTCAAGGCCAGGTTGGATGAAGCCTTGTGTGGGATGGTTTAGTGTGAGGTGTCCCTGCCCATGGCAGGGGGGTTGGAACTAGATGATCTTGAGGTCCTTTACAACCCTAACTATTCTATGATTCTATGATTCTATTTTTGTAAATTTTATTTATTAATTCTTATATCTGTAAGGCAGAAACACACTGGGTAGTTCCAAGAGAAATAACAATCCTTGTGCAGTACCTTGTGAAATCACAAGCTACTGGAACTACTTTTTAGAATCTGTGCAGAAGAGTTACTGCAAAACTGCTCTGCCAAAAAAACACTATTAATGGATACTCTTTTATTACATGCAGCTTGATAGAAATAAGAAGTTCCAGGCAGCAACGTTTTGATGTCCACTAAGGAGAATTCTCCAACTTTGAAATGAATCTATTTCCATAGCTTTGTTTAAAGTCTTGGGGCAGAAGAATACGACTCTGGTATCTTCCAGACAAAGATGACTGCATCTTCAAAAACACATGGTAATTTGGTTTGTCTTGTTAAGATGGTCATTTCCCTGGATCCAGGATATAGTGGAATGCCTCTGCTTGAGAGGCAGAGAACAAAACAGAAATAAATTAAGCTCACCTGAGGAGAAATTCAGTATTGACCCTCACTGATAAAGAGTGATCTGATTTTTCAGTCTTACTGGAGAAAAAGACAGCGTAACAGTAACCTGCCATTAAAGACAGGAGTTCTTCCAGTGGAGACAGAAGTTTTCTGAAGAGGTGAAACAATAAATGGATTGCAAAGGGCAGAACATATATCAACAACTGTCAAGTTCAGATCCCATGGAGATAAAAGCTACCTGGCAAAATTAAGCAACTTACTATTGGCTACATGGGAGGAGTGTGGAGAGACAGAACAAAGAGCGGATCTGTGAAGAGCTGATGTTGGATAGCTCCAACATATGAGACCTTAATGCAGCTCACAGCCTGAGAAGCATCCTAATCTGACAACAACCATCACCCAAGAGGAAGACTCATACTGCAATCTGGTTCACATGGTGGATACATGCAGCCCTTACCTGTTTTTAAACAGATTTAAGGAAAAAAAGGTACCTAGCATACAAAATCCATTTCACAAGCAATATGAGGTTCAGCTAAGATATATCCCTTCATCCTCTGACTTGCAAGAACACAACAGATTCACAAATCCCAGCTAACTGGCTTAACTGACTGAAACAACAATGGCACCTAAGCTTCCACGCAGTCACAAGCACGTCACCTCACTCCTCCCCTCTCCCCACTTGAATCTCAACACCTCAGTCACCAAGGAATTAGGAGAAATACAAAAGAGAACACAGACTGCAGCTGTTGAGTAGACTGGCTGCACACTCTGAGCCCTCAAAGGAAAGTTGATCCCACAGAAATGGATCCTCAAGAACATGAAGGGCAGAATATGGCTCTTATTTGTAACATCTAAGCAAATGAAATGCCCAGTTCTCATTTGTCAGAGTGGTCACAGTATCAAAGAACGGTTTGGGTTGGAAGATACCTTTAAAGATTATGAAGTTCAATCCACCCTGCCATGGGCAGGGACATCTTCTACTAAACCAGCTTATTCAAAGCACTGTTCAGCCTGGTGTTGAACATTTTCAATGTCCCAGTGATGGGACAGCCACAGCTCCTCTGGCCAACCTGTGCCAGTGTCTCGCCACTCTCATTGTAAGAATTTTCTTCCTCCTATCCAACCAGAATCTACTCTTTCATTTTAAAAACATTGACCCTTGATCTGTCACTTCAGGACTTGGTAAAGAGTCTTAATCTTTTCTATAAGCTTTCTTATGAGCTCATCACTTCCATAAGGGAAACTTCTGATAAGCAAACTAATGTTTATACGCTACTCACAAAGACCAATCTATTCCGTGACACAAACTCGGATATCTTTTTATGAAAGTAAAGCAGCACCGTCATGTTGTCATTCACACGTACATCTTAATCCTGGCCACGAGACAAATGCCTGGCACGTGCTCCTTACCAGTGTTATGCTATGCTGGTGTACAGCTGTTTTCTATGGCATTGATGGGTCCATGTTGCTCTAGCTACAGGAGTAAGTTTTCCAAATCAGAAGATAAAGAACAACCAACTTCAAGGGAAAGGCTTATTAATTCAGATGGTCTGATGGTCCTGCCATTGTTTTGTGGAAAAAGTAAAAGCAGCAGAACTGTGCCAGCAGTGCTCTGACAGTAGGTGATTTCAAGGGCGCAAGTCTGAAGTTTACCTGGGCACAAAAACAATGCCTGCTATATGTAGCCACACTTGTACAAGCTGCATTTTGATCACTGACACAAGCTTACCTCAGGACAGTGGGCAAAGATCAGCAGCATCACAGGGGTCTCAGTTAAGAATGAAGCCCAAGAAATGAAGGCCCTGATCAACACAATAGCAAAGTATGTCCACAGTATCATACTACTACTACATTGATGGTATCTGAGATTTCAGGAGCTTCATACTGATATACTTACTAAATCTCATGAGACCTGACAGGGGTGCAATACTGGCTTCACAGAAGTCTGTTTTCAGAAGCTGAATTTTCCTGTTAAAAGTATAATGAAGCCTGATCATTACCTTTTCTTTAGGTGCATATGAGAGAGTCTTTGGGAAGGGGGGAAGAATCCCACCCTGAGGGACTTAAAAGAAAAAAAAAAAAAAACAACAAACCATAAAAATCCTGCTCTAGGTGGCTTATAAAAGTGTATTAAAAAAGGGAGGTTTAGAAATGACACTAAAATAGAGCTGGTAAAAAGAAACTTGGAAACCACAATTGCACACATACAGAGTAGTGATCGAGGACAACTACAAGAGATGGATGGTTGTATCAGACACAGGATTTCTGCCTGTGTTTTAAGAAAAATGATAATGTATTTTGAAAAACTAAAATCTGACTGACCACCTTTAGTTTTGTGTTTTTTTTCCAAAGATGTAGAGAAAGAGATTAAGGCAAGGAAAACACACACACAAAAAAAGAATAGCTTTCCAGCTTCACAATTCTAAAACGTAGCCTATCTTCCTTTTTAAAAGGACTTCCTGAAGTCTCGCTAGAAGAAACAGAAGTTTTAGACCTTATCTTTCATAGTGACAGCATAATTTAAATTTGGAATGGCATCACTCAGTTACATATATCCATCAGTAGATCCTCTTTCATCAAAACCTGATCCAAACAGCCGAGCTTCTAAATGGCATTCTCTTCTCTGTTGGGAGCCTGACACACAGTCACAGATTTTTCTCTTTTAAGAACAGCATTATGTACACCCCATTTCAACACACAATAACAATTACTGCAATTTCATCAGCAATCAGTTACGGAATATACTGTTGCCTTCCAGTTGAAAAACTCTGACGCAATAACCTCACAGCGCTCAGGAGTCATGGACTGCAATACTACATAGCTATTATTAAAATAAGTAAGCTACTCAAAAAAAGAAATTGTCACAATGAAAACAAGAACGTACTTTTTTTCTGCCTTCACCAAATCAAGGACAAGTAAATTAGTGCGCCACTGTGGCAATGAAAGCCAACAGAATATAGGGTTACGTCAACAAGTGCATCACAAGAAGAGATAAAGATGTCATTAATCTCTCTCCACTCAGAGATTGTCAGGCCACATCGAGAATCCTGTGTTCAGTTTTAGCCCCTGCTATGCAAAAGATGACATGGACAGTCTGGAGAGGGTCCAGAGAAGGGCCACAGAAATGATCAAAGGACTGGGAAGCCTGCTGTGTTGGAAAGTCTAAAAGAACTGGGTTTGCTCAGCCTTGAGAAAAGGCAGCTCAGAGATTTTATCATCATGTCCCACTATTTAAAGAGTGGCTACAAAGAAGATGCAGACTCCCTTTTTACAAGGAGTCACATGGAAAAGACAAGAGAGAATGAGTGCAAATTATCCCTGGGAAGATTCTGATTGGACACAAGAGGAAAATTTTCTATAGTGAGAACAATAAGCCATTGGAATAATCTCCAATGTAAAGTGGTGGATTCCCCAGTGTTGGACACTTCTAAGATTCAACTGGGCAGGGTGCTGGGACATCTGGTCTAGACCCGGCTTTTGTCAAGAGGGGTTGAACCAGATGATCCTTGAGGTCCCTTCCAAGTTGGTATTCTATGATTCCAAGCAGAAATCCCATGGGCTATGACTGGAAACACTAGATTCAGGCATAGAAATATGCCAAGAATATAGTATCAAATCAATATTTTCACTTAAATCCATCACTTCTTTAATCAAACCTTTGGGCAACACAGGAACACAGTTATAGCATGAATATCCAACTCAGCCAGAAAAGAATATACCAAGTAATTTTGAACACGGCTGCATAAATACTGAAATTGCGAAACTGCTTTATGTTGAAGAGGTTTTCTCCTCCCCCCCCCCTTCATCTTTTCCTTTCCATAAACAATTTAACAATTTATTCAAGTTAAAAGAGAAGCCTTTATAGCTCCCTTTTAGCATTTATAAAAACATATTTTAACTTACTTATGAACAGAAGTTCCACAAGATGTTTAGTACTGTACTTGAATATTTAAAACTGATCTGAAATTCAGTTAGTAACCTAAGTGTACAAAATACATGTTAGTACAAGAATTTAGCCGTCAGCAGTGGTTCTTTGGCTAAGAAAATACTTAAAAGGGCTTAAAGGATGTCTTTTTACACTGATGACCAAGAAATCTGGAAGAGATTTTTCAGAACTGTATAAATCTCACTTTGAAAAGCTACTCTGGTTCCTGAATCTGGCCTCCTCAATAAACCTTAATTGCTGAAGAGCTCAAGTAATAGTCCAGGAACCATTTTTTAACATCTCCACCACATAATTATTACCTCCACCAATTATTTAGCAAAAGATGACCTACCTAACATTTTTCACACAGGAGAAGGAAGTTTTAAAAACAAAAACAAAACAAATACAAAAAAAAGCAATTAAAACTTCTGGAAAAATTCATATGAATTTATTTTTTCTTTAAAAATAAATAGAGTGTATTTGCATCTATGTTGCTGTATTAAGATGCATATTTATGTGATTTGTATAAATCTGCAAGTAAAATATTTTTTCCCCTTTTTATATGAGATGTTATTCATGTACAATTAAAAATGTTAATTGAAAACACCCCTTTGAGCAAAAATTAAACTTGATGATCACAAAAATATTTTTCTTTGGGACTTCTTTGTACAGTTTCTCATATGCTTTTAAAACTCCTGCTTTTTTCTTCAACAGTATACAGGCACTCAGTAAAGTACATTTTTGATGTTCAGAAGTCATTTAAAAAAATAAATCTACAAAGAATGGTAGAAATAAAATCCACCACAACAGGGAACAAATGAATTAACCTTTTTACTTCTATTGATACTAAAATCCAGCATTCTCTTGAAAATGAAAATGATATTAGCAATATCATCTAGCCCTTCATAGATGTGTCTGTCCCAAATCAGTCTGCAAAGAAAACTTTCACAGACCATACCCAAAGCTGAGACTTCCTAATCCTATTGTGCAAATAACCAGCTTTAACTTTTAGTTCTAAGAAAATTATTCAAAAGGACTGGTATTCTAAGTTTAAAAAAGAATGACCTGATTTTCAGTCAAGTGGGGCTGTTTCAACATGTGTTTGAGATTTGCTTATTTGACATTATTTCTTCCAAAAAAACACCAAGAGAAAACCAAACCAAACAAACAAAAAAAACAATAAACAAAATGAACCACAAAGTCACACCACAATTCTGACACTGATTTTTCATTGTTCTTTATGAAGAGTAGTTTAGTAAAGGTAACTTAACCAAATCAAGGATTTTTACGGACATAAGAATTCTGCCAAAATACTCCAGCCAAATACTTCACATGTCAGATACTTTGAATATTATTTGAAAAGTATGTTTGTATTTTAAGGAATGCAGAGCTAGAAATACATACATATTTTCCATTTGAAAATCATTAAAAAAAACCCCAAACAAACAAAAACACCCCAACAATTAGCCCCAGATCCTGTAAGAAAAGGAACAGCTTTGATGTTCCATGAAAGTTTAAGCACAGAAAGATTTAATCCGTTTCCTCAGAATAAGACTATGGTAGCCTACTTTCATTCCAAAAGTAACAATTCTCACTTTGAAGAATTATTAAAAATAAGCATTTTGAAAAAGAATTACTATAACTTTAGCTACAGATAAGCTGTAATAGTGAAGCTATGGAAGCTGAAGGGAGAACATGTATAAATCTAACTGAATGGGCCTACAAAAGAGAAGAAAAACTACAACAAAAAATACCAGACAGCCTACAGCAGATACTTGGTTTCCATTTCCTTCAGTAACAGTATCTACCCCATACTCCACAACAGTCATTGAAATGCATCTTAAATACTTTTCTCTATGACAATGCAATTTTTACTCAATTTTAAAGTAAAGCTATAACCCACAGTTTGACATCACTTACAACAAAGATTACAGTGAACTTTACTATTGTAGATCAAAAGGAGACTTTAAAAATGCAATTGTATTTAAATAGTGAAGATGACAGAATAAAGAGTGAGCCTTTAAGTACACTAATTCAAATTTCCATCTTGAAGAAAGCTCAACAAACTGAACAATGACAAAGAAATCACTGGGTAATAAATGCCTAAAACAACAAATCAAATAAACAGATATGTCCCTTTTATATCCAGTTTTATCAGCTTGCTTAGAGCAGGTGAGGAGTTTTTTAAATAACTTTTTTTACTGTAAACAGCTCTGTAGACCTCTTTCATCTCAAAGAAGCAAATTTTATTCACCTGTAAATAAGGTGTCACTAACACAAATAATCAAGAAGAGCCATAAGGCCACACTCTTGTTGAGCACAAGGTCCAATAAAGCCATGTTTTTTAAACAAGCAAGCTTTAACATCTTTTAAAGGAAAGTAAAACCAAATCTTTTAATGCATGTTGGAAAAAAACCCACAGTATTTGGAAGGCATCAGATTCTTACATCTGTATGTGCTCTATTATGTCCTCTCCCCAAAGCCTACACTTGAATACATGCTTTCTCAGTTGTGTCTACTACTAAGAGGTCCTCCATTCTAAATTATTCTGGGAGTCATGATTTAACATTCCGCAACTGATCCAAGGTTTGGGGGGTTTTTGATGTTTTTTGTTCGTTTGGGGTTTTTTTTATTTGTTTCTTTTTACTGATATCAACCAACTTTCAGGGTTCACCTTTAAAGCTTCAGAGTCCTGTGATTCAAAGCCGGATAACAACATCTACATTAACATTTTTTTTTTATACTGCAGAAGTACCTCCAAATGCTTGTATTTACATTTCTAATTCACTGATGCTTACTAGGCATTTCATTTTCTTTCATTTTTGCCATGAATTTTTAAACAAGAAAAAAGATGATCCAAGTGAACAATGTGTGTGCAGTTCAATGGAAGTTTGCAATTAAATGTGCCAGACATCTCTGAGAGTCTTAACTGTCCCTGTGCAAGGAAAAGAAGGAATAGTTCTGCAATATAAAAAGCACACAAAATTAAACAACATTAATCTCACACAAAGAAAATCTTATGTAAACATCCATCACAAACTACCAAATACAGATTAAAAACATTTGAATGTTTCCAGGTAGACCACACACATACTGATTTCTGGCAGTCAACTAAAACAGAAAATACTATATGATAGTGATAAGAAGGAAGGAGTTCAAACATGGCCCAAATCCTTTCTTCTATGATTAAAAAAAAAAAAAAAAACAAAACCAAAAAACTTCCAGCCTTCCAGTTAAAAAAAGAAAACTCACAGTAACAGTGCCATGGCACTATAATGCTTAACTAAAAACTAGCTGAGTGAATTGTGAACATAACCAGAACCAACATGATGAATAGGGACTTACTAAGTTTGTTACATTTAAATTGTAGCTTACCATTCAGTGACCATAACAAATAAATTACAGTTTTCTCCTGTACAAGAGTTTTGAACAGCTGTAGCTGTCTGACAGACTTCAAAAAGAAAACTCTTCATTACCTCTTTAATACACAGTTAATTATAACATTCTAAGCCAGGGCAAAATACCTCAATCACTATGTACTCTCCACAGGAACAGTTACAGTCATCTTTCAATTTAGCTGGAGACATAAAAAGCATAATGTAGCTATGAGATACATATAAATTCTACAAGACCTTTGGTATGAAAGCTAGGCATGCATTTCCAGTGGATGTGTCACATAAGGGGCACTAGATAGTAGGAAATAATCCCTATGTGTATAAGTAAAAGCTACAGAGCATGAAACGTAAGCGCTTTCATCCACATTGCATTGAAGAATAATGTGGGATTAGGGACACAAAAAGTTCAATACATACTGTTTACCGGTAACACTGTCCGCCAAGAAGTCCCTAAATAGCTTCACAGGAAATATCAGCTATCTACATGACAGAAGCAGCTGATTCCTCTCTGTCAAACAAGACTTTACAGAGGTGGCAGTGGTGTTGCTAAAGAGCTGCTAGCCACAGCCAGTTCATTTAACTGGTCGAAAACGGTAATGCATCCAGGGCAGCCAGTATGCATAACTAAACCTAAGTTCATCACTCAAAATTACTAATCATGTTTTTTTCATTTTGCATCACCACTGCAAATGTCAGCGCAATAAAGAAAGCCCACAAATTTCAAAAGCTGAAAAAACAGCTAGTTCTTAAAATACACAGAAATTAATAGCAGTATACTTCGATCAATTTCTATATTAAACTAATTCTGTTTACAACTATAAAAATAGTTAACCCACATGTTAAGAATTGCATTTCAAAATGTTTGCATCATTTAAGCAAAACCTATCTCAAACTGGTGGGTTGACCCTGGCTGGATGTCAGGTGCCCACCAAGCTCCTCAACCACTCTCCCTCCTCAGCAGAACAGGGGAGAGAAATAGGACAAAAAGCTCATAGGCTGAGGTAAGGACAGGGAGAGATCACTCAGCAGGTAAAACAGTCTAGACTTGGGGAAACTGATTTATTACCAATCTAATCAGAGTAGGATAATGAGAAATAAATGCAAATCTTAAAAACACCTCCCCCAAAACCCCTCCTTTCTTTCCAGGCTAAACTTCACTCTTGAATTCTCAACCTCCTATTCCCAGTGGAGCAGCGGGATGCGGAATGGGGGTTGTGATCAGCTCATCACATGCTGTCTCTGCTGCTCCTTCCTCCTCAGGGGAGGATTCTTCACACTCTTGCTCTGTCCAGTATGGGTCCCTTCCATGGGGTGCAGTCCTTCAGGAACAGGCTGCTCCAGCGTGGATCCCCTGCAGCGTCACAAGTCCGGCCAGCAAATTCACCCCAGTGTGGGCTCCTCTTTCCAAGGGGCCACAGGTCTTGACAGAAGCCTGCTCCAGCATGGGCTGCCCATGGGCTCACAGCCTCCTTTGGGCATCCCCCTGCTCCACTGTGGAGTCCTCCATGGGCTGCAGGTAATATCTGCTCCTCCGTGGGTTGCAGGTAGGCATCTGCTCCACTGAGAACCTCAATGTCCTGCAGGGGCACAGCCTGCCTCATCATGGACTGTACCACAGGCTACAGGAGAATCTCTGCTCTGGCACCTGGAGTACCTCCTGCCCCTCTTTCTGCAGACCTTGGTGTCTGCAGAGCTGTTGCTTTCACATATTCTCACACCTCTCTCCAGCTGCAATTGCTCCTGAGCAGTTAACTTTTCCCCTTTCTTAAATAGTTATCCCAGAGGCGCTACCACTGTTGCTGATAGGCTCAGCCTTGGCCAGCAGCAGGTCTGTCTTGGAGCCAGCTGGAACTGTCTTTTTCGGACGTGTGGGAAGCTTCTAGCAGTTTCTTCTGTAGCCACACCTCCTACCAAAACCCTGCCATGCAAACCCAATACACCCAGGACTACATCTCTTCAACTTCCCAAACCCCAACACCTTCAAAACCTGACCATTATCCCAGACACTGTCCCCACAAAGAAGCATAATATAGTTTCTTCTATGACATTTTACCCCCCAAAGATCAGTCTGATTACATAAATTATTTTTCCTTTACAGCTTATTTTGATGCTTATAGCAGTAAAAGACTAGGTAAATCACAATACAAATCTGTTGACACAGAATGGTTACTCTTCATTTACAAATACTTGAGAAGAAATGAAAGTTGAAAAAATAATTAAAAATATTACTAGGGAAACTGATCACAGATTAAGAAGCAGGAAGCTACTTACTATAAGCAGTTCCAAAATGTATTAACAATTACTGCTAAATGCTACTTTTCTCAATAACTCTCTTGGCTGCATTAATTTTTAATAATGCCTCTGTAGCCTTCCATTATAGTGTTCTAAAGATCTCATTTTGCTACACTAAGTATAGACTATTTAGTTGGATTTCAATTTTCTAAATAAATAGAAATGCCAAAGAGTTTTTTTAAGTTGAGATTTGTTTTTAGACCACAAACAACAACTTCCTATCTCCCAGGAAATCTTCAGGATTTCTTAACAGAATTTTTAATCAAAATTGACACTGGCTGCGCTGTCAGCTGCAGCCTGTACCATGCCCTGCTTGTACTATGAAGTATGTGGTCTACTCAGCAGCTCACACTCTACAAAATGCATACATGCGTTTATTTTTAAACCCAAGATTTTTCAAAAGACTAACACACCAAAAACATACATAGCCAGTTCAGATGTACTGCAAAGGCAAAAAGCCCAACCCTCATCCTCAAAAATGCCCCATACCCTCAGATGCCCTAGTACTTGTAAGGGGCTGGGGAAAACAACACTTTAAGAGATGGTAGAATAAAAAGACATAACAGGATCACATACATAGCTCAGAAAACTGAATCCCTATGTTAGCAGGCTGGCATGAGTTTTAGTTCAAGTTGCTTAAACACCTTCCTTTCTGAGGAAGCCATAAAACTTACTGTAACTCCACAAAGAACATATGAGGGGACTTTTAAAATAATAATTTAAACAAGGTGCTCCTAAGATTTCTCTGACCTCCAGAACGGATTCAGATTGTATCAACACTTCAAGCTTCTTACAACTTTTTCTGCACATCTGGATAATATCATGTTTTGGTACAAGGCATATTTAGGATTGATCTCAGCCAGACCAAAAAAATACATTATATGGGCTGCTCTCTTTTCAGGGTGAAGTAAATTTTGGGTAAAACAGAGCTCGACTGACTTAAAGTAAGCTGAAAAGCAACTACAAAAATCAAAGCCACTGCAGAAGACCTCATTTACAAGTATTGCAGCTATTCTAACTTCAGAGAATAGGCTAGAACCACAAACCAAAGCTGTGACAAACCACCCAAGAGCTTAAATCTGGAGTATTAAAAAAAAATAAAAAAAAAAAATAAAGGGTGGGGGAAATGGAGGGGGCACTTTCTATTTACACTCTGAAACCTCTTAACTGCTTTAAATTTAGTTTTAAAGAAGGATTTCTTACTTAAAAAATTAGACACTTAAAGCATTTTGAAGCCCACACTTGGGCTTAGACTCTGGTATTAACAGATGGTGGTAATTCCCTCAGACATCTCAAAAATTAATAAAATATCACATAAACAGTCATTTCAAGGTCTCTGTAAATCCAGGCAGACACTGCATCACTGAGAGAAAAGAACCTGTTGTACTCTGTATTTTCCACTCACACCACTAGAGTTTCTCTAAATGTAAAGCTTCCAGTGGTATAATTTCTTAATAGTTAAATTTCACCTCAGCAAGTAATTTTTTTTTTTTTTTAGTCCTTATACATTCAAGAACAGACTCCGCTGCAGAAGTATCAGCTTTAACGAGTCCAAAAGGTACTCGCTCATATGGCTTAGCATCTTTCAGCTGAAACTTCTGCATTCCCCTTTCCCATCCTCATTTGATTGTTGCCTATAGTTACACAAAATGTTCTTAAAACGCATTTTACAATTATTTGCTTTCAGAAACCCAACAGCTTGAGCTGGTTTTGGGGGGGTTTTGGGTTGTTTTTTTGGGTTTTTTTAGGGGTTGGTTTTTTGGTTTTTTTGTTTGGTTGGTTGGCTGGTTTTTTGGGGGTTTTTTTTGTTTGTTTTTTTTTTTTTTTTAGTTTTCCCCTTGTTATAAAACTGCTTATAATAGTAATAAGGGAAATTATCACGACTGTGAGAACTGGGAATTACCAGCTTTTGCATTTTAGGAAATACCTGTAACTGTCAACTTCTTCATTGAAGAACAATCCATTTTAAAGATTGTACTAACTCCAATAGAGGACTACCTCTAAAATGTCAAATACTGCACTATATTAACTGTTAAAGACTAACTCCCTCTCAGTGGCTAAGCCTACACGTTCTTCCAGTCACATTTGTTATTGTATAAGTTACCTTGAATTAATGATTTTCTTTGCATAAAACATGAACTCTAAGTTTTGTTATAGAACCATCTTTGCTCAGTATATTACAGTTTAAGTTACAAAGTTATAAGTACATAAAGTTCTATAGAACATTTAATCTGTAAATATAAGACAACATATAAAGTCATGAATCTATTCTTTACAACAAACTCAATGCTGTACAACAGCTTTGGCTCTACACTGAATATTATGTGGCTTGGGTTTTTTTCTCCTGATATAAAGCACCTGTAACTCTACGTTAACAGCTCTTCTAGCTCAATTTCAATTCATGTTAATTTGTTGAAGAACTTGGTATTTAATATACATTAACAGCCACAAAGTTTCATTAATTCAACTTCATACTTTTTCAGCCGAGTATCAAATGTAGCTACGTTTAATATTTCTGAAGTCCAAGAAATAAAGTTTACCTACAACCATAACTGTGATCTGCAGAACTGATACACACTCTTCAGGTTTGTGCATTTCATCCAAGGCTATCTACTAACAAGCAGGCATAACAAATGAAAAGCAAACACTCACTGCTGTGGCTCACAGAGGTCTGTTTTCTTTCTTAGCTGCATGTGGTGCAAATTGTCCTTTGCTGGGTTAGGCATAGTAATATTGACTGAATTATTTATGGTAGATATTGCAACTCATACTGTGAGATGAGGAAAAGGGCTGCTATAATTAAAAGGCTTCCCAGACTCCACCTCCAACTTTTTTTGAAAGGAAGCACTATTATCTGCACAAGGAGAATAAAGATCAAAATGTATGAATGATTAAGGTATTGGAACATCTGATATATAATGGAAGGCTGAAGAGAGCTGGGATTGTTTAGTCCTAAGAGGTTTGAAGAGATCTCATAAATGTGTGTGTATATTTGCAGCGGGTAGGGTGGGCAGGAAGTAGAGGCAAGGGAGCCAAACTTGTCTTAGCGGCACCCAGCAACAGGATGAATAGCAACAGGCCCAAGAAACTCCACTTATACCTGACTAAAAATTTGATATGGGAGTCTCCATCCTTTGAAACATCCAAAACCCATCCAGACAAGACCCTGAGCAACTTGCTCTAGTTGACCTACTTTGAGTATGGATTTTTTACTAGAGGCTTCCAGAGGCCCCTTTCATCCTCAACTGTTCTTCTACAGTTCTTTCGTAAACTAGCAGAATCACAGACATTTCAAAGTGTTCTGACAATGAATTTTCAGGATGATATTGTAGTGTTAGTGCCAAAGAGAAGAATGCAGAGGCGTGATCATTAACGTTTTTTTGATGGGGGGATGCCATTTACCAAAACAGATAATGTATTTCACTGGAGTAACAGAAGGAAATAGACACTAATTTTGACAGCTTTATGTCAGCAAACTTCTTGCTTATGGAGGAACATGTTGAAGCAAACAATTCTACTGGACATGTAAACACTAAGTTTACAGAAATGGCTTTTGTTGGAGCTCTCAATCTCAAAGAAAACAGAAAGTCACCAGCCATGAAAGAATAACATATCACTTCATAAGGTTCTTTACCTCCTTCCTCCTTTCATAACTTAGCATAGCCACAATGCAGCTTTCAGAGACCTCTTGATAAGTTTCATTTAAGAAGCTCGCTCTTCCAACAAAATCGGCTATTTCTTCTCACTTGAGGCAACAGCCCTTGTCCTGTTCTCTCAAAATTCCAATTCCTGCAATTAAACATCTACAGCTAATGCCTTTCTGCAAAGATGCCAAATCCCCAGGTCCATTCTCCAGACCATTGGGAAGCTCATTCTCCCTGCACAACATCCCCAGATATACAAGTTCAGACTTACATCATGCAGATGCTACGCAACTGGAGCTGACAAAACTCTGTAGCTGTTCTCATGTGCATGTACTATTGGAAGGGGCAGACAGCTTTACCATTCTGCTAGCTATAAAACAAATTCAATTTAAGGAAGAATGCTTCCCTGAATTCAGAGTAATCTTTTTTTTTTTTTCCCCTACTTTTTAATTGAAGGTTCTTCAACACAGGAAGTTTTGTAGCTCAATTATATCAATAAATATTTTTGGGATACAAAGTGTTGCTGTAGAGCAAGAGCAAACTGATCAGCCAGGCATGAGCAAGCCAAGACAGGGCTTAGCTTCAGTTCATTCATTACTAGCCTGAATGTGTATTTCATGGTTACTAGTCTGTTTTACTGAAAGCTGTTTTCTGTAATTCTGTAGTAGGAAAGAGTTTTTGTTTCAACAGGTTTGTACAATCTCCTTTGTGAATCAAAGGACACATTATTTCCAAGTTCATATTTGTATTTATAAACACTTAAAATATTTTCTTTTTACAAAACAAAAGAGGAAACCTGAAAAAACCCACCCTGTTTAATGGGTTTTAAAGCAGGCAATCAAAAGTCACTAAACGTTAGAAAATTTTACATAATTGGGTATTCGACACAAAATACGAAGACTTTAAAGCAAAAAAAAAAAAAAAAAAAAAAAGAAGAAAAGTGAGATCATGTAAAACTGATTACAATGGCATATTGCTGGTACTGGAGTTGGTTTAGAAGGCTCTACTCAGAGAATTATTATTTCCAGCCTTCTATCTACACTTTCTCAGTACTACAAAAGCATCAGGTTCCAGAAACCATGATATGAATGACAATTTCACTTGTATCTTGCCCTAACTTACTTTCAGATAACCCCAAACCCCAATACCTATTCCAAATACTTAAAGTCTTCCAACTGTAAACAAAAGGGCAGTGAAAGAAACATAATTGTCCAAATATGGAAGACAAGCATTTGTAAGCTGTTGAATAGCATAAGCAGTACCCACATTCACGCCGGCTTTCAGTGAATTGTTACGTCGCAACAATTTCACTGATGCAACCCAATTTTAAATTAAAGAAGGGCAGTCGCATTATACGGTTGCATTAGCATAACTGAATCAGCGTTACTGGTATAACTACTTAGACTTATTTACTGAACATTATTAGTTTCCATGTACTTCAAAAGTAGAACAAACTCCAAACCACAAAAATTACCAGAATGCAGATTTTAGCTGAGTCAGTAGCTCACCAGAAGTTGAAGTGCTGCTCTACTTGAAGTCACAGATAATCTTTCCCTTAGAGATGAATGTCATTAACAGTCTTCCTAAATTGGAAATTATGAAACTCTAGTTCAAATAGCTGCAATCCATCATAATCTTATAGTTAAAACAGGTATTTCTATCAATAAGGAAGCAATATGTGATCCTCTACAAATAATCCTTCTTTTTTTAATTGTTCATTATATTTACGTTGAGTATCACATATTGAATACTGTATCATTCATAGCACATCCAAGCCAAACTATTGCATGACAGTGGGAGGTAGATCATCAAACTGAAAACTGATGTTTCAAAAGATCTGCTGCCTCTGATTATAAAAGCAAGTTCTAATTTTGGTTCATACTGAAAAATAGCTTGAGGGTTCTGTCTATGTAAGAATTAATAGAACTCCACAATCAGCTATTGCAAAAAAATATGAGTGGTAATTAAGGATCAAATTCCATCATAAGGATCAAATTTCACCATAAATAAAACAGAAATAAACAGAACTCCATCACACACGACTACACTGGCCCTTTGGCCACCAGGCACATACAAGATACCAACTAACGACGCAGCTACAATGATACTCTTCTGTGCAAAGTACTATAAAATGCTGTAGTAATGGGAAAGCAACACAAGTTGATTTGAAATGACATATTTATCAAGACAGGCTAAGATGCAAAACCAAAAAAGTGTAGTACCAAGTAATAAACAGGTAAGATAAAGAGACTGATTTAAAATAACTTGGAGAGCTTACTAAATTAGCACAACTGTGTTAATACTGTGCACAGTATTTATCAGGCTAGAGAAGTCTCAGTTTTGGTAATAACCCAATCACAGATTTCATTCCACTTTGACTCAATTCAGTATAGCATGAATGGAGAACAAATGCTTCAGTACGAACTGAAAGATGATTATGCAGGTTTTAGGGTGTCGGGTTTTGTCTTGGGGGGGGGTGGGAGTTGTGTATCTGGTTTGGGTTTTTTAAGGGTGTAATACAGACAGTGATTCATACATTTGAAAAGTGTAAGTGGAGACACTGAAAAGCATTAACATAAAAGACAGGAGATGCACCACATCCTCCCAGACATAAACCCTGTGAATGTAATGAGCCATTTCCTTGACTTCTTTGAGTACCCATCTGAGAGCTAAGGGGGGGTAGGGGAGGGAAGGAATAGAGTGAGGGAAAATATGGAGGAGAAAAAAAAAGATTAGTAGATAATTGAGTACACAGCTAAATGCTTAGCCTCGTAAACACCCAGTTTAAATGGGGAATCAGGTCACAATTTCATAAAAATAGCATCTTGACAGTGAAAGGTGCTAACCCTTTGCTTGATGCAAAGGGATAAAACAGGTGGGAGTAGGAGGAAAGGCCAAAGATCAAAGGTGTTTTATTAACACCAGTCTCAGAATTTTAATACTTCAGCATGACAAAAATAACAACAAAGCCTCTAGTTATTAATTTCCCTTATGATCCATAAGCTGCATCCTCTAAAGACAAGATGTAAAACGAAGTAATACTCAGTGATATGCTCACCATGATAGATTTTTAAATGTTAACACCTATAGAAATGTATCAATTCATCGTACCAGAACCACAGCAGATTCCGAGCCCCCTACTGAGATACCACTAGTGCTTCACGACCAATTGAAAAAATTCACACCCATAAATGCCACTATCAAAGGTTAGATAAAAAAAAGCCAAAAGAAATCAGCTATGCTAAAAGAAATTAAGTGAACATTCACTCACTCAAAGATTTTCCAAAACAAAACCTAAGCTGTCAATGGAAGTACCAGATAATGACAACAGCTACAAAACTCTTAAGTAGCTTCCCATGGATTTCTATTACAAGCTCTCACATGGGATACAGCTCTTTTCATATGGCTCTGATAGTTTCCTACAGTAACATCCAGACACAGCTCAGTATGGAGATGACAGAAGCAGGATAAAAAGGGACCAGTAGCACAGACAGTAACTTGGACAAGGACTGCCACCTCCACTTTAGTATTACCTAAAACAAAATTCACATACACACACACACAAAAAAAAAAAAAAAAAACCACCTTCAAAAATCCCCCCTCTATCAGCAGAGAAATATACCACAAAAATCAGAAGGCTTACTCCAAGAAAACGGAATGATTCTCAAGCCTGCAAAGCTAGTTCCACAAGAAAAACAGAAGTCATATGATGGAGGCTACAGTTCATGTGGCCCACGCTTTCTCAGAATACAACAGCATCCAATGAACAGAAGTGATTCTTCTTCCCTGCACAAGAGCAGAACTGTGCCCCAGGATGTTGCAGCAACCAAAACTGTAAATGGATTCAAAGAACTCAAATATCAAAAGCCAACTTTGCCTTAAGAGAGCCCTCAACCAATCTCTGAAGAAAAGTACAACCAAAAGAAATAATCTTTATTACATATGCCTCTCTTTACATTCTTCCTTATGCTCACTACTACAGAAGCCTGTAGAGCAGAAGGATCCCTCATCTAATCCAACCCATTTGCTCTAAAGCTGCAGATGCCACTCCTACAAGTACACAAAGTGGAAGAGCACTAAAAAATGGCTTACCTCTTGTGATGGGTGACTAACACTGAAGTAGGATGGAACAGCCAAGAAAACGAGAAGAGCTAGGCAGAAGTGTGGGCTGAAGTCAACAAGAACAGCAAGAGACTTTTTGAACTATGCCTGGTGTTTGACCTACTTCTTATAAGCACTCTCTAGCCTGACAAAACATATATAAAAGACTTCCAGACTGCACAAGCAAAACCCTGGTCAGCTACACCTCTATCAGACTGAAATCTGTTCAAAGCTGCATCACATCATCTGTTCAAGATGCGTAGGCTAAACAAGCAGCACGTGTTAGCACCAGTCACAGTTTTTAAGTACCAGTCGCTGCCTGTTCACCTTTCTTATGCTGCACTGCTGTAGAATCAGCACTAAAAAACTTAAAATCAAAAATTCTAGGAAATTCAAACTGAAACAGAGAAAGCTCTCTAAAAGCTAAGAAACAATGCAATTCACGTAGTCATGTTTGATGAAAGCTGTCCAGACAAGAGACAGTTCAGAAATATACACTGAAGGAAAAAATCCCCAAACCATTAAATACTGAAAAAGCAAAGAATTAAGGAGGCAAGTCACTAAAACTAATGAAAGGAAAGGCCATTTGAGATATATTATACAAAAACAAATTAAAGCCATGTGTGGAAATTTTGCACTAGGAAATAAGTGAAACAAAAATACACTTCAAGTAGAATACAGGTGGACAGACTGACCCACTTTCACCGTAGTATCATATTGGCTGGAACACATGCTGCAGAACTCTATTTTAAACACCAGCCTAATACATAAGTACAGGAACTGTGGAGAATAACCACCAGCAAGCACATCTATCGCAACAATAACAACATCCTTGACAGTACCCTAAGAAAACTAATAGAGCTGTTCAAAGGGAAGAGGCCT
Source organism: Lathamus discolor (assembly GCF_037157495.1). Lineage (NCBI taxonomy): Eukaryota > Metazoa > Chordata > Aves > Psittaciformes > Psittacidae > Lathamus > Lathamus discolor. The sequence continues at coordinate 103,977,073 of NC_088887.1, forward strand.
CCTCATTAATAGAAGCACAGAACTGATGTCAAAACATGCCCAAAGCAAAATCACTAAGAGCAATTAGAGGATTATGTTGCTTGTGAGGAAAGCCTTTTCTAGTTTGGTGCTTTGCAGTACACAAGGGTCAGTGAACACACATCTCAGGGACAGTATACTAAACCTGAGAATTCATATTAACCCCATGGATCAAAATCAAAACAAACACCACCACAGAAGAATGTATGATGTACAGTTAGGAGTCCCCTCGTACTTCCAGAAATGTAACAAGAACACAATATGCTAAAAATAATTTTAGTAAAGACTTCAGCTCATAGACTCTTAACATCTTCTGACTTCTGACAACTTCTAACAATATTAACACTACCAGATTTCTTTTTTAAGGGTAACTGTAAATAGTTCATAGATAGGGATTGACATATAAAGGGCTGAAACCTCTCTCCATTATGTCTACCACTGTAATACTAAATGAAAAATAACACAAGCAATATTAGAAACTCTACCAAGTGATACTCCATTAAACAAATTCACCGGTGTAACAGAACTTTGAACACATGGTAAAACTTGATGAAAAGTGTCGCTAAAGAAAAGCAAAGCATCAACAGAAAAAAACCTATCTCATAGACAGCATGGGCATGCCCAAGAACAAAATACTGACTGAGCTGAAAGTCAACTGTTAAAATTTGGCAAAGCAGAAAATCCAACAACGTATTAGACATGGAAAAAGATTTTCAGCACTGGATAAAACACACTTCATCACCTCACAGATACAATAAATCACTGTGTCTGTCAGTATCAGTAGGTACTACATGAAGTAAGTCTGAATTGCAGTAATAGAGACTACAGTGTGGGGTCACCAAAAAAAAAAAAGCATTCAAAGATAAAAACTGTCCAAGAGAAACCCTAAGAGAAAAACTTAACAGGAAATACAAGTGACTATCTCCATGACAAGGGCAAGCCAAACCAAAGTTTTGTCTTGAACATTTGCTGCTTTCACACCAATGCAGGATGAATGAATAGACTTGTTTAAGCTTTACATAGAATACAGCAGTAATCCGAGATAAGTAAATTCAAAAAACTATCTCGTCAGCTTCTGATTCTCTCCAATAATAAAAAAGTCTCAGCTACTTAGAATTCCTATGCTAAAAAGCTATCAGCAAATGACTTACAGATACTCAATGTATCGGTTATATTTCTCTTTGGGACTTAACATATCAACATATTAACATTTTTCTTAGGGACTTAACATATCAACTGCCATATCAAATTGAGATCAGCTCTTTAAGCACTCTGCACTCATTATCACACTTGCATCAGAAGTCACTCAGAAATAGTAAAGGCTGATGGGATAAAAAAAAACAAAAAAAACAAAAAAAACACACCAGAAAAACCCCAAGTGAAGTTCTCTCCACCCCCACTGAAACCCCAAAGAATGCTTCTAAAATACAAAACTGCATTTTATTTAAAGTTGCTATTAAAATTCTTAATACAGAATCAGATAATGTTTTGTAGTTTAGGGATATGCCATCAGCTCTACTTTGCATCAGCCATATTCACTATGCTTCTTTTCCATGCAAGTAAATTACATTTCAAATATACAAGCGTAAGTTTGAGACATTCAGAGACCTGAGAAGAAAAAGATCAGCAGACACAATATAAGCTCTCTCTGCTGTGGGAATACTGACTATTGTGTATTAGAGTCCATCTGTTAAGTAATGACTGATCCAGAATGCATCGCTACTGCAGCAGACTCCCAAGCAGTTTCACATTCATAAACATCTCTGACACTGAGAGCACTGTTAAACACTCTTGCATTTATTTTTAAATATAAGCATAGTTTTCAGCAATAGAAACTGATTAGTAGGTAGGTCTGATACAGAAGCACTGTAACAAGCACTGTAGGTCCTCCACACAAATACAAAAACACATTGTAACCTTACTCCCAAAGACAAGTCAATGTTAGCTCAGTTCTGATGCATTAGCAGCCAGAATTGAAATAAGCTTAAATATCAGTAAGAAGAATGAAAGAAGAAAGAAAACTGGAAAAGGATTAAACATCTTTGTCATGATCTATACAAAGCCAGTTAATAAAATAACTGCGTGTCATTCCCCTATTTTGAGTGCTACTTTATTGGATTATTACCTATTCCTGTAAAAGTTATGATAACTTATACCACACTTGTACAAAAATAATAAAATATATACAAATCATGTTTCAGTTAAGTGTCAAACAGCTTGTAGAGAGGAGTGGGAAATATACCAAATTACTGTTTTGACATGTTCACAAAACTACAGGGGCTTTAACCCTGTGTGTTCAGATAAATTATAAATAATAAAACGATCTGACCAAATCATGTCTTTCCCTGCATGCTGCAGCTTTTCCATTCAGTCTGTGCTAGGTCAAAGGCAAATAACTGTCAAACAGAAGAATACACCATTTTAAAGTATTTGAAACAAGATATATTATTTATGTGACTTTGTATAGAAGCATTAAACTCATCTGAAACAAAGGCAGTTTCAATTAATTGCCATTCAGTTTTGAGCAGTCATTTTTCTATCCTATTTTGTATGCAAAAATTGAGAATACTTCATTGACTGAACTGCTTCAAAAGCTTTGCTGCAGCAAATCTTGCATTCAGGAACAGCACCAAATTGCACATAATTGAAAGTGATTCATTTTTAGATCCACTCCTTTGGCTTCTATAGGTTCCTCAGGCTTTGGTGTAGGTAGCGCAAAAACATTAAGTCATACAGTCCTGCAGTAACTCTTTCACTCCGTGAACTGAGCAGATGACTAAGGAGCTACATTTTAGCATCTTTTCCTTGATCAAAGCTATTTACCAGCATACAACAGTACTTTGCAATACACAGACCTTAAAAAAAAATAATTCACACCAGCACCTATTTTGCAGACAGGAATGTGGTTTGGAAAGCATGCGAGATCATTAAGACACGAGTAACCCAATTCAATACTGCAATACAACTAACTCTTTATTACAGATATTAAAGCATATTAAATCCTTGCAAAAATCTCCCTCCTCCCCCTTCCTCTACATAAAATACTGAACTAGGTCTGAGCTAACAGCATTGAACCCTTCACATTTCAGCCACTAAGAAAAGATACCAATTCAAGCTGCCTTTTTTGTTGTTCATGTTTTTCGATTAAAAACAGATACTCCATTCACACCGCTCTTCTTCCAGTGAGGAAGCCACCACGTTATATGGCAGCATCCAGCACCCTAAACTGTGAATTATTTAATCTCCTTATTTTAGTTACATTGGGAATTGCACACACTCCACTTCTGCAGGAGGCGGCCGAGAGAAGGCACTGGGATGGGGAAGAGTGGCCTGCCTAGGTAGGGTCCTGCATAGAGTTAGGGAGCGCTGGGGGGGCTTCTGTCACACGCACGACGAGGAGAAGCGCAGGTCGCAGTATTAACGAGGGGAGAGAGGCACTAGAGGAGTTTGGGAAGGGAAGACGGTTGCAAAAGGGCCGTACGTGTAGGAAGGATGCAGGGGCCAGGAAAATGAAGGTCCCTTTCGGGCTGCCCAGGGGCGGGGGAAAGCTGCCCTGGGAGGAGGTGGGCTGCGCGGGCCGGTGGCTGGGGCCCTCTGACCGCCGGGGCGTCACCGGGGCAGGGTGCCCGGCCGCTTACCAGGTTCAGCACCGTCTCCACGATGTCCCGGTTGCTGACCTCCCCGACCTGGATGAGTCCGATGAGAACGGCGAATTTCATCCGGATATTGCGGATCGGCACCGACGGGTTAATCATCCCCGCGGGGAGCACTACGGCCCCGGAGCCCGACGCTCTCAGCTCCCCCATCACCGCGACGCTGCTGCCGCCGCCGCCTCCGCCTCCTCCACCGCCGGCCCCGACGGAGATGAGTCCCGCGGGCTGCGGGTCCGGCCCCGAAACCAGCTTCTCGCTCGCCATTTACTTCCCGCCGTTACCGGCACCTGCCGCCGCCCCCGCCTCCTCGCCCGGCCGGGCCGAGCCACGCATCCACCGCAGTCGCACCCGGCGGGGCCGCAGGGAGCCGGCCCGAGGCTCAGGCACCGTCCCAAGAGCCGCTCCCCCGCACCGTTATAATGAGGGATTATTATGGGCGCTGATGCCCCGTTATCCGAAGGCTGCCCGGCCGGAGCCGCCTCCCCGCCGTGCGCCCGAACAGCGGGCGCGGCCGAGCGCGGCGCGGCGTGAACCGGCTCAGACGAGCGGCGCGCGGAGCTGGCGGCGGCGCGAGCGATCGCCGCTGCCGCTGTTGTTGTGGAGCCGAAACCGCCGCCGCTCACGCCGCCATGTTGCCGCCCCCTGCCTGCGGTAGCCGCTAGCGCGCCTGCGCCGAGCCCGTCGGGGGGAGTGGCTGGGCAGGGCCCCCCCAGCCGGCCGGGGGACAGGTGAGCAGGTGCGAGGGGATGGCTCTGCCGCCGCCGCGCCGTGAGCGGCAGCGCCGAGCGGGGAGCCGCCGCCTGCCGCCGGGCTGCTGCGGGCCGGCGCCCACCCACCGCGGGAGGTTACGCAACGCCGCCTGAACGGGCAGGGGGTGGTGCCCGCCCTCCCGCTTCGACGCGGGGCCGCTCCCCGGTGGAGGGCCCGGCTTCGCCCCGCAGACCCGCGCCCCCTGCGGGAGGGGCGGGCTGCTGGGCCGGCCCTCGGGCCGCTCGTCACGGGGAAGTGCCGCTTCCTCGACTCCCCCAGGACCCTGCTGCTGAGGGACCCTGCGGTGTCCCTCGCCAGCCTCTGTTAGGCTCCTCGGCGGGCTCAGTGCTCTCTGGTTTAGGTTTGGTGCTCCCTGCCGTGACTCTTCCCCCCCTGGTCCCACGCTGTTGAGTGAGAAGTGTCTGGATAGGAACCTTCTGGGGTGGGTTATTTTAGAAACTCCAGTCCTAGGAAGTGGTCATGTTTGAGTGAGGGTGTCAGGGGTTGTGCAAGGGCTTCTGAGCTGTGGTCCCCTTGGGGTGTGATAGGGGAAATCTGGGGGTCTGCCAAACGAGAGCTCGTGTGCTGCTCGTTCAAGGAGAGAGATGTCTTTCCAGAGTTCTTGTTAATACCTGCCCTCCTCAGTGTTGGTGGTGATGGACGTATACAGAGGTGTCCAGTCAGCAGCAATTTTACCAAGCCCCTTGGTTTCAGTGATGACTCATGGCAATAGCATTTTCCCAAGTCTCTCCAGTATTATATCAGAGAAACAGTTTTTTTGAGGAGGCTCAAATTATTCAAATAGTCATTTGAACAAAGTTGTATCTATTTGCTATACATGTGCTGGAGATAATCTATCCCTGTTCAAAAACCTGTTCTGTCTTGGCTTTGTAGTGATTATCATTAGAAAGCTGAATTTGACAACAAATCTGGTTGACCTTGTTCTGAGAATACCATTAATCTTGTCTTTTCTATAGCTCCAGATTTGGGAATTTTCTAGACTGCCAGTTCTCCTTATATCCAGCTAGATAATAAACTGCATCAACACAGTCAGCAGGACTTGATCACTCCATCCTCCAGGATTACAGCAGCTGCTCTGCTTCACCAAGAGAAGAAAGAGAAGACCTTAGCTCTGCACTGAGATGCATTAGCTCTATGAACTGGTAAATACAGTTATATTTACTTGTTTGAAAGGTCCATAGGTGCTTGACAGTATGCATAGCCCAGATGCATAGACATAACTAAAACAGTGGTTAGCTGGAATTCACAGAAATTACACTATTTCAGAAAGTTGCAAAAGATGGAGAGAAAACCCAAAAGGGTTGGTTATGGGAGATAAGAAAGCACAAAATTTTCTTGGAAAGAAATTCCTTTACAGTTTTTCACCATCCACAAGCAACCTTGTATGACTCAGTAAAACTATAATTTCATATACTCACAGAGGGGCCAAAGGTCCTATTCCCACCAGCCCCATAGCAGAACTAGTAAAAATGAATACACATGCGCTTAACTGCTTTACAACAGAGTCAGCCCATCTTAGCTTAAGCCCCCAAAGACGGGTGTTCCAGTGAGGTAATCAGGCAGACTTTCGACTGTAGAGGACAAGAAGCTCTCGTATATAACAGGGTGAGGTCCAGGCACAATAACTTCCAAGCAGTGGATAATAATAAGCTGATGGAGTAGTGTCTTCTGAATTGCACTTGCTGTTTCTATCCTTGGCTGAAAGAAGTCCTGTTCTAGAAGCTTTCAAAAAGATTCTCCAGAAGAACCTAGGCAAAAATCCTTAGCTTGGGAACATCACTGAAGGATTCCATTACTTGTTTTACTTTGCCCCATTTACTGTAAAAACAGACAAACAGAAAAAAGCCTCTCCAAAAGGTAAAACTTTTGACTATGTAGGAATGTTAAATTACCATTCCAGTTTAAAAACCAAACAATTAAGTAAATGTTAAGTTAGGCTGCCCTAAACTGTTCCTCTTGATTTTAAAAAGGTGCGCGGGAGCCGCACTGCCACCTCCGCAGCGTGAGGGGCAGCGCTGAGGTGCTGTTCTTAGTGACTCATATCTGTCAACCATGTAACCTCTTAGAGTTTGGAGGTCCTCAAGTTTGGATAAAAAACAAGTTATTTAATTATAAACGTAAATATTTTTGAAATCAAGAATGCATAACCTTTTTTTGCAAAACTGAAACCTAAGCCTAGAACTCTGTAACACTGATAAAAAGTGTAACACAATTAGGAGCTAACACCCAACAGCTCTCTTTGTTATTCCCATATCTGCATCTATATGGTGAGGCATCTTGCTACGAATAATACAGTTGCCTGGAAGCTTCATAGGTTGACCAGTTTTATTGTTCTAATTCATCACATGGCTGCTGCCTGTTAATTGGGTGGGGAGTTAAGTTCATAGAATCACAGAGTAATTGAATAGTTAGGGTTGGAAAGGACCTTAAGATCATCTACTTCCAACACCCCTGCCATGGGCAGGGACACCTCACAATAAACCATGTCACCCAAGGCTCTGTCCAACCTGGCTTTGAACACCACCAGGAATGGAGCATTCACAACTTCTTTGGGCAGCCCATTTCAGTGCCTCACCACCCTAACAGTAAAGAGCTTCTTCCTTATATCCAATCTAAACTTCCCCTGTTTAAGTTTTAACCCATTACACCTTGTCCTATCACTACAGTCCCTAAAGAAGAGTCCGTTCCCAGAATCCCTATAGGCCCCCTTCAGATACTGGAAGGCTGCTATGAGGTCTCCACTCAGCCTTCTCTTCTCCAGGATGAACAGCCCCAACTTTGTCAGCCTGTCTTCATACAGGAGGTGCTCCAGTGCCCTGATCATCCTCGTGGCCCTCCTCTGGACTTGTTCCAACAGTTCCATGTCCTTTTTATGTTGAGGACACCAGAACTGCACACAATACTCCAGGTGAGGTCTCACGAGAGCAGAGTAGAGGGGCAGGATCACCTCCCTAGACCTGCTGGTCATGCTCCTTTTGATGCAGCCCAGGATACGGTTGGCTTTCTGGGCTGTGAGCGCACACTGCCGGCCCATGTTCATTTTCTCATCTACCAACACCCCCAAGTCCTTCTCTGCAGGACTGCTCTGAATCTCTTCTCTGCCCAACCTGTAGCTGTGCCTGGGATCGCTCTGACCCAGGTGTAGGACCTTGCACTTGTCATGGTTAAACTTCATGAGGTTGGCATCAGCCCACCTCACAAGTGTGTCAAGGTCCCTCTGGATGGCATCCCTTCCCTCCAGCCTATCAACCGGACCACACAGCTTGGTGTCATCGGCAATCTTGCTGAGGGCGCACTCAATCCCACTGTCCATGTCAGTGACAAAGATGTTGAACAAGACCAGTCCCAATACCAATCACTGAGGAACACCACTCGTTACTGGTCGCCAGCTGGACACTGAGCCATTGACCACAACTCTTTGAGTGTGGCCATCCAGCCAGTTCTTTATCCACCGAGTGGTCCACCTATCAAATTGATGTCTCTCCAATTTAGAGATAAGGATGCTATGTGGGACAATGTCAAATGCTTTGCACAAGTCCAGGTAGATGATATCAACTGCTCTCCCCCATCCATCAGTTCTGTAGCCCCATCATAGAAGGCCACCAAATTGGTCAGGCAGGGTTTCCCCTTAGTGAAGCCATGCTGGCTGTCACCAAGCACCTTGTTGTTTTTCATGTGCCTTAGCATGCCTTCCAGGAGAATGTGCTCCAAGATTTTGCCAGGCACAGAGGTGAGACTGACTGGTCTGTATTTCCCTGGGTCATCCATTTTCCCCTTCTTGAAAATGGGCATTTTACCACCCGTTTTCCAGTCATCAGGAACATCACCCGACTGCCACAATTTTTCAAAAATGATGGCCAGTGGCTTAGCAACTTCATTTGCCAGCTCCTGGAGGACCCACAGATGGATTTCATCAGGTCCCATGGACTTGTGTGCATTCAGGTTCTTAAGATGGTCTCAGACCAGATCCTCTCATACAGTGGGCCTAAGGTGTTCATTCTTATAGTCCCTGCTTCTGCCTTCCAAGACTTGGGTGGTGTGGTCAGAGCATTTGCCAATGAAGACTGAGGCAAAGAAGTTATTAAGAACCTCAGCCTTCTCAAAATTCAGGGTAGCCAGTTCTCCTGATAGCTTCGGAGTGGCCCCATGTCCCTAGTCTGTCTTTTATTCGCTACTTTTCTACAGAATCCCTTCCTGTTATCTTTCGCATCCCTAGCCAAGCTTAATTCTAACTGGGCCTTAGGTTTCCTAACCTGGTCCCTAGCTTCCCTGTCAACATCCCTGTATTCTTCCCAGGCTGCCTGTCCTTGCTTCCACCTTTTAGAAACTTCTTTTTTCCTCTGAAGTTTCCTCGGCAAAGTTATAATTGCTTTTCTGTGGGTAGGTATATTAACTTGTATAGCAACTTACCAACTTTAGAAAATCCCAAAATAACTTTGTAACTTTGAGATCCAGTGTTAAATTTACTTAAAATTTGTCAATGACTTGTTCATCTTTATGATTGGAACAGATGGACCAATAGCACAACCCCAAAAACTTCCTTTTTCTAGAAAAGTAGGATAACAACATATGGTTTGATTTGTTTTCTTATCCATTCTATACTTCATACTACTGTTCATAGGAGACTCCATGGTTTACATATATACCCACATGCTGTTTTAGTTTAGTACATGTGTATGGCTGGTCTATACACAACCATCAGTGCATTCCTCAACACTGAATTTCTGATAATGTCACAATCAAGAGTTTGTTCAGAAGCTGCATTTGTGAAATCCTTCAGTATATAACTTCCAGTTTAGGACTTCAGCTGTCTGACTGTCATTTCCTCTGCTGAAATTACACAATATGCTATATATTGTACAGGAAAAAACTCTCATTAAAAGAAGGTAAACTCCCAACATTAGGTTTAATAAGAGAGATTTTCTTTGGGTCTTAATCTCTTATTTGGTTTTACAAAATCACGTTCTCTTTATAAGCTGTAACACTGTTAAGAAGTAGCTGTCTTCTCTAATCAAAAGTGTTTGGTTTTGATAAGCAAACTTTCATTGAGGTGAGCTATTCATCAGGTCATGTGAATGTTGTTGTAGCACTGGCATTCTGAAAGAACACTGTTCCAGTGCCTCACCATCCTCACTGTGAAGAACTTCTTCTTAATATCTAATCTAAATATGCCCTCTTTCAGTTTAATGTTTGTCTTATCTCCTTGATATTGACATATTCAGTACAAAGACTGAATTTGTCAGTGACAATGTCATTCAATGAAGTATTGAGTTGCATCCCAGTCCAGCAAAGTGTTCTGCACGTGTTAGAGAATCATAATATTTACATGATTAAAACCATTTTCAGTTCAGCTTGCAAGATCAGTCACTGACACAGGCCCAGACCAGGTGTGGCAGGAGATGCTATGAATGGAAAGATGCTATGCACTCCTTTATCCTCCACAAAGACTGATGCCAGGATCTGATCTGCACCTTTCACAACACTTCTTCCCCACTGAAATGAAAGCAATGCCTTTGCTCCCAGACTACACCTTTGCTTCACTTGTAATAGATGACGAGGTTTCTTTTATGGTATTCTTCAAATTTTCTCAGCATCCAATCTCTTTAAATGCCAAAAGATCATGTCAAATATAATTTCAAAAACCAAAGAAAAAGACATGTACCCATGTTCCTATGCTTGTAACAAACAGATGAGGGAGAAGATAAAATCAACATGTTTTAGCTCCATTTTTATTTCAGTTGGAAAATAAATTGTAGCAATACTACTTTATTTTGGGGGTAAAAAGAGAAAGCTTGAAAAAACATGCTTTAGAAGACAGACTCTTGGCTACAAATAAGGTAACTACTTAAGTGAATAGGGACTGCTTTGTACAGGTATGTATTTACACTAAATTTTAGAAAAAAAAAAAAAGGAGTGAAATGGTGTAGATCAGGGTGGAGCCATGTTTGAGAAAGACAATTTTCATTTATCTGCCACTGTGGCATTAAACTACTGCTTGCTTTACCATGTCCGTATGAGGACTCCTGTTGTGTTTAATTAGACTATTCCCCTGAGGAAGGATAATGGGATTTGTTCCTGTGCCAGGCTCAGGAAGTGCTGTTAGCCCCTTTCTCATGATAACCAGGATTTCTTAAAAGTTTAAAATAAAAAACTAGGAAACAGAAACTGAAAGGCCATCACATCATCTAAACTTACCATACTGTGCATATATATTGCACCAAGTAGTTCCATTCATTGCTTTTAAACTTCCATGTGACAGGGTGCATGAAAGCAGAAGTCAAAACCATGAAGTCAGATTTTTCTTTCTACTCTAACTGTAAATGATTTTTACCTGCTTTTTCTAGAATGCCTTTTCTTTAGTCTTGAAAGACAAAAATGTGAAAAAAAACTAACAAAAACCAAACCCTTGTATGTATTTCCAGAGGCAAGTTTTGTTATACCCTGTGCAATTTCAGAAACACTGTAACAGGCCTTCCAAGTGAGGTTATAAACATTTCACTGACAGTGAATCACGTGAAGCCAGTATAACTTCACTAAGTTATTGTGAATTTTATTGCAAAAAGTTATCCAAATAATTCAGGTGTGATTTTTAGAAAGATGTAATTAATATCTGTATGAAATTTATATTATTCAAACTTAAATTACTTTCTCCTTTTTTGTACTCTAAGCAGTAAAAAGAAAGTAGACATTACGTTTGTTCTCACGGTTGTAAATGCTACTGGGAAGAATTCAGTAAATATAAACCTTTAGCGTAAAAAGAGGTAATAGTCTGAGAAGCTGCTAAACAGTAACCAGATCCACTTAAAATATAACTCTGACATGAAAATCAGTATTCAATTTGTCTTTTTAAAAAAAGTTATACTTACTTTCATTATGGTATAATCATAGATGTAAATAGCAGGATTCATGAAATTACAGAAAAAATACAGAACAATTTGTTATACTAATGTGTAGCTCTTATGTTCTTGGCTTTGAAAGGGTTTATTCTGTGATTGAGTCACAAATCTTGTTTAAAACCATGAGTTTGAGCTGCTTAATCAGTTCAGCCATTTATCCTCATATTTTTCATTTTTTTGAACTTAAATATGAGAGCCTTTTCAGTGCTGAAATTAATACAGTCACTTTTAATATCGAATTTATTATAACGTAAATTATTATGAAGGTTAATGATTAATATTGATCTCTTTGTTGGTTCTCTCCTTAACCTTTTGTTTCATTGTTCCCGATACCTCATCTCCTTGATCTGTAGATGCTTCAGTCTATGTTGTTGGCTTTTGCACAATTCAATGGGAATTTGGTAACATGATGACCCATAAAGATCTATTTTCTAGACATCAGTAAAGATCATAAGAAAAATCATGTTAGTCTCCCCTCTCCCTGTATTCCCTACTCTGAGTTAAGTATTCCATTTGCATAGAGTATGCCAAGCTGCCAGCTAACTTTAGTTATCCTCCAGCATTCATTAGGATGTGGCCAGTTCACAAAGAAATCACTCCATACTACCATTGCTAGTCCAAGATGCTTTTTACAACTAGATCTCCGTGTGCTGGCTTTAGAAAAAAATATTTTTAATTATAAATTCAAAATCCTAATTAGGGTTAAAAGCATGTAGCTCTTACAGAATTAATTGAAGTGTCCTAAAAATGGTACAAGAAACAAGCATTGTTTTAAGTTCCATGTGTATGAGTGAAATTATTTTTACTTCTGAGATTTTTCTTGTAACAGGTTTCTAGGCAATAACTTATGATGTACATTAACTTCTGCTGGAAACATTCTCTGCAATAATACAACAAACTAATCATTATTATTATACATGTCTATGGTTAAGAAAAAGACCTAATAATGCAAATTATGCGTATTTTGTATGCTTCTGCATGTTTATACTTCAACTACTTGGAACCAAATAGATGCTGAGACAGAAAGGATGCTGGTGACACACTTTGTCTATGTACCACAGTATGACCAGTAACAGGAGACAAGAAGCATTTGCTCAAAAAGATACCACCAATTTATAACTTTAAGGACTTAATATTTATAGTACACCAAGGAACAGAAATTAGTTGAAGGTTTAAAATTGGTAAGCTAGTTTATGTCTACAAAGTATCCTCCACATAAAAAGGACATGGAACTGTTGGAACAAGTCCAGAGGAGGGCCACGAGGATGATCAGGGCACTGGAGCACCTCCCATATGGAGACAGGCTGAGAAAGTTGGGGCTGTTCAGCCTGGAGAAGAGAAGGCTGCGTGGAGGTCTCATAGCAGCCTTCCAGGATCTGAAGGGGGCCTATAAGGATTCTGGGGAGGGACTCTTCTTTAGGGACTGTAGTGACAGGACAAGGGGTAATGGGTTAAAACTTAAACAGGGGAAGTTTAGATTGGATATAAGGAAGAAATTCTTTACTGCTAGGGTGGTGAGACTCTGGAATGGGCTGCCCAAAGAAGTTGTGAATGCTCCATCCCTGGTGGTGTTCAAAGCCAGGTTGGACAGAGCCTTGGGTGACATGGTTTATTGTGAGGTGTCCCTGCCCATGGCAGGGGTGTTGGAAGTAGATGATCTTAAGGTCCTTTCCAACCCTAACTATTCTATTATTCTATGATTCTAAGTGTGTGTTTGACAGCCTAATTTTATTATCAGGAAACACTCAACAGTTTATTGAAATATCATTAATATTATCAGCAGGAACCTACAGTAACTATGAGTATTATTTGACAGTATTTCTGCTCTACTCAGCATTCTTTTTACTCTTCTACTCAGCATTTGTCAGCCTGCACTCAGTGTACTGTACCCAGTTCTAGTTCCCACAATTCAGGAAAGATGTGAAGATACTGCAGAGGGTCCAAAGAAGGGCCACAAAGATGATCAAAAGGATGGAGAATCTGCCCTATGAGGAAATGTTAAAGGAGTTAGGTCTTTCCTCTGTGGAGAAGACTTAGGGCCAAGGTCATCACAGTGTTCCAATACTGAAAGGACAGCTAAAAGAGGATGGAGACTCACTCTTCAGAAGGAGCCACATGGAGAAGACCAAGGAGGAGGGGTACAAGTAGCACTGGGACAGTCAACATAAGAAATGAATTTTTTAAAGTGAGAACAATCATTCATTAGAACAGCTTCCCCAGTGACACGGCAGAGTCCCCATCTCTGGAGGTTTTCAAGATGTCATTGGGCAGGGTGCTAGATAAACGCATCTAGTCTCCCTTTCCCACGAAAGTTGGGACTACATGATCTTTGAAGGTCCCCTTCAGCCTGGGCTGTTCTATGGTTCGATGATTCTGTGATTATCTTCATAAATTATATATTTAGCTGTTATATCTGTAACATTAGAAATAGTTTAAGAAAAACCCACAACAACCAAACAAAGACCCAATAGACATATTCATTATACTCCTGCAAACCAACTGACTTCAAAGTTTAATGAGTGAAAATAGGTACAGGATTTCTCCAAAGGGCTTTATGTAGTTTCTTTTTGCTGGCAGTAAAATTAAAAGAATTTGTTATTCAGGGTAGTTCTTTTGTTTTCTGACATCACCCTCTCCCCCCCCCCAAAAAAAAAAAAAAAAAAAGCAATTTATCATCAAGAAAGAGCTATGATACTCTTCTTCCTCGAGTTCCAAGTATTATTTATTTCCTTTGTTTTGTGATTATCTTTCAGGGTATTTTACTGACATTGGCTTAATCACTTCAGTCTATGACTGTAGAAAAAGGGTTCTGGCACACATCAGGGAAAAGGATGTATTTCTGGCTGTTTACGGTTGCCCCAAGTAAGTTAAAATTAACCTGTCATTAGAATTCCAATAGGCTTTATGTTTACAATCATGACCTTTAGTTAATTGCCCTGTATCTGTCCTGTAGCAGTGCTTAAAACTGGGCTGGCTACTACAGTTGAGACTTTACAGTACTGTGTAGTGGGAAGATTATTTCTCATGTCTTGCAGGCTACACCTCTTAAAGAAAAAATGCCAGTGTAGTTAGCTTTCATTCCTGCAACATGGCATTGTTGACTGTTACTCAGCCTATGATCCTCTGTTGCCCCTGGATCCTGTTGTGCAGAAATACAAACAAGCTGAATGAGCCACATCCTGTATTTGCAATTTTGTATGCCTTCTGAAAGTAATGCCTCACACTTACGTCTGTTCAATAGCATCCTGTTTTCCTCAGACCATTCCTATGGTTTGTCAGGATCACTTTGAATTCTAATCTTGTCTTCCGGTGTACACACAGTTGCTTCCAGCCTAGAGTTGTTTGCAGATTTAATAAGTATGCACTCTATTCCATCATCCAGATCATTAATGACATTATTACATAGCATCAAACCTTGGTCACCCCTGCACAAGAACACATGGCACTGTTTTCCATGTGGACAGTGAGCCATCTATATCTATTCTTCATTATAAAGAACTGTATATTTATGTTCATTATAACCTGATAATAAAAGTTACATACAATGATTCCAAGTCTTACTTTCAAAATATGTTCTAAGACAATCCAAAAAGCTGAGCTGACAATAGGATGCATGACAAAGTAATTTAGGCTGGCAGGGTTCTTGGAAGGTGACCTGATCTAATTCTCCTTTCTCACACCCCCAACTCACAACACTGTGAGGCCTTAAACAAGGTCAGTTTTGAAGTTACATCCAATATTAAATTTGGGTTGCCAAGGAACCTTGAGCAGTCAAGTTTTGACTATCTCTAGATGTTCACATCTCCAGAATTGAATATTTTGCAGCCTGTCTCGGAATCTTCTTCTAATATTTGTCCATACTCATGATGACTTTTTGCCCTTGTAATTATCAGGAATTTGCTCATCTGCAACTTCTGTTCATTGCCTCTGATATTTTCACTGTGCATATCCAAGAATTCTGACTCCATGTACTCTATTGCCAACTGTTGCATGGTTGAAGACAGCAGTTAGCTGTCATCCAGCCTTCTTTTATTCAAAATGAGCGAGCCCAATGCCCTCATTCTCTGACCATCTTAATGGCCTGTGCCAGACTCTGCCAGTTTGTCAATGTCTTTCTTATACTGGAGAGTCCCACACTTGGCACAATTCTCCAAATGCAGTCTCATAAATGCCAGCTAGAAGAGAATAAGCAATTCAGCTAACCCACTGGCTATATTCTTACTAATGCAACCTGATTTGTGTTTAAGCTTTCATTGCTGCAGAAATGCACTGGTTAGTGATGCTTATCTTCTTGTCCTTTAGGCAACCCTAGGTCCTTTTCTGTGGATCTGCTTTCTAAATAGTCAGCCTGTGCCATTACAATATTCTATCCCACATTCAGGATTTTGCATTTGCCTCTGCTGAATTTCATGAGATGCTTTCAGGTTCCTGAGCACATTCTCCCCCTTCTAGTATTTTAGTTGCCTGAGCTAAGGACTGTAGCTGTCTCAGTCCAAAGTCAGCTCCTTCACTGGTGAAAGCTGTTGCAAAGCAAGATAGAAGTGAGGGCATGCCCCTCCATTCCCTTGGAAACTGCTTTTACGCTGGGGCTGTACTGCAGGCCCCTGCCTGTGCTACATTGCAATTGTGGAGCATCTACAGCTGAGACTGATCTTGTGCCTTCTTGATCCTGACCCTGGTCCAGAACCTCCAATTTGGCTTTGCACTTCATCAATGCAGCACTGGACCTGTCCTATTACTGTAGACTTTTAAAGCGATCACTGAATCGGAGCTGGAGCTGTTCATTGTGTCCAGACCTGATCCTGACCCAGATTTAATGACTCAGCGTTCTGGCTCCTTGTTAATGAGGTGTGCCTCTGCCTGCCTTGCTGCCAGTTATTTTTCTTTGCAGGGGAGACAGCCCCTACTGCTCCCTGGCAGGTTCCTGCCATCCAGTTTCTCTCTCTGTTGAGGTCCCTCCAAACGGCAGCCCAGCCCTCCACCTTATCAACTGTTTCTGTCAGTGGTAGTATTCACAAAACTGAGAATGAACTTCATCCTAGTATTATGGTCTTTATTAAAGATACTGAAAAGTATTTAACCATCTTGATGGCCTGTGCCAGACTCTATCAGTTTGTCTGGCAGAGGACCTTGAGAGCATTCTCCCTCCTGGAAGTCTGGCACCCTGGGCTCAGGGTCAATTTTAGGATAGCGCAGCTGAGGACCACTCCCCTTCCTCTGATGGCCTTGGACAGAGTGGTCCCAGGAAGGCCTCAGCAAAGGATGACTCTTTTGGCTGTGCTTTACCGGTATGGACTTGCCTTGCGATCACTGGACAATGTCTCACCCTGGCCACCTCAGCCAGACCCCACTTGCCTCATTTAGGTACCGTGGGACAGGGTCTTTACCACCAAGGCCCTTGCCCTGTTGCCTGTGTTGTTGCATTCAGCTTCTCGCTCCACATCCATTGTGGAGCAGGGAACTTTCCTGCTTCCTTATAATCACCCCAAACACCCACCCTTGAGGGTTTATTATTCCGCTAATGATCAGCTGCCAGGTGGACTTCGAGCTGCTGACCACTGCCAGCTCTGCATGTACGTTGTAGTCCGCCCATCCAGTACCTCTGTCTTCTGTCTAGGAAGATACTATGGGTGGTTTTATCTAAAACTCTGCTAAAGCCAAGATAAAGAGCATTAACAGTTCTCCCCTTATCCACAGAAGGCAGTCAGGTCAGGCACATCTTCCTCTGATAAGTCCACACTGACTGTTCCTAATCATCTCCTTCATGTGCTGGAAAATGATTTCTAGGAGGACTTGCTCCACCATTTTCCTGGAGACTGGTATGAAGATGACTGTCCTGGTGTACAATCCTCTTTCTGAACCTTCTTGAAGATGATTGTGACATTTCTGTTTTTCAAGTCGTCAGGAATTTCGCCTGATCCCCAAGACCTATTGTGCTGGGTTTGGCTGGGATCAAGTTAATTTCCTTCATAGTAGCTGGTATGGGGCTATGTTTTGGATTTGTGCTGGAAACAGTGTTGATAACACAGTGATATTTTAGTTGTTGCTGAGCAGTGCTTACACAGAGCCAAGCCCTTTTCTGCTCTTTACACCACCTCTCCAGTGAGTGAGCTGTGGGTGCACAAGTAGTTGGAGGGGACACAGCCAGGACACCTGACCCCAACTGACAAAAGGGATATCTCAGACCATATGGCATCATGCTCAGCATGTAAAGCAGGAGGGAGAAGAAGGAAGGTGGGAATGTTATGGTGTTTTGTCTTCCCAAGTAACTGCTACTTGCGGTGGAGCCCTGCTGCCCTGGGGGATGGCTGAACACCTGCCTGCCAATGGGAAGCAGTGAATTAATTCCTTGTTTTGTTTTGCTTGTATGCAGCTTTTGCTTTACCTATTGAACTGTTTTTATCTCAACCTACAAGTTTTCTTACTTCTACTCTTTCAATATTCTCCCACATCTCACCAGGGGGGAAAGTGAGTGAGCAGCTTAGTTGCCATTTAGAGTTAAACCATGACACATTTCAAAGATGATATCGAGCAGCCCTGTAATATTGGCCAATTCCCTTCTCAGTACTGGATGTATTTGTATGTCCAACTTGCTTAAATTATCATCAGTTCACTCTTCCTCAGCACTTGGCTCCTGCAAACTCTGCCTTTAGACCCAGGGACCTGGGAGGGACCAGTGGCTGGGAGCAGATCTTGCCAATAATGACTGAGACAAAGAAAGCACTGAGTACTTCAGCATTTCTATATTCTTGATCACTAGTTCTTCAACTTCTTCATCAACAAGTCCACATTTTTCTTATTCTTCCTTTTGTTTTACCTATAAAAGCTCTTGTGACCTTTCAGACCCATTGCCAATTTGAATCCCAACTGAGCTTTTGCTTTCCCAGTTCTTTCCCTACACATTCGACCAGTGTCTCTCTAATCCTCCTTGATAGCTTGTCCCTACTTTAAATAGCTTGTCCCTACTTCCACCTTCTGTACACTTGCTATTTTGCATTTGAGATCAATCAGAGGTTCCCCATTAAGTCAGAGTGACCTTCTGCTATATCTGTTTAAGTTCCAGTACCCCAGGATGGAGACATTCTTGCATTTTGAGGAAGATATCCTTGAAGATTAATCAGCTTTCCTGTCTCCTTTGCTCTTTAGAGCAGCCTCTGATAGGTTTCTGCCAAGCAAATGCCTGAACAAGCCAAAATCTGCTCTGAGATCAAAGATCTTTATTCTGCTACTTGCCTTCATTAATTCAGTCAGGATCTTAAATTCCTCTCGTCACTTGGTAACTGCAGCCAAAACTTCCTTTGATAATTGTATCACCAACTGTTTTTTCCTTACTGGTTAGTAGATGACCTTTGAAGTTGATCTCATGTGTCACGTGTGTCAAAAGTCTGTCCTCAGTGGACTCAAGAAAACTCTTGGATTGCTTACAATCCACCATGCTACTCTTCTAAAGTGGTTAAAGACCCCCAAATGGGAACCTGGACCTGCAATTTTGAGGCTTATAGAATAGAATAGTTAGGGTTGGGAAGGACCTCAAGATCATCTAGTTCCAACCCCCCTGCCATGGGCAGGGACGCCTCACACTAAATCATCCCACACAAGGCTTCATCCAACCTGGCCTTGAACACTGCCAGGGATGGAGCATTCACAACCTCCCTGGGCAAACGATTCCAGTGCCTCACCACCCTAACAGGAAATAATTTCCTCCTTATATCCAATGTTAAACTTCCCCTGTTTAAGTTTTAACCCATTACCCCTTGTCCTGTCACTACAGTCCCTGACAAAGAGTCCCTCCCCAGCATCCCTATAGGCCCCCTTCAGATACTGGAAGGCTGCTATGAGGTCTCCACGCAGCCTTCTCTTCTCCAGGCTGAAAAGCCCCAACTTCCTCAGCCTGTCTCCATATGGGAGGTGCTCCAGTCCCCTGATCATCCTCGTGGCCCTCTGGACTTGTTCCTTTTTATGTTGAGGACACCAGAACTGCACACAGTACTCCAGGTGAGGTCTCACAAGAGCAGAGTAGAGGGGCAGGATCACCTCCTTCGACCTGCTGGTCACGCTCCTTTTGATGCAGCCCAGGATACGGTGGGCTTTCTGGGCTGCAAGCGCACACTGCCGGCTCATGTTCATTTTCTCATCAACCAGCAACCCAAGTCCTTCTCCACAGGGCTGCTCTGAATCTCTTCTTTGCCCAATCTGTAGCTGTGCCTGGGATTGCTCCAACCCAGGTGTAGGACCTTGCACTTGTCATGGTTGAACTTCATAAGGTTGGCATCAGCCCACCTCACAAGCATGTTGAGGTCCCTCTGGATGGCATCCCTTCCCTCCATCATATCAACTGGACGACACAGCTTGGTGTCATCGGCAAACTTGCTGAGGGCGCACTCAATCCCACTGTCCATGTCAGCAATGAAGATGTTAAACAGGACCGGTCCCAACACCGATCCCTGAGGGACACCACTCGTTACTGGTCTCTTGCCAGACATCGAGCCATTGACCACAACTCATTGTTTGAGGCCGGCCAGTCAGTTCTTTATCCACTGAGTGGTCCACCTATCAAACTGATGCCTCTCCAATTTAGAGACTAGGATGTTGTTTGGGACAGTGTCAAATGATTTGCACAAGTCCAGGTATATGACATCAACTGCTTTACCCTTGTCCATCAGTTCTGTAACCCCATTGTATAAGGCCACCAAATTGGTTAGGCAGGATTTCCCCTTAGTGAAGCCATGCTGGCTGTCACCAAGCACCTTGTTGTTTTTCATGTGCCTTAGCATGCTGTCCAGGAGAATGTGCTCCAAGATTTTGCCAGGCACAGAGGTGAGACTGACTGGTCTGTAATTGCCCGGGTCGTCCATTTTCCCCTTCTTGAAAATGGGGGGTTATATTTCCCTTTTTCCAGTCATCAGGAGCTTCACCTGACTGCCATGATTTTTCAAATACGATGGCCAGTGGCTTAGCAAATTCATTCGCCAGCTCCTTCAGGACCCGCGGATGGATTCCATCAGGTCCCATGGACTTGTGTGCGTTCAGATTTTGAAGGTGGTCTCGAACCAGATCCTCTCCTACAGTGGGCCCAAGGTCTTCATTCTCACAGTCCCTGCGTCTACCTTCTGAGACTTGGGTGGTGCAGTCAGAGCCTTTGCCAGTGAAGACCGAGGCAAAGAAGTCATTCAGAACCTCAGCCTTCTCCAAATCCTGTGTAGCCAGTTCTCCCAAGAGCTTCCTCAGGGGGCCTATGTTGTCCCTAGTCTGTTTTTTGTTTGTTACATACCTGTAGAATGCCTTCCTGTTATCCTTAACATCCCTAGCCAAGTTTAATTCTAACTGGGCCTTAGCCTTCCTAAGCTGGTCCTTAGCTTCCCAGACAACATCCCTGTACGCTACCCAGGCTGCCTGTCCTTGCTTCCACTTTTTATAAGCCTCTTTTTGCCTTTGAATTTTCCTCAGCAGCTCCTTATCCATCCAAGGAGGTCTCCTGGCCCTCCTGCTGCACTTCCTTCTAGTTGGGATGAAGCACTCCTGAGCTTGTAGCAGGTGATCCTTGAATATCAACCAACAGTCTTGGGCCCCCCTGCCCTCTAGGGCTATATCCCATGAAACCTTGCTAAGCAGGCTCCTGAAGAGGCCAAAGTCTGCTCTTTTGAAGTCCAGGGCAGTGAGCTTGCTGCACGCTCTTCTCACTGTCCTGGGGATCTCAAATTCGACCATCTCGTGATCACTGCATCCAAGGCTGCCCTGGAGTACCACATTCTCAACAAGACCTTCCCTGTTGGTGAGCACAAGGTCAAGCATGGCACCACTCCTTGTTGGCTCCTCTATTACTTGCAGAAGGAAGTTGTCTTCCACACAGTTGAGGAACCTCCTGGATTGCTTGTGCCGTGCAGTGCCATCGTTCCAACAGATGTCAGGGTAGTTGAAATCCCCCATGAGAACAAGGGCTTCTTTCTGTTGTTCAAAGAAAGCTTTGTTTACCTCCTATTTTTTTTGAGGCAGTTTGCAATAGACGCTTTTCACAGCTTTCTATGTTAACTTCCCCTATGATCCTGTTAGATGAGCTTTGGTTTGTTTGTTACTTTTTCCATACCAGTGCTCTGTGCATTCAAGACTTTTCTGTGTCGTAGAAAGCGCCTCCTCCTTGTCTTACAGCCTGTGGTTCCTAATAATATACATCCATCCATAGCATTGCTCCAGCTATATGAGCTATCTCACTACACCTCTATGATTCCAGTGAGGTCATAAGTCTTTGACAATAGCTGTGTGGTTGTATATGGACTTCTAATTCCTCTTCATTTCCAATTCCAAGTTGAAAGGTTTCCCATTCCACTGAGTATGCAGTTGTGCTGCTTTCTCAGGGGAATAGTGAACCTGCCCTGTTATACTGTCCAACAGGCCCTTCTCTGTCCTCCTTTCTTTGCCTACTCCAAGCTTTGGGCTTTATCCTCTGACAAAAGTAGTCTGAAGTCCTCATGAGTTGAGCCTGTTGACAAAGATGCCACATTTTGACTGATTGATGCTATCTCCCTGTAGTTGTCTTCATTCCTCGAAGACAGTGCTGTGGTCATAGAAACCAGAACACTGCTTACAAAATCAGCTGTTCAGCCAACTGCTGATCCATAGCATATTTCTACTCCTACCTTAGCCTATCTGGGCTCCTGTGCTCTTCCGCTTAAGTCACAGAACCCTGGAGTCTCTCTTGACAACGTTGGTGCTCACAGGGATGATAGGTATTATGGTCTGAGGGCTGAGCAAGCCTTGGCAATCTCTTTGCAACATCTTAGATCCAAGCCCCTGCAAACAAACCTCCAAGTATGGCAGGCTTTATCAGCTGCTTGGTGCCTCTGTCACCTGCAGAAAGCAGGTTACCACTGCAGCATCTTAGTGCCTCTCAATCTCAGATTTTTAACGTATGGATCAGTTGGAACCCCTCATGAAACTTGTTCTTTTTGCCCTGTTGCAAGTGTCCCTCAGTTGCATGTGTGTAGTAATAGAAGGATCCTTCATTCTGTTGGTGGAAGTGACAAGTGTTTCCAGCCACCACTCACTCAAATGTAGCTTCTGGCTTACCTCTGATAAACCTTCATCAAGAACTTGTAGATTTCCTCCCCTTCACTCCCTCCAACACTGTGCCTGTTTGACTTCCTTGGCGTTTTCACCTGGTGGCTCAACGTTTTGAGCAGAGCCTCATATGGATGAATACACAATCACTTCCAGCAGTCTTGTGGAGAAGCAGCAGGCTCTCTCTGCACCCTGAGACCCAGATGGTTAAGTCCTCTTTTAAGAGCTTCATCTCAGTGAAGACTTCTGTGCCAGGAGCAGTCAGTCTGGCTGCTGCTGGGGAGCTGCTGCTGCTGTTGTGACATGCCAACATCGACAGCTGTGCTGACTCTTGCAGTCCTGTGCAGTCTCAGAAAGATACTGTAAGCTCCTTTGTTTTTCCCTCTGGTGTGAACTGCATCACTGGCTGTAGTGTTCCTGGTTTTACACCATTTGGGGCATTCCCTGGCACTCCCTAGGAGATGGTTGAATATCGGTACAACCCTATTTCCCTCCCACACAAACAAGATTACCTGCTTGGCAGGCAACTTCTAATATTGTTTTTTGGCTGCTGGCCATGATACATTTACTGTGTCAGGTTTTTGTAAATTACTTCTGTATATAGATGAAGGGAAAAAACCCACAAGTTTTGGGTGTTATATGTTTGTCCATAAAACTTGTGCATTAGAGGAAGAAGTTTTGAAAACTTCAGCAGATACCTCCACAGCTGAAGTTCTTGAAAAGATTTCATCAGCACTCATCAGTATTTAGTTAGTTTTCTTAGGGTCCTCTCTGTAATAGAGAGGACAGTTAGACAGATAAAGGGTTGGTAAGGTAAACTGGGTTTCACTAAAGTTATTTGCATATTTTTGTAGTGTGACCAATTTATCCTCATTTTCACAGTTATATAAAATTTTCTTGATAAAATTACAGATTTTCATCAATCTTTTTATAAATATACAGATGTTTTGTATGTGAAAGTCCATCAATAAAATTAATTTACCAAGACCCAATGATGTAGAAAAAGTCCCCAGGAAAACCACGCTTTCAAAAATGTGTCTCGTAAGGGCTGTAAAAGTTGTTGCAAGATATTCTAATGTATCATTTGAAAATTAGTAGGTGATCAAACGATTACACTGCCATAGCGTGTAAGCACAAGGGAGCAGTTGTAATTGCACAGCAAAACTTAACTTTGGAATATCTGGGCTATAGAATTTTCTTTTCTACAGCTTTTTTATTTTTTCTTGAGTAAATGGAAGGTAGCTTTTAAGAGCACATTAATACAACTTATTCTACATAAAACTTCATCAACTGCTGTTTGGTTTGTTTTTTTTTTCTCACACTGAAATAACTTAAATCTATTTCTGTTTATACTAACATGGTGCAATGTAGTGTCAGGTTATTTTCCCTACAGGTTATACAGACCAGGCGAGTAATAACTAAGTTGCAATGTTTGAACAGTGTTAATGTTATATTTGATCAGAACTGTCAGTCTCACTGTGCCTTGTACACATTGCACCTCAAAGGTTTGCTTAGTTAAAAAAAGGACTTACGGAGACTCACAGCTTTGACTCATTTTCTTGGATAGCTACAGCGTTTTTATTAACCTCCACACAGTTCAATCACTTGCAGTTTCCAACTTGAGGTAGACACATCAATGCTATCTTTAATTTCTTTATAGATAGCTTACAAGGCATTTGGGTTTGATGTAGGTGTGAAGGAAACAAGACACTCTTTGCTTCAGCTTTTAATTTCAGTGTTGAGTATGGATAAAGGTTAGATAAAAAATTTTTCCTTTCACAGAGTTTGTCTTCACTGCTAAGCAAAAAAAACCCAACAGATCTTATTATAGTATCATATTTCCAATTATTTTTTTTTAAGCTTTGAAGATTTTTCAAATTTTCCCTGTTCATGACAGCTTTCTTTGCACATTACGCTGTGAGAGCTGTTATCACTATAAATGAGTTGTCGAACCTGTATCTTTATATCTTCAACAGAGGTAAGCAAAATTGAAAGATATCATGCCCTCCACTCTGCACTTGTGAGACCCCACCTGGAGTACTGTGTCCAGCTCTGGGGTCCCCATTTTAAGAAGGATCATGTTGAAGCGAGGCCAGAGGAGGCCACAGGAATTACCAGAGGGCTGGAGCACCTTTCCTATGAAGACAGGCTGAGAGAGTTGGAATGGTTCAGTCTGGATAAGAGAAGGCTCTGGGGATGCCTTAGGGCAGCCTTCTAGTACCTAAAGGGGGTGTACAAGAAATCTGGAGAGGGCCTTTTTACAAGGGCATATAGGGATAGGACAAGGGGAATGGCTTTAAGCTGAAAGAGGGTAGATTTAGATTAGATAGAAGGAAGAAGTTCTTCCCTGTGAGGGTGGTGAGGCCCTGGCACAGGTTGCCCAGAGAAGCTGTGGATGCTCCATCCCTGGCAGTGTTTAAGGCTGGACGGGGCTTTGAGCAACCTGGTTTAGTGTGAGGTGTCCCGGTCCATGGCAGGAGGTTGGAACTAGATGAACTTTAAGGTCCCTCCCAACCCAAACCAGTCCTATGATCCTATGCCTCTATGGCAATCCTATGAGTCTATGCCTCTTTTTTAATCCAGAATTTTGTTACTATTTGTTTTTAAGATGCTTTGAAATATTTAGTCTGTTTGCTGCTTACTAGAGAGTATTGTCCTTGCTCGTATTCTGGGGGGTGCTCATTTGGAGTTATTCTTAGCTGCCTGAAATCAAGTTTTATCAAGCTCCATCTGGGAAAGCTTTATTTTCAAACATACTTCTGCTTGTGAATGGTTTGCGCTATTGACTGGACTTTCATTCTTGCGTTTAAAAACATAAATAGAGTCATTACCTTATAAGCTTCTAGCTAAATGTTTCTTCAGCAAAACTGGTAAAATCCCAGTGTAGCTTGCTGGTGATTTAAGGTACTCTGATAAACATTTACATTCACTGTCTGTTCGCTCTCCCTCCTGCTCTTAGACCTCCCAGAATATAATTTTGTTTCAGAATCCATTTTATTTCTCAGCACAAGTAATAATTCATAATGAGACAGGTAGTTTCATATAGCTTTAGGTTCCCCCCCCCCGCCCCGTGTATCTGCAGAAATGGTCTGATTGACCAGGTCCACTGACAGATTTTGTGTTGTTCTCTGCCTGCTATTTAGTTATTGTAGCAGTGTGGTTTGGATTATCTGTGGGCTCTGTCTCTGTAGAGAAAAGATATGGCCTAACAAAGCCTGCCTTGGAAGATCTAAATGAGGTATTTCTCCTTCTCTGTGTTTTGTTTTGTGGTTTGGGGTGAGTTGGATTATTTTTGGCTGTTTTTTTTGAGCCAACTACCCCTGTAGATAACTGCCTCCAGAGTTAGCAAGTGTTGTCATATCCTGTGTGAAGAACAACCTAGAGCTGGTATAAGAAGGTGACTAGAGAGTGTGTTTGAGTAAGAACTTAAATTAGGGCTGCACAGTAAGCATCTCTATTCATCATGAAGTTCTCTTCAGTAGCTCTGGAGCTCTTCCTCGGGAGTTTCCTTCTCTTTGAACTGGAGAGTCAAGTGTGCTTTTATTTTTTTTTTGTTTCTTATCCATTGCACTTTCTGTGTGAAGGTCCAGCAGAAAGTATTGTCCCGCTACTTTATCATTCCAGCATGGTGGCTGGGGCAGTATCCTTGCAACTGTGAACCAAGGGTTCAAAACCATTCAGATTAAGAGATTTACATGTAGTGTTAAGTAGATTAGTAGGAGGAAACTGAGTAGTACCAGCACAGCCGTCTGCATAGGATATAAAAAACATTTTCTATTGTATTCTCTTTGGCCTCTGATGTAAAATTAACTCAATCTATTTTGCCTGTTTACGACTGGCTCAGTCTTCAGCATGCAACCTCATAGATTGGACTCATTCTGGTATTTAGATAGTGTTAACTTTGGTGTTATATAGAGCTCTAAGTTTCAATATGAGGTTTAGATGTGCAACAGGTGAAACTGAAACATTGATCTCAGAACCAGAAGATGGTTCCTTGCTCATTTTACGTAACAGTGTGTAAAATAGATAAACTGGATGTACCGTATACTGTACAGAGTACAAATAACCCATTTCCTAAGAAAGTGGCATCACAGTTTAAAGTGATCATCAGTTTTATGGTGAAGGAACTCCATATTTTCAAAAGTCCCAGCTACTGTCAGATAATCCAAACAATGCAGCTTTTTTTTTTTTTTAATCATTCTTTATTAAATAATTTGCAAGATGTGATTTTGCAACATGCAGCCAGGATTTCCATATTCTCTTTTAATCCTTTGGATTGGTTCTCTGCTCTCCAACGCTCCCCTCCTTACACTGTAACATAAAAACAATTCATACTGCCTTTGGTGTGGATAATCTATATAGCCAAAGCACTGCCTTTCATACAGTAGCTGGTCAAGATCTATTTATCAGGTTGCTTAAAGAACTGAAAATATCTGCTTGTACTTCTTATGCTACACACTGTGTTCCTGGTTTAATAGAGCCTCAGGTTTGTTCATCACTTTTCCTTCAAGATTGCTTTTCCTGTGGCTTAGTTACTGGAGAGTAAAGTAATTCCTGAACTTATACTGGCTCTTCCTAGACAGGTTTTCATGAAAGCATTCAGCTTAGATTTCTTCAGTGCAGCTCGTTTACCCTCAAATTAGTGTATCCCTTCCTCAGTTTCTTTTCCTAAGCCTTCTTCTCAAGTGTCATTGGCAATCATGCTATAAAAGCTTACATGCGTCCCAGACCTGATGGAAACTGGTTGGTGGTGTTGTGTAACTTGTCACGTAAATATTCTTTTTATTCCTAATAGTGATCCTGTGACTCTTTGTATTATAAGAGGCTAGCACATCTGTTAGGTTAGTATGAACCTGGATGGGTTTTTATTCTTCTGTAATCCATCTTGAAAAAGCAATTAAAGTCTGATAAAAATGTCAAAAGGGCACCCCTGTACTCTTACCCCTCCCCCCAACTTAAATGTCTCTTCCATTAAGAGTTTGATTCTTAATTCATGTAAGCCTTCACTTCAATGGGACGCCACTGAAATCAGTGTCATAACATGTATTTCTGGGGATAAGGAACTTGTCCAAGGGGTTTTTTTTACAATAATCAAATAATACAAATGTAATTAGGTGCTAAGGAATCTTGAGATGTCTGCAGTATAAACATTAAACATTGATCACCTGCTGATTTAATTTATGAGCACAAATATATTCCTGGGCAGTGTCTTGAACTTAGGTAGCACACTGACATAAAAAAGAAAAGTAAGATTGAAAAGTCATTAACATTTCTCTGATTGACACTAGAGTGGAAATTCTCAGGCCAGATAATTTATAACAGGAAGAAAATTGCATCATCACCTGCAGCACCAGGAGCAAAACAACAGCCCCTTTTCACTTCTTCATGTCACAAACCCCAGTAATACATATTGCTTCTTATTAAATGTCAATGCTATCATGATAATTTTTAACAAAATAGAAAATCTGTAAGTGACACTGGCTGCTTTCTTTCATCTGGTACTATGCTAAATAAGTAATTAATGCATTTATTTATTGAATCATTAAGCTACTTCAGCATGTCTAGCAGAGTGTAAATGTTTCAGATTAAAATGGTAAGTTACACTTGGGCAGTAAGCTGGGAATTGCTTATACAGAAAACTCAACATACTCAAAATATTTATTTATGAACACAGATTTTTAAAAATATTGTTTGTTATTTCTTCAGCACAAATATTAATTTCCTCCAAACTAAGCTTCCAAAACATCAGATTTTGAGTAGAATTTGCTGAAATGAATGATGAATTTCCCTCAATGTGAAAATAGAAAAACAAGGAAATGAGTTATGCCAACATTCACATCCAAAAGATATGAATCTTTAAGTATGAGCCCATAATTATGCATTTGGTTCATACCTGGAAATGCTCATATCTTTGGTTCCAACTTCGTAAGTCTATATTTGAAAATGACTTGCCATTAGCTGTAATAAACCTTTCAGAAGTTTATTATCTACACATAACATAAAAAGGAATAGCAGAAAACATATCTGATTTGTCTCCTTTTTAATAGAGCTTCAAATATTTAATGCATAAAGACTTCCAGGGCTACCTTGTGTACACATGAGGGATGGGATCTGTCTAGTCTGACTGTAGATATCTAAATCTTATTCAGCCAAGGATTCAGTCTGACAAGCATTTATTTGGATGGCAGTGATGGCTGAAATAGGACCTGTATTCACTGAATGCTGTTCCCTCCATACTCTCTACTGAATTACACTAAGAAATCTGTCAGGGAGTCAGTTATGACTGCTGTTAAGTTGAAACTACCACTGAAATCAAGATTCATTAAATTATGCATTTGTGCCCAGGGTCAGGGTTTGAGGAGGAGAGGAAATAGTAGTGGAAAAGAATCAAGTTAGGGTTCACCTGAGAAATCTTCACCTATCAAAGTACATGGAACAAAACAGGATGCTTCCAAGGATGCAGAGGATGCTAGCTTTATGACGTCTGAATGATCATAGACATTGGGGCAGGGAGATTCCTGATGACTGGAGAAAAGCAAATGTCCTGTCCTCAAAAATCATAGAATCATAGAATAGTTAGATGATGCCAAGATAATGGTTAATTAATAGAAGAAATAATAGTTAGAAGAAGAAGAAATAATAGATAATGACAAGAACCACAATCCGAAGAATTTCAGGCTGTCTCCTGAGAAAATCATGAAGACATTTCTGGATACATGGATTAAAATGAGGTAATTCAGAATAGTCAGCATGGAGTAGCTGTGGGTAAATCCTTGGGCAACTTGCTCTGGCTTCAGTGTTGACTCTGATTGGAGCAGGAGGGTGGACCTGAGACTCTTCACTTCAGCCTGAATGATTCTTTGTCTTAATTATAGTAACTGTATTTGAACTGAGGAGGGTGATGAATGGGAATGGTAAATTTCAGCTGAGGAATTATGATACTTAACACTCTGATCCTATTTGCATGAACAAAATAAGGAAGCATTTTAAAAATTCACGAGATCTACAGTAATTTTGTGTTAGTTTGATATTTCTGAAGATTTAAGTAATGTCAGTTTAGTAAGTGTTTTCCAATAAATACTGTTATATTCATAGCTTAGGAAGAGAATCCAGTGTAATACTACACTCCATGTTGACTTCTGTGTGTTTTTGTTTGACTGTTGTTAATGTACTTCAAGGCAATTGCAAAATATCCACTTACAATCTAAATTAGCTACATTATTAAAATTTACAAAGAATAAGGCAGAGTTCAAAACTTTTGAAAGATTATGTTACAATTATGTGGTAGCTTTTGACAACAATTATGCTGTAATCGCTGTGCTTACAATGTGCAACTTTGTTTTTCTGTGAATTCATTTCCATAAGGACAAAAATATATCAGATAAGGTATCAGAACAGCTATTTATGAAATAGAAAGTTTTATAATCTTCACATGCTAGTTTGGACCTTGTTCACAGTCTACTGAACTAGTGAAAATGAAACTTAACAAAATGCAGAAGTCATCTTAAGGGCTTGCCTATGCCTATATGTCCAAAAGCAGTTAAATATATATTTAGATAATTGTGAGTGAAAATCATCAAAATCATCTAACCTAACTTCATATGTCTAGAAGCTGAACCTGTAAGACCATCTGTTCACCATCCTTTTTGTTCATAATCAAGTGAGAGAAACAAGCTGCTGTTGAGGGTTGAATATGTAAGCTTCCTTAACAGAATCACAGAATGGCTGAGTTTGGAAGGCACCTCTGGAAATAATCTGGCCCAAACCCCTTGTTGAAGCAGGGCCACCTAGAGCTAGTTGCCCAGGACCCTATCCAGATGGCTTGGTGGCTTTTGAGCACCTCTAAGGAGGGAGACTCCACAACCTCCCTGAGCAATCTGTGCCAGTGCTCAGTCACTCTCAGGGAAAACATATTTCCTCACATTCAGAGGAAACCTCCTGTGTTTCAGTTTGTGCCCACTGCCTCTGGTCTTGTCACTAGGTACCGATAGAGCCTGACTCTGTCTTCTTTACACCCTCCTTTCAGGCATTTATATACATTAAGACTGCCCCGAGCCTTCTATTCTCCAAGTTGAACACTCCCGGCTCTTTCAGCCTTTCCTTATATGTAAATTGCTTTAGTCCCTTACCCATCTTTGTGGCCCTTCCAGTATGTCCATGTCTCTCTTGCACTGGAGAGCCCAGAACTGGAAACAGCTGCACAAGTGTGACCTCACCAGTGCTGAATCAAGGGTAAGGATCACTATCAGCCTGCTGGCAACACTCCCAATGCAGCCCGGGGTACTGCTTATATTTGCAGGAGCACATTGCTGGCTCATGCACAACTTGTGGTCCACCAGGACCCCCTGGTCTTTTTCTGCAAAGCTGTTTTCCAGATGGGTGGCCACCAGCATACGCTGGTGTATGGGGTTGTTTTTCCCCAGGTGCAGGACTTTGCACTTCTCACAGTTGAACACCATGTCAGCCCATTTCTCCGACCTGCCAATGATGGCCTGCCTCTGGATGACAACCAAACCCTCTGCTGTACTAGCTGCTCCTCTCAGCTTGGTGTCATCTGAGGTCTTGCTGAGGGTACGTTATGCCACATCACCCAGATCGTTAATGACACTGTCAAGGATCCTTAGATACCCTGGGATGAGTCGTTCTGCCCACCACATATTGCTTATTTCCGTGTGCTAGCTATAGAGAACAACTGTGGTTACTAGATATTATTTAAGCATCTAAATTTGTTAGTTTAGCTTGGTTGCTAAAGCTAGAACAGATGAAGTGAACAATCTGGATTTTAGAGAGGTAGAGCATTCTGACCTCTCAATGGCTCCACATGTTTAGCAACTTCAAATAAGCAGGTTAAGAGATTTATGCCTAATAACATGGAACTGTTTCATACGGCACCTATCACATACTTTCTAGCATAATTTGGAATTACTCACAATGAAACATTCATCACCCTTTTTAATGAATTGTTCGTGATTTATTTGTTCTCACTATTCAGTCCTGTTCTTTTTGTACAGCTTTCCTGTTTCACCAAGTCAGAATCTTTTGGAACACCTTCAGCTATTTCCTGTATTTGCACTTCTCTGTATTTTCCAAATGCTGTTACATTTCCACTTTTTAACTACTTGAAGAAAAAGTCGTGTTTCTATCATACCATCTTCCTTAAGAATTTGTTTTTAACTTCTGAAGTCTCACAATTTTATTAAAAACTCTGCAGTGTTGAGATTAGAATTAATTGTTCTAGATGATATCATGGCAGGCCAAATGAAAACTCTTCCTGCTTTTTGCACATGATATCTATATTCAGTGTCAAGAATCATTGTTAATACCGAGTTACAGTTTTCTGGTCACATATCCTTCCAGAGTATAACAAAATCAAAATATTAGGTACCTAGGAAAAAAAAAAAAAGAAAAAGAACAAAACAGAGTTAAGATACAGGAAAATGCAAATTTGACTTTTTCTTCCATTCAATGCCATGAAAACTTACAGTACTTGAATTTTGGGGTTTTTCTGCAGGTAATATAGAAATTGGGTGAATACCATGAGACAGAGTGTCCTGGGTTCATCTGTAAGTTATTTTTCTCCTTCTTAGTACCTGTTGCAGTGCTGTGTTTTCGATTTTAGTCTGAGAACAGTGCTGATAACACACCAGTGTTTTTAGTTGCTGGTAAATAATGCTTACTCCGATCAAGGATTTTTCAGTATCATGCTCTGCCAGTTAGGAGGGGCACAAGAAGCTGTGAGGGAGCAGAGACAGGACACCTGACCCAAACTAGCCAAAGACATATTCCACACCGCAGCACATCATGCCCAGTATATAGACTGGGGGGAGTCGCCTGGAAGGCCCAGATTGCTGCTTGGGTCAGGCTGGGTATTGGTTGGCAGGTGGTGAGCAATTGTATTGTGCATCACTTGTGTTTATTGTTTTCTTATTCCCTTTTGAGTTTTATATTCTCTCCCCTTATCGTTATTATTATTGGTGGTATCAGTAGTGGTTTTGTGTTATACCTTAGTTACTGAACTGTTCTTATCTCAACCCATGGGGTTTATACTCTTTCAGTTCTCCTCTCCATCCGTCCAGGAGTGGGAGGGAAGAAGAGGGGGAGTGAGTAAGCAGCTGCATGGTTCTGAGTTACCGGTTGGGCTTAAACCGCAACAAAGAAGAAGACAAATAATACTCTGATTTCACTTGTCTGCTTCCTGCTGTGCTACCTGTTCTCACTAATATCATTTGGGCTAGAAAACTACCATGTGCCTCTGCTATTGCAAGGTTTAAGACCCAGTCAAGGATCAATTCCACCTAACTTTATAGAGACTTAACTGAGTTACCTAGGCTAGAAGCTGAGTTTCTGTACATCCCTTATACTCCACACAGAGTGAAATGCCTAACGAAGTTCTGGGTCAGCCTTTGCAAGTATCTCTTTTTATTGACTACGAAGGTATCTTAGGGTCACGGTACAGAAACATGCATTTAAAATTCCAGCTAGAAATCCAAAGATGGGTCAGATGAATCCAGATTTCTATCTGAAAGCATATAGATAGAATGGATCGTAGAAAAGCAAGAAGGACAACTGTATTAGCACTTTTGGCATTGATTTTCCAGGAGAACAAGAATAAGATTTTTTACTTTTTTTTTTTTTTTTTAGAAATAAGATTAATTAGCTTATATACATTTGCTGTACTATCATGGACAGTTAAATATTCTGTAAAATACTTTTGTAGGCAATTCCCCTATAGTTTCTTACAATGAAATAGAAGTCATGGTATAAAATATATGGAGGGTGGACTTTCTGAGAGGGTATGGAAAGAAATTACAGATCCTAATTCTCAAAATATTAACAGTTAAATGCTATGTTTGTTAAAGTAACTTTAAATTCGTGACAGATGATCTTTTACTCACCCTTTCTACCATCTCCAATGTTTTGTCATATAGAAGGGCAGGGTGCACCTAGTTCCTATCAAGTAGCAGCATATTCACCTTAACAGATAGATAGTATATGTTCTCTTCACTTATTGATCTGTTATTTTATTTTAAGAAGTTGAATGTGTTTGGTAGGATGCTTTGAGAGGAGATTATGCTTTTCCTAAAGAGCAGCTAAGCACCCTCCAGAAGTAAAGATTTGAGACTGCTGAGTGTTGCATTTAGAAAAGGGAAAGAAAAGTCATGGGAAGAAGCTGCGCACTGTAAGTTCAGTGACAAAGAATGATGTGAAGAGCAGAACAAGAGTTACACCTCTTGCCTAACAACAACAGTAACATAGTTTTAAGGGCAACCCGTTGAATCCATGGGTTCCTGTGATAATTGGCTGAAGTCTTTCTATTTGCCTTGTCATGCCTATGACGTTCCATATTTTTGATACACGTTTCTTGTGAGAGCTAAAGAGTTAATCTAGTGAGCTGATCTTTTAAGGATATTTTCCTTTTTACTTTTCTGAATTATAGTTGAGATATAGTTGAAGATAAATGCAGGTATGTAAAATTTATCTGCCTGTCATTTGGGAATTATTGTGTAATGCATGAAAAAGTTAAGCTTGCCCACTCTTTATTTGCACTAAACTACTGCCAAAGAGGATATAGGTGCCATAAATGACAGATTAGTTAGGGATGGTCTTTGTTTACTTGTTCCTGATAATCAAGAAAAACTGGTTTCTGTGGGAGCAGAATGCTAAACCGGAAAAACAATTGCAAAATTAATCTTCTTTCATTTTCTTGGCATATACTTTATTGGCATAAACTTAACACAGGAGATATTTCCCTCCCCCCCAAAAAGAAAATAATTACAGAAAGCATCAACATAACTTGTATGCTTCTATTTTCTTAAGATATCTGGTAGGGTCTACACATCACAAATTCTGTCAAATGTGCAAACCTGATAAAGAAACATCCAATGTATGGGGTTGTCTTTGCTGGCAAGTCCTCAGGAAAGAACATCCTTGAGCAGCTCAGCGTTCCCTGAAGACTTTAGAGGGGCACACCATCTTCGTATACC
The DNA here is from genome assembly GCF_037157495.1 of Lathamus discolor. Taxonomy (NCBI): domain Eukaryota; kingdom Metazoa; phylum Chordata; class Aves; order Psittaciformes; family Psittacidae; genus Lathamus; species Lathamus discolor. Next base: position 104,011,450 of record NC_088887.1, read on the forward strand.
ACCAGCCACTGAAGAGCCTGAAGCACTGAAGAGAACAGATTTAGCTAAAGCAGGCCCCATCTGCATGCCTGATTCCCCACCACCCCCAGCCCCTTCAAAACAACAAAAGCAGTTTTTTTGTGAGGTTTCTTGATTTGGCCTGGTTTGGGTTGTGTTTTTTTTAAGCTGAGGTGAATACAACAATGTTGTCTGAGCAAATGTAGGCTTCCAAGTTATGTCCGTTATGTCGTGGGTACAGGTCATCTGCACATGGCAAGGTAGCCCTCAAGAGAGCTCAAAAATTTTGTTTATCTGACAAGAGAAGGGCTGTACAAGGTTTCCTCTCCACACCAAGAATTCTGAGACCATGTGTATTGTGGGTCCATCCCATAAATAGCAGGATGACAGCAGGGGCTCCTTTTTTAGGAGTGTGACAGGGAGGTGCCTGCACAACAAGCACCAGTAGTAAAAACAACAATCTAAAGTAAAAAAAAACCAAACAAAACCAACTCACAATATCCGTTCTCCTGTGAGATTTCGTTTTTGATGAAAACAGTGTTGATAACACATGGATGTTTTAGCTGTTGCTGAGCAGTGCTTATGCAATGTCAAAACCTTTTCTGATCCTCACGCTGCTCTGTTAGTGATCAGGCTTGGGGTGCACAAGGAGTTGTGAGGGGACACAGCCAGGACAGCTGTCCCCAACTGACCAAAGGAGTGTCCCAGGCCATATGGTGTCATGCTCTGCATATAAAGTAGGGGGAAGAAGAAAGAAGGAAGGAAGAGACATTTGAAATTGTGTTGCTTGTCCTCCCAAGTAACTATTACTGCTGATGGAGCCCTGCTGTCGTGAAGATGGCTGAACACCTGCCTGACCATGGGATGGTGAATTAATTCCTTATTTTGCTTTGCTTGCATGTGCAGCTTTTGATTTACCTGTTGAGCTGCCTTTATCTCAAGCCATGAGTTTTCTCAGTTTTACCTTTCTCATTGTCTCGCTTATCCCACTGGGAGGAGTGAACGAGTGGCTGTGTGGGGCTCAGCTGCTGGCTGGGGTTAAACCATGATAAATGATTAAGAAAGTAAGGGGGTTTTAATTGTAGCAGAACCCTCAAACCATACCAGCCTTGTTGCCTTACAATATCATATTGCAAAATGTATATCCACAGGAGACAATGCAAGACAATGCTTGGATCTGGGTACTACATGAGTTCAAGGGATTTAAATCTGGATTTCAGTTTCACCTATTGAAGCTCAACTTAATTCATTCATCCTTGAGCTCTGTCCACAGTTATTATATAACTGTTATAAAATATGTTAATGTAATTGATTAGGTTCAATGAACTATAAAATGAGGATAAATAGCACTATTGCTTCATTTTGTACCTATTTGGTTTTGAATTGTATAAACTCAGTATTGTTTTTATTTGGTACAGTGCAGACTAAAAGTGTTTCTGTTTTAAATGTTTCCAGAGACACCAAGGAGAGATATATCCTGTCATAACAGACACTGTGCAAATATTATTTCCTAGAATAAACGGGTTTCACCTGCAAGAGAAAAATCTGGTATCCTTTATAGCTGCTCAGCCTTTGACATAAATGGGGAAGAACTTAGGCACATTGAAAGTTTTGTGTGGCATCAGAACTGAATTTGGCTCTTGAGACCTGGGAATGTAAAATGAAACTTGGAACTGCCTGTGCTTCATTTGAAGTATAAAACACCTTTTAAAATGTTAAACACCTTTTAAAATGTTAAACACCTTTTTAACTATAAAACCACACTGTTCTAATTTTCTGTAGATGAACAGGTACAAAGAGCATGCTTTTTTCTTCTTTACCAACTCCCTTTAGATTTTCTTGCATGTAAAACTGTTATTTGACTTGTTTACTATCAAACCAATATGGGCAAGTAATTTGCAATGTGTATCATATGACATTTAACTCATACACACCCTGTGCATGCAGATGTCACCATCCATTTCTGTAACTATTTTGTGGGTGAAATTTTATAATATTAAACATACTATCTCTGCCTTAATTTGGTCCTTGCAGTTTCCTATGCATGGGATTATTTTTGTTTGTATCTCCCATGAATTCTTTTACAACATCATTAGATGTAGAAACATCCTGTGAAATTTCTACTTGTGGGAATTTATCCATGGTCTCAGAGAGTGATGTCAGGGACTAGCCTGCATACAAGTTGAAATGGAATGGAATGGAATAGAAGGGAAGGGAAGGGAAGGGAAGGGAAGGGAAGGGAAGGGAAGGGAAGGGAAGGGGAGGGAAGGGGAGAGGAGAGAAGAGTAGAAGAATAGAAGAAGGGAAGGGAAGGGAAGGGAAGGGAAGGGAAGGGAAGGGAAGGGAAGGGAAGGGAAGGGAAGGGAAGGGAAGGGAAGGGAAGGGAAGGGAAGGGAAGGGAAGGGAAGGGAAGGGAGGAGAAGAGGTAGAGGGGACAAGAGGGGAGGAGAAGGGAGGAGAGGAGAAGGGAGGGGAGGAGAGGAGAGGGGAGGAGAGGAGGGGAGAGGAGGGGAGAAGGGAAGGGAAGGGAAGGGAAGGGAAGGGAAGAGGTGGAGGGGAAGGGAAGGGAAGAGGTAGAGGGGAGGAGAGGGGAGGAGAAGAGGTAGAGGGGAGGAGAGGGGAGGAGAAGAGGTAGAGGGGAGGAGAGGGGAGGAGAGGGGTGGAGAGGGGAGGAGAGGAGGGGAGAGGAGGGGAGAGGAGGGGAGAGGAGGGGAGAGGAGGGGAGAAGAGAAGAGAAGAGAAGAGAAGAGAAGAGAAGAGAAGAGAAGAGAAGAGAAGAGAAGAGAGAAAATAGAAGAGGAGAATAATTCAGTTGGAAAGGGCCAACAATGATCATCTAGTCCAACTGCCTGATCGATTCAGGGTTGACTAAAAGTTAAAGCATGTTGTTAAAGGCATTGTCCAAATGCGTCTTAGACACTGACAAGTTGGGGCACAGATCACCTCTCCAGGAAGCCTGTTCCAGTGTCTGACCATCTTCTCAGTAAGGAAATGCTTCTTAATGTCCAGTCTAAACCTTCCCTTGTGCAGCTTTGAACCATTCCCAAGTGTTCTGTCACTGGATACCAGGGAGAAAAGATTAGCACCTCCCTCTCTACTTCCCCTCCTCAGGAAGCTGCTAGAGAGCAATGAAGTCACCCCCTAAACTTCTTTTCAAATGAGACAAACCCAGAATCTTTAGCCACTCTTTACATCACATTTCTTCGAGCCCATTCACCACCTTTATTGCCCTCCTTTGTACACATGCAAGGACCTTAACATTCGTCTTAAATTGTGGGCCCAAAACTGCACACAATAGTCAAGATATTCTGCAGCACCAGTGCTGAATACAGCATCAAAATTACTCTTTTGACGGGATAGTTATGCTGTTTGAAGCACCCTAGGGTGATGTTTGCCCTTTAACTGACAGGGCACACTGCTGGCTCCTGTTGACCCTGCTGTCAACCAGCACCTCCAGCTCCCTTTCTGCAGGGCTGCTCTTCAACCACTCCTCTCTGAATTTATACTTGTGCCTGGCATTACTCCCTCCTAGGTGCAGAATCCAGGACCTGGTCTTGTTAAATGTCATGTCATTGATGATTGCTTCAGTCTACCTAGATCTGTCTGCAAGGCCTGTTGTCGCTTAAGAGACTGCACAACACCTCCCAGCTTAATATAATCTGCAGACTTGCTTATGGTGCATTCAGCTCCTGCATCCAGATCAGTGATAAAAATATTGAAAAGAACTGGCCCTAAATTAGGCACTGAGGAACACCACTGGTGACCAGTTGCCAGACCCATTCACTGCACCACTTTGAACCCTACCCTTCATTCAGCTCATCACTCAGTGCACTGTGGACCCCTCATCCCACAGTCTGACAACTTCCTATCTAAAGAGGATGCTATGAGGGACACTGCCACAAGCCTTACAAAAATCCAGAAAAACTGCGTCCACCACATCCCTTTATCCACTAGGCAGGTGGCCTTATTATAGAATGATATAAAATTAGTTAAACAGGACTTTCCCTTTGTGAATCCATATCGACTATGCCTGATGATAGCATTGTTCTTTACATGTCTTTCAACAGCACCCATTATGATCCTATCCATAATTTTTCCAGGAACTGAGGTTAAACTAACAGGTCTGTAGTTCCCTGGATCTTCCCTCATGCCCTTCTTGTATATTGGCTACCTTCCAGTCAGCATGGACATACAATTTCAGGAAGCATGAAGAATGTCTTTATATTTATGTGCTAGGTGCCCTAAATATGAATTTAGAGGATCACCCTTAAAGGTAAACTCTCTAGAATATCAGCTTCAGTGTTGCCCTGCCTGTTGGAAATTACAGTGGAAATAATAAATATTGTAGACTACATCAGAAATTTACTATATTCCACTAAGAAATTAACTGAAACTACAGAATCATTTTCAGACAGACAGCAGCCAGTTTCCAAACTTTAGATAACAACCTGTTTGCTATTTTGAAAGTGTTGAGCTAACAAACACTACTTACCAGAAAAAAACCCTTATCTTACTTTTTAACTCTAGAATCACATCTGTGTTGTGCTCTCATTTCTTTATGAACAATATCAGAAATTAGTCAGCCAATTCACTTTAGAATATTTTAGGTTAACTGCCATAACCTCTGTGCTCCTTGGCTCAGTAGTCACAGCAGTCTAAGCAGAAGAAACTGTGGCCTTGGTCAATAGTTTCTGTACAAACAAAATGCTGGTGAATATAGCCATTATACATTCCAGCATGTTCTTACCTCTATTTTAGAAACAGCGGTATTTAAAGAAGCTTCATTGCTTCCTAATTATACTTACTTCCCGCCCTTTTCCCCTCATTAAAAACAGAGCAGTCAGCACCTCAGCAATTATATCATCATCACTAATTTTCTTCCTCTTCATTTATTAACTAGATTCTTTTGCTCTCATTTATTTTTTCTCTGCATATAAAAGTTATTCTTCTTTCTTTTTTTTTTCCTAATAATGTTTTTGTTACTAGTTTTTTGTTTAGCATTAATATCACTGTCAGAAATGATAAGGCTGGATTCTGCTTGATTTCATACAACCAGAAATCAGGAAACAAGTTAAAAGACTGAAGCAGGACAATTTAAACCAAATTTTCAGCAAAACAAGTTTGCTTTAATCCTGGATCCTGCTAGTACTTTGTCTTGCATGACCTCTTTGGTTTTTGACTTTTGGAAAACAAAGTGATTCTAGAATACTGGTCATGAAAGACTCAATATTCAGGTGATTATGATAGATCTACTAAATGTTGTGTCATGGTTATGCGGGAGGCAAATGACTTCTGTGCCTCTGTTACAATGACTGGAAATCTAACTGTCGAGATTGGCTTTGGCTCGCATGTAGACCTGGTGGCAGGGTGCCCAAAGCACCCTAAGTATATTTTGTAAATCTAAATGAATTAAGTTTTCATACATGTGTCTGAAATGATCTTACATGCACAAACACAAAGAATATGCCCAAAGCCATTTAATTTCCATGCTATTTGTTGTGCAGAAGTGATAAAATTACTGTCATATTGGTATAACGCAGTTGTCCTGGGTTCAGCTGTAATATTTTTCCCCTTCTTAGTAGCTGGTACAGTGCTGTGTTTTCGACTTCAGTCTGAGAACAGCACTGATAACACACTGATGTTTTAGTTGTTGCTAAGTAGCGCTTATCCTGACCAAGGACTTTTCAATCTCGTGCTCTGCCCATGAGGAGGGGCACAGGAAGCTGGGAGGAAGCAGACTCAGGACAAGACACCTGACCCAAACTAGCTAAAGGGGTATTCCATGCCACAGCACATCATGCCCAGTGTATAAACTGGGGGGAGTTACCCCGAAGCCCCAGATTGCTGCTCAGGTTGGGCTGGGTATGGGTCAGTGGGTGGTGAGCAATTGCATTGAACATCACTTGTGGGTTTTTTGTTGTTTTGTTTGTTTGTTTGTTTTCTCCCCCTTTTACTTTTATATTCTCTTCCCTTGTTACTTCCTTTATCATTATTGTTATTGGTGGTAGCAGTAGTGGTTTTGTGTTACACCTTAGTTACTGGACTGCTCTTATCTCAAGCTGTGGGATTTGCATTCTTTCAACTCTCCTTGCTGTCTCGTAAGGAGTGGGGCCAGGGGGGGAGAAGGTGGCAACTGAGTGAATGGCTGTGTGGTTCTGAATTTCCCTCTGGGCTTAAACCACAACAATAGTATGTATATTATAGTAACTTCATAGGCTTCAGTCAAGATAAGGATTGCAGAGTAGCAGATACTCTCAAAATGCACATCATCATAGAATTCCTATTCCTCAAAACTCATGCATTCTGATAAACACAACCCCCTAAATATTTTTCCCATAAGACTTTCATGTAACTTTTTAGATGAAAATGTGTCCCTTGATTATTTACTTCCTTGTACTTTTGAGGTCTTTCCAGCAAATTTATTCCAGACCTTCCCACTTGTCTCCTGTTGCATTGTGTTAAGTAGCTTTCCTGCTGATCACAAGGTTATTTCCTGCTCTAGTCCTCTTTCTGATCACATACTTTCAGCATTTTTCTTTGTTCTTCCTCAATTTCTCCTGCTGTTATCTAATAGCTTCCACAGATGTTATCACTGTTTCATCAATTCCTTTTTCTGACGAATGCTGATTTGCATATCTGTCTGTATCTCTGAAATATTCTCCTAACTCCTCCCTCTGATTACAGCATGCAGCTATGTGGGGCTCCTCTAAACCACTCCTGCTCTTTAAATAAAGTCATTCTTCACTGCACTGTGTGCTCCCTTCAAAGAACCATTATTCTGCAGCTACCAGTAGATCATGTATTTGCTCTGTTCCCTTTCACTGTCGTTACATTGGACTCCCTCAGTAATGTAATGTTCTCTCATCAGTTCGTGGTTTTCCCATGTCTCCCAAGTGCCTTCTAAATAGGAAATGGGTATATGCTTTGAAGTTCATGCAAAGTTCAATCTTGGTATTATCAATAGCAAGCCCTCTTTTCTGTCCAAAATCTCCAATGAACAGTCTTTTTCCCTTTCAGTCTTTTCTTATCCTTTTCTATGTGGACACTCCGAGTGTTCATCACACCAGCTTTTATTACTTCTTTTTTCCCCTGCATTCAGGACTGAAGCTGTTTCACTTGGGATCTTCCTTTAGGTGACATATAACTCTTTTTTGTTGAACCCATAGCCGTTTCTTGCATCAACAGCTGATCTTGAAAGCCTTCTAGGTAAAAGGAGAAAGACTGCAACAGTCAGCAGCATTTTCTGGGCTTAGATTTATTTTCTAATCTGCCAAAACACATGCATTTCACGTCTCTAACAGCCTGGCTGGAATGCTAGACATTCATCAGGGCTGCTGACATTACTCAATAGCTCTTCCTTTCCTTTATCATCCTCTTTTCATGTGTTTTTTCTGCCTTGTCTTTCACCAATCTTACAGTCAGCAGCTATGGGGAAGTGCCACACAGACGAAGAGCAATGATAAAGGAGAAGAAAGAACACTAGTGTCTCCAGTATCAGTGCTCTGCTATATAGGCAACCCAACTCTTAGATACAAATACTACCCAATATCATGTACCCACATATACCAGCACCCTACAGCAGCTGCCAATGTCCTATTGTAGTTGCTGCACTGTTATTGCTCAAGCCTGCCTGATACACTAAGTCCTTCTGTAAACCAGTCACTATTCTTCTGTCCTATACCAATGTCCGCAGCAACTAACTCAGCTTCCCTCATGCTTCCTTCCTCAATTATTCTTTCAGTCTCCTGCATGATCCAGGCCCATCCTTCTACATTCCTCTTCTTTTATTCAAAGAAATGCTGAAAGTGTGAAGGCCACAGTAGCATTCGTTTTTCTGAAATATGCAGATTTGGTGTGCTTAAATATCTACTATCATTTGCCCTGGTTGCGAGAGTAAGGAATTAGTAATCTTCATTTTTGAGGAAGAGCAGAGTTGGAATTGCAAAGCTCAGCAATTCTGCACATCCTCCCTTTTAACTCATATTTTCTAATTTTCCTTCCTCCCCCCACTTCCTCCCATATTTCACCCCACAGATTCTGGTAATGTGTATTCTGGAAAGACATACTACAAAGAAGTTACTTCTTCTCTGCCTCTATTGCTTCTGTGGAAGATGAGTCACTGTACAAACATGATAAGATTAGCATCCTGTCCTCTTGTGGCCTAAACTGTCAAAGTCAATGTAAAAAAAGAAAAGTCAGTCTATGGCGGTCATTATCCAGATTGTGTGAGTCGTGTCAGAAAAAAACAATCAGTCTCCTGCTAGCACACTATGTGTCACAGGTTTATTGCACTGATCCTTTCTCCTGACTATCATAAATATGACATGTTGCTTTAATAAGTTTTGTAAAGAAAGTGCGGGATAAATAAGATGCTGCTAGTGTTCTGTACTACTGCACTTGTATTCTTGTTTGTTTTATTTAAATAAGCATTATTAAATAAACAGGAAATATTTCTTCTTAATTCAAATTCAAATGGACAACACTGAGCAACACTGAGCAACTGAACACTGCTTGTTTGTAGACACATTACTGTTATTTACCAAAGCAGATCTTCATTGACACTTCTCATGTCAGCAAATCTGAACAAATAACCCTTGACTGGATATAAGCAGGTCTTAGATGGTTTCTTTTTTTTTTGGAGTTAGAAGGACACATTATTGTTTATCATAGTAATATATTTTTCTGACATATTGATGTTACATTTTGCTGTTAAAATCAATCAGTCTGAATCTCTAGAGAGTTTGATTAATGAAATGCTAGAAAACTTTTCTCTTCTAGCTTTTAATTCCTTTTTAGCAATTCAAAAAGCTGCTCTTACAGTTGGAGTAAAGATTGTATTTTATGGAATTTTGACTTTTATATGATCGTTCTTTTCTGGGAACCTAAGTCATTTTATCCACATTATATTTTCATGAATGTATAGATGTTTCATACTCCCTTATCTCCAAGTATATTCATAAAGCTGCACATTTTTTCTTTTTTATTTAGAGAATAGAAACAACTATTACATCAACTTTCAAAATCCAATAAACTTAGACTCTTGTTTGTTGTATTTGTGTAGCAGAACTTTCTTCTGTACTTAAACTACATTTATTTTTGATATAAAGAATTATTGTTGTGTGAGACTAAAACTATTTGCAAGAGGAAATGTCATTAGCACCTGATGTGCTTCAGCAACTTATGGAACTGGATATCTAAGACTTTGTCCAAACAACCCTTTCTTATATAATATATTTTTCTTCCAGAAGATCTGTTTACATATACAAAAATATTTGATGCTTTTTTTTTTGATTACCATCAGTCTACAACTATAAGGTGTTTTCCTAGCTCTGAATAGTTTGAGTCATATTTTTTGTTCCTACTGTAATTTTTCTACAGCTTTTAAGGGTGTAAATGCAAGAACTACATGCAGTTTCTAGTCCAGTAATGTCATGTAATGAGGGAAAAGATACTCTCTCAACTCTTCTCAGATATTCCTCTGCACTTACATTGAAGAGTGATATTAAGATATCATTCTAAGCTGCTTGCCCACTGTGACTCTTTCTCTCCTGAGTTGTTGTTTTCCAATATATAGTCATCATTCCCCAGCTTTTTTGGACATGTTTTTCCTCATATGGATTTTCTTAATCTAATGGTATTAATATGGCTTTCCATCACTGTTTACCAATCCTAACTGTAATTTGAAAATTATTTCTCCACTGTTATATGATTTATTCCAATTCATTTCTTCAAGCACAGAAATGGCACCTTACCTTTAGTAATGGCTGAACAGGTTGAAACCTGTTTTGAGTTCAGTGGAACCTCAGCTTCTCAGCTGAAGGACTTAAGCAGCAATGTTGGCTTAACTTTGTTGGCTGCATGCCTAACTGTTTGTTCCCATCCCCATTCAGGAACATGGTGCTCTTTTCATTGCGTCAGCTATATCATATAGGGTTAAGATTACTCAATCCATTTTTAAATCTCAGAAGCATGAGTTAGATAGGGAGCAAGAATTTCTTAAGCTGGCATTCCTGCCAAACCTACTGTATTATGGATTTGTGGCTGCAGCCAATTCCTACTTCATTTAACATAGGAATTATTGATATTTCATACTTAAAGGAGAAAAAAAAAAAAAAGAAAACCAAACCAAAAACCACAAAACAACAACAACCAAAAAAACAAACCACAAAAAAACACAAAACAAAAAAAAAAAACCCAAACAAAACAAAACAGAGCCCAAACAGCTAGGGTGATATGCATATTTAAATCACTTTCCAGCAGATGTGGTATCTTCACAGAAACTATACCAGTGGATAACAAATGGCAACCCTTTTTAAAGTGACAGAGAAATCTTTTATGCCTAAAAGGCTTGTTCTAGGTTAGGAGATGTATTAACAAATTAGCTGGTGTAAATTTGGACTGCATTACTGACCATGTGAACACGTAAATGATTTTTAACCTTAACTACAATATCTTTCAGGAGTTCTGGAAAATATTTCCATTCTTCACTATAAAAGCACAGGAAAATACTTATTTTTAAGGGTTAATAGGAAAAGGAAAGGCTAAATAACAAAATTATGCATTACTATGCTATTTCATGTTCTCTATAATGTGTTAATGGTTTCCTAGTAACAAACATAAAGCATTACTAGGTATTTTAAATGGAATAAAATACTGTCTACTGTAATTAGCAGCTATTCAGCTTCTGAGAAAATTGAACCATGAATGCCTACTTCATTTGTCTGTACTTGATTATTGAAGTATATCACACAATTTAGAGCTGCCTTTTGTTATATTTGCATCTCAAATCTTATATAAGATATATTAAAAAGACCTGTAAAGCTAAGCTGTTACAGATAACCTCAGTAAATGAAATGGAAGTAGTCTTTCTCCCTTAAATTATCATAAAATTTTTGGTCTAAGGTATTTTAAGATACAGTATATGTAAGTAGAATATATATAAGGCATGCTACCAGGTTTAAAGTGTTTTAACCTAGTTAAAATGTCTCAAATGAAATGTGACATGCAAGTTAATTCTAAAGAGGTTTTTTTTCATTTGAAAGCAAGCTAGGGTTTTACAAGAAACAGAATCTCATTCCAGGTTTTTATATGTCAATTTAGTCCATGACTTTGGTAAAGCTACACATTATTGACAGTAGATATTCTACTCTGTTTCCTCTGGTAGAATGATGCGAATATGAACAGTTTATGCTTTACAGCATTGTAGTACTTCAGTTTGAGAAAAAAAGATTTCGAGATGTGAAACAAGGGCACAAGGATAATTCTGCCTTTGGAATTTTAAGAGTAATGTCATCTCTTCCCACTGCTGAAAGGTCTTATAGACTGTGAACTCATTCTCTGAACACAGTTTACTACAAAATGCGTCTGCATCTTCATCATTTTTGCCTTTGTGTCCGTAGAAAACAGGCCATGATTTCTTCAGACTGTGGATTCTTCTTAATGCATCCTGCTGCTGTAACAGGCTTATGGTTGCAATGTCACAGACCATTAATTTAACCTTACCATTAACACTCTAGTGTCCATATTGCGCACAGCTTTGAAACAATAACTACAGTAATGGAAATTCCCAGAATTCAAGACAATATCATATTGTTCTTTACTCCCTTGTATATACTTCTGATTTATGTTTTTTTTTGTACTACTGTTTACACAGACTGTATGGCATATTCTGTTATATTACCAATATATCTGTAAGGAAGAGATAGAAATTTGTTACTTGGAAGCCCCATAAATTCTCAACATTGGCACTGTATCAAAGGCAAGTCAGTTTGAGAATGCATTTTTGTTCATGGTAAAATAGAGGATCAGGGTAGATGATACAAGCGCACTAACATATGACTGATGAGGATATCTGAGACAGCAAAAGGCATTGTCAGCTGTTGCTTTGCTTTCACGCCTTGTCTAGACTCAAAGTCCCATGCAGTAGGCTCAAACAGACTAATATTGACTGCATCTGAATGATAAAACCCCATGACATTATAATTACATTTTTGTGGTATCCATGAGAGGCATTTGCCAATGATGTGCCATTTAAGGGAAGCTGGGAATTAGCGTTTTTCTAAGCCAACTGTTTCATATTTTGCTATGTGACTGCATAAAGAATGGCAGACTGTATTACCATTATAAACCTTGTATAAATAGAGAAAATAAAACAGTGAACTATACTTTTTAATGCACCAAATTTTCAGTGAAATGTGAGACTGAAGGGAAAGTAATTATTGTGGAGGAGTTCAATTCAGTTAATGAAACCAAACGCTTTAGCCCCATTCTGATTTGCTACCTTATTGTTCAGAAGGCTAAAATTTCCACATCAAATAATTTGATTACTCCACTGCAGAAGTGTTTTGTGGATTTTTTTTTCGTAATAAATGCAGTGCTTTTCTTTATATATGCAACACAGTTTGCATATACTCATGTGGACTTACTTTTCTGCCTAAAAAGTTCTCTATTAATTTTTCAGTACTATAGCAGAACACTGTGATGGACAGGTTTGACATAGTAAGGTCTACTCCATTTTCTTGTGTGAGCACCATTTTTATTGTAAGATTAGAGTGATTGAATAATTACATTTTGTCCTCCACCTCTCCAAATCAGCATGCATACAGCAGTAGGTTAGAGTGTTCTCAAGCATGAAATGATACCAAATTATTATGTGATCATTAATTTAATTCCAATGACTCAAATACTCACACTCTTTGACAAGATATTCCTTAAGTCACGGAAGGAAGTCATGTGAGGGAGGGAGACAGCAACTTCATTGGAAGAGCATCTCAGCTCGTTAGGTTCAGTAGCAGTATCATTTCAGTTGGATCTACAGGACATCCAATCAGAGACCTTCTCAGAATTCACCATAACTACCCCCTGGCTTCCATACTCCAGCTATATAATACGCTCCTCAGTTGTACCTGTCAGACTAGTACCCAGTAGAAGAGCAACCTAAGATTGAGAACTTCAGAAATTGCTTTAAGTCCTTCAGTTCAAATATTGGTTCTGGCGATTTTAGGGAGGTGAGCAATTCTGCTTTCTACACAACATCTGTTGCTTTACAACTTAGAAAGTGTAGGACAAGGTTGGGTTGGAAATCTTGGCAAGGCGCTGCTGGGTTCACCTTCTCCTTTGTATACCACAAGAGAAAGAATAACATGAATCTTTCAGGGCACTAGCAGAATAAACACGCAAAAAGGTGGACATTATTTCACTGAATATAGCCTTCTAAATGTTAGCTATCTTACTGAAAATAATGAAGTACACATCAATACATTTACTGGAAAGAAACATGAAAAAGAGAGGTCAGTCAAGCCCATCCTAAGAAAAATGTCAAAGATAGATAGGCATTACATCCCAGAAATGTCTACTTCTTTCTAGTATGAGAGAGGGAATCAAGATGACAGGTTTAGGTGGACTAATAAGGAGAGAGTAATCTGTTTAGGACTATTTGACCAACAGTTTTGCCCCCTAATCAAGGAAAGTCTATAGGTGTGAAGCATTTGCATCCTTCCTGGAGAAAACAGTTTTCTGATTGGAAACCTTCAAGTGCGTGGTGCAATATGAGGGGTTTATTTTCCTACTGAAACAGAAAAGTTTTGGACTTGACCAGAGAATGCAAGTTGCTAGGCAGACATCCTATGTATACGAATTTAAGGGAGAAATCCCTGAAGAAATCTCTGTGATTTTTGAGGGCATCATGATTTCGTAAGGATGCAGCCTTACTGAATGGGATTTACTTAATTTAATGGTAAGAGCAGCCTGTCATTTGGTCAAAGAACTGCAGCATGCTACAGGAAAACATATACTATAATTTCTGAATTATGTTTGCTTTTATTCTTTCATTATTTTCACTTCTTCAGTTTAAAGAATGTTATTGATGCAAACATAGAGATTTTATTTCTCTGCCTAAATATGAGAACATGGGTCATGACAAGTGAATGTAAACCAGTGCAGCTCCAGAAAGGTGGAGAGCAGGCTAAGAAGCAGAAACAAATCAGAATTAATTTGCAGAGTTAGGAAAGATACTAATTTTATTTGAAAGGTTGGAAATATTGTGGATGAATTCTTCAAGACACAAGCACCAGTACAGAAAACGGGCACTCTGTGCTGTTTGAACAAGTAATATTTTTGCAGTACATTTTCTATAAACTGAGCAAAAATGAGGATTAGGACCTAATAAAGTTGCAGTATGCAGCAAATGAGTTCATATTACAACAATGAACTGTTAACTGCACAAGGTTTTGAAAATCGAAACACTATAAAAAATAATTGATGGGTAATATTATTTATTTAGATATTTTTAGTGCTTGAGGTTAACAGGTATTTGTCTCCCTTCCATCAGCAAATGCATGCTTTTAAAGACAAATCATGCTTAAAAAGCCAGATAGCTCTTACTCAGTAATAAATGAGAAGGCACTGAAAGACTTAAATAGCATTCCTATAGATTGCTTCCATTTCTCAGAACACTCATTGCAGAATTTTTTCTTCCTTTAGGAAATCTCTAATGTAAAAATATGACTAGATAGAGTGTATATCTCCCAAGTGTGTCAGTCCTCTGAAGTACTGAATGGCATCTATTAATTGAATGATTTTGATTGACTACTCTGAATCATCATCTCCTAAGGGTAAACTTGATATACTGAAATTAAACTTTTCCTAGTGATTGTCTGATGAGCAGTAAGGAGTATCTTGAAAAGATTTACTCTTTGTATTCAGCCAAAGTCTTAGAGTAACCTATTGAAGAAACTACACTCAGAAATTCCTTTCAAGGTTTATGTATAGTCTAATGCATGAAAGTACTTGGAAAGAACTCAATACAGTACAGGTGTTCACCATATATGAAGATGTCCATGTATTGTGCTATAATTAGTATTGAATCATTTGATGTGTAGAAAAAAATTCTAATGAAGGGAGGTACAAAAAATTTTTCATAATCTGAAATGCTGGAACATTTAATTGTTCAGTAGCTCATCCTCTTTTATAAATATCTCAAGTTAGGGAGATGAGCCTGTAAAGATTTCAAGTTATTTTTTTGCAAGAAAAAAAAATAGTACGTGTGGAGTAGGGTTTCACTTTGACATCAACAGTGTGTATTTTCAATAGATGATGGTCCTTTTTGTATATAAGGTGCTAGTAAGGGCTATTAGTAGAAACATCCATTTGTATGTCCAAAAGGAGTACAGAATGCTTAAAAAAGATAGAGCATATATTAAATATATTAAAAGATATTAAAAGCCAGTTGTGCTTAATGTAATGGAGGCTTGGGAACACAATCTTATGCATCTTCTCCTTTTGGGGGAGTCCATTTAAAGCGTTTCCCAAATCCATACACTCGAGTCATTCCTCTCTCAAGGCATACAAGGCTCCTACTTCCCACCTTTTTCCAGGAAAGGAAAGCAAGGTGCCACATTCCTCATGGTAGGAGTCAGTTTCTGATTTATTTTATTTTCCCTTCCCAGTCAGCATTTTTAACTGCTCCTTAAACTAACTAGGCTTCACACACGGGGTGCCTCTTCTCAGTGGGTGGTCTTTTTATCCCTTTCTAGTCCTGGTGGGGAGCACATGCAATCATTACATACACATGCAGTCATTACATACATGCAGTCATTACATTACATACATTACATTGCAGTCATTACATACACATGCAGTCATTACATTACATACACATGCAGTCATTACATACACATGCAGTCATTACATACACATGCAGTCATTACATACAATTCTGCTTCTGAAATTGGCAGCAATATGGGGAAACTGTACATAAACATGCACGTAATATTTTTTATTTCTGAATTAAAAGAATTTTAAATCCTCACAGGAATTTCTAAAGCTGTATGCAATACTAAAGTTATTCCTTACTTTATACCTGGTGAGGAGGAGCAAAGATCCTAAAGCTAGGAAAACAAGGTCTGAATGAGATCTCAGGAGTCTCTTTCAACATGGTCTAGCTACACCAAAATCATAAGTTACAGAAACTTTTCAGACTTACAACTTAAAGAGTAAGACTTGCAGATGTCAATGTTGGGATGTCTTTTTTTTTTCTTTTTTATTTCCAGATCTGTAATCAAATTAGGGTACTGATTTAATCATACTTATACTCAAATTTAGCTGAATTCTGCATCCTTTTCATAAGTGTATTCATCAGGATGGATTAATTAAAAAAAATCATTCTCTTCCTACTGTATAATATCGACTGTTTCTTGGCCAAAGTTGCCTCTACACAAAGAGAATTGAAATTCAAGTATCACATGGATCCTTTTTGCCACCTTCAATCTATTTCTTAGCTCTGAAAAGGCTCAATAGGCATAGCTTAGTGTAGCAGCTTCAAAAGAGCTGGAGATAATGTGGAAATGTGAAAGAATTTTTTATGACACTGATTATACATTACGTACCCTCCCATGGAAAAAATTTATCATCCATTTCAGTGTATACGTGTTTGCATGTACCATGCGTGTCTATGTATTAAACTTGCTCCTCTGCTACTTGCTAGCTGTAGCTCTGAATTTTTTTACTAACAGAAGGGAGAACTGCTAGTGTCAATAATTTTCACTGACAGGTCTTCAGACTGGTAGAGTGACAATCAGTATTCTGTATGTAGTCACCTCTGTCAATTGGAAACTTGGTCTAGAAAAGAGAGTATTAAAAAATTTCCTTGTGAAGCATTGCTCTAAGAAAGACTGACTGTAAATAATATCAGCTGCAGTATGTTGATAGTTATGAAATCATAAAATTTTAAGACCAAACTCTATTTGTACAGTGACTATGATTTCCCAAACTGATAGCTTTTATTTTTTTAGATGTCTTATTCTTCTTTATAGAACATCCTTAATTTCCCAGAAATAACTATATCAATATTGTGTTCTTCCCCATGTAATAATATCAGGTAAAATACTGGTTTCAGCGTAATAGAAACACGTGTCTGCACTATAAGCCAAGTTGGATATCGTGTGCCTTTATTACTAATGCCTTCAGTCCATCTTTGAAACACTAGCTTCTGTAAAATGAGTGTGCCTTCACTACTGGCACAGTTTAAATAGCTCATCTGCACAAGGATCTGTTTGCTTTCCCTTATTTATTTCCCTTGTTTATCCTAGCTGATACTCCCATAGTTTTCCTTTCTATTTCAAGAGGATCTCTGAGGTGTGAAAAAATATGCATGTGATATGAAGTATAACAAAAACGTATCTTGTCTCTTGCCCTGAAGGTGTCTAGCTCATCCTTGCATGATCATCACAGTGGTAGGATCTGTCATTGGAGAGGTACAAGCAGGAGATGCACTCCTGTGAACATTAGCTCTTCTTTTTCTATCAGGATAAGAGCGGAAAATAATTCTCTGAGTTGGGCTGATATCAAGATTTGGTATTTGACCTTGGTCATGTTTCCTAGCACAGATAGCCAAGTATGCTCTTGTCAGCCAATGTTTGTTAGGAGAGAGGTTTCTGCAGTGCACACAAGTAGCCACCTCTATTTCAGACTTGATGGTTGCATTCCACAGTATAGTATGTTATGGCTGTAACAGCTGAACCTAGAGGACACAAGGCTATATACCTGATACTGCTCACATACTTTTCGTGGCTGTATCTCTGCTCTGTACAAATACTTTAAATATTTACATTTCTGTATGACAGTGTCCCTTTATTACTTCAGCGTCCCATACATTCTAAATACCTGTTTCCTTTACTCCTTTTCCAAATAATTTTTTTTCCTACTCCTGTTCCTCAAATATCAAGGAAAAATATCATTTCAGGAAAATTTGCCAAAAAAATGGATATTGAATCTTAAAAAATCATATCAAGTGAAGACCCAGCCTAAACTTTTCTGTTAAGGGCTCAACATCCCATAACTTGAATTCAGGGCAGCTCTGCAGTTACCATCTAAACTTGGATTTCTCTGTTGTGAACATGTAAAAGATATCTGTCATACTAGTTTGTGCCCAGCACAAGCTGAATGCAGTCTTTAAATAACTCATTCAATGTTTAGAACAGGAAAATTACATTTTGTTTGTCCCTCTTTGCTGTGAGGCAAGAGGTGAATTTTTATTCATGTCTTTATTTATCCAATTTATTCATCAGGTATTTTATGTCCCTAAATTATCTAGCTAAAAACTCAGAGTACACAGATAATTGCTATAAGAGAAAATAACATTTTGAAACCCAGTTGTTTCTGTCTTTAAAATGTACACAGTTTTTTGGGTTTTGTTTGGGGTTTTTTATAGATCACAGAATCCCAAGGGTTGGAAGGGACCTCAAAAGATCATCTAGTCCAACCCCCCTGCAAGAGCAGGGTAACCTACAGTACATCACACAGGAACTTGTCCAGGCGGGCCTTGAATATCTCCAGTGTAGGAGACTCCACAACCCCCCTGGGCAACCTGTTCCAGTGCTCTGTCACTCTTACAGTAAAGAAGTTCTTCCTGATGTTAACGTGGAACTTCCTATGCTCCAGTTTACACCCATTGCCCCTTGTCCTATCACTGGATATCACTGAAAAAAGCCTAGCTCCATCATCCTGACACCTGCCCTTTACATATTTGTAAACATTGATGAGGTCACCCCTCAGTCTCCTCTTCTCCAAGCTAAAGAGACCCAGCTCCCTCAGCCTCTCCTCATAAGGGAGATGTTCCACTCCCTTAATCATCTTTGTGGCTCTGCGCTGGACTCCTTCAAGCAATTCCCTGTCCTTCTTGAACAGAGGGGCCCAGAACTGGACGCAATATTCCAGATGCGGCCTCACCAAGGCTGAGTAGAGGGGGAGGAGAACCTCTCTTGACCTACTAACCACTCCCTTTCTAATGCACCCTAAGATGCCATTTGCCTTCTTGGCCACAAGAGCACATTGCTGGCTCATGGTCATCCTCCTATCCACCAGGACCCCCAGGTCCCTTTCCCCTTCGCTACTTTCCAGCAGGTCACCCCCCAACCTGTACTGGTACATGGGGTTGTTCTTCCCCAGATGCAAGACTCTACATTTGCCCTTGTTAAATTTCATCAAGTTTCTCCCCGCCCAACTCTCCAGCCTGTCCAGGTCTCGCTGAATGGCAGCACAGTCCTCTGGTGTGTCAGCCACTCCTCCCAGTTTTGTGTCATCAGCAAACTTGCTGAGGGTGCACTCAGTTCCCTCATCCAGGTCATTGATGAAAATATTAAACAGCACCGGTCCCAGCACCGACCCCTGAGGAACTCCACTAGTCACAGACCTCCAGCTAGATTCTGCGCCATTGACCACAACTCTCTGCCTTCTTCCTTTCAACCAGTTCTCGATCCACCTCACTACTTGATCGTCAAGCCCACACTTCTTTAGCTTATCTATGAGGATGCTGTGGGAGACAGTATCAAATGCCTTACTGAAATCAAGAAAAACTACATCTACCGCTCTACCATCATCCCTCCACCTAGTCACTTCCTCATAGAAGGCTATAAGGTTGGTCATACATGACTTCCCCCTCATAAAACCCATTACTTCATTCCATAATGTACACAGTTTTGTTTTGTTTTTTTTTTTTTTTGTGTGGGTTTTTTTTTAATTTTTATTTTATAGCTACCCATTACTTGATTCCACTTCATTTTTTTCTTAAATCCTATTTGCTGAATCCATACTGCTGAATACAGATTATTGCAGTCTAGGGTAGAGAAGTTTTGCTGGATTTGGTAAAGCTGCAGATATATTTGCCTATAGAGCTCTTGTATGGCGGATAGCTTTCCTAATTGCTCGTTGTGTCTTCACACAATAACAAGGATTCACATATATTATTTCCCTATAATTGCAGTTTGCATCTATACTAATGGTTAACTGCTTTAACACAACTATCATCTCCTAGGCACACATTTCTAGCATTAATCCAATTTTTAGACTGTTGCAGATAATAGCAATTTTTCTGAAGACCATCTGGCATTGTTGGAAACACCACCAGATTCTTAGAAATCCCTTCATGTACTAAGTCCTGTAAGTCCTCTAGGGCCTTCTAGACGGTAGAAATCCTAATAAGCATTAATTCTCCTTTTACTACACAGACCACTAATAGATAATTTCTGATGTTCATCAGCATGTGTTCTTCAGTGTTATATCTAAACCATTTTTTTTCTGGCTAGAAGGGAAGCTGCCAAAAGCACCATGAAACATGCTTATTTATTATCTGATATGCCCTGACTTACTGAAAGGTGATGCAGGGGAGATAGTTCACAAATACTACGTGAGAGAGTGGCTGAATGCCTCCCTAGTAAACAAAACAGCAAGACCCACACAAACAGTGCAGAGGGACTACACTGTGCTCTCAGTCTGGGATGAGTCTGCATAGTTTTCTGCTGGAGGACACCATGTTCATGAAATTCTGTCAGACCTGATGTTGATTATGCAACAGGCTGGTTGACTCAGTATTTGAAGAAAAAGAGGATATGAAGACTGTCCATCCACGTTGTCACTGGTGGTCTGGGAAGCATTCCAAGGTTCCTTAGCCCTTTGTGTACAGTAGTGGCTACGGTTTGAAAGACTTGTCATTCCTTCTAAAAAAGAAGAAATAGAAGAAAGCATCACTGCTATACTTGGAAGCATGGTCTTGAATGACTGTGGCAGCTCATGCACATGTGTACTGGAGGCACACTGTAGGTAGAAACTGAAGAGGCTAAAAACAGTGATTGTACAGCACAGTATTGCTTCCATTGACAAACAAAGCACCGGCTTCAGCCTTCAGGGTCCTGCACATCTGCTGCCTCTGCATTGTTCCCATGCTATCCACAAGCAAGTCTAAGGGGTTGTGCTGTTGTGACAGATCTGCCCAGGACAGTCTGCTGAGCAGGTATTCAAACCTACTGTTGATTTGCTATATGCATCGTCCTCTCTTTCAAATTTAATAAACCACAACCAGTCTAGTTCCTTTTTGATGATTCTTGATATTGTTCACACTTAATTTTCAATAAAATAATTATTTTTGTTTACAGAGGAGGGGGGTGATAAAGCAATGTTAGCCTGGCTAAGGGGAAACACTGAGTGCTTTGAGGCAAAAGACACTCAGGTTATACTATAGTTCTAGTTAACTTTCTTTTAAATCACAGTCTCTAGTTGGTGACTCTGTTTCTGCAGGTGATAGTGTTAACATTCCTAAGACAACTCTTGTTGGGAGTGCTAGTAAACAACAATTCATGGGTCAAACCGCAACTTTATTGCTGACTGACATGACGCAACTATGAGAGGCAAGGGTATGAATTTAGAAAGAAAACCAACTGGTTTTCAAATACCTTATCTGAATGACTTTTTTTAGAAGAATTGGCCCTTGTTGCAGCTGAAAAGAATGTATCAAAACAGATTATTATTATGATTTTTATTAAAAGGACAATGTAATCCAGAATTAAACATACATATCACTGATTAAAGCTGCTGTGACTGTCTGAGATTAACTAACAATGGACTGATGCAAGAATTAAATCAAGGTAAAAATTGAAATTGAATCAATAAACCAATGGTATCAAATACTAAGTCACCAAATTAATGCAACTGCTTATGTTTAACCACAAGGTTGGTAGAAGGTAGTAGGGGTTCTTTTAGTTCTGCTGTAGTATCTGAAGTAGAAGTTGTTTCTTTTCATTTTAGTCTTAACCAGGCTACAGCTCAAAAATGAGCACTGATCATCTGGTGAACTTTTATGAAGGAAAATTAACCAAGGCAGCCAGCGAAATTGTTTTCACCAGTTTTACAGAAGTACAGATACTAAAGGGACTCTTTTACCACTCACAATTCTACTTCTGCTCTATTTCCTCCATACATAAAAATAGAAAACTTAGGAAACTTAAAATTCAGTGGATGCTCCTGAATGAGTAGCTGCTGGGGTTCTTTTTTTTAACAAGGCAGTCAGCAATGACAGATTCACGACATGAGCTTTCAGGAGTCTGTAGGTACTCTTTTCTGTCCGTACATTTTCACTAGCAAGTAAGAGCTCTGTGCACACAAAAAAAGAACAAGATGACACCTTCCCCAAAGTGAGAAAGCAAGTAATTTCTTAATTTTCCTGGGCGCTCTGCTTTGTATAATTATTTATTACAACCAATTTTTCATGTAGTGCTGGACTAAATATAGCAAATTAGTGTATCCTTCTTTGGACATCTTGCCAAGATAAGAAAGTAGTACCTCTCAATTGTGTAGTCCTGACAGTTATAGAAAGTATGTTCCACATTATCCAAGGTATTTTCTTTGTGACTTTGGAATTAAGTAGATGGTTCATGAATTTTAGGTATGCTCTGGCCAAAGCCCCACACAGGGAGCAAGCTTTGGCCTTTACATAAATGTATGTTCCACTCAAGAATTGCCGGTAATGTACAAGATTCATTTTCAGAACATTGTAATAGGAGTGTGACACCCGTACTAGAAAAATGGGTACCAGCTTTCTGTCTGGTCTATGAACCATGGTCCTGTTCTTGGCAGCTGTAGGAATTGCTGGTGGCTGTCAACATCTAGTTAAAAACGACCTAGTTAATTCTTTGCATCAGGCAGTAAAATCATGGAAGTCGTTATGTAGCTTCATTGAAGACAAAAGTGTAACTTGCTCCAATCACTTTTAGCCTAACCATGTACAGCTATGCTTGTATCTCTGTATGGTAGTCTTCCATTTACTGTAGAGCAAATTTGCTTGTGCTATGTTAAAATATGGACTTCTCAGCCTGATGGATCAACACAAACCTGCCAAGCTACTGCCAGCATGCCAGTCCTAAGGTGAACTATATAATAGAGTTTTCTATTGTAATAATGTAAATCAGCAGCAGATGTGGACAGCCTGCAAGTAAAACATAACAATACAATGATAAAACTTTGTAGTAGCATGCAGATTTCCTCAGTTCTCTACTGTCAGTTCAGGTCTCTAGGGCTCAATAGCTGCATAAACCTTGAAAACACAAAAAAGCCATTGATTTGAACAAATTCAGTCGTGCACTAAGGGGGTAGAATTCTATTTCTGCAGGGATTCTTTTGTTGTTGTCTCTGAATTGGCATGATGTGTACAGAATAAGACTGACCTCTCGCAGTGCCCACCTCAACTGGCAAAATCCTGCACATTGCACAGAATGAAAGTGGTGCAAGGCAGGGCATGCCGATGCAGATGGGCAGCAGGCTTAAGAGTTGTGCAGTTAATCCATTCATGTTTCTAGAAACTTGTGTCATAGAATCATAGAATAGTTAGGGTTGGAAAGGACCTTAAGATCATCTACTTCCAACCCCCCTGCCATGGGCAGGGACACCTCACAATAAACCATGCCACTCAAAGCTCTGTCCAACCTGGCCTTCAACACCACCAGGGATGCAGCATTCACAACTTCCCTGGGCAACCCATTTCAGTGCCTCACCACCCTCACAGGAAAGGATTTCTTCCTTATATCCAGTTTAAACTTCCCCTGTTTAAGTTTGAACCCATTACCCCTTGTCCTATCACTACAGTCCCTAATGAAGCGTCCCTCTCCCGCATCCTTATAGGCCCCCTTCAGATACTGGAAGGCTGCTATTAGGTCCCCACGCAGCCTTCTCTTCTCCAGGCTGAACAGACCCAACTTTCTCAGCCTATCTTCATACAGGAGGTGCTCCAGTCCCCTGATCATCCTCGTGGCCTCCTCTGTACTTGTTTCAACAGTTCCATGTCCTTTTTATGTTGAGGACACCAGAACTGTGCACAATACTCCAGGTGAGGTCTCACAAGAGCAGAGTAGAGGGGCAGGATCACCTCCTTCGACCTGCTGGTCACAGTTCTTTTGATGCAGCCCAGGATACGGTTGGCTTTCTGGGCTGTGAGCTCGCACTGCAGCCAGCTCATGTTCATTTTCTCATCGACCAGCACCCCCAAGTCCTTCTCCACAAGGCTGCTCTGAATCTCTTCTCTGCCCAACCTGTAGCTGTGCCTGGGATTGCTCCCCTCCTGTCTCTACATACTGGGCATGGCCCGCTGCCTAAGACCATTTAATAACATGGGCTAGGATATGAACTGCCAACTGCAATGTTTGGCACATGTAAACAGCAATTTTGACCTTACTGCAAAGGAACTGAAACCACATGTGGTTGCTTTCAGAGATAATATAGAAAGCTTGGATTATAATGTAGCTGACATTCTCCCCATACAGTGCAAATACAGAACCAGATATTCAAACATTTAATACTGACAGCTGTGGAAAAAAGGGTTCTAGATGTATCTTCAGGACAAAGGGGAAATGCTGAAGAAACAAAGGCCATGTAGACATGTAAATATTTTCATCCTTATATGAAAACATTCTCATCATTGCAGAATTTAGTGACCATAGTATTCCAGGAACTCTTGCAGAAATTTCTTCTGAAGGCTGCAAACAACAGTGTTTAATAAACGGATTTACTGTTGAGATACATCTTGTACACGGGTTCATATGGTGTAATGGCTCCAGTTCTTGTGCTGTGAATGGTTATGGTTAGGCCTGGGAACTAGAAGGAAATAAGGACTCTAACCGAGAACACAGTAGCTTACTCTGACACATGCATAGATACACACAGATGACCAAACACAAAGACACTTGAAAAAAAACCCCAATTTCTTCTTTTTTGTCACATGAAGGTGTGTGGAGGTCTCGAGCAGACAAAAAAGTGAAACATCTAACATTTTTCTTTGTGAAAGTCAGGCCAAAACCAGTTATATAGGTCTAAAATTACCAAACTGTGCACTTCTATTAGAGTTGCTGATCATTAATGGAGTACCTTCAGTTTTATTGAATTATCTTTCTCTGAGAAATAACTTCAACAACTTTCAAGTTTCTGCCTTTTACTCATTGAAAGCAGTTGTCAATAAATATTGGCAAGTAGGGATCTTACACAGCTGACTTATGCTAATGAGATTTCAGATGGTTTTGGCAGAATAGAGGGAGCATGACCAAATAAATATCATATATGTTTTATGCTATAGTTGCACCTTCACTACAGTGTGGGTCCTCCTTTGTTACTGATCCAGAGCAAAAAACATTTTAAAGGGCTCTTCCCATTCAGTGGGTTTCCTTCTCAGGCTGCCAGTATTTCTTTTATTTTTCTCTAAATGAATGAAGCTGCTGAGAATTTTCTCTCATTGCTTCAACACGCTGTATTGACTCTTTATGCTGTCATTTTGAACACTAAATGAAACTCACTGTATTCGCCAAATTTCTAATGGTGTCTTTCCTTTCATAAGGAAGTGACATATGTTTAAATATTTCTGTGGGTGCTTAGAGAATATAGTGAGTTTGACTAAAAGTTCAAAACCAAGCCACAAAACAGGCTATAATTCACTCTGAAAAAACCCCCTTAATTTCTCAATTTCATGTTTTGGTTAGAATTGTGGAATTCAGGCCTTTTCCCGTCATACCGATGAAATTGTAATAGTTTATTTTCACTTAGGATATAATGGTTCATTTCTGATTTGTGTTGCCACTTGCTAGAGTCAACTTTTAAAACACTTTACCTTATGTGTATTTATTTTGTTTTTATAAAGTGCTTCTAGTGAGGACATACTTAAAAAAAAAAAACCCAAACCCAACAATTTTTAATGTACACAGTTGCTTTAATCAGTTCTCAAAAAAGTTATTTTAAAGCAAAATTAAGTTGAAATAAAATGGAAAAACTAAGTTCAAATTTAGAAATTAGGACACAGAAAAGGGCAAGTAATTACATTCTAGATGTAGAAGGACAGCCAAGTGAAAAGGAATACTGTAAAATACTTTCATAACTAAAAGGCTCAGTGTGGAAGTTGTTTGTGATTTTGGTTAGATGCAGACTGGAAAAACCCTGATGACTGATATTTTACAAGAAAGAATGGCTGTGCCTTCACTGCCACAAGGCAGACCCAGACCCAAATTAATTTGTATTAATTAAGTGTTTGTTAATCATAGTAATGGCTATAGTGTAGCTATTATTAGTGGTAACTTATAAAAGTAGTAGGAGGCTGGTATTCTTGGAGGAAACCTTGCAGTGAGGATGTCAGTTGGAACAAACAAATTGGGTCCTTTCTCAAAGGGATGCCAGGACCCAGGAGTGCTTTGATGTGCCAAGCACAAGTGCAGGTGGAGTTTGAAGGCTTCCTGAATGTGGAATGAAATTAAGCTAATTAAAATAACTTTGGACATTTGATCCTGAGTTTTGAAGAGAGTATGGAGAAGTACAATGTAATTGTTGTTGAGGTAAAATTACTGCCCACATATCCAGCAAGGCAGTGGAACAGTCCAGTCAGGCTCTCACAGGATTTGGCTGATGTGATAAAACTGAGTCCCAATATTACATGGCAGGGATTTTTGAGGTGAGCTATGGCTCTGTATGTTCAGGTTTCTTTTGAATTTCTTTCAAAACCACATACCTTTTTCTGTTTTGGAGTTGTTGCTTTTGTTCATTTATATCTATAAACTACAGTCTCAGTCTTACTTAAAAACCCTTGGGAGATGGTATTGTGCCCCATCTATAATGCAAATCCTTAAAATGCCACAAAGTGATCCTCTGTAGGATGCATAGATGAATGCCCAGCTATAAAAGTACTATTGCTTTTATCAAAGAATCTCAGCTAATTCCAACGAAGTTCTCAAAATTGTTTGCCTAAGCAAAGCACACTGGTAGCCACAGTGGACTTGCTGAGATTGTTCATCATATACCAATTGCCTACAAAATACTTTTCTTACTTCACATTTAGAATTAAACTAAAGTGATGGGCAGAGTTGTAAATCCAATAAATTTCTAAAAATTATTAAAATTATAAAACTATTAAAAATACTGTAAAGCAAACTCTGTATTCTCAGGCTGCGGTTCCTGCTTGAAGAATCATATCATTAAAAATGAACAGTTTGAGCTGAATGTCTTGGCACATTTGTACTTGTTCATCTACAGTTTAATGAAGTTGTTTACTGTGAAGAAGAAAAGAAAATTACCTCATGTAGGAAGATCAGTAGTGCAGGCATGGGAGGTCTAACCATTATCTTCTAGCTTTAGCAAATCTTCATAGGAGGGATTCCACTTACACAAAAACAAAAAAAAAAAAAAAAAAGAGAGATTAAAGCAAAACAAATGTGTTCAAAGAAGCAAAATTAAAAATGTTTGTAGTATGCAGTTACTTGGTACCTCAGGAAGCCATATGTCTGCCGGTTCCTTTGCGATTAAAAAATGAAAAGAAAAATAAAACAATTGAAGACATTCTAACTGGACGACTTGCATCAAATCTGGTACATGCTTTATCATCTGTGAGGTAGTTGAAGAGTCCCTATTTCTCTGATGAAAGGAATAACACTATGTGATTCAATTAAAGAATTACAGATTGGCATTGTTAAATCATTTGCGAAAAAAGCATATTCAGCCTCATTATAGAACTTAAGGACTTTGTTTATATGAAGGTGAAAGTCCAATTGGCTGATGACAAAGATGTGAACATTTTCATACTGAAGTTGCTGCAGGTTTGATGCGTTTGTTTTGTTCCTTAACTGGATCTCTAATAGCATCAGGAAAGATATTTCTTGGAAGTAGCTCTTACAGATGTGGGTCTGACTGCACAGTGAAGGAGTAGGACACCTTTTCTTGTGAACCTCATATAAGGATTACCTTATACAATAGTGCAACACAGGCACTTCTGTTTCTTTATCCTATTACGAGTATTAATCAGTCGTGCATTTGGAAGAACATGAGGAGCACTAGTTGTTGGTTGATTCCAAGACACGTATAAAATTATTACAAGTATTTGGGTAATCCCTCTTGGACAATTTGCACTGTCTTGAAAGCAGTTTCCTATAGTGTTTCTGCCTATAAGAATCTAAGTAAATTATCTGCAATTCTATAGGAGAGAGATTGTATCTACACTTTGCATCTGAAGCTCAAGCACCAATATTTCAGCAAAAAGCTGTGATCACGGTAAGCAACATATGTAACATACAAAAAAAGCCAGTCCCAGAACCTTGCCTGTGATTCAAGATGCATGCAACTGTGGAATGCTCAGTCTGTTCTGGGTATTAATGAAACACAGTGCACTCTTTCCCTTTCATAGAAGTTCTTGTACCTAAGTTGGAGAATTGTTTGAAAAGAACGTGTGTTTTCACAAGAAACAAGAGGAATGAATCATCATTTTCTTCAGTATCTAAAAAGTAGAAAATCTGTGCAACTTGGGCTCATATTACTATCAGAGGAGAGAAATAAATTATATCGTGATCCTGTGATCAGAGTCCAACAAAGGACACATTAATCCTTTTTTGACAGTGCCTGTTCTCCCCTCTTGATCATAAAGTATCCTACAGCGACTAGGTCAGGCTTGATGTCTCACTTTCAGACATGTTAAATTAGACAATACAGTTCCCACTCAACAGGTCCTCTTCTACATGATTTGTAGAATATGGCTGGTGGAAGGAAAGCATGGTTTTATGCTTTAATTACACTGATAACCATCTCTTGTAGGTTATCTAATTTTACTCTTTTTGATGCTTTTTCTTTCTTAGTTTTATTTTAAAGTTGTATTATAGATTCATATTTTAAATTTATTTAAGACCTCATATATTAGCATTTATTAGTCTACTGCAAATGAAGTTTACATCAGTCTCTATAAACATCAACCATAAATCAGTGAAATAGTAAGAGCAGTCCTATGTTATGACTTCACCCTGAAAGCATTAAAGTACATATTTTATAAAAATTGCATATTATGAACACTTTCTTTGAATTTCCCACTATCACTATTTAATAATAGCATAACATGAGTGTGTCATCCTGAAAGTATCTATCTATCTGGAATGTGTGCCGAGCAATTCTTCTGGTCAATTACCAAATCCATCAAAGGTAGTAATATTTCCCATATTTTTCTAGCTGTTCTGTATGTCTCTAAGAAACTATGGTCATATGTCAAGTTCTTAGTCATCTATGTAGCTGTAGAAATAATACAGCATCAATCAGTCTTGGAAATTGAGTTAAAGTTGGCAATTTTATTTTTTTGCGCAGTCATTAAATATTTAATATTTCCTCTTGTCCTTCAGGGAATAAATTTAAGAAAAAATACTTCCCCTCTAAATGGTCTCACTTCTACCAAGCGCCCCAAGTAAGCCTTTCCTATGACAGATTATGCTTGGTTCCACACAGCTACTACCTGCTCTGTTTGGAGACCATAATCAGGCTTGTCCAGATGTTTTTGCCTCCTTGCCTGCTAGGTAAGGGCTCCTTATGGGACATTTTAAAATAGCCCACTTGCAGACAAAGTCTAATGTATGTGTCAAAACGCTGAGAATGGTATATTATTTAAAAGATATATTTAACTTGAAGTATGTGCAATTTTATTTCCTTAAATTGGATTAGATGCAAAGGAAAACAAGGAATTTAAAATGAATGAGAAAACCAGAAAAAAATACCTTTAGCGTTATGGAGTGTTTTTCACCTGTTAAGATACATAGGCAATGTATATTTCAATATGTATTTAACCTAGAGAACAGATAATGACTGTCCTTCACAATATTCTTACTATATGCATTTTAGAATTCATTTATAAGCCTGATTTTGAGTAAGATTAATCAACTTTTACTAAACACTAGTATTCTGAACATTGAGTAATGAAATAATATTCGTTGACATTTCAAACACTTCTGAATATAATTTCCTTTCTTCTTATTATTATCTATTTCCATTAACTTTTCTGTGACTGGAGAAGCAAATTTGTGCTATGTACATATGAAAGCTCACATAAAAAATCTGTTGTCAAGGTAAACTTAATTACAAATCAGAAAATATCTTGGGACTGTTCCTTCAGGTAAAAAATATATTATCCAATAACCTGACTGAATTATTACAGAGAAATGTAAAGCTAGAATATTAAAACTCAAAGTCTTATAATTATAGTCCCAGTCTCCATGAGAGAAATTTCTTTTCATAGAAATCAAAACAATTAGAAATGGTAATGGCAACCCCTTCAGCTTATGGAAACTTGTAGGTGTCCTTTCGGCAAATGATGGTGAGCTCTGAGTCAGCTGCCTGTTCAAAGAACGGCCTGGAGAAGACAGGTGTGGTGCCTGAGAACATACTTCATGCCATCTATCAAGATGAAAGTGGTATTGAAATATTTGTCTCAGTAGATAACCATCAGAGGAAAGCATTCTTATGAATTAGGTATCTATACCAGACAAAAACCAGGATGAAAACTACTCCTCTTCGCACCTTTTCTCCTAGTCCTGGTTCAATGCCCTAGGGCTTAAGAAAGAGACTTCTCTCTGTTCTGTGAAGGCCTTACTGCAGTAATATAAGGCCCAAATCAATTTAGACACAGGGAATTTAAGATCCATAGCATTAGAAAGCAACTCATTGAAGAGTCAAAGAATTCAGGAGTCCCAGGAGTACCAGATCTGCAGATAATTTCTCCTGTTCTACCTATCTCAAGATAGGTAGGGCTGCTTTCTTGCCAATATTGCTATTTCCACATATCTATTCTATGGAGACCACAGAGAACTCTTCCCAGACAAGCACCAGACATCAGGGACAGAACCAGTAACACACAGACAAATGAAGAAGAGAAAGAATGACTAAAGGTTTCATGTGGGGGTTTTTTTTGGTTTTGTTTTTTTTTTTTTTCCAGGGCATTAACTTTGAAAATTCCTCACTAAATATGTTCTTTCTAAAAGGTGTTTTTGTACCAAAATAGAATGCATTATACAGTCTCCATGGTAACTTTGTTTCTTATTAAATAGAAGAGGAAAAAAGCCTAATTAACTCATATGACCTTTTATTTGTTGAAGTGTTCTGCTCTACCTTCAGTGACTGTGTGCTGTATATTGAAAGACACCATTTCCCTCTGGCTGTTTTTCTTTTTTAAGAATTACTGTTTTTTCATATGAAGTTTAAACCATCATGTGCAAATAGCAAATCATTTATCAAGGGAGAAAATGAAGCCCCTCTGCTTCTTGAAGCTTCTCTTAACTTTCAGACATAAAGCTACTTTACCTTGGCACTACAGGAATACTTATTATGCTCCTTATTCTCTTCATAAAATCCCAAATGATAAAGCTTCCAACAATTATGCCTGGCACTAGTGAAGTGTGATCCCGTAGACAATTAGTTTAACACCTTTACCCAGGGAAGTAAATGAAAATAGCTTTATCCGGGCCTTTCAAAAGCATTCCAGAGCAAAAGCAATGGAAAGGTGATATAATATAAGGAAACTTCTAAAGGGAAAAAAGCAAGAAAACTCACGGGTCTGGTTGTAATTCACACTGTGGCCTCTCTATTTTTGTAATAGTTTTAAGAAAGCTTTCCATTGTATTTGTACTTTAACACAACACAGGGAAATACTGTGGATGCAAAATACTGCAATCAATATTAAAAAAAAAAAAACAACAACAACAAACATCCTTCAAAGGTCTTCCATTTCTGCAGATTTTAGTGTACAACTGAAAGAAAAAATATTTGAGAATGGAACCTTGAGTTTAGTTTTCTGTATTTTCCACAGATAGACTGAATATTTAGGAGCCTATACCCAAATCATCCTGATACTCAAGGGAGAAGTGCTTAGAAGTCCAACACTGCAGCAATTAACGTCCAGGGTGGGCAATCCTGACAGTTAAAATGTCTTACAGAAGGGCTTCAGCAGCAAAGCTTCTGTGTGGCCCTTGGCAATGCTTAGCTCAGTCTTGAGTGGGGAAAGCACCATTATCAGTGAGGAGCAGGGGAAGGAAGAGGAAGACACACAGACTTTCAAATTAAGGGTACCCCATTTACTCAAACTACAGGCATATATGTGAATGCCTCCTCTCACCACAGGCATCCAGGAAACTATTTGCTATTTGCTAGGGACTCAATGAGCAAGGACCCAGGCAGGAAAATGATGTTCAACCAGGGCATGATGCTAAACCTCACCCTGTTGGGATACAAACCTGCCAGGTAGTTGCAGAAGAGCACTTGTGAATCACCCGGGGCTCCCATAGTTCCTCTGTCTTTATCAGAATCCAAGTCACACCTCCTCTGTGCACCTGGGAGGTATTACACTGGCACTGCTACATATCTGGTTCTTGGAAGCTACAAGAAACTCTGTTTCTCAGAGAACAGTGTGCTCCTGTACCTTACCTTTCATTAAATAACCTGCTGCAGCTGGTTTTTGGTCTGTGAACTTAGTCTGAAGGGGAAGCAAGGATTCTTGGTGACTCTAGTAAATAAAGATATGTGAAATGTCACTACTCTGTG
The DNA here is from genome assembly GCF_037157495.1 of Lathamus discolor. Taxonomy (NCBI): domain Eukaryota; kingdom Metazoa; phylum Chordata; class Aves; order Psittaciformes; family Psittacidae; genus Lathamus; species Lathamus discolor. The sequence continues at coordinate 104,043,577 of NC_088887.1, forward strand.
ACAGTGCTTGGCCTGCCTCAAGTAAACAATAGGTCTAGGAAAAAATTATTTAGAGCCATTGATTCTAAGTAATGTATGATGTCCTTAATACAAATGTAAGCCTCTCCTTATGTATTACAGGAGGGTTTTTTAATTAGTTATGCTGGGTCCAAAAGGCAGCTATTCTTTATATATGTTTGTTTTGTACATTAATTTACGCTCCCTTGCTTAAACAAGGGCTGTTTTTTAGGGGTTGCCCTTTTCACTGGTCTGTTTATCTGCAGCCTTAGAGTTTATTTGCAATGAGTAATAAAAACAGAGTGAGAAATAGAGTGAGAAGATGATAGGGCATGGCCCTGGTATCTGGCCACATGTCAGAAGGAGGCACAGAGGAGTGGAAAATGGTTAGAATATGTGTGTGGTTAAAGGTAAACCTTGGGGTATGCAGGTGGAAGGAAAAGCTGCCTGCATTACTTTGCAGTGGGTTCTGGTTGGAGTCCAAGGCAGCACAAATAAATATATCTTCAAATAAAGAATATTTGTTAAGGTAGTTCTGAGAAATTTGCTATGTTTCAATCAGGCTGTTAAGGCATTTTTATGGCAACAGAAAAATGGTGGAACATGGAGAAAAAGATAGGGGAAGTTTCTTTGAAGTAAGGAGGGGAGAGCTAGTAATGAATGACAAGGGAGGCCTCTGGAAGAGGCTAGCAAAAGCTGCCCGGTGCAGATGTGTCCTGATTTTAACTGTAAGAGTTTTTTTTGTTGGTTTGTTGTTTTTTTTTTTTTTTCCCTAGTAGCTGGTGCAGTGCTGTTTTGGCTTTAGTCTGAGGACAATGCTGATAACACACTGATGTTTTAGTTGTTGCTCAGTAGCACCTACCCTGATCAAGGACTTTTCAGCCCCTGATGCTCTGCCAGTGAGGAGGGACACAAGAAGCCAGGAGGGAGCAGAGACAGGACACCTGACACAAACTAGCTGAAGAGGTATTCCATACCACAGCATGTCATGCCCAGTATATAAACTGGGGGGAGTTTCCTGGAAGGGACAGATCGCTGCTTAGGTAGGGCTGGATATCAATCGGTTGGCAGGCGGTGAGCAATTGTATTGTGTATCCCTTGTGTTTATTGTTTTTTCCCTTTTCCCATTTAGCTTTATAGTCCCTCCCATTGTTATTTCCCTTATAGTTATTATTATTGGTGGTAATAGCAGTAGCATATTATACTTTAGTTATTAAGCTGTTCTTACCTCAACCCATCTGTTTACATTCTTTCAGTTATCCTCCCCATCCCACCCAGAGAGGAGAAGGTGGAGGGGTGAGTGATTGGTTCTGATTTACCAGCTGGGTTTAAATCACAATAAGGGGTAAAATACTATGGTGGTGGGTGAATGCAAATAGTGTAAACATGGGCTATGACCACAGAGCTGACATTGTCTGCTCCAGGGTACAATATTTACACCCTCCTGTAGGGTGCCTGTATTGTCACAGGACTATGTGACAATAGTCTCCTCTACATTACAATGACAGATTCAATCCTGGTGGAAGACCTGGCCTTCTTGGTCGTCCTGTCATGCTCTGTGGTCATACAACTTTTTTTTTTTTTTTTTTTTTTTTGGTGAATTTTCTAGTTTTGAGCAACCATAATAATTTGAGACCTGCATTTCAGGCTACCATGCATAGCTACCGATTTATACAATGAAACCAAGGCTGTGTTGTGCACCCTAGAGCATGTCATGACCACAAGAATACAGGTGTGTGAAGAATTTTGGAGGTGCATCCTGGAGTGGCATGGGGGGGATAACAAAGATTAGAAAAAAACCTGAGATTAAAAGACAAAGAGGACTTTGGAGAGGTACTCAGAATTATAGGAGACACATCTGGTGCATTCTTGTCATTGCTGCTCTTCGATAGCCATGAGAACCATGCCAAGGTTTTGCTTTAGAGGAAACTAGTCTCAGGAATAAACCAACAGATGCACAGTCAGAGGACCAGGACTGGTAGTGAGCTGGTGATTTTCATACTCATGAACCTTCCAGTCTCCCAAATGCAAAAAAAACCCCTGTGCCAAATTCATTAAGAAAAATGGAGACTAGAAATAAGTAGACATTTTATTGGGGAAAAAAAACACAATCTGGAGCACAGTAGCACATACCAGTTCAAGCTGATATGGGCTTCACTGATGGCTTTTAATGTCTGCAACAGGCATGTGACAGGGAAGGAGGCTGAAAGATTATTCACAGTGTGTCTGGGACCATCACAAACTGCACCATCAAAGCCAGGGTAAGTTGAGTGCTCTTCATCACCCACCATGCAGTGGTGCTGTGATGCTGAAGCAGATTTGCTATTTCTGTTACTGTCACCTAAATTTGTGAGTCACAGTTTGTGTTAGTGTGCTGCAGAGCATGATCAATGTGGATGCTGAGGCAGAGTGCAAGGCAGTTCCCTTATAGAGGAAGCATGTGAGATTAAAAAAGTATATGAACTGAAGACAAGCTAGGGTATGACCTGGGCTCTGGCCTGCCCTTGCAAAGGTACCACAAGGTCCCGCAGGACACCATGTATTCCCAAAGATTTCCCACATCACATGCAAAGTGAAGATAGCTGGCAGGGCCAGAAGGTACTACTGTATAAGCCTGAAATGCATGTGGAACATCAGGCTCAGCCTTCCTTACTGGAATGTCCTTTGGGAGCAATCTAGTAGAAGGTAGCACAGATACAGGACTGGATAGCACTTTCCCATAGGTCTCCACCGTCTGCTGTTCATTATCTATGCCGGGGACATATGTGGCCACAAACTCAGCAGGAACAAAGAATTATAGTTGCTGGCCTTTTAGTATGTGTGAAATGCTGTAGCTACATTCAAGACAGAAGTAGCTCAGAGGGTATATGGGGGAGCATTGAGACACTGCTTGAGATATGCGACTTTGTTACTGGGTGTCGACTGAGCTTAGACCAGCAGCTTGGAGCAAAATTGTGAACAGAGATTTAGAAGTGCAGGGTGCAGAGCAAGGCACTGAACCATCTAACTTTGCTTAGAACAGTTCTCCTAACCCTTGAAGAGGGCCTGGATAGGAAGCCACCCTCCCTAAACAGCCGTCCTCAGAAAATCCGTAACTGCAGCTGCCACAGGACCTGGTCATTTAACTGCTCCGTGAACCCTGCTTGAGCTCCAGCTTTCTGACAGCACTGTGGTTTCAGAGTTCCCTCATTTTAAATGCCATGCAGAGAGGCATGAGGACAAACAAAATGTCACATCAGACATTGAGAAAGAGAACATAGCAAGAGCATTACAAAACTGATTTTCTACAGCTCACTGCAATTTCTGGTACTGGCAATCTAGCAGAAAACATGCCTGAAAGAAGAGCACACAGGGAAATATGTACCACCCGCAGTGGTGAGAGCCACCCTGAGTTTCAGTGGGCCAAAGGAATAGGAAGGCTAGCAAGTAACTGAATTAACATCCCAATTACATATTATATGACAAAGGCCAAACACAACAGATTTCTGCCTTTGGGAAAAAAGGCTTGTTTTCAGTAAACTCAAGCAGCCTGAGAAACACTCTGAGTATTAGTGCATTCACTTCTTTCCACAGTGTTGAGTATAGCTCTTGGAATATCTCATAGAATCATAGAACAGTTTGTATTGAAGGGCACCTTTAAGATCATCCAGTTCCAGCTCCCCTGCCAATGGCAGGAACCAGATTTCTCAAAGCCTCATCCAACCTGGCCTTGAACTTTTCCAAGGATGGGGCACCTACAACTCCTCTGGGCAGCCTGTTCCAATGCCTCATCACCACCGAGGTAGGACAGCTCCTTTGCCTTTCTGCCCTAATCCATTCTGTATCCATTTTAAATTATAAATACAGAATATGATTCAGATCAGGCATGGATTTATGGAAAACTGATGTTGAAATAAATGTCCAAACGTCCTGTAATAGCTTTTATAAGGTCATAGTTTTTCTCCTTTGTTTTGTCTTTTAATCTCAGGGTTTTTTATAATCTTTATTACCTCCCCCATGCCACTTCAGGTTGCACAAGACTGGAAGGGAACTCCTGAGTTATCAGCTTCAGCAGAACCATCTCCTGTTATGTATTGATTAACCTTTTTCTGAACAGAGGCTGAAAAAAATGGAAATGTTCTCTGTCAAGCTTTCAAGCAACCTGTTCAGCACCTCACTGTGCTGTTTGTTCATAGCCTGCCTATTCTGCAGCAAATGTATTCATGGTCCATTCATAAGTGGTTCTTCTTTATTATAAATAGATCTGTATCTCTGCTTGAGATACTTATAAACAGCATTGCCCCCGTTGCTTCCCCCCCCCCCCCCCCCGATTCTTCCTGCTTGTCTAAGCAAGCCACACCTCACAGATAATAAAATGTGATTTCCATTCTCTAGAACAATCTGGTTAATATTCCCCAAGTTTAGCTTATCTGAAATAACCTCCATGAGCACAGGTAACCAGAAATGCATGACCTACTTGATGGGACCTCCAGAGGACTATAATATTCATGTTTCTCTTTCTCTGTAGGAAGGGATATACTCTAGATTTAAAGTTGCATTTTTCTGTCCCCCCCACATTGGTGGACACAATTCCTGTATGACATACTCTTCCCTGAAATTTATTTGAAGTTTCAAAGTATAAACTCCCAGTTTACATATATATTCTCAGAGCTGTCTGTCTACACCACAGTGCGCCTTGTACTATTTACATACTGTTCACTGGTTCCTCTTTAGTCTTTGTGTCCATTTAGTTTTCCTGCATTATATTCTGATCTTGGTCTATATAGCTAACTTCAAACTTCAGCTCACCAGCAAATAAGTATAAATTGGTTTCTTGCATCGCTATCTTTCTTTTTGTCTTGAAAGCGTTCCTGAGAGCTAACAGTATTCTTTTAGCCTCCACCTTTTCTTTTTATGCAACGATGATCAGATTCTCTGTTATTTTTTTCACAATGTTTGTCACTTTCCTGTGCAGGTATTCTTAGTGATTTCATCTAAATAATTTGCAGAGTAAGATATCACTTAGAGGAATGGATCTGCATTTTACTTAGAATGTATAAAGTACAATGTACATTCCAGGCTAAGTAAGAATTTGCCAAGTACCTGCAGATTATTGTTTCTGTAGGCACTTCTGTTCATAAATCACTCTTTGATCAGAAAAAATAGATTCTTTTACACAGCAAAAATAAAGTGGCTGAAATTGAGTTTCCCCACAAGCTAAAGCTTTCAAGAAACATTATTGGAACAAGGCACAACTGCTTTATTTTTTTTTTCTTTTATTTTCTTATGGTAGAAAAAAGACAGAGGGTGGTTATGATGTGTGTAGCTGTGTTAGAAGCTGATCTGAATTCGTTTAACCTGGGGCCTCTAATGATAATGTAGTTGAAATAATTTTAATTATTATCATTCTTATTGGCGGCAGTTGAATATTTTTTCATTAAAATCTGTGGTTTGTTAAATGAAATAAGTCAGGCATCTTAAAACAAAATGGTATTCAAAACTAATATGCCATCCATTATAAGGAGATGCAACATAGATTATATTTGCATTTTTTTACATTTTGCTATAAATCAGGGTCAAATTCCCATATACATCACCTGATTGTGTACTTTATGCCTGGCAAAGTTTGACAGTGCCTTTTGGCTTAGTCGGGAGGAAGGCATGTGGCACCTTTGGGTACAGTGGAAAAGAAAGACTAGCACTTATAATTTTCAGGACAGACACTCCCATCTTTTGTTTACTTACAAGGCTTTGCTATCAGAGCAATCATTTGTTCTGGCTGGGTTTTTTCTTTTTTTTTTTTGGGGGGGGGGGGGGGGGGGTTGGTTCTTGTGCTTTCTTTCAGTTGCTTATTTCCCTTGGTAGTGGTTTTGTTGCTTTTTTACTGGGCTTTCAGGAGAGGCTGGCTGCTCCCTGGGGGCCAGGAACAGAAGGGCATTCCCAGGGGCAGCAGGGCAGCAGCTCACCACTGCACCTGAATGGAAGAGAGTGGTGATGGCAACCAGGTTAGTCAACTGCCCAGCAAATGCCAGCCAACTTCCTAGCATGAAGCAAGTCTCTGGGTCAGGGTCCAGATGTGGATCAGCGGGTATGTGGCAAGGAGCAGGCATGGCTCTAACACCACTGCAGCATGGCCCCAGCAGCACCTGGGGGTGCAAGCCTCAGCTTAAAGTGAGCTCCTGGGCAACGAAGTGGATTCCTTGCTGGGGCATTTTAGCAGACCTGTTGACGGACCTACACTGAGGCTTTTTAGCAGAGCTTTTGCCAACAGCTCTCTTCAAGGCCAAACACTGGCACCATTGTCTAAATGCACCTTGAGCCCAGGCAGGCAAGAAGCAGGGTCTGACATTCGTTATCACTGTATGTATTGACTATCATAGAGGAAATCATATTGTTCAGAGTGAAGAAATGCCCCCAGATGACAAATAAACAAGTGATATGGCTATATTATTCACTGAAATTGATTGAATGTGATTGCTGTCTGTCATTGAAGCTAAATAGATTAATTGGGTCCTGACCAGCTATTCCCCTCTTTGAGATGAGCCCAAATTAAAAATGCTGATAGGAATGCTGCAATTTAGCTACCAGCTAAATTTAGATGTTCAATTACCTCCCTTATTTTTTTTGAGAAATTTCATAGGTTTTCAATAATATGAGCATCTTGAAGCTAACTTAGGTCTTGTGTTTCCAGGATTTTTCCAAATGTCAAATAACAGCAAAGGAGGTGAAGGCAGACCAAGGTGATAAATTGAAGAGAATTACTAAAAGCACCAAAGTTAACCACAAATAAATCAAGAAGGAGGCCAAGCTACAAACAGAGATATACTCTTACCTTTTCTCAGTCTTCTGCTATGAAAGGAAGCTATTTATTAAACAGTGGTGAGCTGAGAAGGGGGTTGGAGCTGCAGGCAAGGAAACTGCCTCTGGCTTTTTCATTTCTGTTGTTTTGAGAGGAAAAGGACTGAGACTCCTCTGTTTGTAAATAAGGAGAGGATCAAAGGTACCTGGCTCCACCCATTCCTGCTCTTAACAGAAATAAGCTGCAGAACCCTTAATGCTGGGTAAATGCTGGGGTCAGCAGGGGCAGCAACTTTTATACTTCCTGCCTTCGTATCTGCTTGCATTATGGATACCTTTTTCTGTGTACTGTACTTGAAAGAAATGTAGCTGGTTTAAGAATGTTTGATCATCCAACTTCACCTGCCTCACTGCTGCTTGTATTTAGGCTTGGGTTACTTTGTATGAGAAAAAACAATTCTTTCAAAACACTGCTCCAGTCTTCTTTAAATATTTGCATTTCCTGGAAAACTGAGTGTCTTGGTGAGGCCTCCTCCTACCAAAAGCGTATGTATGAGCTCAAGTACTTTTACAAATTAAGACTCCTCCCAAAGTTTCAGAAAGAAGTAATGTTTGTAGGAATACGCAAATGACAGAATCGTAAGATTACAAAGTACAGGAAGATTCCTAAAAAGAAAGAACAGTAGGCTTGAATGAGTCCTCAGCAAGTTTGCTGATGACAACAAGCTGTGTGCTTCGGTTAATATGCTGCAGGGAAGGGATGCCATCCAGAGGGACCTTGACACGCTTGTGAGGTGGGCTGATGCCAACCTTATGAAGTTCAACCATGACAAGTGCAAGGTCCTACACCTGGGTCAGAGCGATCCCAGGCACAGCTACAGACTGGGCAAAGAAGAGATTCAGAGCAGCCCTGCAGAGAAGGACTTGGGGGTGCTGGTCAATGAGAAAATGAACATGAGCCGGCAGTGTGCGCTCACAGCCCAGAAAGCCAACCGTATCCTGGGCTGCATCAAAAGGAGCGTGACCAGCAGGTCGAAGGAGGTGATCCTGACCCTCTACTCTGCTCTTGTGAGACCTCACCTGGAGTATTGTGTGCAGTTCTGGTGTCCTCAACGTAAAAAGGGCATGGAACTGTTGGAACAAGGCCATAGGAGGGCCATGAGGATGATCAGGGGACTGGAGCACCTCCCGTATGAAGACAGGCCGAGGAAGTTGGGTCTGTTCATCCTCGAGAAGAGAAGGCTGCGTGGAGACCTCATAGCAGCCTTCTAGTATCTGAAGGGGGCCTATAAGGATGGTGGAGAGGGATTCTTCATTAGGGACTGTGGTGATAGGACAAGGGGTAATGGGTTAAAGATTAAACAGGGGAAGTTTGGATATAAGGAAGAAATTCTTTCCTGAGAGGGTGGTGAGGCACTGGAATGGGTTGCTGAGGGAGGTTGTGAGTGCTCCATCCCTGGCAGTGTTCAAGGCCAGGTTGGACAGAGCCTTGAGTGGCATGGTTTATTGTGAGGTGTTCCTGCCCATGGCAGGGGTGTTGGAAGTAGATGATCTTAAGGTCCTTTCCAACCCTAACTATTCTATGATTCTATAATTCTATGACATGAGCTAAGCAAATAAAGTATCAGGAATTATGTTGCTTCTCACTTACTGGTTGGCCAAATAAATGGCTTTGATGAAGTCTATATATAGTTGGTATTAGGGTATATCTTTCTTTGCATGTGTTTGGTGAGATCTTTTTCTTTACCTTCACTAGCATTAATTTGAAGTACATGCATCAAGAGGAAAATATACCCTTATCTCACTCAAGCTTCAGTTTGGCATAATTGAAAAGTACTTCGTCTTTAAATATAAAGTTCCTTTTTCTGCAGCATTGTTATTCTTGTTTAGAAGAAGAAACACAACAGAAGATGTGCTTATTCTATAATTGAACTCTTTTTCTAGCATTTATTTCTCTGAGTGACTTTTGTTTTCCTTGACTTCTTGTTCTGTTCTCAAACACATATGATAATCTCACTTTGCTCTCCTACTGCTACTGTTTTCAAGTGGTTACAGTTATAAGTAGCTAGCCTGCTGAGACATAGTTTATTCTGTACCTGAAGCTGTCTTAGAGACCAAACATTCATACAGAATACTAACAATTGTCAATGGGCAAATGGACCTGGAAGAAATAAAGACCTAGCCAAAGACCTTCAGTAAATGAGAAACAGTGTTGTGGGATTTTTATGTACAGCAAAGAGCAATCACCAAAAGTGTGTCCAGGCTTTGCATAAACTTGGTAAATTCTAAAAAAGTCTTCTGCTCAACAGGATTTTTTTAATTATGTCCTTCATAAAGCAGGAATAGACATAAGCAGACCTTGAACATTTATACTTTTTTTGGAACACGTTTCTTCCTAACATGAGAAGGAAAAAAAAAAAAAGAAAAAAAAGAGTGAATAAGCATCTGAAATATCTGACTTTTCACTTGCATTTGTTTCCCCAGATCTGGGAATATCTGAAAAGTTTTGTTCCCTGTTTGAGATCACCACTCTTGCTCATTTTAAATGGCAGTACCTGCCCTGTCCTTAGTGTCCTTGGTCATTAGATACTCTTTGACAATTGCCTCAGCTAAGGAGGGGAGAATTAAAATAGTCTAGCTACTTACCTAGGCCAAATAATATTTCCAGATAAAGTCGAGACAGAAATGTCTGTACATGAGCTCATGCAAATTAAAAGTTAATAAGGCATTTTTTTGCAATGTTTGATTCTGGTGAATATTTTGTCCCATTGCACTGTTGAGATCATTTCAACTTTTCAAACATTTCAACATTTCAAAACCTGTAAATGAAGCTCCAATTATCATCACATCAGTTTAGAAGTAATGATGCTTTAAAGATTATCATTGCTTTTTTTTTTGTTGTTGTTGTTGCCTGATTGCTAAACTGTCAAGATAAATTTGAGCATGTATCAAACGTCTCTCTGTATCTACCGAGCATAGAAGTTTTCAATATTTTAAATGAAGGCCTGGATTCCAGAGTGTTCAGATAACTTGAGGAGGCATGACTATAAGAAAAACATTACAAAGAAATACAGAGGCACAGACAGCAGTGACCCTCTTCACTTCCACTTCCAGAGACTGTCTGCCCTAGGGATGTCACAAACTGAATAAAAGAAAGCAAAAGAAAGTAAAAGAGTAGCTCTTCTTTCTAAATGAGAGAAGGAGGTATACAGAGGAAAAAGCTCCCATCCATTAACACATTGAGGCATATTTAATTTGAGAATTTCTACACCATTAAACAAAACACATGCAGGCTTGATCTTAATGATGTTCTTAAAACCTATTGACTTCACTAACACTCCTCAGGAACTTGTATTTATGCCCATTACAACTTTTATTTGAGCTGGAATCTTACCTCTCAGATTCAGGTCACCTAACCTTAGGCACCAGACTAAAGTCCTGCCATGGATTCTCTTCATTGCTTAGTAGAAAGGTATAACTGATGTTAGATGTGTCTGTGCAAAATACTTGCAGTTGTGTGTGACATGCAGTCTATGGTCACATATGTATTTTGTGATAGTTTGGAGAAGTAATTTCAGAAGCTTAACCACAGGACTTTTTCTGCACTATTTCTAGACATGACTGAGGAGGCAGCAGCTTTTTCCTGTGCAGAATATGGGGGAGAGACAGTGGTGAAAGGTAAAGCTGATAAAGGGAACCCAACAAAAACAGTCTCAGGCAATGCAAACACAAGACTAAACTCATTTTAGGAGGAGGCCCTAGGATGTAATTTAATGACTCCTACCAATTTAAATCAAGTTCTTCATTCTGATTTGAATTATGTAAGTAAATATGGGGCACTGGCATAGCACAAGAAATACATGTTTCAGAACATCCAGACTGCATTCAGGAGCACCATCTTTGCATCACAGAATGATGACATCTGTCAGACAAAGAAGTAGTGCTCTATTGCTGTAGGTGCATTAAATTATCTGGAAGAGAACTAGTTTAGAAATACACTGAGAATTTTGGGGTGTATCTGAAAGTGCTAGCAGGGGCTTATCCTCCAAAATATATCAATCCCCTATTTAGATCTCTCAGATCTGAGTGACTAGTAACATCAGAAACTCCAAAAACCCTCCAGTGGTCCAGTGGTGATCGTTAGCATCTAAATATTTTTGGTTCATGTTTTTATGATATGTTTCTAACAAGGGAAACAAGGGGGAAATCGTATACAGTAAGCATGACTCTAAGGTGAAATAAAATACAGTTGTTGCTTCCTGCCATAGTTCAGTTAAATATTTACCCAGAATCCGAAAAAAAAAAAAAAAAAAAAAATCACATGAAATCACAGATATTTATACAAAGTTTTAAAAAATGCTCTGTCAATACTGGGTGGTGCTTCATGACTGGAAAATTACCTATTTCAAAAGAGAAAAATATGGAGTAACGTCAGCCACAATAGATTAGATTGATTTCAGTAGTAAGCTAAGCTTTAGAAAACATTTGAAAGAAATATTAATTAATAGAATCATAGAAACAACTAGGTTGGAAAAGGCTGTACTAGGTTCAACATTTTTCCTTGTTGAAGCTCATACCACTGGACAGAGCCCATTGATACAGCCTGTCCAGATCCCTCTGCAGAGCCTTCCTACCTTCCAGCAGATCAACACTCCCACCCAACTTGGTGTCATCTACAGATTTACTGAGGGTGTACTCAACCTCCTCATCCAGATCATCAGTAAAGGTGTTAAACAATATTGGCCCTGAGTCCTGAGGGACACTACTAGTGACTGGTCACCAACTAGATGTGATACCATTTACCACCACTCTTTGGGCTTTGACGTCTGAGCACCTTCCATGGCTAGTAAAAGGTGTGTGCCTTATCTTGAGACAGCTGTCGAAAATCGGTGGGATAATTTACATTCTGTAGAGGCTTGTTCTGGTCTGTCAGCTATTTAGACAGTCTTGATGTCCAAGATGCCTACCTTACAGATGCTAGATGAAATGGAAAGCACATTTTGGGGGTTATTTACAAAGTTTTACTGCAGGTGGGGGAAACTAAACTTTATATGCGCTCTCCAGAGTCAGGGCACTAGTTCTAGAGGATGAGAGAGTGCAAGATCCTACATTTAGTCCCAGTTAGTTGCTCATTTTTAGTGACATTAATCTGTGGCTATTTGCCTGTCAGGACTGCATCCCACCTTGCTTGACAGGAGTGGAAAGTGGCAGCTAAAGGAGCCTCGCCAGCCAGGGACATTGCACAGCCCTCAGCAAGAAGGGTGGCTGGGGGCATCCCCAGCCCAGGGAATTGGGCACCTCCCTGGGAACAAGGGTGGCCCAAGCTTGGGCTGGAATGTGACACCACGGATTGAGGTCTGGATCCATGGGACCTATGGCCATGCAGACAGCTGTGATACAGTGCAATTCTTCTGGGGGTGAAGGGCAAGAGTGTCCCAGTAAAGCAACTCTACGAGCTCCAAGGTTGAGGAACATAGGCTTGTACAGTGTCTCACAAAACTCTCCTTACCAGCGAGCTGGTCTTGTTGGGGACTTAAGTATGATCTTCAACTCCTTTCTCACAATGAAAAGAACTCTCATTCGAAGTTCCTAAAAATTAAAAAAAATCCTGGTAATTTGGTAAATCCTGTAAGTTTCATTTCAGGGGAGCAGATGGGAGCACTTTTGTGCACCTTAGGTAAATGTGCACAAGAAAAGAAAGGGACTCATGTTTCTCCAGCTGTCAATATGGGATGCCGTTCATGGTCTGATAACAGTGTTGACATTAGAGCTTTTACAAAATTTGGAATGGTTTTCATTATTTGTCATGCAGATAATATTCCTCTTTTTGAGTTCACAAAAGTAATCGGACTATTACGATTTAGACTTAAAATAAACCCCCAAAACAACAAGAAATTACTCTGGAACAGTAAAGCTACCTGAAAAACCAGATAGATGATAGCTCCTGAAAGTTGTTTATGACTGAAATCAGGCAGTCTGGATGGAAGCTTGCACAGCAGCAGCTAGGGTTTCCGGTCCCACTTGTTCTGCAATTTCAATAGTATTCTCCAGATTATTCATCAGTGCACTTACAAATCATGGGCATACACCCGTATTAGCATATTCTTTTCCTTTCTAAACAATTCACTGTTTTACTGCTGTGTGCGACATTTGTTCCCTATCAGAGGTATCAGGAGACAGCTCCCTTTCCTGGAACATGCTAACTGTTCTGTAGGATGAAATGAAGAAATTCTGCCTGGAAACTGCCCTAGTTTCAAGGAGATCCCAAATAGCTTGCTAAGCTGCTTTCCATATTACAGCTAAATATTTGTCCAAGTGTAATTAACCCCTCTACAAACACCATCCTTTGCATTTTTTATAAAAAGAAACATTACAGGGTTTCTGTACTGTCATAAAGGAGCAGAATTAGCAGATTCCCAACATTTTTCCTTAGCAGATCTCCTTGGAGATTACCACACACTACTTTAGAGAGGTTTAACTGCATGGACCCCCATAATCTATACTTTCTTATGTGATTATGGGTTCTTATATTAACTGTAGATTGGGCTCACAGCACTTAGTGCTGAAGAAGAACTATATTTGGGGTAGTGTGTGCTGGAACGGGCTTTAATATTTTTAAGTTTGCATTAAGATACTGAACTGTGGTTTAAATCTTCTTTACTCAGGAGGGGCCTCATGAGGTAATTGACAAGTATCAGAGCCTTGGTCCTGAGCTTTAGCTGGGGTTCTTGTTTGAAAATTAGTATTGCAGATACAGCTAAGGAGCCTCCTTTGAAGGTTTTCATTCATATCCTACAAAGTTTCTTAAGCTTTTTAACTTCTGTATTAGCTGTTGCGCAAAGACACGTCAGTCTTAATTTTCACCTTTTTTAGCAATAAAAAGAGATATTTTACCTAAAATAGAATTTTATAAAAACCCTAAGATTTTAGATAAAAGATATTTTCTAGATATTGCAATTTGTTATGTGATGTAAGCTGTAAAACAAGAGAATATTTTCTGTTGTGGTTTAAGCTTTTTCATATCCTGTTTTGAGAGACAGAGGAAATTGAACAGCTGACAAATGAAAATGCATTAGGTTGACTTATGGTTTTTCTTTCTTAATATAGCTATTCAATTAGCACGTTCTTCATTTTAATTATTATTTTTTTACTAACTGCTATTTCATATTTGTGATCTGCTAGAAATTTTGTATTTGTTTTATTAAAGGAAATACACCTCTGCTATCACAGTGATCAGCACCATTTTTTATTTTCCTTATACAGCTCTTTGGACTTGGATTTTCCTCTTGACAAAGAAAAAAGGTTTGGAGCTAAAGGCTTCTGCAAGGCTTCGTCATTGATTTAAAGCACTGAATTGGATTTCTAGTTTTGGCTTACACTGAAGCTAACTCTGTTTTGCAGTGGTTTGCAGGTATCTGGCATTGTCACAGTGATTAGAAAATTGTGATAATTCCAAAGAAGGGCCTGGGCTTCTCAGTCTGTCACCAGCTCTGAGACCCTCCAAAAGGTGTTGGATAGAGAACAGGAAAAGCAACACATTTCCCCTAACCTTTTTCACAGCTGAGTCTCTCTTTGTCTCTTTTATTTCCATTTGTTGACATTTTATTCTGACTCAGTTGTTGCAATGTCATAAATCGAGAAAGATTTTGATCTTGATAACTTTTCAAGGGTTCCAGGCTCCAGTGAGCGAATAAAATAATAAAGATCTTTTAGAAATTGGTCAAAGGGAGTTAAGTTTAAAAGAGTTTAAAAATAATGAAGCCATTTAAGTTTGCAATTGTTAGTTAAGTTTGCAAATGGTTAGTTAGTAAGGTGCAGCTAATGAACATGACATAAAAGCCATACATAATCCATAGCATTGTGGAAGTGAGAAAATAAATCCAGATTCCTGACCAGAAATTGTTTCAAGCCTTGCTGCTGTTCATTTCAACATGCAGCACTATACTGGAACTAATCCAATAAAAACTGAGAGTTCACCTTCATCCTCCTTTTCCCTCAAGGGTTTCTCTTTTGGCAGAATCTACTGTGTTCACACTCTGTTTTGCCACAGTTGTTCCCTTCATTCAGATCCTTTGCTAAATTGGAAAGTGTTTCTCCTCCAGAACTGCAAAAATATTTGTAGTTAAAATTCCACACAGACCTGCTGTTTGAAAACACCTCATTTCACTGATGTTTACCATGCAGTACTCAACCTTCATATTTTCACTTACATTAGGGCACTACTCTGGTTTATTCCACCTTCAAATTGTTTGTACTTTGGGGAGACCCGCTTTGCAGAAGCCATCTGTCTTGGTAGCACATTCAACACTCTTCATGTATCACAGAAAAGTCCCTCTGCATGCTTGGCACAGGCTTGCATAAAGGACTGCTGAGCTCTTCTCCCCAGAATTATTCTGTGTCATCAAACTTTCATGGTCTAAGGCTATATTAGGTTTTTCTAGTTTTCTCCTGTCACATTAAAGAAAGCCCTGCTACAAAAATCCCCTGGGCAAGTTGTGGGGTCCTCCAGGGGGGCAGAGTTCTTTCCACAGTGTCTTTGGAGACACTTCAGAGCAATCGCAGCTCCAAGCTAGAAGCTCTTACAGCACTGAGTAGAAAGGAAGGGAAAGGGAGAGCCTCACTTGCTGAGACTTACAGGATAAACACTAGAGAAGGGAGGAAGTTTCTAGATTCTTCAGGAATTGTGAAAAACTTCTGGAACAGAAGTAGTATTTTTCAGGATAGAAAGGTTCCTTTCAAACCAAATTATGCTATGATTCTATGATTTTACAATTCTGTGACTCCAAGGTTTTATGATACATAACTGAATAGCTATATTAAGAAAGGGAACCCCTGAATTTCCATTGATCAGATGATCAATTTCCTCTCTCTCAACACAGGCTATGAAAATATTCTTTTGCTTTATAGCTTACACCACATCATGTCACATCCAGAGAACAGGCCTTGGTCTGTTAGATTTACTAGCACAGATGTGGCCTAGGTTGGCTCTGGGAGGTATTGGACTGCCTGAACTTGACTTGCACAATATAGTCTTGGTACTACAGAAGGCTGATAAGGTATCACACCAAAATGCTCTTTTCTTTCACTAAATTTTCATTATGGAGACATCATACACAAAATATTGGTTTACATTTGCATTATCCTGATATCCTAAAGGTTTTTAGTGGAAAGGGATGGCAGGGAGGAGGGGAGAGGAGACAAACATCCTAAGACTTCTGTCCTGGTGAAAAATTGGGAAAGGACTCCATGAGAACTCCAAACATCTTTCACATAGATGTATTATTGTCACACAAATGAAGAAGTTATCATTTCAGCTGTGAGCATGTCCTTGTTCTGGCTAAGTTTCAGTTTTTGTGGTAGGAATTTACCTAATAAAGAAACTCAGGATTTAATTATAAGTACTGTATATAACTAAATTCAAAAGTCAGAATGGGATAACCACTGTTTTAAGTTTTCAAGCTATATGCTCAAATATTAAATCAATTTTCTCCAGTTTTTTACCAATGCTAGTTTCTGTGTCACATTTTCCATCTGACACCAATTATCCTGTCCCATTTAGACACTTTGCTTTATCTTTTGAAATTTCAAGAGTAACTCTCGCCTAGTGACTATTTCTGAGATTTGGGCAGGGTAGAGAGTATTTTTCTGGAATCATTGTCTTTATTTCCTATGAATTGACATTTTGTTATATCCCCTCTGCAGTTGCACCTTTAAATTTTGAAGTAACATTAAGTGCATGCAAGCTCATTCATTTTGTAGACCAAGTGTGAAACTGTCATTATGTCAAAAGTGATAAATAAAATATGTTCGGTATTCTTAAAAATAAAATTAATAGTTACTGTGCTGACATTTATAAGTCTTTATATTGATTTAGTTGGAAGTATGCAGTAATGGAGTACTTATGCAGATAATGGAAGCACGACTGCTTGCACAAAATAATACAGAAAAAAATTCATCCTGATGTTCCTGAAGCCATTTTGGAAATACTTTTTTTCTATTTACTGGTTTAAATATTGTTTCCTACAACACTTACATAATTGAAACAAGATACAAGAACAATAGTGTGCACTCCACTACAGAAAGATAGTGCAAACACATAGGCTGAACTATGTGCAAAAAAGCACATAATATATTTCATCTCACAAGCTGTTCTAGAATCTGCAAAAAGTTTCAGTTACTAAAGAAAAAAACAGTTATCTTGTGAGTACATTAAAACTGGAAGGACTATACTAATGATTTGAGGAGATTTGTCATTGTTATTTTCCCGGTGTCTCATAAATTTATGTTACTGTTTCTTCTAACACCAAGCTAATGTTTCACAGTAAATACACTTGATAGTTTATTGAGAAAACCATTCAATAAGGGATGCATTAACTAAGCTCTTAGATTTCTACCTAATGTGCTTTGCTATTCTTTATTTGACACCCAAACTAGAGGATGGTGATTTGCTGTGAGATGCCAGTGGCTATATTCTTCCAGTTGGTGATCCAAAACCACTCCACTGCTGGCCTGCAAAGGCTAAAGTAAATAAAACCACATGATCCCATACAAAAACCTAAGCCCTTCATACATACTGGCAAGACTTCAATGGAACAGTAGCTGTGTAACTGGCGCTAGGCACTGGCTTGCAGTGCTTTTGTACTGTCTGTCCTTTCAGTTGAATGAACATGCACAAACGTCAAAAGAAATAAAAATGAGGTCACTTTTAACAGTGATTATGTTGTCTCATACCCTTTGCACTGCACGCCATGAAGTACCTCTCATTATTTACCTTTCTCAGAAGAATATTCTTTCTCATTTAAAATTTTCATTTAAAGAGCACATGGATCTTTGAAACATTCCTCCATCCTGGTGTGTCATGTCTGTTGACTGGAGTTTACAGATTCTACACCTAATCCTGATCTCAGCAAAAAAAACCCTGATCAGTAAAAGACAAAGTAAAACCCTATAACCCTATTCATACTTGTGAGATAAGCCAGATAACAGCAGTGATTTTTGCTTCCTGTCTCATGCGTCTGTGTTACCCTGCTGATGCAGTCAGGGCACTTAGCAGAGCAAGCTTTTAAATCTTGACTAAAGTACCAAGTTCTGGTATTTGGTTAGAAGCTTACATGCCTCTGATATCTGCTTGAGTGTCTTGTATGCCACAATTCCTTTTATGAAAAGTAAATCAGCTTTTAATGTTGTGGAGAAAGTCTGTTGTCCACATAGATAAAGCTGGATCTCCTTAGTAGGCCCTGAAAGTGTTCAACACTGCTGAACCTAGATGCCATTGCTCAGTTCAGCTGCAGGTAGTCTTTCCCTATGAACCAACATGACTGAAATACTAGTATATACATGTATACTGCCAAATGTCATTTAGTTAGTCTCTATAGCCTATAAGAACACAAGTGATGATTCAAAGTGCCATGTGATCAATGGATACCAAGGCTGTGTGTCCAATTATTTTAAAGTGGCTGCTCATGCGATACAATGCGGATTAGTTTGCACCATACTGAATGCTGCACTGTTAGAAGACGTAATTAAACAGTGTACGGCTATTTTGGAATGGCTATTTTGCAGAGATCTCTATTAAATTTTGATGCTCTGGATAGCCTAATAAATGTACTACTAACTGTCATGGCTCCTCCACAGGGGGTTATGAGCAGTTTGTCTGGGGTTGAAGTCACTGCTTTATATTCCATTGGCTTTTGGTGTATGCCAGTAACTTTTAGTTTGAGCATCTACTAAGGAGTACAGTTGCTGATCCAGTTTCAGGTGAAGTAATTTGAAATCTTTCCCTCAACTTCAGTAGGAGTTCAATCAGATAAAAAATGAAGACCAGTAACAGACTAGGTCAATATTCCATTCTTGAATGAATATTCTTTAGTTAGATGTGCTATTATTGTCTCTATTTCCTCCCACCTGTAGAGTGCTACTTTCTGCTAGAAGATCCAGGCTCCAATATATTGTGTAATAGATTTGTTGTTTGAGGTAATTTGAAGGTATTTTACGGAAAAACTTGGAGATGTTTTTTGAGCTTTTATTTTTCATTAGTCATATGCTAATTCCTATAACCTTCATGAAGTCCTTGTACTTCATATATTTTGCATAATTACAAATATTTCAGAAATTACAGCTATATAAACTAAACAAGCTATTATAATGTCTGCTGTTAAAGAAGAATGGCTTTTAAAAAGTGAATAGTTACCTGGTTTTGAAATTTACTTATCTAATTTCTTTAAAATGTTTCCTGTAGAATAAAATTAGATTGCTTCTTGTTCTTTAGCCATTTGACAGTACTCAGATGTTGCCTTAGTTGTGCTGTACAAAAGTCAACAAGCTATTTCTGTGTATACCTGTTGTTTTCTCTGTTGTTATTATATATCATATTGATACAGATTCATATATGAGAGTTTTACTATGATTTATGTTATTGCAATGAATAACTACATGAACAACCTCTGGATCTTTGTTTTAATGAATTAATGGAATTTTTGTGAATTGGCACTTCCTAATCTCGGTTCTAAAATACAGTTTTCTGTCTAGATCAATATCACATCCCTGTGGTAATTAATCATGTGCAGAATGTATTCCTTTAAGAGGAAATATAATCCTTTTATATCCACCAGAAAATACACTCTCTGGGACAGGATTTGGAGTCTGGCCAAGCTGCACATAGTGCAGAGGGAATTGTTTGTTAGGGATGATAAGTCACTCTTCTTAAAGCTTCTTAATGAATACATGTAGGGCACAGTTTAGAATGTCTGGATGTCTTAATGCAAAATTCTGTTTATTCAGATATTCATCTCAAGAAAATAATCACCTCAAATTTAAATAGCTCTTCCTAAGCCCTAACAATCTAACTAAAATCTATTTTATCGGTGTTCACCTTGACACACATACATATATGTTTGCTTAACCTTGTCTTTAACCTACAGCTTTAAAAAGTTTATTTTTCAGCCAGCAAAATACTGAGTTTGGAAATGTCCATAGGGTAATAGAAAATGTATAGTGGTGATAAGCAGTAATTTCACAGTTAACTGATCGTGATGTTACAAGATGCAATTCACCCACCTAATCTTTCCTTACTCTTTCTTTTTCCTTTTTTTTTTTTTTTTTTTAGCAGTCTAATTAGTATTGCTTGGTAGTTTTATACAAACTAATGAACTGAAGAAATAGAAGACATGGCAGTGAATGTGCCTGGCCCAGATTTCCAGGTGTGGTCAGGTACTCACTATACTTAAGAGAAAAAGAGGATGTACCCTTCTGAACTGAATCTAACACATCTCCAACACCTTATATGTCCGATCTTGAGATGCAGAGCGATCACCTTCCATACTTGCAGCGAAATGTAAGCTAAAATGTTTTATTTCACTTTTGTAATTGCCTAGGACTATGCATGCTGACAGTTACCACAGTTCAGCTGATGAGAGGTTACTTGTTACACCACTCTAACATTACCCTTTGCATTTGTTTGTATATATCTCAAATCTCAGGAAGAGCTGAACTGAATATTCATATGTCTGGATTCCTTTCCAGGGGAAAAAAAAGTGTGTTTTCATGTCTGAAAGCAAAATGCTCAGTGCTTGGTGAAATTTTGAATGTGCAGGGTTTTTTTTTTTAACTTCTGGCCAGCAATATGGCATTTTTGAAAGTAAGACTTGGGGAAGGATGCCTCAGGAAAAGAGCCATGTAAAAGATTACTCCAATTGATTGAAAGGAGTTTCTCAAAATAATTTCTTTAAGCTTTAGATTATGCCCTGATTCAAAAACATGGGTAAACGTCACGTGACTTTTCTTACAGGGAAAACATGGCCAAGAAGGCATAGAGCAGGTCAAACCTTCCTTTCCAGTCTCTGTATAGCTGAACTTTCTAGAAACTGTTTATCAGGTCCTTAGTTTTTAAAATCAGCTTTGCACAGACCTTCATATGGTAACGTTATCAATTCAACACAAAACTGCAACCCCAAACTTCTACCTGATTAGTTTTATAGCATGAAGATTTCCTTGATAGAGCTGATTCTTGCTATTTTGATTCAAACCCGCAGAATCTTCTGGGTGGGTTTTAGTTGGTTTTATTGCTTTTAATTTCAAAAGTATACCAATCTTTTCACTATCTGCTTTAGGAACACAAGCCATTTATAAAGATATAATCCCACTATGACAAGAAACTTGCATTTTACGCAAAAATTGCCTGATCTTAACTACACACTCCCATTAATGTTTTCTCTGTGCTTATGATACAGCGAATGAAATGGAACTAATTGATTATGGTAAAGTGAATGGGTTTTAAAGCTCAAGAAAAAGTAAGTCAGTGATACCAGCACTGTCTCAAATGAGCTTTTCCTGATCTGTTGTGGTGGTGGGATGGAAAGCCCCTTCAGAGCACACCCTGGGTGTAGATCTTCCTCTGATGAGCTCACTGACGTGGCTACCAAAATGCTTGTACCCTCCACACATTAAACAAAAAGGATCTGCTTTCAGTCCCCAAAGAGCTTTTTGAAACAATTTTATTCTTTAGTAGATTATTGCAAACTGTTTAATTTCATTCCCACTCAGTAAGAAGCCATGAAACAGCTGGACTGTTCTGCAGTTAACTCTCTGCATTACACTGTGCAGGTTGCTTTAGTCAGGAATGTATTTTTTGAGACTCACTCTGTTCTCACTGATCTTATTTCTATTTGAACCATTGCATGGAAAGAGCAGAATCTGCCTAGAACTTGCAGGATAAGGTGCATTTCAAATTCTGACAATTAGGTAACCTAGATGTCATTGTTTCTGTTGCATTATTCCTGAAGAAGGTTAACTCAAATATGAATGGAGCTCACCTAAGATTTGAGTTGGGATTCATTTGTCCTAAAATAGGCACCTAGAACTTATACAGGTCTGACCTGTCTACCTGTCCTGGGTTTACCAGTAGCAGTTATTTTTCTCCTTCTTAGTAGCTAGTGCAGTGCTGTGTTTTCATTTTTTGGCCTGGGAACAGAGCTGATAACGCCGATGTTTTTAGTTACTGCTCAAATGTTTGGTCTGACCAAGGACTTTCTGAGTCTCATGCTCTGCCAGGGAGGAGGGGAAGCCAGGAGGAAGCAGAGACAGGACACCTGACCCAAGCTAGCTAAAGAGGTATTCCATACCACAGCACGTCATGCCCAGGATGTAACGGGGAGTTCCCGGCAGGGATATGGTCCCTCTTCAGGGGGGTCGAACTTGTTTGGCGGTGGTATCGTATTCTCTTCTCTTGTTATTTTCTCTTATTAATATTATCACTGGTAGTAGCAGTAGTGATTTGTGTTATACCTTAGTTACTGGGCTGTTCTTATCTCAGACCATGGGAGTTACATTCTTTCGATTCTCCTCCCCATCCCTTCAGGAGCAGGGAGGGTCAGAGGTGGGGGAGAAGGAAAGAAAAAGGGAGAAAAAGAAAAGGGCGGGGAGTGAGTGAACGAGCTTTGTGGTTGGGTTTAAACCATGACACTACCTTAGGTTCCCTTTTAAATCAATGGGAAGAAGCAGGCATCCACTGAGAAAGGTTCATTTTCCCTTAGCTAAGTGTCTGAAGCAGACAGAATGACTGGCCTGCTGGGGCTGCCTATTTACTTTTACTTGTTATGAAGGGTAACTGTCTTAGACAACCGACTTGACTATGTGGTGAGCAGTCATGACAACTGAATGTTCATGACTCATGACATTTTAGATGCTGTAGGATAACCGAGGTGTCCATGTGGCTATGACTGATAAGGCACAGCATTTTTGCATATTGACCTTTTTAAGTTCCTTTAGTTTAAAAAATATACTTTAATATTTGAGTGAGTTTTGAAGAGGGTCTGAAACGAGGTAAGAGCCCAGACTGATAAGCAGGTTTTGGAGGCCTGTTAAGAGTTAACAAGCTAATATGATGGATATGAGGAATCAGCTTGGCTAAATTTGGCTTAAGGAAGTAATCATGACTACAGAGTCACCACTCATTCCCCCTTGTCCTCAAGCTGTTGTCTTCTGTGTGAGTAAAGATTGCTAAATTCATCTTAATGGCAATTGGAACAGAGGGAGATGGAGAATGTGTCAGAATGAAGAAAGCATTAGCATCCTTGATGCTGGTGTAGCAGCAAGAGGGAAAATTATATGTAGTAAGATTTCTTCTGAAGCTATGAACTTCTCAAACCCCAAAAATTTAACTCTATGTCGTGGGTTCAGCTTTAACAGTCATTTTCTCTCCTTCGTAGTAGCTAGCACAGTGCTGTTTTCATTTTTGGCCTGGGAACAGTGTCGATAATGCCAATGTTTTCAGTTGCTGCTCAAATGTTTGGTCTGGCCAAGGACTTTCTGAGCCTCATGCTCTGCCAGGGAGGAGGGGAAGCTGGGAGGAAGCAGAGACAGGACACCTGACCCAAGCTAGCCAAAGAGGTATTCCATACCACAGCACGTCATGCCCAGGGAGGATGTAACTGGAGAGTTACCCAGAAGGGCAGGGACTGCAGGGTTGGAGGAGGTATCGGTCAGTGCTCGGCTGGGGGGAGTGGGGCGAGTTATCGGTTGGCTGGTGGTGAGGTGTTGTATTCTCTTCCCTTGTTATTTCCCATATCATTATTATTATTGGCGGTAGCAGTAGTGGTTTGTGTTATACCTTAGTTACTAAACTGGTCTTATCTCAACCCGTGGGAGTTGCATTCTTTTCGATTCTCCTCTCCATCCCTCCGGGAGCAGGGGGAGGGCGAAAAAGGGGGGTGAGTGGACGAGCCGTGTGGATCGGTTTAAACCACAACACTCTGGAAGGTGATACAATATCTCTAAGTGACCAGGAGTAAAAAGACATGCTATGCAGTATCTTTCTGAGAAATGTTGCTTTTCCTACTCTTACCATTGCTAGTCATGGCACTTAGTCTGCTCACAGACTCATGGTATTATTCATGGACTTTATGTGGCATAGAACTATTCTATTTCCTGAGAAACTAATCCTGACTATCACAAACCAATCTAGTTAAACAGTTACTGTTATTCAGGGGCAACTAAAATCAGAGTGAGGCTCAATGATCACAGCCCAAGCCTTCATGTCCGGTGTATATCAGACCAGAAATTAGTGCAAAAGGTTGTCAAATAGGAATAATATTTTACATTTATGCTGCACAGCTATTAATGCAAACACAAGGTAGAGAAACTTTTGTTTATTTAGCAAACGGACAGTTGGGACCAAATCTAGAAGAAGACTTAGCTGCATGCAGGTTACATAACACAATGCTTCACGTGATAGAGCTTGTTCCTGGAAGTCAGGTCTGTGCTAGATGCCTATTTGCCACATGGGAAGATATTTTTACTTTTGGCTGGGAAAATGAAATAACCTCTCACTGCATATTCTGACATGGAGAAATGATTGTGTATCAAGGATCAGTAGAGTGTGACATTTAGGAAGTCTCAGTAAGCTGAATTGTTCCAGGCAGTTCCAAACTTATTGCACGTTCCCACAATGAACTGTAAGCCTAACACCTCCAAAAAGCATTGGATTTAATGTGTTGTGCAGTGTCCCAGAGTGTACTCCAACATTTTCATCTGCTACACAGGTCCAGCACTCCCCACTGAGCACACACTCTGTCATCGCTGGAGGGCTGTACTGTTCCTGGAGACAAGGAGCAGCACAGCGCTGGACATGTGGAACAATCAGTTTCTTGAACCACTCACAGATGAGATTTCTGGGTTGCAAAAGAAGCCATGTCTGAGAAAACATTCATATATATTGTAGCCCTTCTTCTAGAACAAGTTAGGAATTGCTGGGCTGCTAAGAGCTCATTTCAGAAATTCAAGGCTCAGAGAGAAAAGGTCTGTTTTTCTTGTCTAGTAACCAGGACATTTACCCAGGAAGGAAGTGTATGGAACAGGTATTAACAGTTTCAAGACATTGCAAGTAGGATTTTTTTTTTCTCTGTCAAGATAGGCCTGCAGTTCCCAGACAGGTAACTGTCCTTTTTCATCTGACTGTGTTTGTTCTCTTTCTGTCTGATTATAGAAATCTTGATTTATTTTTTCCCAGACAATGTGGTAACTTCAACAAAAAGGGAAAGAGGATTCCTGCCCTCAATCTAAGCTGTAAATGTCTTCTTAGGGCAGTGGTGAGTGAGACATTAAGGTTTGAAGTCCTCAAGTTGACAAGGGGGCAGAAACAGGCTCCAACCTCCTGCCAAATTTGTTCAGAAGATGCTGGAAGAAACCAGTGGCCCGGAGGATATGTAGCATTTGAGCACACCTCAAAAAAGGGAGTGCTTGGTAAAGAGCATCTCTCAGAGAAAGTTCCAAAGGCAGGCATGCTGTCATTGTGAACTCCTCACTGAGAGGACCAGAGAGCTGAAGGGCAGGTAGTTGGCTCAAGGCAGTCTCAAGACTATCTTCCGCTTCTAAGCCCCCTTCCACACTTCCCGTAAGTGTGATTTTATGATCACAAGTCTCAGGGGAAACATTTTACTTTCCTTTGTGCCCTTTCTCTGGCCTCCTTGACCATTACCCTGTCCAAACACACTCTCTCCTACTCCCAAACTATGTTGTTTACTACTGATTAGTTAAAGGTGGCTCCTTACTGAAATTTTTTTTTACAGCTTTTCCTAAGCTTCCACCTCTGAATCTTTGATACCAGGCTGGTGTCCAGATGCTTAAAAGTTAGTCATTGGAACACCTAATTAGCAAGTGGTCAGACAGCTTCATAGCATCTACTTATGGGCATCTATCGGTAATGAGTGATGCACCTAACGGTTCAGATAGGAATAATTCTGCAGAGTACTGTTCGCAGAGCAGGCTGTTAGAAATCAAATAGAAAATATGTCTACAACTGGGTTGAGGTTTAAAGATTGTGAAGATTATGTGTGATCAAAATCCTGGTTTAGATGATTTAGCTCTCCTATGGTTATAGCCCTCAATGAAGGATTTACCAGTCTGATGGGATACACCCACCATGGATTAAATGGTAATAATGCAAATGCTTATGACTGCATGTAAGATGCTCCCAGCACATAACAGCTGGTTTATTTTCTTTATATGGGCATTCAGGTACATTTAAAAACTGAGGTTCATTTGATTAAAAATGAGTGGAGCTAGAGAGAAAAATTAGTAGTGTTACTCGATGAAAAAGTCTTTTTGATCTTTTATACCTTAGAGTTCAATAAAACACCTAAAATAAATCAGCAAATCTGGCTAATTTATAATTCATTTATCTATGGGATAGTGGTACAAACCGCTTCATAGCTGATTTGGTTTCTTCCAAATGGATACATTCATCTCCCAGATAAAGTTTCCCCAGTATTCCCTAGACTCTTTCTAAACTCAGTAGAGAGACACAGATACCTTGAAGGGTGATTCATTCCATTCAAAAATAATTTTCCAAGATTTGTGAAATTAATATCTCTGTGGAGGTGCCATTTGCTCTTCATGGCTATGGAGAAAATCTGGATAATTATCACAGGCTACACATTTAGCTTCTAGGTGACCAAAGTTACATGAAACTAAGCTTGCCCTATGGCTTATTCCCATTTCCCCTCTTTAATCCTTTCATTTTTCATTTCACCTCAAATGCTCTCCCTGGGCCTATTCTGCCTTCATCTTATTTATCATTAGATGTAATGTATTCCATATGTTTTAAATTTATTTTAAATCGATAAGAAATCAGAACCTTGCACAGTTATCTTGAAGTCAAGTAAATTGACTGTATGGGCCAATCTAAGCACAAGCAACAGTACTTGTCAGGGAAGGGTCCTTACTTATTTTCCCACCTCAAATTGTTGCTTAAGTTGCTCAAGTTGCTCAAGCTAGCAACTGCAGAGCAGCATCTTTTCAGGATTGACTTTATACTTCAAACTGGTAATATTTATGGTCTCATTTGTCTCATGAAAATGCCTTTTTGTAAAAGATTGTCTTTCTCTGTTCCTTGAATGTGGAATAAAACCATGCAAACAAAAAGAAAAGAAAAAATGTATAAATAAACCCCAGAGGTTACAGGGTCCAGGCCAAGTGTGTTATCTAACAGCCACTACAGTTCTTACGTTACTCAGCCTTTTTCTGCTTCTACAGAGGAAGGAAAATCAAAACAAGCAGAGCAATTTCCTGTATTTAGTCTGTTTGTATCTATAGAAAAGGCCCTTTCCCCCTTGTTCTTCTTGGTGTTAGAAAGATGTTGCTATGATGTTAGACTGTTAGGTCTGCACATGTTTAAAATGACCTTTTGCTGTTATGGTTAGCACAGTCATGAGGTGCCCCTCAGTCTGTTCAGTATAGACAGCAACTACCTAGCTCTTTTCTTTATCTTCTACTCACAATCTAACATCCAGTCACTTAAGCTGAATACATGCCCTTGCCTCTTGCAAGATATCACAGCAGGCCATTGCTTGTTGCAGCCATTAAAGACTCTTTCTGTTACATCATATACATGTGGTTCATCCTTTACTAGTGTGTGGTGTAAGGGGATGCTTTTTGATCTCAGCCTGGTCATTAAACATCATGACAGAAAACTGACAGTAGTATCTGTTGGATGCCCTGGAGTGGCTGGCTAGCAAGGAAGTGCTGTGGTCTTAGTTTTACTGAGAAGATGCTGTCATTTTTCATGTTCAGCCGAAATACCATGTCAGTCCTCAAGGTGTGGATGATGTGAGATGTTGAACAAAGAACAGCTGTCTTGGATGTAGTCAGGAAATGCTGAGTAGTACTCAATCTTTGAAGAGGCAATTAATACCTTTCCATTATTCTTAGAGTGCCAGTTATTCCCTGGTCACTGAAACTGCTTTGGCTTGTTCCGTAGCATGTTTTTAATAAATAAATATATAGCAAGAAGAAAATGAAAAAAGACTCCTTCATGTTTTCCCCAGCCAGAAAAAAAGAAGGGCCATACTATCACAGTCATGTAACCCATCCATTTTTGAGTTACTTCCCCTCATTTTAATAAAGTTCAGAACAACCAAACAGAAACTTCAACTGGTGCTGAGTCTGAAACCTCAGACTCTTTGCTAGCAAACAAAAATGTGATAAGAAAAGCATTTCTTCACTATTGGATCCTAATTAAACATCAGACAAACACTCAATTTTTGCATTTCAAAACCCTTGAGAGGATCAGGCCAGACAATAGCAGGTGGTATTTTCCCATGGTCTCAATTCTTGAAGAGCAGAGAAAAGTATAGGAAGAACCCATCAATAGATGTTTATAAAAAAGGTTACCAGGTGCCACAAAAAGGCCTTTTCAATTCTGTAATAAATGGGCATAGTGTAAAAACTTCATAGATGCATAACTATGCTGAAAAAACCTGTTAAACCTAACATTTTTGCAGTATGTCTTTCAATACAAGTAGTTTCATCAAAACAAAAAATAGATATCCCTTTTAGTAGTAATTCATGCTACATTATATAGATCACAGTGGAATTTGGTCTCACTTGTCAAAACAGTCAAGGAAGATAGTGAAAAATGCTTATCGAAAATTAGGGGAACTCTATAAATGTGCAGACAGAGTCCCAGGAAAAGAGAAAAAAGAGACACTGCCTTTAACAGCTGTCATGGGGCAACAGTGATTGATGTTTTATGTAATGGAACACAAACCTCATACTAAGTAATAAGCACTCAGTCATCATCCTACTAATTACTCAAACTTCATTATAAAGAACACCAGGACCACAATTAAATATTGTATATTACCCCTCATTCTAATTACATAGTCTTTTTAGTTGCACTGTAAAAGCAATGCATTATTTAATTATTTTCATTTAATGTATTTAAAAACAGTATTTAAAACCTCATCCAAGACCCCAGGGATTTTAACAAATCATTAAACCCACTATTCATGTGTACAGTAGCAGTGCTGTAGCCACATAAAGTTGGCAACCATTTCAACTTCATTTATAAAAATCAAACTTGGAAACCGACCGGCTTAAAAGGTCCTCACTCTGACTGCCAGAGCTTTAATGGGGTTTCACAGATGTTAGCCAGCCTTAATTATATCCCTAAAATGTAAAAATATATCAGGAGCAAAGCCTGGCCTCTTTTCTCAAGAGTTGTCAGAAAAAGCGTCTTCCTTGGAGAGCTTCACTGGGACACCTTGCAGATGCTGTTCTGGTTGCTAAGGTTTCCTCTAGGGGAAGGCAGAGTGCATGGATCTGAAAGGCCTCACTGGTGCAGATACAGGCCTAAGAATATTTTATTGTCTACCAAATGCAATGGGTACTGATGAGACAGACAAGTGAGAGGGAGATGCAGCTGATTTTGCTATCGCTCATTCCTCTAAAGCACAGTGGTGTTTGTGGTGCCTAAGAGCACACCAAGGGCTTCCCATGCTGCTCATCCCACCAAGAGAAGTAGATTCATAAAAGAGATCACAGAATCAAAGATAACCTCTATGGATTGAGGGGTCCAAGTGCCTAAAGCTAGAAGACAAAAATGTGATGGCCCATCAGCTTCCTTTTTTGTTTCTGGTGGAGCTGGAGATTCAGGGAAAACTGCTAATATGAACATGTGTTATCTGAGTGAAAAAGATATAGCAGGACTTTAATTCTGGAGAGCTTTTAGCAAATTTCATTGGAGTTGTAACTTGACAGCCAAAGTTTTTTTCACCTATCCCAAACACTGTGGTCTTCAGATAATGCAAGAAAACTATCTATCTTGACATTTAGTGATGGCAAGGATAAGCTAAAAGAAGTAGACTGTGTATTTAATCAAACAAAGGTTATTTAATGGTGTCATCTTTTTTAGACTACTTGCTTTCATTAGCTGTGACCATATGGAGCTCACAGATGGCAAATAAAACAGTGACGTCCTGTTCAAATAAGAAGGGGGTAAGAACAGTAAATATATTGCTGGGAAAATCAAGATGAATGATGCAATTTATATATATGGTATATGCCAGAGAGGACTCAAAATGTCATGTAAAAGTTGAGTCTGAAATGGTTTGATGTGTGAACATCAGGAGCTATTAGATTGACATGGGAGAATAACCTTAGAAATTAATTTTTGGGAAGGGAGACGAACCATTGGATCCTTGAAACGTGTAAGAATGAAGGCTTCTTTCCACTTATCAGCTTTATTTCCACTTTGGTCCTTCCATGCTGAATTTCCTCTCTTCTTCCTTCCCTGAAGGTGCTGTCAGAGTCACTTTCTCCAACCCTTTCTCTTTCTCCTGTAAGGAAGGTGTTGTGGTTTAAACCCAGCCGCGCAGCTCGTTCTGTCACTCCCCAAGCTTCTTTCCCGCCCTCCACTCCCAGAGGAATGCAACTCCCATGGGTTGAGATAAGAACAGTTTAGTAACTAAGGTATAACACAAACCACTACTGCTACCACCAATAATAATAATGATAAAGGAAATAACAAGAGGAAAGAATACAACACCTCAACACCAGCCGACCGATAACTCACCCCACTTCTCCCAGCCGAGCACTGATCGATACCTTCTCCAACCCTGCAGTGTCCTAGCCCTTCTGGGTAACTCTCCGTTACATCCTGGGCATGACGTGCTATGGTATGGAATATTTCTTTGGCTAGTTTGGGTCAGGTGTCCTGTCTCTGCTTCCTCCCAGCTTCCCCTCCTCCCTGGCAGAGCATGAGGCTCACAAAGTCCTTGGTCAGACTAAAACATTTGTGTTATCAGTGCTGTTCCCAGGCCAAAAGTCAAAACACAGCGCTGCACCAGCAACTAAGAAGGAGAAAAATTACTGCTACTGCTGAACCCAGGACAGAAGGATTTTGCTCTGCCTTTGGTATTGCATCCTTGCTAGACAAGGACAATTTTTGTGAGTGGCATGATCCATTGTTTTGATCTAAACCCAGAGGTACATTAAGGAATTAGTTGTACACTATCTGTTGCACCAATTCTCCATGAGCTAATCAGAGGGAGTACGACTTGAGGACCATGAAGTCAAAGTACAGTTCTTGCTGACTAAACTTGGATGGGTATTCCCTGTTGTCTCCAAAGTTTTACCAAAATCTGCTTATTAAGGTATATTGCTGGGTGCATATGAAGTTGCTGAATATGGTTGTGGCAAACAAACACAAAACGTTAGGGTACTCTGGTAAAGTGGTGAAATACCAGAGGCAGTGAACAGTTTCAGCGCACAACTTCCACCAAGTGAAAGGTATTTCTGCTGTTTGCCATCTCCACATTGAGACCACTGATCTTTATTTCTTCCACTGCAAAGTCAATTAGGGGAGCTTGAGACATAATTATTTACAAGCACAGGTGGTTTAAATTCACCCATTTAATTTGGAAAAGAGCAGAAAAAATAGGACTCCATAACACAGGTACCAGATTGCCTGGGGAGGTGGCAGCAAACAGTGCTGCTTCTGCAAGAAACCAGCTCCTGCTTCCTGGAACCGAAAATGTGTATCTGAAAATCCAAACCATCTGACAATCAGAAGTCTCATTACACCAGCCACTGAGCTGAATAAGCAATATAAATGTCCTCTAAGTCAGGTAAACATCTAGCTGCTTTATGGTGATGCTTTATGCAAAAGAAAAGTTTATACACAGGCCTTATACAAAGAACATGGAATACTGAGAAACTGGTGCTGTCTCAGACCCCTGAGGGGATGCCAGGTATTTTGGGAAGCTGACAGAGATGAAGTTATTCTTGCTCAAAGAAGGTCAGCTGCATCTATTTTCCTCTTATAACTCAAGCATCTCCAGCTTAGCCCATGTGGGTCTAGATAAGAATGTTGTTTCTTCCTTTAATTTTCACTGATGCTTAGATCAGCTCACTTTGTTTTATATTAAGAATTTAAAAAAATAAAAAGAAAAGCCTTCAAGAATGCTATTCATATCAATTTTACAATTGCATGGCAATAATACTTGACCATTGTTTGGATTTTTTCAATAATTCTGGGGTAAGCATGCAGGACAAAATCTTTACTGCAGTAAAGTAAGAATGCTGAGGACTAACATATCAAAGGATGCACTCAGAAAGACAAGCAAAAGGCTAGGGAACAATTCTGAATCTGAAGAAACAAGAAAATAAAAATTAATAACTGGTTTTGTGCTGACTTGTGTGCATTAATACACTGTAGGATTGTGGGTTTTTTGTTCCTGTTTTACCTAGATAGCAGTCTTTTTGAAACAGGGATTGTATTCTTGTTTTCATTTCTTGCAGCATGATGCACTCTAAAAATGCTTGGCTGATACACACATGGGCACTCTAATAATACATGCAATAACAGGAATGGTGCTTTCAACTATAGAATTTATTCTGAAAGGAATGTTGGGTGTCAAAATTAGTAAGACTAAGTATGAAAATTGTAGGAATGCAGATGTGCTATATTTAACTAAAGGTTACTAGTAATTTCTGCGTATTTTGTCAGACAAGTGGAAGATTTACATTTTCTAAGAAATGACTGAAAGCAAACAGGGCTTAGCCAAGGGGATCAAAATTGTGAGATGCCAAGAATGTTTCTTTTCAACATAACCCAATAATTCTTTTGAAGCTGGAATTATGCAAGACTTCCTTGGCATTCTTGAAGATATTCAGTGTTCCAATTAATTCTCCATTCAAAAGGGTGAGCATGCACAATGATGGGTCACATTGACATTGTGCCCTTTGATACTCACTCAAAAACTGTATACTGTCTGAATCAAGAAATATCAGCTAGAGAAAGAACATATGCAAAGAGATATGACATTTAGTGATTACATGCCAAATCCAGAATAACATTGAGATTGACTGGAGAAGAGAAGGCTGCATGGAGACCTCATAGCAGCTTTCCAGTATCTGAAGGGGGCCTATAGGGATGCTGAGGAGGGACTCTTCACTAGGGACTGTAGTAATAGGACAAGGGGTAAAGGGTTAAAACTTAAACAGGGGAAGTTTAGATTGGATATAAGGAGGGAGTTCTTTACTGTGAGGGTGGTGAGGCACTGGAATAGGTTGTCCAGGGAAGCTGTGAATGCTCCATTCCTGGTGGTGTTCAAGGTCAGATTGGACAGAGCCTTGAGTGACATGGTCTAGTGTGAGGTGTTCCTGCCCATGGCAGGGGGGTTGGAACTAGATGATCTTAAGGTCCTTTCCAACCCTAACTATTCTACAATTCTGGCAGCCTTGCGGAGAATGACTTGGGGTGTTGGTCGATGAGAAAATGAACATGAGCCGGCGGCGTGCTCTTGCAGCCCAGAAAGCCAACCATATCCTGGGCTGCATCAAAAAGGAGTGTGACCAGCAGGTCGAAGGAGGTGATCCTGCCCCTCTACTCTGCTCTTGTGAGACCTCACCTGGAGTATTGTGTGCAGTTCTGGTGTCCTCAACATAAAAAGGACATGGAACTGCTGGAACAAGTCCAGAGGTGGGCCATGAGGATGATCAGGGGGTTGGAGCACCTCCTGTATGAAGACAGGCTGAGGAAGTTGGGGCTGTTCAGCCTGGAGAAGTGAAGGCTGCGTGGAGACCTCATAGCAGCCTTCCAGGATCTGAAGGGGGCCTATAGGGATGCTGGGGAGGGACTCTTCATCAGGGACTGTAGTGACAGGACAAGGGGTAATGGGTTAAAACTTAAACAGGGGAAGTTTAGATTAGATATAAGGAGGAAATTCTTTCCTGTTAGGGTGGTGAGGCACTGGAATGGGTTGTCCAGGGAGGCTGTGAATGCTGCATCCCTGGCAGCATTCAAGGCCAGGTTAGATGAAGCCTTGTGTGGGATGGTTTAGTGTGAGGTGTCCCTGCCCATGGCAGGGGTGCTGGAAGCAGATGATCTTGAGGTCCTTTCCAACCCTAACTATTGTATGATTCTATGATTCTATGACTGTAGACACAAAGTCTCCAAAGTGCCATTAACTGCTTTACTCCGAAGATCTCTAAATGCCAGTGATTCTTCACTTCAAATCTGTAAACTGCCTAAGGTGTCCTTTCTTAATGTATGTAAAGATCTCCCTGCTCCTAATAGTTTGAGTCTTCATTCATTGTAATCCCTCTTGGGATCTAGAAGCTTCTCAGAGTCATATAATGTAGGTGTAACAGTGAATATACTGTCAGCCTGCATAGGATCTTGACATAAGTATAACAATAGCTAATTTCTTGTAATTTGATGAGTATTCTATTACCTTAGTGGCACTAGAAGCTTCCCCAACACATGTGAAACATCACTTGAATTATCTTTTATGTTGACAAATCCAGCCCAGAACTTCTTTCATCTGAAGAATGTGTCAAAACAACCAAGCAAAAGGCTATGTCATGACATCTACTTAACCTCTTACTGTATACTGTTGTGTGAAAGTGCAGGAAAGAATGTAGCATACATGGAGGTAGAGAATCAAGTGACAAAACAAGTGTAGCCCAGTGATTAGGTTGTTTTGACAGAACCGGTTTGTTCTAAGATGATTTCAGCTGGCATTATTAAAGGTGATAACTATCACATGCCATCATGGTCACAATGACTGACAGCATCTTCAAGCTCCACATTGGTATGTTGTGACCTAGCTCAGATGTTCAGACACTCAATGGCTTTGTAGCAGAAATACAGGATTCTGGCTTTTGCAGAAGTAATGTAAGTGGAGGGAATGCAGCATGGTGAATTTAGAGTTAGGTCACAGGCTTAAGACATCAAACTGGACTAAATTTCATACCAGTTAATAGCTGATAACACAGCCTACTGAAGGTTGCTGCTGATCCCTTCCACGTTCCTTTGAGAATTGAAACTAGCTATTCACCAGCACTGGCAAACTTAAGCATCCAATAATTCACCTTCAGTGGTCTGAAATCCACCTGCTCTACCTGGATCAGTGCAGACACCTGAATTCCACCTCCAGCCTATTTGCAATATAAATGGTCTCAAATATGACAGATAAGGATTTCAAGAAGTTTTATTGAGTTCTTAAAGATTACTTTTGCTATGATTTTTTTTATTCTTTTTCCTGCTAACCTCATTTACAAGATAACCTCCAGTTTTCAACTTCACCAGCACTCACGTGCTACTCCACAAGTTGTCAAATGCTGTAAAATGGGGAGTATATTTCCTACGTGGCTATGCAAAAGACATTAAGAACTCATGTTCTAATGATAGCTGAAAGGTTTGCTAGTTGCCCTCTCCACTGCTGCCTTTTTGCCCTTGTTAGAAGTGCACTGACAGTTAAAAAATTCTTGACTATGGATGATTGTTGGTTGTATGTCCAAATTTTGCTTTATGAATACAGCTTTTGAATGGGCTGTGCAATATGCCCAAGTTACCTCCCAAAGAATGCGATTGTTCAGTAATATAAGCCAGCCATACTTGCAGCTTCCATCTCCTATCTCCTCTAACCTTCCCGTAAATCCATCTAGATTTTAATCTGTCTGGTTTGGTTCTTAAAATGCTGAAGTTTTGCCTCTAACTGCTTTAGAATTTAAATACTCTTTATAAAAAAGAAAAGACATTTTTAACCACTGAAGGTCTTCCATCTTGTTGAAGGGTATAGATCTGTAGACCAGATCCTTATATCACAAGATGTTAATTAATGAAACTAACTAAATATTAAGATTCAGCTCTGTTAAATAGTTTAAGTAATTTTGAAAATTAGATGCAGTCTTTAACCTTATGCTACTTACAGTCATAACTGCCAATGTATAGATAAACCTTGTTTCTAGATGCATGACTTACCATGATTAGCTTCCTAACTGCTTTTCAAATAATTTTTTATTAGATGTTTGTTAATTTTTTGAAATTATTCTTTATTTGAATTTTGCTTCATCTATTTGACTAAGAAATTTTATAAGGAAATTAATGCAACAAAACAATAGTTTTGAAAGGCCACAGCGCTTCTTAACTATGAAAGCAATCCCAGTTTCTTGTAACACCTGTAAAGGTGTTTCACATGCAGACTCTAACACCAAAGAGATATTGGTACGTACTTTCTTTTCTAGTAATACCTCTGTCAATGTAGTTCTGTTCAGATAAATTTATTGTCCCTTCCAAAACTATTTTCAAGCATTCTCACAGGAGTTAAGAAGACTTTTGGGGAAATTTAGTGTGATAGTTCTCCTGTGATAGTCAATTTCACATGCACTGGTGGAACAAACAAACTCCCAAACAAAAAAAAATTAAACAAAAAGCAAACAAATAAAACCCCAACAATAAGAACAAGAAAAAAAACCAAACCCCTTTTGTAATCCTTCAGAGCTCTGCTTTTATCTGTTAGTCCACATTATTTATTAACTTAAATACACTCTCAAACATGAATAAAACAACCCTTTGGCTATTCTGTGGATGCTTATGTGTACACCTATAGTAATTCACAGCTAAGCTGCCTGACTCAAATAAATGGGTCTTAGGCAGGAATTCTTAGAAAAAAATCCTGACTTCTGTTTCTTTGCAAATTTCCTACCTCAGAAATCTCTCAGGCCATCTGTTGTCTCAGGGTCCTCCTTCTTCTATTTGAACTAGTAATTTACCTCAAAAAAAAAAAAAACCCAGAGTAATCTGGAAATACTTTAATATATGAAAGAATTACCTTTCTGCAGGCTTAATCACCAACCATTGAAGTTGGTGGAGAAAGCTCCCATTGATTTGAGTGGGAACTGGTTTGAAACCTTTAACCGGGTATATACTTTAATCAGAACAAAAAGCTGTTCTGTGAGGTCTCTTGACTGAGCAGATATTATTGTCCCTAAAGGGATAACCCTTGGCTAGTTTACTATAATACTACTTCTCTTTTTCCTTAATTAAGCACAGCACAATGAAATAGAAATCAATCCTGATCAAGAGAGTTCACTGATGTCTGAGTTTTAATGAGGCTCTTTTTTGCGTCAAAAGGCCACTGCAACTTTTCTAACAAGATATTAAAGCCAAAGACTTCTTCCTGGAACTAGTTTTAGAAAGATTTACTCTTCTTACTTTTGCATCAGTACTACATGACTGCTGCCAATATTGTAATCAGAACTTTGGTTAATAAAGATAATAGGGTGGAATTCAACTTCCTGAAAATATTTCAAGTCACCATGGAGGGTGATGACTAGGTAGAAATCAGAGAACTAAATCAAAAGCAGTAATTGTGTAGAAATATTTTAAAAAATAATATTTGTGCCTTGAAGTGAATCCATTACTATAAACCAGAGGGTGGCTGTAATAGTTCATCTCAGGCTTGAACAAAAATCCATGGTTTCAGCTTCTGAATCCTTTCTAGCCTTTAAAATGATCTTTAGTGCATAGATTTTACAATACACCTGGGGAAAAAGTAGAAATAGCTTGTTCTGCAAAGGTAACCACATTTTATGTTAACTTTGGAAAGATTTTCTGCAGGTGTGCTGCAAGACAGCTTGTGTCCAGTGCTAACACATGAGGTAGGTGGAGATAATCTCTGTTGGTGGCCATGGCTTCTTCTCATCAGGAAGAGCACATGACTCTCAGAGTTCCTGAGTCTGACATCTATTCAATTGTGAAGTAAACAATCTAACATTAAGGCATTGTATAGCACAGTGGGTGTCAGTGACAACACCCTCTTTTTTTCATACTCTTTTTCATGTATGGTGTAGTTATCTTCATATTTTTTTAACGAGTGAGCCACCTGAAAGGAAAAAGCCAGTGCATGAGCTGAGGAGCTTTTGGACAGTCACACATCATGTAAATGCCTAGTTCAGTGCAATGAGAGACACACCAGGTTCCTAGCCTAACATGCCTATCTGTCTCTGAGGTGCAAGGAAGTGCTGGGGTCCAGTTACCTCAGGATGGGTGTGAAAAAACAGAGAAGGATGGGTAAGAAAGTGATATACTGACAGGGTAGGAGGTCTGATACATATGTGCGTCCTGATAGATGCCTTGAGGATAAAAACTTGCCTTTTCACTTCTCAGGGTCTGTAATCCTTGTTTTCAGAAAGGATTCCTACTCCCCAGGAATTAGCTAAGGAAAATGTCACTAAGGGTGTTTTAGTTTTTCTTTGCAATGGTGCATGGGATTCTTTACAAAGGACTGACTTATTAAAAGAGTGTAAAAACCAGAGAAGCTAAGAGGAGTCACCCGGGGCAGTGTCCTTATGCCTGAGGTAGTGTTTGCAGGTAGACAGAACAGCCAGTAGCTGCAATGAAGAAAGGCCATGGTGCTTGGGAAGACTTCACCAGAAAACCACTACATATCATTGGAGCAGAAATCTTACCTTAAAAGGCTGCTCAGTTTGCCCTTCTCAGGAGCTCTTAGTGCCTGGAAATTATGTCCCTCACTGAATAACCACACCAAGAATATCCGTGAACACTGAGGGACTTCTGCTGTCTAATTTTCTATGGGTCTTCATTGCCAAATGAAGTGTTTTAGAGTAAAGCTTCAGATACTCTTAGTTCACATGTGTTGGCAGTTGCACTAGAGAAAGCCATTCAGAATGTTATTTTACTATTATCTACTTATAACAGCACTTCTCCAAATTTATTGTCCAGCTCAATGCTTTAATTGAGGCATTTTACTGATTCCTCAGGTCATATGTATGCATTGTATGTGTGCAGTCCTTTGTGGGTTATGATGTACATAGATCTACTCTTTGAAATGAGGAATAAATTTAAACACCTACAATCCTCTTGCCCAAATTATTTTTTACTAGTCCTGGTTATATCCCAAGAGTTGCACACAGATTTCACTCCATATAGATATCAGCAGGTATTGTGTATTGCGCAACCAGTTGCTCTTGCACCAAATCTGCAGATGAGACTGCACTGTGCTAAAGCCATACTAGTTTTCTCCAGAGGCAGGGAGATGCTGGTGAGTATACATCTGCGTGAACATGTCCATGTAAACACAGTGGGAAGTTGCCACATTTGAAATGGAAAATGGATTTAATGCTTTGGGTACATCTTGCACTTCCCCACGGGTTTTGTTCAGGCAGCAGGAGTGAGGGTGATGGGGAATCTGTAGTTGTTTCCTTTAACTAGAGGCTCCATGGTTTCATCATGTTGGATAGCCTCTGTAAGACAAGTACATATTTCTTGCTTGAGGCCAGACCCTGGCTTTTACTATGGCTGCTGCTTAGAAGTGGAAGGTGTTATATGAGTTAATAGGGAAGAAAAAAGGCAAATTAATAATGAAGTAGCTGAATTTTCACAGCACTTCTGCTCTGTTCCTCTCTCAGAGGATTAAAAAGATGGTACTGAGATGGTTTGTTAAAAAAAATCTGTTCAGCTCCTGACCTTCACTACTGCTGAACAATTTTCTTCTGCCATAACCATCTCCTTCATTTGCAGAGAGATAAATAAAAAATGTGTGCACTAGGTTATAAAGTAGTGTGAATTGTTTGAAGGAGACACGTGCACTTTGTGACACTTACAGCTGACCTTGTCGCGTATGATACAGGACAAATGTAGCTGCAGGGAAGCTTACAGCTAGTCCTGCCTTAGTCACTGTCAGCACGAGTCGTGTTGGAATGCCTTCCAAGGCACTGTTCAGCTTGAAATAGCTTCACATTTTACAGCTACTTTGAATTTTCCCTTTTTCATTTTATACTTTGGTTGAATTTCTAAAGCGTAGCACTATATTAAAATGACTTTCTGCATGCTTTCTTTCCCCCTTCCCATCAGCTATTCTCTTTTCCTCTTCCTGTTGCTGCGGTATTAGTATATACTAGCTTTAAAAAGCTAACAGCTGGCTCAGCCGAGCTCTGATCTTTTCCATTATTA
Source organism: Lathamus discolor (assembly GCF_037157495.1). Classification (NCBI taxonomy): domain Eukaryota; kingdom Metazoa; phylum Chordata; class Aves; order Psittaciformes; family Psittacidae; genus Lathamus; species Lathamus discolor. Next base: position 104,082,887 of record NC_088887.1, read on the forward strand.
GAATGTTTAAAGTGACTATCAGCCACAGCAGAATGGTAGGGGAGGAGGTTGGTTTATGGGCCTTTTGTGCAGCCTAAGATAATAAATTCAAAACTTGTAGATAGCAGCCCCCATACAGGATTACACAAATAATAAAGCAGCCTGGGAATTCTAGATGAATAGTCAAACAGTTCAAAACATGTATGTGAAGACAAATATCTGATGAAACCTCAGCCTTTGCCACATTTCTGTAGAAATAGCTTTTTTTTCTGAATTACGTTTAAAGACAACTCACTATAAACCCTGAGAATAAATACATTGATTTTCAGGAGCCCCAAATCGTAATCGTAGAATCATAGAATAGTTAAGGTGGAAAGGACCTTAAAGATCACCTAGTGCTAACCTTCTGCCACAGGCAGGGACACTTTCTGCTAGACCAGGTTGCTCCAAGGCCTATCCAACCTGGCCTTGAACACTGCCAAGAATGGGGCAGCCATAACTTCTCTGGGCAACCTGTTCTAGTGTCTCACCACTCCCATAATAAAGATCTTCTTCCTAGTCTACATCTAAATCTACCCTCTTTCAGTTTAATTAATTTCCTCTTGTCTTACATGCCCTTGTAGAAAGTCCCTCTCCAGCTTTCTTATAGGCCCCTTAAGGTATTGGAAGCTTTCTCTTCTCCAGGCTGAACAACCCCAATTCTCTCAGCCCGGCATTCTTAGTAGAGGTGCCCCGGCCCTCTGGTCATCTTTATGGCCCTCCTCTTGACTCACTCAAGAAGGTCTATGTCCCTCATGTGTTGGGGACCCCAGAACTGGACACAATACTGCAGGTGGGGTCTCATGAGAGTGAAGCAGAGGGGGAGAATCACCCACCTTGACCTGCTGGTCACACTCCTTTCGGTGCAGCCCAGAACTCCATTGGCTTTCTGGGAGGCAAGTGCACACTGCCAGCTCATGTTGAGCTTCTTGTCAATCAGCACACCCAAGTCCTTCTCCTGAGGGCTTTTAATATAAATTTTGTAATCATTTTGAAATCACAATTACCAGGAATAAATGTTCTATTTGACATGAAAAGGGATGTTACACTTATAAAACCACCTACATACACTTTTGCTAAATTTACTATATTTAAACTTTATAAATTGTATCTTTTCCCTAGCCTGTTTCCTTCATCTTTCCTAATGTCCTTATTACTTCCTAGTCCATTACTGAAGTCCATCACAGTCCTTTTTTTTCTGTAGAAATAGTATTTTTTTTTTCTGAATTAACTATAAAGACAATTCACTATAAACAAACTGGTGCTTACATGCTTAACATTACACCTGGACTTCATGTGGACCTGTCTACAGATGGATTCTCTCAGATATGTGTGGTTATGGTACGTAACCACATCTGTACTATATATGTATCTGTAACCAACATGAAACCATATTTTACAGGCATCTGCACAATAGCAGTGTGCATTGCACAACAGTAAAGGAAAGATCCCCAAGGCATATGTATACAAAAAAAGCCATCTTCTTTTCTAGAGTGAGTTTTATTTGGGATGTTCTCAGTGCTAGCATTTGCTTTATGCAGGTGTAAACAACTGGAATCTTTCCCAGTATCTAGATTATGTTTCAGGGGTCACCAAGTCTGTGTATTTTTAATAGTGTAAATTTAATTTTAGTGTTTAAAACACCAAATCTGAGATGCTGCCTTGACACGATGCACAGCACTGAATTAACACAAGTTCACTCTGCCAGTTCAAACTCCTTTTAAAATTTTGAAGGAGTAACTTTATCCCTTCATACATTCTGCTGGATCAGGTCTCTCTCTTTATACAGTAGACATAGACCCAGCTGCACACTGTCCAGTGTGTTCTGGCTAATAAAAAGGAAATGTAGTTGTGTCCTCACACCTAGATATCGTATTTGTACTATGAGTTGATCTAAAGCAAACTGATATGCTATTAACAGACAAGAAACAAAGGACGTCTTTAGAAGCTGCAATAAAAATGAAAAATTTTCTCAGAAGCCTGGAGATGGGGCCAAAATGTGGAAATGTTTTAGAAACTAAGAAGCCTCTTGTCTCACCCTGAGGACTAGGTGCCTAACGCTGGTGTTTAAGCACTCTGTGCCATAGTTTCCAGCCGTTGCCCCAGGCTGCACTGAAGCCAGCTCTGGCTATAGCTCTGGGAGCACTACAATAGGATGGGGAGTCCAAAAAAGTGGGGTATACAAAAGCTTTTTAGTGAATAAAAAAGAAACAGGATACAACTAAGAAGATCTTTCCACAATTAAAAACTAAGGCAAAACCAAGGATTACATGGGAGAGTGTCAAAATTCACTTGTATTATTGGGCTGTAAAGAGTTCAATATTTTAGTCTAGACATAAATAGCATAATAAACGAATCTTTTCAAAGTGAATACTTTTACCACTTCAGACATCTTGAAAGTAGTTCTTTTGTTATCTCTCTAAGCACTTTTCCAGCTAATCCTTCTTACATCAGACTGACTGTGTTCTTCTCCATTATCTAAATAAAATGGATGCCCAAGCGAATCTTGAAGTGGCATCTTTGATGGCTTTTTCATCAGCCCACAAAGACATATGCTACTTTTCCCTGCTGTGGGGACAGTGAGTGGATGATGCCTGTGCGGGAGGATCTTGATATTGACCCATATTTGAGCAGTTGTGCTCCTAGCTAAAGTCTGAATCCAAGCAGTCTCAAAGAAAATCAAATGTACCAGAATAAATCAGTGAAATTCTGATGTCTGAGATACATCTGAAATGCAAGTGCATTGATTCATGGTAATGCCAGCACACATTTTAATCAATGGAATGTACAGATGATTTAGATATATGTGTGTATATATCTATACATATAGGAGTTGGACACGATGATATTTATGGCTCCCTTCCAACTTGAGATATTCTATGTTCCTATCATAAATATTTTTCATTATATGCTGCCCAGTATTAACAACTTCAATGAAACAGGTTGTTTCATTGTATTACGGACTGGGATGCTCTTCTAGAGTTTTAGGTGAAATTTCTTTTGTACTTCAACCACAGCCTGGTTTCTTAAGATTTTGCAGTGAGTTCAGTTTATGTTACTCAGTTAACACTGTTGCTAGGGAGCACCAATAACAGTTTTGAAGTATGATTTGCTTAAATGTGTTTAAATGGTTTTGCAGCAAGCTTGGAACAGTCTGAATTACATTCAGGATGTTTCAGGTATGGTAGTTTAATGTACTTGCACTAACAGACTTTTTGAATAAAATCCAAGAATACCTTGCAATATTCTTCCCTCCCCCCCTTTTTTTCCCACTGAAAAGTCTATAAAACTTAAAAATTGTGGGAGACACGACAGTGACAGTGACATGACACCATTTCTTGATTCCTCACTATTGTCTGACTGTCCTTTCAATAGTAAATCATTATTCCTTTTTCAGTCTTTTGCCTCTTTCTGCTTGGCCCAGACTGATTTTACTTCCGCATTTAAAGTCCTTCCCTTTATACCTGAAGGGAAACATAATCCCTAAAGGAAACCTTACCTTCTTTCTGTACAAAACTTTGTTTCACTGGTGTTATACATAGAATTCTTTATATAGAAATCCTTTTTTTTTTTTATTGTCAGAGCTGCACATTAAAGGTATTTTATGAAAAGAAAAAGTCCATACTATCTATTTCCAAATGGAATTCAGAAGTAAGGTGTCAGAAGCATTTTTGAAGGTTTCTAACTTAAGTTTTTCAATAATAGCCTCAATTTCAGTAGATTGTAGGGGGGGGGGGGAAATAAAAACACAACCCCCAAAAAAACAACAAACCCAAACAGTGGCTAATCATCAAAGGTAAAGTTAAAGGTTACTGGGAAAAACAGTGTATATAAGCCCTGTGACTCGTATCTGATCCTTAATGCTAGCAAAGCTTGATGCTTCTCCATGAGAAATGAATAATCTGAAGTTTTAGAAGTAACAAGAATTTCTTTGCTCACAATATCGTAATAGAAGTCTTTTACCTTGGAGTTATCTGTGAGACCTAACATGAGGATGTTAGGATCAGGCAAATCTTTTCCCTGTAAGTCTTTCAGTGTAGGTACAAAAAACCACCCCAAATCAAACCTAAAAAATCCAAACCCACAGCAAAAAGCAGTCTTCAATTATCTTTTAAGATCTTTAAAGGATCTTGAAGTCATCACAGGTGAAAAAATAGCCTGACTGTGGAAAGATCCATTTCATACTGCATTTATGTTGTTTCCCATAAACAAACTGCAAGCAACATGTTATATATTTCATGATAGCAGATGCAAGATGTGGTATACAGCTAGTTTTACCCTCTGTAATCTGAGAGGAAAAAGGTCCACTCTGTCTTTACCTAGGGCAAAGAGAGAACATGCAATGACTACAGAGCTTCCATACCTTGCATTACAATTCAACTTAAATGAAATTGCTCTACGTTTTGTCTAAACTTAACTTAAATGTTAATTTATTTAATGCTTATGTTTTGTCTAAACCAAACTTAAAATTAATTAAGCTGCATGGGTTTAAAAAAAGCAAGAAACAGCCCCCAGGTTGAGATCTTCTCATGCATTTTGAGGACTTTGGGAAGAATCTGATTTTACCAAAATAACAACTTTATTGATTGTGAAACTAGGCACTCTTTTGCCTTCAGTGTCTTCATCTTTGTATAATAAGACTCCTCCTACCTGCCAGTGAAGGGGGAAAATTGTATCAAAACCAGCCAAAGTGAAGAAACTTGCTCTTCTTTTTCCTGCTGATACTGCCTTACAGCTATCTCTTTTAACTGAATGAGGGCTTTAGCTCCATAGCAGTTTCTTTACATTTTTTGGCATGTATATGATAATTTTTAGCATTTAGCATTTCACTTTACTTTATTTTTTTTTATATTCAACAGATTTTGGTGTTGTTATTCTGTAGTTACCTTAATTCCAGATACTAGGACTGATATCCTAGTCCTAATTTCTGAGTAGAGTCTATGTCTTTTTTCTCATCTTCAGGATAAATAGAACAATCTCTGTTGTCTTTATCACTTACTACCCATGGTGCCCTCAAAGACTCGTTTCTGTAGTTAGTGAAATGGAGGGGGATTATCTCCTATAGTGTGTGTACTTTACACCGCTCTGCTATCACCATGGTAGTATATCTATACGGTAATACATATATCTGTAACAAGGTATAGTATGTGTGTGATAGGTGGCTGATGAGGCTGTTACTCCAGTAAGGACTTCCAACAACAAGATAGAAAGTTCTACCAGTATAAAGCAATTGGGATATTTCACCTAGCTTGAGCTGCTATAGATTTTTCACTGACATCCAGAAGCTTGGCAGCTTTATTTTGAGAGCTATTTACAGTCCGCAAAGAGATTATTTTATTTTATACTGTGATATCGTTTTGTTATTATACACTTCCTGAAATTACTTTTTGGTTATGACATACCGAAGAGTAATAAGAATCTAAGTATCATTTTTATATGGCTTTTTTCTCATGATTTTGGTATAACCAATTTGTTCTCACATAAATACCAGATTAATAATAAGAAGACTATTATGTTTCACGGTATTATATTGCTCTGTGTATAAAAACACCCTATGCTGTCCCAATTTGAAATAATTCAGGCTCTCCGGCCTTTGTTGTCAAATGATTCTCCAGAGCTGTATCAGATAACATCACTTTTTTTTTTTGCCTTAAATCTCTCCCATTATCCACTTTCAGTAATTTTTGCCAGTTGGTGAAGCTTAAGCCCTCTGTGACAGAGGCTACATCCCTCCTGTGTCAGCTGGGCATTCAGCAAGCTCGATGAAGTGGACAGGATGTCCACTGCTTGCTGGATGTGCTGGGGGCAGGGCAAAAGGCTTCCTTCTCTATGGCATGTGCTTTTACAGCGGCCTGTACCTGTTTCTATGCCAGGGGGTGACTTTTTCAGCTGCTTTTGTAGGTATTATCAACATTATTTAATGAGGCATGAATAATGACTTGGCTGCTATGACTAGCAGCCCATGCAGAAGAGAAAATACTGAGCATTCTCCTGGAGAAACTGGCTGCTCGCGGCCTGGGTAGAAAGATTCTTTGCTGGTTGGAAACTGGCTGGATGGCAGAGCCCAAAAGAGTGGTGATAAATGACATCACATTCAGATGGTGACTGGTCACTAGTGGTGTCCCTCAGAGCTCGGTGTTAGCGCCAGTGTTGTTTAATGTCTTCATTGATGATTTGGATGAGTGCACCCTCAGTAAATTTGAGGATGATACCAAGTTGGGTGGGAGTGTTGATCTGCTGGAGGGTGGGAAGGCTCTGGAAGATCCCTCTGGATCTGGACAGGCTGAATTGGTGGGCTGTGGTCAATGGTATGAGGTTCAACAAGGCAAAGTGCCGGGTCCTGTGCTTGGGCCCCAACAACCTCATGCAACTCTCCAGGTTTGGGGAAGAGTGGCTGGAAAGCTGCTCGGCTGAAAGGCACCTAGGGGAGCTGACTGATGGCTGAACATGAGCCAGCTTGTGCCCAAGCAGCCAAGAAGGCCAACAGCATCCTGGCCTGTACCAGGAATAGTGTGGCCATATGTGCATATGCGTGTGCAACAACTCTGCAGAGCCCTAGGTCAGTGAAGATGGAGGGGAAGCAATGCTCAAGGTGTTAGAGCAGAGATTCCCCCGGAGCTGATGGTGCTGACTATAGTGAGGTAGTCTGTGCCCCTGCATCCCATGGTGGAACAGATCTCCACCTGCATCCCATGGAGGCCCCTACCTCAGAGCAGGGGGATGCCTGAAGAAGGCTGTGACCCCATGGGAAGCCTGCACTGGAGCAGGTTTGCTGCAGGACTTGTGCCTCCACAGGGGACCCACACTGGAGCAGTCTGCTCCTGAAGGACTGCACCCATGGAAGGGATCCAAGCTGGAGTAGTCTATTCCTGGAGGACTGCACCCATGGAAGGGATCCAAGCTGGAGTAGTCTATTCCTGGAGGACTGCACCCATGGAAAGGACTCACACTGGAGCAGCCTGTTCCTGAAGGACTGCAGCCATGGAAAGGACTCACACTGGAGCAGTCTCTTCCTGAAGGACTGCACCCCATGGGAGGGACCCACACTGGAGCTTTCTATTCCTGGAGGACTGCACCCATGGAATGGACCTACTCTGGAACAGTCTGCTCCTGATGGGCTGTGCCCATGGAAGGCACACATGCTGGAGTGGTTCATGAAGAGCTGCAGCCCGTGGGAAGGACACAGGGTGGAGAAGTCCACGGAGGACTGCCCTGCTGTGGGAGGGACCCAATACTAGAGGAGGGGAAGAGCATGAGGAGTCCTCCCCTGGGGAGGAAGGAGCAGCAAAGGCAATGTATGATGAAATGACCCCATGTCCCTGAGCCTCTGTGGAGTGAGGACAGAGAAATTTGGGAGTAAAGATAGGAAAGAAAGCAGGGTTGGGGAGAAGGTGTTTTAAGATTTGGGTTGATTTCTCATTATGGTACTTTGATTTGATTGGTAATAAATTAAACTAGTTTTCCCAAGTTGAGTGTGTTTTGCCTGTCACAGTAATTGGTGAGTGATCTCTTCCTGTTCTTATCTCAGCCCACAAGCCTCTTAGCCCCTGTGCTTTTCACTCTTTGTTTCTACTGCATTTCATGGTTAGAAAAATACCAAACTCCTTCACTGCTTACAGAGGGCAGAACACTTCACATGGGCAACAGGGAGGACAGTAATTAAGCTGGGGGTTGGATGTGTCAGGGTTAGTATCAATGTGCTATTATGGTTGCAGTGTGAATACAACTGGGTTTTTGCCCAGCTGGTAAAATCTCAGCACCCACCTACAACAACAATGGTAATGCAGATAGAGCGACTTTCATGGCAGCTGAATCAGACTCGTGCTTTGTGTAAGCATAAACTGAAGATTTTAAAAATAGTAACAGATAATATTTTAAGAGCATAAATAACTAATGGAGTGGAACAGTTAACAGAAATACTATAAGTGGTAGGAGAATACATTAAGGCCCTTAGTTTTGCTTGAAATGAAACCATGGCTTTGCTTATGTGTGTAAAATTAAATATGTGTACAAGCTTGCTGAAAGACTGGACACTGACACTGAAATCTATCCACATATTGTATTTTCAGGTGCAATTCAGTGCAACTGAGCCACAGTGCAGGATTTCATGGACTCCATTAGCCTGTCAGCAAGGGGTCAGAAAGTCATCTGTGTAAATTGCCGTAAGTCAGTGGCGGTCAGGCCTCAAGAATGTAACTGAGATTTAAATACTATCTGTGATAATAATGTCCATAGTTTTGTGTAGGCTGTCTGCAGGGGAGGAGAAGTCAGGCTAAGAGGAGATTTTTTGTTATTTTTTTCCTGAACAACATAATCATTCTTCAAGCTTCATGTTTACTGGGAGGCAGATCAAAAAGAAGCAAATGGTTAAAAGCACAAAATGTGGCTCACTAAGGTTAGAAGGCAATAGAGGCTTACTTTTGTTAAAAAGCCCCTGAAAAATAAAATCAAATCTAAGGACAACTCATTAGGCAATGACTGAGATAATGCTATATAGCATACTCTCAGCTCTTGCTTTTTTTTCAAGTCTGCTGTGTGCTTCAGCCTGAAGGCAGAAGAAGCAGCTTTCATCCACCCCTCCTACACTGTGTGGGACTGTCAAATGACAGCCCTTGAAAGTAATCATTATTATGACATAACAAAAGGTGGGGTTTTTTTTAAAAAAAAGGAAAGCAGCCATTTATAACTTGTTCAAGTTGATATTTCTGCTGGTTTCATTTAAGTGTTGCCTCCTCTATGGCAAATATAAAAATTCTTGAATTAAGAAGTACTTTATCATGCAAGCTTTACACTAAACAATATTAGTTTTGACTGAACTCTTTCCCCGCTTCCTGGAAAACTGAAATCTTTTGGTGTAAATGTCTAGGATGAAAAAGCACAGCTTGTACCCATTCCACAATTCTGATTATCTAACACCCACATTTAATAAATTTACCCTTTATTTAATGGCAGGCTTGATTTTGAAAAAAATGTGTTCAAGTTTAGTTTGAATTCAGGCAATGGAAACTGCCTTGTTCTATTAATGTTGGGGGGGGTTGCTTGGAAGAAATTTTGCAACAATCAAGTTTTTTTAGAAAAGTAAAAACTCTACTTTTCATGCTGAGGAATGACAACTGTAGATCTCTGATCCTTTCTAACATGTATTATCTTCTTATATGCAATATTTGCTTTGAGCCTTAAGACTTTGGGTCTCATAAAATGTTTTCTGGAAAATCCTAGTTTGGAGTACAGGTATATTAGGCCATTTGGACCAATTTTTGATATTCACTTGAATTAGTCAGTGGGTAGAATAAATTGCTATTTAACATAAGAAGGAGGATCAGTATTTGTCCCCCACTGGAAATTTTTTGACTTATATCCCAATTCACAGTTGGGCTTCCCAAGGTTGTTACTGTAACTAAAGCCTCAGTTTTTCAATTCATATTCAGTAAAGCTCTTGACCATGCATTAGGTTTTAAATGCTCGCTTAACAGCTGCTAACACGAATGAAAACTAAATGTACATATAAGTACTTTCCTAGAGAGGGTTGTACCTAATCACTTATTTTGAATTTAGCAGGACAAGGACTCAAATCACACTAACTGGCATAAATTTTACTTATAGTCCTTTCAGCAGCTTAATCTGATTTCAGTTATTTTACCTCACTTTAAGTGTAAATATGTACATGTTGATAATAAAATATTACAGTACATCCAGCGTGGAGAATGATGATACAGCTCTCAAATTCCCATGACCCCAACAACACATTCCCAGTTTAGAGCCCTTTAAATCACCTGATCTTTGGGCAAAATTTCTTTATTCTCATGCAAGCCCTTCTAAGCCAGGTGTATGATTTGGCAGGTGCCTTTTATCACACACAACTCCATCTAACACAGTTATGCAAGTCCATTTTTCATGAAGACTGTTTCAGGGCAATGCTGATCATGCCTTCAGAAGGAGATCAGTACACCACATATACTCTGTTCTCTTCATCTGCCTAATGCGTGCAGCGGCTGCACCAACCCCCTTGGGAGGTGCCTCACTGAGAACCAGGCAGGGCTATTCAGAGCCTCCACTACCTAAAGAAGCACTTTATTTCTCTTGTCTTTGATTAAGCTCAGCAGTGGGCAGACTGTTTTCTTTGGCAAATTTGTAAACTTCAGAGTCTGAGTTTAACGCTTCTCTGTGTATCCCTGCTATGCGTGTGAAGTTTTTGCTCATATATATGGCTGTATTGGACTACTAAAGCTAAGCTTCTGTATGGTTTCTGAAAATCGTATTTATCCATCCGGATGGTTTTCTGAATAAAATAACAGTTCTTAGAGAATTTAACAAAAGTTATGATCCTGGTATGCTGGTATGATTGCTAACTTAACAATCTTGTTCTTAAATTCCACTGCTTCAGAAAAGTTATCATAAGGGACAGATCTTTTATTTCTATATGGAAAGCCTCACCTTTGAAGAGAAAATGAAATTTAGATTCACTTTCCTCTTTATCTGCACTACAAGTACTGGATTAATTTCTAAACACATTTATCTTCCTCTTATTTTGCCATAAAGATATTTCAATTCACCTGTAATTCTTTCTTATGATTAATTTCAGCTTTGCTGAAAAATATTATCTTTATCAATAGGGATTTTTTTTTTTTTTAACAAAATATTACATTCTACACCTCTTGTGGAGGTGGATAAAGATTTAATTCTGGATGGGTGAAGAGGGAGTCATGTTAATTTAATATGTTTAATTTACATGACAATGACATAGGACCTCAGATTACCATGTGCTTGACAAAGATTAAAAAGAGTGTCTTCTGCTTCAAATACTTCATAGTTTAAGCTAAGAGTATTGCTAGTCACCTCCTGTCATGCCCAACAGGTAACTGGGCCAAACAGTTTTAAACTCACCAAGGATTAAAAACAGGGATTAAAAGCATTGCAGAGTAAATTCAGCCCTCCAGATCTTTAAATTTTCCTACCTTATATTAGTCTTAAATTTGAATTAACAGAATATAATGGAATTTCACACAAACAAGGCATCTGTGTAACAGCATCTATGTTCCTGAGAAACCCCTAAGTGTCCTGCTGCGTGTTACATGAACTATATCTCTGTGTTAACTTTTTCAAATAGTTCCATGGATTTATTTATTTGTTAATTCATTCTTTCCTGTGTCGTCTTTAAAGAGATAATTCCCTGTGTGCAGACAAGTAGTGACAGACTGAGAGGCACAGAAAGACTGGGGTCTTCCCTTTGCCCCTGTAAGAGGCATGATGAAATGAGTAGATGAGTTTGCACTACTGAGCCTTTGTGCCTCATGTCAGATCTATGAAATTAAGTACTCGAGGTGAGAGGGTCTTTTTCCACATAAGTGGATGTCCTTCCATTGATTTCATATCATCATCCACACTTGCATTTTGGTTCTGAGAATACCAGCACTAACTCTGATTAGATGAGATGTCAGTTGAGATGTGGACAGCAATCTTCAGGAAGCCAACTCAATATTATTCCTTTTATGAAGGCAATTGAACTCAAATAGGGATTTCAAGGCATTTTGAGATAAGCTGAATTTGAACTAGTGAACAGGAAATCAAAACCAGACTGAAAAGCTCTGGCAAGGACACTGTCTGACAGGGAGAGGTGAAGGTTGACCGCTAAGCAGGGGAAGGGGAGCTGGGAGCTGAGATTCACAGCACAGCAGGCAGAGGCAGTGCTGTCACCATCCAGGGCTGTCCCATGGCACCTGAGGTAGAAGTGTAGAGCAGGCTTGTGACAGCAGCCATTATCAGGCACAAACTAACATTCTAGCAAATCCACAGTGATGAGGCAAGTCCAAGGTGATGCTAGAAAGACAATGCAGAGGTTCATGATCAGAGTCAAGATCAGGAATGCACAATATGGGGCACAGTTATGACTGCAAAGCAGCTGAAGTGCTGCTGAAGGGGGGACCAAGCACATGAGCTTCACCTCCAAAGCAGCTTCCAAGAGACGGAAAGCCCTCTTTGAGGTTTTTCCAGCCCATGCTGCATAGCAGTCATTGGTGACCTGGCCTTGAGCACAGCCTTCTAAACTCTAGAGGGGGAAGAATGTGTTCCAGACCCTGAACGCTCCCGTCATTGTGTGACCCAGAGCTGCAGGAAACCAAACAAATGAACTGGTAGAGGTCCTGAGCTCCCAGATTCAAATTAACATCCTGGCCCAGTAGTGACTCTATGTGGGGAAAAGAACTGAACTGGGTGTGCTTCAGCCCCTTTCCTTCATACCTGGGCTCTTGACAAATGGGCATCATCACACTGCTTGCAGGCAAACCTTGGTGCCCTGCTAATGAGATGACTAGATATAAGCCAGGGTTGTTTTGGGTTTTTTTTTTCAGTAAATCTTAAATTCGACAAAAATTAAAGAACACCAGAAAAAAAAAAAAAACAAATAAAACAGTGTTGGTACAGCTGCAATCATTGGACAAATTCACAGTGTATTGCTAAGTTAGGAATGTCAAAACAGTTAATTCTTATGTTTTCTAAAATATCTTTACATGCACTTCCAAAATCCCTTCACGTCCAAAACTAAATAGAAGCAAAGACACAGTGTGCTGGCTCGGCAATGTTGTCAAGGTAAAGATGATCTCTTTCTATTCATTGAGAAGGAATTCAGACAGTCTGATGAGAGTGGACAGAAATCCTTTCTTTTACAATATCCTAGCTACCACGTTTGAAGGTATTCTGAGTTATTCTCAGACATATTGAAATGTGTGCTGAACCAATGACAGTGTGCATCCTTGCAATGGAGAGAGTGGCAGAGTGGGATATGGGGATTCTGTGCACATATGGCTGGGGTGTAAGAACAGGCACTTGTGCCATGTTCATCTGCTCACTCTCTGGCTCTGTTTTGTGCTCCAATCAGCTCTCCAGCATATTTTGCTATAGTGGGAAATATCATAGGCAGTATGCATGTGGGCTGGCTGGTGACACTTGGCCTTGTAGTTACACAGTGGTACAGTGGCCCATATCCTCTTTTGTTTCTGAGTATGGCTGTTGTCAGGAGAAACAATGAGATGTTCTGCATCTTATCTTTCACATGTTTCCATACTCATTCTGGCTGTTCTGGGTCCCTGCTTACCTCACAAGAGTGCTTTTGGAAGGCTTGCACTGCTTAGCTGTGTGCACCCTTTGGCTGTTCCTCCAAAGAGTGCCAATGGAGGCATATGTCCTTTCAATTCATTTTATAGTTCCTCCAGGGAATGTACTTTCTCTTATTCTCTCAGTAAGGGTAAGTGAGTATCTAAGCACCCCTAGCCAAGGACAGCATCAGTAGAATGGTTTTCAGACACGCCAAAGCAGAATATACTGGGCAGTCCAGCTGGGAGCTGTGATAGGCAAGCAGGCTTATTAACATTAAGAACGAACTACCCAGACACCGTCTCCTTCTCCCCCACCCCCTTTTACTCTAGTCATTCTGCCTCTTTTTTTCTCCATCAAAGATCTGAGAGTGAATTATTCTACTCTAAATTTCATACTTTTGATTTTCTTGGTTTTACTTTGGTGAGGAGATTTTTCCAATATTTTGGTTTATCAGTCAAATGGGAAATGCAGTTATTCTTATACCCTTAATCCTTATGGCTTTGTTGCACATACAGGACTGTGAAAGCACAAGGTAGTCAGGAGACAAAAAATGCACAGTGTAAAGTATCCAGTACAGTTTACATCTACTGTTCTTTTGGAAGCAAACTTTGCCAAGCCAGTGGATGAAATTTAGTTCAATTTACTAAACCTGTTTCTCCTTAGATAATGAAATTTCCAGGTCAGAGAGAAGAAACATTCTCAGAACACTGGATCTGAAATAGGAGATTGTAGAAGTAAAACATTTTGTAGAATATATACTCAAAGTCTAGAAGGCCAGAAGAAGCCATTAAGATCTCATATTCTGACCTTTCATGTAGCTTGGGCAAAGTTGAATTCAGCACAGGCTTTAACAGTTAAAAATTCATAGGTTGTCTGTGAGTCAGAGAATTTTGTCCTTGTTTTCTTGCCTACATAGATTCTCATAAACCGGCTATCCATCCTTGAACCTTTCTTTGGTAAGCAAAATTGAGTGCATTATAAAGCAGAGATTCCTACCCCTTCAATCAGTCTTTGTCATGGCTCCTCCCTGAAGCATTTTGAAAAGCTTCGGGCCATGCAGAGTAGGAAGCAGGTTCTCAACACATCTGGAAACATAATTTTCTATCCACGTATTGGAAATTTCCTTTTCTTATGTATCCTGGGATTGTTTTAGTCCTTTGGACAGTGTCAGCCTAGGTTTTTTTTATATTAAGATTGTCCAGTGTGATCCCCAAACTCTTTTCAGACTGCTGTCTATGCTACACACAGCCCCCCCCCGCCCCCGTATGTATAATCTGCATTTTGTATTCTTGAATGACTTTGTGTTTATCCCTCCTGCTTTGTATTTCACATGAACACTGCTTAACACTATTCTCTTCATAAGTGACAGAGCCTGTTCACTCTTTTCCATCCTTAACCCTGTGATCTGCAGATCTTACCTGCGTGATGTTATGTTTCTGTCCACCTCACTGAGAGTAGTGCTACACAACTCAGAACGAAACCCTGCTGCCTGGAGGGCTCCCAAGAAGCACACACATGCAAAAATTATTAATTTATAGATATCTTTTGAGATCTATCAGCTCACTAGTTTTTAATACATTTACCATGTGATTTTTTTTCTGTTGTTTTAGTTTCTTAATAAAAATGTATAACATGAAGTCAAATATTTTCTTCTCTGCTGATGTTAGGTCAATGCTATTCTCTTTACCAACCAGCCTTCCCTATTATAAAAAAGATATTAATTTAGCTGAACAAGCTCTAGTTTTCATGAAGCCAGTGGTCAGGCATTAATAAAATTAACTTCCCATAGCAGTGCAGTGAGGACACTCGATAGCAGAGGGAGCATCTTAATCTCTCTACCCATTTTCAGCCACCTGAAGAAGTTGAGAGAGAGAAAGGGAGAGAGAAAGAACTTACCTCTCTGGCTGGAAGAGAGCAGAGGGTTTGCCCCATGTTAGTGGAAACAGCTTCCTGCATCCCTGAATCCCTGCTTTCCAACAGGCAATTCCCGAATTGCTGCTTTCCAGTCCTTGGTTTTTCCATAAAAAAAAAAAAGATAGTAGATCTGTTTGCCTTGTCACAACTTTTCTGACTTATTCCTGCCTTCACTGTTTTTAAAGCAGCCACCACAGTGGGAGTCTCTGAGATATAAATTAGGGATAAGATAAAGATATAAGCCCTGTGCCTAGCCACCTCAGGTTCTTCCTGTCCTCCCTTTCTCATCGCAAGCACATGAATGCTGCTAGATCTGCCGATGGCAGCAAAGATACCTTTGTCAGTGATACACACTGTCAACCTGAATGCTTGAGGTACAGAATTAAAGGAAGAGGATTAAGCTATTATCAAAAGTCCAGAATCTGATATGTAGAATTTATACATCTGCTTCAATAGGAAGACCAAAGAGCATTTTGCCTATGTAGAGACTGTGAGATAATCATAATTTAAATGTGCAACCCAGGTGCCTTAAGCAGCATGAGTCACAGACTGTGAAGAAGCAGAACTTTTCTTGACCTTGAGGACTGAAGAATTCAGGTCTGGATGGTTAATCAATCTTCATTAAAGGCTTGTTCTTGTATCTTGCTGTGCATCCTGGTTCAAAACCTGAAGTGTGTAAGGACCAGTTTAAATATGAGCACATGAATAGTGTCAGTGCTGTCCCTGGGACTTTATCTGTCATCCATGCTTGAGTGGTCTGCTGGAGCAGAGGGAAAATGTTCAGCTTCTTGTAAGATCAAGTGCTATGACAGTGCATGGTTCCCAGTGAATTGTAAGTTTAATCACTCTGCAAAATATTTCTCTTCCAGTACCAATTTCAGGACAGCTATTGATTTTACATCTTTCAAAAGCTTTTCCTACTGCAATTATGAAGGTACTTTCTTGTTCATCTGAACGTAACGTGAAATAGATATCTGCCAGAACAAGCATAAGTAGATATAAGAGATCTTCATTACTTTGTCAATTAATTCCCACGTATTATTATGTGAAAAGTGTATTCTGTTATAAATACCTTAAAATGCAATTACTTGCTTGTATTTGATTGGCCACATAATACTTTTTTAGTTAAAAACTTGATAGTACAAGCAGGCACACTGCGTTCTCTTTGCTACTTGCCTACAAGTGATAGTTCCTCAGAGAACAAACACTCCGCTCGTGGCTTTTTCCTCGATAATCTCTTCCTTTTGAGATATCCAGCAGTGTAATCCCTTTCTTTCTACATTCTATGGATTAATTTTTCTTTTCCAGCATGACAGACTTTAAATAACTTAATGACTATATTATAAATAGCCTATATTATAAACTGCCTATATTGTAGGTAATAATACATAGTCCTCAGTGAACACTGAGAATGTAAATCAGAATTACTCTTGCTGTTTATGATATTAGAAAAAAAAAACATAATTGAATTACAGCCTTATGTTCAGCTACGGACCATGAAATCAGTGGGTAATAGCAATGTATTGAAACTCATACTCTTGAAAAAGGATCAGGAATAGAAATTATCAGAAAAGTGTTTTTATAAAACTGCCCTTCACATGCAGCCTGACTCATTGCTTCATCACTTAGAAAAGAAGCAGGTGAAAAGTCAAATCTGCATTTTGACTGGTTATCAGTTAGTGTAAAGACTTTCCATTTGGTTTTCAAACAGTAAATAAAATCACAAAAAAGCTAATGGATAACGTCCTATTAAACTTTTTCATTTTTTTATAGTGACTTTTATGTGAATGTTATTGACTGTTCCTGCTATGTCATTTTGACAGAAAGTACCTGCAGAAGGGTGAGGACTAAATCAGATTAGTTCAGAGGGTGTAAATCTCAGATAAGGAGTGACCTCCAGGTCTCCAGACTTACATAAGGACAGCCTTGCACAGGAACATCTTCTTCATTGGGTCTTGCACCACCCTGAGGCCTTGCAGGGTCGGGTCAGCCACAGCGCTGCTTCGCTGCACAGCAGCCTAACTGTCGGGATGGAGCTGTGAGGTGCCCAGCAGTGCAAAAGCCGTAAGTCCAGAGGGGTGGGAGGCTAGGGCCAACCCCTAACCAGCAGTCAGCTGTGAGGTGCATGCAGCATATGAGTCAGCGCTCACTCATGAAACACTGTGTGCATTTTATATTCCACTCCTGTCTATTAAAGCAGAAAATCATGAGATCTTGGTCTGAGAGAAGCAGGACTTTGGTCACTGTCCTCCACTCTGATTTCAGCTGCACAGCATCACACTAATGAAGAGAACCCTCCCCTGATGGTGATGAAGAAGTGGCTCCTTGCTGGGGTTAGGCACTAGCCTCTCAGACACCAGGTTGAGCGTCTGAGGCCACTCTAACTTCAGCTCCAGCCTTGCTTTATTCCTAGAAGTATTCCTTAGTAACTCATATTAGTCATATGAATAAGAAAAAACTGACTGGGATCTCTATGCAGCCTGCCTGTCCTTAATTAACAGGTCCCACTAGAATCCAGAAGGGTTTTATTACTCTCCCTCATCCTTTTGAACTTGGTTCATTTTCTTAATTTTGCATTGGCCTAATTTACAGTACCTGAGGCCATTACCATTCTTTCTGTACACATAGCAGGTAGTATCTAATAAGTTGCTATGAAGACCCTCTTCTTTTTATCTCTGGAACCTCTGTTAGTAACTTTAAACAAGCACTATTCGTCCCTAGAGCAGGTCTGATCTCTCTGTTGTGTTGGGTTTTATAGGGTTTTTTATTTTGTAGGTCACTGTTACTCCAAAGTTTAATTTTGTAGCTTTTATTTTTCATAGAATAGTTTGGGTTGGAAAGGACCTTAAGATCATCTAGTTCCAACCCCCTTGCCTTGTCAGGGACACCTCACACTAGACCGTGTCACCCAAGGCTTGGTCCAATCTGACCTTGAACACTGCCAGGGATGGAGCATTCACTTCTTTGAGCAACCTGTTCCAGTGCCTCACCACCCTTACAGTAAAGAACTTCTTCCTTATATCCAATCTGAACTTCCTCTGTTTAAGTTTTAACCCATTACCCCTTGTCCTGTCACTACACCCCTAATGAAGGGTCCATCCCCAGCATCCCTGTAGGCCCCCTTCAGATACTGGGAGGCTGCTATGAGGCCTCCACAGAGCCTGAACAGCTCCAACTTTCCCATCCTATCTTCATACAGGAGGTGCTCCAGCCCCTTGATCAACCTCGTGGCCTTCTGGACTTGTTCCAACAGTTCTATGTCCTTCTTATGTTGAGGATATGTCGTGGTTTAAACTCAACCACAAACCTCGTCCACTCACTCCCCCCACTTCTTGCCCTCCCCTTGCTCCTGGAGGGACGGAGAGGAGAATCGAAAAGAATGCAACTCCCACGGGTTGAGATAAGAACAGTTTAGTAACTAAGGTATAACATAGATCACTACTGCTACCACCAATAATAATAATGATAAAGGAAATAACAAGAGGAAAGAATACAACACCTCAGCACCAGCCGACCAATAACTCGCCCCACTCCCCCCAGCCAAGCACCGACCGATACCTCATCCAACCCTGCAGTCCCAACCCTTCCGGGTAACTCCAAGTTACATCCTGGGCATGACGTGCTGTGGTATGGAATACCTCTTTGGTCAGTTTGGGTCAGGTGTCCTGTCTCTGCTTCCTTCCGGCCTCCCCTCCTCCCTGGCAGAGCATGAGGCTCAGAAAGTCCTTGGCCAGACCAAACATTCGAGCAGCAACTGAAAACATCGGCGTTATCACCACTGTTCCAAGGCCAAAAGATCAAAACACAGCACTGTACTAGCTCCTAAGAAGGAGAAAAATGACTGCTGCTGCTCAACCCAGGACAGGATACCAGAACTGCACATAGTACTTCTAGTGGGGTCTCACGAGAGCGGAGTAGAGGGACAATCATCTGGACCATTAATCAGACATTATCATACAGGTGTGATTCGTGTACTTGGAGTAAAATCATATTTTCTCTGTTCTTTCAAAGTACAGATAAATAACAAGAAAAAAATCTATAATGAAGCAGAGTTACTGATCTAGTTTTTACCCATAAACTGACAACAACACTGAAGTAAAAACCAAAGCAAACTGCCAGTCCTACCACTTTTTCAAGAGAAATGCAGAATAAGTGTTGTTTGACATCAACTGCTTCTTTAAACTTCATCTTTTTTTTCCAAGACTTGAGAGAGTGTGCACAATTCAGTTTTAGATTAGAATGTGAAAGGGACATTTCCAGCCTAATAAAAGCAAACAAGCCTCTTTGTGTTCCAATTTTATCATTATGATTTGCAATAACTGAAGGAGATTCAAAATACTATATTCAGCTTATTTTCTTCATGTTATTAAGAATATTTTTGTTTTAATTATTTCCCTTGTCTGGATATCTTATAAAACCCAGTGTAGACCTAATAGGTGTAACAAAGAAGATCAATCAGTCCACCTCTCCCCCTCAAATTTTATTGCAACAATAAAATCTATAAATATGGCTGGAGTACTGTTAGGTAGAGTTCAAATTTTATTTTAACTATTTTTCATTCACTGTATTTGAGGCTGACAATTCTTGTACCTGGTTATTGTTGTTAGACAGAAATAGTTCTCATTTTAAGACACCTTATGTGAAAACAACTTCTATTTAAAATACTGCAGCGCCTTTTAAACAAATGAAACTCATTATAAAGCATTACCTCATATATTAGGTTAAAGTTCAATGTATAAAAGGGCTAATAAATTATAAAGGTAATAAAATGGAACTATAAAGGTAATTATAAAGGTAACCTACGCCATTTATGAACAGAACGTCAGAATGATTAAGTGATTTTGGGGGATCAGTTAGGAGTTTGCTTCTATAGCTGTATCTGCATACCCCTGTACATGTACACATAATTAAAGGAAATTTTACAAGGACAGAAGGTTAAGCAAGCTAAATAAGCATTCACTTCCTCTCTATGCCCTTTGACTTAGTGAAACAGTTAGGCTTTCCTAAGATTTCCAGAATTACCTTCGATATTCACTTCTCTTGCCATTCCAATGTGTCTGATATGTGCATTGTCACCCTGACACTGGCTTGGACAGAGGTTTCTGCTGCATTTTTATCCCACGACTTTTACCTCTTCAAAGCAGAATACTCTTCCTAATTCCCAGCACCATTCTTGGGGATTGAGAAGACTTTCCAAATCCTAGTAACTACGGTGACTGCATCCAGAAATGTCAGGAAGTTGGCGAGTCCTCCACATAGTGCATGGGAAAGAATATATGCTAAAGAGGAAGAGCCATAAGCATTAAAGTCTAGGATTTAAGCATAGCAGCAGCTGTAAACTAACACGAAAGAGATGCAGAAAGGAGTGTTGCAGGCTAAGCCCTTCTTGACACAGTTGGTCAGGTGCCTTATGACGCACCTTTGAGAAGGTCTTCCCTTTGCTTGGGATTTATAACCATATAGCTCTGTTTGACATGTCTCAACGTGGTTCTCCTGGGAGCAATATTTTAAGAAGGTTGGTTTGTTTGGTTTCCTTTTAAAGTTGAATTTTTAACTTGAGGACCTGTCTTTTTGTAGTTGTAAGATAGGGAGGAGGCCAACATGTTTGGAATGAGAAATACTTCTGCCAGAATTATAACTGACCATAGTAAAGCAATATGTCATACTGTAATTGCATCTTAAGACATGGAAGCAACAGTAAAGCAATATGTCATGCTGTAATTGCATCTTAAGACGTGGAAGCAACCTTAGAATAGCAAGGGGCAGCATTTTTGTAGTCGTGATAATGAAAGAAATTACAACAGGGAAGGTGGAACAACCCATGTAAGCATGCAGCAGATTTTCCTGGTGACTGCATCACACTCCTGTGTAATTTCAGTTTCTTTGGGGACACAGTAAGGCAAGTCTGATTCTTCACCCACTTTTGCAAGTTTACTCTTAGTGAAACTCCAGTGACTTTGACTGAAGAAAATGAGAGGATAATTGAGTTCAGGGTCCCTGCTTTGAAGACTTAACAATCTAATTTTGGACTGGGGCAAAAAAACAAAACAAAACCCAATTAGGAAGGAAAGGAAGACAAAGTCCCTCAGGTTATGCTCATGCGTTTACTGGATCTGTTTTGTGTCTTTAAATAGAAGCTCTAAATCACCATTTTATGCACATCATGAAAGATAGGAAGAAAGAGATTTGCTTTTATTGTATGCCACTAGAGCACAAGTTTTTGCATCAATACCACAGCTAATAGTCTGCTTATGTGTGATAAAATTGTAAAAGTGACATTATTTGAGACATCTTCAAAAAACATCTGTGATTGATGCTCCTTTGTTTTCATCAAGCTGTTTTTGTGATTAGGTGGCTGTGTACCACTTTCTCTCAGAGCCCAGGTCACTCCTTCAGACCTTACAGAAAGGTACATGCGAGATCTCATGTACCTCATGTCTTACCAGCTGCCTGTCTGATGACCATGTCTCTAATTGCACAGTGGCTTACCACTATTTGTACTGCTCTACTGAGCTGAGCTTGGAAATAGGTTCAGTAAAACCTCTCCATTAATATGTATCTTCCCTTTAATCTCACTTATGTACTGGCTAAGGTAAAACCTCATGCATTGCACAGGCAGTATAGAAATTCGAAGGAGAAAATTAATTCAGTTTCTGCTTTTTAGAGCTTGCTCCCTTGCTTGTAATCACAGATGAAATATTTCCTTTTAAGATTCAATTCTACCACTTTAGCTCAAAGCCTTTACAATTTAGTTTTTGGGTGTGATATTGAAATTTAATCTTTGAAGGTGTTGAAATATATCCTGCAAAACATTATGGGCATAATGCAGGAAACAGATCCTGAAACAACAGACAGCTGCTGGATTGTGTTTGACTTTAGTGTCAACAGGGTAGGTTTCCTTTGCTTTGCTTGGTTTTGTTTTCTTCTGTTCTTCAATAGCAACATTTCAGCACTTTAAAGTCAATAGATTTCTTGCTTTAAACCTTACTATGTACCAGGTTCACCTATTGGAAGACAAATAGTGGAGGGCCAAGGTTTGTAATTATTGTGGCAAAAGACCTTTCCATTCATCCTATAGATCATACTCATGAATGTTGTTTTTTTCCAGCTGTTAGTATACTAAATCCAGAGCTTTACATGCTCTATGATATTTCTTAAAGTAATGAAAAAGGAATATGCTGAATCACAGGAAAAAAAATTCCTGTCTGAAGGTTGGTATTCACTAGCAGATTTCTCAGCCAGCTGAATGCTAGTATTCTGCTGTATACACACTGAAACTCACTTCCATTTGCATCTCATATTTTTTCCTACATAATAGATTTTGCAGGGTTCATTCTTGCTTCCTTTCTTTCTCTCTCTCCAAACCAGTGGCTTCAAATTTCTAGTAGAGCCTGGGCAAGGTGAGGAGTGCAGGGAAAGAAGTAGGGCTAATATTGATTTGAATATTTGTGTTTAAACCTAGATTTTTGTATCTAAATATACTTAGAGCTAAACATTTCCAATGTTCAATTATTTATCACTGAGATTAAGACAGCTCTTGATTTGTTCTATGTACTTTTTATAGTATGATGCTGTCGCCTTCCAGATATAGGAATTTATTTATCCCAGGAAGCACAGAGGCTTCAGACTGATCATTGTCTTTCCATTAATAGTGGATAAGACTCAGATCCTTTCCTAGCTCAAACAGGACACGATTGTTTTGGTTGGTTGGTTTGGTTTGTTTGTTTGTTTGCTGTTTGGTTTGGGGTGGGGGGTGGGGGGTGGGGGTTTTTTTTCTTTGTCAGCTCTGTAAAATGCAGACAGAAAGAGAGAAGTACCTGCAAAGAGCAATTCTACGTATGCTGGATCTGAATTGCCCTTCTGAGGTGCATCTCTATCACCACAGGCTACTGAGACTGCTGGGGGTAGCTACCTTCTGTTTTATGCATCTCAGTTAAGTCCTGAGCCCCATAGCATATAGCATATTCAGGAGAACTATAGCATCAGTCCAACAGATAAGTGTATTGAACTTATTCACATAATGGGTCTTTTAGATTTACTCAGAAGACCAAACAAGTCACAGATATTTCTATAGAGAGATATTTCATACTCAGTAGTAGCTGTGGAGGGCAAAGAAGATGACTAAACCTGGATGATTGCTTGTAGAAGATATGCGAGGCATGTGTGGCAATGACAATGAATGTCAATTCCTCACATGGACCCAAATCTGCTGCTCTTTCCTTCCCAGGGGGAGGACTCCTTATACTTCCCCTGCTCCAGCATAAAGGATGCTCTCCAACAGGAGACAGTTCTCAGTGAACTTCTCCAAAGTGAGTCCTTCCCACGGGCTGCAGTTCTTCATGAACTGCTCCAGTGTGGGTCCCTTCCATGGGTATCATATGCAATGAAAAATGTTACTGTTTTTCAGTTAAATAAGAGATTGCATATAGTTGGGTGAAGAACTATCCAAAAGACATTTAAAATGTAAATGAAGTAGTAGCAGAGGGCTTAACTTCAATGTACTCAAATCCTCAAAGAAATAGAAGACCAGAGTGAAACCAAGCAATGACAGCTGTTATTCTCATTTACACCATTCAAGGATTTCAGCTGCTTAAAATCGACCTACCAGAGTTTTGGATGAACTGATTAGGTTTGAAATAATCCGAGGTTTCGGAAATGAAGTATCATCAGAAAATTGCAATAATGATATATAAGTATTCCTCCATATCTGGAAAAATCTTTACTAATGACACTCTGAAGGAGACTGAATCCCTTTGCCTCTTCTTCAGATTTTTAAAGCTGGGTACTAATTAATAAAATTAAAATAAATGGATAAAAAAAAGTGTTTCAAACAGAAAACTAACAGCACTTTTCAAATTTCCCTTCAAGACCATTGCTGCAATAGCTTCTGCAAATGTTTTTTAGAAAGGGCATTTTTAGGGTCCAGGAAGATCAAGGTGATCTGAAATGGGCAAGGACAATTGTTCAGAAGCATCCATTTCTGAAATCTTTCTAAAGGATTCTTCTACAGTGGCACATGTATCATCTAGATTTTGCTTATACCTATATATTTCATTAAAGTCAAATTTCTTCCCTAGCAGAAGTTTGAACTGTCTCATGCATCAAAGCAGACCAGAAAAAAAACGCCAGCAAAGACTTATGGTCCAGAAATATATGAAAGTAGAAATCAGCCTCTTCATACCTGGGCTGCCTTTTGCCCCACAGTCTGTAAGGCTGCACCCTCAGTTACCTGCAGGCCTAAGGCCAACTGCAACTTCAAACTCATCTGTAGTACACTTGATGTGGTAGTCAGGACATGTCAACAGCTGCCAAATACAGCTGGCACCTTGTCACGGGCCAGGGTCTCCTTTATACAGGGGAGGCCGTATGCGATCACAGGCTGGGCTGAATTCACTATGGTCGAATAGTCTGGAAGACAGCCACAATTTTGCTTTATTTGACTGCATTTGTCCGTACTGCACCAGATGCTTCCTTGGAGAGGCTTGAAGCTGAGGCTGTCAGAAGCCCAGCACTGTGGATCCATAGTGTCTTTTCCAGCAGCCTGAATTCAGCCCAGTTTGAATTCTGCCTACAACCTCCCACCGCTCTGCAGATGGCTGTGCCAGACCCTTCCAGGAGACAACATAAATCTTTCTTGTCTGCCTGACAGTGTCATTGCAGATGGACAGAAGGGCTTGATGGAGATTACAGGGTGTTGGATGCAGCAAATTGACTCAGGATTAAACTTTAACCACAGAGCTCACATGAAATTTTCTCCAGAAATGGCAGTCGGACAATGTCACAACCTGAGGTAAGAGCCCTCTGAGAGGTGAGTGGTGTCAGTACCATATCTAAAATATGGCTTTGCGGCCCATACTCAGTGGGCTACAGAGCTGAAGAACCTGGGACAGGGTATGCTTAATCCTGCTCCAAGGATGCTCCCATTCCTTGTGCTTCAAGAGCAGTGTAGTCTGCTTCAGAGTCACTTGGAAAGAAGAATACTGACATTTGCAAGGACCTAAAAACTGTTTCTAGTCTGAAAGCTGCTATATATCACAAGGTGAATCCTGCCTTCACTGAAGTTCACTAAAACCTTCCGTGTTTCAACAAAGTTAAACCCTTTGCTGGCTGTAAGACTAATGTGTTGTTCAGAATGATCACTGAATGTCATAGCGCCTGAACCTCTGGAGTATGAAAATGAAGTATGACCTGCCCTGCAGCTGCAGCAGCTAGTGCTTGGCAGTTACTCCAGCAAGATCAGGCTTTTAAAGAGGATTGAGTCTTTCTCCTTCAACTTGTCCCAGGTTGTGACTGCTCTGTCACACCGAGGTAGATCTGAACTCATTTTTCCTGTGATAGTCCCAGAATCAGAAATACTGGGGAGTGGGGTACAACACCCTGATTTTCTAGATGTGAAGCAGATAGGGTCAGGGTGTCTCTGGGCTGATCAATTTTCCCAAGAGTCAGAAATTGTCTCAGCACAATGCTGGGCTAATAATGCACTGTGTGGACTTACTGCAAACATCTCCAGCAGCTGTGCCATCCTTCATTAAGCAGTAGAGGCATGCTCCAATACAGTGAGAACCTGTAATAAATCCACGGCCTTCTGATATACGATCAAAGTCTCCAGTCCACTCTTCTGAGATCTAGTTGCATCTTCCTTATAGCTCAGAACTGAAAAACTGCCCTGCAATGGATGGTTACAATCTTTTTGTTTGGTTTGTTTTCTCAACACTTAAGGCTCCTCTGTTAGCTCCCTCCACTACTGTCCACTGTCAGTGCAGAATTTTGATTGAGATTGAGGTCAGAAGAGAGCAGTGGAACAAAAACCAGCTCTGCAAGCAAAATGGAGATGTCAGCTGGAGGTAGACATGTTGAGAACATCCCGGGTTTTAAACATCATTCACAAGGTGTAGGCAAATACCCCCAGCTTCCTTCCTGGTGAGCTGCTGCAGCTTATCATGCTAAAATCATCACCTGGGACAACAAGGAGCTGCTGGCCAGAGTTGCAATGTGCCACCTGTTGTAGTGCCCAGCAGTTGGGAGAATGTCTCACCCTTTGAAATCTGTGCTGAAATTCAGCACTGATTTAACGAGCTTTAGCTGTTTAGTTAAATCTGTGATAGCACCCTACAAGCAGCTGAACAGATCTCTGTGTCTCCTCTTTCTCTTATAAGCATCTCTTCTGTTTGTTGGTTTACTCATCCTAATAACAGAGATCCATCTCAGTGGTAACTTCCTACTCCATCTTCTCATTAACTGCTCCCGCAGAACACCACAGCACCTAAGAGTTCCCTGCTGAACTGCAAATTACTGCCACTCCTCTCTCTCAGCAATTATAGGGTTTTTTCAAAAAGCATGACAACTGGTTACAGGTGCTGTTGGGGGATTTCTACATTGTTTGTAAAGGGCCGTTACGCTTTTCCACTTCTAACCATCTCTCATTCCTGGGACAGGCAGCTCCACGTTTATGTGCTTCAACTTCTTTCTGTGTATGTGTATCAGAAACACTTCACAGGCTCTGAACTGCTTTTTTAGAGCATGCTTTATGTCAAATTCACATACAGTTTACATTGACAAAAGCACTTGCACTAGATTTATCATGAAACATAGGGTCTGGCAGGGGAACAAAACCTGTCAGTTTATCTTGCAAGTTAGACACAGCAAAGTGTGTGCACTCACACATTCAGTAGGGCCCCTACCTGCAGTGTGAATGCGCAAGATATGACCCAGTGGTCTCCATGCCTCCTGACTGCCTTTGCACTGATGCTGTGTGTCTGGCAGTGAATCATGAGTTGTTCCATAGTCAGGGCCTAAAAACATCTGTTGCAATTGGAAATGGGACTAACAGGCATCACACATTTATAGTGCATGTTACTTACAGGGGTAGTACTGCTGCAAATAGCCAGATCTCGGGAAAATGAAGAGGGATTCAGGCCACTCCTAGCAGTTGTCTAATTAGCACCAGCCAATACATTGTAACATAGGTATAACAAAGGCCTCAACCAGGAGCAGTGAGAGGAAGGAAGAACTTTGTGCAGGGACATCAGCTGGGATCAAGTGAACACTCCTGCTGCTACCCCAGGGACCAGCTGCAAAGGTCACGACTGCACTCTTCTCTTCCTAACTCCATCCTCCCATGGAACAGGCAGTGTTGTCCATGAGGGAAAGGACTGACACATAGGGATGGATGAATGAATGCCAGAGAGGGGTAATGGTGGGTGTCCCAGGTGGAGGTTGCCAAGTTCATGTATTACAGCTCTGGCCCTGTCTGTTTTCCTCATTGGAATGTAGCCAATCTCTCTTGTATGTGACTGGTACTTCTATCACTTCTGAAATCCTTATACTCTACTGATAATCACAATATTTTTCTTATATCCATATTTACTTTCATATTTTTTCCAATCTCTATACTCGGTTTCCTGCTTGCAGATCTTGCTGCAGTGTTTTATGTATAGTAAACAGCTGGGTTAACTCTAGGGTCCTTTGCATTTGCAGCTGAGATGCTGGTATCTTCACTGTATTAGTGGAACTGAACTGGACTCCAAAGTCTTTGCTTTCAAAGAATTTTGTGTTTCTTTGTTCAGTTTTGAAATAGGCTGCCTCCCAGCAGAGGAGAGAGCAGAGGAGCTTCAGAAAGCTCCTGGAGAAGTTTGTGCTTAAAACTGAATTTTTGGAAGGGTAATTTCAAAACCACTGCTAAGAGAAGGGACATCCTTTTATTTCTTCTGAAATTTCTAAGTTAAAACAAATCCCAACTAGACCACCTGGATGGACTCCAATAACCAGACTCTTTGGAAACTATTTCAAGTACCTATTTATTACTTACAAATTGTTGTTTCTGTGTTTGTCTCTGCAACAACTAAAACCTGATAAGCAGAAAAGTTGCAAATTATATTAAAGATAATCCCAGTGACATTATAAATATAAACCACTTGAACCTTCCCACATGGCGATGTCTAGTTTAAATGATACTTTCACACACAAGATACACAGATTTAACAGGATCAGTCAACAGCATTTGTGACAATAAAATGAGCACATAGGTACCTCAGCAGCGAGGACCTCTGGCAACATCATGAACAAGGAATGTAAATTCAGCCCTGGCAATGCGGCATAGGCAATACAGCCATACTTCAGGTTGCTACAGGAGAAATCAACTTACTACTGATAGCTGTTACTCCACGGATACAAGGGAAGCTGTGTGCTGTGAAGAGTTGTATTTGCTCACTTGTGAGTAAAAGGTGTGTGGTGCTGGCTGCTAGACTCATAAATTTGGGAATTCTTATGCTCATGAACCCTAGAGCACGGCCAGGATCAGGTGGTGGGAGGATGAAGAGGAGCAACGTATTTCTACAAAGTCTTTAGGAAATGTAAGACCATATCAAGCTGGATTTTTCCCTTCATTTTTTCCTTTAGAACATAGAATTTCATAAACAAAATCACCATTGCAGGTAAGTAGAGGCCTGATACTTCTTCACTCTTCTGTTGCCTTCATGTCATAAGCAAACATAATATCTTTGGCTAAAGAAACCTTTCAGCTACAGGCTTCAGAGTATTTGATCAGTGTCACAACATGCTTGCTCTGTTCATGTGCATCAGCACCTACTATTGCTCACTGCTGGAGGATGGATACTAGGCTAGATCCTAGATTGAGCTTATTTAGCCCTCCTAGCACCATTAAAGTTTATTTTTTCTTTTTTTTTTATATTGAAATCTCTCATTCATATTTAGTTATTAAAGAGATAATTAAAACGGATGATTGAAGCACATTTAGAAAAATAAGACTGCACTGACTACACAGGAACAGAGGAAAACACATCTGCCAAGGCAGTACAGCTTTAATTTTCTACCTGCAGCACTAGTTAAAGGGAACTATCATATGTTTTGCATTATAATTGGAAATATAGCTCTTGAAAGCACTGATTATGCCATGTTCCTATACTGCCAAACCCTTTGTTAGTTGGAATGCTAGCAACATCATTCCCCGCAGCAGTACTGTCTTTGCAGTATTATCTTTTAGAAAGTAGAGTTTCTTGCTTAATTTTACCCATGTTAATAGATATGGATTAATCTTGAGAAATGCAGACTAAGGTAATGAATTAGAAAAACAAAACCTCACCTTACTTTGGAGATAACCTTGAACTTGACACAAATCATTCTATTAGCATAATCAGCCTTTTTCTAATCAGCAGTTTTACTTGGCTGAGTACTTGAAGACTAAGACTGGACTCAAGCTTTCCACTTTATTTTTTTCTCCTTTCAGACCTACATGTTCTTATACTCCTGGCTGTATGCCCAACTTAAACAGGAAGGAGGAGCATTCCCAAAGTATTAATTACATTTTTCTCCCAGGGAAAACAACTTTGGATTTGGTGTTACTTCCTCCAAATGAAACGTGTAGAAGTCATATGTCTCATTTCTTGAACAAGTTTATTACTCACTAAGCTTTAACACAGGGAAAAACCTGAATAAGGCAGGAATGAAACAGGGCATATGTAGCCCACACTGCATCATGTGGCATGGGACCATGCTCACAGTGTTGAAGGACAGTGAGAAGGTGAAAGCCCAGGGACCCTTCTGCCAAATATGCTCCTGTTTATGCATGAAATGACCATAACATAGTTCCACTCTGATTCACAAAAAAGAAAACTTGAACTCAGGAGGGAGTTCAAAACTGTAAATACCAGGGTGGAATTCATCTGGCGAAACACAGGTGCCTACATCTGGCTTTATCTATTCAGCTGGGGTTTTTTTAAGTGATGAGAGAAACAAACGGTACATCATGACTTCTCTTAAAAGTAGAGGACATAAAGTATAAAGGTATAAATAAAGGTATTAAGGAAATCAAGTGATTTGTGCTTGAAATTTCCAAGTTTTCTCTTGTAAAATGCAAGAGGATGACAAACTCAGGTGTAGGTTAGGATGGGATTAATCCAACCTGGTTTCACAGAGGCATTGGTTCCGCTCCCCTGAGGTAGGTGTCACATGCAATAGAGAAGAAAGAGCTACCAGTATACATTTTCCCTGGCATTTTCGACTAACTGCTTGACATATTCTAATCAATATGTATCCACATTCCACTTTTTCCCACTTGTAAAAAGTCTCATCTATTGGGTATGGATCATGAGAATAATCAGTTCCATTAAAATGATCACAGCGATCTCCTTGGTAGTGCATTCAAAAAATGTACAACGTAAATCCTAGCACTCCCTGCGGCCTGACATCAGTTCCATGTGCAGTGCAATTGCTTCCAGATAACCTAGCTCATCACCTGGGAGTGTAGTGTAATTTAAATGATGTACATCTTTTACTCTTGTGATGAGCTAGCTGTATTGATCTTCCCAAAGGGGACACTTCAGCAGGTATGTATCATGAGTTGTGATCTAACTGATAACTTTTCTAATTGTGTAGCCTGAAATAGGTTGATAAAATTTTTTATCAACCTTTTTATCAATTTACAGACATTGCTTTGTGCCCAGCTCTCACACCTATAATTTTCATCTGGTGTGCAGAAAGGAAATTTGTTTTCCTCTAAATATGTCAGGTGGTTAAATGTGTGTTGCTTATGATCTTGAACTTAAAAGGCACATTTAACATCAGTAAAATGAACAGTGTATCACCACTCCTTCTGTGTGAGAGCAATCCGATCAAAATCTTTTGTTCTACTGAAATCATTCTGGGTTGATGCTCTGGAGAGAGACTTTTGCATTTAGCTAAGCTAGTTTGCCCTGGTTTGCTCAGTATATTTGCAGTGTCATATTAAGCTCTGCTATCACCACATTAAATGTGCCAGGTTTAAGTGCTGCAGGATGAGAACTACTACTGTGGTTTATGTATTAGAAATGAGTCCAGAGTGCAGGAGTGGAATTCAGATCTAGTTAAAATTTAAAATTTTGACTATCTTGAGGTCACTGGTGAAACTGGCTGGATTCTTTAGGGCCGGAACTATAAGCAGGGGTTTGCGCTGGGTACTTACTGAGATAACACAACTGGGAGCAGAAGAAGGATAATAAAGTGCTGCTCTGGGCTCCTGGGATGGTTCAAACGCTCCTAGAGGTGTCCTGCCTTCAAATGGAGAAACGGTGCTTTGAAGACTGTTCTGACTGTGAAAATCTCATTTTCTTTAGCAGTCAGGAAAGAGTAGTGCCAAATACTGCCCCTCACAAAAAAGCCAAAAAATGCTCTCATACATGCCTTGTAGTTATTATTTTTTCATTTACATCTTAGAACTACAGAAAAGAGACTTCGTTAATTCTTAATATTGTACTTTATATTCACTGAGTTACAGTAGAGCATCCCTAATACAAGAAAAACTATTAAGCGCATATTAGCTAAAATTAGGTACTAGCAATTCACAGAAGAGTGGATAGAAAATACACTCAGACCACACAGAAAGTAAGGAGAAGTAGAGAACACTCAGGTATATTTTTCAGTATCAGAGTAAGTCAAAAGTCCTGATGCCTTTTGTACCTGAGGTAGGGTCATCTCCTTTCTTCCTTACTCTGGGGAGCTGGAATGAGAAGTGAAGGCAATGCTCTGCTCTTGCTCCTTCAGGACAGACTTGGATTACATGACACATCCCAGCTTGCCTCATCCAGAACCCAAGAGGGCATTTCATAGCACTTGATTTGCTCTTCAGCATCTCTGTTTTGTAAAACTGACCCCAGGGTCAGAGCTGCTCTGAGTGCTGAGATGGTCCCTGAGGTTCTGCTGTAGCAAATGTTTGGTAAGGCATCCCTGGGACAGGTTTCATCCCCTTCTGATATCTGTCTCACTTTACTGATGCAGATGGAAATGTACCTCTGCCTTGCAGCTGGGTGACCTGAGCTGGGACATGTCACAGCACAGACATAGATTAACTACAGACAATGGGAAAGTAGCAGAAATGCCATCAACGTCTGATATTATCAGTGCCAACAAAATGACACCTCTAGCCTCCTTCCCTAGCTGAAATAGGTTGCTCAAGCTACAGCTTGACTCCAGCAAGAGATAAGCTAAAACTCCCTGTCTGCAGTTAAGAATATGAGGAAGAAAAGACTGTGAGCATATTCCTTGGTTACTGACTT
Organism: Lathamus discolor; assembly: GCF_037157495.1. Taxonomy (NCBI): domain Eukaryota; kingdom Metazoa; phylum Chordata; class Aves; order Psittaciformes; family Psittacidae; genus Lathamus; species Lathamus discolor. The sequence goes on from NC_088887.1 coordinate 104,114,959, forward strand.
CAGCAGTGTCAGAAGTTGTCACAAGTAATTCAGGTGCACCAGATGACTCCATCGTTTGGGTGGCCAGGAGCCATTTGAAGTTATATGCTTTCTATTCTTCCCCATTGGCTTTGCTGGAAGGATCTTCCAGTGCTTCACTGAAACAGGAAATAGATTTTTTTTTCCAATATCCAATTTTAATTTATTCCTTGGGCAGTCTATACCTTTTTGTGCTTGTAATAGTATTTTCTTCAGATTAAGTAACTCTACTTTCTCTCTAGTGTATTTCTAAAAATCAGTTGTGTCACCTTTGTTTTGTTAAACTATGTTAGCATTAAATTTTCACATGAAATTTGCTCTCTGCTCCTCTGATCACCATAATAGCTCTTCTCTGCACCTGCTTCAGGCTTAATTTATCTTTCTTGAACCTGTCTGGGGGATTTCAAGGTTTAGATCTAAGAATGTAATTGGGAACTTTTAGGTACTTTATTCCAGGAATGGAAATCACAGTTCTGAATTTGACATCAAAACTTTTTTTCTGCTGGAAGAGAAAGTTTGAATGCCTAAAGATGAGCAGAAGGAATAGCTGGGTATGTAAGTGTATCAAGAGGAAAAGTAAAAAAAAAGGAAAAATATGATATTTTATCTACAGTGTAAGATTTAGATGCTTACTTGTAGTCTGAATAAGATCTTTTTTTTTTTTTTTTTTGCCACTTCTTTCCTAGCTTAATAAGAATTAGTGTTAATATTGCTTTGGAGGAATTTGCGGAACATGCTTGCTTTCACTCACCATCCCAGACCACTGATGGAAAACTTTAAAGCAATGGCCTGTTGGAGAAGAACCTTGCTGAGTGTAGGTGTAATAAAACTTTACACTTTTACCAGTCATCTGGATTGTTTTGATTTGCAACAGACAGAAAAGGACATTTTGTGGCACACTTCATCTTCAATAAGACAAAAGTGTCTATATATCTTTGTTAGCTGCAGGATGCTAACAGAGTTCTTCATTTCAGCAGTCAGAAACTGTGTGAAGTGAAATCCACCCAGCCTAAGTCTTTGGCCATAAGGCCCCTACAAAGGAAAACACTCAGCACTGGTGGAGAAGTCTTCTGGTTTATCAGAAGGAACCTTCGCATCTGTTATTTAAAAAAATGAACCAAAACCAACCCCCCAAAACCCCATATATACAAGATGACTGGGATACTACACTATATGTTTAATTTTCTCCAGTTCTGTTTCTTAGGAAGTTTGACCCACATGGCCGTCTTTTGTCCCAAGGGGCTAGAAATCATCTCTTTAGGATTTTTTGCCAGACTGTAGAGAAGTCAGTGCCTTCCCTCACTTCTTTCTCCAGATGTCCTAGCAACAAAAGAAGTGGCATTTAGCTTCAGATGTAGATAAGGGTGGAAAAGAGAAAGCTCCCAAACTGCTTTACTTCTGTATTGTCCTCACTATTACTTGGCACCTTTGACCTACTCTCTCCCTCAGGGACCAACTTATGTCTTCAGACCAGGTAGATGAGTGTGGGCTATGGTGGAAAGCTTTCCAGTCTGCTCCAGAAAGCTCAGTCATGATCCTGCAAAACTAGTGTGGCTCAGTTTAGGCTCCAGTTCTCCAGCTGATGCAATGGAGAAGAGTACAGATGTCGTTTTTATAGAAAAGGGGTAATAGTTTTAAATAGAAGGTAGATTGGACATAAGAAAGGAATTCTTTATGATGAGGTTAGAGAGACAATAGAACAGGTAGCCCAGAGAAGTTGTAGGTGCACCATCACTGAAAGTGTTTAAGGCCAGGTTGGATAAGGCTTTGAGCAACCTGGTCTAGTGGAAGGTGTCCCTGTCCATGGCAGGGGGTTGGACTAGAAGATGCTTAAAGGTTCCTGCTAACATTCTGCAATTGCTTTCTATTTAATTTCGATTTTAAAATTCCGATCATGAAGTCAACTGGAGCCATTACATACACACACTCCTTTCACAATGAAGGAGCCAGCCTTTCACACAATGTTCGAGATTTTTACTAAAAAATACTTAAAAAATACCAAATATTCTGGGATAAGAATTGATTAAAGTGAAAATTACATTTCTTACTTATTTTCTATTTTCACTTACAATTTAATAGTTTATAGGCACAATACAAATGCAGCTCCATGTTCTTTAGAACAAATATTTGTATAACAGTCTATAATAGATGAGACCACACCAGAGCTGTACATCCCTGTGGATTGTTTTTAGGCCTATTGGAAATTACAGAATCACAGAATCCCAAGGGTTGGAAGGGACCTAAAAAGATCTCAACTGTATTTACAGATTTCATTTAAATGTAAAGGGCTACCCACAAAAAACACCTTAGAAAGCCTGCCACAGTTCATGTGCCTCTCTAAAATGTACAAAATGCTCAGTGTTCCAAAAAGAGAAAGTATGAGAAACTAATTTTTTTTTTCTCTCCTTTTTCTAAGATAGCAAGCCAAGTCATTATCTGGAGCACTGTCAGCAACAAATGTCATGTGGTAACCAACGTTTCATTTTACTCATCTTAGAGAAACAAGAGCACAGGTCTGCTGCAGGGAAGAGAAAACAAAATCTCCCACCTTTCCTCTCCAGCACAGGCTTCTTAGTTTGGAGCTCCATATCCAGCATAGACCAAAACTCAGAGGTTATTGCAGACTCAGAGTGTGATTTGTTTTAGGGAACATAAAGGCCTGTTATTCTACAGAAGTGACAAGTTCTCTTTTTTACACCAAGTTAACTATGTAAAGTGTCTCCACCTCCCTTCCTACCTCATCTAGAACCACACCATACAGTCTACATAATGCTCTGTCCTTTCCCTGTTCTTCCTTTGCTTCTTGTTGTAATTATTTGCCTGATATCATTCTGTAATACCATTAGCATTATGCAGGTTAATGCAGTTGCAGAATATTGATGAGGCTGTGAGTAGACCCAGCAATTACTGTGGAAAGGACCAGAAAGGCTATTGTACATTATAAAAGCATTAAATGTGAGAACTATGGATAATGACGGAATTATCCTTATTCACTTCCTGGCACTTTCTGAATGTCACACACAAATTGAGTACTAGGCAATCATATTCCTACCTGGTCATTTTCCACCTTTAGTCTCTATATCATGTCAGAAACAACTGTATGCTTTTCCTGCAGCAGCTGTGTGGGCCAGACTAACAAAAGCTTGCATAAAGAATTAAACATATTAATATAGCAGAATGATTTTACTGTTTTCTTTTTTTTTTTTTTTCCTTTTTGGTGAACTGCATTTTTATTTTAGTTGATTAATTGGAAAAGAATTCAGAATTTCACCTTAGCATAATCGTTGTTAGACAAGACTGTCTTTTTTGGGTCATTTGTAATGAAGTAGTTGAAGTCAACAGAATATGAATTGCCTAGCACATAGCTGTATTCATGGCAGAGTGAAGATAAGAACATAAGAATGTAAGACCAGAATAAATGCCTGTCTCGGTCAGACCAGGGGTCCATCCAGCTCACTGTTTGGTCTCCATTAACAAAAGGAGATGCTGTTCCAGCAGCACATAACCACCACCACATTCTGCTGTCCTTTCTGCTTGTACTCCCCATCACGCCAGCTGGTATGTCAGGGATGTCAGAAAATACGTGTATTTCTTCTCCTTTTATTATCAGTTTATGGACCCATTGTGCTTGAGATGTCTAATACCTTTTTGAACCTGCAGATACGATCTGCATCCACAAACTCTTATGGCTGTAAATTGCAGAAGTTCACTACCCACCGGAGAGAAGTACTTTCATTTACATGTTTTAAATCAAGCTCCTATTGGTTTAAAACCTGTCTGTAGTTCAAAGATTGTGAATAACAGTTCTACATGGTCTTATCTACTGTTTTCATGGCTTTGGTCATACCCATCCAGCTTTCTCCTCTCCAAAAATTAAGAGACTAATGATCTCTTCCTTGCTTTTTAGTCTCTTCTTCTATGTCCTAACCTTTTTGTTCTCTTCTCATAATGCAGATGCTCTGTCCTCTTGATCTTTTAATTTCTTCTTCTGTATTTATATTGAGTTGAACACTAGAAATATGCCTACTTCCACATCTCAAGATATGGCTATACCAGTTTTTTTGCAGCAGTGAGATGCTGTCTTTATTTTTTGGTGTTGTTCTCAGTACTCTTGATGTAGCCTAGTATTTTGTTGACCTTCTAGCTGCTGCTACACTCTGAGCTACTTTTTGGATGAAAGCCTGTGCTCAGACAATGATTTAGACATTTTAACAGAGACCCATTCCCAGGAGAAATGTGGTACTCTTATCATCTGCCTCCAGTGCAGGTGGACCAGTCAAACATTATCCTTCATGTCCACCACATGCTCCCATTGGTACTTGCCGTGCCGTCACATGGCTGATGTTGGTTATATAGAATCACAGAATCATAAAACAGTTAGGGTTGGAAAGGACCTTAAGATCATCTAGTTCCAACCCCCCTGCCATGGGCAGGGACACCTCATGCTAAACCATGTCACCCAAGGCTCTGTCCAGCCTAGCCTTGAACACTGCCAGGGATGGAGCACTCACAACCTCCCTGGGCAACCCATTCCAGTGCCTCACCACCCTTACAGTAAAGAATTTCTTCCTTATATCCAATCTAAACTTCCCCTGTTTAAGTTTTAACCCGTTACCCCTTGTCCTATCACTACAGTCCCTAATGAAGAGTCCCTCTTCAGCATCCTTGCAGGCCCCCTTCAGATACTGGAAGGCTGCTATGAGGTCTCCAAGCAGCCTTCTCTTCTCCAGGATGAACAGCCCCAGGTTTCTCAGCCTGTCTTCATACGGGAGGTGCTCCAGTCTCCTGATCATCCTTGTGGCCTTCCTCTGGACTTGTTCCAACAGTTCCGTGTCCTTTTTATGTTGAGGACACCAGAACTGCACACAATACTCCAAGTGAGGTCTCACAAGAAGAATATGTCACTCATAGGAGCTTTTTTTAGATAATCTCCACCTGAAATCTGCAAAGGCAACTAAGATAGTAAAATTTTTGTGCCCAAGGTGGAGTTTCATCTGGCGGACATGTGGATGTAAAGCTTTATGTGCCATCCAGGACATGGAGACAGCTCAGTTATTGGACTGAGATTAGCTCAAACCTCACTTCATAAGTTACAGACAGGAAGTAGCCCTTTTTGCAGGGGAGGGTGCTGTCAACTTGAAGTGTAGGTACAGAGCTATTAAGAAAAAAAGTGATAAAGAGCCATTCACTTGAAAGCAGTGCTTGTGTTACACTACCCTCTTAGACCAAAGCTGGTACAACCCAGTGGCATGAGTGAGCTGACATCAAGGCATAGCAAAACTAAGAGAGGTATTGGCCAGAGAACTGTAAATCCCGAATTCCCAAAATTAGAAAATGTGTGGACCATCTTTTTATTTTGCAGAAGTGTTACTGCAAAAACTTTTGAAAGCAGAGCAACCCCCTTGCCAATCTGTACCCTTCAGAAAGGAGAACAATTGAGTGAAATCTGCACAGGCTATTACCATGTACCACAAGAGCTGAGCATCAATTGCTTCATTTGGTGCTTTTCTCAACTGTTAGTATTTGCCTTCTTTGCTTGTGTTTCAATAGGCTGTCTGAGCATTTTGGCAGTGATTTATCTTTTCAGGCAGCTGCTTCTTTTGTTTTGAGATTTTTAGGGATGTTTTTCTCCCTGGCTATGGTTTTGTGGGTTGGATGCAGACCTGCCAGCCTTGTACTATTCCCACTAACATAAAAATAGCTGATGGCTTGAGGGAGAAATGGAGGTAATTTCAACAAACCTCAAGCAAGTTATTATTTCTGCATTTTATATCTGTTACAGTTTCCTTTAGTCTACTTGTTATTCCAGCTGCTGCTGATTGCTCTGCCTCTTTATTTTTGTGAATCCCTATAAATTTTCAAGAATAACAGCAACATAGTTTTCTATAATTTTTCACTCCTTAATGATTAATTAATTATTTGCAATGGATTTCTTTACAATATTCTTTACAGGTCTACCTAATCTGTAAATAGGGTTGTATGAGTTGTTCTTCGAGCAGCCACCTGGGATGTATGTTTCCTGATATACATTGTTGAAAATGGATACGTATAGCTATTTATACATCTCATTCCTCTGGAATAGGTGTGATGGGATGGCTGAAGAGGTCATGACATGCTGAATGCTGCCAGAATCAGATGGTTTGTAATTCACATTAGTTCCTAATCTGGGTTGTTCTTTCCTACCAGTTACTGCTGGTGTGAACCCTGCTAAAGCACAACAAACTGAGGACTAATGAGGAAAGACTTACCCTCAACATCACTTCTTCTCTATGTGTTGGAAAATTCTGTCCTTGTCTGAAGAAGAATTTTGATTATAATTACTGCCAAGAATTAAGTAGAGAGAGGGATGTAGTTTGAAAAAACTGAACACATATTTGCTCCTTAGATTTAAGACATTTGCAGCTAAAGTATCCGTTGTGACCTTGCATCTACTAGAAAGTGGAGAGAAGATCTAAGTGGCAATTAGATGTAGAAGGTGGTCATTATTTTCTTGTGAAGGAGAAAGAAAACCAAGCTAAATGTATGTTAGCCAGGAAGTTCTACTAAGAGAATCCCTTCATATTTTAAAAAATAAAAATCACTCTACAGGTGGCTGTTGGCTCAGTATTGCCTGTCCAGTGTTGATAGTGTGAGATCACTTCCCACCTCATTTTGTACTATTAGCAAAGCAAAGTCTTTCACTTGAATGTTTAGAGAACACAACTAAACTGCAGTTCTGTAAAACTTTCCTGCCCCAAATCAAACACTCTCAGTTTTCCAACAGAACCTAGCTTTTCCCTCCCCAAAGCTTACAGATTCAAAAACCATCCGAGTATATGGATGGGATCTGCTCTTTTTCTGGAAGAAGAAATTGTTATTAGAGTGTTTTCACATGGAATTGTAAAAAAGCTTGAGATTGTCCAATTCAGACTGAATTCTGCAGGAAATGTATGTTTTGTCATCCAGAGATGACAGTAATGTTCAGGCAATGGTGCAGTGAGTTCTTATGACACAAATCTAATCATGAGACTGAAGTGACTGCTTCATTTGCAAACACTGCAAACCAAAATGCAGCATTCAGTCTGCATAAAAAGCCCCCTGGAATTTATATTATTTCTAAAGCTAGTGTTTTGAGGAAGTGAAAAAAAACCCCACAAACCCAGAATGTACAGACTGGATAAAGTCTATGGGAATACTGTTATCTATACAATCTGTAATCTATATGCTGAGATGTGCAATACCCCCATGTGCCCCTGATCCAGTCCTGAAGTTCCACATAACCAGGGTGCAGGGCAGTTGTAGTTAGATTAGATGTGTCCTCAGTAATAATAAATCCCACTCTCTTAAACTCATATTTACTCTTGTATCACATAATATCAGGCCATTTCAAAAAAGATCCCAGACGTAAATCGTCCACCAGAAAGCAGCTATGTAACAGGGTTGCAAGGACAGATGTTTGTCTATAGTTGGGTCAGACATAGCGTGTCCAGCCAATGAAAGGAACACAGTGTGGGAATCGCTGGGAGACGAGCTCATCAGATGATGACCAACAAGTCTCATTTATTGCTAAGCAGATGGATACTTATATACCTTGCTTGCATGTTTATAGTTTGGTTACAGAGAGATCATTGGCTTACAGCTTTTACATGTTACAAGATCATTGGTTTGTAGCTTCTACATTTTTTGCAGCTACACCGTGCACCCCCCCACCATCCTCCTTCTCATGCACTTATCACTTAGTGGCCTTGGCTGTGATTGGTCATAGTATGTTGCTGTTTGCCGGTGTCCTTCATTTCCTCATTATCTGGCGTGAGAGGTTTGCACCATCTTCTACACAGATGTCTTGTTTCAGCTCGTTGATGGGAGCATGACCTTTTGACCTTTTTCGACAAGCCAATCCTCCACAACACAGGATCTGATGTGTTGCCACATGATAATACAGATTTCCTCCATGTTCTGTAAGTGTAACATGATTTAGGGCTCAAGTGTATGCTTGAAGCCCAGGCCTTTCATGGAGTATAGATGCACCAAATAACATATCTTCTTTATTAAGCGGTACTAGGTGATGAATGGAAGGACCTATTTTGTGCTATCAAATCTTTAATGGCTTCTAAGTCTATTATCATCAACTGCAGCTGTCAAATCAGTCGTTCAAACTCTCATGGTGTCACAAGCATAATAAATATTAACTAGTTTTTCAGAGCAATTTTAATATGTTGTGCTCTTCAGCAAAAGAACCTTTCTTGATATAGTCAATAATGTTTAAGCATTATGGGTAGAAACATTGTGGTACTTGATAAGGATTAATGTGTTTGCTTATTATGTTGGAAAATATCTCCTCCTGAGGCACTTCAACACTCTTGTCCTCAAAAATCACTTTCCAAGCCTCATCTGTAATAATATAAAAGTTAGATCTCTGGGTCTGAGCATGTCACCATAGGTTCTCCTTATACAAAGAAACAGGCACTCAAGAGGGTGATCATTAGGACAGCCTTGTAGGACAGCGTTGCGCTGCCTCTGTCACCACTCCAGGGTGAGAACTCCATACCAGGTGTTGCTGACTATCTGATCATAGAATCATAGAATCATAGAATCATAGAATAGTTAGGGTTGGAAAGGACCTCAAGATCATCTAGTTCCAACCCCCCTGCCATGGACAGGGACACCTCACACTAAACCATCCCACACAAGGCTTCATCCAATCTGGCCTTGAAATAATACTCAAAATAATACTTGAAATAATACTCAAAATAATACTTGAAATAACACTCAAAAGCAGTGGGGGGAAGGCAGGAATAACTGGTTATGAAAACACAAACTCTGCATCTTTCATGTGAAGGGTGAAGCACCAGCCTGGAGGGCTCCAGAATGGAGGTTTGAGAAGAGAAGGTCACCGATTTTCCAGGACTGCCCACCAGGCAGGTGCAGAGCACGTGCTAAAGGTTTAAGTACAAAAACTCTGGCCTAAAGATGACCACATTGCTGTCACCATTCCGTGAAAACTGCCCTTATTCAGTCCTGGTCAGATCTTCTCTAGCCCTTTTGTAGTGCCCCATAAAATAATGTTTTGAGGAGCGGGATTCAGTTCAATTTGTCCAAAATAATTATTGGCCTTGTTTCATCATGTGTAACCTGGTAAATGTGCTGTGTGCAAAGCAGTATAACATAGGATGGTTGGGCCACACCAGGGTACAAGCCCTGCTTGGGTGTTGGTATGGGACTTACCGTGCCATACTGCCTGCCTAGTCAGGATAAGCCTGCTGAAAGCACCCAGTGCTCACTTCTAAGGGAGCTGATGGCTGGCCCTCAGAAGAAGGCATCTGGCCTGGACAGTCTGGGTTTCAGGATCTGGTAGTGAAGCAGGAGCTGACAGTGTAGATACCAGTCCTGGATGAGTTGCATCACCCCCAGAGTTACCTCCACTGTTTATATGGATAGCATAGGAGAAGTACACAGACTTTGACTTTTGGTTTCCTAAATTAAAGATGAATTTCTCCATAGACACCAGAGACACTGTTTGGCTTGTGTCTGTTAGGCTCATTGTGTAAATAGGAGGGGGTCAAGTGGAGAGGCCTATAGTGTGGACTGGCTCATGTCCATGCTGCTGAGGACAAGCCATTTCACAGCAGATCTCTCATGGAGAGCACTAGCTAAAGCAGTTCAAATCAGTGACAGGAATTAAGCAGGGTGTATGATCAGTGTTTGATCTCACTCTTTCATATAACCCTCTTTTATGCAGCAGTATAGACATTCCTATAACAAGTTAATCCAGGTAGCATGTTGGAGCATGCAAGACTGTGATACTTACAAGATACAGTGTTGGAAATTTCTTCCTCTGTAAACCCTTGGGCAGAAGGAGGTGTTACATTCCTCCCAGGAAAGCCAGCTGGTTAGAGCATTCTCATGTACAGGGGAGGATACTTCTACATCTGAAAGGGATCCAAATTCATGCATGCCAGGAGTGTACCCTAACCATCCATCTGTAGACTGGTCACAGGGGAAACTTGTACGGAGGACTTTTCAACCTACCCCTGTAGGCTAGATCTTTCCTGAGGCAAACTAGGCAAATTAACTTGGTCTCTCACATACTGTCAAGCTATTTTATAAAAATGTTCTCTCCAGCTGTTGTTGTCCACTGTTAGTAGATGTGCAGTGTTGGTATTGTAATCTTGGTGGCAGCTTAGCAGCTGGAAACTCCAGCGCTAATCTTGTCTTGTATAACATAGCTGTAGGCTCAGTAAAGTGGCAAAGTCATAGCCTGGTTTTCTGTCACCAAAGCATAGCCAAAACAAAAGTAGTTTGTCCAGCAAGGTGTTAGCACAGTTGTGCCCATGACAAAGCTCTATCATGTCTCCATGTCCAAAATCTGTTACATTACTTCTGACCCTGCTTGATACATTGGTCAAAGCAACATTTCAGACTGCTTCTACCTCCCATTCTGGATATTCATGTTTCACCTTGATACACCCTCAATTCAGTGAACACACTTTTTTCGCAGGACCATGCATATTGTTCCACCCTTCCAACTGACTTAACACAATCTTGAATAGACAACTTGTCTATCAATCGCAGCTGTCTCTCAGGATTGCTTTGAGTGGTATTTCAGTGAAGCTGTTAGATGAGTGTGCATACTGATCAGTCCTCCAACAAGGCCTGCCCATTATCTCTGCCTGAAGAGGGATCTATATTTCATTTAGAAGAAAGAAAAAGCAGGAATATGTATTTGCAAGAGAGACTCCTGGGTTATTAAACCCTGGTAGAATAAACCACTTTCTCAGGGTGCTGAGTGAGATCCACCAATTTCTCACTTCTCCCCTCCCCATATCTTAAGCAATTCAGTGTAATTGTTCTGGGGAGTCCCAGTCCGAGTCACTAATTCCTGTCTGTGGTTATGAGAGGAATAAGTTTACCTAAAGTAGGGGTTTAGACTTTGCTGTAGAAACCAGGTACTTAAAAGCTACATCTTACAGTACCCCAGCTGCAACACTAGAATCCTTTCCTTTTGCTCAAGGCTTGAGCTGTATTTTTTCTTAGCAATTTCTTTCATATTATGACCAATTTTAAATCCACTGGTGTCAAAAAATCGAAACTTTCTGTGTAAACTATGAATGATATAACCGGTTATGAGATACCACTGCTGTCTTTTTACACATAACGCATTGGGGTCCTGGCTCTCCAACACCCAAATAATTTGCTTAGTTTGCTCCAGCTTGTCTGATAACTGGAGAAGCAAATACACTACTGTGCATCAGTCTCATCTTGCTACGAAGATAGAAGAGATCTGGGATGCACATGCAGTCTAAGGAACTGGAAAGTACTTCTGGTGGTAGTAGCATGGGTGAATTGGTATGCAATGTTTCCCTCAAATGTTTCAAGTGGACATAAAAATACTGTAAATACAGCATGTGAATGCTTTATGATCTTGAATATTTTAGTCTCTAGAACATCCTGAGGAGCAGAGAATTGTTGTTAAATATAATTGGAACAAGAGCTTTCCTGAGCATTAGTGATTTGCAAGTTCAGAAATACAAAAATATAGTGTATTTTAACTTAAGAAGCTTAAAAAAGCCCAAGTTAAATACAAATAGAAATGCCACCAAAAGGTAATTTGGGAAATAGTAAACCCGCTCCAGAGTACCTACTCTTTTATAAGCACAACTTTCAAACAATAAAACAGACAAGTAATTAAGGACCAGAACTTGTCTGTACTGGTGGATATGTTCGCACAGCATACATCAAATTCTTCTTAAGAATATCTAACCATAGAAAATCCATTGTAAAAATGTCATGTTATACTCTGTATAGGTTTGGATTCCATAAGCAAGATCCAGATTTATCCCAGTGTTACTTTCTCCTGTTGAGGCAAGTGAATTATATGGAGCCATACAAAAGCAATTTACCTGAAGGCAGCAGTGCATGTATGGTTGCCCTGGTCTGCTTCACTTATTCCTTTTGTCAGCTTCAGGAATACTAATGATTTAAATAAAGGTGGTAGAATATTTGAAGGCAGTTAAAATATCGAGAATAATTTCAACTCTGTAGATTGCGAGTCAAGAATAGTTGTCAAGGTAGCTTCCTGTCACAAAAAGTGCTTTATTCTACCATCTTACCAAAGCTGACTTATTGAGGTGATGGGATCTCTGTTCAGTGTGTGTATACGGGAGGTCTAAGCACCAACAAGTGGGGAAGGGTGTTTCCGTGGGGAACTTCAATCCTCTGTGTGCGTATGTAAGTACACGTAACACACATGAACTGCAAGCCAGGCCAGCAACAAGAAAGATTAGAAACCTGGGGGCCAGCAAAATGCATTTGTGCATGTGTGCCTAAAAGGACACATGTTTAGTTTCATTACTGGTTGGACCTGTGGACATGAGTAGATCGTTCATCTATCTAGTACATCTATCAATGTACTAGATTTGGCAACTCTAAACAAAATACTGGCATTCTCTTCAGATGAGTGTGACCTTAACCATCTCCATTCACAAAGTAATCAAACTTTCCATACAAACTGGATCCTGGGAACTCCACTATGTTCTGCTTCCATTCCAACAGACTTACTAAAACCATAGAATTTGACCACATTAAAACTGGACAGATCTCTGGCCTACCAAGGCATGATTATCCAGGCGTTGGTGCGGGTGTGGTTCTCTCTGTACAAAACCTCATTCAGTACCAATACAAACACTACTGTGAATATTCTTCAGATTTAGAAAGATTCCAAGTTGGTTTAATTTTTTATACAATACTATAGTTGCATTTTCAGTTAAATACACATTTTAAAACACACTGTTAAGACCCAAAATTGGGCATGGTGGCAGATGCCAATATGCTTTGCATCACAGCAAGACATGATATACTACCCTTCCAACCCTTGGGATTCTGTGATTCTGTGATTCTAGATTTACCTGCCCTTTCATTTGTCATTCAGTGCTTCTGTTGCCACAAAAGTCAAGGGAAGTTTTGCCATCTAATTCATCTGTGACATTTGGAAAGTGTTCAACAATGGACTGTCTAGAAACATTTTTCTTGCTAGGAAGGCATCATTTGTTCCTTGTTTGAGAACTTTTTTTGATGCTCTTCTCTCAGCATGGACAGAACAGGTTTTCAGGATTTGTGAGGGAGGAAATTATGTACTTCTTTAAATAGCTCCTCTTAAGAGGTGTTTTAACCCTTGCAGGAGGACAATCACATCTAATTCAAAGTGTTTCAGTATCATCCTACAATTAACAGTTGAAATGCTATTTCCTGATTTCTTAAGCTTCTGCTCATTAAGTTTATTCAGTACAGTCCCCGCTTTCTCAATCTCTCCCAATGTGTCTGTCCTCAAGATGAACATAACAAGTAAAAGTGCTCCCTGAGTTCTATCTTGGGATCTGCTGTAATTAGTGAGTAGGAGGTGACCCTGTAACTTACAAACCTCTCTTCAGGACTGTTCAGATGAGCTTTCAACTACATTCCACTGTCAATAATGAGGCTCACTTTCCTTTTACTTGTCCTGATATAAATGGAAAATCATTCCATCATTGTAAAAGAGCAGCAAATCCCATTACATGCTTTTTCAGTTCTTCAGCTGTCCAGATTCAGAAGATCTTGGCTATCCTGGATCAGAGTTAGGTGAAATAAGACAAATGAGAATTCTTGAGTTTTGGTAACAAGGTCTTGATTTCTCTTGAACTGATCTCATCTTTAACTTAAGTTCTACTTTCAATCTTCTGTTTGTTGGTGTATGATGAGGTAGATGTATGCATGTTTTGACTCATTGCATATTCTGTGCAGTGTACACTATTGTGTAGCAGGCAATTAGTCCTTAGAAGACTACATTGTTCTTAAAAGAGTCCCTGTTGTTTATAAATTATATTCTTTGTAATTATCTATACTCATCCACATCTGGAAAGAGTAAAGACAGAATGTTCTATTAAAATCTTGGTGGGAATTTTATTTGCCAAAATGTCCATCAGGACATTTTTGCAATTCTGATAAAAAAAATACCATTGTCTGTAAGATAGAGATAACTTTGAAATACATTTTGTATATTCTATGGTATTTTGATGGATTTGTAGATCTGAAATGTCCTAATTATGTATTTACTACAAGTTTACCAATACATACTTTTGAATTTAAAGAAACATGAAGGCTTGCAAAGGCTTCCAGGCTGAAATGCCATTTCTACATACACAAACAATTCTCACCAAGTGAGATGTGTGTGTACTTTTGTATGCAAAATGCCGTAAAAAATTAACAAAGGCAGAGTATGTGCGCTCCCTGGGATCCCTTCCAGCATGTATGCTCTATTATTTCCATAAGCCAAAACACATTACCTTTCCGATCTATGCCTTACTGATTTTGCTCTAGGATGTTAACTCTCAAGTCCCCTGAATATCAGAAAACTCTGGTTATTATATCACACAAATGGAACACATTTATTTCTAAAAGCTCAGGGCTCGAAGCAGAGCTACACCACAGTGAATCTGTAATGGTCCTCTGAAGTTTAAGGGCTGAGTCTGGTTTAAATTCATGTAAATGGAATTAGAAACTATCACACAGGTTCTTGTTTTAAGAATGTGTTATTTTCACATCAGTTTTCTATTCATTGCCTTTTATTCAGGCATATGATGAACCAATAATCAGAGTACACCAAGAGACAGTCAGCAAGAAAAAATATTCTACTATGTAAGTTATAAACAATACCCTTGCTTGCAAGGGGAAATATTTTGAAATGGGAATTCTTGGAGAAATACTCTATACTGCAAGTAAACATTTTATAGTGTATCTTTTTCCTTCCTGAACACTAAGTATCTGTCATATAATGGAAAACCTTGTGGCAAAATCAACTTGTATCCTGACCTTTTGCTTTTACTTTTTTTCTCTTTAGCTTGACCTACTCACAGCCTCAGGATCACTGTATGAATATACATAATCCTTAAAATCCCTTGACATTACAGGCCTCTTCTCTAAATATTTATTCTTCTGTTTTTCATGAATAACTCAGGGATATACAGGCCAATCTAGACCTTTCCCTTGCAAACCAAAAAAACAATTAAAAACATAAATATGTTAAAAAAAATAGACTGTGGCATTTAAAATGTTATCTTGATACATAATAACCAAGTAAAAGAAATAGAGTCTGGTTGACGGGAATCTTGGCAACACTGAGCAGAAAAAGGCAGATGACTTGAACGGGCATTTTTATAGCACTCTATTGTATGAATTTGAAACAGTGGATATGCAGCAAGTATGTATATTTAAAAAATGGCCCTGCCTTGGGTCTTTGTATTGTTCTGTGTTATCATATTCCGCTTTAGCCAAGCCACAGCCATCTCTTTGTCTTACTTAGAAAAAATAGCTCATCCAAATTAGGCATGGGATATTCTTCAAGGCATCAGCAAATGTTGCATACTTGAAGAATAATCTATGCTCAAATGCTTCATACATTCCTGGAGATTATCAGCTAGCATACCATATTTGCTTATGTAGAAACTGTACTATTCCCTCTAGATTAATTTCTTCCTTCCACACTGTTCTGTTTTACTTTCAAACACAAAGATTGCCCCAAAAGGATATTCTTAAATTGTAGATAATTTAGATATTGTTGCTGGTAGAGGACATGGCCAGTTTTTGCATACATCAATATATGCTGCAAACAGTGTGTGTGTTCCTTTTACAGCATCTTCAAGGCAACAGGAAATGAAGCCCGTTTTCTGGCTTTCTGAAACTCTCTCTGTGATACTGTGACGGATAATGCAAGAAAGCAAAGAAACAGAAAGCAGTCCTATATATGCAGATATTAGAATATGCAGTGGCATATGATGTGGCAAATCATATATTGTCCAGATATTTTGACACCTCAGAAGCCTACTACCTAACTTTTTATGGACATAAACAGGCAATTTCTGAAAGCTAATTGGTATACAAATACATGCTGTCCATATGATTTCATTAAGCATGTCACAAGTAAATTGAGATCGAAAATATGTGTTTAGGCAAATACATGTAAATTTAAACCTTACTTGCCAATGCGTATGGGAATTACGAAAGTGAAGGGCAACAAAAACATAATGAAACGCAGGAAGCAATTGGTGGCACCAAAATAAACCTCCTGGAACTTTCAAATTGATGCATGTCCAGCTCTGCAAGTATTTTGTAACTCATCCTCAAGAGAGAAAGTCAAGCTTTTGGACTCAAAGATAAATGACATGACAGAACATAACCTCTGCATCTGAAATATTCTGCCCCTTCATTAAAAGGAAACTGCTGAAGGTGGAACAGAGTATAGGAAGAGAGATAAATGGGAGGTGAAGGAAGACGTCATATGAAGAAAAAGAAGAATCAAATTTCTTTATTTGAGTTCAGAATGTATCACACTACATATTTCTGATTAGTCACTGTTCAAGCAGTTTACTACTGATGGAAACATTTTTCTTTTAATAACAAAATTAAAAGCAAAAGAAAGCAAAAGAGTATATATGATCAGCTGGGTAGGTGACCTTATTTTCCTGGCTGCTCTCTTTTCTTACTCTTCTTTCTAGTTCATTAAAGTTCAAGGACAACAAGAAAAAGAAGGTGGTCAGTAATTGTGGTTCACTTATTTTCTTTTTTGAGCAAGGTGGGATCGGAAGTTAAATTACAGAGATTTCTGTTCCCATCTGCTCTGCAATTGGAACCTTATCCAGGAAGAAATAGCAGGGAGACAAGTGTCATGCTAGGAATAGTTCAACTGGATATCAACAGGGTGCTTGTAGCCTATTGTGGTTTCTTCTTATTTAATACAGTGACTTAAATGTCTATCTACAATGAATATGAATGTTTCCTTTTCTAAGTGTACAATACATCACATATCTTTTGAGACATCTGCATCTCTGGAAGTGCAGGGTGATGTGTGGATGTATTTGAACACAGTGGACTGTAATACACTATCAAGCAGTGGTCAGGAAAACAAAAGGAAATTAAGAAGGTTGTTGAAGTCTGTATTTAGCTGTAAGGGTCTAATCTCTTAAGACTCCTTCTATAGCCAAGCAGAATGGGACCCCAACTCAAGATGTTCTCAGCAGTCTCCTGTAGCAGCCCCAGGCAATCACTAAGCAGCAAGTCAGAGATCAGATGCCTCCTGTGGCTTATTTTCCTTGTGGGGCTCAGCTCATTCATGTGTAGGCAGGCTCCCATCCCTCTGCTGCATTAAAAGGGGCTAGCAAAGAGCAAAACTGCTGCATGTTATAATTTTCTGTCAGTAGAACTGTAATCTATTTATCATTTCTAAAATATAACTTAATCTGTTAACTTAAAACACAGCCTTTGAACATGATTACATGTTAATTTTACTATATGAACCATGAAGTTTGGATAATTAAATGTACTTTTAAACCTTCCTCTATGCCCTGTTTTGAATAATTACTATGATTTAATTCTAATTCTTTTTCTAGGACTAATTCATGTTTTGAATTATCAGTACCCACAAACCTTATTTCTACTTGTATGAAGACTAAGTTCAAATTAATACAGTTCTCTTTCCTTTACCGTGTGAAATATGAAATTCTCAAATTTCCTTTATTAATTTTCCAACTGTTTAGGCTTGTTTTTTTCCCCTGTATTATAATAAATCAGAAAGAAGACTGCATTCAACCATAATACAGACTGCTGTGATGGCAACGGTGACGGTGACAGATTATGAGTTGCATTTTGGCTGCATGTCTTATCTTGCCAAAGGTATGCCTATTGAACTGTGCTCCTGACAGCTGCCTTGGCCTGGAGAGATGAGAAACCACCAAATCAGTAATGGGGCACTTCAGATCCAACTAGTTCTGCAGTGTTAGTGTTTAGTTATACCCATTTCTGGCTGGCTGAGCCAAACAAAGCACCACTTCCTTTGCCTCCACTGTCTCAGCTGTTTGTTGGTGGCTCTGGTTGTCAGCTACTGTTTTCTGAGAGCTGTTCATGAAATCATTCCCATCAAAATGAGGACACTTAGCAAAGATGGAGTATTTGAACTGCCCACTTCATTCAGGTCCCATGCGTGAAATATACCACCGGATCTGAGTGAGCAGCAGCCTCCAAGAGAAAGGTGGCAGTGTGAGCTGCTGCTAATTTCTTCAGCCAGCAAAGAGGAAGCATGAATGTTGTCTGATCCTACAGACATGTACAAGCAAGTCCATGAAGGTACCTGCGAGAGCCCTAGAAGAATGTCACTCTTAAAGAAATGGCATTTCAGTTTCTGGGTTGACTGTGTTCTACCTATCTTCAACAGATGATAGGCAAAGGGTTGGAACTTCACCGTGTGCCCTTAGCTCCAGATCTAAAAATTGGATTTAGAATCAAATGGCTAGAAAGCTGGCATCTAGAAGCTGTATCCACTCACAACAGCCTGGACAGTAATAAGGTGCATGTTTTCTTGTAAGCTGGCTAGAGAATCTAGCACATCTAATAATGCAGGAGGGCCAGGAGCCCTCCTTGGATGGATAAGGAGCTGCTGAGGAAACTTCAAAGGAAGAAAGGCTTATAAAAGGTGGAAGCAAGGACAGGCGGCCTGGGAAGAACACAGGGATGTTGTCCAGGAAGCTAGGGACCAGGTTAGGAAAGCTAAGGCCCAGTTAGAATTAAACTTGGCTAGGGATGTGAAAGGTAGCAGGGAAGGATCTATAGTTACACTGCAAATAAAAGATAGACGAGGGAAAATGTAGGCCTTCTCCAGAAGCTATCAAGAGAACTGGCTGCCCTGGATTTGGAGAAGGACCTTACTCCTACTGTAGGATCTAGTTCGAGACCATCTTAAGAACCTGAACTCACACAAGTCCATGGGACCTGATGAAATCCATCCGCAGGTCCAGAAGGAGCTGGGAAATGAAGCTGCTAAGTCACTGGCCATCATATTTGAAAAATCATGGCAGTCAGGTGAAATTCCCAATGACTGGAAAAAGGGAAATATAACCCCCAATTTCAAGAAGGGGAAAATGAATGATCAAAGGAACTACAGACCAGTCAGTCTCACCTCTGTGCCACACAAAATCTTGGAGCAGATTCTCCTGGAAGGCATGCTAAGGTACATGAAAAACAAGGTGCTTGGTGACAGCCAGCATGGCTTCACTAAGGGGAAATCCTGCCTGACCAATTTGGTGGCCTTCTATGATGGGGCTACAGAATTGATGGATAAGGGTAAAGCAGTTGACGTCATCTACCTGGACTTGTGCAAAGCGTTCGACACTGTCCCACACAACATTCTTGTCTCTAAATTGGAGAGATAACAATTTGATGGATGGACCACTTGGTGGATAAAGAACTGGCTGGATGGCTGCATTCAAAGAGTTGTGGTCACTGGTTCAGTGATCCAGGTAACAAGTGTTGCCCCTCAGGGATTGGTGTCGGGACCTATCTTGTTCAACATCTTTGTCGCTGACATGGACAGTGGGATTGAGTGTGCCCTCAGCAAGTTTGCCGATGACACCAAGCTGTGTGGTCCGGTTGATACGCTGGAGGGAAGGGATGCCATCCAGAGGGACCTGGACACGCTTGTAAAGTGGGCTTATGCCAACCTTATGAAGTTTCTCCTTGGCAAGTTGCAAGGTCCTACACCTGGGTCGGAGCAATCCCAGGCACAGCTACAGGTTGGGCAGAGAAGAGATTCAGAGCAGCCCTGCAGAGAAGGACTTGGGGGTGCTGGTTGATGACAGAATGAGCATGAGCCAGTTGCAGTGTGCGCTCACAGCCCAGAAAGCCAACCGTATCCTGGGCTGCATCAAAAGGAGCGTGACCAGCAGGTCGAAAGAGGTGATCCTGCCCCTCTGCTCTGCTCTTGTGAGACCTCACCTTGAGTATTGTGTGCAGTTCTGGTGTCCTCAACATAAAAAGGACATGGAACTGCTGGAACAAGTCCAGAGGAGGCCATGAGGATGATCAGAGGACTGGAGCACCTCCTGTATGAAGACAGGCTGAGAATGTTGGGGCTGTTCAGCCTGGAGAAGAGCAGGCTGCATGGAGACCTCATAGCAGCCTTCCAGTACCTGAAGGGGGCCTATAGGGATGCTGGGGAGGGACTCTTCATCAGGGTCTGTAGTGATAGGACAAGGGGTAACGGGTTAAAACTTAAACAGGGGAAGTTTAGATTGGAGATAAGGAGGAAATTCTTTCCTGTTAGGGTGGTGAGGCAGTGGAATGGGTTGCCCAGGGAGGTTGTGAGTGCTCCATCCCTGGCAGTGTTCAAGGCCAGGTTGGATGAAGCCTTGTGTGGGATGGTTTAGTGTGAGGTGTCCCTGTCCATGTCAGGGGGGTTGGAACTATATGATCCTAAGGTCCTTTCCAACCCTAACTTTCCAACCCTAACTTTCCAACCCTAACTATTCTATGATTCTTTGATTAAGTTGCAGAGGATGAGTTTTCCTATAAAAGGATAAGACAAATAGCTCTCTTTCCCTGTGGAAAGAAGGTTATAATTTCCATGCTTATGTATCACATAAGTCAGAATATCCATGTTCTTTATCTCTTTTATCCACTTTTGAGGTCAAGGTTACATTCTCAACGTTAAATTTCACTTGATTATCTACCAGCCACATAATGGGGCAGGGGAGTTTTATAGCTGATGCACAGTAAGAGGCAGAACAGTCAGACTATATGATCTAATTCTTTTTCCCCAAAAAAGTTATGAAAATAAGTCTTCAGTTGTCACAGCTCTGAAAAACTTACCCATGACTCATTTAAACCAGGCATTACTACGTGAGCTGATTGAAAGCAAGAAGAGTAACTGTGAGATCTGAACTTCCCCTTTTCATCTCAGCAAGGTTTTACTCAGCTGCCTCTTAACCGTCTAAATTTTGGTGTAAACAAAATCCATTCCTCAGGTTAATAAACAAACATTTACAAGCCGAGGGAAGTAGATACTGGGTGGTGAAGACACTATTCCTTACAGCCAAGACCAAGAGCTCACGGGAACAATACTTATCAGAGGTGAGAGAAGTTAGACCTAAGCTCACTAGATCCAAGGAGTATAATACACCCATAACTTAACAGCTACACATTTGAATTCGATTTCCATGTTTCTAAGTTGAAACCCACTTGCAATATAACGGCATTAAGTTCAAAATCTGAAGAAATATGCTGATCTGCAACATCGTTGTCTTAGAAATTTCACATCATTCATTCAATCACTAATGGTCACATTTTGACTTGCTTCATGCTCTGATCTTACACTGCAGAAAGATCAGGATTAATCCTTGACCCTGCCCTGGCCTTCCAGTATTAGATTGGACAAACCACTTATTTTCTCTGTGATTCAGTTCCATTTATGAAAAATTCGCCTCATGAAAAATGAAGATAATATTATTTCCATAATTTGCAAGCCATGTTGAGGCTAAATGAAAGAACAGTAGCACATAGAGTAATAAAATATGAAGGAAATTGCTTAGTTTGAGGATACTGCAACTAATATCACTTTTTGATTAAGGAAGAACTTACAGAAAAAAATATATAATGCAATTTTACCTCTAAGAATTTATTAATTTCTTGCTTCAAACAAAGCTTAATGGATATCTGTGAGATAAAATATCACTAATCCCAATTAAATCTTTGCAATTGCTACTGATTCTAGGCAAGAATTGTAAAACTGTTGTATTAAATACATTTCTCTCAAAAGCCATTATTTTGCGAGAAAAATCTCAAAGCTGTGTTTTGTTTCTAACAGAAAAAGACATTACTAAAACCTCATTTTGAGTGAACTGCATGTTTAGCATGTTAGAAGAGCAGTAATGTTGTAAAGTGCTTTGTGACAAAGCAAGCCTCCAGTACATTTCAGTTTTAACAAATCTACCAGATTTGAATCTTGTGATTAAATCTGGGAGTTTTTTATAATAAATACATAATATACAAGCACATGTATTGAATACCTAAATGTATATTTTAGCCAAAAGATGTAGTGGTCATGATTTTTTTGTTAGGTCGTTCTAAAAATTGATTCAGATGACTATTAGCCAGCCACCATTTATGAATTATATAAGCTCAAAAGTCAGATTGTCCAGAATGATCGGGTTAGTGCATTAATGAGCACACAGAAATGGAATACCAGACCATACCAGCTCTTCTCCTCATATTTTGTCTCTAATACTGATCAGGGATTTTATATTAAAATTAAGCAAGCAACTAATACTGTAGTGTCCTCCCTCAAAAGTTTCTAACATCTCCACTAGTTAACAGTCGTGGGATTTCTTGTCCTCTCTCAAATATAGTATGCATTTTTGTATCTATATATGTAGATGAATGCTTTGTTTCAATTGTCATTACTCTTCTAATTTATATTCACTTCTAATCTTTGTTTTCAGTCTTACTAAATATCAGACTGGGTGAAACTGTGAAAATAAGCTTCCTCTGGAAATGTTAACTATGCAACATATTATTCATTTCTGTATTTTTATCGTTTGTATCAGAAATAGTGTGGCCAGCAGAACCAGGGAAGTGATTATCCCCCTGTACTCAGAGCTGGGGAGGCTGCATCTCAAATACTTTATTCAGTTTTGGGCTCCTCACTACAGGAAAGATGTTGAGGTGCTGGAGCATGTCCAAAGAAGGGCAATGAAGCTGGTGAAGGGTCTGGAGCACAAGTCTCATGAGAAGCAGCTGAGGGAACTGGGGTTGTTTAGCTTGAAGAAGAGGAGGTTCAGGGCAGACCCTCTTCCTCTCCATCTACCTGAAAGGAGGTTGTAGTGAGGTGGGTGTCAATCTCTTCCCAAGTAAAAAGTGGTAGCGCAAGAGGAAATGGCCTTGAGTTGCACCAGAAAAGGTTTAGACTGGATATTAGGAAGAAATTCTTCACCGAAAGGGTATTCAAGCATTGGAATAGGCTGCCCAGGGAAGTGGTGAAGTTACCATTCCTGGAGGTATTTCAAAGACATCTAGATACGGTGTTTAGGGACACGGTTTAGTGGTGGACTTGGCAGTGCTAACAGGTTAATAGTTGCACTCAATGACCTTATGGGTCTTTTCCAATCTAATGAACCTATGATTGTACGATCTTATGGAAATTCAGTTTCTTTTTGCACTAAATTGGGGTAAATCTTGCCACTCAGCCTATCTTCTTTATCAGGCTTAATTTCTATCAAGTTCTGCCTTATCACTTTTCCAGGCTAGACAGCCTGTGGTTTACTATGTGGTTTTTGATACTTCAACATCCATATTGAACTTCAGCATTTTGATACTTCAACATCCAGATTCCAACTAACACCTCGTAAGCTCGTTCAATTTATCTAGGTCATTTGTCATGTACTTCTTTAAACAGAATTGTGTCATAACATATATTGTTGTCTTAGTCTTCTACAGCTTCTAGTATAAATTAATACCTCATTTGCAATAAAAAAATATAACATCAGATCACAGAATTTGTTGGAGGTTTAAGCAAATATTCAGATAAAATGTTTAGTATTTTCTCTGCAGTTTAGCATTAGATTGGCTAAATTTAGAATAACCTGGTGCCCTGGGCTGAGGCAAATCAGAGCTAACATTCTTCCTGTATCCAGGGCTAAAAAAAATGTAAGTCAAAAGAAGCCTCCTACTACTGAACTGTCTTCTGACAGTTCCTGGATTTCACTCAGCACAAAATCTACAGAGGAAAGCTTTGCTGAATGCTTATAGTTGTAGTTTTTTTCCTTCTTTACTTTTTTCCTTATGATAATTTACAGCAAGAGAATTCAGTCACACTCCCTCCTGCCTGGCTTCTTTTGCAGTCCCAGCGTGTGAGCACCTCTGTTGGGTATTTTGTTTGAGAAGAGTATTAACTCTTTTGCTTCCAGCTATCACGTAGACTGGGAGGATGGACATCCTGGTGGTTTTGCCTAGAGGGGCTGCCTGGGGCCTGCAGTAGTGAGGGTACTTCCCTTGTACATAAGCGTGCACACCAAAGCATGGCACTTTTGTCAGACACCTTGCTTTAGCCGTCTCCTAGTTTGGGGAATACCATAATTCCTCCTGTGCATTTTGTTTATAGCTCCACCAACAGCAGTACTGTTCTCTATATGTAATGCCTGAGGAGTGAGTTGAAGAGGGTCTAAAATTCACTATCAAGACTTTGGAAGCCTCTCCTGCAGACCAGATCTGTGTTGCTCATCACCTCTTTCAAAGCATTTCAGTTTCTATTCAGATGTTTGACACACCAATTTCAGTGTTTAAATCATATCACCTTGCTCTCATCACAGTCAAGAGAAATTTAGGGCTAAATCAGTTGCCTAAAACTTTAGCACCATTTGAGATGTCCCTCTAGCTGCCACTCTGCAAGTGTGGGGATGTCCTCTGTAAGTTCACATTTAATTTTTTGGAGAGCTAACTAGGAAAGAATAGGAAGTGGAATTCAGTCCTTTTTCTGCCCCTTGGGCTTCAGCTATCCCTTTCTCTGCTCCCTGGGAGCAGCCTGAAACAGCCCACTGGCTGCTGCATGTGCTAAGGGCAAATCCTGCTCCCACCCAGGGAGCATCTGGCAATGAAGCAGTCAAGACAAGGTGTCCACATTTGCACCACAGACCTGCTGGTTCTCCCACTAACAAGAATGGCTCTAGTAATAAATAGACTTTTGCTAAGAGACAAGTAGTCAAGTCACTGAAGCAGAGACAAGAATGCAGTATATCCTGTCCTAATGGGACAATTTACCTGCTTAGGTTCAGTGCTGTTTTCTGTTTCTTGCTTGCTTGCCCACTGTCCTGTGTATGTCATAACATGTCCTTTTCTCACACTATTCCCACATCTCTTTGTATTTGTTTTTCACATGCATAATCCCTCTATATACTTCTTTTTGACTGTGTAAACATGCTTGGGACCCCTCAGACAATTTAGGTCTCTACATGCTCCAGCTAGTTTCATCTGGATTTCATGTACAATTGTCTGAGGAGACCAGAAACATTTCCTCCCGTTTGGCTCAGTATTGACATTCATATTATTATTTTTGTCTGTTATCAGTGCATAATGTCCTTAAAATCAGGGCGCTATTGTAGAAAGCACGGTACAAATATAATCAGAAAGCATATAGGTCATTACACTCAGCTATTTAGGGATAAACTAGGTAAGAAAGGGAATTCTAATGCTTTTACTTTACATACAGAGAGTGAAGAAAAGAATGAAAGTATTCAGACACCTACAGGTAGTCAGTCAGTCTGTGGGACTTTCAGAAGTGACTCACAAGAAACTTGGGAATATCTGTTTTCCTAATATGACCTACTTCTCTTCTGAAAGAGTGATCTCATACCTCTTGTGTGTATTTTGCTTCTCTTCTCTTGAGGTCAAGAAGTTACTGCTTTCCCTCTAGCCTCTGCCTGCAGAAACTGTCTATAAGGCTAGCTCTAAATATTAATGGATATACAAACATAGCCTCTGGTATGCTAACATTAATTCACTTCTATTTTTCTGTGTCAACATGGAACAAAGTGGATACTATTTGCAGGGACTATCCAGCACAGGAGAGCAGCAGTGTGACTGTAATAGTATCACAGCTCCTCCATCCAAAAATCTTAAGTTTTGTCGGAAACCCAAATAGAGTTGCCATTCCTTTGGAGCTAAACCCAGAGCTGTCACAGAATTTTCTTTAACTTCCTCACTGGAAGACCAGCTCCAAATATGGACTCAACCTTTGCAAAGCATAGCTAAGAGTCAGCTAGCCTAAAGTTGTTACCTGGAAAACTACTGGAACAAATTCCTAAACCTCTCAGATTGAAGGAAAATACAGTAAGAAAAACAGGTCAAGATGGATTTGTCAAGAGCAGTCACATCACTCAAGTTCCATTTTCAGTGGGATAACAAAGCCTAGTGAATAGGATAGAAATAGTAGATATGTACATCTTGACTTTAGTAAAGTTTGTGGCAGAGCCCCTGCAATATTTTAATGTGTAAACTTTGAAAATGTTGTTGAATTGGTTTTATGAAGAATTTGCTTTTAAAATGACAAATTGACAGACCCTTTAAAAAGTCTCTTGCCATTAATATTTAATACAAACCTTGATTATGATGGTGAAATAAGGGGGTAGTCCCATAAAATTTACATATGACAGAAATATGAGAAATACAACATATACTTCAGTGGTCAGAAGTAGAATAAAGAATGAACCCGATAAAGTAGACGACTAGTCTGAAACAAATATAATGAAATTTAATAAGGCCAAGTGAAAAGTTCTCCAGGAATAAAATAAAAATTAAATTCGTAAATGCAAAATGAGAAAAAAGCAGAGAAACTGGTTAGTCAGCAGCACTGCAAACAAGGCTCAGGCAGCTTCACATGAACTGAATCCTCATTTGA
This sequence comes from Lathamus discolor, assembly GCF_037157495.1. NCBI lineage: Eukaryota > Metazoa > Chordata > Aves > Psittaciformes > Psittacidae > Lathamus > Lathamus discolor. The sequence goes on from NC_088887.1 coordinate 104,141,201, forward strand.
GATGCTGTCACTAAAGAGACAAGTCTCATTCTGAAATCTCATTACATACAAGAGTTATTCCTAATTAAATATTAACATGCTAATAATTATTAATGTGCTACATAATTATTATACTCCTTGGAACAAATGGTAGGCACTTGATGACAACATTAAGTCCCATTTTGAAAAACATCATTAAAAAATGTTATGGATAAACTGGAGGAAAACCTGAAGTCATGAACAAAAGTGAAAAGTAACCTAAAAAATTTATCAGAAAAGATAAGGAAAATGTTTAGTCGAGAAAGGAGAAGACTGAGACAGGCCAGTATAATCACTTTAAGAGATTTGACACTAACAGTAATCAGCTTTTCTCATCGGAAGTGATTGCCTAATTTATAACAAGAGACATTTAAATTAGATATTTCAAAAACTTGGCTGTCAAGATATTTGAACACTGGATTTAGTTATTTCTGGAGGTTTTGGAGTTCCTGGCAGTTTTTGAAGAGCAGATCCAGTTAGAGTAGCCCAGAAACTGTGTTTAACCTTGTTTTGAAGCTTGGGAATGAAGTCAATGACTTTCTGAGGTATCCTTCTTGCTTTTTGTTTCAGCGGCATCCATGATTTCTTTTAGGGCTTAAAGGGCTACTGGATACGTAGCTGTTGTTTTATCAGATAACAAAAACCTTAAGAAAAGATCAGATACAGTCAGAAGAAATGTGTAGTGCCCACTTGCCTGTATCTATTATCTGTGTCACTAATGTGACTGGTTTTTATTTTGGATCAGTTTGCAGCATTTTCTAACTGCAAATCCTGATTCCAAGTCCATGATGCATAGTCACCTGCATCTTTTAAGGACCACTGGTTCATTGATTCAAGCCTATTCCCATCTGTTCACTTTTAACTGGCCATTGCCCTGAACTGTTTTACTAGTCACACTAGTACAATTTATTCAGATATAATTTTAAATGGCTATGGAAACCATAACTTATATTTTTAAGTCCAACACTCTAGCATAAACATTTATCACTCGTTGTCTTTCTAGACAAACATGAACTTAATAACTTTTGAATTCATGTTGAACTGAACTCCCAGTATTCAGGTGAGCTTGTACATACTGTGGACTGAACAATAATTTGTCATTCACCATTGACAATTATTTTCATAGGTCAGATACATGTTTCTGGGTATTTAGAATAATAATGATGGTGAGCATATTTCCCAAAGCTATTCACTTAAGTGGTGAGTAGCTTCAAGAAATATTTCAAAGAAGAAACAGTGGCAGAGGATCACTGATGGAAAAACATTGACTGGCCTTATTTGTGGAAGAAGCATTTGTTAAGCTGATGCAGAATGAGCACTGAAGATATTAGGGGGCCTAAAAGGATGCTGGGGAGGGACTCCTCATTAGGGACTGTAGAGAGAGGATAATGGGCAATGGGTTCAATTAAACAGAGCAAGTTCAGATTAGATATAAGGAAGAAGTTCTTTACTGTAAGGGTGGTGAGGCACTGGAATGGATTGCTCATGGGAGTTGTGAATGCTCCATCCCTGGCGGTGTTCAAGGCCAGGTTGAATGGAGTCTTGGGTGACATGGTTTAGTGCGAGGTGTTGCTGTCCATGGCAAGGGGGTTGGAACTAAATGATCTTAAGGTCCCTTCCAACCCTAACTATTCTATGATTCTATAATTCTATGTGTCTTTTGGGAATGGAGCACTAAAGAGAGCCCAGAGTTGAATAACTAGAAAAATCAGGTACAATCTGTTGATATGAATAAATGCCTTCTGATTGTGGAATATTTAACAAATATGCTGTATCACAGATACAAGCTTATAATAATTTACGTTTTACAGATCACTCCAGAGGGTTAGGCTTCTTAGTCTATCAAAATCTTCATTCACATTTCCTTAAAAATACACTATTTTAGAGAAATATACTGTGCACCTAAACTCTTACCTCAGGACTCCTTAGATGATTACTGAGATGAATGAATGTATGAAATTTCAGTGATACATTAAGAGAGTTATCCACTAACCAGTGTTACTTTTTTAACCCATGCTTCATCTCAGACAGTAAGTAACATTCCCAATGCGCTACAGGGCACTGCACTACATCCGAAGATGCAGCTTGCAGAAAATGCTCCGCTCATTTGCTTTATAATTACAAGGGTGAGATATGCAGCCTTAGGGCTGCTATGCATACCTGCATGTTGCAGAGGTATCTTTCAGCTACACCTTTTTGCATTTTCTCTGCAAGACATCGTTTGTATTGTCTCACATCCTGCAGTTAATTACTTGTTTGTTAAAAGTTTGAGAATTCCTGCTTTAAAGATTTCTCTTCATCTCTCTTGGCTAGCAGAAGCTGGGCTAGCCAGGCATCATATCTGAAGGGGGCACAAATTTATAATGATGTGCAATGCAGTATGTGATGTATTTAGCTACATGTATTCACAGTTGCTTAAATCCTAGTTTATATAAACTATGAAAAATATAAAAGAACCATTAAGTAACAAAGCTGGCCTCATGATTTTTCTGTCATGCAAGTACATGTTAGCAGCTCTAAGACAGCTCCCTTATAATGCAAGGAATCAAATTAAACCAGAAAGCAATCATTTATTTTTAACAAGCAAGTAATCACGGCCTAATTCAACACAATATTTAAGCATCAGCTTAACTTCCATTGAAAATTAGATAATTTTCATTTGGAAAAGGTGAAATAAATATGTGTACCTACAGACCCAATATAGGAAGTTTATAATATCTGACAGAACACTATTTCTCATGACAGCTGCTTATGCGTAGACTAATGCCTTTAATTTTAGCCAATAAAGTTTCAAAATTTGGTGTGATTGAATCTGAAACTGCTTATGAAATGTGAGTGTGAATGTGAAAATCGTAATACTATAAAAATACCATAATCAGTGCAAGAAAAATGCAAAACAATGTCTATTAAGTTTTACCAGTAAATGAGGGCTAAGATCCTTTTAACTTCTCTCTAAACTTTCCAGTGAGACAGCTATAATTCAACATTTGGCTACTTTACAAACACTGAGAAAACCTTCCCATCCTCTTCCCCAGAGTCAACAACAGAAAAAATTAAAACACCGCTGAAGAAAATGACTAGAAGTCAGGTACATCAGGTTTTTCTGGATGGATAGTAGGGCTGGTTATCCAAGATGAGGGAGCAAACTGAGGTAAACAACACTGAAGACAGCAAGAAATGTTGAGAGTGAACTGGAAATCTTGTTCTGCTTATGTTACCAGTGTCTGCTCAATTCCACTAACAAAAAGACGCTTATTATTCCAGTCGTGTTTGCTGGATAATGATTGGAAAGAAATTCCATCAGAGATAATAGTAATTGATAACCAGAGATTCCAACTGTGACTGCAGTTCAACAAAAATGCTTCAGTATCTTGTACGTCTGAAGTGAAAAGTAAGTCCTTTGCTATTGCATATTGTCCATCTATAGCCTTATTGCTGCACCCTTTTCCTCTGAGATTTCAAAACAACAGATTTTGGTAAAAGGAGAAAAGCAAACAAACAAAAAAAACCAAACACAAAACCCCTTTCCAACTCCAGGAAAAAAAAAAAAAAATACTGTGGAGGTAATTCTGAGAATACTGACAGCTTCAAAGCATCACCCTGTTTACACATGGCATGTTTTTCCATCTAACCATACCTGTCTGTGATATCTATCCAAATGTATCTACTCTGTAGCAAAGGCTGCTCATCGCCTTGTGTGCTCACTGATATTTGTGCAGTATCTTGACAACAAGATATCATCTGCTATTATTAGAAAGGATACCTGCTCCAACTAAAATAAGCATTTAAACCAAGATCTGGGGAGTTTGTCTTGAGATTTGAGGTTACCCTTGCATAGATTTGCATATAGCTAGAGATCTTACCAGGCCTCTTGCAGGGCAAACATCTGAAAACAGAAAAAGGAGATTGGGTTTCTGAGACCCTAACAACTGTTAAATTATCCCCTTACTTTTCTGACATTCTTTCATGTGCAGAGAAAACATGAAACTACAGGCTGCTCTGAAGGTGAGAATATTTACACTGAATTAAACACATGCTAAAGACAAACCCCCCAGCTACTGCTCCAGGAAAAGCTGTGGTTGCTGGTGGTTGCCCTGGTTAGAGTGGACATCCCTGCCCATGACACAGCTCCCAAGGGTACTCTTGTGGCTACAGCACTGCATGAAAGGGAACTACCATCATATCCTTCTTCACCTTTTCCCAAATAAATGAACTCCAGGAATGTATTTGAGGAAGCATGATCATGTCTGGACATACCTGCTGTGATCTAAGAGCTCCAGTCACTCTGGCTCCCCAGTATATGGGATGAGACAAGCCCAGCCAGTTTCTGGATCCCAGTTAAGGGCCATCATGTCTGCTGGGAGGAAGCTGTGGGCATGTGTGCCGGGCATCCAGTAAGCAGGCTGTGGGACCACTTCACTGCCCAGGCAGGGGGTCCTGGATCTTCATCATGGATTGCAGTGCACCCAATAGAAAGCTATAGCATTTTGGGAACCAGGGAAATACTCTGTCCGGCACCTGCCTGCTGAGCTTCTGCCTTCAGCTGGTATCCTTAAACAGGCCTAATCAAGTTTAGCTTGTCTTTGTTCATACTGTTAAATAACAGAATGCCAAACTGGGATTCTTGGTTTGGCAACTGAAAACAAAAACCCCAACTAGCTTGCATACAACAGATGAAGAATAAAGGACTGACTTAAAAAAGCGTTTTAATAATACCAAATGCCCAATGTGATTGACACGTGAATTGCACAGATATCAGTCACAGAGAACTTTCCTCAGTATTCAGTAGGTATTTGATAAAATAAATCACAGCATACCAGATTTCCTTTTTCTGTTTAACTGAAGTCATCACCTCAGCTAACTGGATTTTCTCTACTTTCCAAGCCTGACTGTGGAAAACCAAAGTGTGAAAATTGATTAGGTTAGAAAAACTTGCATGAAATAAATAATTGACAGAAATAAACAGAATAAGAAAGGGAACAGTTTAGACACTTGTTGTCTTGGGTAGAAAAATGACAAATATTTGGTACCATTTTATAAAAGGAATTATCTTTACAAACATATAAAAATATTATTTTCGGAAGAACAAACGACGTAATGGACACATTGCAAACTCGTATAAGAAATGGTGAAATCCATAACTAAAACGGATGCTGTTTTAGGAAAATCAGAGAGTCTTTCAAAATGTAATTAATAGTTGTCACGAATACTTATTCCATTGTAATTTTAAATAATTTATTAAGATGCACTTAATAATTTATTAATTATAATTAGTGATGGTGTTTGTTTCTACCGAAACATAATGTATTTTTTTCTTGTTGAAGTGGAAAGACTAATTCACTATTTCAGGATTTTATCTAAGTTAAAATATTATCTCATTAAAATAAAATAATCTGATTAACTAAATGGGAATTAGAGCAGATACATAGGAGTAGAGGCCCAAATACAAAAAGCTTTGAGGAATCAAGCTGCTACTGAAATCAGATTAAGTGAAGGCTGCATATAAGATTGAAACTGTATAGGTCACTTTGGGGAAGTGAACAAAAAGTCTAAGTTATGCTAACAACCCAGCTGAAGTGCTAAAAAAATCAAGCACAAATTTTAAAAAGACATAAAATCAGACTATAACTCATTCAAGTCCTGTCAGCTCCAGCTCATTTAATTGGAAAACCTCCCAGACACTAACAGAAATGGCATCTATTCCTAACATAGGTGCTATGGTAAAATGACATTTGGGAGCTGCCAAACAAGAAAATTGTTATTCCTGCCATTGAAAAATGTATGAAACCTTGTGTATACAAAGGATCTTGTTAACCTGTGGGAAACCAGTGCCACTGCTTAACTAATCGGTTACTATTAGCAATCTTATTTTGCAAAGGTAATTATTTATTTTTTTCAGATATATTTACTTTTTGGTTACTGTTGTGGAATGGATACATCTCTTTAAAAACATTTATTCAGAAAAGGAAAACGGTAATTTCCTTCGCTCTTTTAGGGAACCATCTCCAGGGCATTTAAGGTACATGCTGCAGGTGTACTATTTATCTATTTTTATAGGATTCCAAGTTCTATCAGCCATACAGAGAAGGCAGTTTCAGTCAGTGTGACTGTAACTGTTCCTAGGTCGAACAGATGTAGAAGGCTGCCTTTTAGAAACCCCAGTGTCTATCTTGTAGAAAAAACAAGAAGAGGTGAATTAACACCTGCTAAAGGCAACAGAAATTCTCTTCACCTTCATGAGAGCAGCAGAGAGGCCAAGGTGTTCTCTACAAGAAGACTTCTGATTTGAAACCAATAAAAATTCCAATTAAGGACTTGCTCTGGTGAATTCATAATTAATGGCAAGAATTTGTTAATACCATGATGATAAGCCATGTCATATGGACAGCATAACTTGCTAATGAAATAGCACCTCTGTGCAACTTTATTACCCTCTCCTAATAACTAATCATTGGAATAGGTTACAAAGCAGCAGACTTTAATATTAATGTAATATTTAGGTGCTTATCATCCATACTTAAACACCGTGATAAGGTTATAGAACAACTCCCTAATATTGATTTCCACAAAAAATATGAGTTATCTCCTCCTTGCACTTCAGCCATGATTTGCTTTATACCTTTGATTGTGTAGTACTTATGTTTATTGTCATATGATGACAAATTTATTGAGCTGGGGAAATATTCTGACCTATCACATGTAAAAAATTCTTCACAGTTCGATGTGCAAATACTAGTTAATCTTTCTTAAACTGAAAAAAAATCAAAACCCAAAACTAAACAAACACACAAACATAATGAGTACCTTATTTTGCTAATGAAAAGAGCACAGCTGCAACAGCTGTGATGGACTTTGTTAGGAAGATTAATGAAGTTTAGTGGGGGGCACCTTGCAAAAACTCTTGTAGATCTCTTCTGATGACCATCTCAGTGAGAACAGTCCAGGGTGGGCTTTTCCAGCTGTCTCCAATTCTCTGAGTCCCACAGGCTCCTTCGCTGTAAAGCCTTGGACTCAGATGAACCACTTGGCAAATTCCTCCTCTTTCGCATCCCAAAGTAACCCATGCCATGCACACCATGGGTGCACAAACATGGGAATCTAGTGATCTTTGCAGACCCCCAAAGTATCTCAACCCTAAATTACCTGGACCCCTACAGGCACACATTTTCCTCTGCTGTGTGTCATATATGCCATTTCTTTGGGTGACTTGGATGCTTCACAGCATCTCAAGCAGCACTAGAAGCATATGTGTAGGCAACTGAGTCATGCCCATGGCCCAGCAAGCAGCATTTCAGAGGATGCTGTCTTGGTGTGGTCATCATGCACTAAACCCCTCAGGAAGGAGGATGGGGAAGGACATGCAGAGCTTAGATATTTACATACCAGACCTGATTGAGCAAATGAACACTGTGATTACCAAAGGGAAAATCCCAAAATAAATGAGTTGTCCTTGTGGTTTTGAGGGCTCGTAGGCCTTGGCCAGTGGATGGCTACTGCAGCAGCCTTGGGTTTCAGGCTTGGGCTTTTCTGATGTCAGATCTGGATGCACTCCAGGACAGTAAAGGGAAAATTTTATCAGAATTTGTATAGGAAATGGTCATCTCAGACACCCCCAGATGCTGAGAAAAGCTGGTGATAGGCAAGGTGGATACAGGACTGGCTGATAAATTAATACTTATTGTGGCCTTGACATTGGGCCTTCATCAGAAACATGAGCTCTTATTCCAGCAAAGCAGACCAAGAAATGATGAATATACTGGTTTCAAGGCAGATCTGGGCTGCCTGCAACCCCCAGTGTCGATAGTTAGCCAGCAGGGTCAGAAGAGGAGCACACAAGAGGTGAAAGCCAAACCACTGGGGGAATTGCTGCAACCATACGTCCATCAGTACAGCCCCGTGCAGGTGTATACCACAGCTCTGGGCTGACAGGTGTCCCTAAAGCTGGAGAAACCCTAGAATGTGCCATGGCTCCTGACTGTGGAAATCCACCTCTGTGCAAGCATGGAGCAACTAATGCGTCACCACATCCTTTCTTTGGGAAGGGCAGTCTGCAGGATCCACCACCATGCAGAAACAAGAGATTCCTCCTGGAAATTCCTGTTTCCAGACACTGGAATTTCTCCCAGAAACCCCAAGCACACCCTGCTTGTACTGAGATGCGAGAGCATGGTCAGAGTGCCACTGCTGTCTGCATGTGTAATGCTTCTCTGCAGCACTCTGTGGGTATAGTTCAGACATTCCTTCTGATGCAGGCATACACCCACTGGATCATGAGCATTGCTAAAAAGATTTGCTAAATGTTCCCAGAGCTTGGTGCTACCAAATTTTCCTACTGTATCAACTGCTGCACTCTCATGGCTCCCAGTACCCACAGGCATACTTCTAAGGGAGTCACAAGACAATCCTGAGCAAATTAGGCCTTCTGAGGGTTGCGCCAGCCACTTTGTAATGTGATTGTGACTTCTTTGTCCTGATCATGGTATTCACTTGTAAAAACTGCTAGAAACGTAGAGATGTATAACGAGGCTTTGCGCCACCAAACTGAGCTGTTCAGAGATTCGTGAGCCTCTCTTAGGGACACAGGAAACCCTGAAGTGAAGGACAGGACTATTACTGCCACTCAGATGGTCTAGCCCACATGCCTGCTACAAAATTGGAGACCTACCATCTCATGTGAAAGTCTGGTACAAGCTCTGTGACCACACAGAAGTAGTACCAGGTACACTGGGCAAAGTATAAAGAACACAGTCTTATTTTATAGCATGGTGGCTGTAGCATTTCTACAAGGTGGGAAAAAAGGATCCCTGAGTCTCAGTAAGTCTTTCTGTATTTTATTTTCTCTACTTTTAGTGTCAGATACACATACATTTTTGGTAGAAAAGACAAATAGTAAGTCTCAGCCCAGTGGTCCAGCTAGTCGGTAGGTAGACAGCTTAGGTTTTTTGTCACATTCCTACCCAGTGAAATCGTATTTGGAATCACATTACTGAACTGATAAAACATGCATATCTGGGTACTTCAGTATGAAAATGGAGTTTAGTATATTTCCTAGATAAGAGATCTGCAAACTAAGTTATTATGTCAAATTTGAGGAAGGAGGAAATGCAATGCCTCTTTCTCATGCCAGCCTTTAAAAGTAAATTATACAGAAGCTGGTAGGGGAGTTTGATCTTCACAGATTAGTAGGCAGCCTTTGAAAACCTGTTGCAAGCTGTAGGAGAACTGGTGATGTCAGAAATTGCTACAGTAGTCACAGTAAAGAGAAGACAAGGAATCTGCAGGGAAGGGATGGCTAGAAGGCAAAGTGGGAAAAAGATGCTGGCAAAAATAAAGATAGGGAAGGATCATGGGTTTGTTGATAAGTAGTCTGAAGGAAAGAAACTGGAGGACTGAAAATAGTCACGTGGGAAAGCTACTTTTAGGGCATGAAGCCCAGGCAAATAGATGAACACAGACTGAGACTGGAGCAGGGTGTGCAGAAGGCAGGACTGAGATGTATCTGAACAGAAACGATCACATAGGTACGAGAAAGGCAGATATGATCCTGCACACTCCTTTCCAGATCTGACAGCAGAGCCAAGGTTCCCATTATAATTAAGGTTCCAGTTAGAATTAAACATAGCCAGGGATGTTAAGGATAACAGGAAGGGATTCTACAGGTACGTAGCAAACAAAAAACAGACCAGGGACAAAATAGGCCCCCTGAGGAAGCTTTCAGGAGAACTGGCTACACAGGATCTGGAGAAGGCTGAGGTTCTGAATGAATACTTCGCTTCGGTCTTCACTGGCAAAGGCTCTGACTGCACCACCCAGTTCTTAGAAAGTAGATGCAGGAGCTGTGAGAATGAAGACCTTGGGTCCACTGTAGGAGAGGATCTGGTTCGTGACCATCTTCAAAATCTGAACGCACCCAAGTCCGTGGGACGTGATGGAATCCATCCACGGGTCCTGAAGGAGCTGGCAAATGAAGTTGCTAAGCCACTGGCCATCGTATTTGAAAAATCATGGCAGTCAGGTGAAGTTCCCAACGACTGGAAAAAGGGAAATATAACCCCCATTTTCAAGAAGAGGAAAATGGAAGACCCGGGGAATTACAGACCAGTCAGTCTCACCTCTGTGCCACACAAAATCATGGAGCAGATTCTCCTGGAAGGCATGCTAAGGTACATGAAAAACAACAAGGTGCTTGGTGACAGCCAGCATGGCTTCACTAAGGGGAAATCCTGCCTGACCAATTTGGTGGCCTTCTATGATGGGGCTACAGAATTGATGGATAAGGGTAAAGCAGTTGACGTCATCTACCTGGACTTGTGCAAAGCGTTTGACACTGTCCCACACGACATCCTTCTCTCTAAATTGGAGAGATATCAATTTGATGGATGGACCACTCGGTGGATAAAGAACTGGCTGGACGGCCGCACACAAAAAGTTGTGGTCAATGGCTCGATGTCCGGCTGGAGACCAGTAACGAGTGGTGTCCCTCAGGGATCGGTGTTGCGACCGCTCTTGTTCAACATATTTGTTGGTGACATGGACAGTGGGATTGAGTGCGCCCTCAGCAAGTTTGCCGATGACACCAAGCTGTGTGGTCCGGTTGATACGCTGGAGGGAAGGGATGCCATCCAGAGGGACCTTGACAAACTTGTGAGGTGGGCTGATGCCAACCTTATGAAGTTCAACCACGACAAGTGCAGGGTCCTACACCTGGGTCGGAGCAATCCCAGGCACGGCTACAGACTGGGCAAAGAAGAGATTCAGAGCGGCCCTGCAGAGAAGGACTTGGGGGTGCTGGTCGATGAGAAAATGAACATGAGCCGGCAGTGTGCGCTTGCAGCCCAGAAAGCCAACCGTATCCTGGGCTGCATCAAAAGGAGCGTGACCAACAGGTCGAAGGAGGTGATCCTGCCCCTCTACTCTGATCTTGTGGGACCTCACCTGGAGTATTGTGTGCAGTTCTGGTGTCCTCAACATAAAAAGGACATGGAACTGCTGGAACAAGTCCAGAGGAGGGCCACGAGGATGATCAGGGGACTGGAGCACCTCCCGTATGAAGACAGACTGAGGAAGTTGGGGCTGTTGAGCCTGGAGAAGAGAAGGCTGCGTGGAGACCTCATAGCAGCCTTCCAGTATCTGAAGGGGGCCTATAGGGATGCTGGGGAGGGACTCTTTGTCAGGGACTGTAGTGACAGGACAAGGGGTAATGGGTTCAAACTTAAACAGGGGAAGTTTAGGTTGGATATAAGGAGGAAATTCTTTCCTGTTAAGGTGGTGAGGCAGTGGAATGGGTTGCCCAGGGAGGTTGTGAGTGCTCCATCCCTGGCAGTGTTCAAGGCCAGGTTGGATGAAGCCTTGTGTTGGATGGTTTAGCATGAGGTGTCCCTGCCCATGGCAGGGGGGTTGGAACTAGATGATCTTGAGGTCCTTTCCAACCCTAACCATTCTATGATTCTATGATTCTATGATGTTGGCCACTCCTCCAGTGCTAGCTGGACATTCAGTGGGTAACTATGCCATTCTATATTCTGCTTATCCCCACAAAAATATCTCCTGCTACTGATATCAGCTGTGCCCTGAGCTTGAGTGGTAAAGCTCTCTGCAATGATTCCTAAAGCTTTTCCCTGCAGAGTGCTTTTTCTCTGAAAAACATGATTCTGGGCTTGGGAAGTAAAATACAAGCAGTGCTCATGCTGGTGTTGTTTGTGTGCTGAATACTTGACCATGGAATTCTAATTTTCTCTTTTTCTTTTGGTGTGCTATAAGTATTATATGGATGTAATTACTGTCTACAGAGTCAATAATTGCCTTGCATATCCAAGCTAGTCAATTTGCTCAAGAAAAGGTCAGGAAAGAGTCTGTAGTGTTATTTCTTCTGCCTTCTGCCTTTGAACAGAAAACATTGTAAGATTTCTGTAGATCTCATTAAAATTCCAAATTCAAATTTACATTTTTAAAAAGGTGGATTTTACAGGCAAGGCTGTGAACTTTCTAATTAACCTGCGCACATATACCACAGAGAAGATGTTTACCAATATCAATATGATTACACTTCAATTTGTATTTCTATTATAAAACTATTTCCCTAATCCAGCTGCAAATATACCTCTGCTGACCAATTTTATCATCTAAATTCCACATAAAGAAAAATATTTTTTTCTAAGAATAGATAAGAACAGTTTTAAGAGAGTCCCAAGTCAAGTGGCAAGTGAAGACAACCCTTGTTTATTCATACTGGTGTTTTCATTCTGGTAGTAAGTAATAATAGCTGAAAAAAAGTCACATTTTGGTAACTTTACAGGGTGAAAGCTGTGTGTAGGAAGTTCTCTGGGACTTGAGGATACTCAACTAGACTTAACAAGATCACTGTTATTTTGACACAGGAAACTGCTTTGTTTCTACATAGAATCATAGAATAGTTAGGGTTGGAAAGGACCTTAAGATCATCTAGTTCCAACCCCCCCACTACAGTATGCCACCCAAGGCTCTGTCCAGCCCGGCCTTGAACACCGCCAGGACTGGAGCATTCCCAACTTCCTTGGGCAACACATTCCAGTGCCTCACCACCCTCACAGTAAAGAACTTCTTCCTTATATCCAATCTAAACTTCCCATTTAAGTTTTAATCCGTTACCCCTTGTCCTATCACTACAGTCCCTAATGAAGAATCCCTCCCCAGCATTTTTATAGACACCCTTCAGATAGTGGAAAATACAAGTGAGGCCTCACGAGAGCAGAGTAGAGAGACAGGATCACCTCCTTCGACCTGCTGGTCATGCTCCTTTTGATGCAGCCCAGGATACGGTTGGCTTCCTGGGATGCGAGCGCACACTGAAGCAGGCTCATGTTAAGTTTCTCATCGACCAACACCCCCAAGTCCTTCTCCTCAGGGCTGCTCTGAATATCTTCTCTGCCCAGCCAGTAGCTGTGCCTGGGATTGCTCCAACCCAGGTGTAGGACCTTGCACTTGTCATGGTTAAACTTCATAAGGCTGGCATCAGCCCACTGCACAAGTGTGTCAAGGTCCCTCTGGATGGTATTCCTTCCCTCCAGCGTATCAACCGGACCACACAGCTTGGTGTCATCAGCAAACTTGCTGAGGGCGCACTCAATCCCACTGTCCATGTCACCAACAAAGACGTCAAACAAGACCGGTCCCAACACCGATCCCTGAGGGACACCACTCGTTACTGGTCTCCAGCCGGACATTGAGCCATGGACCACAACTTTTTGTGTGCGGCCATCCAGCCAGTTCTTTATCCACCGAGTGGTCCACCTATCAAATTGATGTCTCTCCAATTTAGAGACAAGGATGTTGTGTGGGACAGTGTCGAACTTTGCACAAGTCAGGTAGATGACATCGACTGCTCTAACCCTGTCCATAGGTTCTGTAGCCCCGTCATAGAAGACCTTTTTCCAGTTGTCAGGAATTTCACCTGACTGCCATGATTTTTCAAATATGATGGACAGTGTCTTAGCAGCTTCATTTGCCAGCTCCTTCAGGACCCGCAGATGGATTTCATCAGGTCCCATGGACTTGTGTACATTCAGGTTCTTAAGATGGTCTCGAACCAGATCTTCTCCTACAGTGGGCCCAAGGTCTTCATTCTCACAGCCCCTGCGTCTGCCTTCCAAGACTTGGGTGGTGTGGTCAGAGCATTTGCCAGTGAAGACCAAGTCAAAGAAGTCATTCAGAACCTCAGCCTTCTCCAAATCCAGGGTAACCAGTTCTCCTGATAACTTCCAGAGGGGGCCCACGTTTTCCCTAGTCTGTCTTTTATTTGCAATGTAACTATAGATCCCTCCCTGCTACCTTTCACATCCCTAGCCAAGTTTAATTCTAACTGGGCCTTAGCTTTCCTAACCTGGTCCCTAGCTTCCTGGACAACATTCTTGTGTTCTTCCCAGGCCGCCTGTCCTTGCTTCCACCTTTTATAAGCCACTTTTTTCCTTTGAATTTTCCTCAGCAGCTCCTTATCCACCCAAGGAGGTCTCCTGGCCCTCCCGCTGCACTTCCTTCTAGTTGGGATGCAGCACTCCTGAGCTTGTAGCAGGTGATCCTTGAATATCAACCAACAGTCTTGGCCCCCGCCCCGTCCTATAGGACGGAACCTTACTACGCAGGTAAGCTTCTGTGCCCCCTGCCACATTTCCCACAGAAGGCAACACCTGGATTCCACCCTCCCCTGCCCTAGAGCGGTACCACCCATGTTCTTAGCACACGTCATGGGAAATGGGGCTTAAAAGGGATGAAAGAAGAAAGCTATACAAAACTCTATAGATATTTTCCTTTATGTATCAAATTTGCATTTTCTTAATAACTTCGCTTCTGGGAATCTTTTGGGCCTCAGCTTGACCTTGGTCTCTGAGCAGCTAGTCAGCAGTGAAATAGCGTTGCTTCTTTAGTCCTCTTTACAGACACTGAAGGGGGGGAAATTAGTCACCTTCAGGAAGAGCAGAAACTCAGCTGTAGATTTTGAAATGCCAGCATTAGCCTTAGGCACTTAAATAGCTATGGGGATCTGATCCTAAATTGCAGTTCTTTACTCATAATAATAAACACCACTGCAGCTTCACACGTGCAATAGCTGTCACTGCAATGAACACACTCACAAGATCCAAGGGAGTCGTGGAATATCAGTGACTTTAAAAAGGTTTCTAATAGCCACATCCTAGTTTCCAAGAACCTAAGTTAAAGGGAACAAGGCATCAATTTCATGGTAACATATGGTTGTTCATGAAGTTATAGCTCTTCTCTTTGCATCGAGATATTTGTCATGGAAGTCATAACATGCACTTTTCTTGCAGTAATAGCATACCATGAAATGCAGTTTAGTATCTTGTGAAGGATCCAGTTAAAGACCTACTATCTGTGGGATTTAAATTACATTATTATGATGATGTGAAATCTGATAACAAAGTAGCTACAAAATTAAATACCAGGTTTTGCAATTAAAAACAAAACAAAACAAAACAAATCAGGCTTAATTACATTGCAGCTCCTTAGCATCAGAAAAGCAAAATAATATTGCATTTACATTTTAGCCAAGGGAATTTACATTTCATGTTAAAACATCAGCTTTATTTCCTCTGATATGTCTTGATTCTTCAGAGTTCAAATCACATTACTAGTGAACTTGAATCTAGCTTTGGAGTTTCAATACGTATTTTAAGTAAATAAGCTATGTGTAGCTGCAGAAATGACTGTGGAATATTGTACTGTAAAATCAAAAGGCTGTATTTCTTCCTGGAAATGTAACATGTCATGGAAATAGTAACACACTTCAAAGCAGATTCCAAATAGCTTAGAAAATCATGCCATGTAGGTTCGATTTTGCATATCAACCGAATATTGCTGAATTTAAATGTCCACTCTGATTCCTCTTTGATTGCTCCAGCAATATATATTCTTCATCAAGATCTAGTTGTAAAATCAACTGTGTATTTATAATTTATCAGGATACTGAGTGAACTAGATTTCCCCATCCAAGGAAATGCAGAGTGCCTTCACTCCGTTGTCTCAGTGGGAGTTGTGGAAGTTCAGTACATCAGTGTATCTTGCTCTTAATGCAATCTATTTGAGGTTTTGTTGCTGTTGTTTGCTTTATAAGAATAAGGTTCTAAATTCTTGTTCAAACACAGAAGAATGATAATTTTTGCTAATAGCCTTGCTAATAGGGGTGCTGAAATAGCAGAATCCAATGTGAAGTCAGACAGTCACACCTTCATAAATCATTCATATAGTAAGCAGCTGGTGGTGCAAAAGTAATAGCACCCTCACTGCTACCCTGCTGATAAAACCCTTTTGTCTCCAATGCTGAATTTCACTCAGCTCTTCATACAAACAGATAAGATGTCCACTACACACAGCGAAAAAGGCAAAGAGAAACAGAACAACCCTGAAATATATAGTTAAAAAGTCAATAATTAATTTACCCTTATTCCCTTTTATCTTTTATTGCAGAACAAAGCCTGAGTTGCTTCATTAGGTCAAAACCATGCAGTAAGAGACAGGGTGGGAGTTCTTACAACCCACATAGTTCATGCAAATATGATGGCTCTCAGGTGCTAGGAGCTTATTGATTCTTCTGCACCAGCTAGGCTCTATGAAAATCACATAGCCAACGCATATACACTTTCAGGATGAATGTATGACCCAGTGTACTCTAGATCCAGCAGCAAGAATTTAAGCATAAATTTCTGTTCCTCATGCTGTTATGGAGCACGAAGAACATGCTCAGCAGCTATGCAGGAAGGCAGGGTTAGAAGTCAATGGTCCTCACTTCTTCCTTCCTTGCTTTCTTCCTGAAGGCAGACTTGGCAAAACTGTATGATTGCAAAGACAGGGGAGATGGAATGAGCCAGGAGATACAACAGCTGAGAAAAGCAATAGATAAGTGTATACACAGAGTACCATAAATGTTAAAC
Organism: Lathamus discolor; assembly: GCF_037157495.1. Taxonomy (NCBI): domain Eukaryota; kingdom Metazoa; phylum Chordata; class Aves; order Psittaciformes; family Psittacidae; genus Lathamus; species Lathamus discolor. The sequence goes on from NC_088887.1 coordinate 104,157,640, forward strand.
CAGCAAATTATTTGTTAAATGGAACAGGATAACTGCAAATCTTTGGTCTTCTGTTTTGTTGGGCAGCTCTAAAAAGCAGTAACAAGACACTGTGACAATCATTTCTTCTTTGTTTGTTTGCATGTCCTTAATTTCAGTTAAAAATAAATATTTGTCGGGAGAAATATGCTACTGTAAGGATATGGGAGGCTCAGATACAAGAATTGGCCTGCAGGAACTGTATAAGGAAACTTCTGGGGATTATTGAAGCAAATATTGCTGATTCAGATGTCTTTTACAATTCCTTAGGGACCTGACCCTTTTATGAAAATTAAAGTGTTCTTGTCTGTGTGGAAAACACTGACGTGCAGAAAGAAAGTAAATAGATGACCCAAAGCTGTTGTTAACATTCCACTTCATTGTGGCAGTGTATCAAATACAAGGAAAATGCACACAAACTGATAGTGCTGTGGTCAGCAAAAAATCACTGTAAACTGGCAGGTAACAGTAACAGCCACCCCTCTCCCAGGCTGTGCTTTCTTTCTTCCTGCAGTTTCACTTTCAGAAAATGATGATTAAGAAAGTGTCGTCGTCCTTCCCCCCACCCCCCGCCAGAATCATGACAGGGAGGGAAAAGAACAGACGATACTTATGATTAAGAATCTCAATCACTCTAGCATAAACGATGAACTTAAGATCATTGGCAATAGAAATAGTTGACTTAACAGATGGCAGGCAGCTCCTGTCAGCGGAAACCATTTTGAGCATGAGCTCAATTGAATGGTTCAGATCTGTATAAATTAACATATTTTAAAACAGTTTAAATTCTCAGGTGGATTTTCAGAATAATTTTTTAGAGGTTTTCACAGGTCCTTTCAGTGAAATACTTGTTGTCAGAGGTCAATTCCCGATTTTCAGATGGTTATATATAAGAAAATTGAATGTACTGTCATCTGTCTTCAGAAAGCAAATGCTTCCTAATGCAAGATGTACTCTGCTTCTGGTGCTCATAATATTGAGTTCCTAGGGGAAAATATCTGCCTATATGAAATTTTATTAGGTAAATAATTTGAATATTCAGTAATTGCTCCACTTGAAGATACTGCAGTAAATACATATATATGTGCATATATATAGCAATGAAATTGCTCTACACTAACCCTTTTCTTAAAATTTGCAGTCTTTTGTGGATTGCTGTGTCTATGTGACAGGACATTAGTTCACTCAAAGAAACTGTTATGAACACCCAAATAATTCTTAACACCAGACTGAGGCTGTGCCTCAGCATAATTGCTCATGAAAGCTGTAAACAGATGCTGTACATTACACTGACATTTGCAATAGAAGTGTTTCCATATATTATGGTGCAAGTGGTGTGCTATTGCTATGAGACCAGGAGGAGAGAATCCAATACAGGTAGAAGAGCACGAATGGGATTTATTACCTGGAAAACCTAAAGTAGAGAATGGTAAGAGTACTTAATTCATCAAGCTTATAAGAACTCAAGAGCATAGGGTGGTACAACGATGAGTCCCACTATCCAGTGCTTTACACTGTGCACAAACGTTCCCTAGGCTGAAAAATTCCACTGAAAAAAATATAAAATGCAAAAGCAGACACAAAAAAAAAAAAAATCTGTCAAAATCACCCAACTTCAGTTACATCACTTAAGTACTTCAATATCTCAGTTCAGACCAAGTAAATCCACAAAATACATCTTTATTAAGTTTCTGCCCTGCCCTGGCCTTCTGAATACCCGTGAACTTTTCCAGCCGCTCTGATGTCTATTTCTGCCGCTACTACATCCCAAACACACAGTTTTCTATTATTTTTGCCAAGGTCAAAATATCTTGAGCTAGGTTTAACAGAGCAGTTAAACTGGCCTTCTGCCTGTAATCTGACATCAAGTAAAGAACCTTTTTGCTTATGAAAATACTCTCTTATTTCTCAGTAATTCATATCAGTCACAGGTGGTGGGCCAAATTCCCCACTGGCCTAAGGCATTCCAGTTCCATCAGCTTCAAGGCACATCCATCATTCATACATTTCTGAAGAAGTTATTGTGAGTAAAGTGAGAGTATTGATTTACAGCAAATGCTGTACTCTGCAGTACCTGCCTCTGTAGCTTATTCAGCTTTGTAGCTGCCTTATTTCAACAAGATTTTGTTTACTTTCAAATATAACTTTACATTTCTAAAATCAAATCGTAAACAAATTTCTCAACCTAATTGTAAATTCATGTGGAGACACTCTCCCCCCAGAGGACTAAATACTTGTTTCATGGGAGTCTTCACTAAAATTAAATCTGTACCCAGTTGTAGTAGGGATCCACACATGCCAGAGTGAATAGCATGAGAGGAAAGTAGATAGTTGTGACATGACTTCATGTAAGCCAGAGGTGAAATTAGCTTGCTTTTTCTTTAGAGCATTCACACCAAAAGACATCTAAAGATAACAATGTTTCAAAAGTAAGACTTATCAGAGTGCAGAAACAATAAATGAGACTAAAATATCTCCTTTAATACATTCATCATTGCTGGGTAAAGTAGATTAAATTAAAAGATTGGAAGATGAATCCCCTCCCCACTGTGCCCTTCCAAGGGGCATCTTCCATTTTGCTTTCCAGTCCAGTAATTTTCAGCATCTTTCTGGGCTGTTGTAACTGTCACACAGTTTCCTCTGCCTCATCAGGAAAGCCAGAGGCATTTATTTTTGTCTCTACCCTGCTGTACAAACTAGTTCTCTGCTTTTCTTGGGAGCCAGCAGGTTGTCCCACTGCAACCATCCATTGCTGACAGTATCTCTAGCTTGTCTGTTGCCCCACATAGCCCTCTGGGAGCTCCTATCCAAGCTTACCTAGCTGCTTGACTCCGTGCTGTAGTCAAGACAGTGTAAGCAGTCATTCTACCTCCCTGTTGCCTAGTTAAACCTCCTAACAAAACACAATATATGGAATATTTACAGTAAACTGTGCCTAAAACCAGTTCTGACATCTGTCGCAGTTGTGAGTAATGATTTCTTCATATTTCCACAGAGTTATACATTTAAAGATCTTTCCATAATTGCAGATAATAAAAATGGACACCCAGCATTTCAAAGATGGCTGTATTAGTCCCAGTTAACAGATGGACAAAACAGGGTGCGAAGGTATTAAAGATATTTACTTCACCTAAGAACAGCTATCTGAATATAAGGCACCTTGTCTACTCTACATAGACAGTGTCTGTCTTCAGCCTGTAGAAAGAGACAGGGCCACCTCCAGAGGGCTGGTTATCACACATTTTCTGGTCTTCAAATTTTGGGATGAAGTTGTCTGGAAATGTCTCTGTATTTACTGATTGCACAAGACGACTTGATACCAAACCTTCAACCAAGCATCCCCCTTTTTTAGGGATGTCTAAAATTAGGTGAGATGATTTCATATCTGACTTGCCATTGCAGAGTGATTAGTGAGGTGAACAGGGGAGCCCACTCCAAAAGGCTGGGCTCAAAGGGCAAGTGGGACAGCCACAGCACCTCGGCTGGAGAGCACATGTGAATGGGGCAGGTCCCAGCCATCAACACCCTGAAGAGCATGCAAGGATGAAGCAATGTGTATTCTGAGGTGTTTGCACTCTTAGAAAAGAAATCTAGTCTTTGGAAACTGGTATTTTCTTGGGGAGGAGAAATAAAACTGAAGAGAAAAAACATAAATGGAGTTAAAAGGAAACAGGACTAACAGAAACACATGGGAGGTTTCTGAGAGCACCAAATGGACGATGATTGAAAGTCACTGAAAGCTTTCTTATCTCCATACCAGACTGGTTTTGCAGAGAGGACAGGTGGTGAGTAGAGCTGCTCAGATCAGTCCTTACACCTGCCTACTTGGAGAAAGGCACAATCCAGCTGAGCCGGCACTGGGCTAAAACTCAAAAGATTTGGTTTCCAGCTCCGTCAGTGACCTGAAATACCATTGCTACAGACAGGTCCTTTCTCCTTTATATGCTCCACTTTCCTTATTTATCAAGTGAGGGTAGTTATTCTGAAAGATTCCTTTATAAAATATTTCCAATTGACTAAAAGGAAAATCTCATGTCTTAAGTTACAGGTTATTAATTACATCTCTTATACTGTCTGTTGTACCCATGTGACAAAATTAAAAGAAAAAAAAGTGATTTTGTCTTTATTTTGAATTTTATAGTTTTAGAAATTGTAGAAACCTACAAATGTAGAGAAGATGGATGACTAAATATATACATCTATGTAAATGTATATATACAGATAGATCTTACTGCCACAGGGAAACCTGGCTACATGCTAAAGCAGAGTTCAGGCACTGTCCAGGTGAATTGAATAGCAAATTCCCACTGGTCTATCTGTTGCCAGAATTGAGCCAATCGTGAGCTGTGACGTTTTCTTTCAGGGGTGACCGCTGCCAGGGATAGCAATATTTTACTTTTATATTTTCTGTAGAATTAGAGGAATTTGATGGCTAGGTAGCAAGAAAATTTGCTGCATTTGGCCCTGACTTCTCCCACATTCTCCCTTCAGCAATGTGCAAACATCCCTTGGCTGCTCTGTGCACAGATTTGTCAATCAGAGATTGAATGATGGGAGCATACCACTGAGGCGGTTTCATTCATGTAGTGGGTGTGTTCAGGCAGTTGCTATGGCTCTTAATTTGTTTTCCAAGTACATATTTCTCATCCTTCCAAGGAGCCTGTTTCAATAGGAGCTTAGCAGCAGCAGCATCACTTAGGCATTATAGTGTCTGTCTAAGAACATGTTACTCTTTGGAACAAAATCCTTCCCCCTCTGAGATCAGTGGGACATTTGCTATCAAGGGAATAGTCTTACCCTTTGTCTTCGATCCTGATTTCATCTAGGTATATTTCCACCCATAGTATTTTCAGACCCCTTCACAAACCTGAGAATAAGGGAAATAACTTATTTTTTGAGGAGTCCTGTGACAAGTCTTGAAATTGTACTAATATATGATTTATCAGTTGCCATAAGGTAGAGCAAAATATGTATGAGTGACTGATTTGCATGTCCCAATTTTGGGGTTATTTTACAGAAGACTATTGCTGATTTTATCTTTTTCTGTCCATGATGCCCTGGATTAATAAGGAAATAAATAGGAGTTTTATATGGTCAGTTAGGTACAAAGTTATAAAAAATTGGGCAAAGTATCAGAAAGTTAGAAGTGTATTTTCATGTAGTAAGGGTTGCAAAGAATGGGAAGCCATGTCTTTCACCAAAGGTATGTCAAAAACTGCCTGACCATACTTAATGAGGCTATCACTATTTTTGCTACAATCCATTATACTGTCAGTAGGTAAGGCAGATATAAGAGACTGAAAAATAGTTATCAACATACTTTGATTGAAAATGAACGGTAGAAACTTACAACTTATTACATACTGAATGAAAAGGCATTCTTGGAAGCACCTTTTCTCAGCTCCCAGATGTGCGCCCACATCCACGTGTTTGCTACCCATGAATTCCGTGAAACTGTAGTATATCCATTAATATGTGCAAGAGTTACTAGATTAAGGCAGGCAGAACTCGAATTTCTTAGCATGCGTGGAAATTTTCTTCATTTCATCTGTGCCAATACTGATCATTTTAGTGAGGATAATCAGGAAAATTAGTTACATAGAAATTATTTGGGGTAAAAGACAGTGGAATCTGAGAAGCTATTCAGCTGACCAGATGAAGGTATCTGCCTTACGGTGAGATCAATAGTTCACTAGGCTACAACAGGAGCATATACATAGCTTATAGTATCTTATGTGATACGAAACAGCTTAGTGCAGCCAAGATTCACAAAGAGCTGAAGGCTATGGCTGAGAACTTGAAGAAGACATTTAGTAGAATCATAGAACAGTTAGGGTTGGAAAGGACCTCAAGATCATCTAGTTCCAACCCCACTGCCATGGGCAGGGACATCTTACACTAAACCATACCACCCAAGGCTTCGTCCAACCTGGCCTTGAACACTGCCAGGGATGGAGCATTCACAACCCTCTGGAACTGCAGATAGAGGACAGCTGCTACATTTCAGAGCATCCCAAATGCCCACAGAAGTCTGTGAACTCATTAAGAGTCTGGAGCTGAACCCAGTTCTTAGTGGGTTGCATTTTTATAGGACATCATCACAGACCACCACAAAATTATCAGAGCCAGGACTTCTTCTCAGAGTGTCAGGAAGAATGCCATACCTCCCTTGTAAATGAAACAAAAATACAAATTGCACAGACAGTCATTGGATTTTTTAAAAATTTGAAAATCTTCCAAGAACCCACCAGGAGATGGAGAAAGTTGGATCAAATTTCTGTTAGAAGCATACTTATTTCTAACTTAATCTAAAAAGTATAAAATTGCCCTCATGCTTCAAAACTGCCTAAGCCAAGGTTTTATGGCAGTACATGTTGTGAGTATCCATCTTTGTAATGCTGTGGGTAGTCATCTTCTTTGCTTGAGTGAAGCAAAAGGCTGACATTATTGGTACTAAGCAGTATATAACATTTTTTAATAAGGAATCTTTGCAGTTTTTTAACTTCTGGCAAATGACAGCATCAGTACAGATTTAAGATAAAACTTTAGCTGCTGTTAATGCATTTGGAATCTTTAAAAAACATGATGAAATTGCCTTTGAAGCCATGGCATTCAGAGGTTGATAGACTGCTGTGGCAAGCAATTTATTATCCTCTAAGATATTTAACATTAAACTGGAACTAAAAATTGGTCTGAAGTAGAATTTATTTGGTCACAGTTGCCACCAGGACAATTATTGTCTTGACTCCAATGCAGAAGTCCCAGGAGAACATGGTGGGTTCCTCTTCAGCACTAACCTCCCTCAGTCCCTCTGCACCTGGCACAGAGTCCTCAGGAGGTGGTGGGGAAACGAAGGTAAGGGAAAAACATGCAAGGTGATTTACTTGAGTGTTTGAGGTCTTAGCAGAGATATCCAAAATGAGGGCTTAACTACTTCCCCCGGCTTTGCAAAGGGCGGCCCACACAACACACTTTAGACATCTAGATCATCTGGAGGTTTGCAGAGAGAGATACTGTCCCTGAAAACTGACACTGAACAGGATACCACGCAGGGGTAGCCAGAAAAACCTGTAGCGGTGAGAAACCTTCCCATTCTCTCTGCATCTTCAATTTCTGATCCCAGCTGAAAATATTTTGCCTTTTCACACAGCTATCCAAGTGAGCTGAACGCTTGCATTTTGAAGGCTGCCAGATGGCTGTGCTTGCATCTTTTTGTGACAGACCAATGATATTGAAGCACTGGTTCAAGAAGGGCGCAATCTGGGTTTGAAAAGTCCTTCAGATGGAGAGGGCTCAGATCTGCATTCTCAGAGGTTGTGCTGTAGAGCATTTCAGACCCTTGCTGTGGGGTTTGGTGGGAGGGCAGGAAGACAGAGTATTTGCCTGGCCACATCTCAGTTTGGTATGCAAGATCCACACGGTTACAAGGAAAACAGGACAAAAGAAAGAGTATGACTGCAAGATTTCTGTTCAAACAAGACACCCTGTGTTTCTGGTCCCTCTCCTCTGGAGAACACTTCCAACTGCAAGACTGTCATGCATAAGTTGTGTACGAATACCAGCTTCTCTGAGGTTTCAGGTTAGCATGTACAGCCCCTAGCTTCAGTGCCTGGAAAGCTTCTAGTTTAGGCACAAGGTGCCCACTGATTTTGAGCATACAAGCATTATGCAATGCTACACTGTTGTCAAGGCAGAGATGCTAAAATTGCAATTAAATGCAGTTGTAGTCAGAATTTTAAAGGTATCTAATTCTTTGTAATTAAAACTTTGTGTTACAGAACTTTCTTAACACCAGCACTTACGTAAAACAAACCAAAACAAAACAAAACAAAACAAAACAAAACAAAAGCCATTGCAAAACAGGCCTTGCCAGCTCTAGTGCAGGTAAACCAACAGCAACAAAGAGGCCATGCAGCTCATTGCCTGCTGGCAGGAAGAGCGCACAGTGCAAAAACACTGCTTGCAAATATTGAATGAAGTGAAGTACAAAGGAGCGTATTAATGGAGTCAAAGCAACATCACTGAACACTGTATTAACTAATCACTCCCAGTATTAATTACTCTTATTGAAAAATAGATGAAACTTTTAAAGAGCTATATAAGGAAACAACCTTCATGTCAAACACCACACTCCCACAGCGCCATTATATACATTAGATAAGGTGATGCGATATTATCAGTTTCACACAGGTGCCACAGTCACACTGATCTATTGATGACTAGCAGAGGAGGAAAATCTGACTAAGTGGGGTCTAAATATCTTTCACTCAAGTCAGTTATCAATGCAAATCTGCCACAAAGTATGTTTAAAATACACAGTAAGAATGCTACCAGCCTGTTGGAAACTTTCAGGCTTTTAACAAAGCACCAGCAAACCCCACAATGTACAGAAAGTCTGTATTAGATCTTTTAGGAAAAAAAAAATTGCTATTCTACAGTGCATAGCAGCTGCCTTGATCCAATGTGGGGAAGTGTTATTACGTTCATCATTGGTTCCATTTCTTTCCCTGTTGTTGGCAGCAACTTCATCTGTCTTAGCAACTTGGGATGTTATTAGGTAAACTATAAACACCCTCAGAGGATGCAGGCACTCAGGGTATCAATATATCTCTCACATTTCAAAATCATCAATTACATGTACAGAGCAGACTCTTCCCATCATCACAGCAGGGACCTAGACAGCAGCTTCTCAGTGCTGGCAGCAGAGTTCCCACTGCACGAGTCACCCCAGGTCACCTTCCCTACATGGCAGGGCAGCTCACCCACCTTTCCCAGCCATCAGTGCTGCTCCTGCAAAGGGGTCTGCCTAACTTCAGCTCCCCCGTAACCCCCTGAGAGGGAAATGCTGCCCAGGGGCTCATATTTGTTCTGACAAGTAAAATGGAGCATCTGGTGCCACACAGGTGCAGACAGCTGTGGGCAGAGCTCGGGCCCATCACAGTTCAGAAGCTGCTGGTCATCGGGATGGCTACTTTCAATGCCAAGCTCCTTACTTATTCACAAGAAGCAGCCTCACAACAGCACCATACATCAGACATGTAAATGCCTAAAGACATTGGCCATAGTGCCTTCAGCACTAAAAGAAGCGACAATTTGCAGCCCAACCCTGGGAACCTGGTCAGGGCAGTTCCTTACATGCAGCATCGTTACATCCTGCCCTGCATTTCTGTTGTGGCCACTGCAGGATCCTTGCAGCTCCCCGCAGCTTTGAAGCCTGCCAGCTCCAAGGCCCCGGATCCTGGGGAGGGCAACACAGCCTGCTGAGCCTCGGGCTGGAGGAGCTGTTTGCTGTCAGTGAGCTGAGACTCACATCAGTGGGGATGACTACGCTGAACAAACCGCCACTATGGTCCGACTGTGATGCCAAGGTTCCCTTTCTTCAGTCTGCCATTGCAGAAAATGTATTGAGAAGTACATTGTCTGCAAAGGCTGGATTGTCTGCTTGCTGTCAGAAGACTGTTGGAGTCTCTCTGGAGGCAGATACACAATGATAGTGGCAAACAGCACACATATTCCCCCTTTATGCAGTTTGCTTACCAGTGAATATTACTGCACTTACCTCTCTTAATAAGCCCAGCAAATTACATCAATTAAAAAGTTTAGCTTTTCAAAGGAGTATTGGGAACCAAAATGATTCCTGTAAACATCTATCATGCAATTGGTGAAGGAGTGTGCAGTGTTTTCCAAACATGGAGGAGGCTCTGAGTACCCATAGACTTAACAGGAAAATCTTTGTCTTCTTGTCAGCCAGACTCACTTCATAATAGTTACTGGATACTAGAGTGAGAACATTACAGGAGAATAAGATACAGCTTTAATGACTTTATTGGGTTTTGTATATATGCATAATAGCATTCTCTCAAAATCTATTTCAGCTTCTCACACATGACTAGTAGAAGTAGTGTTACTGAAGAGGTTATGACCTTCATTGTTTAATATGATGATATTAAACAAGCAATAAGGAGAAAAAGCGCATGTAGCAAGGTAAGTGGAGGGCTGGCATTACTCCACTAGTTCTTTTGTATTCATAGAAAACCATGAATTTGCACTCATATGCAAACACTGGTAATGAGGTGAAAGCTTCAGTGGTTCTCTGTAGTATATTAAAGAGGCTATGATGGAGAAGAGGAGATTCTCTACATGACTGGACTGTCTGTTATGATGGTTGTAGAACTGAAATTTACTCCTCTATGTTTTTTTCTTTTGTCACTGGACCTCATTCTGTTCTTGGCCATACTGGATTTAACTAGTATTATTGAAGCTATTTCAGCATAAAACTACCATAAATGAAAAGAATGAGCCCTCCTGCTTGCAAAAAGTGCATATTATCAATATGCACTGGAGTTAAGGGAAACAATATACATAAAAAGATAAATTGGAAAGTCAGTTACTTATTTGAAAATTATAGACTATATTTGAAATAAAATGTTGAAAATATTACTCTGCTTCCTGAACTACACTAAGGTCATAAGATATTTCAGCTATCTATAACTAGGAAACAGAGCCCACTTCTAAAAATTGCCTTACTATCTGACACCTTTTGTATAGTGAGACATTTGTATTATTGAAATACACACAGCAGGCACACATTAATTAGTCTGTTGATATTTATTAATACTGATAGACCGGTTGCTGAGCTACATTAGTGCACATACTTATCAGCGGGAACTACTCTAAAAAAAATCATAAAAAAGAAACCGTAAACTAGCACCTGACTAGGTTGCATCCAAGCATGGGATGCTTGAAATTAGAGACATCACAAAAATCTCTGTTTATCAGAGTGAGCCCTGAGCAATGTCCTTCAAATTCTTTCCTTATGCTAAGAGTCTTGAAATCAAACCATATTCATTCTAGTAAAATGTTGTGGCTTTAATGAGTTAGTTTCTAAATTAGAACTTAATGGAATTAACTTTTTGAAATTTAAGGAATCCCACAGAAGATGGATTGAATTTTATAGTCTCCTCATTTGCCTTCCATTTTTAGGTGTGTTATTCCCTAGTTTTGTCCCTTAAACTAGTTCAAAGACTTTGCAGAATCCTCTCCTAACAGGTGCATTGGTACAGACGAATTAAAACTTTTGTTAAACCAGCATTGTCATGAAATTGTGATCCGTGTCAGCAAAATATTCTCCCTGGATGGAAACATGCACGCATTGTCTCAACTGCATTCCGTCACGGCATAGTGGGTTTTGTAATTTCAATTAGGTAGTAATAAGAAGTTCGGAGATTTCACAGGAATAATGGCATATTCTGTCTTGGTTTACAGAACCAGAGATATAGAATATACCAAAGGTGAGAAGCAAAAATTCACTGAATTATTTCCTATGGGCCTACTTTAATATTCAGAAGCTGATGGAAGCTGACTGCTCAAAATCTTCTCAGATTTGGCCTTTTGGAGCGAGAACGCCCCAAACTGAAATGTATGATTGAGCATACTGCAGATTGCATCCACAAAAAAATAAATCCAAGTAACCCAGTCCTAAAATTATCTGACCTGGATAGTTCTGTATTTGTTACTTTTGGAAGCCAATATTTGTGTAAAATCTACTGTGTGAATTTACTACAAGGTATGTAAATACAACCTTTCTCAATCTTTTGAACTAAAGCCAACTTTAAACATTGTAATGTCTTTAGGAAAAGGAATGTTATAGCCACACTTACATTCCTTATTATCTTCCTTGAGAAGGTACCTCACGCAGGGGTGTGTATTATCATTCAAAACCTTCCTGTTTTCAATGACTGCTTACAAGCAGCGTGAAAGAGTGCTGGTATGATAGTGCATACAGAAGGGTACACAATTATAATACACACAGGTAAAAAAGTCTTCCTCGTCTCAGCAGATTTTGCAGATGTCCAAAGATGTTACTGTATTGGATTGTTTTATGTTTGACAACAAGGTCAGTTCTGTTACTTGGTTGGGTTAATTTGGTTAATAGTGATCAGGAGTGTTCCCTCTTCTGCTGCAAAGCATTGTAGAGTACATTACTTTCTTACACTTACTTTAATGACTTCCTTGCTGGAAGGATCTCTTGTGCTGGGAATGGGTTAACTTTGGAGTGATTTATGCAGACAAACTAAAACATGGTATGATACATCATACCATGGCCTGTATCAAAACACTGCTAGGCACTGTTACAGAGAATAAGGGAGACGTCTGTATTGGTTTTCAATGGCTGTTTTACCTGTCTCAGTTTATGTGCTTCATACTTTTTTTTGTTTGAGTGCTCGAATTTAAATCTGGAGCATCTACTAGGAGGAGCATTCTCTTTAGTCAAATTGAAGTTATTGAACTCACTACAAGGATAAATGGGTGAAATTAAAGGCCCTCTGATACATATAAGATGAGAATAGCTCTTCTAATGGTCCCTTCTGGGCTTAAACTTTATGAATCTATGTTTCATTTCCTGCTTGCTCGGTGATACAGATAAGATATCTCCAGGGGAAATACCAAGAGTCCTTCAGAGAACAATGGGTAGGCTATTAATCTGAAAGTGCCTACCTGCCTGGTTCAGACTAAGGTTAAGAAGCTTATTGTCCCACTTCTATGGCTTGAGATCAAAAGACATCTATTTGTTTAAAAATCTTCCTAGATAGAAGTGGAGAGCAAAGAAACTGGGGGGAAGGCAACGTGGGGGAATAAAGAAACCAGGGGTGAAGTAATGTGGGGGGGACGACAGTGCAGGAGTTACTGTAGGAGATTGTCTCCATCTCAATGTCATGGGTGCCTAACCTAAAAGAAATTTAATAAAACCTACACGTGCCTAACCTAAAAGAAATGTAATAAAACCTAGAAAATAAACTCAGGTGTGTGTAAACCTCAGTGATAGTGTAACTGTGCTTCCCACTTAGTTAAATTCAGAAAAAAATACTAAACTGTGCTTTAAAAGGTTGTTTTAGATCACTATTAGTAGCTGCTGCTGGTAAATTTAAAGGCATAATGACCTCCAGAGACCAAGCCCACATGGACCAGGCAGAAACCAGAAACAAGTGCTAGTGAAAAGAAAATTTAAAACAAGTCAGTACAGGAGTGGTTGAACTGCAGGGTTTCAGTGAGGACCTATAGGGCAAATGTAACCCAAGGCTTGTTAATCTGTATTTAAGACACTCAAAGGATGCAAAGACCATACAGACACAGGTTTCAGTAATGCCTTTCCAAGTCACAGTCAATATCTGACCAATCTATTCAGAGCCTTCCTCATCTGTTCCTTGACATCATAACTCACAATACTTTGCAACCCACTTGGTCCCACTGCCTTAGCAACATATCTTTTTCTTGTTCTAATAGTTGCGTCCATTTGATATTGCTAAGATATTTGCTACCACAGCTAAGACATAAATCTGGAAATCAAGAGGTGAGGTTCATTCTTCATCTTTGCTGGAAGTTTCCATGACATGGTATGATGTTACCTACCAGACCCCGGTTCCTCCTAAATAGAAAAATATTTGTAATATTCAAGCATTCAAGATAACATAGGTTATCTGAGCTATGTAGGCTAAGTACCTACCCAGTGTACATGCTGACAATACTTAACTTCAGTAAACATGGCATTTAGCAAAGATTATAAATCTATCCCTGGACTCTGCATTGATGTAATTGCAGATCAAGTACACTGTTCTCAGGATACGGGTTAGTTAATTTACAGGTAACTCATGCATGCCTAGATTAGCTACCATCAGCTTTTCCTTATAACACCAACATACTTTAATAGAAGCCATTCCTTACCCCTCCTTTGATTTCATATGTGGACCTCATAGTCACCTGGGTGATCTTTCCAGGCAATATACTCTGCACCTGATTTGTCTTTGCTTCTTATGCATTTGTGCCTCTTCCAAGGAACTGCACAAGTCCCATGCTATCTTCTCTAACAACACCAGTGATCAGCCCTGATATTAGTTTGGTCAAGTGTCTCACCATTTCTCTAGGCATTTATTTTACCTGGAGCCATTCCCCATCCCTTCCCCCTTTGCTTGCTCCTTAGGAAACAACAAGTGTAGCCTTAAAAGTACAGCCTCAGCAGCCACCACATGCTCACGGCAGTTCCTTGCCTCATAGTATACATGAGCACTGCTCCTGTAAAAAAGTGTGAGGTAGGAATAGCTGCACTTTTTAAGCAATAAAGCTTTTTATAGTATTTACAGGGATGCCTGCCAAGCTGGGTTATACTGATATGTCAGCAGCTCTGTTAGGATAGCAGGCTGTGGATATTTCAGTTCAAAGGTCATAATATCCTGCAAAAAAAAAAAGAGATAAACTTACATTGCATATGGAGTAAAAGAGAATGGAGGCAGAGAAGACACTATGTAAGTACTGCCAAATTATATGAACTTCAATTTAACCCTTGGCAGCACAGTGTGAGAGGCAGAGGCTGCCTGGAGGAGCTAGTGTCAGACTTGGGCAGCTCCTTGCTTCAGCTTTGCAACGTTGCTTCACAGCCCCATCCTTATGGTTTCAGTCATGTCCCTACATAAGGCTCATGCTAATCCAATACATAAATGACAACACTAAAAAAAGCATAGCAGACACTTATTCTGTGTCATACCCCAGTTTAAGTGTTTCCCTTCTGTTGCCTACGACATATTGATGGCCTGAAGGGTAGCAGTGGGAAGTTAGAAATGCCAGCACCAGGCCCAATATTAGATCTATCAACCCTTTCAGACCCAAAGAAGAAGTATCAAGGTTTGAAAATTTTTGCCAGTGCACTGAGCATTTCCACAGATGATTCATTTGTATGAGCAGTGTGAGCCAAAATTAAGTTCAAATTCTGCACTTATACCAATAAAGAGTGTAGGAGGTTGTGGATTTTTTAGGATCCTGCCTAAGCAATGTCTTACGTAGTTCGAAAAGGATGAATTTATAAGTGTTTCAAGTAGCTCTTATCTCTTTTAGCTACAACCTATCCCTAAAGCACCACACTCCCCTGGGGTGTTCAGCCCTGCACCAGCTTTTTCAACTCCAAATGTCAACAGTTACTCTCAGCCAGTGAGGGAAAAGAGACATGTTACTTGTTTAATCAGTTGTCACTTAAATACATTGAATATGCATTATGCACCTCTCAATAAATCCATAATCGCACATGTGTACACTGATAAAATGGGATTTGTTGTGGATAATTACAGTATGGAAGGAAATTTTGCTGAGATTGCAAATAAATAATTAGGAAAGGTTGATTTAAACCATTAAATTACTCGCTTCCAATTGTCAGCTCGGTTCTAAATGTGGGTATCTTCCAAGCCACCAAGTGACTAAGAAAACAACGCTGCTAGTGCAGGATTAGTCACTATGTTGGGATGTTTCCGTACATGCCTTATGGATAGATTTCTGTGGGTTGAGATAAACTGCATATTGCTGACACACTCTTCAGCATGAATATGTGTGAAATGAGTGAATATATTTGGGTCTTCTTGTGCCTTTGCCCAGAGGGCTCAGGACTAATCTCTGAAACTGTTTTTGCCGTGGTGTAATGCCATTATCTACGTTGGAATAGCTAGATGTGTGAGCCTTAATTTGCTTATGCCTATTTTGGCTCATAGCCAGTGACTTTCAGATAGTAGGACACCTGGAAGAGGAAGGCCATCTCTGTGGATGTAGCACTGAAGTTCACAATCTCAGTCACATCTTTGCCCTTACCTGAGGAACCTGATCCTTAGGCATTGCCTGATCTCTCCCAAGAACTAATGCAAGAACTGGCTTTCTGCATGAAAGGAACATGACAGAGCATTGGCCAGGTTATCCTTTTTCACAGTAAAATCTGCTGTGGTCTCCTCAGCTTTCCCTTGACTCATTATTTCAGTGCAAAGAATGTCCCTATTTGTAATGGTGAAGGGTGTCCACTCCGCCTCCAAAGTCTCCAGCACCTGTACCACAGCAAGAGCTCCTTACCTTGACTCATGTGCAAGAGCTGTGTAGTGTGGCAGTCTTCCAGACAAAATGCTTTCGCTGCCAAATATGCCCACTTTCCTTGAACACAGCCCTTTTCCTACATCGTGGCTTTTCTGCAATGCTCAGTACATCATTTAAACAGGAGCTGGAGCTCAGCAACCATATCACTTGAATAGAGGCAGTTTTGAATGTCTATTGCACCTTTCTTCTTTAGACATCAAAGCATTTAATAAATAATCCCTACAGAGCTCACCTCACTCAGTTGCAATGCAGGCTTACTGTGAATTCTAAGCCCATAACAATAGTTCCATATTTTCTCATTTATTCCCAGTACATATGTGATAGATGACAGTAGCAGCTTTGTTTTCCCCAAATGCCATACTTGCAAATTCAGTCTTGGGTCCCACAGTGAATTTAACTCTTTCCACTTCGTACAGCAGAAAGCAGTACAAATCCTTTGGGACAGTGCTAGGACCTGAGTTACCCTGCCTGATTTACTGGCTTCACCTAGAATGTCAGGGACTCTTGTTTTGGTTTTGCAGGACTGATGCGAATGAGGAGAAATGCATTGTGTGACCTGCACTGGCACTTTGTAAGCAAGAACAGACTCCAGGTTATATTCATTTATCTGTGTTTCCTCAGAGGAGTTAATGCCAGAAACATATTTTTCCCTCTAACACAGGCAGATATAATTATGAATACAAGGAACAAACTGATATGCTAAGAAAGACTGGGCTTGTATTTTTCATGGTTGAGTAATCCACTAAGTGATATACTCAACATCACGTGTAACCTGTGAAAGAGAATCTCCAATTTCCAGGATCCCTGTATGGTATTTTAATCACATGATACCTCCACTAGGTTAATAAGAGGGTATGGCTGCTGTTCTTGTGTTGTTATTTGTTAACAACAAAGCTGTCCTGATATCTCAGTTACATTTGAAATGTCACAGTAACACTAAGGAGAGGGTGTGTTGAAGACGAGATTGATGTGATCAGCTTATTATTTTGTAAAAGAAAGGCTAACTTGAAAAAAATTAATTTCTACTCAGTTACCACATTTTGTAATTTTGTATCTACAAACCATGATCTACTATTTTCTGCTCCTGAAACAAAATATGGGTATGTTTTTTTTCTTACAATTTTCACTGTTTCAATTATTTTATTTTTTTATTGTTTAGGAAATCTGATGTCCAATGTTTATTGATTAAATGGATTTAATATGTAAACAGCAACACATGGCTCCTCAAGTGCTTTCCAGAATTATTTTGGTGGAAACCCTCTCTTGGTTCATCCACTGCATGACAGTTAAATGTGGAGTAAGACTAAGCCACATAATTGAGCTGAAGAGATTTTGTTATTAGTGCTGTGGCTGACAATTTAGCCAAAAGTCCTGAGTGAAACTGATGATCTTTACACAGTTCTGTAGGACTTCAGTCTATCATTATGTCTTTACAAAGTACCATGTTCTGTCTCTGTACAGTTCAAAATACTTGTTCTTCAGATAAGAGTTAGACCACAGTATATCAGAATACAATGCAGTGTTGTCACGAGTGTTATTTCAAAGTCCTGAGGGTGTTGTAGCTCATATTTCTTTTTCACTGGACCTGTTAATGTTTTTCAGGCACAAAATAGCTATTCTTTCTGCACTTCTTTAGTCTGGATGCCATTAGCTCCAAGCAATCGGTGGCGAACTCTATCATTCCTGCTGGGAGGAAAAATAGAGGCTGCTGATATCAAAGGCAGTGCATAGCATTGACTCAGGCCCTGGGTATTTTATAAGGCAGGTTTGAAAGTTTGCAAATGGAAGTCTGGACATTTTGGAATGGAGAAGAATCTATGGAAACTTCCTTTTACAAAGTGCAAAGTAAAATACATGTGTGCGCACATATAGTTCTGGTTCTAACAAAACTTTTTTTCAGCTGTGCAAACTACACCTTTATGTCACAGACAGACTGCAGAGAGGCAGGCCAACTCACATGCGCTCTACTAGTTTATCTTCAAGGCTGATAAATGTGAGTGAATATGGGGCTACTGCACTTACAAGATTAAAGATTTCACTTTATTTTTGCTATTGCTGTTGCAAATTAAGATCAAAGCAATACAGCTATCTCAAGGGCAACTAATGAGATAAAAGTTAGTTGCTTGCTAATGTGCTTGTTATTTGTCCTGTGCAACGTGCCTTGATCTGCCCACCATTCCTCCAGTCCTGCCCTAGGTATTGTTCTCTAGAACCTTTCAACATTCTCCCTTTCTGTTACTGTCAGATTATTTTGAATCTTCACTTGGTATGAGAAGACTTTCTTTACTACACCCAGTCTACTTTTTCAAGTAGATCACAACAGGTCTGAACACTGAAGAAACAAGCAGGAAAGAAGAGGCATGAAAATGCTGAAGGGCAAAAGTCCTGAGAGAATGTGTTTAAAACAGTCTGTTAACCCAGATATTGCTTCCTTCAGATTCTCTAGTGGCTAGCTCATAGAAATTTCATTTTCTATCATAGAAAATCAACTGAAAAGAGCTTCTTAATAGAAAATAAAAGTTTTGTATTTGCGAGCTGGCAGAGAATTGCACAATCAAAAATAACCTGACACAGTCTAGATGAGAAATTGCCAAATTGTACAACTGAATGGGCTCAAAACTTTTATGAAAAAAAAAAAGACAACCTCAGCCTATCCAAACATGCTGCTATTTACTACCCTAAGTCCTTGAGTGTTTGGCACGTGCTTTTCTCTACGAGTTTTCTTGCCTTTCTGCCATTTTTTGTAGCATATTATTCTCCTTCCACATCAGTAAATTATGTTAAAAATGACAATCTTATCATCCCTAAAACCAAAACAGAGTTTCACTGGAGGAGCCAGATGTAATATAGGAAAGATTAATTGTGTGAATGCTGGGCTTAGAGGTGAAGTGGGCATATCATTCATGTCAGCAGTAAGGCAGATTTAGAGCTCCAAACTGGAGTATGAGGTGCTTGCTTTAGGTAAAGAGTTGCTCTCAACGTCCTTTATTAAATCAGTAGCAATAGAAGAGGACATCAAAAGATGGCCCTGCTTCCCTGCTTGCAACCCTCACAAGGGCTACATCTGTTCTGTTAAATGCATCCATTCAAGCAAATGGTTCATCACACTATGATCAAATGATGGGGAGAGTAGAGATGACCTTTACAGCATTCAGAGCTAGCCTGATCTAGAGCAGGCTGTCTACATTTATGTTGCATAGCAGTACATCTTGAGATAAAAGTATTATCATAGTACATCGGAATGCAACGTTGCCATGAGTGTCATAGCAACTAGTCTGGATCTAGGATATAATTATTACTACATGTGTTTTTTTCTCAGCTTTAAGTTCATAAATAATATAAATTCCATGCTGTAGCTTTCGTTGCCTGCACTGAGATGCAAACATATGGGTATCTGTGAGAATGAAGAGCCTTCTGTGATCCCTAGGAATATGCAGGACGGATGGAGCCAGATCTCATACAGGTTAATCAGTATTGGTTTTGGGGATTGGTCCTGGCACTGAAGTTCTGCTACTTGTACCTGGACATTGTTTTTGAGAAGGCTGTTTGGAGTGGTCCAAAACAAAACTTTGAAGCAAATTAACAGTTTTCAGGTGTGGAAAATTTGTCTGGTCCCTTCATTATTTATCAGAATAGCTGTATCAACATAATCCCTTCATAGAACTGCACTAATTTGACTTGTTACATTGGCTCATGTCCCCCAAGAAGCAAAATGATTTAAGAAAGTGGTCACAGGCATTAGTATTTGGCCTATTCCCTTTCTTGCTTTGATGTAAAAGTGGGAAATAATTTGCTCCTTTACAACATTGGAATAGATGGCACCCTTGTACAAAGTGGCAGTCCCTCCAGAGGCAGTGCAGATCTGTACGATCTCAGGCTAACATGAACAGAGAGGAAGGCAGCAATAGTTTAATCATTTTATTGGGAAATCTTCTGTGGAACTGGACTTACCATGAATAAAAAAGAACACAGTGATTCAAATTTCTGTTTCTTCATCCAAAAATCTCTTGAATGCCAGCTAACTGATGAGATTAAAATAGTCAGTGGTGATACAGGCCTGAGACATCCTATTCTTCAAAAGGCAGATGAGACAAACAAATGCCTATAGATACAGCTAATGAAGAAGAAATATGCAGCAACTGAGGAAGCAGAAGGAAAGGGAAGATCAGGTTAACACAATGTTATGAGCTAATGGCTTGTTGTGCTGCTAAGGGGAAATTCTCAGGTCCAAGTGTGAGAATGAGAATTATGACACATAAAGCATTCACTGTGGTCCACAGCCATGCATATGTGATAACACCTTATTTCTAGTCTAGCAACCAGTGTTTTTAACCACTTAATAGAAAAAAAAAAGGAAAAAGAATTATGCTAATTACACTTAAAGCTTTTCTTAACTTCCATTGATTTTACCTTTCCCTTTGGTAATGAAGAGTTTCATGGTGGGGGAACATCAGCCTTTCTTGAGCAATCTTCTTAACTGTTCTAAGACAAACATCGTTAAATTTGTTTACATACTCTCTGCTTGGAAGATCATGGAAAACAGTTTCCTTATCTTTCACAGGGAAGAAACTGAACCCAGGAAAATATAATTCTTGTCTCTGTAGTGGACTTCCAGTAACATGATTTTATTGGTTACTTTAATATCCAGAAAGCTTTTACTGAAGCCACTCCAGCCTTAAAGCAGCAGTTCACAATGTTGCTTGGTGTCTACGTGTAGTCACCAAGGACTTTATGAGCAGCTGACACATGAAAACTTATTATTACACAGTTGTATTTTGACTGTGACTGTCAAAACTGTCGCCACTGGGAATTTGGCAACCACAGCAAAAATGTGTTTGAGAACTATGAGGATATGTCTAAATGAGTACATGCAGAGAGATTTGAGTTCTCTTTGCCTGTGCTCAGAGCTGGTCCTGAAGTGCCATGCTGTGCCTGAAACTAATACACCCTGCTGAAAAGGCAAGTTACAGTTTAGTAAGCTGGACCTGGGACTATGCAAGGATCTTTTTCAGGTATGCAGGGTGGTACATCCCTGTACAAACTGGTCTGGGGCTGTGTTCTTGACCATGCAGATGTGCCCATGGATGCTGAACCTGGAATTCCACCACACTGGCAAACTGAGATGGTGGCTTCTGTGCATGGGAAATCCCCCCTTTATTATTCAAGTAGATTTTAGTATGACCTTATGGATTTACAGAATTTCAAAACTTTACCTTATTTTTTCCCTCGTTTTAGTATATTTCATATGCTTGTTTCCAAGGCTTCTAATTATTTTTAGATTCATTACAGCAGTAACTGTTAAGTCAATCATAATTATTTACGCATGCTGTGGTTCTAGGCATGCAAGGATTTGTTACTGGCAATTTAATGCCCCTACTGGACAACAATATGCTAATAATTAGCCCTTGATGAAATATACTTGATATACTTACTATAAGTACATTGACATGAAAGGAATTACGGACGTTTCATCCTGTAACCTCTTATGACATCATCCAAGCTGTTTTCATTTTCTGTTTTCACAGTGCACTTATTTAAAACCTTGGACATCTGCTGCCACACAAAGTAAAAGACTTATAAAAAGACTATGAGATTTGTTCGACTATATGTTACGTTACACACTGTGCATAGTGCAAATGGGTGCAACTGGAATTGTCTGTAATGAACACACAGTGGGATGAGTGGCAATTACCCATGACCGCATTCATCCTTCTAACACTGCCAAAGAACGGCATTCAGCAAAGCTATTGTTCATAGCAAGCGCGATCATCACAGCATGCTTGCAAGAAAATGGTTTCAGTACAGAATAATCTCTCTGAATATACATTGCCTGAAGTATGTTTTTAAAGCCACTTATTCTTGCCAGAGATGACTGTTGTCACCCTCCTGTGTAGTCTTCTTTTTGCTAAGTGGTACTGCCAGCAAAGAAACAGTCATGACAAAAAAGATTTGACATTGTCATTGACATTATCTCTTCTGATATCAGTCAAATTATGCTAAGTGTGTATATATATCAATAGCACAGAGTCTTTGCTATGATCACTGAAGCATGAGAAAAAGAGAAGAAAAAGACTGGAGGCCCAGAGCAGAAGAGTTGGCTGCTAGAGAGTTTTCCACATGAACAGAAGGTTCTTAACACGTGCAACTAATGCCATGCCATCAGCCCAAATGGCAGCAGCCTTTGCTTCTAGTTCTGGAGAGAGGGTTTCCAGCCCCAAGTCAATTATGTGGGGAAGAAGAGCTGCTAATAGTGGCCTCATAGCCAATGTATTTCTGATGTGTAGTCCCTGAACTAAGAAATTGAAACTCTTCCGTTGTATACTACTCCTTCCATCATAATGTCACATTTCTACAGTTCTATTCCCCACTGTGAATTAGTCAACCTGTGGCAGAAAACTGAAGTTGTTACTGGATTTCGGTAAGGATGGCAAGCTGAAAACTTTCTGAAGTTTCAAAATCTGATTTTTTTTTCTGATGCTGAATGAAACTGAGCCAAAAAAAAAGACACAAATAAACATACAAAACCAACCAAACCAACCAAACCAAACCAAGCAAAACAAAACAAAACAAAAAACCTAACAAAAAAATAGTTATGGGATAGTTTGGGGTCACAGCACTCACCTGAGATGGGAAAGATCCCTTTTTAGTTTGACCTTTTAGAACAGTCTTAGTGATGCTGTTGACTACGGGCTCTTGGATATGCTCTGAGTAGACCCTGATGCAATTGTCTACATGAATGACAGTGTAGTCTCTAAGCAGGAAGCAAACAGCACAACAGAGATCATTTTGTTGCATTCATCCTCCATAGTTCCTCCTTTGCTTAATATAATTTTCATTGCCCTCCATTACCAAACCATTCTGCATTGAGCAATGCTGCTTTCAGCCTCACAGGACACAAGATGCCAGCTCTTCAGAGCTATCTCCTGAAAGTCTTGTAGTACAAAAGTTCTTCTTTTGTTGTTAAGCTGCACGAAGCTATTTTACTAAGTGTTCACAAAGAACACTTTTGTTCTTTGAAGACCTTTTCATACTCACCATTTTTTTTTTTTTTTTCCTGCCTAGATTTGCAACTTTGTGGGTGCAGATCCCACCCCAGTCCTTCTTGGGTCATGAACTAATTCTTCACTCACCAACAACTTATGTACCATATCCAATCCTGTACTGAATATAGTCATTGTTACACTCAAAATCTTGCTATAGACAGAAAGATGCACTACTTTTAAACAAAGACAAGGATTTATTGTTAATGTAATTGGAGTTTTATTTATCTAATCAGAGAGTTATTCTTAATCTTAATCTTAATCTAAAATAGAGAATGGTATGCTATTATAAAAGGGATTTCAATAATGACCCAGTGTTTAATATCAGGAGTGACTTGTGATGAATGGCTCGGCAGACCCACTGGCCTAGGTTCCCATTACCTTTTCAACAGGGAGAGGTGGGTACTGCACTCAGTCTGCCATGGCTGAGCTCCACCACAGGAAAAGCGTGTTCTCTCCCTGCCATGACATGGTGATGAACCAAACCCTGTGAGTTTAATGGCCTTCTTCCATCCAAGTACTCAGTTTCTGCTTGCATCTCCTTAACTTCTGTAGTCCTTCTCATTGGGATCCTTTGCTGCTGCTCAGCAGCACTATTTGAAGGCTTACTAGCAAGCTGCCTACCTTGGGATATTACTCTATGCTTGATTAAAGTCAGCTGGCATCTGAGAATTTTATTCAGAGGATTACTTGACAAATGATAGCCCTGTCTCACTTCAGCAGCAATGCCTTCAAAAACCCATGGGATCTAGATGCAGATTTCTAATGAGGACTCTGTAATCTCAGTGACACTCTTCAGGGTTAGGACCAATTTGTGGCTTATTTTTTCTAGCAGCAGTGGATGGAAGAGGGATTAAATAGATTTTACCTTCAAACAGTGTTCTGTTTTGCTAGTATATACAAAAAAATTTATTTGTTTTTTGTTCTATGTGCGCACTTTTTTTTTGCAGGAGTACCTGCAACTGGCATATACTTTTTGCTACAAAAGTAAGATGGTTTTTATTTGTCTCATATTCTTCAACGAGAAAATACAAAAGCAAATTGAAACAGCAGGCAAAATGGAATATATATGCACAAACCAACATGCAGTCATGCCTCTTCCAGGCTGGAGCTGTCGTCAGTTACAATAAAGCCAACATACAGCCTGTACAAAATATGCCAATAACCCATCTCTCTTTTCAGTTCATACAGAGCTTTGCATGAGGTGTGATCCAAGGGAAGTACTGCTTTTGGGAGGGAGCCAATATCTGGGAATATTTTCCTCTCCATCTGATGTGCAAGAGCCTCAGTATGGTGCTGCAAACACTAAAGGCTCAGGCTGACAGCTAGTCCAGATGTCTGAGGTCACACGTACCACCACACCACCAACTGTATCTCAAAGAAACACGTGGAATCTGAAAGCCAGTGCTTCGTACACATCAGAAGTCCATAAGGCTGAAAAAAATATTCTGTGTTTGGCACAAGGTGATTTGGTGCCAAGTAGTTTAAAAGCCTTCCCAAACATATGTGTTTACTTTGCTCTGAGGCACCAAGTCTACTTCGATCACCACAGAAATCAGAGCTATAAAGGGAATTGGTTAGGAGGGATGGGAAAAAATTTCCTTTTTTTATATTTCTTTGAAATGGTTAGTTGTCATCTGGCAGATTATCTTGCTGTCATGGAAGCTTGGGGGCTGCTGAGAAAGACAATGGAGCAGAAGTACTTCAGAGCAGGAAGATGCTAGTAGTGAAGAAATTGGACAATGGCAGCAAAGCTGCTATGGCCATTTCTTCCCAAATTGTCCCACTTACATATATTGGTTGATGCTGTTTCCTGTAATTAGAGCTGTGGAAAACAGAATGTGTTTATCATAACACATTTTCAGAATTTATATGGAAAAAAAAAGATAACATAGATGGTATTGCTCTTGAGCTAGTTGCAGATAAGGTGAATGTGTGCTAGCAGATTCCTGTTCACCTTGATGAGACACTGTATTTATTGATACCAAAGCAGAGTTCTTTCTATCAAAAGCAACACTGGTTTTAGTACCAGTTAGACATCTCAAGTCCTTGTGGAATTTAGCACTGATGCCTTGCTGTCCTGTCAGAGTAAGTTTGAGTGCAGAAGAACACAAGAAAATCTATCCTGTTTTAGGGAATTAGGATGAAGAGAGGCAGAGAGTGAGGAGGTTTCTCCAGGGGCAGGAGCATGGTGTTGTCAGCACCTTTCTTCCCATCACAAATGAAGATTTATGAGCCTGGGCTGGAGGAGGAAGGGAGAAGAGGTGGAGGAGTTGTCCACTGGGGCATGTAGTTCAATGCAGCTCCTTGAACATCCCCACGCAGCAGAAGTGGCCGGGAACCACCTTACATTGGGAAATGTGCACAGTTTCAAGACCAGGCTTTACTGTATGAGCCTGAGTCCTCCTTAGCGTCCCATGACTGCCTTTCAGAAACATCAGGCCCGCTATCACCACACAGCTATTTGTCAGGCACTGCTTTCCCCACTGCTCTGCCATCATTCCCACCTCTGGCCCTCTGCAGCTCCCCGAGCATCACTCAGCTCACATCAATGCTGGCATACAGCAGGGAATGCTGCCCTGGAACTCCTGGCTGAGAGTCCCAGTGAAGTTTGCACCTTTTGACATGTGTGGAAGTCCTTCTCTGGCATTTGAATTCAGAAGAAAAGCTCTTTAATACTCTAGATCTCTCAGTGACTAAGCCTGCTCCTCATCCCTCAACTACTCACTATACATTTGGCATCGTTAGTTACATTGGTGCTAACCATACTGAGGATCTGGAAGAGCTGGACAGCTGTGAGCATTTGCATAATGCATGATATGCCTCCAGCAGCGCCTTACTCCTTTGCTCTCTCACAGCAATAGAAAGGATGTCTGGGTTTAGTTCTTTTCCCCTTCTTTCCCTTTCTTTCTATGGTCTTATTAGCCTCTCTGGAGGCCAGCACTATGAGGTATGCTCCCTTAAAGCACACACACCCACACACCTCACTCATTGCTACTTGTCTGTACTGCCAGTGCCTGAGGCTATCCTGAGGACTATTTCTCTGACAGGGTGTTTAATGCAATTCTACGTATTTCATTCTCATTTAAAGAAAAGAAACCCCGCTGTCTACTTCATTTTTTCAGGCGTACCACGACCCTTTTCTGCTATTTTTGTATTAAACTGGCCCTTTTAAAAGTCTGCCTTTTAAGCAATAAAGAGCGTTTAATTTTATTATATAATTTTATATTTTTTTTAGCACCAGTGGTACTGTCATTGCCTGTGGCCACCTCTAGGGCTGCCCTTTTTCCAAGCCTGGGACTTGAGGCATCCTGCTGCCATGGTCAGTGCAGCTATCTTTAGCTTTCTATAAGACTACTGTTGCTGCTCTGTGTCACGGCCTGTGACAGTTTTCTCTGTTGTTACAAGTGTTCAGCCTTTTAAAGGTTATTTTTAGGATGATAACCTTTGAGATGAACCTTCCCATTTAATCTCACTAAGTGTCCCAGGTTTGTAAACGACTGTTGGGAATAGTCAGGTCTGTGAAAGCTTAAATAAAATTATCTTCGTCTCTCGTCTTCAGTTCTCTATATCATCTCTCCTGTACATATGCATATACATATGAATGCATGTCTGTGCCTATACTTCCATAGATGGGAAGGTATTGATGGGGCAAGAAATACGTCTTTGAATGTCTGAAATTCTGTTACTTTCTTTTATTAAAACAAGCACATACAAGCAGTCTCCTTAAGACCTGTCAAACCAAGGAAAATTACTGAAAGCAAATAAATGAAACGAGGAAATAAAAATCAAAATGAGTTAAAAACAAAACTTAAGGTGTTCTCACACTGGGATAGCTCTGCTCACTTTGGACACTGCCAAATTTATACTGCTATGAATTAAAAACAGATGATAATATTAATAAAATTTATTCCATCTTGTGCCTTTGGGAGGTATTTTAGAACTTCCTTTGCTGCTCAGAGGCAGGCTCTTGTTCTCACCGGTACAGCACAATCTATATTTACATTTAAGAAGGGCACAGCATTCCTAACCCAGTACCTCACAACACTTTCAATACTTTCTTGCAGCACAAATGGCTCTCTGAATACCACTGAAAGTTTTAAACATTCAACAAATACTGTGTGAGATCTGCAAGGTGACCGTGTTCATCCAGTTTTGAAAGAATTACTCCAAATGTCAATTATAATCTATTGTTATTTACTGTATTTTTATTGTCATACATATCTATTTCTTGTAGTATTTCTATGTAAATCCCTGTGATACCCACCATTAAGCACACTTCTGACCTTCTACCTTAGCAGATTTGTACAATGCTAGTTGAGGTATCCTTAAAAATTACACGACTATCCATGGCATATACTGTTTAAAATTTAATTTTGCTTTAGAATTGTGTTCCCATGCTTTTTCTTATTTGTCCTTGTAGCCTGCAGCTGATATAAAACTTCATCCCTGGTATTGCCACTAACTACTTATATTAGCCATTGCACATTTCTGCAGAGCACTTTTGTGTGACATAAACAGTAAGAAAAATGTGAAAAAAATAAGGAGAATGGAGAAATAAATGAACATACATAGAATTCATTCTGCTCTGTCATAATGCTGTTAGTATACAAATATACGCATTCACATTTTTTATGAAAATATTTGTAAAACCTTAAAAATGTATAAATCTAATCTAAGATGCTTTTGTCAATATTGTATACTACTTACCTCCATAAGATTTTTTGATCAATCTGAAAACAGAAATAATATGCAGTAACTCACCTAGCCACTGAGTTATCAAGTGGGGTGAAAGAAAAGCAACCAAATCTAGCATAATATTAAGAATCCAAATGTGGAATTTGGACAGCTGCGTTGCTGCAGCCTATGATTGTTGATGATAAATGGATTCTGAAATAAAGTGTAGTTGCAGAGTTTCAGACCAAATTCCCACTCAAGAGGATGTTCATTCCTATGTCCTCCTTTTTATCCAAACGAAAGTCACAAAGCTCAGATACAATGGTAGACCCATGACTGGGTCATCCTTTTTTTTTTCAGGAGCAGAATCAAGGAACTGAGCAGAACTGACTGAAACCTTACAGCATGATGTGGTGCAAGAATAATCAAGTATAAGGATGGAGGAAGGCAGGATACCCTGAAGCATAAGCTTCAGTAGTTTTGCATAAGCTAACTGCAAAACCTCACCCTGAATTCCAAGAAATCAGGCCCATATTACAAATTGAGCATCACTCTAATTCATTGCTAAACAATCATTTCGGCATCAAGTGATGTTACATTGTTGATTGCACTCTCTTGTCTTTTTTTCTCAAGTCAGAAGTCTACCCACATCTCTTCTAATAGAGTTTACCATTACATAGTGTTTACAAGGCTATCTGTGTCACCCAGCATTGCCCCAGCTCTTTTATGTGGCAGCAAAACTGGACATGAGCCTATTTAGTATCACTGATTCTTTACAAATTCCTTTCAACCTTCCTTTAAAACCCTTTTTCTCATTTAGATATTCCAGTTCAAGGATCATGCAGCTCTTTTATCAGAATGCATTATTTGTCTTGGGTATTTTGTTGACAGGAAGTTTAAGCTTCACCATCTCCTCTTACAAAGATTTTGCTAAGCTTTGAAATTGATAGTCAGTGGAGTGAAGTGGTGAATCTGCCGTCACCCATGGTGTTCAGATCACTGACTGGAACATTTTGACTGACATTATTAAAAAGAAATATAGCTTCAATCTCTTTTATTTTCAGTTTCTTTGCCTTCAGTGATGTATGAAATTTCTTTTAGGTTATTACAAATTTCCATCAATTTTTTCTTCACTTGTCATAGTAAAGCAGACCTCTCTATTGTATCGCTATTTTCACTAGTGAAAGAGCATGAAGTTCAAATAGGGAGAAATCTTTGCCTGGGTTTGGGAGCAAGATATATTAGGTGCAGTGGGACTTTACCTACTTGGTCATACCAAAGTCAGAGGGGTGGGTTACAGTGGGGATTTAGCTTCTGAGGTCTTCTAGACAACATGCCAGTTACTGTAGTGCAGTTTCTATGGAACTGTTTGCCAGAAGTTTTTCTATGTTTTCTGACCACATGGACTCTGTTCTAGTTTGGGATGGTAAAGTAGCACGTTAGCCTGAGAAAAATTCTAGAACAGCAGTTCTGAGATGGGTAAGAGAAAAAAATGAATAGGGATTTGTAACCACTTTAGAAAAGAAACAGAAGTGATGTGAACAGTACTGAGATGCTGTTCCTCAAGTACTCAATTTTTTAATTTGTTACTCAGCCACTTCTACCAAACTCCACATGACTGACATTAGCCCGTGGTCCCTGTGCTTTAAATCTCCAGCAAGGTTTCTTCTAAGTTCAAACATTGCACATGGCATGACCACTAACCAGTAGTCCAGAAGATTACCAATTCCCCAGTGATTACCAAATTACTATGCTGGTATGAAAGGCAAATTTAGTTCATTGCAGAAATCTAAGAAAACTGAGGATGTAGTCAAAGGGTGGATTTCTTTCTCCGAAGACAACGTATGAATAAATACTATTATCCATTATTGAATTATTTGAATACTCTTTGGTGCAGCATTTAATTAGTCATTTTTCTTTCCTTTTTATTTTCAGTAGATACAAGTTAATTGTGTACTGATGAAGGTCACTTCATAATGTAACCAGGTTCCTTTCCTTCTCTATTCAATCCATTATTTCTTGCCTGTCAAGATTTTTATAAGCTTGCTAATTTTTCCTAAGCATCATTCTACATGTTAACTTAAAGATTTAATAAGGACAAACAAGGTATGTCCGAGTTAGCATTTTCAAACATAACTTTGCATTCCAGGTTCAGCAGATACTATGAAAATAGACCACAGTGCATGTGAGGGGGTCTAGAGCACTTAACATGATCAAAATAAAAAGAACTACAGCTACATCTGTCCATCTCCAAGGAGGAATAGTGATAGCGAATGCAGCTGCACTTTGAACTGTACCAAAATAAAAAAAATAAAATTAAATTAAAAAAAACCAAAAAACAGAACCAAACAGAAAACCCCAAACCAAATCAAAGCCCCCCTTAGTGTGTGCAGTTAACAGACTGAAAGTATTTAAAGAAACCTTGTGATTATTGTTTATGAATGTATCTTTTCATATTCTGCGTTATTTTACATTGTCTTTTTCATAAAGATGTTTATGTTCTAATTCAGAACACTAAATGTTGAAATATCATTATTTCCCAGATATAGATATTTCATATATCACTCAGATTTGTCCTCCATTATTCTGGTCCTTATGGGTGTACATAAACCCTTCTGACATTTTAGGCATGGCTTATAGCATTAGCTTGACATATATTACAACCTTTGAGATACTGGGATCATTGTGGCTTTTCCCAGACCTACTGGAGAAGACAATTCAATTCAGTTGCTTACGCTGAAGTATCCACTGCTGTTTGAGATGCCCTAGGGTGTCTGGAAGACGTCCACCACAACATAGGACCTTTAGGAGACTGATGATCATCTGCAACAGTTGCTAGGGGCAAGTTAGGGTACGTGGAGACATCTCAAAATAACCAGATGTATGACATTGACATAAAATTACCTCTGGGCAGCTAAGTTAATTTTATGTCTGAGTTCATGGGACTTGAACCACCTGGTTTTAGACACCCATCAGAGATGCCTAGGGTAAGAGTTTAGTCTCATTAGACTCCCCACGGCAGCATTAGATTGCCTAAACATCAATTTTTAATGACTTTTCATATATCTTGTGGAAACTGAGACAGCTCCTCAGTTGGGATTCACAGACTTGACAAAAGCTCTGTGGGACACTCCTCCATGGGAAAGAGTCTAGGCAGGCTGCTTAAAGGCAGATAAAGTGGTTAAAGCAGCTACGTTAGACAGCTGAATTTCACCTCTTGCACAGTAGATGAAAGAGACATAGCTTGATTCTAGACATGGAAGTTGAGAAACCATTTGAGATGTCTTCAGGGAACTAGTTGGCCTCCAGCTGCTAATCCTGAAGGTATATTTTTCTTCTAAGCCTAGTGTCAGATCTGTTTGTACTTTCTATCTATCCTATCTGTAGTATGACATTTGAAACTCCACAACTAAGCAGGGGCATCCAAGCCAAGCCCCTAGGCTCTGAGGGTGGTATTTGGTTGCCTTAAAACAAGTGATTAACACACTTTAACTCTGGATAATTACTTGGTGGAACTCAACCGGTTTTCTTGTGAGGTTATGTGAAAGCAATAAAGGATGTAAACTGGGGTGAGAGGAAAATTAATTAGGTCCTCTTATGATTTCCCTGATTTTTTGTTTTGCTTGGTTTTATTTTGTTGTTGTCGTTGTTTTTTACCTTCTTTTGTCCTTTCATATGTGACAGAGAAGGAAAAATTGCTGGTTTGGCCCTCAGTTTGTATTCAGGACTTTCTCTGATGATGATAGGTTAAATAAAATGAAGACAAAAATAACTGTATAATAAAATTTAAGGTATTTCTGCCCTAACTGGATGTTTCTGATGGTCACTGAAAACTTAAAGCTGTTTAAATTGGACACAAAATATCTCCAAGTAAGAATTCATAATGTACTTAGCCTTGGTGACATGTGTGACACTCAGTTTGTACAGATTCAAATATGACTGACAAACTGGAAGTCTAGAAGTCCTGAAGTCTTGCAACCCATACCCAGAAAGCTTCAGTATGTGCCTTTGAAATCTGGAGAAGTATTGTTATGACGTATAGTTCATGTGACATATCAACCCATTTTGACCACTGCTTAAACACTATGCAAGGTCTAAAATTGTGTAAGATCAAGTTGATCCTTTTTATAGACCTGGCATATTCAAATTAATCTAGAGACTTTACGGAAAAAAGAAGAAAAAACCAAACCCTGAATAGAAACTCATATTTCATTATCCTAACTGCCAGGAGTGTGCCCTGAAACATTCTATCGGCTGACCAATAAATGCCCTCAGGAAACATTATTTATTTATGTGGTTTTGCAAAGAAAAATATTTTGAAAGTTTATGTGGGATAATTCTGAATCCAGCAAAATGCATCAATAAACTTCTAATTAGAACACAGGCATTCTCCCCTCAGGGTGACAGAAATCTATCCACTACTATTTCAAAACTTGTAATTAGGGTGCTTAGGATCCCACATAAAATGGGAAAATGGATGATGGATGAGAAAACAGAAGCTAGAAATCCTTTTATTTTCCTAATGGTAAAATGCGTTTTTGCATTGCAACATGGGACTCCAGAAAAAAAGGGTAAAAAGAAAAGATGGGTAGAGAGGCAGACCTGATCTAGGAAATCCTTTTAACTGACATATCAGTGCAAAAGAGGTCTTGATGATAAAATCCTGCCAGTGTATCTGTAAACAATCTGCAATATATGAAGCATTATAATCATGTAAAGTACAACAGACAGTACAAAAACATCATGAGCAAAAAGTGTTTGCAGTATATCCCTGGGGAGCAAAAGAATATTTGGGCAAAAAGCATCTGGAGACTATCTATGAGTATAGTCAAGGGAGGTTTTAAAAAGGTTGCAAAAGATGTCCCAGGTTCAAAATGCTTCTTGTTTCTGATAAGTTACCACCCTCAAGTGGGAAGATGCATATGGTAGAAGACACTTCTACAAGTATTTCAAAAGTGGAGGGTGTGAAAATGATAAGTACAAAAGGGAAACAACAGGTTTGAATTGGTTTGAATTGCAATTATTTTGAATTGCAACCCTCAAGTAGATTGTACTGAAGTAACTTCCATGTTAGAAATTGTCTCCCCTCACCATTCACACTCAATGTGTTACAAGGACTGGGAACTAAGACAAAATGCTAACAAATATTTTCCTGTTACTCATCATATACCCATTCTAACATTAGCATGAAGACTCTGGGGGATATTACTGGACTTCAGGACTGTGACATAGGTAGCGGCCTTGTCATGTTTTCAAGCGCTGCTTTGTTCTCAGAATGCTCATGAGACAAATGGGACAGTAGTCTCCAGGAGTGCAGCGCAGGCTTCAGAAGATCTCCTCTATCTTTTGTACACTGAGCTTCTTGAAAATATCAGAGGGGGCATTCTTCCTGCTTGCCAGTTTTTAAAATAGACCTGTAGCTATAATTAATTAGTTGAAGTTCATTTTTCCATTCATTTAAAGACAAAAAGCCTGGAGGTCCACATTACACTGTCCTCATCCACACAAAATGCTTCTTAAGAATTAAAGATTAACATGAATATTCATGATAGTTTAATAGTTCCTCATCCCTGCTTGAAGGTACACAATATATTGTGTCTTTCTCAGGGTGGAGTGGCAGAGATAATGACTGTTCTCTGCTTTCTCTTTCAGCCATTACCTCTGTTGTTGACAGCTTCTGGAGTGACTTATGATTTGGTTGTTGCTGTGACTCCTTCGGGATAAAGACCTTTCGAGTTCTGACCATATTGTGGCCCACTCGCACAGCCTTTTGAAACAAATGCTTCATCTCAGGCACTGACTAGAGTCAGGTTCTTCCTTCTGTCTCTGAGTTTCATTACTCCCCAATAATTCTTGACAGTTTTTGCAGACTTCTCTGCACCGTTTTGAACACACCTGCAGTTCCTGAAGCTCAAAGCAATATTTGTCCCAATCATTTCCTGCCTCATGAGGCAATGGAGTCTTGAGAGTTACTCAGCTGACCCAATAGAGGTTTCTGGTGAATGATGTCAGGACTCTATTGAATGTGGGGGCTAGATCTTCATTCACTACAGTGAGAGCTTAGACATTTCACTGAATCTGGAGTTAAACACCATTCATTGTACAATGCCTCTGAATGCAGAAACTAAAATCACACATGCCAATCACTGCCGTATTTCACAGCAAGCAGATATTTCATTTGCTATGTGAACAAGGGATGGGAAAGACCCCAGCTGGATGGGATTCAGTCACCTAAACATGGGCATGAAATACGTCTTTCAGTACTGCAGTGTGTCCTCTGGCTGCCAGGCCAGGGTGGTGTGTCTTTCCTGTAAGACTATCCATTCAGATATTTATAGACATTAATAAAATCCTGTCTGAGTCTTCTCCAGGCTGAACAGCCCCAGGTATCTCAGTATTTCCTCATGGAGAGGAGAGGTAAGGGAAGGGAACTTGACCTGCTTGCATTACTTAATGCTGCCCAGTATAATACCTTATTTACTGCAAGGACACATTGTTGTCTCATGTTCAACTTGGCGTCCACCCGAGGGCCTTTCTGAAAAGCTGCTTGCCAACCAGGTGGCCCCCAGTGTGTACTGGTACTTTGGATTGTTCCTCCTCATCTGCAGAGCTCTGCACTTCTTGCTGAACTTCATGATGTCCTCGTGAACTCATTTCTCCAGCCTCTCAAAGACCCTCTGGAGTGCAGCATGACCCTCTGAAGTATCAGCCACTCCTCCTGGTTTTGTGTCATCAGCATGCTTGGTGGGGATACACTCTGGCGCATCATCCAGGTCATTAATGAAGATATTTAAGGAGGACTGGACCCAGCGTTGACCTCTGGCATACACTGCTAGCTACTAGTCTCCAAGTAGACATTCTGCTGCTGATATCCCACTTAGGTAAGCATTTAAGGATGAGATGAAAAGATGAAATGTCCCCTGAAGTGGCCAGTCCCTATCCATACACCAGGAAGGAGTATAGAGTGACAGGAAAAATACACAACAAAACAGACCTAGGGTAACTAGCTACATTGTAGCTCACGACAGATGAGCAACTTCCACCTCTGTGTGTCCACAAGTACGTAACCATGTGAGCGTACATGTCTTCAAGACCATGAGTGTCTGAATACACTGGTTTAGTACAATGAAGAGCATATTGCTGGAGGACAGCTAATAGATGGACAATAATCACTCATTCTTAACCTTATTTTCCCACTTTTATTTTCCTTTTTTTCTCAGATGGGAATTTCTGTCTTAGGCATTTTCCCCAACTTTCCTGAAGTGGGTCCTATGTTCTGAACTCTTCAAGAAATGATTTTTCCATTCACCCAAGTATGCTGGAGTTCTTGTAATGTATCATCTGTTAGTTTCATTAGTGCTGTTTATTTTCTCTTCCAGCTCTTACCTCACCAAACAATTAGCCATCAAGATACTGTGCCACTTAACATTCCTTTTTCAAATAGTTTTTAGTTAGCTTTCTTTCTACATGATAGCACAATCACATGGATTGTGAGTCCTGAGAGTGAGAATACATTTTAAAGAATAAAGTTTAATGAAATGCAGTGGAAAGCGTGCATGACTCAGATCCACATATCTACTGCTTCTCCTTACTTAGATTTTTCAGTTTGTCCAAAAAAAAAAAAGTCTGCCTGGTAAATGTGCTTATAAATTCATGCTGTGCACTGTAGCATGCTTTGAGGGTCTCATTCACCTCCATGTTAGTGTACATAGTCCAACTGATGCAAAATAACGTGAAATCAGGCCTGCAAGTCCTCAGTAATTAGTTAGGTATCATTTCTATTTCATAATATTGACTGGGCATTTGGAAGAATGAGAATCTTGCACTCTAGCACCAGGCAATACTTCTGAAGAAGCCAGATTTCCTGCAATATTCTTGGCTTTTGTAAATTGGGGAGAGTCTATGAAGATGAGGTGATTTGTCTCACATGAAGTTTGGCTTATGAAACACAATTCTTATCTGATAATCAACAGTCATGGTGCCCAAGAACACACAACATTAGACCTCTTTCTCCTACAGATATATCATGTATGCAATAAGCAGTTTCTAAGAAAAACACATTGCTTTCCACATGTTTTACATGATTTACAGCCCCTACCAACAGGATTATTGTCATGAAGATGGCAAACTGGATTGTCCCTATGGGTATCTACTGGTATGTCTTGAATATCCTTTATGACTGCCACACACAATCTGTGCTCAACTTCTCTGCTCCTGATTTTCTGCAGATGCTGCATATGAGATGCTAAAATCAATTTTATTCTTATTTCTATTCAACTTTTCTGAATATTTTTGAGATGAGACAGGAGATGTCATCACTTCCTTTAGGAGGAGAGATATTTTAGCTGGTGAAAACATTCAACTTTTCCCTTCATCTTCTCCAAAATACAACTTAAAATATTCTTCAAAGCATTATTTCAGTGACTTTTATTGTGACCTTCCATCCTTTACTCCATCTGTGTGCTAAGTGGAGACAGGAGTAAATTTTAACAGATGGGAAATCTGTTCAAAAACTAAGAGTCTGCAGGGCTGGATGCAGCAGCAAGATGTGTCTGAGAAAGGTGGGATTCCTCTTCGAAATTTTCTTGAAGGTGCTATAGGCTTAGAATGAAGCAAGGCAATAGAAGGGGACAGGAGTACAGTACAACTGCAGATACCCACACATGGACATGTATTTACAGCATAACGCAGGTTCACTGTAAACTCATAGTACTAAGCTTGCTCCTTTTTGCCTCATGAAAAAAATGCTTTTCATCAATCACATACAAACCATCACGTCTTCATACTTCTGGGTATTACTGTTTAACTGCATAGTACAGTCTTGCCCTGATAAGGGGAGGAGAAAAACGTCGCCACCAAGGATGTTCTTAGCAATAACTGCTGGTGATCTCACATGAAAAGAGGGGAAGATTTATATTATCTAGGGAACTGAATATAACAAGTACAATCAACACAGAGCTAGGCAAGCCACAGCCAGAAACAAGTCCCAGAAGAGTGCCTAGCAGGCAGCCAGTGCCACACAGCTCCATAAGAGGGACTAGTCAAGTGGCAAGCAGTGACTTGCAGCTTAACTTGCAGCTTTAGCAGGGGCTGGTGGTGCCCTAGGCCCTTATCGCCTACACCAGGCAGCTCTGAATCTCACCTTGTTCAAGCCTGGGGATAGCTGTCCTACCAGGACAACTTGTAGTGAGCAATAAAAGCTGTTCAGATGAAAGGTTTTTCATTCCCAAAGTCCACTGTCTCAGTGACACTGGCTGTCTCTCCTCATCCCCTTTGCACTGGGATTGTGGCCCCAAATTATCCTTGGGTGGAATATGTTCCCAACCAGCACAAGAAACCTTCACTTTTAATTAATGTTTTAAAATTCAGCTCTATTCTGCAAAGTAGCTATGTAAAAATGTCACCTTCTAACTCATCAGATTTGTCACTTTAATGTGTTCAGAAGCAGATCTGTTCACTTTTAACGACAAAAGCAAGTTTTTACTACTTTCTGCCTGTGTTAACTCTATGAAGCCAATGCAGCTAAAACATTGGGCTAGATTTTATTTCTTCTGAGCTGTGCAAGAGCCATTTATTAACATCCAGTCATGAAGCCAATTGCCAACTCTAATTTGCAATTTCTAATTACAATCTTAGATCCACAGAGCCACTGGAGGCAGTAGATGAACAAATTTCAAGGTAAGATTTATTTACAGACAATGTTCTCAATAAAGTCATGATTCGAACAGTGTGAGTTATGATAAAGCGGTAAAAAGGAGTCTAGCTCCAGAATTACTTTGGATCTACAAGGCTGATAACTGTCATATTTTTTTATCAGTAGAACATTGGAAAGACTTTAAGAAATAGGAGGGAGCACTGCCATAGCACTTCACACTTTTAGTGATTTTCTTTTTAGAAGTATTGAACCAGCCTTTTATTTTTGAGTGGTGACATGCTAAAAAGTCAGTGTGAACAGGGAATGTAAACTGGCACTTTCCTCTGGAGTCTAGAGTTGGGACAAACTTTCAGATTTCAAAAGCAGGTTGAGTCTTCTCTGTGCAACATGTCTTTTCCAAACCTTTCTTTCTTCCCTACTCCTTTTGGTGAGCTTGCAAAATACACACCCAGTCATGGAGTAGCTGGAAATCAGTGACATCTCTGGCACTGCTTTTGCTGCTCTGCCCAGTGTCTTAGCAAATTTCCTTCAATTAATAATTCGGAAAATCTGAGGGGCTCAGGGTAGGTGAATGCTGACACAAGACTGCAACACATAAATACAGGGAAGCATTCCTTTAATGGGGCAGGAAGACTGAAAACTAACAGGAGATAGCAAGAATAAAGTGTGAGATAGGGCTGGCTGAATACAATGAATCCCAGACTCACATAGCCTAATCTCCCTTAAATCTCTGTGCCTTTTGCCTATTACCCAGTGGCCAGCTTTGGGCTTTAAGAGGCCTTTGGATTATGAAACAAAGCCCACAAAATGCCATGTTTGTACTATTTCCTATTAATGCCTGTGAACATTCATATTAAAAAGTCCATTTCACGGTGTTGAGATATTTCTTTGCATAAAGATATATATATACATGTATATAACCTGTTTTGGAAGATCAGGATTGTGAGTAGTAAACAAATGACATTGTAAACATTGACAACATTGAGCTCACTAATGCTCTAGTAACGCTGGCATGGTTGTATTTTTTTGTAAAACAGAAGTCTGTGCAAAACTTCTTTTTTTGCACTGGGGAGGAATCTTTCTTCTTACGTGCAATATAGCTTTCCTTTTCCCATTCAGCATTTTTTCTGGCACTAAGCTGTTATCGCCCTTTGAATCATATCAGTAGATAAAAATATGAACACTGCAAGGTAACTCAGTGTTATTAAAAAAATCCTAGGGTCCAAAAGTCCCATTTATTTTCATCTTAAGATTTTATATTCTATATTATTTTAAGGCCACTTTTATGAAAGTGTCAACCAAGTGATGCTGTAATCAAGTGATTGTCAGGTCCTTTTTTATGATGCTTTCTATTTGTCATTTTAACAGTAAGAAAGTTATTCTCTGCAAAAAGTCGGCATATGGGAAAGTTTTAATTTTATAGAGTTCTTTTACCCTGCTTAGAAGGAGTATTCTGTTCTGAGGTTTTGGAGCTCTAGGCAACACCAAAGGTGTCACAATTACAATGATCTTCTGTACTTGTAGAATATAAAGGTGATTTGATTCATAATCCCTTTCACTTTGATGAAACCACTGGGAAGTGCTGTTCAGCATGAATCGTAAATCAGGGAGTTAAAGAAAAAGGTAAAGAACGTGGGAGACTGGACTAATGCAAAGAAAAGAAGAGCGGGCATAAAAGTCTCATACTGAATAAGAAAGGACCCTTTGCTGCATTTGATTCTCATCATAACTTGGGGTTAAGAATCTGCTTACTCTTGTGGTGGGATGGCTTGAAGCAGCGCCCAGTAGACCATGGGTATTTTTTCCATTTAAATTCTATGGGTGATGGATTACATTCTTATCGAGCAGAGGGTATGATTTATTAGGGACTACAAAATTTATACAACCCCAGGTTTGTACATTCATTACTTGAACTAAATGAGCAAGGAAAATAATGCCATTCTGTTTACAGCTATTACAAAGCAGAAATGTGCAAACCTTGAAAAAGTGTCTCATATCTCCCACTTTGTCCAGGTAAAGAGTGTTTCTTCTAGCTTTATAGACAGAACTTTTATTTCCATGTATTATAGCTGAATGAGAAGACTTTCCAGAACATACAAATGAAAGCCTTCATTCCTAAAACATTTTTATTCTATTTTTTGTTTTGCTAATTACATGATTTTGGTGTTAATGGTTTCTCTCAGCTAAAAAGTGGCAATAATTTTAAACCAATCTGAGAAACATTTTTGTTTTAAAAAAGACAGATACCATGTGGTTGTTCACAGATGTTGAGAAGGTCAGTAACCACAGAATTCAGGGGGCCCCCTTTCGCTTACAAACACACTTACAACCAGGCTATAAAATCAATTTTCTCTTGTCTTTTCTTTTGGCCCAGAGCTCTTGCATTTGTGGCTGAGGATGGCTCAGCTTTACCAGGGAAGAGGGCTAGTGCCCCACTCTGTGCTGTCCCGGAAACCAAATTTCTTTGAGGGGCTTAACTTTCACAGAGTCAGGGCTGCATATGACCTGTCTTGATTACTTTTCTAGAATTCTCTCAAGTCCATGACTTTGCAACGCGGACAGTCAGAACAACCAAAAGGGACAATGAGCAACCGCAAGAAATAAGTGCTCAAGCTCTTACACTATTTCTAATCCCTGCCCCCTCGGCAGCACAGTCATTTCATGCAGGATTTTTGACACTGGTATAAGGACTGTGAGTGTTTAGAGAGACACAAGGGAGCCAGTCTTCAAAACTACTCAACAAAAGTCCAATTAAATTTCTTGACAGCTGTTAAACCAGCTCAGAACAGTTTTGAATACACTTATTCATCTGGGAATCAACTAATATAATGATGAAGGAAATGTAACAATGTATTTGTTTTGCAAACCATGTTTTTAACAGCAAATGACACAGACAGACAACAGTGTTCCTGTTGCATGAATTGATGAGAGTTAGGTGTTTATGGCAAGTGACAAGCCAGAAAGTACAAGCTTCATTTCCCACAGACTTGGCTGGGCCTGCAAGGCTAAATATAAAATTGTTTTCGTTCAATCAACATCCAGCAGCAGTCAGAAATTGAATTCTACAAAAGATTTCTTTGGATTCCATAAGCTTTAGGTACCCTCAAGTGCTACATTAAGAAGGTAGCCACAGGAAGAAATTCTGCCAAAAATAGAAGGATAAAGCAATTCATCCTTAGGCTGGAGATATTTATATTTATTGGCTTAATTAGATACACCCTTATTACAGTAATTAATGCAAAATTATCCGGAAGTTCTAGAACTCTAGTGGAATCTTTGCACCTTCAGAAGAAAAAGCCAACAAACAAAAAATCCCAAAACAAAACTTATTTCTACATACGTAATGCTACATGTTCCCCTTTGTCTACATGTCCCCAGATTTTGGCTAAGTACTTCTCTATTGCCTCCTCTGCCACATATCTCTTTATTTGCATCAGACAATTCTAATGATCACA
Source organism: Lathamus discolor (assembly GCF_037157495.1). Taxonomy (NCBI): domain Eukaryota; kingdom Metazoa; phylum Chordata; class Aves; order Psittaciformes; family Psittacidae; genus Lathamus; species Lathamus discolor. Next base: position 104,198,385 of record NC_088887.1, read on the forward strand.
TATAAAACAATTCTAATAATCACAACTAAAAGGCCATGGGGTGACAAGTGGATTTGGTAGGTGAGTGTATCACTTTCATGGCATGAGAAGACCAAAGGAAACATTTCTATTTCTGGCATGGACCACATCATGAAATGTTTGGCTGCATCTTCCATTTTAATCCCCCAACAATGGCTTTACTTCTTCATTTAGAAGAGAAAGAAATCTATCCTCAGAACTCTCTTTGAAGAAGGCTTTATTGTCTTTCTCATAACCCCCTCTCCCAGTTGCTCTACTTGAGGCTAGGAGGCCAGCCGGAACTTCATGTGGGGATGGGGTGTGTAAAGATCTGTCTTGCCTTTCTATTGCTAATCCAGAAGGCAGGTGTATCCCTGCAGTTTCAGACACAGAAAGACTGCCAAAGCCTGAAATTAGTCCAATAACCAGGCCCCTAGTCAATGACCTGCTGAAACACCCTCCTTGTGCAAATCAGCAGCCAGCTGGTGAGGAAATCTGTGAGCATTAGTGGGACTCTGGAGTTATCACCTTCTGTGATAGCAGGGAGATGAATTATGGGGTGGGGATGCAGTTCTTTGCACTGATTTTATCTTGGAAATCTCCTGTGGAAGATAATCGTTTGAGAATAACACAGTAAAACAGACATTCTGATGAAGTGAACTTATAAAGACAGCTTGACTGGAAGGTAAACATTATCTGACATTTTTTTCAATGTGAATTTTTGGAGAACAGTAAAATTTAAAGGCTTGGAAACTGTATTTCTCTTGGTATATTATAAGTAGAGCATATATATAAAACCAGGCCATGAGTATTTTCCAGTCATGCTTCCATCTTACTCTAATACTCCATTTCTGTCCCTGCAAAAGCTCTTCAAGAGTCAAGCTCATGGGAATATTTGCCTCTCTACTTTGATTCTCCATAAAGATACATATTAATGTCAGTAGTGATGATGGTTTTTTCATAGTATAGACACCTGTTCACTAGAAACTGGACTGGAACCAGCAGACAGCAGTCGTGATTTCCAACCAGTTCAGTTCTGAACAGTATTCAAGTCAGTGACACAAAATGAAAAGCTCAGTCACCCATAACCAATCACCCAAAACATACATTCTCCCTGAATATATTGAATTCTTCAACACTAATTTAAATAGGTTCATTAAAAAATGTATTCAAGGGCCCTGGAGTTTTAGCCTCTGATGCTTTTCATGTAGGCCAAAGAGTACTTGTTCTACAGCATTGAAGGAGGATTAATCAGCAAATTGGCTGCAACTTCCTTCAGAAACAGAATGCTGATTTTTAACTACTGTATTTTAATGGTAACTCTGAGCCTGAAACTTCATTTTGTGGCGTTCAGCATGTGACTCATGTTCTCTTATAACTTTGAATTATGCATTTCATCTCTTCTTCTGATTCTAGTTTTTACCCACAAAGAGCTCAGTTGCTCCCAAATAAAACCAACTGGCATGTTTCTAAGGCTCATTTGGTTTCATTTCTCATTATTCATCAGGACTGAGAGACTTGAAGTCAAGACCCAGACTGAGTACTTGTGCCTGACTGAGCACTTCTCACAGCCTCACCAACTACCCTGCCAAGTCAACTGTTTCAGATTCTTCCACTTTCTCTCTCCAGTTTTTGCTTCATTTTTGAGACTTCTGAAGCTTTGCTTTCTTCGTAGTGGAGTAACTGTGGCTTTTGAATGTTTATCCACCTGGAAACCTACCTGCTGATTTACTGTGTTGCCTGTTTGTGCTGTCTTATTGGTGCATAAAAAAGCAATCGTGACCCAGGTTAGGAAAGACTTGCATGCAAATCTTGGGCAGGCAAATTACTCCAATATTTTAGTTGCCTAATGTATTCCCTTTCTTACTATTTGTAGGGTCATTGGATAGTTCAGTTTGCAAGTGACTATGTTTTTTCTAGAACAACCTCCTGCACCTAGCAGGGTCAGCTTCAAGCTCAGCGTAGTCCCACCACACACCACTTTGAAGACTCTGGCTCCATTCTCACCGTACGTGCTAGGAGGCTGATGCTGGATGCCCCCAGGCTGCATCCTCTCCAGGATGAACAAGCCCAGGTCCCTCCACTTCTTCTAGGACAAGTGTCCTTCCCCCTCCCATTGTAGTGGCCTCTACTGAGCTCTACTGAACTTCTTCCAGTTTATCAATGTCTCTCATGAACTGCAGAGCCCAGACTGGATATAGTAGCCTAGATATAGCATAACAAGTGCTGAGCAGATGGAGTAATCGTTTCCCTTGCTCTGCTGGCTCTGCTTCTATTCGTCAAGGCCAGGATACCATTGTCCCTCATTGCTGCCAGGCTTACTGCTGGTTCATGCCCAGCTCACCATCTACTAAACCTAAAGAGCATCTACAGCAGAGCTGTCCCACAGCAGAACCAGTCCATCCCCAGCCTGTGCTGGTGCCACTGCTTCTCCCTGCTTAGGGGCAGGACTTTGCATTTTTCCTTACCAGATTTCATGAGGTTATTGTTGGCTGTTTCTCCCAGCAGCCTGGGTCCCTCTGAACACAGCCCTGCCTTTGAGCATGTTGACTGCACCCATGCCTGGGTGTCAGCTGCAAAACTTCCTCCAGTTTCTTTAGGCAGTCTCTTCTCTCTTTTCACCCCCTCCTTTCTCCTAGATCCCATTTGTTTTCATCATAACTGCTTACTAAGCCCAAGGTGTATTACACTCTGCTCTGCTGTTAGGGCTGGGAAGAAGTCCCCTTTTTTTTTGATCTAGATGACACTCCTTCTTACACAATCCTTTCTCATTCATGACATCCAACCACATGGACCTGGAGAATGTGAATTTCCTCACTGCTGCAACAAGGTGTTTTTCTAACAGCAGTGTAAAACCTTAATCAAGGCTTACAGGAGCAGGGAATGCAACAGTGCACTTTTGTAATGCATCAGTAAAACCAAATGCCATCTTTTTCAGTGCCAGCTGATTAGTCTAATCTCATGCAAAACAGGCAGTAAGTTGTGCCATGAGAGTATTTTCAAACTGGATTCCTTTCTCTGGTATGTAGATAGTTCTTCAAAACTTCCAAAATGCTATTTTTATTTTAATGAGTAAATTTTTTTAGTCATAAGCAGGCGTTTGTAATTTTCATTAATATGTATTTCAAACATTGATAGTTCTCAGATCAGCATGGATAACTGAGGTTCTGACAATTTTAAAAGAGTTGGTCATCCTATGTTTGCTTTATTTTTCTGGTTTATCATACTAATTAAAGGATCATTAATTTTAAACACACTAATATATGCAAAGCTCCCTGTAAACACAGAATTCAAAGCTCAATTACTGTTCCATATTTTGCTGTTCCCCTGTGGAAAAAATAGGGTAAGGGTCACTTTATGGTTCTAAAAATACACAGACAATGTATTTTGCAGCACAAATGGATGTCAGCAAGTATTTATGAATCAAAATAGGGTAATACCAAATAGATGATACTAAAAATGTCAGTGAAAATGTTAAAATGGAAATACACCTCCTATTTGTTTGTCAGCCGAATACTAAACCTAGACTAATGCTTTTCCTTTGCCAACCCTGCCTGTTTTGTTCAGGCCTGTGATTAGCATTAAAGAGGAAATCATGTGTTCTATGTGCCTGTAAATATTCACATAACCCATTTTCCCCAGCTGCTCTTTTGTCACCTGACAGAGATATATGGATGTTCACCTGAAAAGAAAATGCCTGACTGTCATTACTCACGTCTGAACACCAGCTCCAGAGCAGGAGAAGCCAAGGCTCTTGAAATATGCAAGTCAGGGAAAGTTTTGACAAGCCTCCAGGAACTGTAACTCTAAGAGTGGCCTCTTTATGGCAAGGTGTTCCCCTCCAAAAGGCACCAGCTGAAGGGGGAGATCAGTGTCAGGCCCAAGATCTGTCTATGTCGTTTCTCCAGACACCACTGGAGTTGTACTGGCAATGTGAAAACCAAAACTGAAAAGGTAACAACATCTACCAAAGGATACTAAGGACAGTAGTTGGAAGCGTTAAACCAAAATACATTTCTTATTTATTTGTCAGCTCCATATAGAACCAAGTCCACTGCCTCCTTTTTCTAAGCATCACTCAACTCATACATGTTTGAGAACCTGGGGCAAGCAAATTGTTGGAGTTCTCTAGGAAGTAAGGAATTGCAGGCTGATGCTTTTTTAGCTGGTACGTCTTATTTAATCATGTTTAACTTCTCAAGCCTTCATTCAACACCTCATATTCTAACAAAATAGGATTATTGGCCCTAGATGTCAATAGGACTCCCAGACAGTTCCACAGCTAGAGACAGGTTGGGAAATGGAACGGCAGCAACCATCATCTTTGTCTTGTAACTTCTCCTTCGCCACAGTTATGCAGTGCTGCATATTGGCTGTGCCACTTACCTAGCAGATTTCTTTGATGTAATAGTCCTCTGTGCTTTACTTTTTTACAGAACAAATGTTGAAATCCATCAAACAGCTTTGTTTCAATATGCAAGGGTCTGCCTCTCTTTGCGCATTGTCTCTCAATTTGTGCGTTGCTAAAGCACGTATCTAGAGTGGTAAAAACACAGTTTGCACTGCAAGCAGACACACCTACATTAAGGTGAAGATCCCCAGATGCTATCCTAATTGATATTACAACAGTATATGTACAAATGAATAGATGTAAATTTTTAAGGTAGGTTTTGTACAGAAACAATGCTACAGAAGGAGAGATCTCAAGCTCCTAGCAGCTCACAGCAGAACTATTTCATATGCTTACTGGATTTGCTCTTGCAGTAAGTAGTTCAATACATAGAGCACAATAATGTGATCAGCATGAGGAAACTTACTTTGGATGGAGTAAAACCATACCTGTAAAATCTGAGACAGTCCCATCAACCACAGATACACTGCACCCAAGAACCCTGTTTTTCAGCTGTCTGGGTTTTTTCAAATAGAAAATTAACCATATTTATCAGATCCTTTTCCATCTGTAGCATGAATTGGTCTCCTCAGTTTATAGCCTCCTGTAGTGTCATGGTTTAAACTCAGCCACACAGCTCGTTCACTCATTCCCCTCCTTCCTCCCTCTTTTTTTCCTTCTCCCTCCCCCCCCGCCACGGCTCCCGGGGGGATGGGGAGGAGAATCAAGAGAATGTAACTCCCATGGGCTGAGATAAGAACAGTCCAGTAAGTAAGGTATAACACAAATCACTGCTGCTACCACCAGTGATAATAATGATAAGAGAAAATAACAAGGGAAGAGAATATGATACCACCCTCCGAAATGAGCCTGACCCCCAGAAGAGAGCCCGTGCCCTTCCGGGTAACTCCCAGTTACCTCCCTGGGCATGACGTGCTGTGGTATGGAATACCTCTTTCGCTAGCTTGGGTCAGGTGTCCTGTCTCTGCTTCCTCCCAGCTTCCCCTCGTCCCTGGCAGAGCATGAGGCTCACAAAGTCCTTGGTCAGAGTTAATATTACTTAGCAACAACTAAAAACATCGGCGTTATCAGCTCTGTTCCCAGACTGAAAGTCAAAACACAGCGCTGCACCAGCTACTAAGGAGAAAAATGACTGCTACTGCTGAACCCAGGACATGTAGAATTTTATTTTTTCCAAAGAAACTCACTGAGAACTCTTTCTGCTTCAAGAGAAAAAACAAAGAGAAGATGGAGAGAAAAGGACAGGCTGAGCATGCCACAAATCTCTTTGCACTAGGACATTCTCTTATCTTATTGGTTGGAACAAACAATCTAACAAATAATGGCTTTTGTAATCAGAATGCCCAGTGTCGCATTGTAGCCTGGCCTCTCTCTAACAAAGTCACTTAGTGCCCTGTGAGTTAGTTAACCCTTATATAAAATAGGTGCAAAGATACGGATTTTTCAGTCCTCACAGAAAAGCTGTTAGGTATAATTCATGTTTGCCAGACTTTTAACAACATTTACAAGAACATACTTGAGAAAATATTGTTTCTGAATTATCAAAATCATGTTTTCAGTGTTGGGACAGCTAGGATTTGAAACACTTTCAATTACGTAATTTATAATTACAGGGTTTAGGATCTTCAGTCTCCAGTACCAAAGAACCTGATCGCCAGTAATATTTATTGAAGATAGCTGCAAAAAAGGTTCTGTGATGTAGAGAAGGTATTTTATCTTGGTTTTATAAATGGGAGTCTGATTACAGACAGACAGACATGAATCTTCTTGTTGCACACTGAAGAGGAGAAGGCAGAACTGGGAATGGAAATTTAAGGTGGAAGTGATCTCAGCACTTCAAACATTAAATATCCAGTCTAAAATCATCTCTGAGAGAGCAAGAGAGACATCTTCTGAGCACAGTACCTCACACGTTAAGATAGATGGCTGGGGCATGCTGCTCTCTGGAGATGTGTCTCCCCCCTGGTCCTGACAGGAGCTTAACTAGCCTGATCAGGTAGCCTTCTGACAGCTAAAGCCTGAAGTCTTACCTTTAGTACTGCTGCTTCCAAATTGATGATGTGGGTACCTACCCATTGGGCTGCCTCTTTTTGCAACCTAGGTCATTTGTCCAGGGAGCTTATTTCCAAGAAAGGAAGCAGTAGCTGTGGCACAACTGACCATCATGTTCCTTTTTTAAACCAAAACTATTTTGCTGATCAGGATTCAGTATAGCTTTTCACAGAAGAAGCAAATGTTCTTCAACATAACCAAAATAAAATGTCTTTCCTTGGCAGGAAAGCTAGCAGGTTAGACTATTGTGCTCTGTATTCTCCTTTTGGGACACCTACAGCATTCATTCTACACTTATTTTTAGGGGACAGGCTGTGCTAGCCAGAAGAGAATACCAGCACTGAAACTGCAAATCACATACATCAACAGATCTCTGTTCCCACTCAGAGAGGACTCCTCAGTAAAGTCAAAATATTGTTGTTTTGGTTGCATTGGCCTTTCTCTAGCTCACGCTGCGAGTCCTGAAGGAAGACAAGGAGTCATGCTGTTCTGCTTACTCATGCAGAGGAAACAAAAATCTGTTATGAAATAATAAATGCAGTATGAAAGACCTAATGCCGGTCTAATCTTAAGTGGCAAAAATGCCTGGGCTGCTCAGTGACAAAACCCCATGCTGAAGCCAAGAGGAGATGAGAAACAAAAATGCTTTAATAAACCCTGGTTTTCCTTTCTGTTTAAAAACCTGGTTCATGTCTGCGTTAGTAAGAAGTGATGTGCAATAGGAGTGAATCTGCAGTGGTGTGAAGGATCTGCAGGTTCAGGGATCAGTACTTCAGGTAGTAGTCTCACCCCATGAACTAAATGTCCACGACTGGCTGGAACACAGTAAAGGCTCTCCTGAAGCCCATCATTTTCTTTAGTTCAACCAAGGAAGGCCAGCTTGCATGCTAAGAGACTTCTCCATGGCCCAGAGCTAGGTTCACAGGGATAAATGGGAGATTTTCTTCAAAACATGTCCTCAGTCTGCACAAATGAACTGGTCTAGATTCACCAGACATCGTTTTCAAGGACTTGCTGGCAAACAAAAACTGCATGCCTGGGCAGTTGACTCTCTGTGGTTTAGCCTACAGTACTGAAATTAGAGTGTCAAAGCCACCTAACAAACATGCAGCTATACTGAAAAAGGAACAATTTCATAGGCAGCATTACATCAGCCTTGGCATTTTTTATCAGAATAAACTGCCTACAAGACTGCATTTTCCACACTCTGTACTAATATAGCTACTTTAGCAAGAATTTTTCATGTAGACATTTCATAAACTCTGTGAAGTCTATACCATTCTGAACAGAGGAAAAAAAATGCAGGAAGGAATGAAAGTACCCAAACCTTCCACTGCTTTTCATAAGCACATTTGATTCCAGCAAAACAAATCTGACCTCACAAACTGCTCGCCTTTTCCTTGACAGCCTTAGCTGTACTAATCAGATATTTGCATGAACTAGAATCTGCTTCAAGTAATGCTTAAATAATCATGGAAAGAATGTCGCCCAACTGTGAGAAACCTTTAATCCCCTTTCCCCCACCAGATGCAGGTGCACACAATACACTGCGAAAAACTTAAAACACATCTTTCCTTTGACCTTTTGTGCTCTTCAGCTCCTATTGGTATACAACCAACCCCCTATCATATGAATTAACTTTATGTTCCTCATAGTGTAAGGTAACGGGAGAAGCAGACATGTCTGGTTTTGTATCTGAGGTCTGTATCCAATAGAAGATATGGGTACTAGAAAATAAAGGTCTGCAAGGCCTCTGCCAGGTCTTCTGGCTTGGGGTAAAACCCAGAGCTGAGATTTTGCAGTTAGAAAAGACATGATACCTTCAGTAGTAGTCATATACTATCATACATATTTTCATATACCTACATGCATACATACACACATATACATATGCCTAAAATCTGCATCTACATCTTTGCAGTAAACAGAGTTGAATGTGGCAAGGTGGTGATGTAGAAAGTAGGAAAACAAGGCTACTTCCATCTTCAGATTGTATGGTTGCAAGCAACACTTTCCAGTAGCTTCGAAGCCTACAAGTAAGAAACCTAATCTGGATGTGGTCAGCATCCATGCCTTTATTTGACTTGATCACAGTACATAGCAAAGCTCTCCAAACTCTGGGCAAAATTGGAGAGCATACACATTTCAGAAAGTGTGATAGTCAGGGCACTTCCCTGCAAAACAGTAGAGTCAGGCTCTGATATTAATATCCAGGATCCTTTCTGGGGTTGTATTCAAATGAATAAACAGCAGTATAACTGGTGCTATATCTGCTCTGCCCTCCAAAAGTACCATTATTACAGAGGAAAACTGATACCTGTTCCCATCCTTCTGGCTAATAGAGCTTGTATTTTTTGTCCCTGCAGGTCTTGGCACAACATTCTTGTCCACCACCTGCAGAGCCAGACGGTGCTCTACTGGAATTAAAGTAAAGCCAAACTTCCTGAACAGGAATGCTGGTGACCCTGGCCTCCTGAGACGCTGCGCCAGCCATCACTGTGCACAGAGGACCTCCTTCTTCAGTTCTATGTTTTAAAATGAACTGTCAAGTTTTCTGGGAGAAATAAACAGCTGGATGCTCAGTTCAAGCTAAGTGGCAACATTTCCAGCCTTGCACTGGAGCATAACTTTGGGCACTTGAGAACATTTAGCCACTAAAACTCAGGTCTTTCTGCTGCTTCAGCAAGCAAGGCACCATGGGGAGGGAAAGGAGAAGTGCTCTCTTGGACCAAATTACATGTAGCCTGCATCCAAAGTTCTTACATACTGTTTAGTTTCCAAAGTCCTTGAAAATGAAACTGGGCTAAGTGCTGCAGCATGAGGCTTTTGCAATCACAATTCAGGAACTTTTCAACTGTGCCTTGATCTTGTCTTACATGATGATGTCCTACTCCAGACAGAGCCTAAATTCTGATGAGACAAATCCCCAGCATGAGAGCCAGAAAAAAAATCGTTCCCAGGCTGTAAGCATCAACTATCCACTTGCAGAATATTTGGACGCAGCTCACACAGGCTCCAATTGTTTCTGATCCAGTGGCACATCTGGATATAGGGACACATCTGGATATGGAGATAACTCTCTAGTTACTACATGAAATTTGACTGACTTGTTACATGGACAGAAAAAAAAAGTGTAAGGTTGGTAATGCAATAAAACACTTTCAATCTGGAGCTGTGTATAGAGCTATAGGAGGTGATTCTCTGCTGATGCCCTACCTTCACCACACTTATTTTCTCTAGACAGCTCTAATTTTGGCCGTGAGTCCAGCTCTGCAGGCAAGAAACAAGACCATTACTGTCTTCTGCAAAGCTGTTTGCAAAAATTGTAGAAGAGAGGCAGATAAATATGAAGATATCCTTAAACAACCCTCTGATATGGCAGTGGGAGACAGCCTGATCTCACATAGAGATGCTGTTAAAAACAGTCAGTGAAATGCATTTTAGCAGGTAGCTGGAATAAACTAGTTTTAAAATACCTGATATTGTTCATTCTACTAACTTCTTATGCAAAATAAAATTATTTTAAAATGAGTTTCTGATGAAAGAATAAAGTTATAAATAAAGCTTTTTACCAAATGGTGAATTATAACAATCTAGTGAGTGAAAAAATCTGTTCAGTACCATTTATTCATCAAGCAGATGGAGAAAAGATATTTACCTTGGGTCTGTGAGAGTAAAGAGGTCTTCACCAGAATATTAAAGCTCTTGAAGTAGTTTGTACTGAGAGAGCAAGCAGATGGAAGAGGCACAAATAAAACCCTCTTTCTCTCTCCCTTTCTTCCCTTTATCTGGGGAGGATAGCGAGTTACCCAGATTTCCCTAGATGTGACATTGGTCATTAATATACCTAGAAACTTTTAATGAAAATGACGGCACTTTTTTGTATGTTTTTTCTCAGAAACACATCTGTCCATCTTGGACAGAGAAAGCATTTGCATTACCAGATGACAAGAACTGCACTCTAATATCCTTCTGAGTCTCTGGGAAGACAAACTGATCTCTCCTAACTTCAGATGAAATCCAAGCAACACACATCAGCATCTGACCTAGCTGAGAATTCATTTGGTACATAGGGAAATAGATACTTTAAGAGCATAACCTCGTAGCTACTTCAGGATAAGAGCACCTTAGAAGCTCTTGTTTATTTCCACTGACCATAAAGAAACTCAAATGGTAAACTCAGATACTCCACACATGTCCACAGCTAGTCAATAAAGTCTGCAGTAGGGGAATCGTGTCGTGCACCCCTGGCTGAAGCTAAAAAAAAAAAATTGCTACTCTTTACACTCTTATGACCCCAGAAATGGATAAACAACAGAGTTATTAGGGCTCTTCTTCTGCCATTTCCTGCTTTTGTACTTCGTGTGGCTGGCTGTAATACTTTCAGTAATACACTGATTTCAAAGGTAAAAGTGCATCTGTGCATGTTTTAGGACGATTAAGGCCTACACTCAAGTTATTTCAATATTGCCATGACAGTTTAATTACAGAAAATGGCCACCGAATCTGCAGTTCCTGTTGAAAGGCTAAAATAAGGTTTGGGAAGCAAGAAAGATTTTACATACTTTAAAGGTTTTTCCTTTAGTCTCTATTTACCTTCTCCCATGTAATTACTATAATCTTTCTCAGTAAAGTTAATCTAAATAACTGTAATACCAGATTAAACCTCTTATATGGACACTGTTATTCACAAAGTAACAGGGCTAAATTCAATTTCATCTGCTTCACTTCTAAAGTCCAAAGGGAAGTATAATGACTGAAAGTAAGTGTCATTTTGTGTAATAGTTTCCATTGGCATGGGAGATTAATGTAACTTCAATAACCAATTTCAAAATCACTATGTTTAGTTCAGATCACTTTCCTTCAGCATCAAAATGTGGACAAGCTCTAAATGGTAGTTATTGGCCATAGTACATGAGCCTTATATGGATTAAGAATATTTTTTAAAAAATAAAAAAATAAAGTTAGCTTCAGTTGTCAGAGAACCACAAGACGAAACACAGCAGCTCTCAATCAACCATTAATGATAGCCAGTGTCATTAGGCGTGTCATGCTTCATTGACAGTCTGCTGACAACACACACTGTCATGTGACAATGGGGTGGTGGAAAACATCCTTTTAAAAACAGCTTTACTGCACTGTATTTGGACAACCTGATTCTATAAGGCTTGAAAAGGCCAGTTGGCTGAGCTCCTTTCCAAACACATCCTATCACCGACGTCACAAATTAGACTTTGATACAAGCTTAGGTTTTAGAGCACCTTTTGCATTCCAAAAATGTGGTCACAGACATGGGACTGAACCATTAATTTGGCGGAATGTCATTCTTTTCATTAGCACTGTGACATATGGGGATGGAGGAGGAGGAGAAATGGGAGGGAAAGGTGGTTGTTTTGCATCCTTACTCAGCTCTCTCTCACTCTTTTCACAGTCATCCATTGCAGTCCCTCATTGAATAAATCTGGCCATCACTAAGGCCAGATGCCAAACTCTGGTTTTGACTATAGCTCTCCAATACTGGCATTTGGCTGTGCCATTGGCTTATTCATGGACAAATCGTAAAGCTGTTGAGTTACCTTGATTATCTCTTTGCATTCAATTCAATTATTTGCAAAATAGCCATTTTGTAGCCACAGAAAATGCCAAGAAGTGGCCAAGAATCTGCATTGCCATCCTTTTTTTTTTTTTTTTTTTATACTAGGAAAGATCAAATATTATATAATTAATTAGCTACTTCCTTTGTAATCTAAAATCACTAATCTTGTTATTTAATTCAAATATCTCAACCTGTACGGAAATCACAGAGCTCACCCTAGTCTGCTTTTGTTTGCAAATCTGTTGTGGATGCCTGTAAACAGTAAGGAAATGTCACAGTAACTTGTGCGTTGAGAGGGTCACACTCAGAAATGGCTATATGTCAAAGATAATTAGAAAAAATAATAACCTTGGAGCTTGTGAAAGCATTTCTCTGAAGAGCCGCTCTTTTCAACAGCTACAGATGTGAACCAGAGATTGCCATCTTCTGTGGGAAGTCTCAGTTTTCTTAGACAAATTCTTCAGCAAAAACAGGGACAGCTGAGCTGGGCCCATAATAAAAGGATTTGAAGTCAGATTCCTTTTCTGGAAAGAGCAATCTGCTATCTAATACATGTGAGATGTATCTATGGAGCTATATATTGCTGCCCAGTGATGGGGGAGGGATGTGGGAGATGTGTCATCATTTCATCTCTTAGAAAGAAAAATTAAATATATTAGTAGGACAAAAAATGCCATTATTATCAAGAAGGATGAAGATTGCAAGAGGGGAAAAAAAACAACTGAAAGAAAATGCATTACAGTATTGTTTTAAATATTCATTTCTATGAACTAAAGCTACTGCTCATTTTTATTGACTAAAGGTGCTTCACATTAATATTGGAAATCTCTATATGGAATCTACTACATTTTAATTATTTCTTGCCCTGCCTGGGATATTAATGATGTGATTACCCTTGAAAGAGTATTACCACTGGTGATTTATGCAAAACTAGACCAGTTCTATGACTCTATCAGTTTGAATTAAAACAAGCAATGGAGGAAGTATGCTGCTATCGTATAAGCTGCAGATCCTCATTATTTTCAGTAGTTGGTGTGGTCAGTGTACTTAAAGTATTACCTTCAGTCAGTGTTCTGGAACCTTTGCTTTCCTTAAGCAGCAACTCACTAAGGGAGAAAAAACTTTGAGATACGGCTCCAAGGTCTTGGATTTAGTGCTATAATAATCCCATAAAGTAATGTGTTTCATCTGCTGCATTTTGTTTAGATTCAGCATTTCAGGCCAATGCTTTCATAGTTTAACTGTTAATGGCTGAGCTGGCCAGAAAATTTAACAGATACAATTTTCTGATTGTGTTAAGCTCCATATGATCCATCTCCTGGCACTCTGTGCTGCTGGATTTAATCATAAAGTATTTGTAACCACTGAAACTGAGTGTATTGGGTTTGTGTGGCAAGATTTTGGTAGTGGGGGGCCTACAGTTATGGCTTCTGTGAGAAGCTGCTCGAAGCTTCCCCCATGTACAATAGAGCCATTTCCAGCCAGCTCCAAGAGAGACCCACTGCTGGCCAAGGCTGAGCCCGTCACCTACAGTGGTAGCACCACTGGGATAATGCATTTAAGAAAGGCAAAAGTTACTGCACAGGAGCAATTGCGGACATAGAGTGAGAATATGTAAGAGAAGCAGCACGGCACACTCCAAGGTCAGTGAAGAAGGAGGGGAGGAAGTGCTACAAGTGCTGGAGCAGAGATTCCCCTGCAGCCCATGGTGAAGCCCATGGTGAAGACCATGGTAAGGCAGGCTGTGCCCCTGCAGTCCCTAGAGGTCCACAGTGGAGCAGGTCTCCACCTGCAGCCCATGGAAGACCCCATGCAGTAGCAGGGGGATACAGTGACCCCTTGCAAAGCCCACGCTGGAGCAGGCTCCTGGCAGGAGCTGTGGTCCTGTGGAAAGAGGAGCCCACAGTAGAGCAGGCTTGCTGCAGGACTTGTGACTCCATGGGTGACCCACATTGGAGCAGCCTGTTCCTGAAGGACTGCACCCATGGAAGGGACCCACACTGGAGCAGTCTGGTCCTGAAGGACTGCACCCATGGAAGGGACCCACACTGGAGCAGTTAATGAAGAACTGCAGCCCATGGGAAGGACCCACACTGGAGAAGTATGTGGAGGACTGTCTCCATGGGAGTGACCCCACTCTGGAGCAGGGGAAGTGTGTGAGGAGACCTCCACTGAGGAGGAAGGAACAGCAGAGACAATGTGTGATGAAATGACCACGAGACCCCTTCCCCAATCCTCTGTGCCACTGGTGGTGAGGAGGAAAGGAAAATTGTGGGTAAAGTTAAACCCAGGAAGAAGAGGGGTGGGGGGAAGGTGTTTCAAGTTTTCATTTTATTTCTCATTATCTTACTCTGATTTGATTGGTAATAGATTAAACTCATTTCCCCAAGTCAATTCTGTTTTGCCCGTAACAGTAATTGGTGGGTGATCTCTCCCTGTCCTTATATCAACCCATGAGCCTTTTATTATATTTTATCTCCCCTGTCCAGCTGAGGAGTGACAGAGCAGCTTTGGTGGCCACCTGACATCCAGCCAGGGTCAACCACGCTGAGGTACTGCAGATGCTCAGTAGACTCATTTATCTCAATGACTTAAGATACCTGGAGGTCAGATGGTGTTGTGGTGAATCCCAATGACCTTGTTTCTCTAATTACTAATTTGGCTGTGGTCATTTTGAATCTCCTCTAGAGTTGGAAGCTCTTTCCTCAACTATTCCAGAGCCTGTCGGAGCTTGCTTTCCTGGTGGACAACGGCCATTCTGCTTTCCAAGACAATGACAGGCCAGACTGTGACTCCAGATCTGACTGGCAGCTTTGCTTTAGTCTATCTGAAATATCAGCTCCTTCACTGTCTTAGACAGATATCACTGAATCTTTGCTCATAACAAACTAACTTCTTGGGGAGCCTATAGCTACCACACAGTATTTTCCATTTGATCCCCAGAACTGGAATATTTCTGGGAGAGAAGCAGAGGCTGTGGAGGCAGCAGCTGGTAAAAAGTGAAGCTTTCACATGCTGGACCTGTTGACAGCATTAAGCAGATGTTTGTCGTTTGTAAAAAGAACATTTCTCTGTTCTCCTGGCTGCAGTCAGTCCCACTGGAAGCCACATGAAAGCTGTAGTATAAAGACAACATCAGAGCATTGATGCCAAGGGACAAAGTGAAGAAGTTTATTTTATTCTGTTTTTTCTTACTGTGCAATGTAAATAAACAACAGATACTGAAATACCCTACAGCAAATCTCACCCTAGGTTTCCTCTACAGGTAATGTGGTAGGAAAAGGATAATGAAGCCACATTTGTTATCAGTGATGACCCACCCCCCTGGGAGATGTGCCTTCACTCAGTCCTGATTTTATTCCACACTACAGATACTGGGGCATCCAGGTGTGAAAATGCTGATCACAAACGTGAGTTAAAAATGCAGGTTCTTGTATATATCCTTGATACCTAGTAGAACTCATAAGCTTTAAAAGGAAATCACAGATGTTCAAGGCCAGGTTGGACAGAGCCTTGGGCAACATGGTCTAGTGTGAGCTGTCCTCGCCCTTACCGGGGGGGTTGGAACCGGATGATTGTAAGGTCCTCTCGAACCCAAACCATTCTATGACTCTATGCTGGTATAGAATAGTATGCGAAAGAAATAGTATATGAAAGACATTGTATGTGAAAGACATTTAGTGCAATCGTAAATCAATAGAGAAACAAAGTGCCTGAAATCTTGTCTTTGAGGTACATACTTGCAGTTTTAACTTAAACTTACTTAAGAATTGGTTTTACAGTCTAAAGTCATTGTGAAAATTGTGCTTTCTCTCTCTCTTAAAATATGACTGCTGAGTCATATAAGCCATATGACTACTTTGTCATTTAAGACAAGACAGCATGGTTCATTTCTTACACAGAAATGAATGAAATAGAGCCTCCGTTCAGCAAATGAATGGCCTGGGAGGGTTCAAACCCACCATCTCAAGAAAGAACCCAAGCCCAGGGATAGCACCACTTTCTGCATCACCCTCTCAAATGAGGGAAATAACTAGGGGGAATACAAGATTCATTTGTCCAACCCTCTGCAGCCTCGGGCAGGGTGAAGATCCTCTGTTGTGAGATGTGATATAAGAGAGTTCCATCATAGCAAAGAACAAATTGGGCCCAGGTCTCCAGCTCCATGGGTGGGTACCAGTACCTAAGCTGTTGTATAAAAGGCATCGAGTTGCACATCTGTTATCAACTTGAATGAGTTTTGGTTCTTCAGAACAACACATACAGTAGTAACATATGTTCAGAAATATGTTTTGCAGCTAGAGAGGGAAAAGGTGCTTCTCTGCAAGCCTCGCTTTAGTTTCTGACATCTGGAGATGAGCAAGACTTTTGACCTAGCTCTTTTAGTGTTTCTTGGTGGCTAGCTCTAGATAGCATCCCACTCAGTGTGAGGTTTTGAGTCCCCAGACACCACTGGGGTTATGCACAGGGTGTGCTACATATGCCTTTCACCTTCCACTCTGGGACCAAAGCATCTACTCCATGCTGCTTCTCTCCTACACCTTCTGTTTTCACTAGAGGAGAGATCAAATGCTTTCTTATATTACACATGGCTTACAAAATCACTCTCTCATTTCTTGTACTGACAGGAAAAAATTATGAGGTAACCTACAAAAAATTATCTGAACACACAGTGCAAAAAAAAGAGAGGGCTTGAGGAAAATAAGTAAACAGAACACGGAAAGCTACTAGTTTAACACTATTATCATTATTCAATATGGTGTTGGTGAAACACTGAAGAAGCCATCATGATTATCTGTGGTAAGAATTTTGGAGTCTTTCATGAAAACCCTCACATGTATGTACACCAGTGTGTAAACTCAGGAACATACTTGCTGATGGCTACTGAAGAGAAGTTCTAGTGGTCTTTGAAAGCACTTGGATGTGCATTTCCAGTGCTCCATTCAAACAAGTATGTAAAGTAATCTAAAACATTCTGCTTCACTTCCTGATCAGGACTACATAGATTTTTAGTACACAGGTTCCGTGACAGATATCATAAGATATCATCCTCCTCCATGAACAGCACTTTAATTAGGCACTAACCACAAGGAACAACTTACCACGTCGTCATTAAGCAGATTATCGTTACCAAGATATTAGCACTGTGACCAGACCTAGAGAGTGTGCTCACACCTACTGGAGTGTGTAGGTTGGCACCTTCTCCTCATCACTGGAAAGAAACACCCAAGATCTTTATCCATTTACACTGTAAGTGATAGTACCTACCTCCTGCTGGCTGAGATCACACAGTATTTGCCATAACAACTTGAGTAATGGCTTCAGCACCAACTATTGAATGAAGGAAAATAGGCAGTCTAGAGTTGCTGTCATCAAGATAGGTATCCATCCCAAGTGCTGTCAGAATAGCTGCACTTTGAATCACAACTTCTGGAAACTTTTTTTTTTGGCACAGCAAGAGGGTTGCTTCTGGTTCATTCTCCTCCAGCCTGACACCACTGTGGGCAGTATTTACCAAGTGAGGAAACATTCTCAATACATCATAAAGGCAAGCTGCAATACGCTCTGGAAGCTAAGTGGCCAGTGCTCGAATCCTTGAATCCTTCCTCACCGCACATGTAAGACCACCTTTCCACAGACCACAGAACACAAATTTTCTTTATTTGAATGATGCGCCATCCAAAAACCCTAAATTGAATTTTAATTTAATCTACCCTATGACACGGTGTAAAACATATAGCCTTAGGGATGAAACACGTCTTCCAACTTCCAAGATTTTTATATTGCAGATGTGTGATGGGCTATCTAGTTTATCTCCAGTATGACCACTAAAAATGTGAATGGGCAGATCAGTAAAAATACAGCAGTTCTTTTGCACATAGTGGAGAAAAATTCAGTTGATTCTGACATGAGGTCAGAGTAAGGATCACCAGTTAAGAAAACTGAAACTGCATTTCCAATTACCTTTTCTGTTTTAAACTTGCTCAGTAGAGAGTATTGTTCCCATTTTAAGGCTCTATTTTCAGCACTTTACAATAAGCATTTTTAAACATTTTGCACTTCATCTTCTTAAGAAAAAAAGAAAAAAGGCTAAAAAAACAAAGGCTGTGATAGAATGAGTAAGAATGGGATTCATTAACATTCCTAAGAGATTCTTGAAGAATCACAAGACATCCAGTGCTTTCAATCTGTGTGCAGTACCTCTTTACATGATAGCTTACTGCAATTATGTCAACATGTCAATGAAAAACATGAGGCTATTGCAGAAAGTGTGATTGAAGAATAATTCAAGAAGATGGAAATTATTCCAGGAAGAAGAGGTCTCCTGAGAAGCTTGCTAAAACCTTGAATAAGCATGCTTTTCTCTAAGGGTATGTTTTCTAAATGGCAGTACAGGAGGAAACCTTTAGGTCTAATCATCTTCATCATAGGTCACTGAGACTCATGCAGTACCAGAGCCTCTTTTTACAGCCCGTCAGCAGAAGCACAACACCCCCATTTCTTTAGTACAATGTCCTAAGGAATGTAATGCATTTACACATCACCTCAAGATTACAGTCATATAAATACTTTTGTCTTTTTACTTGGGCCTCTGAGTTTCTCAGAAATGCTTGTGCAGCTAATGGACTGCCAAGGCGACAGTGTTTTACTGGGCCACACTACCTTTAACAGTTTCCCTTCAGTCCGGTCTGATATTAGTTCAGATCAATTTGGGAATCGAAAGGGTCTTTACCTAAAAATGTCATGTGTCCCAAGAGCCACCTAATAAGAAAACACAAAGTCACGCAAATATAAAACATCCAGTAAGGAAACAAGGATATTATCATGGTCCGTAGATATTTCAGAGGCAGAGTGAACAAGATTAAGGCTGAAGGGCACTAATGTTGTTTACTGTCTATGGACCTTGAAGACTAAGAACAAAATTGCCAGAATAAAATGAATGGAACCTCTTGGCTGACTCAGGAAATTCTTCTTTTCTGTTCTGCACATCCTGCTGGTCTCTTCCCCAGTCACAGAACTCTTCTGGGATGTATGCATCTTACTGTCCCTATTCACATCTTCAGGGGCCCCTTCACATCTCATAGAGACTTAGCACTCCAGTCAAGTTGCTGAGGCAAACCTTTGCTAGCAGGTGCATGTATAAGCAAGATGACAAACAGAAAATGTTTTGATCCATCGTTTGATCAGAGAATGCATTCCAAGGTTCACCCCATGTTAGAATCCTTATTCAGGTACAATCTTCAAAAACTAAGAGGTCTACTTACTTAATTGGACTTCCTAGACTGAAGCCCTTGAGAGGAAGCACAGTAACGTTTCAGACAATTGTCTATACCCCAAAAAAATCTAGGAATACATGCCTAGCTCTTCAGATGAATGTGAGGATAGAAGGTCTACAGTTCCCATTCACAGCTATTTCCCCATTTTCCCCATATTTTCACTAGCTCAGTGTCTTCTAAATGAGTCATCAGTCCCACTCCCTAGGCTCTGTCTTTTAGAAAGATACTCTCCCCAGCAAACATCTCCAGGTCACCTAAACCAAAAGAAAACCTAAACTCATTTACCAACACGGAAATAAGTAACCAAGATCACCACGGGATAATAACTAAAAGGCAGTCCAATCCGTAACAGAGAAAATCGGATCTTGGAGAGATTCTTTACAACAACTGAAATATGAAATGCCCCAAACCTTCTTGCCAGGGCACTTCATCTTTCAAGATTAGCTGACAGCTTTGATGAAAGTGTAACTCAAATATCATTAACCTACTTCTGCAGGAAATTAATAGAAAGGTGTTTTCCAACATCTTACACACGTATGGCTTTTCAATGACTTAAAAGGTTTTTCTCTACAGCACCTACTAAAATTAGGTTTGACTCCTCAACTGAGACTCTTCTTGCCAGATGATGGCTCAGAACGATAATGGTTAAACTTGTAGGCATCTCTGAAAACTATGAGTTTAGTGCCAACAATAGATTGACTTTTAACGAGAATAGCATTTACCAACGTCCCAGTAATTCACTTATCACATACTATTATTAATGTACCACTAATTGTAAATTGCTGCTGCCCACAGAAGCTCTGCTCACAGGGTCCTGTGAAGTCAGAATCGTTGCCTTTCTGTAGACTGTAGCATCTTGCTTGGCTAGTGAATCTAATGCTTCATTTATTTTTACTGCCTCTTCGTACATTGTTCCCATTTTTTTCAGACGCTATATTCTGCTTTTCATGACCATACTATCCACATTCATAAAGGGATAAGAATGCTTTTAAAAAGGATGAGCGCCAAATGCTGTACTTTATTGAGGTTGAAATACACAACTGTAATGCTACACTGTATTCTGAAAAGCAAAAAAAAAAAAAAAGATCAATTGAAAAGCCCTAATATTTCAAAAGAGTTGTTCAGCAGATTAAACATCTCTCTGTATCAGAACCACTGGGATTATTAAAGTAAATGCATATGGCTTTACTTCCCCATGAACAATTAGAAACTCCTTTTCTGAACTGTATTCAGAGTACAACACACACAAGCTCCCCAGAGTCTCAGGGTGGTACTTAGGTGCTATAATAATTAATCAAAAACAGAAAGAGGAAAAATTATCACTGCATAGTTCATGAGAAAGACTGTGCAAATACAATTTTGTTGTTTAAAGAATGTCAGGAAAAAGAAAAATGCAAATTCTTCTGTGCAGCCACAGATCAATGTTTTTCCCGTGTCTTTGTATTTCATCAATCAGGAATTAAGCCAGATTTTTTTTAGAACTGAAGCTCAAAGACAAAGCTCTGAGAAGATGAGGAAAATAGATTATTCTTCAGTTTCCACTGATCTTTCTATGCCCATTATTGATTTTTTCAGAGATTCTTTGCAAAATCAACTCTATTAACTAATTAACAACAATAGTAATACAGAGATGACCCATCACAAGATGAAAATCCTATAAATGTGCCAGTGATAACTGCATAAAATTCTCAGAAAACAACTGATTGCCTTTCTCCTCAAAGAGGAATAATACAAAAACTAAATAATCACAGTGTGTTTTCATATCTGCTCATAGAAGAGTTGCACCTACAGTCTGAAAGCAAGCATTAGGTAGGGTTAAATTATCATTCAGTTTAGAATAGCCTTACTTGGCCTCAGTCTAGGTTTAGAGGGCAAAAACTAGAGGAGAAAACAGAACCATTGCAGAGGATTTATAGTAATTTACAAACAGAAAAGTGGGTCAAAACTGCTGCATAAATTATCCAAAATGAATTGTTTGGTCAGATTTATATTGGATAGATTTAAAAACAGACTGAAATTGAGATCAGAATTGCTGTAAAGGTAAAATTACTTTAGCGTATTACCAAGAACAGCTCTAGTATTTTACTTTATGAAACATTGAGTTGACATTTATTCATTAGGGTTAGCTGTATTACAGAACAATCCATTCATTGAGAAAACTCTAAACACAAAATGCCACAAAGAAAATGTGTATTGCATTAATGATTAGCATGTAAGGAGAGTGAATGTGAAAGAAAACTTGACTAAAAATATCCACTAGTACTAAAAAATCACACTACAGGCTTGAGCCTCCCAGTAATAGGGTGCAGTAATAGTTTGGCAGTCACAGAAGCTGAATGCAAGATGCATGTCTTTAGGACTGATTCATTCTTTCTGCTGGCACAGTCTGTTTTCCCCAGCATGCAGACATTCAATCCAGCCCCGTGGGGATGTTTATGCTGATAAGTAAAAGGGGCTCTGTTTCGACCTTGCTAACTAGCTGTCCACTCTAAGCAGTACTAGACACAGGCATGGTGGACACAAGTCTGCTGGAGCTGTAAGGATTAGATGTGTGCTCTTGTTTTATTTAGAGGTACAGTTGTAGAAGAGGTAAAGAGGTCTCCACCGACTCAACCCTGCACTGGCTTGTCCCCACCTGCACAATGGAGATCTGTTGGTGAGGACACCCAGGCCAAGTCTTTTGGGTACCTGATCAGAGCAGCCTCTGCAACCCAACCACTTGGGCAAAGACTGGGCACAAAAGCCCTACAGCATCACCCTGCCATAGGAACTTGTCCTCCAACAACATCTCTCTGGATCCCAGCTGGGAATCATATATTTGGATAAAATGCGATTTTTCTGGGAGAGCTGCTTTGTTTTTCCTACTTTATTTCTGGCAACTGCTTTGGTTTAATAGGTTTAATAGGCACATCATGGGGAATTCTCCTTCTCCCGAGACAAATTTGTCCTTGAAAGAACTTCAGTGATTGGAACAGTTATATTAGGGATGAATCTGGCAAATTATCTTTTCAATCTGGGTAAACACCACTTAGCTGCTTTAGCATCATTTGCCCAGATAATCAATACACACAGCAGACATACAGAAATTAAGGCAAATCCATTGCATCACTGGACACAGCTGAGAATATATGCTGTAACACTTGGGCAAGATTACAGAAATGCTACAGCTTGAAAATGTATGGCATGTCTCTCTCAGCAAAGGGCTATTCCTGGCTTTGATCACATGTATGTCCAACAGAACACTTTTCAAATGCTTATGACTTCCACTCTTGCTTTTTCAGTACGATTGGTACAAAAGAGAAGTATCTTTGGCACTTAATAATGTGCAGGATTACACAGCATGAGAAAGATGACCTTTTTATTCTTCTCCGCAAGTTACATAAAGTACTTGTAAAACATGCTGAGCATTGCTCTTTGGGCTGCTGAGTGGCAGAGAAATTATAGCAGGTGAAAGGAAAAGGTACAGGTTAGATAACTATTTTAAGAGAACTTTTTTCAGCCTTATCAAGCAGCAGCTGGCATTTTATTTATTGTACCTTTGGAAAAAGTGGTATATTGAATCTTCCTCACTTCATACACCAGCTGAGGTGAGAGAGAGATTCTGCTTGAGAAACATGCTCAGTTTTGTAAATGTTAAAAACTTGCATAAGATTTTTGCATATCATAGAATCATAAAATAGTTTGGGTTGGAAGGTACCTTCAAAGGTCATCTAGTCCAAACCGCCTGCCATGGGCAGGGGCAACTTCAACTAGATCAGGTTGCCCAGAGCCACATCCAGCCTGGCCTTTAATGTCTCTTGGGATGGTACATCCACCACCTCTCTGGGAAACCTCTTCCAGTATTTTACAATATCCTCGAACTGGACTATAGCCACCATCCAGGCTGAACTCTTCTTTTGAAATGCTGCCTGTCCTTTCCATACCCTGGCCACACACTGCTCAGGCCGGAATAGTTGCCCTCCCTGATCTCAGATGGCATCTGGGCCTCTCCGAAAGGACAGCTCATGCCCAGCTGTCCTGGGATCAGTGCTGAATGTATTCCTCTCTCTCTTCTCTCTCCTGCTGCAACAACCAAGGTAATCTTTTTCAAAACAAACCCACCCCACTCTGTTAGAGTTAAGACCTGCAGAAAGAGATAAGGGTGGAAGCAAATTATTCATTGATGTGTATGGAAGGTCCAAACCCATGTAACAAACAGCTAGATCAAAGATAAAGGCGAAACTGTAGGTAAAAGGACTGAAATCAGCTCAGAGAAGTCCTAGCTATGATGCCTGTCAAAACGGGATCTTGCCCTCTAGCAGCTTTCAGGATCTGCTCACAAGGGCCCAGGACTTAGTGTTTCTTGAGATCTCCATCTGGAGATGAGAAGCTTTGTTCTTTCTCTCCTATCACTTTAATTGGAGTTCAACCCCTAGGAAAGTGGTTTCTTGGCTGATTTGGTGACACCTTCTCCGAAGCTGTCACGAAGAACAAGTCACTGGTTGCTAAGAGCTCTTCTTTGCTTAGCCATATGCTTCTCCTTTGAAACTTTGGCCCAGGGTGGAGGTAAAAATAAAAGCAGATTTGTCACAGGGCAGACTTAAACAACTGAATGGTTTTCTGTTCATGGGAACAGTCAAGGAAATAGCATGTTTGCTGTGGATGGGAGCAGACATGCACTGAATAGTCACAACTAAGTTACCCTCTCAGCAGAAGGAAAATAACATTATCAGCATCTTACCTTCTGCAGGTCCTCATCCTGAAAAGTGGTCCTGGCCCCTCAGTTTTGCCTGGTAAAGCTGCTCTGGCCATGCAGAGGCTCTGGCTCTGGCATGTCACCAGGCGTTTGTATTGAAGTTCACCATTGTGTCACCAAAGAGTGTTGCATTGAACCTCTTACCTCACAGAGTGTTCCCATCCTTGTGGATGAGGAGTAGTTGAGAGGGAAGGTAGCAATATGTCCTCCTGAGATTTCCTCTCCTCCCCCATCACTTCCCTTCCTGCTTAAAATCTCACATGTATTTTCCCAAGATAACTGCATTTCTCAAGTAAGATCATCCTTGAGAAAATCAACTCCTCTTGTTCGAGTCATTCTGGACTAAAATAATGAGCTGACTTCTTGTCAGAAAAGGAAGATTCTTACACTCTGACCCTGGAGTGACCTTCAGGAATTCCCTTTTCTCCCTGTCTTCTCAATGCCTTTTCATTATTCGATCTCCATTATGAACTTCTCCTACTAGAGGGCTGCTTCTACAGCACTCCAGAGAAGTCAGTATACCAGCAATTTTGACAGAAAAGGTGAAAGGGAAAGGAGAGCAGGGCTTAGGGGAGAGTCAGTGGGACAGATTGCTGGAGCAAGGTAGCCCATGTTACAATCCAAGTACTGCATCAGCTTGTGGAGCGCATCCTTTGGGCTGACATAAGTGGGGCAGTTGGTCATGGGCCCAGTGATGGATACAGCTTTCCACAATCTCTCCTATTCCAGTGCTATCACTATAATAGCACAGGATGGGATCCTGCATACTGTGTTTCACATTCTTACTCAGTTTTGGAAAGGTTGTTCCAGCTGTCACTACTCTCATGACCCAGTGTTCCAATTACCATGGCTTTCAAAGTGTGTACAGCATGGACCAACACTCTTAATTTAGTGCACAGTTCACAGCCTTCCCTGTTACCACAAAAAAATGTTTGAAACCACAAATGTATACACACAGTTTGTTCAGCTGCTTCAAGTTTGCCGCACACTTGCATCACCATGGTACAGATGTGGCAGACAGAAGAGCACAGCAGGGGAGGCACCAGCCCTACCCAGACCAGGACCTTGTGAAGGAATGGCTTTTTATATCATCACTAAATAGGATGAGTTAAATGAAAAAAAAAAAAAAAAAAAAGAAAACTTAAAAAAAGCCCTGAAATCCCTGTTGGCCTTTCAGAGGCATCAAAAAATTGACTAAGGATGCTATTTTATTCTTTTCAAATTTAGTTGACACCACCATTTTATTTGCATTTGGTTCACAGACACAAGACAACACTAGACAGAGGCAAGTGTTATGTGACAAGAGTATTAATCTCACAAAGCAATCACCTGCATCAAGTGACTCGAGCAAGAAATAGAAGTCTCTTGGCAGCACTTTGGTGTGTCACACACCTATTACAAACTACATCACATCATTCCATACATAGCTGTTGAAATATTTATTTGAACTAGAAATATTTTTTCTTTTTTTTTTTTTTTTAAGATAAACACAATCTAAGTTGATGTCAAAGGTTATTCCCTAGTATTTCTCTTTCTGTATTGGGTCCAGTATTCTTATACCAAATCTCAGTCAGATACAATATTTCATGTGTTAATAATTTTAATTATTACCATTGAATGTGCATTAATTATCCATGAGCTGTATTTGAAACTCAGAGGCTGTTCTTATCCAAACTGCAATCTGCTGGTCACAGAAATGTGTGCAAATGTGGTTTGATTTGATTTACTAACCAAGGAAAAACCCACAATTTCATTAAGAAGTAGCTGAGGAGAGGAAGCTTTCTTCATTAATAAAAACAATTAACGAGTTTCCCAGCTGTCTTACAAGACAGCCTGCTACTTCAAGGCTGGCACCCCAGCAGACTAATAATCCAGTGCTAATTGCGATATACCAGGCAGGACATTCAGCTTTTGGTTCTTATTTATACTGATCTCCACTCGCAAACAGCTTTATTTCACATTTTTACTTAAAAATAAAATAAAAGCTTCATTAAATCTGAAGCAAAACCCTCGTGATAAGAATGTTTCTCAGGACTCTGAGAAAGGTTTGCCAAGGAAGAGTGCACCCTCGTGCTTCAGGTGGGACTTCACCCTTGCTTTCTGAGCAAATGTGGCAAGAAAATAAAAGCAGTGCTCAGAGCAAGGAACAGCCAGTGGGGACCAGGGATCTGATCCTGCAGTAGCTGTGGAGCCAGACTGCTTGCAGGATCATCAGGAAAGCATTAGGGCTTGCTAAGCACCTGTGCCTCTTTCTTCCCACCTGAATGGTGCATTGCCTACAAATAAGAAAAGTATTGATGCTGAATGCTTTCCCACGGGGTAAAACCCCCTCTTAGTAGCTGCTTCTTGTATACCCTGAGTGAGCTTCTTAATTGAAAACAAAACAAAACAAAACCACACTAAAACACACACACACAAACCCAAGATCAAATAAAAAAGCAAAACAGAAAACCAGGAAGTGAACAACAGGCACACAAGCACACACACAAAATCCAAAGTCCAGGTTGTATACTTAGTGCTACTTATTAAGAGTTGCTGTGGCTCTCTAGCCATGTATGTAGCACAGCTGCTTCTTTTCGTACCCAGAAAGCTCCTCCACATAGAATCATAGAATAGTTAGGGTTGGAAAGGACTTAAGATCAAGTTCCAACCCCCCTGCCATGGGCAGGGACACCTCACACTAAACCGTGTCAACCAAGGCTCTGTCCAACCTGGCCTTGAACACTGCCAGGGATGGAGCATTCACAACTTCCTTAGGCAACCCATTCCAGTGCCTCACCACCCTTACAGTCAAGAACTTCCTCCCTGTATCTCATCTAAACTTCCCCTGTTTAAGTTTTAACCTGTTACCCTTTGTCTTATCACTACAGTCCCTAATGAACAGTCCATCCCCAGCATCCCTATAGTCCCCCTTCAGATACTGGAAGGTTGCTATGAGGTCTCCACACAGCCTTCTCTTCTGCAGGCTGAACAGCCCCAACTTTCTCAGTCTGTCTTCATGGACAATTTGGATTGGAGTCAGCTGCTACTGTGAGGCAATCAGATTCCCTAGTATCCCATCTTCAAACATAGTGCCCAGATTGGTTTAGTGCCCTCTGCCTAACTCCAGCTATTTACTCAGGTCTCAATGCTCAGAGGATGCCCAACAGACACCAGCAAAACTTAGGTTATCCCAAAATGCCAACACTTAGCTGGAAACCATTACATTACCTAACTGGAAGCCATCTCATTTATTTGCTTGACTCTAGCTTCCAACCCCATGTGATTAACTAAGCCCTTCATTCATCTTTGGGAAGTTAAAGTATGAAGCTTTAGACTGCTGGAAGTTGTTAGAAGGCTGATGGAACAGATGATTCCTAGTGGGGGGTTCAGAAATATGTCCTTTCCTGACTTACCTCGTACCTGTAGAGGCATCTGTATCCTTCTCTGATGCTCCATCCAAACAAACAAGATCACACAGCCAGTCAGGAAAAGAGGTGCTGCAAGTCAGGGTGTCATTTTGCAGCAGTGCAGACATAGTGCAACTTACTGTAGGTCAATTAACTCAAACTGGGTGTAAGAGAGTAAAAAGAAGCCATTATGTCACCTCTGGCCTAATTTTCCACTTCTGACTCATAAATTATTGTCCACACTCTGCCAGACAGAGCCTGTCCTTTCCTGTGAGACGCTCTTTTGCTTGGCAAGCGACCCAGCCTGGGCCAAACAAAATTACTCGATGCTTAGTAAAATCATATTTGCCAAGACACACAACCAAGTAAACATCCTGAAGGAAAAGCATTTGTTATAACCAAATGTATCACAGTGTAAATATTGTACAAAGAATGTAAATATCCCTTGAAGGTGTTCCATAAATAAAATGATAGCGAAATTAGTTTATTTGTTCAGGTACTACATGTATAGTACAATAGTCATCAATCTGTACAGATAAAATTCAAGCAAAAAGCAATGTAATCGATCAAATCTGAAGTGTTCCTGTAAATGGAGGGAAAATTGCCTTTTAGATGATATACAGTACAGTGAAACTGCGTGACCATTGACTTTTTATCAGCTGGGACATAAGCAAAGTCCACCAATCATGGACAATTTCCCTGTTACTGGTGAGACTTTTAAAAAGATTCATTATTTTGCATATGTCTGACCACGATGCTTCAGTGTATGGTTTCTTTTTGAAATATTCCCTGTTCAATGGCTATAGCTTTATGCAATCTGCACATGCATCTGTGCAACTGTGCTCAACCCTTGTGAATTGCTTCCAAGGTCATTCTTAACTAGCAAAAATATTTCATTCATTGTCTTTTTTTTATAGAATAAAGTACGCTATACCACAGCTCATGAAATATATAGATTGCAATGCAAACTCTGAAGGGTTATCTCTGACCTTAACAGATTTAGGTCAAATCTAGACATGAAAGGTAGCAACTTCAGCTCCAAGAAAAAAATGTGGATCTATCAAAGACTGAATTAAAGGTATCAAGGCTTCATATTCCACATTCCTCATATGGCAAATTGGATTACAATCACATAAATACACCTGCAAATAGCAAACACAGTAGGGAAAAACTAATGTGATCTGGCACAGTGAAGAAGCCCTTATGAGACACTTATAATTATGAGACACTTATAATTATGAGACATTATAATATAGCTTCCTCAATATAATTACTCAGGCAGAACCTCTGTCTATAATGAAAGACAGTACTTTTCCTATTTGTCCTCATTGTAGATGCCACAAACCATTACTGGTCTGCTCGAACAGCCCTGCTGGGTACGTGACCATTTGGTTTGTAGTGGAAGGCACAAACCTTGCTTTTGGGGCTACAGCTGAGAAAGCTTAATTCCTTCTCCCACCCAAAAGATAGGTATGAAGGAGGCACCTGGGACAATGCTCTCTCTGCTCACCCAGCTCAGTTTTTGTGCCCAGGGACATAACTCTTTTGCTCGCCACAAATTCTTGCCTTTTGTTATTGCTCAGTACACAGGCCAAATAGTACCATTTGATGGTCCTTTTTGTCTTAGCTCTGCTGTGTCAGGGCCATGGACAACATGTCTGGCTGTGAAAGGCAAAGCTTCTCAGAAGGTTGTTATGGCACAGGGATGTGATTCTCTCCTTACTGTCTAACAGAGGAAGCCTTATCCCATGATGACAGCAGTAAGTCGACGTACCTGGTGGTTCTGGGAACACCACAGCATTTCCCGGTGCCCAGCACTGTGCTAAAAGAGACAGCTTAGTGGGCTCAGTGCAGGGAAGGGGGATACAGTTTCCTTATCCTCTCATGGTGATGGGATGCTGGGACCTGGGGGAGGGAGCAGCTCATATTCAGCCTGGAAGTGCCTGCTATGAGTCACCAGGGACTCCTCCTAGGGTTAGCTGATAGTGGAGGTATAGCATGGCCCACTCTCCCCAATCATTAGGTAAAGACTGTCTTTACAGTACGGCTGTACGTTGCTCTCCTGGTTTCAGCTAGATTGATGGAGTCCTAATCTCAGCTAGGGACTCCGAACTCAGCCACAGTTCAAATACAATAAATGGCTCAACAACAGGCTTTGTAGGCTTCTGAGAGCTTCTTCTTTGGAAAACAAGCCTGGGAACTGTCGATGCAACTCAGACAGTGACTGGGAAGTTGTATTTCTCTTAATAAGTAGAAGAAAAGCAAACTCTGTTACACTATTTCATAATCTCTGGAATGTGTAAAGAGCTAGCACACAGGATAGCATAACAACATACCAGTAAAATTAAAGCACAGATCACAGCTGAAAAAAGCAGGCATTTGTTCGCACTCTGGAAGCATTTCCTACCTGCCAGAAAGAAGACAGCTTTATGGTCTTTAACTAGTAGGTTAACTAATGCACTTTACCTTGTACTCCAAATAAGTTTAATAGTAAAAGAGGAGAATCATGAGTCTTTACCTATTTTGTAGCTGAAGGGCATCAATCCCGTATAATTTTGAAATGTCTTTTTGTTTTTTCAAATGAATTTGAGCTTAAACCACTGCAATAAGAAGTTTGCATCATTTCACTGAGGCACTGTTATAATTTTGTTATATAGCAATGTGAGGTACAAATTGAAATGTTAAAATTACACAGACCAGTAGGTAAAGGACTTACTGTAAATCTTTCTGGCTAAGAGGGTATAATTTGTTCAAAAAACTGCCTGAACAGATGTAACAAACACAAAATGATATCTCTTCAGTTCACCTTTAATGTTCTACTTGAGTTTAATTGTTTCTTTTCACCTCCTTATGTAAAACTTTGTGTTTGTGAAAATGGCAGCTTTACAGGATAAAATTGTTTACCAGCTGTGGTACAGTGGATTGAAGAGATTAGGTCTTTGTCTTCTCTAGGCTGCCCTGACACAGCGATTCAGAAAATACTAAAGCCTCATTCACAGTATTGTAGCTGGGGAGGAGCAGGTGTACATGCTCCAAGAATAGGCAGCATAGATTAGCATAGTGTAGCATAGCACAGCATAGCACAGTGCAGCATAGCACAGCATCATGTAGCATAGATGCACAGCATAGAACAGGAGAGGTCAGGAAGCAGAAGGCAAAGGTAACAACAGGTTTGCTGCCATGCTGTGTAAACCAAGGGCAACCACAGACCTGTCTTTCCTATAAACAACAGCTATCACTTTTGCTAGTACGGCTGATACTAGCTCAGGCTTGCAGGCATCAACACTCAATACTGAGTAATACTGCCAAAATCAAAGATAGTAAGTCTTGTTTAAGTTCCCTAGCAGCCCCAGCCCTGGTAGCGGCATATTTGCTTGGGCTGATGCCTAGGTGGACACGCCACTAGCCAGCAATAAGCACCTTTCTGCACTTCATTCCCTGATTGAATAATCTGAATAACCTGGATCTTGACAGGCATAAACAGCAATGCCTGGTGAGGAAGGAGCTGTACGCCAGCTGCTGATTTCCCTTTTATTTTCTTTGTCCTGCCATAGCAGTAAGCAGTGCCAGGTCCAACACTGCACAGGTCTTTTGGCGGGAGGTTTGCAACAGAATGAGACCTATGCCACTTCGAGCTGCCTTAAGCCTTCTCTGGGCAGCTGGCATCCTTACAAGAGGTAGATCAAGCCAGGCTTACCACCATTTGTAACAATAACGTCTATTAACAGCACTCTTACTGCTTTTACAATAGACACTACATGATCTAATATTCCCTTCCCAAGCTTTCAAGTTTTACGAATAATCCTTGCCCTTTTACAAATAATCTGCCTTTCTATGCAGCAGATGGGAAAATACAGCAGTTCTACGAAGAAAGAGGCCCAGATCACAGCCTGAGAGACTTCATATTTTTGTGATCTTCATTGGAAAAGCACACAGCATTTATCTTGCTTATCTTTGAGGTCTGCCAACCACTTACTTCACTGACACATGCTGCTGGATTTATCAGGGCCGTGGCAGGATGCAATTGAGATGCACTGCCCCCACACATGCTAACAGCCTGACTTTCACAGAGAAGAAGAAATAGATAAGAGAAGACACTTCATCTTCTTGAGAGTTCAAATCTAGACCTAAGAAAGGAGTTTGGGAACACATGCTAGATAACAAGCAGAAGATCTGACAGGTGCACAGCTTCCGAGACGGCAAGCATAGGCAGTACAATCGTTATGGAGAAAAATACCAATAAATTTAGGAAATTGCACCAGTTCACAGGAATGGTACATGGAAAATATATGCTTTTAAAAATCCCACAAGCCAAAGAACACCTCAGGCTGCTTGCAGAGGCATGGTTTGCCCAACATAGACATGTTTTTGTTTCTCTCCTCCGTCATATTTTTCTTCTTTGCTTTACAGCTTGTTGTGTAAAGGAATATCAACCCCTGGTTTAAGCAAGACCCTATGTGACACATCTCTGAAGAAGTACCCTGCCTGTTTGCCCTGCTTTTACATTCCCTTCCAGACAGATGCTATAAGGTACTCCTGGACACAAGATGCTGGGCTACCCAAACCTTTCACAAGCTGTCCTGACCTCAAGATTTCTATGCTGCTGCTTGGTCTCCATATTAGTGGTGCTCCTCTAAACCTCTGCTAGCAGATGTTCAGATCTACCCAAGTGACATCCATTGACACATGACTGACACTTCCACCAGGGCCAGCCTGTGCCCCCAGGAGCCACGTTCAGCTCAGACTCAGCAGTGTCACATGGCTGGAGCTGCAACCCCTGCCACCTTGCAGCCCTGCCTGGGCCAGCTGAAGGGCCCAGAATCAGTGTCTTTCCTTAATCTCTTTGAGGCTTGATCAAAAGTACCTACATTGTTATTATTTATTGCCCCCTTTCCTCCTCCCATATTAAAATAAAAGAGATAACAGTGTAAATATAAACTAGTGCCTCACATAACTTCAGCATTTCTCAAGCTAATAATCTCTAGCAAAGAAGAATTTAGTACCTTCCAGGAATTTCACTGGTAGACAGTCAGATAAAAAGCCCAAGTACCCTTCTCTCACACATTTAGGAAAGTTTCCCAGAGAACAGGAGAACATTTTTCTCTAAATCTCCACTTTCATAAAGATTTTCCTCCCTCTGTTTATAGTTGTTTGAGAAATATTGTTTTCCATGTTTCTATTAGCAATAAACATTTAGCAAATGCATAGAGCTACTCTATATAAGACCTTGCCATTCTTTCTCTTTCTTAAAAATATGAAGTACATAGCTTCAAATGTCCAGAAATTACAAGAACAGAAACATGCCAGACACGTCTGTCTCATGGATGAGGTTTCATACATACTGGGGAAGTTCTGGTTCAAGATGTAAGATATATGGAATATTAAATTGGCTGCACATAAGCACATTTGTTTGATCATGCACTTTATGCAACATTAGAGATTCAGCTTGCATTTTCTGTAACTGTTAATTAAGAATAAGCCACAGATGTGTTTTCAGATATGAATTTCTCTGAGATAGGAATGCTGAACTCTAATATGCAAGGTATGGTTTTCTGTCTAACAAAAGCATGTTCAGCCAAAATTAGTCATGTTTGAAAAATCTAAGAATCTAGATCTAAATCTAGCTTTATTGTTATTCATTATTCTGCAATTAAATTCTGCTAATTGTTAGGCCTGTATGCAGTAACACAACTGTGCAATGGCGCACAAATTTTATCCATGCACTTTTGACTTTCTACTCTGTAAATATATCACTTGCTGGAATTATTACCTAGAAGGAGAAGGGACCTGCATTCCTATGGGCAACCTAGTATTTGTCGATTCCATAGCCCAAACCACAAAATTTTGAAACCTTGACTGTCTTCAGAGATGTAAAAGCCACTGGGCTACAGATTGCCTAAAATATGACCAATACTGTTTGCATCATTATAGGCCCCCTTCAGGTACTAGAAGGCTGCTATGAGGTCTCCACACAGCCTTCTCTTCTCCAGGCTGAACAGCCCCAACTTCCTCAGCCTGTCTTCATACAGGAGGTGCTCCAGTCCCCTGATCATCCTCGTGGCCCTCCTCTGGACTTGTTCCAGCAGTTCCATGTCCTTTTTATGTTGAGGACACCAGAACTGCACACAATACTCCAGGTGAGGTCTCACAAGAGCAGAGTAGAGGGGCAGGATCACCTCCTTCAACCTGCTGGTCACGCTCCTTTTGATGCAGCCCAGGATACGGTTGGCTTTCTGGGCTGCGAGCGCACACTGCCGGCTCATGTTCATTTTCTCATCGACCAGCACCCCCAAGTCCTTCTCTGCAGGGCCGCTCTGAATCTCTTCTTTGCCCAGTCTGTAGCTGTGCCTGGGATTCCTCCGACCCAGGTGTAGGACCTTGCACTTGGCATGGTTAAACTACATTAAGATTAAACTTCATTAAGATTAAAGGGAGAAAGTGGTAGCCAGAAAAAAAAAAACAATACATGAATATACAATGGACATGCTATACAAAGCACAGCTGTATTATCAGTATGCAGACAACACTATTTCTTTAAAAGAGTGTGAGAAAACCCTTAAAGACCAAATAGCAGCAAGCTGGAAACACGATACTTGCCGGTAAAACAGGAGCCAGACATCTCAGAATTAAAGAGAGTCCTGTATCAGTACAGTAGCATTCTAAACAGAAGGGTTTCCATTGACTTTGGTGGGGTTTGCCTCAAATCCTGTTATTTTGAGTCAGTTCACCACTGGAAATAAAAAGACCTCTGTTTTTCATAAACAACTGAAGAAACTGTTGTTGGTATACTCCACTGAAGGTAATCATCAGGAGAAAAATGTGCCATCCTTTCCTTCCCTCTGGCTGTCTCTGAGGAAAACAATGACTGTTTCCAACCACCAGTCCCAACATATTTATAATTTTCTTTCCTTATATATACATGAATTAGACCTTTGTGCCACTATCTTGTATTTTTAGTTTTCCTAACATTATTATTGTATCTAATTATGTCCTAAAGAATCTCTAATTAATCAAATTATCCATCTAGTTTGATTACTAGTGGTAACTGACCCTAGACATTGATTAATACATTCTCAAATTATTCAGGAAGGCTCTTGACAAAGCCTGCAAAATTTACCCTTTTTGCAACCACAAAATGTCTTATGAGGCCCACAGCTGCCTGAGGGTTGAATATAATCAATAATCCATAAAGATAATTGTTCCCACATGATTGGTGAACAACCTCAAGCTGAGTGCATAAGGGCTAACATAGTAATTGATGGTGTTGTTGTGTTTATATACTTAATGCAATTTGCTTTGAACAAGCCAACTCATCCCTTCTCTTGGAGAGTAAATATAGATTTAAGCTTTCCTCTGGGGTATTTGGCATAAAGGAAAAACATACTTCGTGATCTGATGTCAGTTAAAATCCTGAGTTTAGCAAAATTTATATTTTAATTGCCAAGATATCGTAGCTAATAACACTAATACTTTACAGCCATATAGTAACTTCCATTTCATACATTCTTCCAAGTGATTAACTTTCCACCATTGCTTCAAGGCAGTTAATTATATTTATCCAAATTTAACAGATGTGAAAATCATTACAGCTAATGCCATGTGTTCTAAAGCATTGAGTCAGGATTAAAACTCAAGCAATTGTCTTAGAAATGCTAAGAAACTAATTTTTTAAATGTTGGCTTTCAGGGTATTTTTTTAAGGTTTTTGTGTTTTCAGCTTTTAGTGCACTTGGAAGTCTCAGAATTCTAAGAGGGAAAACTTCTAAGAAAACTTGAACATTTTCCTGGCATCATACAATTTGAAACTTTAATGGAAAGAAAAAATATGACGGGGTTCACTTTGAAAGAGTGAGAGGAAAGTCAAAAGTCTGGTACCTGCCAGAGTAAACTAGAATACAGAACTCTCAGGAATTATGTCTTTTTTTATTCTCAATTTCAGCAAATGTATGCCACAAGAGTACAGCTTATCCTCTGTTCTGGGCTCCCCCACGCTCTAAAGGTTCAGCAACAATATTTCTGGGTTTAGATTTAAGTTTGCAAGAGTAGCATGCATGGAACACAAGCAGTGCCATCACTGAGTGACTCAGACCTATGTGTCCTCTCCATGTCATGCACTGGCTGTCTCCAGATCTCACAAAAGCTTCACAGTGTGGCTTTTCCACATCCCCAGGGCTGACCCAGGCAGGCTACACCACAGGCAAGGACACTGTTGCTGGGTTTCTTGGCTTGCAAAGCTACTGAGCACCACTGGCAGGTGGGTAGATCAGCAAGGGAAATAAGCACAATTCTTTAGAACAATGAATATATGGCCTTTCAAGCTCTCATTGATCTTATTAGACTGTAGTACTTCCAAGAACCTTAGCTAAAATGGTGCTTCCTTATGTAACTGCTGCCTGCACTGTATGGAGATATTTCCTGAAGCTATTTTTCTTCAGAGGTCCTCAGAGATTCAGAGAGCTGGAGAGGGACACTGAAATTAAGCAGTGGGTGCTTTCTCTTTTTGGAAGGGATGAGGCTCGTAAACAGGCACAGCAAAGGCTATCATCCCAGGATTCACTTATTACCAATAAACAGGAAGTGTTACCAAACTATTATAAATGTACCAAACCCTTTAATATCTGTCTAAAATCTGAAAGGAAGAAAAAAACCTCACAAGCCAAAAGATTACTGAAGCTTGGTTGAGTCTTTTGGAAGAATACAAATCTTTGCCATCTTTCTCATCCAAGACTTTTGTCTCTTCTTTGGCCTTCTTGAGATCTGCAGACACTAATAGTTTTCCCAGACAATGTCTCATCATATTTGGTAAAGGAGAAAGTCTTCTGCTTAACTTGGCAAATCATAGGTGATATCACAGTCCCAGAGCTTTTCAGAATTTTTTAATTATTATTATTTATCTTAACTGTCACTCTTCTCCGCAGGTCTGCAAGACTTTCCTCTCAAGAGTACTTTGTTGCTGCACCTTCTGTACTTCGCAATGCTAATACGCACATTTGTGAAAACTGCAGCACCCAGATGGTTCTCTTCTTGCTCCGGGTCTTTACAGGTCTTTACATTGACTTTTCAGAAGGGAGATAAAACTTACTAGCCAGTTATGAACTTATCAGCCAGTTCAATAATACCTCATGACCAAACATCTCTGTATTAACCAGTGATGAAGGTACCTGCCAGAGAAACAGCATTTTCCTTCAGGCTGTTGAAACACACAAGTGTCCTTGAAGGCCAAAACTGAAGGATTACAAGAGCCACCATAAGCAAAGACCTGAAAATCACTAACATGGGGGAAAAAAATCTGCAGTTACAAATCAAACTTCAGGAGAATACTATAGTCTTTTGGCTAAGGTGGCACCTCATTGTGCTCACTCAGAGTTTCCTATGATTACAAACTGACTCACTGTTTGGATAACATATAAACTTCCCCTTTTATTATTAGCCTGTAAGCTGTCCTGAAGAAGTCTGGGTCTTTTTATTTATTCCACAGTATGTAGAACAAACACTTGATGATGTAAATGAAAAATCAGGAGATATTTTGTTAATCTGTAGCAGGGAGTTGTGGCAAGAAGAAAAAAGAAATATTTGCTGAGACATACCAGTGGTGGCATTAGTTTTCCTAGTTTTGGGATCCTTGCTGCCAGCTATCTTTTTGTTGGCTTCTAGATACGGCAGAGATTTTAGTCTTTGTAATTATAAGGGAGGGGAGTAGGAAATCCACAGAAGCAGATAAAAGGTTTGAACTAATTAAGGCCAAAAATATGCCTTAAAATATTCCCCAGTGCAGTCACCTTTCTGCTTTTGAGCACATAAACTCATTTAATTGCATGTCAAATAATAGGAAAACCTCCTGACTATTGTAATCCAAGTATCTACTGTAAACTCTGATAATCTAATCACAGATTCTTCTTTGAAAAAGGTGACGATTGGTGACAGCCAACACAGCTTCCCTAAGGGCAAATTGTGCCTGACAAAATTGGTAGTTGTCTACAACAGGGTGGCAGAGTTGGTGGATAAGGTAAGAGCAACTGATGTTGTCTACCTGGACTTGTGGAAAGCATTTGACATTGTCCTGCACAACATCCTTCTCTCTAAACTGGAGAGGCATGGATAAGATGGATGGACCACTCAGTGGATAAGGCATTGGCTATATGGTTGCACTGAATGAGTTGCATTCTTTGGTTGTCCAAGTAGAGACCAGTGACAAGTGGCATTCCACAGGGGTTGGTATTATGATCAATACCATTCAACATCTTTGTCAGTGATATGGACAGTGGGATTGAGTGCACACTCAGCAAGTTTGCCAATGATATCAAGCTGTGCAATGTCTTTCTCTTCCATGGACTGGTCCATTCTTCCCTTTATGCCTGTAGCTTTAGCATCCACGATAGCCACAAGCACTTTGTTCACCAACTACCTGACTACCCAGTGGGCGAAATACATCTCTTATTGTTTGTTTTTAACCTATATTGTACAATATCTGTTAAATACCTGCACTGGAAGAAACGGCGAATATATCAACCCCTCTTCCTCTTCACACCAAACATGATCCTTCATGCCCCCACCTTATCCCCTCCTGCACAAGCTTCTTTACCAGTACTGAAGAGTCGTATTTTATATAGATGGTGGTCACATTGGAATTATTCAATACCCATAATCATTTTTGTTGCCCTTCACACAACTTTTTTTGAAGATGAGGGGACCTGTGCTTTATGCAATACTTAAAATGTTGACAAACCATGAATTCATACAATGGCATTATGACATTTTCTGGTTTGTTCTCTCTTTTCTTCTAATGATCCTTAATATTTGCATCTGCTTCTTCGACCGCTACTGAGCACGGAGACTGACATTTTAATGGAATTACTTATTATAACCTCAAGATCTCACTCTTGAGAGGCAATGGTCAGCCAGAAGGCCATAATTTCATCCACAAAGTGAGTTTTATTCTTCTGTGCATCACTTTTATTTGTCTACACCGAATTTCACCTGCCATTTTATTCTGCAGTCAGTCTCATAAGATCTTTCTGCCAGTCTTCACATTCAGCCCTTGCACT
The DNA here is from genome assembly GCF_037157495.1 of Lathamus discolor. NCBI lineage: Eukaryota > Metazoa > Chordata > Aves > Psittaciformes > Psittacidae > Lathamus > Lathamus discolor. The sequence goes on from NC_088887.1 coordinate 104,236,886, forward strand.
TATTTTTAGTCCTGCTATGATTTTGCATCATCAGCAATCTTTGTCATGCTATTGCTCATCCCTTCCTTCACTTGTTTACAAATACGTTGAACAGTCCTCGTGCCCACTCAGACTTTGACAAGAATCCACCAGTGACCTGCCACCGCCACCCTCGCTCTTTCCAGTCATTTACTCAGACTTTCAGTTTCAAACAGTTCATCAGCAATATGAAGACAGTCTTCTTTATTCTCTGACTCAGTTTCTTTAAACAGCTTTTGTGAGAGGATCTGTTGAAATTCTTTCAGGACTCCAACTGGGATCTGTCAACCATGCATTCATATTCACATTCCCATTGTCTCCCCTGAGGAAATTCAGCAGGTGTCTATAACGCAAAAGCCTCTCCCTACTGGGGCCACATCAGTGTTTTAGAAGTGAATGGAGCTAAATCAAAATGTCCATTAGTCCTGATCCTTGTGTATTTTTCATTAATTTCCCCTGTGCAGAAGTTGGGCATTAGCACTCTTTCAAAATTGTGAGTCAGTCCTAAAGGCTAAGCATAACTTAGTGATCCTCCATTGCTGCATCCTAATGTTTTATGAATTTGTCCAGCAAATGCCAGATTTGACAGGAACATCAAATTTGACAGGAACATCCCCCATCAACCACCTGGGCTTTTCTACTATACAAAGATCATTTGTATATTGGAAATTCCTGTTCCTTAAATCAGTGCTTTTGGACTATGATTTGGAAGTATACATATAACTTAAATATCCCTACTGCTGAATCCAAGATCAGGTTGTTTGTGGGGGTTTTTTTGTCTTGTAAAAAGCTGAACATTGATACATTTCTGTTAGTCAAGCTCAAATACTTCACCTATTAAAAACAAATTTAAATTTGGATATTCTTAGCAAAACTTCTCATTATTCTGCATACAACTGCTCTACCACGTAATATTTACTAGCAGATGTGACAAAAACCTCCTCAAGCTGGTTTCACAACTTGTTAAAAACAATAGCTAAGGGAGACTTGTTAGTATACCTAGCAGCTGTGTTCTGAAATTGGTCTTAATTTAAGTAATCAACAAGGCATTTACTGTTATAGCATGCACCTGTGTTTGTATAGTTCTGTTCACCTTGGCATACTTTATCCTTAAAGACAAAACAGCAGTTAGCAGGAAACAGGCATACAGATACATGGACTACAGCTCACTGAGAGCACCACCTAGGACCACCACGTGAGAAGTGGATAGTTAGATAATGTTATCTAGGTGTTAGGGGTGACTGACGATAGGACTTATATTCAAAGACAATTCCGTTAACTAGACATTTTTAAATTCTTCCTCAAAACTAAAGGATCATTAGAATCTCACAGAAAATTCAGGCTTCTGGGGAAAAGAACCCCAGCACACAACAGACAATAAATCAAACAATTTGGGACCTCCAAAAACTCTGAGACACTCAGAATGCTGTATTCAAATTATGTCACTCAGAATTTTTTTTACCCCAGGCTTCGAATAATAGTGAAATGAGTATATATGACATTATGTATAGATATACAAAATGTAATACAAGCGTATTATTGCCACAAAATCAGACAAAAATATCTTTGACGGAAAATGTCTGACTTTTTCCCTCTAAAAGTTTGCAAAAATCAACACTTCCTTACGAAACATTCTTATATTAGCAGAATGAAATATTTTTTCTTAGCAAGACCACTCTATTAAAAAATAAGTAAATTTATTATTTGATCACTTAACTTGATTATACTCACCTCAGCATCTGAGCATCTCACAAACATTTCTTTTCTGCTTTCTTTTTCCTACCCATGACAAAGCACTTCCCTTCCTAGACTTCAACTACTGGCATTTTCTATGGAGAAGGATATGGGGAATACTTGATCTCCCAACCAGGTAGACCATAAACTTCCTGCAGAAGTCTAGCTGCAGAGAATTTTGGCTACAAAGACAAAAAGGCAGGATTAATCTAATCCAAACTAGTCATTTAGATTCATACTTTGGTGACTGGAGAAAGACAGACATTTAGGAGCCAGTTTACATCCCATACAATAATACACATTGGAGCCTACCCCCTGATTAGAGGAGGAGCCTACATATTTATTCCAGGTGGTGTGCTCTGATGTTAAATACTGAAGGGCTGTGACAAGACAGGACAAATTCCAGAGGTACCTGCAAGTACTGATAACCCCATTTATTTACAGAAGAGCTGCAACTTACAGCACAACAGAATATAGGGCTTAGTGCTGTCCCTCTATTCTGATAAAGTGTCTGCGTATCACTGGTGAAGAAAGGCTCAGTGTCGATATTGCTCCTGAATTAGAAGGCAGCTAGCTCATGGAAAGTGCTGAATCAAACTCAGACCCACAAATTAACCTTTAGGAAAGGAATAACTTCTGTTGTACAGAAAAGAAGCCTTCTGCAAAACAGGGAGGAAACTGAACTGTGAAACTCTAAATTCCCAACTAACATGGTGACCTTTGGGTTCTAAAAATTTGAGGAGGTTTTAATATGACATGTGGTATTTTTTAACCTTTAAGGTTTTATACTAATCAAATTCTTGTGGTATGTTAAAGATGCAGGATTTTACAGGTTAAAGGATTTTGCTAGAAAATAATATATTCCAGATTTAGTATTCTTTGAGCACCACAGTACAGAATACAGAATTACTTTATAATGGTTCAACTACATAAATTGCTACATCTGGTTTAATAGATTTATTTTTAAGGCTGAAATTTATTATTATCATGACATTCTTCACACCTTTATAGTCAAAGCTCTATCAGTAGATTTATTTTAAACTGCGCTCTTCAAGGCTATATTATATTTCGTGGTACTTCTATGTCTCAATATGCAATCAAGAAACTCAGCAACTTGAGACTGTCGCATGCATATGGACTTCAAGAGTGGACAGGGAATCCCTCTGGGCTTCCCTCTGCGACTAGTAAGTCTCAGGAGCCATCCCAGGAGGTGACTGTCCCTACTGACCACCTAGCTGGTCCCAAATGTCACTTTGCTGAGCCAGCTCTTATAATGTTGTTGAGTGATCTCTAATTCTTTGGAATAAAGGGAGAAATTTTTATCCTCAGATTAGGAGGAGCAACTCTCCTACTGGTGTGTTCTGCAGCCATGAATGTACAGGGACAGAGAAAGGTTCAGGCTCCCTGGTCCATGCTGCTCTGCAGGATGCCAGAGCTCTGGGTTTTCAAAATGTCACATGTCCTTAAGGAAAATACTATTTTTTCAGCACCACAACTGGAAGACTTTCTACCTGCTTGCCAGTAACGTATTCACTGGAAATCAGGGGGGAAGGACTATTCCTGGAAAGTCTTTCAATTTACGTAGCTTAATACATTTTCTTACAGCTGTCACTTAATAGTTTTCTTAACAGAAAGGTATTTTTTTCCTATACAGCAGTGCAAGGTATTCCTGAGAGAGCACAGGACTGATCTTCAGAAGACTCGAAGTGATGCTATTAATAAATCCAGCTATAAGACAGGCACACTCTGTGGTTTACTAATCCACTAATGACAGCTCTCCTGGGAGGGGTGAGGTGCTGAGCCTGCTGTGCTAGGAAGGTCCTCCAGCACGTCGACTGAGAGAAACAGGAGAGGATGCCTTGGTCTGTTTGCTGCCTGTCCTCTCTCTATTCCTCCACCCTCCCTGGGGAAAGACGTATAATTGGGGATGTGCAAAGCCTTGCTCAGCTCACTGCTGTCTCTTCCATGTCCTGAGGCAGGCCTGAGAGCACCTGGCAAAGATGCTAAGTGAGGTTGACTCCACTGATGCTGCCAGGGCAGACAGCCTGGAGCACTCAGAATAAAGGCAGCCTCCGGAGCACCTTATGAATGGGGCCAAGTCATTTCCACCACCCCACCCCTCCCCCAAGTAAAATATCATTCGAAGCCAGTGTTATATCATTCAGTCACCTGTGTTTAATTAGAGAAATAACCAAATAGGTACTAAAGATTAGCTCTGGGATATTCTTGCACAGGCAGAAGTTTGGAAGTAAAATGGTTGCATGCAATTAGTACAATTTGTTCTGACCTAGCTGTCTAAACCAGTCAGTCACAATGTAGCTAAGCTGCCAAGGAGCAGTGGAAATAGAAACACCAATTGATCAACAGATGGATTTAATAATCACTGAGAGTGAGACTCTCACAGCAAAAATATATTTGGGACTTAGCACGTCAGCTGGGCATCAGGTCTCATTTCCAATCCTCCCTTGCCTGTGGCTTTCAGTCTGGCAGAAAGGTGGATTTCAGATCTTCATGTCCCTTGCAGAAGGTCACTCTTCAGAAAGGTGGTGGCAGTGGAAGTGTTGAGCATGCCTCACAGGCTCCAGCCACTGCACAGGCATCGAGAGCCACCCAGAGATGGACTGCATCAAGGGAAAGGGAGCAGCCTGGCAGCTTACACAGTCTTCAGCAAACATTCTTGAGCCCTGGTAACGTAGACAGAGCTGTTGCTCTCATTTTGGACTTCCATGTTCCCATATAGAGGAATGCCTGCACAGCCAGCAAATGCAGAAACTGGCACTGTACCATAGATGTTGCTACAATGGAAACACACAATGCTGAGGCTGAGCATGCAGTTAAGTCTTGTGTAGAGAGTTATATAAATACCACTATAAAAGCATTATAGATGCAACTAGTAAATGTGGACTTTAACAGCCATTCTGTGACCTCTTTAAATTCAGTTATTTTGGGGAATATAAACATTCTGTCTCCCCTAAAGATGAAGATACATTTCCCATTGTTTTCAGATTCTTAGGTCAAAAGTGCTTCCCTTCCCTTCCCTACTCTAGCCCTGAATGCCGCCACCCTTTGTGCAAAAAGCAGATTGCCTTTAGTGTATAAGAACTATAATGGCTCAGTACATTAAGACACTGCATTCAGTTTCTGATTTCTCCTTTGGAATATGCCCAGGTGCTCTTTATCATGAATGTCCAATGGGCTACCTAGGACTCCTGCTTCCTGAACATGCATTGATGAAAGGCATCTGCAGCTATCCCCCTTGCACTCTGTTTTCTGGAGTTATTCTGCCGTTTGCCTGCTATAACCACATATCAGCACTAACAGCACTTTACAATAAATAAAGTGATAGTAATGTGGGAGAGTGAAATTCTCTATGGCTGAATGCCAATATAATTTATGTATGAAAAAAATGCTTATCCACCCTGTTTATTAAGTCTAATTATTTGTATATTATGTTTAACAGATCTCTGGTTATAATATATGACACATACATCACTTGTGTGCACAAAATATCTTCTCATTATTGTTTGTATGTATGTTTCCTCTTGATTGAAGGAAATCTTAAACAATATTGAATAGAAAAAAATAACATTCGGTTGATTTGCAGAATGTCATTCAGTTACCATGTACAGCCAGCAAACACCACAGCATCTGAAAGTAAACAGTTAGGTGGATTTGTTTTTGTATAAAACACTCTTATTCACTGTATAATGCTGCTACACAGATGGCAGACAGGAATGTGAAAAGGAAGGACTGAAGATTCAGGAAGAATGAAGAGAAGATCAAATATCACATTGGGCTCCACAGTGTAGTAGTTTAACACCAGCCAGACGCTAAGTACCACGCAGCTGCTCACTCATTCACCCCCACACTCAGGTTGGGTGGGAAGAAGAACTAGAAAAAGGTAAAACCCACAGGTTGAGGTAAGAACAGTTTAATAATGGAAATAATGTTAATAATAACAACAACATCAGGAAAAGGAGAGAGAGAAGAGTAAAACGCGAGAAAGAACAATAAAGAAGAAAGCTCAAGTGATGCACAATAGAATTGTTTGCCACCCTCCGACCAATACCCAGCTCGACCCAAGTAGCGATCTGGGCCTTCGGGGTAACTCCCCCCAAGTTTATATACTGGTCATGACTTCCTGTGGTATGGAATACCTCTTTGGCTAGTTTGGGTCAGGTGTCCTGTCTCTGCTTCCTCATGCCTTCTTGTGCCCCTTGTCACTGCCAGAGCATGAGACTGAAAAGTCCTTGATTGGGGTAAGTGCTAATGAGCAACAACTAAAACATGGGTGTGTTACCAGCATTGTTCTCACGATAAATTCAAAACACAGCACTGCACCAGCTACTACAAGAAAAAACCAAACCAAACCAAATAAAATAACACCTCTATCTCAGCCAAAACAAGGACATATGGAAAAGGAAAACAAAATCAGAGGATAAAAAATTAAAAAGGAGAAAAGCTGTTAAGAACGATGTCTGCTCCTATGACCGCTGTACCTCTTCAAGGACCAGGGAGCTAAGAAGGAAGGAAGAATCACAGCCATGTGAAAAGCAGAACATTTGGAATGGCTGAAGAGCATCATTGAGCAGCAAGTAACTTACTTGAAAAGAAAATAATATTATTTTATACAGCTAATGATGACATATGGTATACAAATGTAGTCACATTAATGATCAGCACCTGCATTCAGCCGTCCTTGTTGCTCACAGAGCACAGGTACTACAGCTGTCACCTGTGTAACTCCAGGAGGCACCCAGCACTCAGGATGCCCTGTTTGTCCCATATGCCCACTGCTACTGAAAGTTGTTGCTCTGATGAACAGAGGAGGCAAAGTCTCTGTGGAGACATTTGTATGTTAGAAAATACGTGGGATCAAATAGAAATAAGTTGAAAATTCAAGACAGAATCAAAGGAAAGTGCAAAGCCCTGTACCTTGGACAAAATAACCTGAGAGCCCAGCACAAGCTAGGATCTATGTGGCTGTGGAGCACCTTGCTGAAAGGGTCCCAGGGTTCAAGGTGGACAAAATCTGAATGTGAGCCAGCAGCGCACAGCTGCAGCAATGAAGGCTATTCTGCCTTGCTAGCAGAATAGGGACATTCAGTGCTTGTTAGGCTGCACCTGGAGTACTGTATTCAGTTTTGGTTCCACAGTTCAAGAAAGATGGAGACAGATGGGAGAAGGTCCAAAGGAGTGCCATGAAAATGATCAAACGGCTGGAGAACCTGTCCTGTAAGGAAGGGTGAAGGAGTCAGATGTTTTCTCTGTGAAGAAAAGGCTCAGGGGGACCTCATTGCAGTATTCCAGTACTTAAAAGGCAGCTGCAAAAGGGACAGAAGCTCTCTCTTTGCAAGGAGCCAGATGGAGAAGAGACAATGGGTACAAGTTGCAATGGGACAGATTTCATCTGAACATAATAAAGACATTTTTTACAGTGAGAACAGTCACTGGAATAACCTCCACAGGGATGTGGCCGAGTCCCCATTGCTGGATGTTTCAAGATGTGATTGGACAGGGTGCTAGATAATCTTATCTAGCCTCTGTTTCCCGTGAAAGGTTGAACCAGATGATCATCGGAGGTCACTTTCCAATCCAGGCTGTTCTACGATTCTGTCATATTGTTTAATGCTGGAAATAGCAAATAACGATCCCAGGCCCAAACAGTACTATAGTACCAGGGGTGGAATAAGGGTGGTGGGGGAAGACCTTCCAGTCTTTTTCAACATCAGTAAACAACAATAAACCAGAAAAGTGAGTAAAGGCTTTGCAGCAGAATCCACCAGCAGGGGAAGGGAAAGACAAGCAGGGGAAGTTGGAGGGACTGTGAGGTTCTTTCTCCAACAATACATAGAGACACCCCCCGATGTACATTTACTGTTCTAGGGCTGCCCAACTTTGCACATGTGATAGAACATTTCTACCAATAAAAAGTATACAGGTTTGAATATTCTGCAAGGTGAGACACTGGAATCGGTTGCCCAGGGAGGTTGTGAGTGCTCCATCCCTGGCAGTGTTCAAGGCCAGGTTGGATGAAGCCTTGGGTGGGATGGTTTAGTGTGAGGTGTCCCTGCCCATGGCAGGGGGGTTGGAACTAGATGATCTTGAGGTCCTTTCCAACCCTAACTGTTCTGTGATTCTGTGATTCTGTGAACTGACATTGCTGTATCGAAAACTCCTGGAATAAATTATGAAAGCCTATTGGCCTGAAGGATCAATCAAATACTTTGAATTCAGTTGTCTGAGCAGCCAAATGGACCTATAAGTTATTACAAATAGAAGCTTTCCCAAAAACAATGGCTGTTTGTTGTGTAAGGGTTTATTTTTGTACCCCACAGAAACATGATCTTTTAAAATCCACATTGTAATGCTGATGAAAACCTTGAAGAATCAGTAAAGAAAGAACAGAAAGCAGCAAAAGTAATTTTATTTTATTACAGTCATTTATAGGCCTCAGTTGAAATCAGAAACCATTAAACTAGTTACTGCCCAGTGGGTAGGAAGCACTACTTCCCTCATGAAGAATTTACCATCTGAGATAATGAAATAAGCAAAAGATGGGATTGATCTCAATTTTAATTTTAGCCATGTAAAAATAAGGATTGAGATCTGAAACAGTTGTCCACGCTCCTCCAAAGCACAGTGGAAAGAAACTCTTCTGAAGATAAATAATTTATTTTACCTGCCTCAGACATGTCTGTTCAAATGAAGCACTATCCCTTCCTTCTCTTCCCATTTCTCTCAATTGACTACTGAAATACCTCTCTCTCTCTCTCAGATTAGATACCCAGCTCATGGATGGCCAAGTCAAGTGAGACCCAGAATTACTCGCCTCATGGTTATGTAGCTGGGCAGTCCCAATACCCGTATCCCCTGTTGCAGATAGGGAAGCCTGCACACAGAGTACATGGTCATTAACAGGTGAAGCTCATGCCAGAACAAGGACAAGGCGAAACTACAAGCAGAACATGGAAATCTTTGCAGGATCAGGTGGCTACAGCTACCCTAAGTGGTGTTGGTTGGCAGCATCAGTGCCAAAGAAGTCAGTACCTTCACCTGATTTATTAAAGTCTCTGTGCCCTTGGGGAGAAGGCATTCGGGTATTTGTTCATTGCTTTCTCTGACACAGTATGAGCTGTTACATTTTGGCTTGGATCCTTCAGTGTTAGTGAAAACAGCACAATATACAATGATAATGCTAAGATTCAATATGTCTAACCAAAATTTGAAAAATCAAAAGAAACATCAGGAGGTAAAAATGTCAAAAAAATACATTAATTTTGGAAGTATGCACAAGTCCATGAAGTCTCCTCAAAAAAACTTTTTCAAAATTATTGGAAATCAAAGAGCATCAAACAAGCTGAAATGCAGAAGAAAGTATGAGTTAGGTTGTCTCCTACCTCATTATAAGCATCACCCGAGATTTGTGTATTATCACATCCAAGACCAAACTGATATCAAATTGAGAGGTAGTTTACATGGACTTTTCTATACCTTACAGTTTGGGGAACAAAGAGTAAGAGAAGAAACAAAACTACTTATGGCTCTAACTCAGGAATTTACCATTATTATCTCTATTTTCCACTTTCTACTAGTGCAAGAAGCTTAGGTCCTGTATCCTAGGAATGAAGTTGCAGTGGCAGCATTTTTTCTTTTCTTTATGTGAATTTGCCTGCAAGAAACTTTCACCTGGCCTTGCCTTCCACAATCTACTACTATTGTTTCATTCTGAGATGCGATGCTTGCAATATCTGCATCTAAACAGCAGAAAATAATTCTAAAATCAATACAGAAATAGCAGAACTGTCAAATCAGAAGCTTAATGGCTGCTACCGCGCAGTTTCACTGTACACCACTTGGTACAACATTTCCCCACATTACCTTATTGCTTTTTTTTAAGGCCTGTCCGTACAATTTATAATCCACAGGACTGCTGAGCTCTGTGGAGACGTTCATTTGCAAGCTCTTCAAGGCATAGACTTTGTCTTTATTTCTGTGAGGCAAGCAGAATGGTATCAGCACTAGACAAATATTAACTGAGATAACATAATAACAACTTGTCCACAAAAGGTGCATTAGGATGGATTTAGGGTTCCCAAATGTCTTCCATTACAGTGGACAAACAAGTAGCGCATTAAGCAGCCAGCTCGCAGCCTGCACAGGGCCAGCCTGAAGGGATTACCCAGTACCATCACATTTCTCCCTGACACCGAACACTAACAACATCTCCAGCACACACACAATTATGACTCAACAATGTTATTGTCACCCTCAGTGAACACACCAAATATCTGAAAAGGACCAGTTGGTCATCAATACATAAATGTGCTTTGCAACATCAGCTGGGGTAACGGAACGCCTAATTCTGGCACTGCTTCTAAGGTGATAAATATCTGAGTAGTAGAAGAGATGTATTGAGTAAAATAAAGCTTATGGTCAAGAAACATCAAGGCTTTTTATGGAGTTTATAGAATTAAGTTAATCCTATTGAACTACAAAAAGCAAGGAGCTCATCTAGTTCCATCCATGCCTGGGGCCAAGTAGAAGAAACTCAGACTGAGACCAAATCAATTTATTTTCAGCCAGGTCTAAATTTTTGAGAGACACCTGGACTGCAAGTTGCTGTTCTGGGTGTACAGTTACTATCACTATAATGAATACTATTAATTCAAAGGCTTAGTGCTGCACAAAATGTAAGGAAAACATCTTTCCCCCCAAAAAAAGTATCTTCCAAAAAACTCAAGTGTTTGTCTTTTATGCTCACCTTAAGGCCTTCATATGGTGCCTTAATGGTGCAAAATACGTGAAGAAAAATCAGCATGTCACTCTCTATTAGGAAAATACCAGGCAAGGAGCAGTGAGGGTCTTCTTCCTCTTTCCTCTCCCCCAGCCCAAGGAAGCCTGACTCCTGTGGGAGGGTGCAGCTTAGGATCACACTGGGAGCTCGTGCCCAGGGATCCTGCTGGAGTATCAGGGTGCAGGCACCTCTCAGGGTACAGACTCACAAGAGTGCAGCAGCACCCACCCTCTCCCCGTGCACCCATCCACAGCCAGAGCTGCACAAAGACGTCCATTCCTTCTCTTTGCGCTCTGCTCTGCACACATACATGTGAATCTGGACTAACTCCATTACATCAGCGAAAGGGCAGCAGCATAGAACTCAGTGTGAATGAGGTCAGACCAGTACAGCTCTCACCTAATGTGTAAAATACACACTTGGTTTCATACCATTGATTTGATCCACCATTCTGCATTACAAAACAATCATTTCTTTTTAGAAGCCTGACATCCAGAACCAATACTTTAAATCAGGATATAAAATACCATCCAATCACATTAAGGAAACGGAGACCATGAACGAAACTTCAATATCAAATTACATTATTAATATACCCACTATACATTCAGATTATAAAAATCTTGATGACTGAAATACGGTTTGCAAGAAAAGAATCCTGGTTTCTTCTTACTTACAGGCTGGGGAACAAGGGTCTTCATGCAGAAAGAAATATGCCACATAGTATTTGTACTCAAACAATGAACCATGATTCTGCAAAAAATTCAGGATGGGAACTAGGTCCTCTAATGGTACAGACAAAAATAGAAAAGAGTTAAATGAAAGATAAAACAAGGGGCAAGCACCGGCTCATCCGCTTCTAGTACACAAACTGTCAACTCCCTTACTAAAACTGGGAGTCTAACTCTCATCAGGGGCATCCAGATTAGAACTCCCTTTGCAGGCAGTGGATAGGATGAAATTGAACAGAGAGCATCCATCTGCGTGAGTGCTGGTCCTAAAGGCAGTAAATAGGGAATGGCCATTAAAAAACCCACCTTTTGGGGGGGTTGGGTCCAGTCAGACCAACACAAAATGCCTCTGCTCAGAGCACAGATGTCCCAACTGGGGAGAGGCATTTATATGCACAGGACTCATTTTAGAAGACAGACACTGAAAGATCAAAGGGGGACATCAGTATTTTACATGGTGACCCTGGTAGGCAGAGCATGCACCTGCCAGGGGGCCAAGACCTTGACCCCACATGCTCCTGCCTGGTGGGTTGCAACATAGGGTTTTTGTTGCCCAAAGAAGTGGTAAATGCTCCATCTCTGGCAGTGTTCAAGGCCCAGTTGGTGAGAGCCTTTGGTGATATGGTTTAGTGTGAGGTGTCCCTGCCCATGGCAGGGGGGTTGAAACTAGATTATCTTAAGCTCCCTTCCAACCCAAACCATTCTATGATTCTGTGATTCTATGTAAAGGAGTGCGCAAAAATACCAGACATCGTGGTGTTCGGATATGCAGAATGGGGAAGAGATTCTTGCTGCAGCAGCCATCTTCTGGGCAGCCAAAGAGGAATCTTCACAATCACAAAGACCTGGAGTAAAGTACTGTGGCCCCAGCCTCAAAATTAGGGCATTCGGGTGGGAGAAGGGAGTTCTGGTTTCTGGCTGTGGCTTTTATCCAGTAAAGATCTAATGTAACATGCGTAAGCAGCCCAGGGACTTTCGTTTATCATTGTCTTAATTGACTGAAGTGCAAGGATACTGCTCTAAGTATTGATTTTCTAATCAAATTAGTGCCTGATATTTACCCTCCATTCTGTTGTGCAAGGCTCTCTGATGTCCCATGGGGTTAGGGTCTAACTTTCAAGTTTATTGTCCTGTGACTTCTCCGAATATGCACAGAATGCATCAGGATCTCGCATCCATTAATAACCAACTGAAGTGGAGAATTACATTTTTTAATCAACAAAACTGCTGACAGAGAAATAGCCTTCAATTTACAGGAATGTAATGGATGGGAACCTAGATGAGAGCTGATTCCTACTCATGACTGAGAGACATAACAAAGGCACTGGGGTGCCTGGCCAATGTTCTCATCACGGACAATAGTGAGATCATGACAAACTGCACAGCCCTATGAGTAAACAATTACAGATCTGGTATAAAGCTGGCTGTTTTTCTAAGGATATAAAAGCAGGACTCTCTTGTATCCAAATCCAAAGCCACACCTATAGGTGGATGCACCATGTAGGCACTTTCCCGTTTACCTGAGACTCCTGGCATTGGCTGCAACAGGGCTTCCCAGCTTGAAGTGTGGGCCTGGATGATAATTTGTTGGTAATTGGTGACGTATTTTTTCTTAATCACTATTCTCTTTATGCAGTAATGGTTTGATGCATTGCTAATTTTCCTCTGTGCTATACATATATATATGTGTGTGTAATTTGCTTTATTGTGCTTATTTACTATATATATAAATATATACCTGATTTGTGTTAGTGTGCTTGTTTGCTTCAGTGTGTTTATTCTCTTTAGTGTGTGTCGTGGTTTAAGTCCAGATGTCAACCCAGAACCACGCAGCTGCTCGCTCACTCCACCCCCTTCCTCCCCCCACTCCCGCAGGGATGGGGAGGAGAATTGAAAGAATGTAACTCCCACGGGCTGAGATAAGAACAGCCCAGTAACTAAGGTATAACACAAATCACTGCTGCTACCACCAGTGATAATAATGATAAGGGAAATAACAAGGGAAGAGAATACAACCGCTCGCCACCTGCCGACCAATACCCAGCCAGACTGAGGAGTGATCTAGCCTTTCTGGGTAACTGCCCCCAGTTTTACCTCCCTGGGCATGACGTGCTGTGGTATGGAATACCTCTTTGGCTGGTTTGGGTCAGGTGTCCTGTCTCTGCTTCCTCCCGGCTTCCCCTCGTCCTTGGCAGAGCACAAGGCTCAGAAAGTCCTTGGTCAGAGTAAACATTACTGAGCAACAACTAAAAACACTGGAGTTATCAGCGCTGTTCCCAGGCTGAAAGTCAAAAACACAGCACTGCACCAGCTACTAAGAAGGAGAAAAATGACTGCTACTGCTGAACCCAGGAGAGTGTGTTTGTTTAACAAACTGTGCATGTTATACAGCTAGTGTGTTGTTTGGTTGAGTACACTGCCTGTTAGCAGGTCAGGGAATCAGATCCATTATTGATTACACTGCTTCTGATGTCCTTCCTGACCATATGAAAATGGATAAATCTCGCTCTGCCTCCATTTCCCGCTTAAAAGACTGAGCGTGATGAAGACTTCAGAAGATTTAGGCTGGAGACAACAATGATGAGACCACTGAAGTGTCTCTCCCATGCAGAGCAGGCTGCAGGATGCCTGTCCTGAGAAGCTGTGTTCTGCTCTCCACAACTTGAATGGCTTCTCCATCAGGTACTCCATTTACTCAACCTCAGAAGTGAATCTTGGATTTGGTCCTAATGAACCAGGGGAAGAAAACATCATATACATTTCAGAAGTATCTATCTCATAATGCAAAAGGAAAAAATCTTGTTACAGTGCACTCCAAGCAGCCTATTCAAGTTAATCACATTTATATTTATTAAATGAGACAACATTCACAAAATATCAACATTGCAGCCAAGTCATAAACAACATTACCCAAGACATAGTCCAGAAGCAACAAAATGGTTTATGACACTTCCTATTCTCAGAGTCCTCCTTTCTCATTCTTACTGATCTCTAATAAAAGGAGATTGTACATGCACCGTGATATCCAGGCTAGCTGTTCCATATAAATGCCTTTTCAAATCAAGGAAACACCGCGCAAGGCAGCACATTAAAGATCAATGACAAAATTATTTCCCTGTAATCTAGTTAATTATACTCTGAAATAGCATCTCCAGTAGATTTTAAAATGTTAATTTTTCTGATGAAGATACCTTTATGGACAAACTTACAAAGTGCAAAATGAACATAAATTTACTTCTTTCTCTAATGATTTATTTAGTTAATCAATGGTAAAAGAAAACAGGTATAAAATAAAGTGGATCTGAGTTAATTAGAGGTTTTGAAGAAGCAACTGCAGGAGTTTCCTTTGTGCAGAAGTGGTGGCGAGCTTTCAGAATAGGAAACAACCTAAACTGAGGGAGTAGTGCAAGGGTGTTTCTCTTACTGCTGGTTTGAGGGATGAGACACTGGTAGAAAAGAACTTTGCTTATTTTCATTTGAAAACCAGCAAAATATGGTGCCTGAGAGTGCACTCTTCATTTCGTAATTACAACCACTATTATTCCAGGATCACTAAACACAAGCAGAAAGTCAACACATGATTTTAACCTCAAAAAAAAAAAGAAATCTCCGTAAAGTACTTATACGCCTTGTTGAATAAGGATCCGATTCTGAACTTCATTCCGTAAAATTATTTGGGCCAAAGTTTTGAAAATGCATCTGGAAATGCTGATATACCAGCATCATGCTTTAATGAATTTGTACGGATGTAAGTGAAGAACAATCGATTCAGGAGTTTCAGACACATCATTGCTGAGGACAAAACTTACTAAATTTTAAAACAAAAAATATATTTGAAAGCTGGCCTGGCAAAAAAAAAAAGGGGGGGGTGGAAGTTTACATCCGAACCTGCAGCTTGTTACTACAGCATGTGCTTAACAAAGCCTCTTGAAATCAAAACCGAAACAACAGTCAGCTTTTCCTCCATATAGCAACAACAATCAGTATACAAGGTACAAGAAGGATGAAAATCACTGGGGAAGCAGCACGATGTCACTGATGCTAAATTGATAAGCTGTAAAAAAATACCCCAAAAAAAAACCACAAACAAGAAGCCTCATAATCATAAGACTCTAAAATGATACAGAAACATATAGAGTAACAGATATTTTGGTCAAGATGCCTACATATTTTCTATAGGATTTTACATATCAAAACACTTTTCTTTCTAGGCTTCAAGCACTAATTTGGCTTCTTTTATTTTCATGTGGCTTCAAGAAGACAAGGCATTGTAGTCAGAGTGCAGTATCAGGTCTGTAATATGCTCTGATGGGCAAAGCATTTCAGCTGTCTTGGTCTCAGAGACATTTATTAATGGATGGGCTGATAATGCTTATTATGTGCCTGAGATAACCTCAAAAGAGCCAGCAAATAAAACTAGAGGCAAACAATGTCTGTTCTTGTGAGGGTTTCTTAGCAGTAAATTGGATTTTCAATGCAAAATATATCACATATTTGAAGAAAAAGCAATCAGACCTTTGAGAGCCTACTAGCTGTTGAAAGTGTTTGGGAAATAAGCAAAGGCACACTGCATGTCTTCAAAATCATTTAATTCATCAAAGGGCAAAGAAATCAGCATCGCATTAAAACGCAGCCTTCTGTAGCTTCTAGTTTTGACTCACATGAAGGTAGGGAATACGGGTCTTCTAGTGTTACATTCTGTGGTAAACAGGATTGACAAAAATACAGTCGCATCATTCAGACAATAAAGATGAGGTGACCTTCTTTTGTTTCCCTCATTAGTATTTAATCATGTACTTCAAAAGAATTTCTGAAATCACAGATTTTCCTAGTAGCATCACACCCTAATTCCACAGCTACAGTTCATGCTGAAGTGTGATTGTTTGTATATGTGAATGTATGCATTTAAATTAAATTAGTTTTGGAAGCTTACTTCTCTGCCAACTGCTATTTGTCCTGCAGAAAAACAACTTCCCAAAGAAATGCAAATCATTCACGGTTCTTGAGGACTTTGGGACAATTACTATGCCATCTGAGTTCTCAAAATTGTAGTAAATAGATTATACGGCCTTGGTATCATCATTCCATATGGCTGCATCTGAAAAAAAGATGCTCGTGTGGGTTGTAAAGTGACATAGTTTGAATACACGTAAATGTATCTTAAGCTCAGCTACAAGCCCTAGACCACAACCAGTTCAATAAGGGATCAGACATAGGTCAATTAAATTCTGTGAACATTTTATTATTTGGGAGCTGAAAGTCTTTAGCTGAGATTAGACAAATACGGATCTTCACAGGCTATAAATACTGTGCTAATGCACTGTTACTGAGTTACACAATAAATGTCATGTCACATCACAGATAAAACTATGAGGAAAATAATGTAAGAAGACCAGCATTGATTCTGTGTTTTTTACACATGGGAGCCATTATAAAGGGCTACCTTAGTAAAAGCTATATGAGCAACTAAGAACCAAGGAAACAAAGACAAAAACCAGTAGATTTCTAGACATGAAAGCGTAAAATATTTCTATGTTGTCAGACTGCATTTTCCTCTGGACAAGGTTTTCTCCCAAAACTCCTGCCCAGCTCTTGTTACCTGTTCCCACTCTATTCAAGATCACCAAAATGACAGAAATAATGTAAGACAAAGGAGATGGTTTTTATTCTGTGCTATTGCAGTCTCACCTGAAACTGGACTGACTTGTTCAGTTCTCTACGAGATCTCACGATGCTGTTTGTAAGAAAGCACAGTGGGGCCCAGCAGTTACACTGGATTTATCTGCTATTCTTTTTCCGTCACTACATTTCATCTTTTGAACGCTTTGCGTTATCCTCACAGGATGGACTACAGTGTAAAGTACGAAGTCCCAGATCACAGAATATTTTTGGCTTTTCTGCTTTTACACTTTCCTCTCCTTCCCTTTTAATAATTTCATAATTCTTAAAGTAATTACTAATTTACTCTTATTTTGAAATACCCTTAATTTGATTATTCTCATTATTCTTGCAATTCTTATTATTTTAGTTCCCCCTTTTAAGTATTTTTAGAAAGGATTTTCAATGCAAAACAACTATGCAAATGCAAATTTTAACAAAAATTAATGCAAATGAATAATTAATATTCAAAATAAATTAGGAGTTTTTCATTTTTAACAAACAAGTGTCCTAGCTACTTCACAAAAAAAGGTCTTGAATCTTGAACCCTATTCTGAGGCACTTGCAATTCAATCTTGATTTAAGATACCAGAACCATAAATCACAAAGGAGGCAGGAGGGAAACATATTCTGTTCCCACAAGCAATATCAACTTGACTAAGTAGCACCACTGATGCCATTGATTATGCTAACTACATAAATAGATCACCTTTATTAAGAAACATAGTTCAGAACTGAAAATGAGCTGTATTTTCTGAAACACACAATATCTGGTATTTCACATTGTGGTAACTTATCACTTGTACAGCCTTAACAGATATTTCTTCCCAGTTTCCTAAAGAACAGTACTTTGTTAATCTAAGCTGAGAGCACAACCACATTGAATGACAAGGGACAATATATAAGATTTATAAAATAAAATGAAAGCAGATTTTTTAAGAGATAAACACATTTAATTCATTAAGAAGACCTAAGGGAAGAACATCCTTGAAAGCAGGTTAAGGATTTTGTCAGGTACCTGACCTGAGTGTCAGGTACCATAGACCTGACTCGAACACAGCATTTTAACAGCTGCCGTCTGATTTTCTAAGGATATTTTTACAATATTTACTATACAGGAATTGGGAAGGGTGCATATAGCAGAGATAGTGGGGCTTATTTTTTCAGTGAAAAAAAAAAGTAACGCCTGAGATGATTCAAAATCCAGACCCCTTGGGACCTGTATTTTCCATTTTGAAAAATGTGGGTTCATGTGGGAGGATGCAAACCAGAGTGGCCCAGTTTCCAGTAGCACTAAACTTCCCAAATAACACAGGGTTAGCATGTGCTCATACATCTGAAAACTGGACTTTATGAACTGACCTGAGCCTAGAGATCTACTTTGCATAGCCACTTCAGAAGATTTTACTTAGTTCAAGTTTGTTCACAAAATTAATACGAAATATCAAATGGCCAAATAGGTTTTCTAGAATCACATCTGGTTGTTTGATATCCTAAAAAAAAAAAAAAAATTGCAGTTAATGGAAGTAATCAGGAAGGTGGAAGGGTTTTTACATGGGAAGTCACTAAAAAAAAGGAGAATATCACCACTGATAATTTCTAAAGTGGTATCTCCTAGAAGTCAGATACTCCTCTTTGCTGGACACCTCTGTGCACATAATGGACAGATATTTTCTGCCCAAATCCTTTTGCAGTCTAAAACGAACAGACTTTTTTTTTTAAAGACAAATGGCAAAGATCTGTAGACCAACAGACAGTATGAGGAGTTTAGACTCTGTGTGCTGTTTAATCTCCTGTCAATGCACAGGAGGCAAAGAATGTTCAGTGAAATCAACAGGTACCCAGCTGCTACAAGGATATGCATTTTTTGATGAAACACAATTGACTTTGGAATTCACTGCTGCAAGGTGTCTCTGAGAATCTCTACAACTGCTAAGCAAAAAGAGGACTAGGGAGTTTGCTCATATACTGAACCTCCAGGCATTCCCATTGCTTAAACATAATCTTACATCTTTGCTCTCTCAGCAGCTCCAAATTGCTTTCTTACAAAGCAAGTAGTTTCCTGTTCTTGTATGGACAACAGTGCATCAGTTTTTCTCTTTCTGCCCTTTAATGAGATTCTCAAAGGATCAGATATTCCCAGATGCACTCCAGGCCATTAGATGTATGTCCTCAGTTTAATATTGCTAAATTGCCACTCTCACAGACTCTGAAATATTGTTTACATTATTTCAGACGCTTTGAGTTGGTAAACAAAAAAAAAACCAACAACCCACAATAAAAATATATTCTTATGTCCTAGGACCACCATTTGAGCCCTAAGGCAATACTGAGCCAAGCTACCATATGCTAGACGCACTCCACTGCAGAGTGGCACGTGAATGCAAGCCAGTTGATGCCATTAGTCCTGGGGATGATGATTTCCTGGCCTACCCGCAATGTGAGATGTGCCACATCACTTACCCTTGGGCAGGCAATGCATCTGCATCTGTTTCCTTTAGTAGCATAGACATAATAACTTAGGAGCACCAAAAAACTATCTGATTGTTGCCAAGAGAGCATGAGAACCCACACAGCTAAATTAAATACAAAATAAACATTACCAAAGCTGTGAATTCTCATGTTTCAGGACATCACTTAGTAAAATTTTGGTGATTAGACAGAAACTACCACCCTAGACAAGTTTATGTAGTATGTATTTGCCTGCAATGGTTTCCCATCTTCTGTAGTACAAATTTTCATGCACCACTGGTTTGACGCAGTCTGGCAACTTCTGTGAGCCTAATAGTGGCATCCAGTCATGTCACTGTTCAGCTAATGTATCCCTCAGCACACAGTGGTCAAATAATTCCTTTGCCACTATTGGTCTTTTTGAAGTTTACAAATTTAAAACACTAACCTATTTCCAGCATGAGGTACTATGTTATCACATTAAATGATGTGAATTGTTTACAAGAGCTTCCTACAGAGTGTGCATTTGCTGACAACAAGTGCTTCCTAAATGGAATGAGTGTTCTTATCTCCCCTTAGTGAGAGTAGGAGACGTTCAGCATTCTGAGATTAGATTTGAGCCCCTCAATCCTTGCCTGATTCCTGGCAAATCTGTCATCTGGCCTATATACCACAAATTCAGCTTGCCAGCCACTACATGATCCTACTGCAAGTAAAATGCATTGGCAGAGATTTGTTGGATCAAAGGTAGACATCTAAGAGCATGATCTAATGTGACCTAGTTGCCTACATTCCCTTCATAGCCCATAAAGGGAATAGTAAGCTCTACAGCGTAATTAATTTAAATCTAATGGCTAGAACTGATTTTATGTCAGTTCTAAAGGGCATATACAGAGATTTATCTCAGACATAAACAACCACACTACCGTTAAGTGAGGTGAATCCCACCGCCACTTACATGCTTCAATAGCTTCATCAGTTGGACTAGACTGAAGTGTAGAAGGTGCTGCATGGTCCTCACCATTCACAGAGCTTTGCAATTTGGTACTTCTATTCCAGGGATGTTTGTGCACACAAAAACATGTCACATTTTTCCAACCCTGCTAGCTGATGATGAATAAAATATTAGTTCTGCAAACAAAACTCACTTTGCCATCATTCTTGGACCATCACCTGGTACCAAAACTACTGTTAATCCCCCATTCTGTCAGTATTCATAATTTCTTTATGTAAGAACTGGTCAGCAGCACAAAGGCCAAGCAATGGCATAAATGAGTTGAGAGTACTGAACTACAGCTGAGATACATAACTAAGAACATGGGCCTTCCTCTGCCTACACCCCAAAGCAGAATAAGTGTCTCAGACTGGGACATACCTGTGGACCCAGTGCCCAGGCCTCAGTACCTGCTACAACCTCGACCTGGTATTACATCAGAGTAAGATCCAGGTGCATACACCCTCACACACACATCAGCTGTAAAATGAGAGACCTAGAGTCACTCCTTTGCTTCCTCTCCTCCTCCCAACATAATTTCCTGAACTACACCGGCTGATATCAGAGATGGAGAAGGAGGGACCATGTTCTGCAGGAGTTCCTTTTCACTGCAGGCAGCAATGAGGCCAGAAAGGGAGCATGAGAAGGAACTTGGTGAAGTTTCCCTTAAGAAAGGGAATATGAAGGAGAAAAGATAGGACTAAATAGCTGCTTAGACATGATGCACAAACTGATTTGGGAACACAATTTTTTCTCATCCTTTGCCTCTGTTTGCTTGTCTACTCTTCTAGGACACAGGAGATAAAATGTCTTAAACTACTGATGCTGAGGAAGGAATCAGATCTCCTGCTTCACAGGCACCTCCTCTTACTTAACCCAGTATGTCTGAGCACTATATCTTTAACTATGTATTTAAGGAAAATAATTGCATTTGGTGAGGAATCAAATCTTTGCAGCATGCACTGTATGTTACTGGAGAATGCTGACTGAATAAAGGACCTGAGGGCTTGTAGGCAAGAGAATTCTTAGTTTCTGAACTGTCAGAAACTGCTCAGACTGCAGAAAATTTTGGCATAAAGGTGAACTTTCAAAGCATAGCTCAGGTAGCCCCAGGGGTTAGTGGCGTATAGATAGGTAGGCTTAGATTCAAACTTCGGACTTCGGGGAATTTCAGGCAAATAATTTTTCCCCTTGTGCCAATTCCCTATGTTTGAAATGGGAACTATCCTGCAATTCAAACAAGATAACATTTAAAATTAAAATAGGGAAAACAATGTGCTAGAAGGACATAGAAGCTGAATAAGGATAGAGTGGGAGAAGAAAGTGGGGAAAAGGGTGTAAGAAGAGAACAGCAGAATTAGGATGGAGTGGGAGAAAATGAGAACAATCAGGATTAAAAATAAACCCCAGCCACTTTTCATGTTGAAAGCTCACAGCTAGTAACCTGATTGGCATCTTACAGCTCTACCAGAGTATTACAGAAAGAGCATTTGAAGTTACCATCATGTGTTTTATGTGTTTAATAATCACATTTGTTAATTGGAAGATGAGCGATTTTGCATATAGTAAGGTCTAGTGCTGGAGTCCAATTAGTAAATCTTGGAAAGAAAGGAATGCAAGTCTATGCTTTGCTCAACAAGCTTGTACATAAAAAGGAGTAATATCATCAGGAATAAATGCCAGATAAAACTGCAGCTTTATTAATTTTCACTTGACACTGATAGAAATATATGAACCATGCAATTATTTCAAAATCCTAGTGGTATTAAACCCTCCCCATCTCATACGTCTTCCTCATCTCGCTTTCACCCACAGCAGCAGAGAGCACTTCCTCCTGATAACCTGCAATAAACTCTGCTTACATCTGCCTTTGAAAGAGATCTGCTGAAACTTAAAAATAAATTAGACAAGACTAAGATTGATAAAATAGGCAAGGATAATTGTTCATTTTGTTATGACCCAAATTCAATCCATTAAGAGGAGAGTATAAGGCTCCCTTCTAGTTAAATTGACTGAAACATTCTGTAACAATGAAGAATAATAAAGCACAATTAAAAGTGAAAGTGACCTGGGGCTTTAAATAACCAAGAATCATGGTAATGGAACAAGAAGGCCATTTAAAGGTCAGCAGCTTATAAACAACATCCTCAGAGCAACTTCTCAAGAGGAAAATTGTTTCAGACGGACCTACCATGTAGTTTATAAAAGAGAAGGCTTCACCCGTCCTGAAGGAGGCCAAGCAAAATTAAATGCCTACTACAAGGCTCTGGCGGCTATTGTTTCATGTCTCAGGTTCAAACGGAGCAATGCATATTCCAGCTGGCATTCAGTGGGATCGTCTGGCAAGGTAAATCTCAAAATACCATGCTTATAGAGTCCTGTGTTTTCCAAACATTTGTTTCTTTGGACATGATATCTGGGCTTCAGCCCATGGGCTCTGCCTGCACAGCAGGTAGGGGTTACCTGAGCACATTCACTGCTTCAGAGCAAGAGGTAAAATACCACTGAAGCTTGCAGTTCTTTCTGGGCAATGGTGGGGAGCAGTGTTCATCTGCCCCTTCTGTTCCCTGCCCAGCTCTGCTCCTCTGGCAGAGTTTCTGTGGCCTCTCATGAGCACACACTTCCCAGCACATCCCAGGGACCAGCACCTGCTGACATCATGCACAAGCAGCAAGTGTCTTGGCACTTCTAAGGCAGTTTTCAGCTCTTCCTTGTTGAGATCTGTTGTCCAGGATGTGCTGGTCTGTGACTTTGGAAATCTGTCCCCACGCGTGAAAATACAAAAACCATTATAGAAAATTAGTATCATCCCTCATATTTACAGAGATCCTGCAAGCTCAAAAGGAAAACAGTTATCCTTCTCAACATAGACACCTTTTTTTTCCTTAATTTTTCAGACTTAGAGGTAATAACCCATTCCATCAGGATCTCTACCCCAGAGCTGGAAATACAGATTATGCCCAAAAATATTTCAATAACTGCAGTATAATAAGGCAACTCATGTGAATGTCCATCAGAAATCTGTCAGAAATATATGGCTAGAAAATTACGCAAACAAGCATATTGAATACAGTGGTCAGACAAAAACTGTATTGTGTCAGCACCAGCAGCAAAAATTGCAGGATCCAGCAAGTTATTCTGCATCACTTAAATCTGTATCCAGGAGAAAAAAAAAGGATTTTACATATTAATTTAGCCTGTGTTATATCTCAGTAATCATGGAACACCTCATAACCCAATGTCCAGGAGAAAACCCAACAGCAC
The DNA here is from genome assembly GCF_037157495.1 of Lathamus discolor. Lineage (NCBI taxonomy): Eukaryota > Metazoa > Chordata > Aves > Psittaciformes > Psittacidae > Lathamus > Lathamus discolor. The sequence continues at coordinate 104,260,533 of NC_088887.1, forward strand.
AGTTGGCACAAGGTATTATCACGTGTAAGGCATGTTTTATGTTTCATGCAGCTGCATCAGACTGACATAAACCAGTTGTTTCAAAAGTCGTCTAATGACAGAGAATTATACTCAGGCTTTTGGCAAATTCTTTGCAGATGTTTCTTAATTCAGGAGTTAGCCTAATAGTAATGATGCCTGACACAACACAGGTTTCACTGGCTATTTATGGATATTAATATTTCAATAGTTCCCTTTCTCTATGCCTTTCTTCTGCTGTGTTCATTCTGTACTTGTTTCTCCAACTGCCTTCTTACTTCCTTTTGCACACTCCAACTTCATTGAATGTTTTACTCCCCATTCCTTTCATGCTCGCTTTTATCCAAGCAATACATCAACCCAGTGACTTGAAGTTTGATCCCCCTGTGTTCAGATTAGCCAAAAGAACTCAACCACTTTGCTGTGGGTGTGTGTTGCCTATAAAGTACCATGTGAGGTGTTTCTTAATACAACACTGCATAGTATTACTGATAGTTCAAGAAAAAGAGTCTGCTCTACATTTTCTGCTGGTACAGTGCATTTACGGCAGGCTAACCATGCACTTGCTATGCACAGACAGTGCATGCAGAGTCACAAGAACAGTTGATCAAACACAGCAAAGCTAAATTCAACTCCGTGCACTTTCCATTGCCTGTAAAAGAAATTTGGTTTTTATAGATTTTGTCTGGGTCTTGCTTCAGAGCTAAAAAGCTAAGACAGGAAGCTGGACAGCTTTTCTTCTCTCAAGACTGTAAAATCACTCAATAAACCTCCTTCTATAATAAAACCGTTAAAAACGTGGTTGAAATCCTGGCTCCACTGGAGTCAATAGTAAAACTCCCATTCACATCAGAAGCAGCTGACTTGTGTGCTAATGAAAGCCCTTTAACTACAGCAGGTATGCTACCTAATGTCTCAACTTGTTATGAACTACAGACTTTGTTATATATAGGATTTCACAATTTTTCACTAATATTAGATTTCAAAAAATACTGTTTTCTTCCATCAATAAAAGTCAATATACCAATGCCCATTAATACAAAGTAATACCAAGCAGCAATTTATAAAAGCACTCCTGAAGACAACATGGAAATGAAACAGCAGGGGGAATGTTATATAGTCCAGATGAAATGGTCAAGGCTGTTTCATGTCTCTGCTGGAAATTGGTATCTCTAGGACCAAAGCAAATGTTAAAAGCATTATTGTCCAAGATGGACTCACACTGACATCTGGCAAATTCTTACAATACCAGAAGGAACTAGTAGCCTTCATCTCTGCCTAACATTTTGGTTTAGACTGACCAAAGAGTACATGGTAAGCACCCAGATATAAAAAACTAATTCCCATTTATTGCCTGTAGAATTCCAGCAAAAATGAATTTTGGAGACAGAAATTCACATTGTCAGCTGTCTGTTTACAGCACAGATATCTCCCAGTGTGTTCTGCAGCATTAGTCATGCTGGCTAACAAAGCCACTGCTGTGCAGGCAGGGGACTGACAGCAGACAGCACGGAGGCCATCGTGTCTGAGCCACCAGCTTTCCTTACCAGCCACCAGAGCCACCACAGGAAGTGGCTGGAGCACTGTGCTGGCTGTCACCTCTCTGTATCCCACTATCAGTTCCTCCAGGGATAGCTGCCACCCCTGCTCCCTTTATTGGCAGCCGTGGATGGGCTCAGGACCTTCTGCACCACTGGTCCAGCACAGAGGGGAGAGAGGCAGGCATTCACATGGAAGCAGTACCTGTGTCAGTGCTCCTCTGACTTCGGAGCAGGATGGAATAAGGACGAAGAGGATAAAGCTTTTTCAGACCAGCCTCAGGTCTGAGATGGGCTGCTTCTGAATTCAAGCTTTGGGTTAACAAATGCACACCAACACGGGTGTGAAACGAAGCCCCTTTTCCACTCACAGAAATGTTTTTTGAAGATATGGCTCCACACTTCCTTCTTTTTTTCTTTTTTTTTTTCCCCAGTAAGTCAGTAATTGAGATTTGAATCTAGAAATATAATCCTCACATAATGATTTCATCAGTTCATAAATAGTAAGAGGGGAAGAGTATTTCTTATATTGTCACTGCTTATGGATGATCAGTATTGTAAATATAGACCCATAGGAATAATCTAACAAGGAACACCTTAGATTTGCCATCACTTGAAGTCATTATATCAAGTTTGACATCTTTGAAAAACATATTTTGCTCAATCACAAGACAAATCTGTGTCGTGAGCCTGTATTGTACAGGTGAAGGATTTGATGACAAGATGACAATAGCTCTTGCAGGAATTAAAAGTTATGAATCTTGAATCTGTTTTGCCAGATTGGTTTTGATTTCTTTTAATTCCAAGATTTTGGGTGATTTTAGCATTCATATTTGTCAGCTTGAAGAGAAACATCAAAAACAAAGCTACAAAGCCCAACCTTTCAAGATGTAAATATATTAACAGTTCCTAGAGGGAAAGGTACTGTAAGACCTTGGCTGATTCTGGTCCCTTCCAGAAAGCTGCAGTTAGACAAAGCCTTCCCCAAAACCCACTGTTAAGGACATGGGTGGAAGGAGGTGGAAGGAGATATTGGCCAGAAGACAGGCCCTCAAAGCATGCTTCCTTGGGGACTAAAGAGTTCAGAAATGTTCTATAAGGAGCTAAAGCTTCTCAGGAGAATAGCTGTTTTAAAATACAGAATAAAGGCAGGAGGACTGAGGAGGCTGTTTCTTTTAAAGTTTGGAGAGTGCTGATACTGATCAGGAAAGTGTTTCAGCATCGCTAAGCTGGAGCATCCCGTGCTGCATGAAACATAACAAAGCCTTCACCGTCGCTCCAGTGTCCTCCTCCCACTGAGCGCTCCCTGTGCCAAGGAAGAGCTGTGCCAATTTATCCATTTCAAACTGTAAATTCCAGCCACTGACTGCAAGCAAATATTTTTTTTTCCTTCTATCTAGTCACCAAGGTCATATTGTCATAAACAGCAAGAGATTCTCCAGAGCTACAAATAAATACTCTCTCTTAACAGCACTTGATCCTACACAGAGGTAGGCATCACGGGTCTATCTGCTGGCACACATCATGCAGGAATGGGACCATAAGACTGGGGGATCTTAAACTTGCAGTGAATTGTGCAGGGGGTTCATACTGAAGCCATACAAATCCTGCAAACTGTAACACCGCTCCCAAACAAGGACTTTTTTTCCTTTAATACCTAGCACAGAAGTGCCCCTGAGACAGACAGCGTTGCCAAAGTAGAGTTCAGTTGAGCACAGTGAGTAATATGAGGTAATTTGCATGATAAATCAATAACATTTTGTCATGAATTGTCAAGCTTTTTGTCATCTTTTTGGTACTACCAACATGTTAATTAGCAGCCAGGCTCTCATACCATCCCCAAGCCATGCTGGAAAGATACTGGAGCTTCACTGCTGGGAGGCAGGGAGGAGGAAGGTCATTAGTGAAATCTGTGACATGTACAAAGAGCAGCCTCAAATGTCGGACTTGTTTACTCATTTCAGACACCTCTGGAGCGCAACAAAGGTCACATAGAACCTAAAGTTTCTACAGTGACAGAAGGAGAAAGAAGGACAGGAATGAAGTGACAAGGGAGGCTCTGAGGAAGCTGTTTTCCATGGTAATGCAGCATGGTCAGGGAAAGAAGGAAGAGAAGGGCTCCAGAAGTGTTATAGAAAAAGAGGTTCAAACACTGTGAATGAGGAGACACCAAGGGGGACCTCCCATGTTTTGGGACACAAACCCATAGGGAAAGTATCATCTGTGAAAGAGAGTAGGGGAAGCTGGGGAAAAGGAGATGGGCACAAGTAAGTAGGAAATCATATTATTTTCTTGGCAGTCAGTGAATAATTCTCATGCACTTACAGTTTCGTATGTAAACAAGCAATGGTTTTGTTTATGTAATTCTCTAATCAACTAGCCAAAAAACATGACAGGGCTGTACCAAAACTGCTCCCCAGCACACCCTGGCCTGAAAGGAGCTTCATGGTAACTTGCAGATAGTTTACATAGTGGTTACCTCTGTGGCATGGGCCAGCAAGTTGGGAGGGGAACCACACCTCAACCACCCATTGATCTGTGAGAGACTCAGGATAATGCTAGTCAGAAGTACCAATTTCTGTATATGTGGATACGGATGTGTTTGACATCTAAATGCATGATTGAAGTTGCCTATAGACTTGGCATTTGTCCGCCCCCTCACCATAACCTTCAGGCTCCTACAATTCCCCATCATCTTGGCTAAATCATCTTGTTTCCTCCTCTGAAGAATATAGCAATATAATTAATCGTAAGTAAGAGCTAACACACAACTGTATGCATTCTCTCATGTTCTCAGCCAAGCAAATCTTTCATTTTGTCGGGTAATTTCTTTTTAATGTGGTGGTTGCTATTATTTTTTGATAGTGATAAAAGACCTGAAGCAAAACTCTTTTCAGAGAATTCAAACGGAAGAAAAAATCTTCATTGGCTGAAAGGAACATATTTAATGCATGCAGAAAGTGTTAATTAAAAATCTTTAAAACAGACATTATAGCCCTAAAAATCAGGAATATTTTGAGTTTTAAATATCTCAGCTATCGTCACAGAATGTGTCTGCCATGGCACCCTAAGGCATCACTATAACATTAAAAATGGGTATTTGGAGCTAGTAAGCTTTGATCTAATTGAATTTGCGGTAGCATCAAATCATAATATATCCATGATTTTGCTATCTCATTCCTCCATTCTGTCAAGGGTTTTTCAAGTGATGCTAATAGACACTTCTAACCTACTAAGAGATTTACTGTAAAGTAAGCTGATTTTTTACTGTGAAAGTTACTGGGGGGAGAGGGGAGACCCTAAAGAAAACCAAAACAAACAAACCAAAAAAAAAAAAAAAAACCCCAAAAAATCAAAAAACAACCAACCAACCTACCTGAAATTTGCATACACACTAAACGGTAAAGGAAGTCTCCAAGCTGCTATAATTCAATAGGTATGACATTTACCTCTATGTGTTTTTCTTCAGCTGTCTTAGTGTGCAACACTGCTCAAAGCTGAAAATTAATTTTGGAAACAATTTCTTTTTATACACTCTCTTTTGTGGATCCAATTTCTCATCTGTTCAGAGAATTCTTTTGGCATGAGCAGAGGTAAAACCAATGAATATTAAATCTCTGCAATCTATTAAAAAGTAGTGCTTACCTGAGTTTCAATGAAATATAAAAGTATATATACATATACCTACATATATGCATTTTATATACATATGAATACATGATTAGTGCATGGGGTTTAGCTATTTGTAGGTAGTGGTTCTAAATAGTAATTAAAAAAAAATACCCTTTAAGATCTCAGCTAGAAAAAAATTACTTTCAAACGAGAAGTAGCATCAGTCATCAGTGAAAGGAGTGTATGGAATCTGAAATAGCAAAGCAATTGAACATGAAAAGTTTGGCATGGAAAAGAAGGGTGAGTAATTTAAACCCACTCAGGAACAGGTGTGACTTGTTCATAAACCAGTTAGGAAAAAAAAATTGTTCAATTACTCCTCTCTGGTAAATAACAAATTACCATGGCAACTCCATTTTCAAACAGCATATGCATATATTTTGTTTCAGAAAAGCTTGAGTCAAAAACTGCATTTACTACCACATTATGCCTTCTTTCCTAACTTCCAGATCCAAATTCTATGGACTTCCAACTCCTTATTTACACACACCGCCTTGGCCATGACCTGAAACCACCAACTTAAGACTGACTGTATTTCTCAATCTGTGCTTAAAAAATATTCTTCCTATTTGTTGAGACTGTTACATTGACCCAATCCAACCAGTAGTTTTTGTGGTAGGGAAAGTAAATAGCAGTCATTTTGGGAATGGATTCCAAATGATTCGTTAGAATCAGATGGTTTTTATCAGCAATTACCAATAATGTGATGCATATGCATGTATGCAAGTGTGTATTTAAATTTCTAATTAAATACGTTGGTGGTGGCTAGGAATTTGTAAGCATTTAGATTTTCAAGACATAGAAAATTATTCAAAGGAGATCTGAACAGAGTTTGAATATAAACATATATTGGATGGCTGTTGAATTTAACGGAGTGACCATACAGAACCCAAATCTTTGTGTAGAGCTATACAGCCCACGCAGAGCAGGAGTCCATGCTCTCCAGGCTTTGTTGTACAGCGACATACACTCACGTGCTTCCAAATCCTGGCCCAGCTTTCACAGAAGAAATATTTGCCAGCAACAATATATTTGCAGCATTCAAATTTAGCATGATTTGTGATTAAACTTTCTTCAGAAGCAACTTACAGACAGCCAGTGTCAGTGCTTCCAGTGTACAAATATATAAGGGTTATACAGATTTAGTTGGGTAACATCATTTTAACCCCCTGGACATTGCTCCTTGAAGAGTATTTTTGTACAGATTCATGTAATGAGGGGTGTCTCACCCACTCAAATTAACATGTCCAGGCTGAAATTAGTCTCCAAGTGGTCTTCAGACTTGGAGAGGTGATTAGAATCTGCTGTCATTGACAGCTTTCCATTTTGCAGGCAGCAACAAATGGGAGTTTACTCAGCGTTCCTGTAACCATCTGTTGCCTCCGCAATGGAGTCTGGATCCTTCTATCCTATCTATGTTTTCATGATTCAGATGTCCAAAAATATCAAAATGGGCAGGAGCTGAACACTGACTCCTTCAATCTGAAAAGTGTCTCAGATGAGTTTCTGATTTTATTAAAATTATGCCAGAAGCTTGGTTCCGTAAAGATGAACCATGTATGCAATTGTAAGCTCTGGTACCCTGTCTTCATTTTTCTAAACAATAAGGGAAGAAGGTGAAGTAGAAAATATAGGCACTTATGCCTTAGCCAGTCTCATCTCATAGCTCATTGCGCATCATTTTTGCTTGAAGAGATTCTCTGAACCACACTACTCAATCATCAATAGATGCAGTGAAACAAATCTCTTCTCATTCCATTAGAAATATGCAAACAGTAATACATCTCTTGCCTGAAGAATTCCCTGTTCATAGCAGAGTGATTTATCTCACAGAATTATCTTGCTTTAGTTATTCATTCTAGAAGCTTTTAAAGGAAAGAGAAAAAAAAAGAAAAAACTAAAAAGACACAAAACCCCAAACCCCTCATCACCAACAAACCCTTACAATGGGTTGATCAAGTTCAGCTGTGTCCAGTGACTCCAATTAATTGAATTGAACATCTTTTTTCAGGCCATGCTTTGTGGACTGCATCTATAGTAGCATTTTAGTCTGCAGTGGGTGCGCAGTTTTAAAAGAAGTCTCTCAGTTGTCCCCACTTGCAGTGCTTTGGTTGACATCAGGGAGAGGAGACAAGTTCCTCCCAGTGGAGCCAAACTGGCAGATACATTGCAGGGGAGCACTAAGGCACTCATGGGTATTCAGTCCAAGCAGGAAGGTTAGAGCTATGTGAATAAGACCTTAAATACAAATAGATGCCAGGTCCACAGCCACAACTGCTTTGCTTTGCGAATGCATTCCTCTCTGGTTGCACTACTTACTAATACAGATATAGGTTCTGCCACAGAGCTTGGCTTCAGAAGGCTTTCTTGCACGAAGTGATTATGTCAGTGGGATTTATTGATATCTTTGGTTGCATTACCTCCTGCCACCTTTTCGTCTTTGTATTCAGGTAAGAAATGCAATTCCACAAAGATATAAAGTTATCATATCCTTGCCATAAACCGAGTGACACAATAACTTGTCAGATAGTTTCACAGTGCTATTCATCAGCTGGAAGGCTGAGAATGAAGCAAATATGCAAAGTTTTTTTTATATCTCCCCTCAAGCCACAAGGAGATGTAAGTACTGATATGAAATGACACTAAATCCTGTTTGGCAAAAATGTGCAGAGTTGCTTTAGCCCAAGACGGCAGCTATTATGTAAGCAGCAGCAACATCTCTTTAAGATTTTTCATTTTCTCTTTTTTCATGTGAACCGAATGTAATCTGAGCTCAGTTAGCTTTCCCCATAGATAATAAGAAGAGAGCAAAGTTCTTAAAGCAGCACATGAAACTTTCTGAGTAAGAGACACAGGGACTTGAACTAAAACAGTCCCTCCCAACATTAGACAGATGTCTGAAGCATGCAGAGGTAGAGTGAAAATACAGTACCAGCAGCTGGAGATGCGACAAAGCTGAAGGTAAAGGAATTTCTTGCAGCTTCTTTTTATAGTTTTGAATTTTTGACTTTGCAATTCTTAACCCTTATTGCAATGGTTGTCACACAGCCACAGAGCATCCCCTCTGCCCAGAAGGGTCATCCCTTGAGCCCTGGCTTCCTGCATCTCCCGTGGTCTGAGCCGGAGTGATGTAAGATTACATCTTTCCTTGGCCGTGGGGGAACATCTAGACAGCATAGGTATCCCAACACTACTGTTGATGAAGTTTCTATCCATGTTAGTGTGAGAGACATGCAGATCAAAGTGAAAATATTGACAGACCTGGTTGTTGTTCCTTGCCTGGGTTTTCTGATCATTCCTGAATGCTCACTCGTCACCACTGTGTAAGGAAATTCCTCAATTTTATTTTAGCCAGTGCTTCATGAAGAACTTTCTTCGTGATTCCTTATCATAGGTAGCAGATGAATTTTATTGATCAGGAAAGAGAAAAAGCAAAAGACATTTTAAGGTTCATAAATTTTCTTTAAACGCGAACAATGAGACACACCAAGGAGAAGTGCTGATTTAGATACTATTTCTTAACTTTTTTTAAGGCAAGGATCACCATGTCTATGAAATATCACATCATTGCTTTATATTAACAGACAAATAGAAATTAACCTAAGTTTTGAGTAATCGCTTATTAATTCTGTTTTTCCACATTGTTCCTTATTTGCATAGGTAGGAATGTGTATATTTGGAGATTTTTTTTTTTAATACATTTGTTCTGTGGACCATGTTCTGATGTCTCATGGACCTCTTGCACCCTGGAGACAATGGGTTGTTAAACACTTCTAAGAGCAGCTACAATCTCCCGTTGGAGCCTGGGTTTTATTTCACTTAGAGACTATAATTAGTCAGGCTGTTGCACTGTTTTTTTTGTATGCTCACAACGGCTTTCTTTAACCTTAGCTAGTTCTATGGACAAGAGAAATCTCCAGTATTACCAAAAACCCTACACTCTCATTCTTTTTATTCCAGATGTTAGCTGCATTTTAAACCCTTTCATTATGATAGACAGTAGGCACCTGGTTGAAGCTTCTGGGGAGATTACACAAGGTCAACTTTCTCAACATTGCTTGGCTTTCCTGACTCAATTTTCCTTAGTTTATCTATGGTCAGAGGCTGGCTTTCACAGTTACAACGTATTTTGTCCTGTAGCTTTTTACAAAGTGTGAAATTTCACATTAAGTATCTCATGCTCGAGTTCCTGCACTCGAAGCACTGTTCAAAAAATAACAGGAATTCTAAAGATTACATATGGATTCTCCCAGTTACACTGGTATACTATTAATTAAAATTTAAATTTTAATTGTTTCGCTTGCCCCAAGAGCTGCAGAACAGCATAACTCTCCTCAGCATTGTCAAGAGCATTTCTGGAATTCCTTTTCTGTCGGGCACACTTACAAATATCCAACCTAAATAACAGCTATCCGGATTTCTTTTAAATTCTGACTTTGCTTTGTTGATTCTATTTTGACACTACAATAAAACAGCACTGTGTAATTTAATTCTTTTCTTCATTCATAATTGCCCTTTTGATTTTGAAAATAATGCTTTTTGCTAACTGCGATGTGAGCTGCATTCAGTCTGTTATGTTATCTAAATTTGAGCAAGTATTATAAAGCTCACTCAGTTCCACTGAGAGACAAAATGTTCTCATTCCTTCAATTACTCACATTTGAATATAATGTTCACAAAGACATTTGCACTTGTTCTTCTTTCTTATAATTGGAAACCTTAAGATTAACACTGTTGTTTAAAATAAGATACATCTGAGTCAACAAGCCTTTCTAAACTTAATTTTCAGCACTGCAGGTTACTCATTTTTTTCTAACTTTCCTTCAGAAGCAAACATACGTATCACACAAATGAACATTTTTAAATGTTCTTGTTGATTGATGCCCAGTTTGTCACAGAGATCCTGCCCTAATTATGCCTGCTCAAACACTGTAACTACTGAAAACATCATTCAAAGAGACGTGCCTTTTATTGAACTCAGTAGAAATCTCCCCATTGCATGCAGGGTCACTGCACTGGGTCTCAAGCCTAAGCACAACCATCCACTTCCGAGGCTTATGCTTGTAGCTCCAACCTCCTGCCTATGGCAAGGCTGGCTATGCTAGAGCTGGGCATGAGGAAGGATACATCATTTCATGGAGCGATGCTGTGCATCGACAAAATGCAGAGCTCTTGGAATGTATCTGGGCCTTTTTCTCCTTGAAACTAAAGAAGAGTATCCCCTTGTTCAATATGAAAACCATAATAACCATGTTTTTGCATAGAGCTGAGTGGGACCTCCAAGGTCGATGAGCCTGGTTAGCTTATATTGCAAGCAAGCATGTCCTATCAGCCATTCAAGTGATGCACAAAGCTAGATTGCTCACTGTCTCACACCTCATACAGTTATCCCAGCCTGTACTTACTAAGAGAGGCCTTTGGCCCCCCAGCGTCTGCTTTCTGTCTGCCAGCTGGTAGAAAGCAGCTGGCACCCTGGATTAACCAGGCTTACCATGCACAGGAGGTTTTGCTGGACCCAACACGGTTCCAGTGCCAGCCTGAGTGGATTTCCACATTTCGCTAGCATGAGTGGGTTTCCAGATTTTACCAGCCAATAACCCTCACATATAAAAATATAGCAAAGTTCAGTTCTTGACTGCTATTTTTAACTTACCTTTTATCCTAGAATTTGGAAATAGAAACCCTTGGTTTGGGATAGAAATGGTGATGCCTCCCATCTCCAGCAGGACACTGCGGACACTGGACAGCATACAGCACCAGCACCACCCCTGTCCAGGCACACAGTGGTGTCCCCAGAGGCACACAAGGGACAGAGACACGCCTGCAGGGCTACTGTCTCACAATCTGTTTTACACTGCTCTGGATGAACCAAAGCTCCTCTCTTTGATTCCTCTTTTCTTTCCTACTATTCCCCCAGAACCATGCATATGCTTTCATAATAGAGATTAATTACAGAAATGTGGCAGGTTTTGACAGCAGAAGGTAACTGCTGTCTGGAAACAGCATGAATTGTAGACTACTTTCACAAGCACAAAATATGAAGCCAAATTAATGGCTAGAAACAAAGAAATATAGACATTCTATTTAAGTAGTGTGCTATTTAATGTTACCAGCTGAAAGGAAATCTAACAGAAGAATAAATAAGACACAGCAAGTGGATTAAGAATGTAAGTTTATGCACACAGCACACACTTATAAGTAGGAACAACATGTATCTGTCCGTTTGAATCTGGATGTATGCATAAACATTTTTATTTTTTTTTCTACTCCAAGGTATAGCTCAGAAATGCTTTTAGTGAATCACTTAAAGTAAAATAGTCATTATACAGTAAAATAAGAAACATGATACTTGAGGTCGACCCTCAAGTAAAGAGTGTTTTTGTCAAAACTTGAAATACTGGTTAGCAGCCATGCCTCGCCTGAACTGGGTCATTCATTTCTTTCTGTTTAATGAATTGGGCTGCCCTGCTCTTCATGCATAGCAAGTACAGCCAGTTTGAGACACATTTAAATAAAACTATTCTGGCAGTTATTTGCCTCACATGAAAGAAAGTAAGGCCAGCTTTCAACCTCCTAGTGGGATTTGTGGCTGCATGTCCTTTTCTAGTTCCCCAAAAGTTATGTTCTCATTAAAATGTCACCTTACAATAATTCTCTAATGTTCTGGCTTCTGCCTTCATTAGCTGTTGAACCAAAGCAAGTAATGGAAAAACAGATTACCTTGAATTTACGACGGGCTAATTCCACTACTTTTAGCAGCAATGATAAATCACCCTTTGTTTACAACTGAAAGACCAGTAATTTTGAGCAGAATGAAGAATTGGTGGAAAAATATAGTTTTAACTATTAGCACAGATTGTTATGGAGCCCTGAAGCAACAACGTGGTCAACAAGTAAAATGTAAGAACAAGCTTTGGTAAGGCCCAGTGAACTAAAATAAATTGCACTTGTTTTAGTCAGTTGAATACCCCACCATTTACTTCTGACAAGAGATTTGACCCATGGGGAATTCTCTGTCACAGATGCACTATTTTTATAGGAGAGATGGAATCTAAGACTAAACCAAAAACCAACTTAGGAGATAGTAGAAATAATTATAATGTCAGTAGTACCTAAATGGTACCAGACCTTATTCACAAAGAAAACTTACATCACTTTCATTTTAGGCCAGATAACAATTCTATTATTATTATTATTATTATTATTATTATTATTATTATTATTACTGTTATTACTGTTATTATTATTACTATTATTATTACTACTATTACTATTATTACTATTATTATTATTACTACTATTACTATTATTATTTTACCCTACTTTAAAAACAGAGATAGAAAAAGGCAATGAATAGGAATGTCATACAGCGTCATTTATTGGCTTAGTATAGTGCAGGACAAGGTCCCACCTTCGTAGGCATGGAAAGGGAGTAGGGATTCATTATCATTTGTTAGAGAGATGAAAGTGAATCCAAACTTATAACACTAACCATCTACATTGTATGTGAAAAAAGTAAAAATCTGAGAAGCTTTTCCTAACAGCTTTTTGTACCTGTCAAAATACACTGTACTTCTGTAGAAAGTAGATGATACAGATGAAAAAAAATCAGTGTTAAAATTATCAGATTCTACTGTAATAGTTTCATCTCTTCTGCAAATTAATTTTTATATGTATATATCCTATTATCTGCCTATACGTTTCCTTTTCTTTTTAGTTTCCAGCAACTCTGATTTATCTGTTCTATTTTGACCAAACTGTAAAAAACCTGGAATACCAAGTCAAAAAAAGTAAAATAAATAAATAAATAAATGAAAAGGGTGCTGTTGGGACACCAGTTCCCTAAGGGACAAAATGGAATAAAACATTTTAGCTCATCAGTCAAATACCATGTCAGCCTCCAAGAAAGGGCAGTATTTTTATCTGACTGCTTCAAAGAAAGTAATCTTCAGAACCTATAAAAGTTCCCTTTGTTTCCCAAATGAAGGAAGGGTGTGGTTAGGGTATAGATTTAACCATTGAGGTGGAAAAATGTCTATTAATTTTCTCAGCTCAAAAAAAAAAACCCAGCAACTAAAGTTTTTTTCCAATATCTCTCTTTAGGTTATGAACTGGACCTCTACATTCTTACATAGATTTATTGGCTTGTTTCAGACATCAGAAGAGTAAGTGAACACACTGATAAAAGACGTAGCTAATGCAAGATGCAATCTTATTTAAACCACCCACAGAAATTAATTGACTAAAAAAAATCTTGCAACCATCTTCCTTTTAACTTCAATAACCTAAGAATCCCATTCTTACTCTGGAGTTGATGGCCAGTGTATTCATAATTACTGCATTCAGAAAGGGATTTAGTTTTGCCCAGAGAAAAAATTTATCAGCGCGAGAGATATTTGGTTTACGTGTGAACTGAAATCTTCCTTCAAACTGCAAAACAACCGATTTCTGTGTTTCATTTTACAAAGTCTGCCTGGGTGAGTCTGTCAGGAATCTACAGCTGAGACATTGTGAGAATATCATCCTTTCGTCAACCATTTGGTTGTTTCCCTTATTTAAACCCTAAGTCTTTAAGGGTATTTTGCTCTTCAAATGTACAATGACATGTTTCATTGTACATGGCTTAAGGAGATAACACTGTTGTCAGTTTTGCCATTTTTAATTGACCCATTGATATTTGGTGTTTTTCTTAAAGTTCCTAAACTCCTTGGCTGAAGTAATTAAATAAGAATTTGAGGGAGGCAAGTTCTTAGCACTTGGGACTAGAGGAAAAAAACTAAAAACTTCAACAGTAAAGCAAACAGAGAGAACTCAATGCTCCTGAAATAATAAGATTTAAAATCCTTTCATGACTTCTTAGTACTCAACATTAACAAAAATGATGCAATAATACACACATATAATAATAAAAATGTTTGCTAAAAATGATCCTTCATTAGCAAGCAGTAGAGCTTCTGATTGAACAATGAAACTTAATAAAAAACTAATAACCCATGTGCCCATAAGAGTATGTCTTATTTCTGTGACTGCAGTTTTCCTCCCAGTACTATGAGAAAAACGCTTGACTTTCTTTGCCTTCCTTGTCTTTATGCTGACAGTTGTGAAGGTCTGGCTTTATAAATTATTACAACAGCCCCTTTCCATCACTCACCATACTATTTTCATTTAACAGTGCTGATTTATCCTAATACATATTAAATATGCCCTGAAGGTGTTTTCCCATCTTGTCCCCCAGCATATTTGGAAGAAAACCTTTCAAGTGCTTTCTGACTTACAAGCCTATTTGGGGATCTGTCCCTTATGTTTCTTTGTTTCCCTCAGTGTGTTTCCACTCAACCCTTCAAACTTTCTGTCTAGATCACTCATTTGAGAAGTCATTTTGATAAGGCAGTTCTGGAGTGAAGAGGATGCTCTCCTGCCAAATGGTCAGTGATTGTTCTACCTAATTGCAGCCGCTACTTGGTCTCTCTGAGGGTTGTGTGCCTGAGTGCTGCTCTGGATAAGCCCAAAACTCCCTTCTCGAGCCCTCTCAAAGAGGCTTTCTTCATGATTTTGAAGTTTCATTTCCACAAGCCTATAATAAAGGGGTCTTTAGGAACACCTACAATTGTCAGGCAACCTGGAAAGGGTGGACATCTGATTTCTATCATTTTCTTTCACTGGCAGATCCCTTCTGGAGAATCTTCAGCTGCTTGATTAGGCCAACTTTAACTTGGATTTGTGCTTGTCAAGCAGTGAGAAACCTATCTGTCATCTTCCAGGATCTAGCCCTGAAGGCCAAGCACCTTCTCCAGTGATAGTACAAACATTTTTGTGAATATTTCCGCTTATGTTGCATCAGGATGCTGCAAATCTGTATGTTAAACCTGCTTCTTACCTAAAGCTTTCACTATAGAACAATTCAGAAATTCCTAAAGAAAAAAAGGCAAATAATTAAGAACAGTCACAAAATAGTGAGTGATACAACACACACAATAGAAGCAGAAAAAAAGCAAGGACAAGAGCATTTATTAGGATCATGACAACTGGGAAAATCAGAATGAAGACTTAAAAAATGCTAACAAATATTTATTATTTTTTTTTTAAGGAGTCAATTTTAAAAAATACTTGGGAGTTTTGAACTTGTCATCTAAGGAAAGTATTTCTGAACCTCTCCTGAGTTAATGTGTTCCAGTATCCTTACCCTGGTACAAGGGATTCTGCAAGCAAGATAAAAAAAAAAACAATTTCAAAGCATAAAGCACTTATTTCATGGCAAACAGGGAGAGGCAGGTAGGTAGCATTTAGCCAGCCTTAAGGCTAAGCATAGATGTGCTCCCCACCCTTAAGAGCACCCTGAAAGCTTTTGCTGGCCAGGCACGCATGAGCAAGGAGTGACAGGGCTGGCCTCTGTAGCTCTCTGGAGCAGGTCCTCACTGTCACAGGGTTATCTTTGTCCATCTGCTCTTGATGGCACATCATTTGCCCCAATGAGCTGATGCTTCGCAACTAGCAGCCCTGACTAGCACGACCAGCCTTCCTGAAGTTTGTCCTTTATTTTGTCACACCTTTCCACACTGATGTTTCACTTTTTGAATCCTCCAGCTACTTCTGATCCTATCTCAACAATCCTGCTTCTGCCTGTAATTTTACCTCTCTTATCTCCATGCAGACTTTCACACAGCTTTTTCTGAGCAGTTTGGGTGGAGGTTATGCAGCTGTGCTTCATCAGAGCTGAGTCGTACGTCCAGATACACAGTCAGAAAAACCCTGGGTGGTAGGAGAAATCTTACATCAGGGCTAAAGAAAGAAGGGGCTACAAACAAATGTAATAAATTCCTAAATGTATCAATAGAAATCTACTGTTTCTACCAGCAGTTAAACAAAAACCCAAAGAAAAAAACAAACAAAAAAAAAAGTTCCTGTGAGTTACAAATAATCTACTCCTGTAAACTAGCTAGTTAAAAAGCATTTTACATGGCAAGCAACCTATGCCTAGGACAAGCCACCTGATTTTTCATGCTAAGGCAGTATATCAAACGCTCAGGCTGGCATCCTTAGGCACCCATAATTTCTAAGCTACTGAGAGGTTTAGAGACACAACATCTGTAAGACTGGACCTAAAATGACAGAATAGAATTGAAGGTCATGCAGAATAATTTACCTCAGCTTTGCGTATTTGATAGATGAGAAGGCTCTTACTCATTGCAAATGTTAGGAAGCATTACAAGAACAAGCGAGAAGCAAGAAGATTTAGATAAATAAATTTTAATGCCAGAAGAATCATCAAATCTGACCTGCATACCATAGGCCATGAAATTCCACTAAGTAATTGTCACATGAAGCTCATTAATTTGGGGCTAAAGTAGCGCTTATCTCCCCATAGTAACAGTTATCAGAGACCATCACAGAATCATAGAATAGTTAGGGTTGGAAAGGCCATGGGCAGGGACACCTCACGCTAAACCATCCCACACAAGGCTTCATCCAACCTGGCCTTGAACACTGCCAGGGATGAAGCATTCACAACCTTCCTTGGCAACTCATTCCAGTGTCTCACCACCCTAACAGGAAAGAATTTCCTCCTTATATCCAATCTAAACTTCCCCTATTTAAGTTTTAACCCGTTACCCCTTGTCCTGTCACTACAGTCCCTGATGAAGAGTCCCTCCCCAGCATCCCTATAGGCCCCCTTCAGGTACTGGAAGGCTGCTATGAGGTCTTCACGCAGTCTTCTCTTCTCCAGGCTGAACAGCACCAACTTTCTCAGCCTGTCTTCATACAGGAGGTGCTCCAGTCCCCTGATCATCCTCGTGGCCCTCCTCTGGACTTGTTCCAGCACTTCCATGTCCTTTTTATGTTGAGGACACCAGAACTGCACACAATACTCCAGGTGAGGTCTCACAAGAGCAGAGTAGAGGGGCAGGATCACCTCCTTCGACCT
This sequence comes from Lathamus discolor, assembly GCF_037157495.1. Classification (NCBI taxonomy): domain Eukaryota; kingdom Metazoa; phylum Chordata; class Aves; order Psittaciformes; family Psittacidae; genus Lathamus; species Lathamus discolor. The sequence continues at coordinate 104,277,684 of NC_088887.1, forward strand.
GCTGGTCACGCTCCTTTTGATGCAGCCCAGGATACGGTTGGCTTTCTGGGCTGCAAGCACACTGCAGCCAGCTCATGTTCATTTTCTCATCGACCAGCACCCCCAAGTCCTTCTCTGCAGGGCCACTCTGAATCTCTTCTTTGCCCAGTCTGTAGCTGTGCCTGGAATTGCTCTGACCCAGGTGTAGGACCTTGCACTTGTCATGGTTGAACTTCATGAGGCTGGCATCAGCCCACCGCACAAGCGTGTCGAGGTCCCCCTGCATTTCTTCCCTGCAGCGTAGCAACCGAACACAGCTTGATGTCATCGGCAAACTTGCTGAGGGCGCACTCAATCCCACTGTCCATGTCAGCGATGAAGATGTTAAACAAGACCAAAGTCCCAACACCGATCCCTGAGGGACACCACTCGTTACTGGTCTCCAGCCAGACATTGAGCCATTGACTACAACTCTTTGCATGCAGCCATCCAGCCAGTTCTTTATCCACCAAGGGGTCCATCCATCAAGAGTGAGAAGAAAAATAATAATAATTTTGCTACTGCAACTACCCACCCCCTTTCTCTATACATGCTTGGTGGAAGTTTTCAGAAAGCTGTATTGCAGTAAGATTACAGAGAATAAATGAGAAGTACCAATGCAGTTTGCACATGACATTGCACTTCTTGAGTATCTAGCAGCTATAAAACAGAGGATAATAAATTATCATTATGCAACAAGCAAGAAACGGGGAGTTAAAATAAACACGAAGAAAACTAAAGATGACATAAAGCATTTAAACCCAAGAAAAAAATACTCCTGGTAAATGGAAAGTAATAAAAAAGCTGCAGCATACATTCACCATTGATAGATCATCATTTTAGAAAATTATGATCATGAGAAAGAAATTACAACAAGAACCTAGGATGGATGGAGAGCATCTGAAAGCATGAATGCAGTTCTGGAAAACAACAACAGTGGGTCCTGTGCAGAGAAGATGCAAAGGTTACTGGCTGGGTAGGCAGGTAACTCTCTGTGACCTGTGCCTTAGCAGGAAAATTGGATGATAAAAATAACGTTAAGTCGAGCATAAAGGAAAGGAAGTTAGCACATGAAGAGTGGAGCTAAGGAAATCTTGCTTCACATGGATTTGCCTCCAATGTCCCACGCCACACCTGCTCACCTCAAGAATGAGAGCTTCTCCATATACCTACAATCACTCCCACCATATTGCATGTAGGTGTCACAAGTATCTCATACTTGCCCCATATAGCTCCCAGTACTGCTTTGTTCCCCGAGGTTCCACACCACAGGACCTCCACTTGCCCATGCATCTCTTCTCAATCTACCTCTTGGGACTTACTGGCTGTGCAAGACAACATGAGCAAGAGAGAAGGCTACAGACACACTGACTGCCCATGCTGGCTGTCCAGGTGCCTGCTATTAACCAGAACTGAGTCATGATCAAATCCTCTGTTCTTTTCACTCAGAAGGAGCATTAAGGAAGTCAGTCTTCCCTACTCAGTCCCTCATTATTACAGAATTTTTAAGACTTCATAATCTTTGAGACCTCTGGCTAAAAACAGACAAAGGGGAAGAAGAGGAAGACAGGTAACACAGTCTTATTAACTTTATTTTTCATTAAACCAGACTAGAAGAAAAAAATGTGTCATTTATGCAGTAGGGGAAAATAGAATAAAAACAATGCCATCTTCGCAGGGATAAATCCTGATATGCAGGCTTAATATTTTTGCAAACAAAATGCAAAAGCGCCTTTTAACTGAGTCATCAGGATACCAACTGCTTAATCAAAATAATTAGGGGATCTCAATATGATTCATTACTTTTTGTTTTAATCATATGTGGGAGGTAGAAAATTGCATCTAAACATCTTGGTCAGATAAAAGGTCTTTGTGGCTCTCTCGTGAAGGAGGAACTCACCTCCAGGTGTTTCATGAAGAGAGGGATATACAATCACCAGTACAAAGGATGATACAAAATGTTCCCATCTAGTCAGTGAAAGATTATCTAAAGTAAGGCTTGAAATTAATAAATGTATGAATAGATTAATTAAATAAATGCAATGGCAAAAGCAACTTATATTAGAACTAAATTATTATGAGACAAATATGCATGTCATTTTTATTTAAAGTTCCTTATTTCCTTTAATTATAAATACTACAGAATCTCTTGGCATTTACACTTACATGAATAAGTGTTTAAGTAGATAACACTTCTATAAATATAACAAATGTTTCTATAAATGCAACTGCATCCTGATGAAGAATAATTATTTTTCTATTTTCTCAAGTCTCTCAGCAATAGATACTTGAATAAATGTGAGACAGCATCATTCTAATAAATGACTGTACAACATGCAACTAGGGAGATGGAAAGGAGAATATGAATTATTTATCATTGGCATTGCTCCAGCTGTTTGCAAGAAAATAATTCTTGAAAGCCACCTGAGACATGGGACAGATCTGCCCCCATAACTTGCTGGAGTTTGATGCTAATGATAGATGGGCCAGCACCTCTTTCCGAGATGGTGATAAAACAGTGATGGGCCTTCCAGTGATCATATATCTGGATGTAAAAGGAGGTCCAATTTGCCTACAGCACTGTTTTCAGGTCAGGATTTTATACCTTAAGTTTTCCTTCTAGAACCAGTGGTTGTCCAGCTGCTGCTTTCTTCCCAAGAGGATGGTCAATAGGGAATGTCTGCCTTGTCCTGTTCTCCCTGGTTTTTAGTGCCCCATCAGCAGTGAAAATTCCTACCCACCAGCCAAAATTCCAGCCAAAGCTGACCTTCAGCCACTTTAGCTTTTGTATCTTCCACTGGAGTTGGTCCTCTGTGCTTCTGCTATAGTCAGTGGAGATAAGTGCTTTTAGTGGTTGGTTGACCTATTTTAGGCATCAAGTTTGAAACTGTAAGTTTAAAATAAAGCATGTTTTTAAGGGTTTGGGGGTTTTGTGTTTATTTTTTCCCTTTGGAGAGCTAGAGAGTGTATTGTTGGCACTTGATTCTTCTGACTTGTTACAGGCATTGACTTTAGGTTGAAATCAGTCTTCTCAAACAGTAACAGTATGCTCTGAACTTAGGTACATAAACTTTTGATTACACTCGGACGTGTCTGGAAGGAAAAGGCACATTTTACAGATTTTTTGCTGTCAGTTACATGTGAAACCTGTCCTGGTTCAGGCAGGAGGAAGACCTGATCCAAGGATACCCAACACACTGGTGGCTGGAGGTGTGGTATGCATGATTCCAATCACACCTGACACTGAAGTTGATACCTTGATGAAATAATTACTGAAGCTTGCAGGAAGCTGCAAAGATTCATACATATGCATCAGGAATCCTTCTGAAATATGGGAGAGTGGCAGCTGACTTCAATCCAAGTCACTGGGGGACAATGACAAGTTTTTTCTGTCTTCCAGTGTATGACAACCAATTATTCTTGTCCATTAATTATTATATTTTAAACTAATAACCTACATTGTTCTTGGTTTTTATACTATACTCCTAAACCTTCTTTGCATTACACATGTGTAGACACAGAAGTCTACTACTGAATTATCTGTTGAGATTCCCAACAGCTAAAAAGCATTAGGTTTATCACTGATGGAAGGAAAGCAAGCTGCACTGGGATAGAGGCAGCTTGGAAGAACTTTCCATTGTCTTGGGAAGAGATGTGAATCACCTCGAGCAACAGCTCATTTGTGAGCTAAAGGAACACAGCTCAAAGCCAAAACAATGTGCAAGGCAATTGGAAAGTCCGCTACTATTTACCCTCCCTACACTTGTCCTAAATATGGTAAATAATTTCTTAACTTTGCATTTTAGACAGATAAGCTTGCATTCCTGTGAGGCAGAAGTTCACCTAGACTGGCAATTTAGAAGGACCTGGCAGATGGAGTCCCAATTCTTTCCCATGAGGGAATATCCAGCTTCTGTCTGAGAGTCCCAGTAAGGTGGAAAGGCTCTGCTTCCCTGCACAGCGAGGACAGAAGGCAATTTGGAAAGGAGTGGAGGGCATCCTCTGGGCAGGGTGGCAGAGCTTCCCTTGGCATACAGCAAGGAGTGTGAGGACAGAAGGGGCTGAGGCCACCATACTAAATTCCCTACCTCAGGAAGGGAGAAGCACTCATTTATGTACATGACCTAGTATTTTCTTGTAGATAATAGTAAGCTATTCGTTAGCTATTTGTTAGCTATTGTATATTTATGAATGCAAAGGTGGACATGGCTGGAAGATCATGTATCAAGCAAATGTGGACTAAGGTCAAGATGTTTCGGTGACTTATCATTTCTATTCCTAGTTCTGGTTTTGAGCTTACTTTCTGTGTCAGGATCAGGGTGTGGGTGTAGCAGAGCGATGGATAAATGTGTGTGTTTGCAGTTGGGGAAAGCAAGTGGCTGCCAGATAACAATTCTCCGTTTCTTTAATCGTGTTCAGCAGCCGCATCCCTCCCACAGACCATTTCTGCAAACGCGTCCTCTATTTCTGTTTTACCACTAGATGGTGGTAGCAGGTAAAGGCTTGCCTTTTTTTTTTTTTTTCCTTCCCTTCTCCCTCCCTCCCATTTCTTTGTTTACCGTGAATAGTTTTAGGACACCGGTTCCGGTAAAAGATTCATTGCTTTCTCTGTATTATCAAATGATTATACAGGTATAGATTTAAAATTCACTGTTTGAAAAATAACTGTTTCCATCCTTTCCTAATCCTCAGCACTCCCTCTCCCCACACATCCTTGCTGAATCCAGTGCGGGTGCACATCACAGGCAGCAACCATTACAGGCAGAAACAAGCCTCGCTTGTCCACGATTTTCTTACACACTACAAATTACACCCAGCATTTTTAGCAATTTCTACTTGATGGATACTAAAGGGCCTGTTCTGCAGCCTCTGATGCCTCACCCAGCACTCCTTTAGTCTGCTCTGCCTTCCTTTCCTCAGCTGCTGGTCTTGATTGGGAACAAGCATCCCCAACTCTGGAAGCTCTGAAGAGGGACACCCGCCACCTAGCAGCTACATCTCCTGACACTGTCAGCCTTGGAAAGTTGCTAGGAGAGGAGGAATGGGGTATGGTAACTTCCCCATGACTCCAAAGGTGGGCTCATCTGTTTTGATTTTTTGTAGGACACTTTTTTTGCTCTGTAGATGCAGCCAACAATTAATGAAATACTGTTTTAAATCAGAGAAGACTGTCTCAAACCCTCACTAACGTTTCATTAATGTGCTCTGCATCAAAGCTGTTTTGCACAAGCATTATCATTTAGAAAGAAAAGACAGTCAGTGCAGCTGTCATTTGATAATACCACGTACTAGCCTTGGCTACTGATAAAGTGTCACAAAAAACATCATTTAGCAAGTGCTTGATGACCAAAGTATGGACATTAAGGCTGCATTTTATTTATAGATATTTATTATAAATGGACCAGAACAAATTAAGTACTACACATAATAAGTACTATATACAACCTCCTAGTCCCTTGGGTACATGTTCATATTCAGTTTTTTTCATTTATGTGACCCCAAGGAGGACCCATATGTTAAAGTGCAGGTCAATTTACTTAGAGCTGTATTTACTTTTTAAATGGATGGCACCAACCTACAGTGATGATAAGTGAAGGAAGAGCCATCCTTTTATTTAGTGAGAAATAAGCCTTTTGTAATCTTCTCAATAGGTCTATCTCGCAATCATGTATTTCTACACAGATAAAAATATCTATTTAGCAGATTCAATTCTGATGGGCATTTTCATTCTTTCTACATAACCACTGACACAAACCAAAATAACACCCAGCAAAACAAAAACATATATTCCTGCATCTATTTGGGTTAAAGCTTCTATTTTCCCTATGGCCTTTTGTAAGGTACTGAAGAAATATGTCTTTTCTCTTTCATACTGACTTCTGCCTCTTGCACCTTTCTGCCACAGCACAATAAGACGAATACTTCAAAAACTGAAGAAATGAAGTTAAAACTAAGGGGTAGTTCCTCAGGTGCTGAAAATCAATAGTGCTCCAATGAACTAAATTTATGCAAATTTTTATTAGCTGCAAAACTGGGCCCACTGGATTTTAATTGCACTTCCACATCTGATGTACCTTTTGATAACAAAAGCAGAAGGCAGGCAGTTCTAAACAACCCTTTAATTTAACCCCAGGTTAAAACTTAAACAGGGGAAGTTTAGATTGGATATGAGGAGGAAATTCTTTCCTGTTAGGGTGGTGAGGCACTGGAATCGGTTGCCCAGGGAGGTTGTGAGTGCTCCATCCCTGGCAGTGTTCAAGGCCAGGTTGGATGAAGCCTTGTGTGGGATGGTTTAGTGTGAGGTGTCCCTGTCCATGGCAGGGGGGTTGGAACTAGATGATCTTGAGGTCCTTTCCAACCCTAACTATTCTATGATTCTATGATTCTATGAGACTTCTTGCCATGGACAGTAGAGCTGGGCTTCAACAATGATAGTTCACAAAGACCCTTTTGGTAAGTACCTAAATTTACATATGGCCATAGACTCACGAATATATTAAGCCAACACTGCAGTCTTATCTTTCTTTGCCCCCTGGCACTCCTTAGTGCCTGTTCCTCCCCTTCTCATGTACCTGCAGAAGCAGACGCACAATTGCTGAATAGGACTAGTGGACAGATTTGGACTAAAACTGATGCACCAAAAAAAGATTCCTATCAGCCCAGACCCACTGTGCATTCTGGCTACCACAGGGGCACACATTTGTGTTACCACCTGATGATGTCTGTGTAAGCAACTGAAATGGATCATGGACAGGACTCAGAGGGCAAAAGGTATGGTGAGGTCTGCCTTTTGATGGATCCCACATGTATATTTTCTCCCCAAAAACAGGGTGATCTCATCCATATTGCTTTTTAAGGCCAGTGTCCCAAACCATGCCCAGACACAGTGCTAGATGGTGCAGGCCAAAACAAATCTGGGGGAGCTTATCCTGAGCATGTTTAGTTTAGGTAGAGCACTATAAGACAGAGCAAAGTATCTGCTAATGGTGCATGGGTTCATGACATGGAGGCAAGAATACATGATTTGTCTAAACATGCACTGTTTTGTCTGGTTAGGTTTGTACAGCCTTTAACACCATCAAGTCACCACTGGTCAAAAAGTAAAACAGTCACCTGGCTGCTTTGGGTCAAAATTGCTTTCTCACAAGGAAAACATTCTCCCAAATTTTCTATGGGAAAAAATTCGTTCTGTGCCTTTTCTTTGAGCCAAAGTAATTTAACTTGGTTCAGTAGGAACCTGGTTTCTGTAACAATGCTGTATTATATAGTTGGGTTTGTACTTTTAGCCTACTCTATCTCCTGTGGTTAACTCCTGGATTAGACTCTACCTAGAAGGTTACATACAATACACTTACTGCTCCTGCTGTCATTCCTACAGCTGTGATGCGATGCTGGAGACAGGGCCTGAACCAGTGGTCTTACTCACCAAGGACGGAATGACACAATAGGCAATTCAACCTCCAAACCCTATCAGGCAGCATAACATTGCCGAAATATGCAGCTTTTGTGCTCAGCTGGGAAAAGAAGAAATGTTCAATTGTTTCTGAATCCATGTTTTTCAGAACATTTTGTTCCACAGTGTGTGTTGATATTTTGACTTCTTGTCCCAAAGTGGATGGAAGTTCCAGCTTTTTGTTCAGCCCTTGCTGCAGCCTCTAGCTCCTGCTATAATAAAAGCAAACAAATTACAATAAAAGAAAAATAGCTTTTAACACAGAGTTACACAGTTTCAATGATGCCTTGTACAAAAATACTTTAAAATTCAACTCTATGCTTTACAGAAAACAAAAGATTTCAAGATCTTTATCACAGAAAATGGCTAGTTCCTATTAGCTGTGTCACATCTTGTGTGTGCCATGTATTTCTTCTTTGTCTGACTTATGACAGGACTTCCAATGTGAAACATACAGAACATTCTGCTCTCAGCTACTCTGGTGCAACCACACTGATTTCAGAGGATATGCTGAGTTTGAATTCTGTTCCCACAACTGCATGTTCCTGCATTCTGCAGTCAGACTTGCTCTCTGTTGTGCTCCTTTGGAACACAATTTCAAGAATGAGTCAAGATGCCTAAAAAATACTAGTGGCTGTTTTTCAATATAGTTTGCTACTGACAATAGTTATAATTAATCAGGGTTTTTCACTCTCTCTGACACTGTGGTTACCTCTGAGGTGTGGTTTTTGGGTTTTTTTTTTTTTTTTTTGTTTATTTGGTTTGTTTTGTTTTGTGTTTGGGTTTTTTTTGTGCAAGACAGAAAACTATGGAAATCAACATTTTAAAAATAAATTCCAGGAAAGCTTTATTATACCATGTTGTGTTATTGCTCAGAGTGCCTTAAAACTGGCAACTAGGTTACATTTTAAGATCAACTGTTTGTTTGCAGAGGGGTAATGATTTTGCAATATAGAAAGCACTGCCTAAAGGATAATGAAGATAATGCATTAATTTGTTCTTGAAAGGAAAACTCTTCTTTCCCATGGCATATGAGAAGGTATACTTCCTAAGAGACTAGGCTGGTTATAGCTTTGTAATTCACGTAATTGTTGCAGATATAAACATCTGCCTATATGCTGCATGGTATCACAATTAGATATTTTTGAAAAATTCAGCTTTGATGATTTGTTGCTGTTGTTAATGTGTGAGTTGGTTGGCATATGGTCATAAGTCACCATTTTTCAGAAACACCATTCTTTAACCACCTAGGACTTTAAGTATCCATACTCTGAGTCACTCATTGCAGCTGTCTGTTTGAAAGTCAGTGACTTATCAAAGAGCAGGAGAACTAGTAAGATAGCACTTAAGTACCTCTTATGTCTGAGAACTCAGCTATATCACCAACAACAATGAAAAGGAGGGGAATGTCTTCTAAGCAAGATTCTTCCCTGACAGAATCTTTTCTCTACCACTTTTACAATATTTCATGAACTTTATAGATCAGAACTCATTTGCAAGTGCAATGTCTTTGCTTTTTTATTTCACGCTTGCTAGTCATCATATAGAAGGCAAATTTCTGATGAACAGATCAACTTCCAGCAGACTGAGTTCTCATGTGTTCAGCTTTCTGTCAGTATTGTGATCATCCTTTGCTCATTTAACTGAGTAGTAAGAAAGAGACAACATGTTCAGAATAACGTCTGGTATAAGCATGGATTCTGTGTAGAGATATCACAGAGATGACATGTCAGAAAATTTTTCCAACCATTTCTACAGGCTTAAGGCAGGGGAAGATCTACAGAACATATCAAAGACTTCATCCACAGTGTGAGCACCCAGATCCTGCTCAGATGAGACCAGGCTCTGTCCTCAGATTTATACAGTGCCTTGCTGTAAACACCAGCCACCTCAAATACCTATTCCTACACTTATACTCTGTGTATATATACTCAGCACTAGGATTTGTGGGTGCATTTTTCAGATTTCCCACTGTCATAAAATAAGATCCTTAAGAACTGACTTGTGCTTTTTTTTTGGGACACCTGACTTTTTCTTCATACTTCCAGCACAGAGGTGATTTGGGCCTCCTTTGCATCACGCATCCAAACCTTAGATTGAAATGTCTTGTTTCCAAGATGAAGTATGGAGCAGACTATTGTGGTCTTGGTAAGCCTGAAGGATGGCATATCTGCAGCAGACTGAACATGCTTCAGGAAAAATCCAATAGCTGTGTAGTTCTACTGCATCCAGAGGTACATGTCAGGGATAAGAGCAGTTAGAGAATGGGATCATACCATTTTGATATCAGCTGTGAAAGCAGATCCCCCAGGTGAAGCATCTGACTTTTCTGCAACTGCTAGAGGGACCTTGTCCCTGTTCCAAATGAAGGTGATTATACCGGTGTGCAAGTTGACGGCTGTGCACTGATGGAAGTGGATAAACCAGACTAGCATAGGTAAGTGTATAACCAATTTGATACTGGCCAGTCAACTGCTGGAGGTTTGCAATGGGATCTTATCATGGCTACACCACGCAGATGGCTGGATGGGATAAGGAACATAATTTATAGCCAGTGAAACTGAATTTTTTTATTGTCATGAGTATGGCCAGAATTTGTCCTGAGGAAGGAGGAACCAAAAGTGTCAAATCAGAAGATACTTCACCTTGGGTTCCTCAAGGCATGTGGTCTTAATTACAGGTTCTTTAACACCCACCTGGGAAGCAGAGGCAAGATATGTAATGTCAGGATATTGAGGAAGACTGGTATTTATAGGCTGGGACAAATAGAAACTCATTTTCCTCTTAACACTGTTGTTATCAATGAGATGTTAGTGCCAAAAATCATGCTGGACGACTGACTTTGGCTTTATATGCCTTGGAAGAAGAAGTTTATGTTAAATACAAAGCAGTTTCAGTAACAGAGTGAGGAGCACATTTAGTGGGTTAAATGGAGTATGCATTTACATAGCAGACATTAACTAAAAGAACGTTTGCATACTACTGTGACAAATATAATACAGACTGTAGCACTCCGCACTACAACTGCAGGGGTAGATTGGAATGTTTTTATACAGAAGGAATCCAGGGGAACTCCCAGGTTTTATGCTGGTCTACACTCACAAAGCCATAGGCCTCAATGTGAGCCAGGTTCAGAGCAAGCCCAGGGAAGATCACATCTTCCTCCAATATCTTGACAGTGTGATAACGAGAATTGCTCAGAAGTGTGCGATACTTTTCTGATTAAATGGAATGGGAGCTCAAATACATTCACTGAGTGGGGGAGGGAAGTTATTCCATATATTCTGTTATATAACATTGTATTGCTGGGTTATTTTGTAAATATTTTGTAAAGATATCTGTACTGCATGAATGACAAGAATCCACAAGGAAAGAACCTTAATTATTTCAGGATGGGTAGGTGGGTAGTGAGGGCTGCTGTTACTACTTGAGGATTAAAGTATGGTTTCTGAATTTCAAGTCTGTTGCCTTTTATCTCAATTTTTAGACGTAGAGGAGACTGTAAATCCATTTCATTTAACATCTGTGTCTGAGGGCTGTATGAAGCATCCCATGTGCAGTCTAGATGATTTGTATCGTTTGCAAACTTAGTGAAAAACATTCTCGTGCTCTTCATCATATTTATTTATTTGATAGTAGCTTCAAAACCATTATTTTGTAAGGAAACACATGTAATAGAGAGTGGAGGAGCCCTATAAGTAAGGAAATATAGGAATTTGAAATATATCCCTAATGGCCATTATACTCTCTCTCCTATCTGTAACAGATATGTATACATACCTGTTATAGCAGAGAAAGGAAAGGAAGTTTAAAGATACGAAGATGGATCTGTTTGCACTGAGCACAGTGGTGTGTCCAGAGTTGTTGATAAAGGCAATATTTCAAGAATTGCCTTCTGTCATTAGGAGAAAAAATTCTAAATGAGTAATAGAGTTATTAATAGTGGCAGAATGTCCCTTTCACACTCCACCCTTCTCCAGTCTGCCTTGCTTTCTACTATCATGAGTTTCCCTTAGAGGACGCACAATGACTGATGTCTCATTTTCTCTTTCAGTTCTTCACTGTTCCCAGAATATTTACATCTGAGCATGTTAAGCCTAATATTAGTTGAGCAAGAAATACCAGCCCTCTGGAATCTTTCCCAGGAAGCAGTCAAAATGAGGACAGGCTACAGCTACTGCCTGAAGAATTTGGCACTTATCACCATTGCACACTATACTGGCCAGTGTGTTCTTAAAACCTGGCCAGTGCTCTTATAGGAAAGCCATAAAACCCAGCAATGACTGATGTAATCACTCACTGAAATCAATTATATAAAAACCTACTCAGGCTATGAAAATAACCCTATAATCATGGTAAAAATCAGGAAAGTCTGCTTATGAAACAGGCAGGGTTATATGTTGAGAGTTTTTTCCCACCTCTCAGCCTACCATTTTGAACACATGAGATCAGAAGGGCCGAAGCTGGAAGAGACAGAAAATTAATTATGAAAAGTCACTTTACATTCGCTGCTCCTAACTTAAACTGAGCACACTCCAGAAGTAAACTGTTTCCTGTAGCAGTAAATGTCTTGGCCAAACCACAGGAAATTGCTCCCAGATATATTTAAATTTATATTAGATGTACTTACAAGTAGTAATAAATAGGATAGGTAGATGGCTTTAATGGATTGTGGATGTGTTTCAAGTCCATTCATTCCTCTTCCTAGGGCCTAGTGTCATTCCCAGATCTGTCCCTACATGTCTTCTATTTTTTAAAGTCATCTGCTATAAGAGCTTTCCTTGTTACCTGTCTGATTCCCACTGGTTCCAGCTGATCCATGTTAGCTCTACTCAGAACCTGGGATTCCTCCTTGAGATCATCTCATCTGTATCAAACTACCCAGCTGAAAAGTGGAGGCAGGGGGAGAAAAGTGCTGTGTATTGTAGGTGCTGAGTGTGGCATGTTTGTACTCGCTTTTGCAAAAACAAAATGGGAATCATTGTAAGCTTACTCTAGGGTGTTTATATTCCATATGCTTGATCTACATACAGTGCTGAACTTCAGTTCTTGTATACCTTCCCAGATACATTCTTAGCATGCCAGTAGGTTACTTTTAAAATGTCATAGCAGAGATTACCTGCATGTAGTTTGTAGTTCAAGTGGTGAATAGTGTCTCAAGAGACAGAAGCCTTTCTAAAATCAGAGAATTGGAAAAGCCAATGGATAGAACATAAAAAATAAATGCACGAAGTCTCAGAAATAGCAGTGGTGACCTGTTTGCACTCAAATCCAGGAACATAATAATGACTTGAAGAATGACAACTTGCTGATGATCTTCAGAAGTAACACCTGGCTAAGATAGCTGATTGTGGATGCACCTAGTTGCAATTATGTCCAGAAATAGGAAGAGGGGAAGGGCATCTTTATGAAGCTGAACATAGAGATAGTCCATTTTGCTGTCATCCAAAAACACTCATCCAGAAACAATACTCAACGATTATATAGCATTCCTACTGATGGGCCCAATCTTACTTGCAAAGATAACCTCACTAGCTCTAATTATGAAATCTGACCTACCTGATTATCAGTGAACCTTTCTATTTCTCACATTAAGCTGGTAATAGAAGGTTTAATGACCATCAAGATTATTTGCAATGCAAGATACAAATATTATCAGGAAAAAGGAGTACAGTTGAGATTAACAGGAAAACAAAAGAAAACTGCAATTGATGAGGTGAAATGCTTGAAACTTCCCAATTTGTTTAGCCAACAAATTATTAAAAGAAAAAAAATAAACAAAAAACAACAAAAGCTACAGGTAAAAGCTGAAACCCAAGAAGCTGAAAAATGAAGATATGGGTATTTCCAATGCAAGATAGCCATGGTAGTCAAGGAAAATAAGATATTGTGATGCAGAAAATGTCCATGGCACAAGAAAACATCACAGAAGACCATGTAGAAGTTTCAGTGCAGGAAAGAGTAGAGAGACCACAGTGTAGGGAGGTCAGGCCTGCATACATGAAAGCTGATAAACGGTAATTCAGTATAATAGTTCAATGCCGTATGTTTGATAAACTGAGACATGAAGAGAAGCAAGGAGAAGCAGTAAAGTTAAAGATGCATTAGATTTTGGGGCATGTCTGAGACGATCTTTCATTGTCTTTTGATAGTAGAGGACAGTGGATTATGATAGCCTTTAAGAAGGAAGGAGGCCTGAGAACTAAAAATAGAAAATCTTCATGAATTACAAGTATCATGAAGGAAGCAGAGAGAATGGACTTAGAAAAACAGACAAGGTCTTAAATACTTCATCAGCATCTCCAGAAGAAGGTAGTCACACAATACAAATAGTGTTTTAATTTGCTAGTATCACACTGAAAGTCTGTAAGACTAAAACCTAGATCTCAATGCTAAAATAATATCTTAACCACAAAAGCATTCATCTTCTGTTATGTTCCATGGTTTCATCACCACAAACTACCATGAATAATTCAGGAAGCGCTTTGACACTGGTCTCATTAATAAGACATATAATCAAGGAGATGTATAAATAATGATGTAGAAAAGGCAGAAGAACTCAATAAATATCTAATTTCATAAGAATTCAAAGAAGTACTTCCCAGCCAATCCCTGGTAAAGAAGAAGGATATTAAACTGAATGCCTCTGAGGTGTGGATGTCAGAGTACAAATGGATGAGGTTAATTTTTAATATATATCAGAAATTCAGGAAGACAAAAACAGTGCTAATGTTATGTCAATGATCAAAAAAAGGTTACTGCATGGAGTAACCTTTTAGCACAGAGTTTTAGCATGGAGTCAGCCTGAACCCAGTAACAGAAAAGCTGGTAAGAGCCTGAGTCTATAGCAAGTGATAGGAATAGAATTTCAAGATGATAAATCAGTCTGGCCAAAACAATCTCATTTTTTGAACTACAAATTTGTTTGATAATGGAAGTGTGGCAGAGGTTTGTAAGGTATTTGCCTTAGTATCACATGACAATCTGATTAAACAAGTAGTTCTGAGAGCTAACAAAACCCAGCTTTCTACGGAATCATGTCTCTTGGTTAATTGACTGTTCAACAGTCTTATACTTAGATTTTCTGTTTACTCTGCATATATCAACACAGGGTTATTATTTCTTGCTGCAGGGTATTTCAGAATGACAAACATGCTGTCATCTTTAGGTATATAAGCTACCCAATGGATTCAGAAATTATTGAGAGCTATATTTGAACTCCAGTAGTATTTTCCTACAACTCTCTACTTTCATGAAATATATTTGTCTTTGGGATATTTATCTCCTCACAAATTTGTCTGAAAATGACCAACAGCCACAAAAAAAAGGGCAGTGAGGGGGAGGCAAAACCAGGCACCCCACTGCCATGGGAATAAGAGTACCGCACTGTAAAATCCTAACAAACAACAGTTCTTACATGGTTTAGAAACTGTCTGACACATCTCTGAAAGCAGTGATCAGTAAGAAATAATAAACAGTATTTCTAAAGAAACCTTTCAGATGTTAGTGTTAGAAAACAGCAGATTATTCTACCTAGTGGAAAAATAATAACAAGCATAAGAAAGCCATAGGAGACATCTATAAGGTAGACCATTAAAAATGCATTTTAAGAAAGCCAAGTTCAAGCTCCAGCAGCTAGGAACAAGGAAGTAAGCAGTAGCAGAGAACTGAGGGATATACCATGAAAAACATTAACTTCAAGAAGGGTTTAGAGGTCACAGTGAGTAACTGACTCAGTATGAGGCAACCATATGATGGTGTGGGGAAGTGGGATTATCTATCCAGGGTGTAATACTAGAAGAAAAGCATTTTTGATCTACACAAGGACGAACAGGCTTTTAAACCTGACATAGCTAACAGGCTACGCAATGTGGCTATGAGCAGGTGTGCTTATACTGGGCTACCCAAGTGCTTGCCTTAGGAAGGAGGAAACTTCAGAAGTCAGCAAAGGCCTCTGAAATCCAAGATTTTAAACCTTCTGCTAGCTACATGATGTAGCTGGTCTGTTCTTTGATTTTGAGACAAGGAGGCATGCCCTAGCCATCGAGTTAAATCCATACTATTTAGGTCTTTTTGACTCCAAGGCAGGATAACCACATCCAACTTGCCTATTGGGCAAGGTCTCTGAGCCAGAAGTTAGCTAAATCCTGAATGCTAAAACAGCACCTGGAACTGATCCAACAGTTTGACCAAGGGCATCTGGGGCCATGTCTTGGCACTGCGTTTTTTGCAAGTGTTAACTCATTGACTCAGAAGTCAAGACAGAGTATTGTGTGAGAGACAAGTACAGAGCTCTGTGTGGTAATTTACCCTCCTGGAAATGTTGTACCCACACTGGAAAGAGATGTCACAATTTTCCCCTTGAAAAACCAGCCCAGCCACCATGAAGCAGGGTTCTCCTACACACCCAGCCCTCTGGCAATGTGTTTTCTGGTGTATCCTGCAGTCCCTGGTTCCCAGGCTGACTGCATCAAGTCAGTCACTGAAGTACCTGCATTATCCCCACTACTCCCATCTCTCTCTATGCCCATGCAATTGGCCTTCTACAATAAAAGCCAGAGTGGGATGAGGAGGACAAAAGACGTGGAAGGTTTAGCCTAGAGAAGCGACATTTGCCTCAAAGTATCCTAATTACTAAGTGCTTTACTGTGAAACATGGGATTTTTGCCATTTTTGACATCTACTAAAAGTAAGAACAAAGAAAAAAAGTCACATGTTGCTATTTCATAGAATTAATGCACCACACTACATGCTACATATTCATCACCCTGGCAGAAACATCTGGATATTTCTGCATCATGCAGGAAAAAGTATTTTCTGGGGCCCAGACTTCATTTATACACCCCTTCACAGATCTTATTTTCAATCCTCAAATAAGTATTATATTCCATCCACCTTTATGTGCTTGCATCTTCATAGCTAATGGAATCTTGAAACATCATCTAACCAATATTCACTTATTTAATATATTCACAGAAGTGCCATAAGAATGGAAGATTTTTGCTTTTATCCATTTAAAATAATTTACGTCTGTGTATAAAGTATGTTATTAAAGCACTATAATCCTGAACCATATTTTTCAGCAGACCAGTGAAAGGCATATCTACATTCCAGAAATATGTCTCTGACAAATTTCAATTTTTCAGCAGTTTTCATTGCAGTGTGAGAGCTGCTCAGATGAAGATTGAATAAAAGGGCTTTCTTACCCTCACATGCACTTATTTCCATCTAGAAAATAATTTAACAAGTTTTTACTTAAGAATACTATCTCATATTTGAGAATAAGTATATCAGATTTCAGCTGAAAAAGAAAAACTTAAAAAAAAAAGTTCTTAACCATCATCTTTTACACAGCTAAATAAATAATTTTAGCAAAGCATTTTAGCAAATGTTAGCATATGTGTCACCTCTAATTTATCCTTTTAATATCACCAATCACAGTATCAGCTAATTTTATGGCCCGCTAATCTTTTGGCATATAATGTAATGACAGTATCAGTTATTAGGCACACGATAATAAGAACAGATTTGTGGGAATAACTGGCAAATATCTGTTAGAATTGATAGTAAGGAGTAAAATTTTCTGCCTTTCTCATGGGCCACTACTTCTTTGAAATCAAAGAGATAAAATCGTGTCATTTAAGGGCCCAGAATTTGCTGTTATTCTGTTTATCGTGCATGGTACTTATCAATCATTATGACTTTCCAAAACCCTGACAATGCTAAAATCAGTATAATACTATATCACTAACATGTTCTAGATGAATGGGATTTACCGAAATCAAAATACTGTTTTATTACAAACATCAGATTTCCTCGTTATTGAAAATACAACATAAGAAAGTCTTATTATCTTATTTCCTTGAGAAACAAGGTTCCATAGTTGTCTGCTAGCTTTTTCCTTCACCTCTTTAATTAGCAGTGGTTGGAAAATTCACTAGTAACTTTAGCCTCTTTGCTCATTGCAGAGGCTTTTGGATAAAACCTAGCACAAGCACAGTAACTGGAATACAATGGCACATCCATTGTTACTTATTAAATAATGCCTTAAATGATGTAAATGCTAGCATGCCAAAATGGCATGATACATCTGTGCATATCCCCAGTTTGTAACACAGAATCATGGAATCATTGAACAGTTAGGGTTGGAAAGGACCTTAAGTTCATATGTCAAGATACGCTGTGTGAGCCATTTGATTCCAAGCTCAGCATCTCCAGCTATTTTTATTTCATTCCTTTTGGCTTCTAGCATCAACAGTGATAAGAAGTAGGCTCTGTTGTGCTACTGATTACACTTTGCAAGAGTACTACACATCTATCATTATATTTCGTTCCCTGACTGACTGAAATGGGCTTTGTGTTCAGTTCTTAACTGATAAAAATATTATTGCAACTGTCTTTCTCAAATTCCTGCTTTCTTCCTTTTTCTCCAGTAAAAACAAGTCCCAGATCAGTAAAAAATGTCTGGAAAATATATTTTACTCTTTTATATTTTTTCAGTCACTACTGTAAGATGCAAATACACTACTGAAAGCAGTTTTTCCAGCTATCCAAGTTGCATACTTGAACTGCATTTTAATTGTGTTCCAGGTTACAAATATGTTAATAATTAATTCTCTTAATGTCCAATTTATGGTAAATTGGGTGCCTTGCAGAATAAGGGCAGAAGTGCACAGCCTGAGGAAGTAAAGGGTCACCATAATTATGGACGATATAATGTTCGTAACAAAAAACAAAAGACTGCATGTCAGTAGAGAAATGACAGGATCCTTTGCTTAATTTCATATTCTAATGCTGTAGGACTTTCCCCTCATGAAACCTTTAAAGTCAGATAATGTATACATAGGAAATGTAATATATTTCCAAAATATGTGATAACACATCCTTTAAGTATTTTTTTAAACAAATAATTTTTTAACAGATTATTTTATTTTTTAGTTCCTGGATTGGCCAGCTGTGTACAGCAGATTTCTGGAGGAACTGAAGCCATAGTTTCCACTGAATTTAATAAGCTCTGCTCATGTACCTAAAGGGTTTTTCCTCATGCTTTTAAGTGGGGTTGGTGTATAAATGAACACCCACTTTTTGAAGACCTTTGGAGGCTGAACAAAGTTCTGTTTTTGCAAATCTGCAAGCAAGCTGTGGTGCTGACACAGAAGTTTAATTACTGTTGAGGAGATGAATAAAGAGCACAGCGGAGGGGAGCAGCGTGAGAGTAAACAATTGTCAGCCTTTAAAGCAAAGATTTAAAACTTTTAAAGGACCAGGCCAGCTCCAGAAGGAGGTAACTCCTGCTCTTAGCTAACTTACATGGACTGGGACACCTTTGGAGTCTGTGTGAAGTGCAGTTGACTAGAAAAAGAACTGGGATACTTAAGAGATCGTCACTCCTAAGTGTTAGTCACAGTTGCCTGGTGATGACAAACACTGGCTCCCACTGAGCTCTCCCAAGAGCAAGATCAGTATAGTCGCTTACAAACACCAGCAGATCAGGAACAAAAGTCCGGTTACACCAAAATCTGGCATGTAAGCCTCTCTTTAGTATGTTTGTTTGGTGCTGTAAGGAAGACCAGGATTTGAACATTTCATATAGACACTATTTGTTAAGACAGTTTTATTTTTTTCATTCAGATACTGTGCTTGCTCTACGTTGTCTTTCAGTTAGTTTTCAAGGGGTTTGATGCAAATAGGCTGCCCCAGGAGACAGTCTTCCAGAATACTACTTTTTACTTTTATTTCTAAAAAATGTGTTTCTTCATGCATTCGTGAATGGGTACAATTTACTCCATGTACTTCTGCTGGCCTGACAGTGCCTGCAAACCCTAGCAAAAAAGGAGGACCATGCTGTACAAATACAAACCAAAATGACGGACCCTGGCAGATTTCATGCATCAAGTAACAAAAAGACTCATACATACTGGTTTTTCTTCCATGGAAGCTGAAGGACCTCACAGAAAGGGCAAAACACATTATCTCTGTTTGGAAAAAAAGAAAGAAAAAAAGTAGAAAGTGATGATTCAGATCAACTTTGTGCAGCAAGTCAGTGGTTAAACAGTGACTAGAGGCCACATCTGGCATATAATGCGATTCTCCATTTCTTTTGGATCATGAGATGTTTCAGGTCTGAAGTCTAAGCTTTCTGTCTTATGGCAGTACTCCCTATGCCCCCAGATCCTTTTCTTTTATACCCACCTCAGTGACCTGCATCCTTCTTCATATTGTTCAGAACAATCTGGAGGACTGCACTGATGTTTCTCCCCCTTTTGAAATACATAGAGTTATGGAAACTCTTTGCCACTGTATATTGAACCGGGGCAGATGTCCATGTTTCTATTTATAAGAACTGCTTGAGGCAGGGGAAGAGGCTGGAGGGATCTGTCATCCCCAGGTACAGCAAATTACCCCAGGCCTCACACCGCTGCTTGGCCAGCCTGAGGGCTGAGGCCAGCTTCAGCTTGGGCCAGGGGATACGTTGATATGGTAGTTTTTTTCCCTCCCATTCATTTATGGGATATGGAAATGGAAGGATGGGCAGCTGAGCCATGGACAGGAGCCATGCTCTGGTAGGCAGGGAGGAAACGTGGATAATGCCCGGGACGAGCGAGGGAGCTCCTGGGTGCTGGGAAGCAGCAGGGTGAGCAGCCATGCTGCCACCAGAGCAAGGAGGTGCTGGGGCAAGTGCCTGGGTGTTAGCTCAGGGTCCTGCTGGTTGTGCTCTGGGAAGGGGAGTCCCCTCTACAGCTGGGCTGGGCAGTGGCTCCCGCTTGCTGACAAGGCTTGGACCCCGCTGGGGTCTCCCCAGGCTGGGTCCCACACCCCCCAGCAGCACCATGACTCCCTGAGCCACCCTGGGGCCTATGGCCCGCCTTTGGGATCCCAGCGTAACCCAGGCACATTAACGGGAGTCCAAAATTTGCTTCCCGGGATGCCCCATCCCTGGCAGTGTTCGAGGCCAGTTTGGACAGGGCCTTGAGCAACCTGGTGAAGAGGGAGGTGCGCCTGGCCAGGGCAGGGTGGTTCGAACTGGGTGATCTTAAGGTCCCTTCCAACCCTACCATTCTGTGATTCTGCGATTCCTCGTTGTGAAACTGACCATACTGGGAGAGGCTCTATGCTGAGGATCCAGCAGGCAGTTTGTGTCCATCATTCAGTTATGGTTTGCTCTCTCATGATGCCCTCAGGTAGAGGCCCCGCGGGGTGCCCCAGCTCCAAGTTTCGAAGGCTGCAGTTGTCTGGCCCATCTCCGCCCTGCCTGCTCCCTTTCCCCACACTGCTCAAGGACCTGGGCTGCAGTGGCAGTTTTTTGGGCTAGTCCAACACCAGGCTGCATTCTCTTCACTGGATCTGGATACTACATGCCTGCCTTCAGTTGTCAGGGTGGCATAAAGGGTGTTTAGGCAACTGAGATAATGGCCCTCCCGGTGTTTTGCCTATTTAAACGCAAACTTTCTCTGGCACATTATTTCCAGCTGGTGAAGCTGTTTACGGCACAGCTTTAATGGATGCTTCACTGTGTGAAAGGAGGAATAAATCCCTGACCTCATGAAGCGTACAGCCCCAAGCTAAAGCATGATAAATGAGCCATAGGTTGGAGAATTCTGTGAGGGTTATGTATCTGCCCCTTGGAGTACCTTTACGGTAGCTTCATCCTTCTTTCCCAAGGACTTTGGCTATGAAGCCTGCATGCTTGCAGATTCATCAGTATACCTCTGCTCCAAAATTCACGTCCCTCCTTTCCCAGACTCTCCCAAGCCCTCTGCAATGTTATTTGGTGGAACAGACCTTCTGCACCATGTACTGCAATATATTCAAGATCTTCTGTAGCATGATCGACACCGGGGGGTTCTCTATTTGCCCTTCAAATGTTTTTCTTTCTGTAAAAACATATTTATTTTACTTTCTTGTATCTCTCTATCTGTATTCACCAGGAATTCTTCTTCCAGATGGAAATCCATTTAGAATATGCTGTCAGATGTCATTAGGTATCATCAGGAAACTATGTTGTTATGTTTTAAGAATATGCATATTTCAGGGCATACTGTTTGCATATCCATAATGTTTGCATATTTAATACATATTTGCATTTATGAATCTCCACGACTTTTGGAACATTGCCAGTCATCCAACTGCCTTACTGTGGAGACAAAGAAGGCAGCCAGAAGGAAAATCATGAAGGAAGGCCTAATCATGTATCCCATTCGGTACAATAAAGCTCATTGTTAGCTGGTGTTTCTGAAACTATGATGTTGATACACGCAAAATCAGAGCTCATCTGCCATTGTGTTTGAAATAGCTTATGCTCCCCACCTAGGTGCTACTTAGTTGAACTTAACAGTAAAATAATAGTAATAAGCAGTATACCTTGATGCAATTATATTAATACCCGTTGATTCTTGGTAAACCAAAATTATGGAATTTCACATTAAGAAAAATATTCAAAACACATTGGAAGTGTAGTGTAAGTACAGAATGGGTCTCTATTAGTTATTCCAAGGTGTAAAAAATGGTTAATAATTTTGCTACTAAGAATGAAGTCTATGTACGATGCTGAGCAACATTCTTCTGTGCACATGCTGTTAATTTTCTCTGTTGATCCTATAGTTTAGTAGAGTTTATAAAATTATTTGGCCTTTTTTTTGACCACAAAAATCAATTTTTGTCAGTGTTAGACACACATCTTTTTGAAACATAAATTTATATCTGCTTATATATGTATGCACTCACACACGAAAGAGAGGTGAATATGCAAAAAAGGTAGCCTTGTAGTTAAAGTACAGGAGTTCAGAGGCAGGAGATCTTTCCTCCTATCCTGCTTTATTTATTTTCTCTTTGACCTTAGGGCTAAAAATTAATGTGGTTCAGACTCTTTCCTTATCTGTAAAATAGTGATCTAAATATGGGCTTGTCCTGCAGAAACATTGTTTATGGCAAGTTGTTTCCTCTGGCAGTAAACTGCCTGATGCATTGATAGTTATTTTGTGTATTACCCCTTAGAGAACTCTATCAATATGAAATTTAGTCAGTTAAGTGTGTTCTTTCACAATAGGGATTAACTGACCTCCATTTGCACTGTGTGTGATGCCCTTGGAAGGGGCAATTTCACTCCTGCACTGGGGTTTACATGGCTGCACGATCAGCCAAGTCTGGAAAATAACCTGGCAAAACTCAAAAACAGAAAAATGCTTTTGCTAGATTGATTTCCCAGTCTTGCTATAATGCTGGCAGAAGGGAGCAGACAGAAATTTGCAGACTGGGGCAAAAGGAAAAGTGAGAACACTCATGGGTTTTGTATATGTGGGTTTAGTTTGTATTAAGCTGACCATGAAACTTCAACAAGGCAAGTGTGTTATGTCAGTTTATATACTGCAAGTATCTATTGAAGACTCCCTGATCCCTCTTCATGGACTTAATGCTGTTTTGTCCTGTCTCCTTTCCCTCTCTGTCTTGGTATATATAAAGACACATGCTGGCACTACCAGTGTGAGTGCTTGCATAAAAGAAGTGCCATATGCAGAAGAGTCAGTTGTATTCAAAAGTATGAAAGGCACATTGCATTTCAGGCTCTCTGTGAGAGAGTGAAAAAAAAAATCATTTTGCATTTCATGTCCACTTTAAACAGATGGTGACAATTAAATGCAGTGGTAAATCCCAACTTAATCTGGATTAACAAAACATATAATAGGCTTTTTAAGAATTAAGATCTGAGTTAGCATGTCTGGCCTATAACAACCATGTTTATACAGTTCTTATATTCTAGTCTTAACCAGTCTGGGGCCCTGTGGGCTATGTAATAAATATCCCCTAGGGGTCCACAGGCTCTTGAGCATACAGCAAGGCTACACAGGCTCAGGAGTGTGCAGCAAAACAGACAAGCAGTTGGTGAAAATGCATGCCAGGTAACAAGTACAGTTCCATGTGCACAACTCCTATCCAGTCAGAAACAGTAAGAAAACAACATGCACATCTACAGTGCTTTCTTTCCAAATGAAATCTGCACAGTGATTCAGCTTCAGTCACATCTGGAGAATTTCATGGAATGTATGAGCACCAGGTGGCCAGTGTGGAGGTTTTGATGGAGTTTAATGTGGCATCATGCCTGGAAGCACTGTCAGTGGGATAGGGCACTCGACCTCAATTTATACAAATCCTGTGTTGTGAAATTGTTCATCAGGTGTAGGTGGAAGAGAGTGGAAAGCTGCCAACATCTGTGTGTTTGGGGGGGGGGGGAGGTTATTAAGATCTTGATGATTATGTTTCATTTGGATCTGTTAGATTTTTATTTAAATATTATGTAATACTGCAATAAGAATACACAGCTTCAAGCAGGCACTGTGTTTTGCATGCCATAATCCATAGTTCCAGCTTGCATTCAATGTCCTCCCAGAGCCATGGAAGTCACTGTTCCCAGGACAGGATCAAAATTAAGGTGAAAAAAAGGTGCTTTTGAGATTCCTAGCCCAAGGTTTGGGAGGCTTCTCCTTATCAGTCTTTATGGTAGGGCTGTTTACCAAGGGTGAACTGCAACAATTTTAACAAATTGTTCCACTCTTCAGAGAGGGTTGCTATGGAAATGTTCAGGGCTAACCTCTCTGAGAACCCTACCGAAGAGAACTATGAGAGGGGGAGAGGATTTGAGAATGTAGAGCATGTAGAGATTAACATCTTTCTGTAGATCTGTGCACTGTTCCTGTGGGCTTCAGAATTTGGCCTACTGGATAGAGACTGGAGGTTTTTTTCCTCAGTCCATTCTTCATAAATTTAATTCAAATTGAATTAAACAAGATGCAAGCGATTTTGAAAGTGGTCTCTGGGAGTAAGCTTGTATAGACATAAACATCTGTACTGAATTATTTTTTGTTAATAATGCTTAGCAGAAAAATGTGATTATAATGGAACTGAAAAGGTTATTGAAGCATAACATTTTACATGGTTTTTGGGGGATAGTTACAGCTTGCCCAAAACCTGAAGCAACTGTAGTGTTCAGAGCATTTGGATGGAAAAATATTGCTATGGCAACAAATTACTTTTATATTCACATAAAGCAAAAATAGATCTCTCTCCCTTTGTGGGAAGCACATATTTTAAAGTGCATGAAAGATTAAAGGTGATAGGAAGAAACAGCTGCATGAATATATTTTCATTCTTCTTCATTTGGTTTATACATATTTCTGTATAAATCTGAAATCCAGAAATAATTTAGAGATAGAAGGTTTGCAGTGAGAAAGTGGAAACATCTTAGGAAAGGGGAAAAAGTATAATACAGTGAGAACTTCTTATTCCAACTGCAGTGTGGCAGCATTAGACTGTAATTAATTAATTAAAACAAAATATCCCCAGTGTCATTCAAAAAGGAGGAAGATAATCCTTTGCCTTCTGTGAGTACCCAGCAAAACTAAACTTGCTTTGTGTCTGTAAGTTAAGAAAGAGACAACAATTTTTATTTTTGATCAGTCAGGCACCTTGTCAAATTCAAGAAATAGACGTAGTGGAAAGATTATTGATTGCTTCACTTTAGCTGTGTGGTGGTAGGTTTTTACGTAGAAGGCATGCAGCTTTTACTTTTATGGGGTGAAGAGCTTCTGTTGCATCTATATGCTGTGGTGTGCACCATCTGCAAAGGAAGCATAATATGTCTACATTGATATGTAAGGTCTATCCTGAGGTTCCCTCTCAATTATTCTGAGCTGTCTTACACCATCTGTATCTCTCTTCATAATGCACAGCAGAGCAGCCCACATTTTTTGCCTCTTAGCTGCAAAGAACAGGCCTCCTCAGAAGCCATGTGTGAATTTCCTGGCTCTTCTTCTGGTTGGTTTCTTCATATGGGCAGCAACCAGACAACTGGGGGTCAGACATGAGCAATATAAGCGAGTTTGTGGGACAGTCACTTACTGACATCCCATTCTCGTACTTTCAGCCTAAGCTGGACTAAATGAAGGAAGAGAGAGACAAGCGGGTGAACTGAAGGAATGGTAGTTTCAAACTGTGTCTGCTCTAGGGCAAACATAGAGGTTTAATGTCTAGACCTGCAGACCTGGATTTGTGGGCCACTTTAACCCAAAGTACCAGACAGTTCAAAGGGCATCATATCCTACCTGTAAATGCCCAGTACACAAGAAGGTCTGTTAAGGGATCTGAAGTTCATATTGCCCAAGCTATGGAAGTTGCAGAGGGGACATTTTAGGGTGAGGAAGGGAAAGCTCTAGATGTAATGGATGTAAAAATGAGAATAGAAGAATCAGTTTTTTATTCTGCATCTCTGCAATATCTCATAAACTGTTTCTGTACTGCTTAATAGGAGGGTGCTTCACAGCAATTTGGGGGAAACTGGCTCACATCCAGAGCGAACTCAGGGCAGGCTCTTTATCTAGTATGCTGACTTGTCAGGTGAAGCTTGTGAGGCCCAAAACCATAAATATGAAATAATGTGATACCTTGTGTCAGAGGTACTGGCAGCCTTGTTTGCACAGTGTAAAACAAGGTGCACGGCATACCCTGAGATACAGCAAGACAATACAGGGAAGAGTTTGAGGGTCTGAAGCTGGGATTGTCAGAAGCCACCCCTGGTGCAATTATACCTCTACTGACTGCTGCATACAATCCCTGGTGTGACTTCTCCCCCAGGCTATCCCTTGGTGTCTTGGAGAGACCCAGAAGTAGCCAGACTAAGAGTTAAGCAATGTGAGTGAGCAGCGATCCAATCCTTTAGCTTGGTCTCTGGCTCACTTCAGCACTGTGCTGGCACAATTTTGATAGTGATTTTACTCATACAGAAATCCTGGCTGTGGATCAGGAACAGGCACAGGCCAGGGACTTTCTCAGTGAGCAGTATGGGTGCAATCAGCCAGTATGGAGGGGTGAGAGGTTTTTGCATGGCTGTCCTGTTTTCGTTGGCTGTTGTGTTCCAGTTGGCTTCCAAGCCAGCGTGGTCCCAAGTACATTTAATTTACTGCTGTTGGCTACAATACTTATGCTACTAGACGTGGTGTCACAGTACTATGGTCAGAATAACCCAAACAAAGAGTTGTATTCTTTTCTTTTTCTCTTTTTGGTTTGGTCTTTTTTTTTTGTTTTGGGTTTGTTTTTTTAGGTTTGGTTTAGTTTTTTGGGTGGGTTTGGGGGGGGGGGGTGTTGTTTCTTTCTTCTTGTTTGTTTGTTTTTGATGTCTGTGGCTAGTTTATCCATATTTTGGAAAAGAAAATGGAGTTGAATGAGTTCTATAATGGGACCCAGTCTGGACCAAATTTCAGTAATTTATATTTTCTGGCAACACTGTCAGAAAATATGCATTGGACTTCATCCACAGCTACAGTGTTTTGAGTACACAAGCTAGATATTTTAAAAGTTGGGTATATTCACACAATCCAAAATTACGCTTTTGAATGCTGTGTTGACATACCCTCAACTGCACAACAAAGGAACAGAAGTGGGCTAGAGATATTTTTACACAAGCAACCCAGAAAGGGACAGAAGAGATTTGTCATGTTACCCTTCCTTAATGTGGTCCTCAGCACTGTAGGCCTCTTGGCTTCTGCATATTCCCACTGTTTTTTTGTGTGTGTGCAGCTGAATTTTTGACCTCTGTGTCCCGGGTTTTGTTGTGTACACAGATGTCAAATGCAAATTTAGTCATGTTACCAGTGTAGAATCAGTGGTAAAGGTCTTGCATATCTCACTTTGTTCCGTGTCCTTTTTCCAAGAGAGTAGCATACATTTCTTTCCAATTTTTGTGTCTTTTTCTTTCTAGGAAGAAAGAAGATTTAGGAAAGCATGCAGCATGATGGAGCGTGCACACATCTGATGTAATTCACTACCTTATTTAAAGAGAAGTGGGTCAAAATGAGGTATAAATCTATCCTAATCTATCCTAATCTAATTTTAGTTATTCATTGACTTGGGCCTGCCCTCTCACTCTCTTTCCACCTTTACTATGCACTTTTCTGGAGTCTTTCAGGCTCTGCTTGGCACTGGTTTTTTTAATTACTTAAAAATGAATAGAATGGGGTTTGGCTGTTTTACGTATTCTCTCCACATGCGCTCCAAATGAAGATGAGCCTAGAGTACTTTGTCAACCAAAGTCCAGTGACTGCTTTATTATTGCAGACCTTGTTATTGGTTATAACATTAATAATACACCTGTGAACGATAAGCCTTCTGCACTAGACATAAATCAGTCCAGTGGAAAAACAAGGAATTTTGGAAGGGGACTGTGACAGACTGTGACTAGCATATTGATTATTCCTTTGTTGTTGGTATAATCTAACAGAATTGCTGCACAAGTGTTTTTTGTTTAGTTTAGTTTAAGCAAGTTCTCGAAGAACAATGAACAAAGGGATTTGGGGGTTTATACATCCATTATAAATACAGTGGCATTTCCATGACCCTGTTTAGAAGAGTAAAGCTTCTATTTGTCTCCTGCTGATTCTGTCAACATTCACATGGTAAGTTCAGTAGAAATCCCTCAGGTATTCCAGTGTCAGACCACAAAGTCATTTCTGCCTTTTAAAGAAAACACTGTTTCAAGGAACAGGCACTTTGGGGAATATTCCTCTGAAGAGGAGACTTGATGCAGCAATGCAGCAGTAAAGAACTGAAAGGCTGGGCCCAGAACTGAAAAAGAAGCAAAATAAAAATACAAAATATATATTTATATTTCTTCTGAGTTTAGTCACTTTGATTAAAATATGGAGCAACTCCACAACATCTACAGAATTTCCTTCAATAGCTCAGATTAGAATATATTCCTGCCTGAAGAGAAAACGAACTGCAGTAAAGAAAAGAGAAACACTAGCCTGTGCTGGCAGCAGATAGTTGGGGAGGAAAAATAAATGGAATCATGAGTTTTTCCTTCTTTCTTTTCACAAATATTAATTCTTTGGATTAATTCAGAACCACTTACACAAAGTTATTACAGAATCCAATTACTTATTTAATTTCCTGGTTTCCAAAGGATACATAGCTCATGCAATCATTTTGCCTTTTCTGCTGGTTACCCTTTCCCTTAGTAATTTCATAAATGCTGGCTGATTTTAACCAAAATGGCAGACAGGCACCCACCTCATAGCTACCATGTTCCAATAAGCATACAAAATTCAGTGTGTGGGTAAAGGAAAGAAATCCACACCCACCAAGAGATAGGTGATTATAGTTAAGCCTTTTAGCATTTTGACAGGCACTAATAATTGGCTCTTTCATTATGTGTTTGCTGCCCACCAAGGCATGGGTATAGGTGTGTGTGGTGCACTGGGACATGTAGGGCATTGAAATTATGAGATTCATACAAAATGGAACGTGGAAACATACTTGTTAAACACACAGGTAATAGCTGAAGCATAAAAAGAGGGCATAAGGTAATCATGGAACAGTACTGGTGCCTGTGGTACAGTTCAGGCACAGTTCATTGCCCACTGAACTGATCTCAGGGTTTATAGACATAATGGCACAGAGTAATAGCAGAAAAGGTCTGAAGCATGGAAATAACACCTCCTATATCATACAGCTGAATTTTATCCTGTTCCCTTGAATTGGTGCTGAGTTGTGGACACAGCAGAGGAGAAGGCCATGATTATATAAACTATATCTCCCTCTTGCTGGGCTGTAGTAGTTCTGCAGTATATTACAGCCTGAAAGTCATGAAACCTGCCCTGTGACCCTAAAGGAAAATTTTTTGAGTTTGGGATTGGGAAAACACAGCAAATTCCATCTGTGTTCTTTCCTCACCTTGGTAGACAGCATTTCTCCCCTAAAAGGGCTTTTGGTATTTGTAAAGCACCAATAAAGGTAATCTGCAACAAACAGCATTGTTTCTCAAATTAGAATTTGAATTTGGTTGTGTGTGATAAATTCTCATTATTCCATAAGGACAGGGCTGGTATTGATACTGTATAGTTTTCATATTATCTGAACAACTTGGAAGTCACGGCACTCTTGGATTTGCTTTCATGTTATTGAGAACACAGGAATTTTCAAAATACTTTACAGATTTTTTCTATCTTCAGCTTTTTGCAAAGGTATATATACTAAAAATTTTTCTCTAATTGTCTAATTTCACACTCTTCAGTGATTCTTTTTCTGGCTTTGTAAAAGGGACACAAAATTTTAAATCTTCATGTGAAAAAGCCTAATGCAATATCCTCTGGAGATGAAAGCATTTGTAGTCCAGAT
This sequence comes from Lathamus discolor, assembly GCF_037157495.1. Lineage (NCBI taxonomy): Eukaryota > Metazoa > Chordata > Aves > Psittaciformes > Psittacidae > Lathamus > Lathamus discolor. Next base: position 104,307,319 of record NC_088887.1, read on the forward strand.
TTCAAATCTCATTGCAACAGAATATTTACTTGTCAGATCTTGCTTGTTGTCAGTGTTGAAATTCATGTAATTTCCTGCAAGGGAGGGTTTTGGTATGTGAGGCTGCAGCAGTAACGAAGGAAATTTTTATGGTATTTGAGCTGATAGTGGGAGTGTGAGAACTCTGCGTTGTAAAGTCAACACAATGCCAGCATTAGTATTCAGATGAAATTTAGGCTTCTGTGAAAAGGCTGTCATGCAGTTTGTAAAAATAAAACCTGTTTGTTCATGCACCCTGCAAGCAACTCTGTGGTACTTCAGAGGTGAAGTGCAAGTACTTTTGGAGCATCAGTGCTCCAAAACACACCAATTGGTGTGGGGGGCTCTCTTCTCTAACAAGGGAGTTTTTGGTTGTTTGTCCCAGTCTACACAGGCTCTTGCCTGCATATTCCAGAAATAACAGAGCACTGTTTTAACTGGGTTTGGTTGAATGATATGATTTTAGGTTTTTTTCAATCCTGTTAAAAAAAAAAAAAAAGATGAACATTGTACAAAATCAGAGCTTAAAATGGATACTTTTCCTGCTAGCATTAATAGATGTTGTTGCATAGTTACAGCAGCACTTTTGGGGTGTTTAGGGTTTTGGGCCATGGACTGGGTCCCTGTTGTGCAAGGCAGTGGTAAGCCATGAAAAGAGATTACAGTTCACCTCTGTAGTCTTTTGCATGCAAACATGAATGGCCATACTTCGGGGACTGTTTTTTCCATGTCATGGTGCTGTGCCCAAAGAAGAAAAACTTTACTAGTTCAGCTAATGCAGTTATTCAATTTCCAGTACAATTGTATTAGCATTGTATAACTGCATTTGAAATATTTTATAACAAACATGAGCAGAGAGCAGTGTGCTCATGTCTACCACAAAGGTGGCCTGGGCTGTGATTCACGAAATAGCACAGGGTTGCTGGCAAGCAGGGTAGTAGAGGAAACAGGGAGACAATTATGGGTCACCAGCAGTCTCAGATAGTGGCCAAACCACTGCCTACTATTTTGTGGTGTTGAGATGGATGCTGTACTTGTTTCAAGCCTTCACTTGGCATACTGCATGTCAGGGAGAAAGGGATAGGACTGGATGTTGCTTCTTTCTCTTAGTAATCCCCTGCTGCCTCCTTTTGATTCAGTGCCTTTGTACATCAGCCTGCACATGCAGATGCGCAAGCTTCAGAGAGAGGCCAAGATGGAAAAAGATGTCTGCTTAGAGGTAATTCTTTCATAACAATGGCCATATGGTTTCTTAAGAATTGTACTACAGTATGAGAATGGGAAATTTCCCCCAAGCAAAAAAAAAAGATGCAGGCTGGCAATGACTTTTAAGCCAAGTATCTCAGCTGGAGTCAAGGGAGTTCTCATTTGGCCTCCACTATATGGAGGTGTTCTAAGTGTAGGAAAGCAGCGAAAAATAACCATCTCTGATCCAAAGGTAAGCTCATCATGCAGGTCCTCCTGCACCATCACCCATGTGGAATCCGCAACATATGCTTCCATTCTGGGGAAAGCGCAGCTCAAAAACTTTGTCAGGTAGTGGAGGGTGGTAAAATGAAAACTGGAATACAGCCAACTGCTACAAATCAATTTTCTCTAATGTATTCATGTTCTTTGGAAGTACCTTCACGCTAGTGTGAAAAGAAAAACAAATGGATAGAATTTATCCTTTTGAAAAAGTCTGATAAAAGTTTTTTACAGGAGTTTGTAAGTAAACTTAGAAACCACGGAGTGATAGGTGATGCCATGGTTTAAAACATGAGCTAATGTTGTCTAATTAAACTAATTAGATCATAATTAGATGGGGCACAACCACTGCCATTTCTGCACTATGTATGATGGACTCCATGGCCTTGGGCTTGTGGTTAGAGCTTTAATCACAAACAGCCATTTTCTTAAACAGAGCTTCACTTTTGCCTAGTGTCCTGGGTTCACAGTAGCAGTCATTTTTTATCCTTCTTAGTAGCTGATGCAGTGCTGTTTTCTTGACTTTCAGCCTGGGAACAGCGCTGATAACACTGATGTTTTTAGTTGCTGCTTAGCAATGTTTAGTCTGACCAAGGACTTTCGGAGTCTCATCCTCTGCCAGGGAGGAGGGAGAGCTGGAAGGAAGCAGAAACAGAACACCTTACCCAAACTAGCCAAAGAGGTATTCCATACCACAGCACGTCATGCCCACTATATAAACTGGGGGCAGTTACCCAGAAAGGCTAGATCGCTGCTCAAGTCAGGCTGGGTATTGGTCGGTGGGTGGTGAGCAGTTGTATTCTCTTCCCTCATTATTTCCCTTACCATTATTATTATTGGTGGTAGCAGCAGTGGTTTGTGCTATACCTTGGTTACTGGACTGTTCTTATCTCAACCCGCGAAAGTTACATTCTTTTGATTCTCCTCCCCATGCCTCTGGAAGGCTGGGGAGGGGGGAGGGGGTGGGCAGGGGGAGGAAAGTGAGGGAGTGAGAGAGCGACTAGCTGGTTCTGAGTTACTGACTGGACTTACACTACGACAGTTCTTTTTGGCACCCAGTGTGGGGCACAAAGGGTTGACATAACAGATGTGACCAGAGTGTGTCTAATTGTATCTGTGATAAGAATTCATTGTTTCAGATTAATAGTCACTCATCACAATGCTGATTTATTGGCTCTCAAAGTTGTTGCTCTTGATCTCACAGTTTCAGCATGTCGTACCTTACTTACAGCTGGTATTTGCTGTGTTAGTGTTTATCAGGTGGGGGCCTTGGGCTAAGGTTCTTGTGTTACTGTACTTTATGGTAATGACTTGTAATACGATAGAATCATTGATCATGAAACTGATCTGGCTTATGTTCCCAGTGTGGTCACCACCTCTTTATTTTGGGAGGTATATAATAGAAGTGTATAGCAATTACACATCTTTTTTCCCCTCCTCAGGTGGTCAGCCTATGAGTGAGACATTCCCACACACCCTAGTGACAAGTACAGTAGCTACTCAGACTCTTGACTACAACAGGTAACGGAGCTACTCCAACTCCAAGCACAGCAGCTACACCAGCCCCAGTGACAAGTACAGCAGCACCATTTGAGAGTTCTGAAGGTTTTGAACGGCCTTTGGGTACCCTTGAGACCTGCCTGCTAATTGTGATGGGGATCACCATGTTGGCACACATACAGAGTGTGTTTTATCCACGACCATTGGAAGTTAAGCAGAGTTGGGTTTGGGTCTTGTCTAGGATTAGACAATGATATAAAAGGACCAAGAGATTTTCCCTGAGGCTGGACAGTCATGAATGGTAGGTAGGGTGTGTGAGACAGTATAGGCAAGTACCTAGTCCACTGGTCCCCTCTACTGCTTTGGAAGCATCGAAGATGGAAGGCAGCTGTATGGAGTCCCCAGTGACAAGTTGAAGAAAGTGCTGAAGGAGAGGGTGAATTGAGTCAGTTTGCCGAGATGAAAGCCATCCAGCTGGCCTTGGACATTGCTGAACGAGAAAAGTGGCCAGTACTTTATCTCTATAGTGACTCACGGATGGTGGCAAATGCCCTGTGGGGGTGGCTGCAGCAACGGAAGCAGAGCAACTGGCAGCGCAGAGGTAAACCCATATGGGCTGCTGCGCTGGCAAGATATCGCTGCCCAGGCGCAGAACCTGGTGGTGAAGGTACGCCATGTAGATGCTCATGTACCAAAGAGTCGGGCCCCTGAGGAACACCAGAATAACCAACAAGTGGATAAAGCTGCTAAGATTGAAGTGGCTCAGATGGACTTATATTGGCAACATAAGGGTGAATTATTTTTGGACCGGTGGGCCCATGACACTTCAGGCCATCAGGGCAGAGATGCAAGATATAGGTTGGCTTGTGATTGAGGGGTGGACTTAGCAATGGACACTATTGCCCAGGTTATTCACAAGTATGAAACATGCTGTAGTTAAGCAAGCCAAGCAGTTAAAGCCTCTTTGGTATGGAAGATGATGGCTGAAGTACAAATATGGGGACACCTGGCAAACTGACTACATCACCCTCTCTCTCCTGCTCTGAAAGACTGTTACAAGAGATGGAGCCCGACATCATGGACCGGATGGACTCAGCAGCTTTACAGGGGTTGTTCCATGCACTAAGGAATGATCTGTGTGTGTATGTGTGTGTGTGTGTGTGTGTGTGTGTGTGTGTGTATGTGTGTATATATATGAGATAAGAGTGATGGTATATTGAAAATGTGGGATCTGAGCATGACGTGAATGGTATGGAATAAGAGGTGGATACTTGTCCTGCGTTCAGCAGTAGCAGTCATTTTTCTCCTTCTTAGTAGCTGGTGCAGTGCTGTGTTTTTGACTTTCAGCCTGGGAATAGCACTGATAACTCCGATGTTTTTAGTTGCTGCTCAGTAATGTTTACTCTGACCAAGGACTTTTGGAATCTCATGCTCTGCCAGGGAGGAGGGGAAGCTGGGAGGAAGCAGAGACAGGACACGTGACCCAAACCAGCCAAAGAGGTATTCCATACCACAGCACGTCATGCCCACTATATAAACTGGGGGCAGTTACCCAGAAGGGCTAGATCGCTGCTCAAGTCAGGCTGGGTATTGGTCGGTGGGTGGTGAGCAGTTGTATTCTCTTCCCTCATTATTTCCCTTACCATTATTATTATTGGTGGTAGCAGCAGTGGTTTGTGCTATACCTTAGTTACCGGACTGCTCTTATCTCAGCCCGTGGGAGTTACGTTCTTTCGATTCTCCTCCCCATCCCTCCGGGAGCAGGTGGGGGGAGGAAGGGGCGGAATGACAGAGTGACTGCATGGTTCTGAGTTACTGACTGGACTTAAACCATGACACCTAGCTTTTCAGAGCCAGCAGTACCATGCCTGCATCCACCGTCCCCATCTTGGCCACACCACTGTAAAGCTCAGGATGTGCATGTTCTGAACTGCCAGGGACGAGACCTGGAGTTTGTCTTCTTCTGCTGAAAGCCGGAGGACTGCAACAGAAGGAAAGAGAGCAGAGCTGAAACCCACTGATCTGCAGAGACCCGCAGGCATTCTCTCCAGGCCATGCCAGGCCTTGCCATCCCTTTCCCTGGTCAGGAGGCGCAGGCAGGACAAATGGATCACCTGGAAACTGCTGCTCAGGAATGCAACAAATGCCTCTGAGCTGTTCCCTGGAGCGGGACAGGGCATGGCAGCACTCTGCCCGGGCTCTGCCACCGGCCCCACCAGCCCTGGCACACACAGCGCTGCCCCTACTCCCCGCTGCAGGTCTCTTGCAGCCCTCCTGGGCTGCTGACCCTCAGGTGTCACATGGCCAGCACTGGGCAGAGAGTTCCATCAAACACACTGCTGGTGAGCACACTCCAGGCAGCAGGGCCCCCCCTCTCCCCTCCCATCAGCAGGGTGACCCCAGGGAAGGACAAGACCCGGGGGGAGGTGGCACTGAGCAAGGTGCCACGGAGCCCCGCTGTGAGGGCAGGGGTGGGAGGGGGAGGTACAGAGCCCCTTGCAGCACAGGCCCAGCATGCGGCAGTCGGGGCTCTTGTGGCCACAGGGCTGATCCTCACTGTCAGTGCAATGGCTGGGACTGAGGCCAGGCTGCCAAAAGAGGGCCAGACTGTTTTCTTTGATCCATTGGCTTTGTTCCTAATACATTTTTTTAGAAGAGATCACGTTTCTCACAGGACTAACCTCACGGCTGCCTCTCGCACGGTGACCTGAGCATTGTGTAGGTGCGGCAGGCTCTGACGCACGTGTACCTCAGGCCTGCTTCTGTCCTGACCCAGCTGGTAAGAGCACAAGGGCACGGCACAGGCACAGACCCTCCCAGTCGCCTGGACCGATCCCTTGTCCCATCACCACACCCCCCTTCCACCTCAGGCTGTTTCCATCTCCCAGACAGGAGCCAGAGAAGGGTCTGGAGGTCCCGAGACCCCTCTGTCCCACTGCCAGGACCCAGATGAGCCTCCTTCAACATCCTGAAGGCAGGGAGGAGAGAGGGCCTCAGCGTGGCTGAGGAGAGTGTCTCCCAGAGGCATCAGTCTCGTCAGTCAGAAGCCATGCTGGGCTGCAGAGCATAGAAGCCATCCCCATGAGAGCGCAGGGCGTGAGGGGCACAGCCCTGCTAAGTGCTGCTGCAGGGCTGTGCTGACGGGCAGTTATCCTTGCAGTGGGCCCATCAGTGGGGCTCAGGCAACTCAAAGCAGCCTTAATTCATCAGAGTTGCCAGAGCTTCTCAGCCAGCTGCAGAGCAGTGGGGCTGCCCTCCTGCTTCTTCACATGACCCGTCACATTTCTGAACATAACCAGGGCCTTCATCTTGTGTTCAGTATGGGCATTTGCCAGGGTCTCCATCATGTCCAGCAGCAGGACCAGCATTTTCCTTGCCTGTATGAAGCACGGAATTTCATTTTTGTTAAGTGGTGAAAGACCACTCTGGCAAAAATGCTCTGGCCACTAAGCACCAGCCTTCCATCCAGCTGCCTGGCCAGTGGCATAGGAATCCCTACAGCAGCCTCCTGGCAGGCAGTGGCCGTGGATGCACTGATGCGACTGGTGCCCGTGAAGAGACGTTGAAGGCATTTGGAGCTGTCATCCCAGATCCTGACTTCCAGCCCAAGTCAAGCCACCGCATTACCCACTGTCCAGCCCCAGGCTGCCAACACAGCTTCACTTGACTATGCCCTGCTCACTGCATCAGGTCTCTGTGACAGTGTGATAAGGCCTCTGAGCACCAGCGAGAGCAGCACTTGCCTCGCATGCATCAGGGACCTCTGGATTTTGTACACCCCAGCAAACTTCTTTGGTGTCATGTTGCTGGAGGCCAGCAGCTGAAACAAAGACGGCAGTGAGTCTTGCCGGGCCTGCAGGGCTCCCCGCACTGTGTAGCTCCTGGGTCCCACTATCAGCTCAGGTACTAAGGTACCAGGGACAGAGAGCCAGTCCTCTTGACTTGCTCAAACAGCTCTGTGTCCTTTCTATGTTGAGTACACCAGAACTGCCCACAATACCCCAAGTGAGGTCTCACGAGAGCAGAGTAGAAGGGCAGGATCACCTCCTTCAACCTGGTGGTCACAGTTTTTTTGATGCAGCCCAGGATACGGTTGGCTTTCTGGGCTACAGGTGCACACTGAAGCCGGCTCATGTTCAGTTTCTCATTGACCAACACCCCCAAGTCCTTCTCCGCAGGGCCGCTCTGAATCCCTTCTCTGCCCAACCTGTAGCTGTGCCTGGAATTGCTCCAACCCGGGTGTAGGACCTTGCACTTGGCTTGGTTGAACTATATGAGGGTGGCATCAGCCCACCTCACAAGCATGTCAGGTTCCCTCTGGATGGCATTCCTTCCCTCCAGCGTATCAACCGGACCACACAGCTTGGTGTCATTGGCAAACTTGCTGAGGGCGCACTCAATCCCACTCTCCATGTCACTGACAAAGACCAGTCCCAACACTGATCCCTGAAGGACACCACTCGTTACCTGGACACTGAGCCATTGACCACACCTCTTTGAGTGCGGCCATCCAGGCAGTTCTTTATCCACCGAGTGGTCCATCTATCAAATTGATGTCTCTCCAATTTAGAGGCAAGGATGTTGTGTGGGACAGCGTCAAACGCTTTGCACAAGTCCAAGTAGAATTCAGTTCTGGTCTGCAACCAGAAGAATTCTGCATGCGGCCATCTAGCCAGTTCTTTATCTAGCAAGGTGTCCATCTATCAAATTGACGTCTCTCCAATTTAGAGACATGGTGGGTCAGAGCTCTGGAGGGCCCTCCCAAAGCAGCAAGCTGGGCAGCAGGGCAGGGAGAGCTACCCGTCTTGCAGGGCAGAGACCTGCTGAATGCTTCAGCTGGTGCCCAGGATCACCTCACAGGCATATTTGAGCTGCAGGCTGCTGCCCACAGCGGACAGGGAAGGGGAGATAGCCTGGCTGGACGGTGCCTGCCTCCTTACCTGCACTAAAGAACACTTGGCTATCAAATCAGCCAGCTTCCCAATCATCCCCACAGCCCTTTCACATACCACTGTGTGCTGGCAGTTGGTGAAGGGCAGCAGCATCTGGGAGGAAAGTGCTGCTGTGCCCTGGGAGCTGGTGCCAGTGCCAGCAGCAGCAGCACTGCTCAAGTCCTGGCTGGACTCGTGCAGTCCTTGTGGCCAGATGCCACCCCAGGGCTGTGTCTGTTCCTTTCTGTGTCCTCCTCTGGAGCACAGGCTTTTGTCCCCTCTCTCCAGGCTGGGCTTTTGGGCAAGAGCCTGGCGGGGGGCTGCAATGGGGGAATGAGAATACAGCCCCCTGGGAAGCCAGGAGTGCAGAGTTTCAGGACTGGGCCCTCTGTGCAGGACAGGCAGGTCCCAGTGGGTGTCTGCCCCAGTCAGACCTGGGCAGGAAAGCAGGAGGGACTGCAAGGCAGGGGAAGAAGGACAGCACCAGCTGCCAGTGCTGCAGTGCCTGAGGAGAGTGGTCAATACTTCCCACTGCTTTGGTGCAAGGAAAGCTCTGAGGATGGAGCTGGCCCACAAGTGCCATCGGCAAGGCTTTGCTGTGGCACGGGAAGAGGCTGCAAAGGGGAAGTCACATAGATTGCAGCCAGGGGATACGAGGGTCCAGCAAGTACAAGAATGGTCCACTACAATACTCTGGGAAACAAGCAGGCCTATGAGATGTCTGTGTATGGAGGGACACAGCCCAGGCCTTCAGACAGGAGCCTGCAGAAATGTTTTTGATCCATTACTGCCATAATGTAATTTAAATTAATCTTGTTTTATCTATTCCAGTTAATGATACTTTAAAATTCAGTAGTCAGTAGAGAATAACTACATTTTTCAAATTTTTTAATTTTCCAAATGCATAACTTAGAGTTTGTAATTAAAAGAAAGGCACCTTTATTTCTACGAAATATTTTTTGGGGCCTTCCAAAATATGAATTATACCAAAAGATTTAACATCTTATAATTAACACTAATTTACATGCATGCTGGTGCTCTGTGCTAGTGGAATCAGATCCATTCATCCATTTGTCTCAGAATCTTTACTGGCAAGATATAATTGAGGGGTTTCTATATAAAGGGAAGGGTGAAAAAGGTATCTTTGTTCCATGCTGACATGGGGTGCCCGCTGTGCAGCAGTGCCTCGCCTGCCCTGTTCCAGGCCAGAGCCTGCAGCCCGGAGCTGCATCCTCGTTCTCCCTCAAGCACAAAGCTCCAAAGGGCTCTTCTCCAGGCCCCTCTCATCTCTCTGCCATCTTTCTGACTTACAGTCCTGTGAAGGGTCAGTCTCTCTTGGGAACTGGTTCTGCAGCTGCTTCATTGAGTGTTGCCTGTGGCCCCATATACAGACTTGACCTCCCTCCCCCACCAAGGTCATTCTTGCCACGGAAGATGACTTGTGCAGTGAGAGACATAAAGACACAGATATGTTGGCATGTTGCCCAAGCCATGAGGGTGGGACTAAACATCTTACAGAAACCCTTTATGCAACAAGACCAAGCTCTGTTTCCCCCAGTCTTTTCAATAGAAATGAGAACCTTTCAGATGACTCACAGATCTGAAATATCTATATTCTATTATCACAAATTTTTTAATTTTTTTTTTCATGTCTTGCTGTAATTCACAAGGCATTTCAACTTCTGAGTGGACTCTGAAAGTTTTATTGACTTCTCAAACTCTTACAGGTCATGATACCAAATATATCCATCTTTCATAAACATTTTCAATTGTCCTGGTTTCATCTAAGAGCTACTGTAGGAGACAATTCTTCTGAAAAGCATGAATGACTGTTCTAATAGGGGACATATATTTCAGATTCCAGGAAGGTTTAATACATGTCTGAGCAAAATGGTTTTCCCTTCCCTTAGAAGCTTGGACTGATGTCATCCTGCATGGAGCAAAAGCTTTGACATTGAGCTTCTCTGATTATTTTATCATACAAGAAGCTGTAGGCCTGTATTCACCATCTGGTTATTATTCTATGATCTCTTTTTATTCCAATAAAGAGAAAAAATAACAAATTTTATTTTTCTGCTTTTTCCTTTAATTTCAGAATACTAAATTTTTCGCATCTTAAATCCTCGATCATTCCTTAGGCCAGAGACACTGAGTAAAACAGACTGCACAGGCAGGAGAATTACTATTCTTTGTCATCAGTTATAGCCCTGTTGGGGACACTGACATTTTTCTTTGGCTTCAGAGGAACCTTCTTTATTTTGACTTTTAAAACTCTATTTATTCCAGAATACGTTTCTTGCAGCAGATTGTATTTTTAAAATCTCTTTATATTGATATAAAGTGATTTTGCAATTTGTAGAAAGTTCACTCATGAGAATTACTAATAACTCCTATTTTTTCCCCTTTCCTATTGCGAAGCTTGTTTTGTTTAGTGATTTGTATATCAAAACTCTTAGAAAGTTCATTTTACTTTAAACCTTAATGCTCAGGACGCTGTAGTGCAGGATGACTTGTAACTTTCAATCTTCGCACATCAACAAATAAGGTTTTTACAGGGGGCGGCGCCAGGAGTGACAGTGTCAGATTCAACCCGGTCATCGTCGGCCACTAACGGTCATTTGCCGAGGTGAGCACCCTCAATTCAGAGCGGCGAGAGCCAGCGAGGCAGCCCGTGCCCAAGACCCGGCAGCTCCGCTGGCGCGCAGTGATACGGGAGCACCACCCTGGGCTGGGAAAACCCGCCCCAGGGGCGCAGGAACGGGGCGTGGAGCGCAGTTTGCGCGGGCATGGCGGGCGCGCACCGGGCCGGACTGGGAGGGTTCGGGGCTCGCCGCTCGCCTCGGGCCCAGGGCCCGGTCTGCGAGCTCCGCCCTGGCTGCCCCGGCGGTGGCAGCGTCGGCACCTGGCAGAGCCGGTGAGAGGGGAGGCTGCAGCGCAGAGCGCGGGGTATAGAAAGTTCCTGCGCTGGTGGCACGGCTGCACGCGGTGCGCCCTGGTGGAGGTCCTCCTCCTGCAGGGGCTGAGCTGCGGGAGACTCAGTAGGCTGAAAGACGTCAGGGAAGCTGGGGGGAAGCCGGACTGCTTGCTCCATGCCTAAACTGTGCGGGGGCCACGAGTGCCCATCATAGCGCATCCAGAAAAGGAGGGCATTAATCCAGGAAGGTGGGAACCAGTAACAAAAAAAAAAAAAAAAAAAAAAAAAAAAGAGGAAAAGGACAATTAAAAGCAAGGGACTTCCTCTAAAATCTGGTGTCCCCACCCAGAACTGCTTTGCAGGGGCCTAATGAGGAAGCTCACACCTCGACAAATGGAAATCCTACTGATGCACCTGTAAGGAGGATCACTACTGATGCCTCCAGAAAATAGCAGTGGGTTATAGTAGTAGGGGGCTCTACTTTGAAAAGCACAGATGCACCCATCTGTTGGCCTGGCCCAGTCTCAAGGGAGGTGTGCTGCCTACCAGGGGCTCAGATCAGGAATGTTGCCAAGAGGCTGTCTGGTCTAGTAAGTCCCACTATTACCCACTTCTTGTGGTTTGTATGGGTGCTAGTGATACCGATAGCAGTAGCCTGGAGGACATTAGGGACTACAGAGCCCTGGGAGAGGTAGTCAGGGGCTCTGGAGTTCAGATACTTTTTTCATCAATCATTCTGGTTAAAGGAGAGAACCTCAAGGAAGCTAGGAGGATTTGGCAGATTAATAAATGGTTAGAACAGTGGTGCCATAGTCAAGGGTTTGGGTATTTAGAACATGGGACTCAGTTTGGGAGGCCAGGTCTGCTGGAGGCTGGTGAAGCTGGTCTGACAATGAAGGGGAGGAGCTGCTTTGGTGGGAGACTTGCCAGGCTGGTCAAGAAAGCTTTAAACTAGATTTCTTGGGGTAGGGTGGCATCAATCCATCCCAACACTCCCCATCAGTTGCCAGCACCTGTAATAAATGCTTGGAGCGATGCAGAACTATTTCAGCTGCTTCAGCCATTGAGTTGGCTTCATTTGGAGCTCAGCTCAGATGCCTTTGTACAAATGCCCGTTAGTATGGGTAATAAACAAGAGGAATTAGAGATTTGTGCACAGCGACAGGGGTATGATATCATTGGCATCACAGAAACATGGTGGGATGGCTCCTATGATTGAAGTGTTGGAATGGGAGTTTATAGGCTCTTTAGAAAAGACAGGCCAGGTGGATGGGGGGGGAGTAGTTATTTATGTTAGTGATAAGCTGGAAAGTATGGAAATCTGGGCACAGGTAATCAGTCAACAGAGAGTTTGTGGATCAGGGTCAAAGGGAAAACAGCAATGAGGGACATTACTGTGGGGATCTGTTACAGACCGCCTGATCAAGAGTTTTCTGTGGATGAAGCGCTTGATAGGAGCAGCCGCACACTTGCAGGCCCTTGCCCTCATGGGGGACTTCAATCATCCTGGTACCTGTTGGAGGGATGGTACGGCCTGGCACAAGGAATCCAGGAGGTTCCTCGATTGTGTGAAAGGCAACTTTCTCCTGCAAGTAATAGAGGAGCCAACAAGGAGACGTGCCATGCTTGGCTTGGTGCTCACCAGCAGGGTGGGGCTGGTTGGGAATGTGATGCTCCAGGGCAGCCTTGGTTATAGCGATCATGAGATGGGAGAGTTAAAGATCCACAGGACAGTGAGAAGAGCGTGCAGCAAGCTCAGTGCTCTGGACTTCAAGAGAGTGGACTTTGGCCTCTTTAGGAACCTGCTTAGTAAGGTTCCATGTTGTGGAGATTAATTGCACAGACTGTAATATCCTGAGAACCAAAGACCCCTTTATTCAAGATTACATGGATTATATATGTTAAGATTATGTCCGCACGCTCAAAGCTACAGTGCAATTGGTTAATTGCTGCTGTCCACACGCACAACACAAGCTTTCAATTGGTTAGCTGGTCTTTCGATACCTTCCTCTCCTCTTCATTTTCTTTTCCAAGTTCCTCCTCCTACATCCTGTTTTTGTTCTTTTCGTTCTGCCTTCCTTGCTGAAGGTCAGTTCACCAAAGAGTCAAGGTCATTCAGCATGCTCTGATCAAGCTCAAAACCCTCTTCACCTACACCATGCGATAAAGCTGTTGAGGACAAGGCCCCAAAATGCTGGTTGATATTCAAGGATCACCTGCTCCAACCTCAGGAGTGTTGCATCTGAACTAGAAGGATATGTGACAGGAAGGCCAAGAGATCTCCATGGATGGATAGGAAGTGGTTGAGGAAACTTAGAGGGGAAGAAGGAAGCTTATAAAAGGTAGAAGCAGGGGCAGGCAGCCTGAGAAGAATACAGGGATGTTGTCCAGGGAGCTAGGGACCAGGTTAGAAAAGCTAAGGGCCAGTTAGAATTAAACTTGGCTAGGGATGTGAAAGATAACAGGAAGGGATTCTGTAGTTACATTGCAAATAAAAGACAGACTAGGGACAACGTGGGCACTCTCCACAAGCTATCAGGAGAACTGGTTACCCTGGATTTGGAGAAGGCTGAGGTTCTGAATGACTTCTTTGCCTCAGTCTTCACTGGCAAATGCTCTGACAACACCACCGAAGTCTTGGAAGGCAGACGCAGGGGCTGCGAGAATGAAGACCCTAGGCCCACTGTAAGAGAGGATCTGGTTCAAGACCATCTTAAGAACCTGAATGTGCACAAGTCCATGGGACCTGATGAAATCCATCTGCGGGCCCTGAAGGAGCTGGCGAATGAAGTTGCTAAGCCACTGGCCATCATATTTGAAAAATCATGGCAGTCAGGTGAAGTTCCCGATGACTGGAAAAAGGGAAATATAACCCCCATTTTCAAGAAGGGGAAAATGGAAGGCCCAGGGAATTACAGACCAGTCAGTCTCACCTCTGTGCCTGGTAAAATCTTGGAGCACATTCTCCTGGACAGCATGCTAAGGCACATGAAAAACAACAAGGCGCTTGGTGACAGCCAGCATGGCTTCACTAAGGGGAAATCCTGCCTGACCAATTTGGTGACCTTCTATGATGGGGCTACAGAACTGACGGATAGGGGAAGCACAGTTAATGTCATCTACCTGGACTTGTGCAAAGCGTTTGACACTGCCCCACACGACATCCTTGTGTGTAATTGGAGAGACATCAATTTGATAGATGGACCACTTGGTGGATAAAGAATTGGCTGGATGGCCACACACAAAGAGTTTTGGTTAACAGCTCAATGTCCACTTGGAGACCGGTAATGAGTGGTGTCCCTCAGGGATCGGTGTTGGGACCGGTCTTGTTTAACATCTTCATCGCTGACATGGACAGTGGGATTGAGTGCGCCCTCAGCAAGTTTGCCGATGACACCAAGCTGTGTGGTCCGGTTGATACGCTGGAGGGAAGGGATGCCATCCAGAGGGACCTTGACACGCTTGTGAGGTGGGCTGATGCCACCCCCATATAGTTCAAAGAAGCCAAGTGCAGGGTCCTACACCTGGGTCAGGGCAATCCCAGGCACAGCTACAGGTTGGGTTGAGAAAAGATTCAGAGAGGCCCTGCAGAGAAGGACTTGGGGGTGTTGGTTGATGAGAAACTGAACATGAGCCGGCTTCAGTGTGCGCCTGTAGCCCAGAAAGCCAGCCATATCCTGGGCTGCATCAAAAGAATTGTGACCACCAGGTTGAAGGAGGTGATCCTGCCCCTCTACTCTGCTCTCTTGAGATCTCACTTGGGGTATTGTGTGCAGTTCTGGTGTCTTCAACATAAAAAGGACACAGAGCTGTTGGAGCAAGTCCAGAGGAGGACCATGAGAATGATAAATGGGGCTGGAGCGCCTCCTGCATGAAGGCAGTCTGAGAAAGTTGGGGCTGTTCAGCCTGAAGAAGGCTGTGTGAAGACCTCATAGCAGCCTTCCAGTATTTGAAGGGGGCCTACAAGGATGCTGGAGAGGGATTCTTCATTAGGGACTGTAGTGATAGGACAAGGGGTAACGGGGTAAAACTTAAACAGGGGAAGTTTAGATTGGGTGTAAGGAAGACGTTCCTTACTGTGAGGATGGTTAGGCACTGGAATGGGTTGCCCAGGGAAGTTGTGAATGCTCCATCCCTGGCAGTGTTTAAGGCCAGGTTGGATGGAGCCTTGGGTGATGTGGTTTAGTGTGAGGTGTCCCTGCCCATGGCAGGGGGTTTGGAACTAGATGATCTTGAGGTCCTTTCCAGCCCTAACTATTCCATGATTTTATGACTATCACATTTGTATATTTATGAGGACTAATATGTGAACTTTCTAATAAATAGAAGACCTTCTTTGTGTTCTAGTCTAATTTTTGCCTACATCACTAAGTTGGATAGAAAAGAAGGAACAACACTTTCTAGGTTTTATGCCAGTGTAAAATTTCTTCATATCTCTGCTCATATTATGCCTGAGAGATTTTATCCCTTCAATGTGGCAGAAAGCCACAATGAGAAAATTCAGCATATGGGTATGAAGGTGTCTTTATGCATTAGTGGGGACACACACATACAAAGACACACTTTTCTGGCAGAGGAATGTTGTGCCATACCCATTGCAGCCATCTGACCCTCTTTCATCTCAGTTTCATCTGAAGGTGCTTGGGGCGGCAGAGGTAAAAAGTCTTCCGGAATCAGCAGGTGTGAGGTGAAATTGTGTTAGAAATAAAGATGTTGAAAGAAAAATGGAGTATGAACTCATATTATGACATTAACTATAGCAGTAAGTATAGAAGCAAATAGGTGACATAGGGACCATGAGAATGATAGCTGCTACCACCAAAGCGTGTCCATCTTACGGACCATGGCTAGCTGAACATGATCAAACTGGGCTAGATAGAGAGAGTGAAGAATTAACAGATGATGGCATGAAGTTTAGGCCTTTGAATTTTGGGTGGGAAAATGATGAGATGAGATGAGGACATTGAGCATAGCCGGGGAGTCTGACTCGAAAGAGCTGCCTAGAGATTTTGAAAGCTGTGTTATCACTAAGAAAGAGGCCAGGTCCCCTCTGCAGCTTTAAAAAATGAAAATGGTGGATTTATTTCTTCTGTGATGCATAAAACGGAGCTCTGACTTCCCACAGTTCCCTCCTCTCCATTTTATCCTGCACTTCATCCTTGATATCTCATTTAATCTCCACCCCCCACCAGTTTTCCACAATAGCAGCTAGAACTCCTCTACTACAGAGAGAAAAAATCCAAATTTTGCATGGCTTCCAGATCTCTCACACATCAAGGCGTCCATATACTGGAATACAGTCAGCTTCTTGGCTGAGGGACACAAGGCCCCCACCCTCATCAGAATAGAAGGGACATCCTGAGCCAAGCCCAGGCTTTTGCTGAAAAGTCCCATAATCTCAGTAAGAAAAACATGGTTTTTACCTTAGACTAGCCTTGGTCACTTGTCAGAGGACAGAATTCTGCTCCAATAGTCGCAGTCCCGTGTCTCAGTCTTTGATGACCTTGCATTGAATCTTGACTGCTCTCAGTATGTTGTTTAACACTTTGGCAAGGAGACAAGAACACTCTGCAAATCCATCTTATCCTGACATACGCAACACACAGAAGGTCAGATGCACAGCTCATGTCAGTCAGTAACAGCCAGTAGCAAAGTTACTTCAGTTTAAGATTTTGCCTGTATTATTTTGGCTAATATCTTTTAGTCTGTCCATATCCTGGGAATAACTACTGCTCATTGAACAGTTTTAAAATGTCTATAAACCTGAGGAGTGTAGCAAATTCAGTGATGGCTTCAATAAAAATATGTTCAGTGCCAGATTATGAATCTGGTCATGCTGGTATAAAGCCAGAGTAATTCTGTTGACGTCATTGGAGTTACATTGGCATTATATTATCAGAACAGAGATAAAACCTTAGTTCACAAGTGGCTCCATATTGCTTTGAAGTTTTATGGATTCCCTTTTGTCTCACCCATTCTCTTTAGATCATGTTTGTTTGGTTTGGCTTAAGAAAATAATTCAGGATTTACCCACAGCCCACCCTTATTTTTTTTTTTTTTTTGGGGGGGGGGGGGTCTGAATTCAGTTGTGGAGGGTTTTGGTTTGTTCTGAAAACAAAAAATAGCAAACAAGTTGTCATTTTTTCCCCTTTTTTATGAGCTAGCAGCCAAGAGCTCCCATTCTTTGAATTTCTGAAGGTTTTTTTGAAATTTATCTTTCTTAAACTGAATGGTGTTGCAAAGTGAACATCATTATGTCTGTTTTCATCTCAGCAAGAAGAACCTGGCGGCTGTGCAAGCTCCTGTTTGCAGAGAGGTTAAATTCAGGAGGCCTGCAAGACTGGGGCCTTGCGAATCCTGTAGCTGTCAGAAGTAATCCGGCCAGAGACATTGCAGCTTTGTACTCAGCATAATTAAAGCAACCACTTGGAATTCTTTGTATGTAAAGAACAAGACAATAGGCATTGAGACTGCTATTGAAAGCAGCTGCAAGAGAGGAAGTCCTGCAGCTAGGAGTTAGTAAATCCTGCTCTGGACATTTTAGTACTGCAATTCAAATTCTCATGATCCTTTCTGTGAGGCTGAAAGCTATTTTACACTGTCTTTCACCTTTTCTGTCCCGTTCTTCCTTCAATTGTTAGGTCTGTGAAACCAAATTTTAGAAATATTTGGGACCCTACTGTGCCCCCAATATCCAGTGCCATTGTGATCTCACAGCTGTCTGTGGAAATATGACAGGTTGTATACACTGCCGTTGTAAATTTGAGGGACTGAGCGTTATAAAACCAGCTAGGGGAAGCTATGGCTGGAATTAATTGTGGAAGCTCTTGCCAGCTTCGGTGAGGTGGGATGTATGTATTTCAGTGGTCCACAGTTGTTTACGATGAAATCCTTTCTCCTTAGCTAGGGCACTGCTACACCAACCAGATTTTCATGTTGCTTGCTCTGAGATGGGGAGAGTAAAGAGAAGGGGTGAGTGTGTCAGGCAGCTCAAAAGAACTACAAATTTAGTGTCAGCAGGGAAATGTGGGCTCCCTTAAAGACCTTCATGGGGCAGGCAATATGTGCTATCTAACTTCAGTGCCTTTTGGCTTTAACTGTACAGTGGACAGTGGAAGGAGTGGACCCCTTCCATGTTAATACTCCATTGCTTGATATGCCTCTCCAGTGGCCACCTCCATTCTGCTTAAATCCAGTATTAGACTGAGTGGAAAGGATGGGGAGCCAGAGGGAAATACGAGGTGTCTCCATCTCCCTGGGATCCTTACTGCAGAACCTCCTTCTGAGGAGACTTTATAGTAATATAAAATGTCAGTTCCCAGCCTCAGCAGAGCAGTTACAGTTCTTCTCAGAACACTTCATCTGTGCTTTGGAGTGTCTCCTAATGACAAGGTAATAGGATATCCTGGGTGAAAACACCATGCCCTTTGAAATTTTGGCTGTGTCTATACTGCTAACTAAAGTGAGGGACTGATCCCTGGCCTCAAGTGCAACACTGGCTGTTTTGTGCCCCCTCTGTTATGGGCCCCTCTTTAGATCAGGTAAGACTTAGTGAAAACAAGTCAGAGTACTGAAACCCAGAGCCAAGGCATAACAGCTATACAGTATGGTGTACCTGAAAGTCTTGTCTTTCATACAAGAGAAGAGGTCAGCTGAGTAGGTCCTTACCGATAGGCCAAGTGGCACGACCTGGCTTGTGTCCATGCTGCTTGTGGCCAAGATTCTTTTGCAGTACCCTGGCCACATCCACACTACACAGCACATGGCTTTAGCTGTTTTCTGATTCCTGGGTGATGCTTTGTGACCACATGTCCTGGGTTCAGCAGTAGCAGTCATTTTCCTCCTTCTTAGTAGCTAGTGCTGTGCTGTATTTGGATTTTTTGGCCTGGGAACAGTGCTGATATCGCCGATGTTTTCAGTTGCTGCTCAAATGTTTGGTCTGGCCAAGGACTTTCTGAGCCTCATGCTCTGCCAGGGAGGAGGAGAGGCTGGGAGGAAGCAGACACAGGACGCCTGACCCAAACTAGCCAAAGAGGTATTCCATACCGCAGCACGTCATGCCCAGGATGTAACAGAGAGTGACCTGGAAGGGCTGGGGACTGCAGGGTTGGAGGAGGTATTGGTCGGTGCTCAGCTGGGGGGAGTGGAGCGAGTTATTGGTCGGCTGGTGTTGAGGTGTTGTATTCTCTTCCCTTGTTATTTCCTTTATCATTATTATTATTGGTGGTAGCAGTAGTGGTTTGTGTTATACCTTAGTTACTAAACTGTTCTTATCTCAACCCGTGGGAGTTGCATTCTTTTCAGTTCTCCTCTCTGTCCCTCCAGGAGCAGGGGGAGGGCAAGAAGGGATGGGGAGTGAGTGGACGAGATTTGTGGTTGAGTTTAAACCATGACACCACACACTCTGATGATACTACTGTGTGTGTTTTCAATTCAGAGGGGCGTCTTACTCGTGTATACATACAGGATGGGAGAGTGTAAAGAAGACAGAGCCAGACATTTCTCAAAAAAATCTGCTCAAGAATAAGAAAAATCTTTTAACTGTAAGGGCAGTTAAAGACAGGAGGAATCTCCATGTTTGGAGATACTCAAAACCTGCCTAGCCACAGTCCTGGGCAACCAGCTCTGGCTGACTGCTCTGAGCAGTGGGTTGGACTAGACAAACTCCAGAAGTGTCTTCCAGGCTCAACAGTGCTGTGGTTGTATGGCTATAAGAAAGAGTGCCCACGACCACCTCAGGAGAGTGATTTTTGAGCATCCCTAGGATCATAAATCATAGAATTATTTGGGTTGTAAAGGACCTTAATTAGATGATCTAGTTCCAACCCCCCTGCCATGAGTAACTGAGGTACAGAATTTGGAGCAGTTTCCAGTGGAAGAGTGACTCATCTAATGTTTATGTTCAGAATGTTAAGCAGGCCAAGGAAGGCGGCAGGGGTTGGTGTACTGGCACTTAGATGGGGTTTATCTGCCTGTATCTCATTTCAAATGTGTCAGCTCCTCACGCTAGACCAGATTATACCACTGCACTTTCTGCTTAGTTGTATTTGGGCTATTGTTAGAGTACTAGCAAATTTGAGCAAAGGTAGCAGAGCTATTGCCAGAAAGGCTAGGGCCTGCTTGCTAGCCCTGCTTGCTGTGGCAGGTTCTTGTACGTCCTGTGACTAGGCTGCTGCACAGCTCTTCCCACACTGCCTCCACTCTCACATCCGTGTCTTCTTCAGGATTTCTATAGCATCAAAATTTTAGCACCTTTTTTATCTTTTTTTCAGGGAGGCCCTAATCTATTGGACAGCTGGTTTTTCTTCCCCTTGCACAGATTACCCATCTCTCCTCAAACTTTGTGGTTGTTGTTGTATTTATGCATGCAGTTTTCCTTTTTCTCGCTCTCTCACTTGCTGCCAGGTAGCCCTTCTGCCGCTTCATTTTTTTGGCTACATTTTCTGAACTGGATTCTCAGCATGTGTTGGGTAAGCACACACAGTAGCTCAGAAGAAATAGGGGTAGGGATAGATGCTGCTGGCAGTTCAAAAGGGCTCCTCCAAGCTGGGCAGCTGTGTCATTTTAAATGGATGTGATGTTTTAGTGACTGTCTGAATTAATATTAAATCAGATTATTGACTTCTCTTTGAGGACCTGACGATGCTTCCATACCTGCTTTGATGTTTCATTTTCTCTGTGCTTTTTTTCAGGCTCTGCAGTTAAAAGAAAGTAGTAATAGAGGTGGGAAAAGGAGAAGCTTGTTAAAATGGTCTTTAAAATGCTAAGAAATTAACTGTTACAATACCAAAACTGCAGCTGTCAGTGACAAAATCAAGTATACCATTCCATTTGGTTAAATTTTTTTGTGCAACTTAATCCATTTTATTATTCAAATGCTTTGTTTGCAATGCTGAAGTTTTAAGGAAAACAGATTTATTTTAGCTCCATCTTTTCTGCTCTTTTGTCTTCAGGAGGGAATATGAGACAAGGAGCTCCCATTTCCTCTCTCTGCAAATGTTCCGTGGGCTAAGCAGGGAAGGAGTTACACAGTGGGAGCTTGCCCCTCAGCTGAGTTGGCAGGACTCAACATAATCATTTAAGCATGAACAAGACTGGGTTTTTCTCCACTTACATAAATCTGTAATACTTAAATCCATAGTCCTTCACTGCTGAATTACTGCCAGTGGTTTCAAAATACAAACTCTTTATTAAATAAACAGGGATCAGATGGCATGCATTAGGGTGCAGATGCCCAGTGCTACTATAGATTGCTTCTCTCTGAAAAACACAGATTTGTAATGGGATGCTCGATGCATGCAAGAAATGATTACCAGGCACAGATGACAGTGCTTGTTTATAGGAGTAGAGCAGGGATGTAAGAGTATTAACAAGTGAAGGGTCTGATTTTGTACATGATGAAGGTGA
The DNA here is from genome assembly GCF_037157495.1 of Lathamus discolor. Lineage (NCBI taxonomy): Eukaryota > Metazoa > Chordata > Aves > Psittaciformes > Psittacidae > Lathamus > Lathamus discolor. The sequence continues at coordinate 104,328,556 of NC_088887.1, forward strand.
AACCCATCATATGGAGATGCAGGAGAGAAAGTCACTTGATGCAAGCAACTGGCAATTTTTTCCTGCCTCATTCATTGTCAGCTACATTAGTGAAGATGCTGGAGTTATTTGCATGTGAACTAGCATTTTAACCCATGTTTTGTCACTGCCTTGGGCCCAAGCTGGGATGGAGAAGAAAGAATAAGAGTATAATGTCATGTCAGTAGGGAATCTCACAAGTCCATCTGCATTGCCCACAGTACCATAGTCTTGTGTGCAGGGTCTACATGAAGGCAAACGTGTTTCATAGAGATTTCTAAGAGCTAGACAAGCTCCCAGTCACATTCTTCCACAGCAACATCTCCTTAACTCCAAAGCAACAGTTGAAAGTATTGAGATGTGATACTTCAGTGATGCCTTTGAAAAAAATTCCCCATGGGAAGATGTACCCATGTAGGATTCCCTATTAAATAAAAACTAAGCAAGGCTATTTATACCATTTAATAAAATCTATCTTTAATCAGGAACCTTACTCCAGCTGTAGGGTCTGTGAGGAAGGAAAAGAGCAGAGTAAGAACTTTCCATGTCTATTAGCCCAAACTAGAAAGTGTGGGGACTAAGATAGTACAAATACATGTAATTCCAAGCCTATGGTTAGGCACTTTGAACAGACTATCAGACTTTTCGGACTCAAAATGTGTAAGCAATTTACTCTGACTTGCTTATATCAAGATGGTATACCTGATGCTCCGCTGCAGGAAAATATCTAGTGACTGATTAATTCCAGTGCAAATGTTAGAGCTGCATGTTCAGGTGGCTACATCTCTTTTTTTCCTTTTTGCGTGCTACAAGTCATAAATCTGGTTTGCACTCAGGAAATTATCTGAGTTTTTGCAAAAGGAAGTGTCAAACCCGTACTTTTCTCTGAAAATGACATAGATAATTGATCTTTTTTAAAGGAATTATCATTGCAGCTGTCAGCTCACTGAACTGTGGTCAGTGTGTGTTTTCTTGACTACCTAGTTATTTGCCTTTTTCATAGTTTGCTTTTTGGATTTGTTTTTTTCTTGTTAAACAGAAAGGTATATATTGAGAATAATTTCACATGATGTTTGCATCAGTCCCTGAACTGTAAAATGGTGTCTTACTGTTTTGCTCAGCTGACTGTCTGCATCTACATCTATAAAATGATTCAGTCTTCAGTGGCCAGAGGCTCATCTTATTATTTTCTTCACCTTAAATAACTCTTTAAATAAAACATGGAAAATGAAAATGCGGTTCACTGGTTATTGACTTTACTTTTTTTAGAAACTGTTATCTCTCTGAATATAACTCAGTTCTTCAAGGTTGAAATTCTGAGTGTAAATATTAGCTCGATTAATGGAAATTGTATGCATAAAACCTTAAGCACAGTGCTGGAAATCTTTCTTCCTCTTTGTTCCTAGGTACACTCTCTTCTTAGAACCTTAGGCTTGTAGGGGTGGATTTGGCCAACTTATAGAAATATATTTTTTTCAAGGTCTCTGGAGCAGGGAGTGGGAAGTACTAACTTACAAGAGCTTCAGTTTAATACTTTTGATTTTATGCTTTCCTTTTGTATAATCATGTCAATGTTATAATGGCATAAAGTAGCACTAAAACATTCAATCCAGCATAATCCGATTACTGTTTCACTCTCTCAGGCATATCTTACTCTTCAGATAGCTAAAAATCACCAAGTGTGATTTTTATGGTTTCGCATGTACACATGATACCGTAAGTAAAGCTATGTTGTAATACTTGCCTTTGTTTTCCCATGTAGCTGTTACTGAGAGGCTGTCTCAGTGCTGTGAAATGGAAGGAGGTAATAATTTCAAAAAGTTATTATGAAGGTTTAAAAGACTATTACTTTATGAAAAGGGTCCACTCGTTACACCCAACCTTGCCAGTATCTCAAAACAGAGTTTGCAGGCTCCATCTTCTTCTTTGGGAGAATTTTCTTCTGCTCCGACTTAGGGTGATACCCCCTGAGCAGCATCAGCATTCTCAGGGATGTGCAAATGTGTTTCCAAAGGAAGTTTTGTTACTTAAGCCCCCCTTCCAGTGACAGTTCAATGTCAGGAAGTGTGAGCTCTGATGGTGATGTATGTTTGGTTTATTACTCGTAGCTGTTGCCAGTATGTGTAAAACTTCTCCTCAGATGTCAGATGAATTGGGCAAGACATGAATTTTGTGTCCCAATTGCAGCTGAGAAGAGTTAAGCTGCAACTGGCACAGCAGCAGAGCTTCTAGAGGTGACATCTCCACTCTACCAGTAGTTTTTCAAGCACTGTGAAGCTCATTTTTTTGTTCACATTATGGCTAGAAGAAGGCTGCTTTTGTTCTTTTTCAGGCTCTAAATTTCCTTCTTTCCTCCTTTGCTGTGAGACGAACATTGGTCCTTCAATGTACGGTGTTTACTTGGACACTTGGGAGGGGTTCCCAGGAAAAGATGTGTTGTAGTGCTACATCCACAAAGGGTTGGGTCAGCAGACTGTATCATTGTTGTCTGAGCTAGTGACATGAAGACTTCTTCTGTCCATCTGTGAAGGCAGTAAGAATAGGCAGAGGGGAATGTTGTGACAGGTTATGGCTGAGTAGGTCACGGTAGTGCTGCCACCGTATAAGCAAAACAGAAGCCAAGAAAATAGCACTGATACTTAGGGCAAAGTGGGTTAATATTATTTTAACACCCAGGTGTCCAGTGTCCCAGATTCCCTAAACAGGTTTTGCCTCCATTACAGAAGTACTTGTGAAATTATTTTTTATACTGGGACCAAAATTCAAATATTCACGTCACGAAGAGTATCAATGTGTAGCTCAGGTCTCCAAGGCTCAGCAGCTTCTTTATCCTGAAGGACCACAAAGCTATCCTGTTGCATCTGACCCTGCTGGTGGATGTCACTCCAGTCTCCAGGACTATGGATAGTATCCACATTCCAGCTTCCTATTAGGATACCCAGGAAGCACCACCATCTGCCCTCTGGAGTTAGCTTTACCTTCATTTTCCCTTCAAACTACACTGGGCTTTTCAGGCACGCTTCTCTTCCTTCTCACACCAGCAGCATTAGGAACAGTATTAGTTACTGCAATTAAAAGGGTTCATTTCCTGGATTAGGTGAATATGTCCCCATGTTAACTTTTCCAAAAGATGTGTCTTAGTGAGCACAGTCTCACTCAGTTTTCCCCTCTAGTTTTTCCTTCCTGCTCATCTTCTCCATATAACCACCTCTCTGGCAGCACCTGCAACATGGGGGGGATTCAGAAAGGCACATACTGAGCTTACATTGTGGCTGCCATGGGCTTTAGGAAGGTGGAAAAGATGCAGCTCTGCTGCCTGTCAGCCCTGTAAAAGGGTGAGGATAAGACCAGTAGGATGTGCTTCAGGAACTGGGAGGCTGTGGGAAGGTTTCACTGTGCTGTGGTAATATTAGTACAGCATTATGAGGAATCCCTAAATGGCTGATTAACTGTCAAATTGTGATGCTGTGCTTGTGCATGATGGTATCTAGGAAAAATGCAGCAAGGCCAACTAATTAAAATACTAGCCTGGAGTTTCTCTACATGTCGCTGCTTTTTTATCCTCTCTTCTTTCCCTCGGTTTTTTTTTCCACCTTTTTTTTCATTTTCTTCCTTGGCCATCATTTACCCTCTTTATTACTTATAAAATTCCCTTTTATCATTTTCTTCCCATCTAGCTTCTTTTGTTTCTCCTTTTCTCACAGCCCCTCTGTGCCCTATATTGCATTGCTCCTACTGTAAATCAGTGCTTCCCCAGATCCTGACACCTTATGGGAACCATCATTCAAGGGCTTTTAAGGCAAATTTTACAGCTTTTCCTGTCTTGTTCTTCTCTCACCTGCTTTGCAGGGACTGTTAGTCTGACTGGCAGAGTGCTCCTGTTGTGGCTGCCGCTGCTGGTGCAGATGAACTCACTGAAGGTCCCTGAAGGGACCCTACCAGGGTGTAGCTGAATATTTGCAGTGTCTCACACAGGTTAGGCACTTCACTTCTGTGAAAGTTAGGCACTTCACAGAAGAGCTGTTCCAGTGCAGTGACAATGTAGTGTTGTGTGTGAGGTGGGAGTGATGGTGGTGCAGGGGTGCAGAGAGGGAGAAGAATTAAGCAGGCTTTCAAAATGTATCATCATAAAGATGCTCATTTAACTGGGGGGAGGAAAGCACCGCTGTCTCTTTTGTAGGTATTAGAAACAGTTGTTCCTGGAGTTTTTTGTTTGAATTTCCAGCTATGATAGGCCAGCTGTTATATCATTTGCTGGCACTAATTACTGCAAGACTTAAACTAATCTTGGTTATGAAAAAGCCCATCTCAGCTTGGCAGCTCCAGTTTTGTCTCTCCATCCAGCAGCAGGGGAAGCTCAGTGGTGCCGGGATGTGAATCTGGGCAGCCCCATTCCTCCTGTGCTTCTGCCAGCTCTTCCATGGTATGGCCCATGTGTGAAGGGCTCTGGAGGGGCTGGAGGGGCCTTGGCAGAGCTGCTCTTTGCTCACCAGGCTAAGCTTGGTGAGAGCCGCTGCACAGCCCCGGGCAACCTGGTCCTGCCGCTGCCTCCACAGCTGCAAGGGCTCAGAGGCAGAGGGAAAGAATAGGCCTTTTTTTTTAAGTCAGAAATTACTCATTACAACTGGGAGCTCTCTGATGACACGTCCTTCTAGAAGACTCTCCCTGTCAAAAGCAAACTTATTACCAATTCAGTTTATTCTCTCCTATTAGGTTGAACCACAGAGCAGCTGAATTAATTTGCCACCATTGGGCATTACCCAAAGAATGAAATTATTTAGAAAGAGAAAGACTATTCTCTTCCAAAACAATTTATTTTTAAATTCAAAGGCAAATTTAAGCACTCTTTAAACATCAGAAGCCACCACGTCACAGCCAGAGGATGAGCTCCTCCTCCGGATGCGGGAGCCAGAGCTCCTTCCACCAGCTGCCTGTGGGAGGCAATGCTGTGGCATGTCAGGGCTCCCCAGAGCGTTGGGCACAGCCTGCCCTGGGCTCGCATCCCACAGGAACAGTCAGGGGCTTCACAGTGTTCAGGAAGTTAATAATCACTTACGAACTCAGAAGTTTTTAATGGCTTTTAAACTCAAATTTAATTTCACTCTCAACCAAGGTCTGTCAAATTTAGCTTAAGTGACAGGCAGTCAGGCTAAACTGCTGCTCTTCATTTTGCTTTTGTGCCAACCCTGGATGAATAGATTTACTTTTTTGCTAATTTGCATACAGGTAGGGGTGCTCAAAAAGAAATATCTGCATTCCCCAAAGCCTTTGTTATGCAAGTAAGCACCACCAACGTAAAATGCCATTGTGTGACATTTGCAGCACTAAATATCCTATTTTGTGTTGGGCAGAAAATGTTTTGTTTGGGTTTTTTTTCCAGATGCGGAGTTCGATTTCTAAGTTATTTTCTGGCTTTCCTTGTTACTGGAGAAAGGATGGTGGGGGTGACAGACAAACTGGAAAGTCTTCAAGGCTCAGATTGACATGTATAAGTCATATGTTCGAGCTGGAGTCAAACCCCTAGAAATGATTTTCCCCCAGGCTGGATTGGTGGGCATCCCTGTTTGCTTTTGTTGTCCCTTTTTTTTCGCTTGCTTCAGCAGTGTGGGTCATAACCAGCTTCCTGGGATTGTCTGAACATTTTCACTTAGTAAATTTAGTGCCTGTGCCCTCAAACATCTATCTGCTCTCTTCCTCTGGTGCACTGTATTTTATATGGTTTTCAGTCTGTTGTACTAAAAGCATTCAGTGGAGTGTTGACAAGCATTTTGTGGTTTATGGCTTGGTAAGCGGAGGAGATGGGCATCCATTGGACTCCTCTAGGCAGAAATGTCCGTAGCATGACTACTGGTGGTTGTTAGGGACTGACCTGACTGGTCTCTGCCCGCAGCCTCCCCCACAAAGGGTTGCTTTCTTATAAGAACCTTGTAGAAAATACATTTTAATAGTGCCTTGCAGAGTTACACTTTCAAATTTCAGGGAGTCAAGGCCATTGCCCTCACTCTTGGAGCTACCATTTTAAAATAAAAGTGTTTTTTAATTCTGGGTGGTGCTCCTGTTGCACCTTTTTTGCTCATGTTCCGGAGGAGAGACTGTTTCGCACATATGTCATGATGGGGTTTCTTTGTCTTGGTTTGAAAGGGTGTCTTACCAGGTGGTTTCTCTTGTCAGGTGCTTTTATATGCACTTACTTTTTTTTCCTGGCAATTAAGTGTCTCAAGCTGGTAGCAACTTCTAGGCTGTCCCTCTGCCTATGTAAGTGAGCTTTCCTGAGTGTAAGCCTAGAACAGAACAGAAACAGCTCTACTCTCTTCAGCCCTGTGAACTTTCATCAGTTTATCAGTTATTATTTCCTCTTGTCAAACGAAGCAATAGCAAAGTTTTGAAATGATGTTGCAGCTTTTCTAAAGAACAATTTCCCTCTCCTTCTCTAGCCTCCTGCCTTTCCCTGTATATTTGATAGTACGTCAGCTTCCTCTTGAAATGATCCCCAGTAGAGCACTTCAGCTATTTCAACCAGGATTTTTCTGAAGGTATTTTTTACAAACTAGCTTCTGCAGCAGAGTTTAGTTATAATGAAGAACAATAAAAAAAGTCCTTATGCCTTGGAGAGCTAGTCTTGTACGCACTAATGCATGTGGTGAACTCTATGCCTGAAATATCCCCACTGGACTCAGTCAGTTGCACTGCTTGCACACACAGAGTTAAGCACCTGTGTAAGTGCTGCCAAGGTAATGGCTTTAAATCTCAGTAGAAGCTAAAATGATGTGCACTGCAGTGCAGAAGAGACTAAACCAGCTCACATTCATTGTCCTTTTATTTCATTATTATTATCTATGTTTCTAAAGCAGCTGTTATTTAGCAACATATATAATGAAGAGAAAAGCAATGATTTTCCAAAGAATTTCTTCACCTCACTCCAATACTTGTCAGCACTTTGATCTAGGCAGGATATTCAGGAAACTTGTGGTCTGGGCAATTTTCCAGTGATGCTGAGAATATCTGATATAACAGAAGGCACCAAGGGCTACAGGATTTAATCCTAGCACAGTTTTTCAGATTAATAAATGAGAACCAAAATCCCTTCAGAGTTAGTTTCTTGCTGTTACTGCAATATTGAATTCGGGCTTAGTCTGCTCCATTTTTTCTCTTTGATGTAATTGCCTAGAAAATCACAGAACAATAGTCTTATGAGTTGACAGGATTTTAAATGTTTATGGGTTTGAAAACAAGGACCAGATAAGGACTGTTTCAGGAGTTGGATTAATGGCCAGCCTGCAGTGCAAAGATCTTGGGTGAGGTGCTGTCATCAATACAGTATCTCAGAGGAGAAGTTATTCTGCATGGAGTTGCTTGCAGCATGTGAGTGGAGCCAGAGCAGCCTGTCTTGGTGGCCCAAATCTTCAATAAATCAATGGAAATCCTGGCATGGCCAGCATATATTCAGTGAACTTCACAATTTTTACAGCCTTTCTGTACAAAGCTTCATGGTGAACTGAACAATGACTTAGGATGCAGTAGGCTATTCACAATATCACAGGGTTTTCCTGGGGGCATTGTTAATACCGGTGCACCATGCCAACCCAGAGCAGCTGAAAAAAGGGATGCTTGGAAGGCTGGGAGGACATTTGTTCACAGGAACATAGAGTGTCAATGAATTGTGCAATGGGAAGTCTGTAAGCGTGGATCTTTCTGGATGCTGAATAAAGCGGAGGAAAAACAATTTCTCTCAGAGCTTTCGTTTCAGAGTCTGAGCATCTTTTGGTTGTCATCATAATTTTCAGTTGCTGCTTTTTAAGATGTATCTGGAAACAAAGAACTTCTTAAAAATATGGTTTTCAAGGGTAGAATGAAAAAGGGTGGAAGCCTTTATGAAGCACAAGTTAACAGCTTCCAATGTATAACAATATGAGCAAGTTAATAAACACTGACTGGTAGGTTATAAAATTCCTTTCAGTTGTATAAGAAAACAATACATTGTATAAAATCATAGAATAGATAACCTTCCTTTAAAAGCCTCAACAGTTTCTTTTTAATGGCAACATAGTATTTGGAAATACTATTTCCTAAATAAGCAGTGTCATACCCCTTAACTTAAGGAAATGTACTTTAGTAAGAAGAGTTTCAGCACTTGTTTTTTTCCCTCCCCTTTCTCCCGGACAGTTGCATTAACTTCAGTGAGTTAGCTCAACCTTGGTTGTGACAGAGAAGGAGGAAAGCCATCTTGGGAGGGACCACATTCCCATATGCATAATAAGTCTACTATGGCAGGGAAATGTTGGTTAAAGAGAAAAATCACTGAAGGATGAGCTAATCATGCTAACTTTTTGGGTGTCATTCAAAATTTACCATGTACTTTTCCCAGGTTATCACAGTCTAAATGCTGGGAACTGTATTCTGACCAGATCTTGGCAGATTTTGCAATGCTTTTAATGTGAACAAATAGAACACATACAAAGAAGCAGCACACTGGATGTGTACAAATATCACAGACTTTGCACTTTGTTAACACTGTAATTTAGGCTCAGGCTTGGCTCCTGGGTTTTAGCCGGCAGAGGCTGCTTGGCATGCTGTGTGGTGTCTGTGGCCAGAGATGAGTTTCATGTGAAACGCAATTGCCAAGAGTGGTGCCACAGCCCTGGAGAGGAGTCTAGCTTCAGGGCTCTCCTCTGCCCCTGCATCCCCGGGAAGCAGCCTCTGGTGTCAGATTAGAGGAAATTTATTTAGTAGCTGTTGTTTGGCTTGTGCTGGAGCCTTTCCTTCCCAATGTAAAAACTAGAAAAAGTCCTGGAGTTCTTTTGCTGTCAAAGTACCAGACATTCCAGAAATACTCTTTCTGCATTGTCTCCTTGGAAAAGAGAGTCTAATATTAGCCAAGTGCCAGCACAGCTTCACAGTACCTCTTCTCAGCTGGTGCTGCATCAGAGGGACTGAGAGCTCCAGCTTTCCTCTGGATGCCTTTCCTTCATTCCTGGGTCATGGCATCAGCAGTTAATATTAGGCAAGCAGTTAGAAGCAGACATCTGTCTTCAGCTCAGCAATGATTCATCTCCCATTCAAATGGCATTACAGATTGATGGGGCCCAGAGAATCCTCACTGAACACAAGGTTTCAGAATAGGTGCTACAGAATAGGCTGTAACCTAAATATAGAGCCTTAAATGTTTGACAGGCTTCAAAATAGCTACAATAAAAAAAAAAATAATTGGAGATAAAATCTGGACTCTGACTCAAGCTTAATGTGGGATGTAAGCATAGCCGTAAACTGGAGTCAGCTAAGGTCTGCACAAGGTATGGGATATTATGCTAGCCTGATCCACTTACCTCCCAGATCTTAATCTGAACTATGATTTTTATGATGCAAGTCAGAAGGCAACTTTTTAATATTAATAATCTACTTTAAAATACACTTAGTGTTAAGATCCAGATAATTCTGCAAACAAATTGTCAAAAAAATAGTTAAGATCCTTTTTACTGCTATCATTAAAATTGTTCTTTTCTAAGATGCCTGCTTTTATTTCAACACAAGAAGTATTTCAATTTGGGAAGATGTAAATTTCCTTGTCACAGCCTCCATTATGAAAAGAAAACTGCACGGAGATACCAGAAAAAGAAACTCCACTGTTGTCATGGTGACAGCAATTAGCAGCAGTTAAAACAGCAAACAATGGATTTAATGGGTTGGTCTAATAGTGACTTAATTACTTAGCAGTCTAGTTTGTCTATCAGCATTTCAATACACAGGAATAATTCGGTGCTGTGCTCCCACTACACGATGCTTTCACTTAGCGTTTTGAGTCTATTACAAGCAGAACTGCAGTAGCATCATTACTATAAATATTTTTGATTCCTATGTGGTGCGAAGGCCAAGGTAAATGCTCTCTAGCAATCCCACTTGAGCACCTCCTGTCACACAGCGGAGAGCCTGCTAGACAGGAGCATTCTGTGCTCATTTTACTGTGATGGTAAAAAAAAAAAAAGTAACCTGAATTCCACTGCAATTGTATCTCCTTAAATGTAGGTGGAGAATTTCAAGCTATTAGGCCAGTCAAGGACATACATCATGGCTTATGTCAAAAGCACATTTTCTTTTGTACAGACACCAAGTGTCTGCCTTTCTTTTTCCTCCTCATTACTTACTTTTTCAGGCTGTGGAAATGGCAAATACTTTCACATCAGTCCTCAAGTCTATAAACTGGGTTGTTGCTACTGTTCCCTGTTGGTGGAAGCAGCAGAAAATGAATACCATGAAGTAATGCTGTGCCACAGCTTGTGTGTGCCTTATCAAAGCGAGTGTTTCAGTGCTGTACTGTCCATGTCTGGTAAATTCTGCATGCTGCCATTGTCTATAGGCCAAACCTTTAAAAAGTCTAAACCACTTAGGCTGGTATTGCACCCTCTTCTTGGTCTGGGTTTTTTCAGTGACCAATAGAACATTTTTGGGTTGTGTGGATCAGGTAAATATATATTAGAACAAGAAATCTATATTACTGCAAACTCAGGGAAAAACTGCAAAATGGGTAAGTCAGATGTGAGCTAAGTTTTATTCTAGTCCAAGCACAACTAAACTAAAATATGCAAAACAGGAGAGGAGAGCCTTGTTTGTGCCTTGTCACATAGCATAAATTTGAAATGTTGGCGCTGTCAGGAAGAAGATATAACAAAAGTTGTTTAGGAATACTGAGTGTATTTGAAGCTCAGTATTAAATCCTTCTGCACCTTTCCAAGCAATCAGATTTCATTTCTTGTGAGATTTTTGCATTTTGCTTAGTTGCCCTTTTCAACCTAACTTAATGATGGAGGAGCTACCTGTCTTTGCCACTTGTGAACCAGACACTGAATGGTAGCTTTAGCCTTTGCTTTTTTCTCGGTTCTTTTGAGGGTTCTTTTGCTTTGGGAGTCTTGAAATTGTCACCTGTTAGAAGTTAGGCATTAAGCTTATACTGATTAAAAGTTGGACAACACTGTAAATAAAATAAATTAGAGTGCTCAGCAGATTCAATTTTCCTTTTCTCAACCAAAGGAGTGTGAAGCTCTCTAAGCCTTGTTAAATCAAAGTGGAATGTTAGTACCTCATATCTCTTGAAGTTAGTGAGTAGCCTGACACAGCCTCTTCTCCATCTCAGGTGACCTTTCGTTAAGCCCTGAAGGACTTCATTTTGCAAGTCCAGGTCAATTTGACATTTGATAGAAATTTGAGATTTCATTGTTGTCTGTGTTACACTGTTGTACAGGGCTCTGAACCATATTCAGCTACACTGTCTGAAAATATTTCAGTCATGATCTAAGAAACATGACCAATAGCTAGCAGTCCTTATTACTGGGTTTTCACATCCTCTGCACAGATGGAGTAACAACCATTGTGTGCCAGAGGTGATTTGGCATTCTCTGGAAATCCAGGGTAAGGAAGTGAAGGACAAGCCAGATTTGTTGAAAAGGGTATGTAGCAATGTTCAGAAGTTGACTCGAAATAGTCTGTGCCCCAGGAATACTTATGAAAGGTCTACAGAAAAGCAGAGTAGCTGGGCTGAGGTTGCTGCTGGCAATATAGAACTACAGACCTTCCCATCCACAGCAAACTGAAATCCCTGTTTGCACAGTTTCTTTGGGAGAAGCTAGAATCAGTGAGGAATCCAGCATACTTGTGCAACAGAACTGCATGGTCAGGGACTGTGACCCTTTTGGCATTATAATATGGCTGCAAATTGCAAAGTTATTTCTTTTCATAGAATCACAGAATCACAGCATGGTTGAGGTTGGAAGGGACCACCAGAGGTCATCCAGTCCAACCTCCCTGCTCAGCCAGGGTCACCTTAGACATTACTGAGCACATTACTCAAGACTGTGTATAGATGGCTCTTGAGTATCTATTCCAAATAGAATGCTGTTGCCCCCAAAGTAAAGAAGTTCTTCCTCATGCTCAGGTGGAACTTCCTCTGGTTTAGTTTATACCTGGTGCCTCTCATCCTATTGCCTGGCACCACCGAGAAGAGGCTGACCACATCCTAATGAGACCCTCCCTTCAGATACTTATGTACACTGTTCAGATTACCCCTGAGCCTTCTCTTCTCTAAGCTGAACAGGCCCAGCTTCCTCAGCCTTTCGTCATAGGAATGATGTTCCAGACCCTTAATCATTACAGTAGCACTTCACTGGACTTGCTGCAGGAGCTCCATGTCTCTCTTGTACTGAGGAGCCAAGAACTGGACACAGTGCTCCAGGTGAGGCCTCACCAGGGCTGAGTAGAGAGGGAGACACATGTCCCTCCGCCTGCTGGCAATGCTCTTCCTAATGCAGCCCAGGATACCATTGGCCTTCTTGGCCACAAGAGCGCATTGCTGCTGGTTCATGGACAACTTCTTGTCCACCAGGACCCTCAGGTCCTTCTCTGCAGAGCTGCTTTCCAGCAAGTCAGACCCCAGCCCGTTCCAGTGCATGGGGTTATTCTGCCCAGGAGCTTGACCCTGTACTTGCTATTGTTGAATTTCAGAAGGTTCATCTCTGCCCGTCTCTCCAGCTCATCTAGATCCTTCTGAATGGCTGCACAGCACTCTGAGGTATAGCCACTCCTCCAGTTTTGTATCATCAGCAAACTTGCTGAGGAGGCACTCTGTCCCTTCATCCAAGTCACTGATGAATAAGTTAAACAATACTGGACGCAGTATTGACGCTTGGGGGATACTGATAGTTACAGGTCTCCAACTAGACTCTGTGCCACTGGTCATAACTCTCTGAGCTCTGCCATTTAGGCAGTTCTCGATCTACCTCACCATCCACACATCCAGCTCACACTTCCTGAGCTTGCCTATGAGGATGTCATGGTGGACAAGCTTTGAAAGCCTTGCTGAAGGCCACATAGACAACATTCACTGCTCTCGCCTCATCAATCCAGCCAGTTGTTCCATTGTAGAAGGCAATCAGGTTGGTTAATTATGATTTCTCCCTGGTGAATCCATGCTTACTGCTCGTTATCACCTTCTTGTCTTCCATATGCTTGGAGATTTCCTCCAGGATGAGCCCTTCCATCACCTTTCCAGAGATGGAGGTGAGGCAGACTGGCGTGTAGTTCCCAGGGTCCTTCTTGCCTTTTTTGAAGGCTGGGGTGACATCTACTTTCATCCAGTCCTCAGGCACTGTTGGAGTCTTTACCATCACAAACTATGCATGAACCAAGTAATGATCATATTTCCTTATTATTGGTGAAATCTGAAATCTTAATGCATCTGGTTCAGAGGCATTATAAAACTTCAAATAATATGTTGAATTATTATATATTTAGTATACAGTATAACACTAGTACAGTCCATATATATTATGCTATGGGGAAGCATGTATTCTCTTACCCTTCAGAAGACTGTCAAAGGAGGCAAGAAATTTCTGTCGGTGTTCTGGAGCCAGGTCTGTAACAGGAAATACTGGCAGGAGTGTGAGAGCTAAGCTATGATTTTTCCTTGTGCTCAACACCTATTGCATATGCATATATAATATTTTTGCCAGTTTTGTGAAAGGAATAACCTATACTGACAAGAAACAAATCTAGTCAAATCTAGAAACAAATCAGCAAAAGTTTAAAAATGCTTTCACATGCTTCACTTTCTGTTCAAGGAGACAAGTTTGCCCTATGAGTGTGCAATTCATTCCACAATGTTTTTACCACCTTAAGAAAGAAATCATACTCACTTTCCCAGTGCATTCAAAGCATAATTTTGTGGGTTAATACCACCAAATGACAGAAATCCTCCCCTTTGCCATATACTGATGGCTTTGTTATTGTTAGCACGATGAAGCTATTCCCGTTTCATTAAAATAAGTCGTATTTCTGCCAGTTGCAGTAGTGGTAAGAGAACTGGCACTCATGTTTCCTCTTTGGCTAAAGAACTGTTCTGAATCATAAGGCAGGACTGATTTTTTTTAGCATGTCTTTTTCTCTGCCAAGGTGGCTTTCTCCTTTATATAGGAAGGTCGTGCTCTGTGTTAATAAAATGTTGTATAGGCTGAGCTCTTGGACTCTGAGATGAGCAACGGATAATATGAAGCTTTTTCTGTAAATTTAGATAAGTAATTTCTTTGCTGCAAATGCAAAGGTGAAGATATCACATTTTACTCTCCTACTAGGAGTCAGACACTCAAGTCAGTGAAATATCTGATCAGAGTCTTCATCCCAGTTGGAAAAAAAATGGTTCCTGGAGTGAAAAGCATCAAATGGCTTTTCTTGGTGTTAATACCAATATGTGAAAATTAACTTCACTTTAATCTGTGATCTTTTAGTTATATAGTAATTTAACAGAGAAAGTGAGGGGAACCTAAGGGACATAAATGTGTCTAGTCTTCTAATTTACACTGTCTAAGAAAATGGTCTGTGTAATTGCAAATAGTATAATTCTTAAAGTTTACAAGGTAGAAGAGTCTCTTAGGCAAAAAGAAGACCAAATAAAAGGTCCAGGAGACTTTCCTTATTATATAAGGTTCCGTCATTATGGTAAAACTAAATTAGATGCTGAGCAAGAAGTAACAGTATGTTCATATCAGATCTTATCAGTGTAGTTACATTGCACTGCTGTGCCAGTTAATATGGGCACAATGTTGTAATGCCATCATGACACAGTTTCTTTACTCCATAAAGAAACCTCATATTTCTGTGCAGCCTTGTTTATCTCTGCATAACACTTAGTACTGTCAGATAGGTATATCATCACTACCTGCCTGTTCTTATAAATTCTATTTTTCCTAAGGGTCAATCAGGATTACATTCGAACTTTTTTCTTTTTTTTTTTTTTTTTTAACTTTTTCCAACAAAAAAGGCACTGTGGTCAGAAAATTACACCCCTTAAAAGAAGCAACATTAAACATACAACATGCAATCTGCCCCAGCAGAATGCAGAGTATAACAAGGTCTGGTATGACAGCATCAGAAAACCTTTAATGCCATAGAAATTGAAAAGCAATTGTCAGAAAACATGACTATCAATAATTACAAGGGATGGTGTGAAGAACTAAAGTCAGGACGACTACGGCATAGCATGAATTAGAAATAGGATAAGGTTTAATTAATATATGCAAAGCAAGAGGAAAACAAAAGGGAAAAAGACCAAACAGATAATGTGAAGTTGCATTTTTCTTTGGGTTTTATTTTAAAGTTAATAGTAGTCATCAAGTTCATAAAGTTTTAACCAGAGGACAAGAGTTTAGACTATCAAAAGGAAGTAATGTCAAAAAGAATATTTAGACAAATTAGGTTACACAAATTGTTAGGAAAACAGGAAATTAATCTTAAACTACTGTGAACTAGCAGATTGTCTTTGAGATTTCCAGCAAGTGAAGAAAACCAAACTTGTTTCCAAAACAGAGAGAAAGGGCATGAAAAGGAAGCCAGCCTAACTTAGATTTATGCAAGGATACTAGAATAAATCATTTAAATAATCTAATTTTAATAGAATAAATTATTTAAAGCTACAGAATACTAGTGTAATGGGAAACAGCCAACATGTATTTGTCAGGAGCAAGCTTTCTGTCTTTGACAGGGTAATCATCCCAATAGACAGGTTAGCAGGAGAAGACATGATATATCCTGACTCTCATGTCATTGTTACAAGTAAAATAAATAAATAGAACCAAGAATATGGAAAATAAAATCACCTTCAGAATGGTTCAGTGTTTTACTGTATCATCAGAACCCCTTTCAAAGGGGATGCTCTTGGGACCCACCCTACATATCTTTCTATGCAAAATTTTAACTAATAACTTTGATGGCAGTCTAGAGAGCATACTGAATAATTTGTGAACAGCTCCTGTGTCGGAAGAGTGGGTATTGTTTTGGAAGATGGGATTTGACATCCAAATTATGGTGATTGCCTGAAATCAAGAGGAGATATAGAAACCATCAAGAGGGATGTACCGTGCTTGGAAAGAAAACATTCAATGAGCAGAGTGAGAAATAAGGGCCAGGCAAGATGAGCCACAGGCCAAGTACATGTGAGTACTGTAATGCTTTTACAAAACCAGGCAAATACCTGTCTGGGGTATGGTGACAGAGTAGTTTCGTGAAAGGCAGAAGAATAAGTCAACCTCCTGTACTTGGTACTTTTGAGCTCCTAAGTGGAATGCCATATCGGATTTTGGGGATCATGCCTTTCAAAGTTTGCAATCAATATGGGATTATTTTAAATAGCTGGTTTTATAAAGCATGACTTATTAGAGGAAGCTGAAGGAGTTTGGTCTGGATAGTCACGAAAGGAAAAAAAAATAAAAGACTGGAGGAAACATAATAGTCTTTAAATATGAAATTATTTTTCAGCAAGCTGTTCTTCATTTGACATGTGAAGAAAAAAAACCAACATCTTATCCTGCTGCAAAGGTTATTTACCTCAGATATTAAAAATGGACCAGATTGGGCCGTCCTCCCTGATGGAAGTCAGAGGTGCAAAATACTAAGTCTGGATATTGCAAGAGACCTCAGAGACAAAAGAAAAATACCACCCACAGTGGGATTTTCCAGTTTTGATAAGGCAACCCACAGATCACCTCCAATTCTTTGGAGATACCTGCAGGCCCTGATTTCGGCTTCCATCTCACCACTGTTAGTGGTTTATTTAAAGCAAATAATACTGTTATTTCTAAGCTAGTTATCACAGATTCTTGGAGATGCGGAGAAGCTCTGTAGGACAGTCAGGGCCCATGGTTGACACCTGCAGGCTTCATCTGTCATTCACCTGGTTGCTGTCACTGGGCTTGTCAGCTGAGACTGTTGTCTATCAGTTCAATTCTCACCAACAGCAAGGAGCCTGATTTCTATCTCAATTAAATCAGGACCTTTGTCTTCCTTCCACTGATATTTTCATGCAAGGTATTGACATGCCAAAAGTTTATTTCTAGTCCATGATACGTAGCTATCTCAGGATGCGGTCAGGGCAGAAAACTTGACTCTCTTTTTCTTAGAAAAATGTGCATCCCACGAGAACAAGCTCTGCCCCGCATGGTCCCTTTTATTGTTCCAAGTTACTCTAAGGCAGAAGCGGTGCAAATTCCAAATACACCCTTATAGTTTCATTTTCACGGTAGCAGGCATCAGCTACTTTCAGCTGTAGTTTTAAATGTAATCATTTAATTTAGACCACAATTGGCTATCTGTTGTTTTATCACTGTTGCCCTTTTGTCAGTATATCTGTTTTAAGTCTCACTTACATGTTCTTAACAACAAATTAACTGATTGCAAGGTCTTCACTGGCCATTGAGCGCCATTAAAAGAGTCGGCAGCTTCCCACTGGGGGCAGAGCAATGCGGCCATGGTTTTGGAAGGAGGGATGGCTGAGCAGCTTCCACGTGATCGTTTTGGCAGTTCTGTGCTTTCACCTGAGAGCAGGCACCTGAGCACGGGAGTTTCACTCTGTGTTACCAAAAAATTTATTCTCTTGCTGAGTAAAACATTGACATCCAGAGTGGATCCAGAACAGCATTCAGGCATCTGAGCTGGGTGCACATTTAAACTTTCTTCACTAATTAAAGTTCCATAGTGCCAAGGCCTCATTTCGGGTTGGTGCCTAACAGAGCATTGCAGAGATTTTGCTTTTTTTCTCTTTCCAATACAGCCAAGTTCCCAGGGCATTCAGCCAGAAAGCAGGAGAGCTCTATTCACCTCCCTCCTCAGCTGGAGGGGTTTCAAACCCACATTCCCAGTACTTGGGGATGTGCCCCAGTCCTCCAGCACTCGACTGCGTGGGGTTGAGAAAACCACTACTACCATCCCTTGGAACCTGCAGCCAAAGAACCTGAAGGAGGTGGAAAGGAACCCTAATCCTGTAGCCCAGCACATAGGAGCACACCCAGCAGGGGAGGAAAGACAGCAGCTGCCTGCATTGTTTCCTCTGTGTGCAGTGACTGACTAATATAAAGTTTATAACCAGGATTAAATGGTGCTTGAGAGCAGCCAGAGCTGGCTCTGAGAGCCCAGCAGGTGAACCTGAGAAGTACTGCAACCAGTGAGACCAGGGCAGTGCTTCAGGCAAAGCCATGCTGCTCTGGGTGGGAATAAGGGAGGAGTAATTCAGGCTCAGAGCAGGTGCCTCAAGGATGGCACAAAGCAAGGGAGGGGAACAGCTTGATAAGAGCTGTTCTACCTGACCATATCTTCTAACCCCTTTCTGTTGGTTTCAGCAATAGGTGTCCCCACTCGTATTCTGCTGTGACAAGCATTTCAGAATAATCTATCTTTAATATTAACTCAGAAGTAATACTGCTGAAAACAGTGTAGCTGCTCAGTTGCTTAAAATTAAGCACATAATTACATTCCTGAATCAAGGCTTTAACAAGTTAGTTAAATTTCATAATTGTAGTGATGGTTGTAAAGACAGCATCCTCTTTTGCTAATGCTAAACATAAATGTGCAAAAATAAAAGAAGGAACAATTTTTCCAACTCAAGTAATTAATGAGTTATGTTTTTAATAGGAAGAAGTTTTTAATGGAAACACTGAAGTTTACTCAGTAATTCTTTTAAATAATTCACAGAATCATAGAATCATGGGATCATAGAATGGTTTGGGTCAGAAGGGACCTTAAAGATCATGTAGTTCCAACCCCCCTGCCATGGGTAGATACACCAATTCTCTGGTGTATTAGTATTTTTCCTCCTCTTTTATTTTTGATATGACTGTAATGAAGGGAATAAAATCATATTTAACTTAGAATTGTGCCTTCTATATAGGTTTCAGTTGTTCCTATTAGAGCTAACAAAGATAAAGTGACATCTGAAGTGTATATACAGTATATACAAAAGAGTCTCCAAGATAAAAATTCTGTGATCCTTAAATACTTACCAAAGGTCTCTTAAGGGATTTAACTTCACTAAAGAAATTTAATAGAGAAAAGCAATTTCTGATTACACAGATTTCTTTTTACCATTTAGCAGGGTTTAAATTGAATCTCTGACCTAAAATATTAATTTTGAAAATTACTTGTAAAAAAAATTAAGTTGTTGATGCTCTCAGTTTTGTTCTCTGAAGACAGCTGAATGACACAAAAATGTATCTTGCATTGTCTGCTTGTTCTAAATAATCCCTTTTAGTAGGATTAGTCACAGTATTAATTTAAGAGAAGGAGCAATTAATTATATTCTTATGAAATGAAGAAGAGAAGAATCTTTGAAACATTCTCCTTTTCTCCTCACACCCTCCCTTTGAAATCTAAAATTGCATTGTGTATTTCTCAGTTATGGAAAACTTTTCAGTCTTCAGTTTAAATGAAAATGGTGGGAATGAGCAGTACATGGCACAAAATTAATTGGGATTAACTTTTAGGTATGCTAGCAAACTGTGTGGCCAAAATGAAAAGGAATGCTTGATTTATAACAGCTGTTAATCCATGAAGGTTTTGCTGCTACAAAGAGCTGCCAGGAGTTTTGGGCACGCACCTCTGCTCACTCCAAACAAATATTTTTGTGCTTGTATTTCTTTTTCACAATGGTTTCTTGGATGTTTAAAAAATTGAATGTGGTCCTACTTGTCCCCATCCCTGTGGCATGGTGTTGGTTAGTATGATAATAATACAATTGTCATTAAAGCCCTTTTTGTAGTGAACTTAAGGGTTTTTCTAGCTTTTATTACAAGATTTGCATAAAAGATAAAATGCTGTCCTGGTTTCAGCTGGAATAGATTTATTTTTTTTTTCCTAGTAGCTGGTACAGTGCTGTCTTTTGGCTTTAGTCTCAGAACAATGCTGATAACTTCATTGTTGCTCAGTAGCACTTACCCTGATCAAAGACTTTTCAGTCTCTCATGCTCTGCCAGTGAGGGGCACAAGAAGCCAGGAGGGACCACAGCCAGGACAGCTGACCCAAACTAGCAAAGGGATATTCCATACCACAGCATGTCATGCTTGGGATGTAATCTCATAGCATCCTTCCAGTGTCTGAAAGGGCCCTACGAGGGTGTCAGATATGGACTTTTCTTCAGGGACTGTAGTGATAGGACAAGGGGTAACAGGCTTAAACTTAAACAGGAGAGATTTAAATGAGATGTAGGGAAGAAATTCTTCACTGGGTGGTAAGACACTGGAACAGGCTGCCCAAGGAAGATGTGAATGACCCATCCATGGCAGTGTTCAAGGCCAGGTTGGATAGGGCCTTGAGCAACCTGTTCTAGTGGAAGGTGTTCCTGCCCATGGCAGGAGGGTTGGAACTGGATGATCTTAATGTCCTTTCCAACCCAAACCATTCTATGATTCTGTGATTCTATAAACTGGGGGGAGTTACCCAGAAGGGATGGATTGCTGCTCAGGGATGAACTGGGCATTTGTCATCGGGTGGTGAGCAATTGTATTGTGCATCACTTGTGTTTTCTGTATTTTAATTTCCTCTTTTTTGTTGTTCCCTACTATCAGTACTATTATTGTTAGTATTATTTCCATTGTCATTATATTTAATTTCAATTATTGAACTGTTCTCATCTCAACCCATGGGTTTTACCTGCTTCTGATTCTACTCCCCATCCCACTGAGGGTGGGCAGGGAAGGGGGGCACTGAGCAAGTGTCTGCAAGGTGCTGAGTTGCCATCTGGGTTTAAACCACAGCAAAAGCTCTGAATATTATTCTGTGGGAAAAGGCATGAGGAAATACTTCTGGAAGAAATGACAGTAGGTAGGCAGCTACAGAGGAGAGCAGTGTAATAATAAGAAAGCATCACTAACTGTCTCATAAACTTGGGGGAAATGACCGGCGATTATTAGAAGAGATTGCAAGTGCTGTGAGGGCAGAAAACACAATATTGAGAAACCGTAATTGTCCATATGTAGGTTGTGTAAATGATACACAGGGGCACAAAGCCTCTTGGAAAGATTAATCTGAGAACCCACAAATGGGAAACAAATCTCATTAGTCTGAAATGGTGCATCAGGCCCACATCAATAAGTAATTGTGCAAGAACCACATTCTCTCACTGAATTTAATGTGACTGTCATCAAACCACCTGATAGGAACAAAAATGCTTTAAAAAAAAAAATAAAATCCACTGCATAAAATTTTACAACCAAAAAGAAAAAAACTCTTAAGGAAAATTGAAAGGGAAAGCCAACAGGGTAAAATGCTAGCAGGCAAGTGTGAAAAGTGCTGAAAGACTCAATTTTGAAGGCTTAGCGTAGGTGTATGGCTGTTCAACAGGTTCCTTTGTAATTTATAATTGCAAATTAAATGAATAAGCAGTGATAAAGTTTGCTGGTGACACAGAGTTATTCAGGGTTACTGACTACAAAGAGTTGCAAAAAAAGTCTAATGTGAAACTAGCAACTTGGTGCAAAATTGCAGAAAAGTACTTGTGGGTAAATGCTAGGTAATGTGAATAGAAAAAATAAGTGTACAGGCACAGTGGTACCTTCTGTTCTTGTTCTGGAAAGAGATATTGAAGTCATTATAATGATCCAAGATGCTAACTCTTAATGTATGAGGATAGATTATTGGGTTATGGCTCGTCACCTAAGAAAAAGGAGTATCATAGAAGTATCATGAAAGAAGTGTATACATCAAATTGCTCCTAAGGGAAAGGGAGGTAGCAGCCTGGAATATTCAATTAGTGAATAGGGAACAAGTTTCTGTATTTTCTTACAACAGGAAAACCAAAAGGAAAGATTTAAAACAGAAATAACTTTTTTTTTTTTTTCAGTATATAGATTGCAGATTCCTTTGACGTGAATTTGTGTAATCGGAAGTACAAGTGAGCCCAAGAAGGTATCCATAGAGGACAGATCTATCACTGGCTATTAGATGCAAGCTCTGGCCTGCGTCTGAGGAAGCTATTAAGCTGCCGACCTCAGGAAGCAAGGGAAGAGAGCATCACTATCTTTCGTTCTTTCCTGAACATTTGGTGCTGACTGCTGCCACAGTCCCATGCTAGAGGGATGTTTGCTCTTGCCCATGATGATTTTCCTCTGCCCTGATACTGTTTTTGCTGCCTGCAAGCTTCTGTATGTACTGCAATTTAGAACAAAACTAATTTTCATTTAAAGTACCATTCATTACAACAAATGCACTTCTAAGCATCTGGACCTTTGTTTTATAGTGTTTGGATGGTGGGAAATCACCATAAAACATGTTGAGCAGCTGGTGAAAGATTGCTCTAGGGGTGTAGCCTAGAGTCACCCTTCTAGAAGGACTCCAGGGAGACACTGTATTTCAATACTTAAAGGAGGCTTGTAGGAAAGGTGGAGAGAGGCTTTTTACAAGGGCCTGTAGTGACAGGACAGGGACAATAGTTCAAAACTGAAAGGGGGTAGATTTAGATTAGATATAAGGAAGCAGTTCTTCACTATGAGGGTGGTTGGACATTAGTACAGGTTGCTCTAAGAAGTTTGGAATGCCCCATCACTGGAATTGTTCAAAGGCAGGTTGCATGGGGCTTTGACAACCCGATCTAGTAGAAGGTGTCCCTGCCAATGGCAGGAAGATTGGACTAGATCTTTGAAGGTCCCTTCCAACCCAAGCCATCCTATAATTCAATGAAATATTGCCCCCATTGCCATCTACTCATCAGCATGAGAGGAGCTGCAGTAGAAGCAGATCTGAACTGTTTCCACTAGAGAGGAGGGAAACAGGCTCATGTTGTTGCTGGGCTGCAGTCAGGCCCTCAGTGAGTGTTTGTGCCTCACTGCAAGCTAACATGAGCCACTCCATCTCTGAAACAGCACCTTTACTGCTCAGTACAGATTGGTTTAAACACAGTTTCAACACACAAGGAATGTAATGCCAAGGAAAATAGAGAAATGGAGGGTTTATAAGCCTCCTGCTTTAGGTGGACATGGCAGCATAGTTATCTTGGAGCCTGACAGGTTTGGCTTCTATTAAAAATGATCCTGTGCAATAATTCGCGTGATAAACTGTGATTTCAGGATAGTCTAATATTGCCATACACAGATGCTCTGTTTCCTTGAGTTATGCATTTTTAAATGGAATCCATCACCCATAGCTTTTTTAATTATCTGCCAAATTTATCTCAATGACACTGAAGTTTTGCTCAGGGTGAGATTTTATTGATACACTCTAATTACTTAAATGATACTTGATGCCCTTTTAATTAGAAAGGCATAATGTTTCAATGTCAACCTCTCGACTACTTCTGGGAGACCTGGGCTTTTGGAATTGATTTCTGCTCATCTCAAACAAGTGAAACCTACAAGCAGAACAGCTGAATAACTGAATGTTAAAAGACCCTATTTCTTCAAAGCTTGCCTTTTCATCCTCACATTGCCACTGAGGCTCTGAATGCATCATTCATTGCAGGGAGACTGTTTTCCTATCTCAGCTGGATTGCATGCTGCTATTCTTTTAATTGTAATGTGTCTCTTTTTCTGAGGCAAAATGGATCTGATGGTGAATGGCTGCCCTGACAGGCACAGAGGCTGCACATACAGAGTGTCTGCTAGCATTTTCTATACTTATGTTTCTATAAAGAATAAAAAACTTGTATCTCTTTTTTTTTACTTTTAATCGTAGAATCACACAATCACAGGCTGGTTTGGGTTGGAAAGGACCTCGAGATCATCCAACCCTCCTGCCATGGGCAGGGACACCTCACACTAAACCATGTCGCCCAAGGCTCTGTCCAGCCTGGCCTTGAATGCCGCCAGAGATGAAGCATTCACAACTTCCTTGGGCAACCCATTCCAGTGCCTCACCACCCTCACAGTAAAGAACTTCCTCCCTATATTTAACCTGAACTTCCCCTCTTTAAGGCCATTGCCCCTTTCCTATTGCTACGGATACAACAGATCTTGAAAGATTTGCTCTTTTTCTGTGGAAACCAACACCTCAACAGCTTAACCAAAAAACACTGTTTTTATAATCTGAAGGGGTATGTGTAGAAGTATCATCTGCTCGAAGTGTCACAGGCATTTTCATTAAGGAAAATACCAGGTTGGCTAAATATCACTAATTCAATTGCTTTCAATTTTCAGAGTATTTAATATATGCCCTTTCCAGCACTATTCTAGGATTGTTTCCTATTATTATTTCTCATGTAACATTCATTTGCTGTAGCTGAAACTTTGCTGAAGTCCCTGCTGTGCACCAAGACCTAATCAACCTCGACAGCTGCTGTGAGTTCCTCTAGAGCTGTGCAGTCTGAGAGCAGGAGCCAACCTGCGGAGCTGCTGTTTGGCAAATTCCTGCCAAAGCCTGAGACCAGTTGCCCTTTTGGGGGCAAATATTTTTGCTGAAAAGGGAGTTAAATTTAAACTCAGTTCTGACTCAAACAAAACTCTGCTGCTTGAGTTTCACCATCTTAATGATGAGGCGGTGTCCTTGTCATGCGTGTTTGTGTGGTGTGGGGGGTTTATCAAGCAAGAGTGGGATTATCCAATTGTCTGTTTTTATGGTATATGCTTGTTAATGGCAGAAGTAGACAAATGCTAGTTGACTAAGTGTCTTTCACCCATATGTTGATGATTTAAATGTACCGCAGGCTGATGGTGACTTTTTCTGCTCTGTTACTGACATCTGTCATTAAAGGAGGAGAAATAGGCAGGCAATTTTAGCCTAATCCTTTTTTAAACAAGTATCATCAGCAGGATCCCTATCCTGGGTGTTGCAAGGACTATGTATGGCCTCAGTCCTTTGGAAGTGTTTCTTTCAGGCTGCAGATGAGCATTTGGGGAGGGTAGAAAAGGGCCAGGTTGCTTTGCCACAAACAAAGTGGTAGCTTTTCATTGAGAAAACAAGACTGATGTGTTTTTTATTGCCAATCTGAGAGATATCATTTGTTTCAACATTTCTAAATTCTGCTGTAATTTTAAAATAAGTCCCTGTGTTATGAACTCTTTAGTTAGAGATAGTACAATGTTAGATATGTTAGAGATAGATAGTACAATAACACGTAGCACAACGGAAGATAAATGATGTATTCCTGTGGTGCAAACCACGGGCTGCCAGTGTGTCAGAGCCAGTCCCTGCCCTTATACTCTGTATTCATTAGTGCCTTGAAGGATACTTATTCACCTTATCTGTTCTGTTCTAGTAATTCACCATTTTTCAACAGAAGAGAGGCACATGCAAGCAATAAAAGAGACGGCTCACATCTTGAGAGTAGGAAGCCAGATAATGATGTACGTGTGGGCAATGGAGCAAAAGTGGAGAAGATTTGAAAAGCAAGATGTCTTTGTTCCTTGGAATACTTCAGCTCCTTCCTGCTCCTCGGGTAGGCCTTGCTCACGTGGAGTACAAAAATCAGTTCTTCACAAGGACAAAGATCTGGCTTTGAAGCAGCCCCATCATGAGTTGGATGGGACTTCAGAGGTACACAGGACAGCAAAGAGTTCATCCTATGGAAGGGAGAAAAAAGCACCATGCACAGTGTTAGAGAAATCTCTGAGATGGTCTCTGTTCTCAAGATCACTTGATTCAGTATTAGATTTGGTCAGTCAATCAGTGGCACCGAAAACAACTCATTAGTTACTGCAATTACAGCGTTCAGCTGAATGGAGAAAAAACAAAGTTAAAAAAACCAGAGTGTTCCTTTCCAAAATGTGCTTCTTACTTTTTTCTACATTGCAAACTGAGTGTTAAAAATACAACAGCTTTTGAAGTGGCTGTTAAACCTGTGCTGCCCATGCCACCATGCTGCTCAAAGGCTTTCAGAAGCTGCTATTCAGAATTAGGGCAAGCAACTATAAAGCTCCCTATGGCTGCAGTTACTCTTCATGGTTGCAGCAGACAGAGTGTATTTACCTGACCTGATTTCACATCAGAAAGAATTAGCTGTCAGACAACCACTTAAAATAGACCATCACCCAAAACAAGGAGCTTTCTGCCAACCTCAGAACAAAAGCAGAGTGGGCTCTTCTCTACAGGAAACAGTCAATGACCTTGCCTTGGCCACACCAAGCAGAGAGAAAACGGGTCCTTGTGGGGCCTGGATGAGGTAATACTATGTTTTTAAGAAAGGGAGTTTGTTGAGCTAATAGAGCATCATGTTGCCGAGCTACGGATTACACATTCATACTTTGACCACGTCAGTTGGTGCCTGATCACTGGAAAAACTGACGTGTGGAAATATCCTTACTGAAATGCACAGGGAAAACTTAGAGGCTTTCTTCCTTTTGAAAGCTCAGCACCTTTGAAAATCTTTCCTGATGCTTTTTATAGCCTTAGATTTATTTTGGGGAAGAGTGGAGATGTACGGGGAGAAGACTGCTTTGAAACTCTCAGGTTCAGTGACTGTTTCCTTTGATTTTGTGCTTAAAATGCATCTCTATTGAATTTTTTTTCTGGAAATATCATTTCAGACTGAACACATTTTAGCACACTAATCCCTTTTCATAAACAGCTGCTAGCTGTGCTTTGTTGCTTGAAAATAGGTAAAATACATTTGGAGGGTGATTGCTGGATTTCTTTTATTGTGTGCATTTAAAGTCTTTGTCATTCATTTATTACTATATAATAATTCATGCCAGCTTTTTATTTTAAAATTTATTGTACTCTGCCACTTGATGTAACATAACATGTGAAGTAGTTGAACGATGCACTATTTTATTACAGTCCACTTTGTCAGCCTATATGATGCTTCCAGTCATACGACAGTCTTTATCAAGAGACTTACTAGATGTACAGAGCCCTCATGAAAGAGGCAGTAACTCATAACACTGTCATAGTCTAGAGATCTTTTTCATTGCCTTGTAGCAGTCACAGCCAAGAAAGCCAAGATATTTGCCTCCCTATATGCCACTACCTGACCCCCAAAAACCATAGTTTTAAAAGTGAGTTTGACAGGTATGCTTATCGATACAGCATATATAAATATGGTAAACCAGCTTATGAATTGCTTTCTCGCTGTCAGCAAGACTAGAATTGTGAAGGATTAAATAACTCATTTAAACCTGTACAGTGAATGAGCATAGCACAGAAAAGTATTTTAGTGACCACTAGTCAATGAAGAAAACATTTTTTAACATCATAATGCAATACGAATGCTTTTAACTTCAGATTCACCTTTTGCAAAGAAGATCAGATTCATTATCTGATTTCGATAAAGAAACTAAAGTAATTAACTTCGCTTAAGTTTGCAATGGAGAGTATATATTTAGAAGAAACACAAAGATCCCAAACAACGCGGCTGCTTTGCTGATGACTTTTCTGTCTGTGGAGGTTCATCCATAATTTTACTTCCTGCCTTTGTTTCTGTGGACTTGTGAATCAGCAAGTCCAAGATCAATCTTGTTTTCTAAGAAATAAGCCCCTGCATGTTCTTTACATGTGTGTTAGTAGCAGATGTTTCAAACGTAGCATGGAAACATGCAGTAATCTGGGGGTTTTAATTCACCTTTAATTCAATTTGGATATAATATCTGTAATCACATTTCCTTTACTTCCTCCCATGGAGTTCACATCAGCGGTATCATAGTACATCTTGTATTCTTAGGTGGAAAAGCTAGAGGGGATAATCAGTCTCTTCCGTCTGTAACACCTGCCTCTGTAGTGCTTCTTTTTTTCCCCTAAATGTTAGTATCGTGCAAGTGAATAAAATGATTTTCAGTCACAAAATGTCGCTGCCGTTCAGCTCTGATGACACTATTCATTTTGTACACTTGATCCATTGCCAGGGGGACTTGACAGCATCTCCCTATCTTTCAGCGCAGCTTCAGGCTGTGCTAAGCAGCAGCAGCACAACTTCTCTGAGCCTCTCCATCACATCTGCTCCTACGATTCAACAGGCTGTTAGCCCACACAATGCACTAGAAAAGGGCCTTCAGTCATAGCTGACAGTCCTTGCCCTCAAGAACTCCTGGTGTTTAGTTCTTCTGGAAAAAAACACAGGTATTTTAATTGAACCTCACTGGTCCCATTGGAAGGTTTTAGCCTGCTTCAGCCTTCCCCAAGTGAAAAGCGTTCATCATTACCAGTTCTTCCCTAGAGTGTAATGAGTGACCACTGTATTTCCCCTAGTGCTGATGCCCCCAACTGCCTGCTCTGCATCAGGCAAGATCTGTGTCACAGGGACAGTAGTAGCCTAACTGGAAGGAATTCTAATCTCTGGACAGCTGTCAGTGGCCCTAAAAGCAACTCTCCCCTTCAACAAGGAGTTAATGTCGCTGTTTTGAATGAAACAAACTGCAAAGGCCCGCTTCTTGTGTAGCCAAGCGCTGCCTAAAACATAGGTTAGACCTGCTTCCACATGGGATGACTTCCACTCATAACGGTTGCCTCTGGAGGGTGCTGAATGCTTCCTAAGGTCAGAGTAACTTCTGCCTGTTGCAAATGAAGCTGCCCCAGAACAGAGCCCTGACTATGCAGGAAAAGAAAGTAAAAACATGTATTTGGTTGGAAGGATCATGTATTAATACCTCCTTACATTTATGCTTGTCAAAAATGTTACAAAGCCATAAGTTCTATTTGAAATTCTCATTTTGATCAAGATGCTTGTAGCAAAACCAGGACTGAGATCATCCCTTCATTTCTACATCACAGTCTGCATTTGTAGTCCTTGGCGTAGGCACTACCTTGCAACAAGGGATATGGCAGGGAAATGCTCTACACTCCTGAGCAGTGCTTGGTCCTAATTTGTTTTCTTCTTGTGCTCTTTGCTGTTCTGGGCTGGATTTTAGAACAGAAAGGTACAACTTTTCTGCCTTTACTTAGGCATCTAGACTGTAGATCTGTATGCAAGTTTAGCTTTGTGCTCCATATTGCCTTTGGAGTTAAAGGCAAGAAGTAGCTGCTTTAGAGGATAAACCATGAAATATACCTTGAGGAGCTGTTGGGATTAGAGAATTTATGATCAGCATCTGCTTGTCTCTTTCCATTGCGTGTGGAAGTAGTTTAGAGAGGAGCTCAGCCTTAAACACCGATTCTCGTATGCTTCAGTTAGGAGAGGTGGATCCTACCTAGGAATCTTTAAGTTCTGAGGATGGAAAAAAGGAGCACAAACAATAGTAAAATCAGACAGATTCATCCCCTACTCCCCCACTTTTGGCCAAGCAGTGCTGCTACATATCCCTGTCTTGTAGGAGCCATGCAGAAAGCTTCATTGTTAAGCTGGGAGAAAAAAAGACAAAAGGCCGCAGCCTATCTCAGCTCTTCCTTACAGTCTGAATTGATGGTCATTTGAGGCCTCACCTGTCCAAGGGACTTTCAGAGAAGCTTCCAGTGTCCAACACTATCTCTGATCTACCGATGACGGTCACCTTTACAGATACTAATATTAACGAAGCCAGTGTCTTCATTTGCAGGTCCCTAGAAATTTCCCAGTGTCAGAGATTTCTCCATTTTCTCCACAGGCAGTTGCTGTGCTGATCCTAATTTCTTTTTTGGACCCCTGGGAAACCATCCTCAGCCATCCCAGGGTCCACGAGCACAGCTTGAGGGCCTTTGTTGTGTGCTTGCCACATGGCGGCACTGTCTCATGAAGTCCCACGCAGACCATGTGAAGCTGACGTGGTCGCAGCAGCCCGCGCTGCTCGTATCACCAAACCTAAGACACTGTGAGCACAGCACTGTTTATCCTTCCTTGGTGTGAACAGGTTTCATGAGTGTGAGTTTATCATAAAAGATTTTCACCCACCAGGTAAATGTCTTTGTTCTAATTGTCTGCTAATCGGCAAGCAGCTAATACCACTTATTATCAAAATCCCTCCTCCAGAGAAAACCCAGCCGAGAGTTTCATAAATCCTTTTCCCTCATCCTTTTTAATTTCAAAAATAGTTCCAAGTACCATTTGGTAGCTAGCACCCAGGGAGGTTCTCTTTGAGGCAATCAGCTCCTGCAAGGTTATCTGTGACCTCTTTGAAAGTGCCTTAGCCAGCATCTTGCCTTCTGTCTTAATTAGTAATTACTGGCCTAAAATTGTCACTTACCACAGGCATTTGTACTGACCTCTCAAATTAAGATCACCCATGAAATTAAAAGTGGAAGGAGCCTGTTGGGTCACTTATTCTATCCTTCAAAGTGCATTTATTATTCACAGTGTGAGGCAAGGAACCCAAGTGTAGGGTATGATTGAGAACACCGCAGTTATCTTTGAAATGTAAATACAATTAATGAGTATACCTGTCTTCCCCCAGGATCTGTCCTTGTCTGCTTTGTCATTCTGACTTCTTTCTTTCATCTCTTTGATGGAGCTCCTGATTTCTTTTCCTTCCTTCTCACTCAAGACTGAAAACAACATTTTGCAGAAGGATTCCTAGTGGAAAAGTACACAGAAAATATTCCATGCATTTATCAAAATGTGTGCTGTACTAGCATGCTCTTGAAAAGAGGTTAAAAATAATCAAGGCACATGAGCAGTAAGCCATGCCAGAGATGCCACAGAGTCTTTATGGCAACTTGAACAGAAAAGGTGCCTTCTACAAAACCAGTCTGGCTAGTAAGATGCAAGCTTCCTACTTATAAAGCCCAGCACCTTTCCTTTCTTCCACCAGCACTTTCCCTTCACCCCCATATTCAGGTACCTCTGCACACCGCTGGAACTTACAATTTGAAATGTCTTCTACTGCCGCCTGCTGATCTACTTCGTGTTGGAGCACATCTTCTTCCATGCAAAGGAATGCTCCATTTCACGTGTGGAAAGTTGAGTGGATGGTGCAGAATGGCAACATAAGCTGAGGGGGATCCCCTGACTGAGCTCAGGTACGTAAAGGAAGGTTCAAATATGCAACAGAAATTAAAAGGTTGGGAAAGCGTTTTCCATGTGAGGGCAGTGAAACGGGCTGCCCGGAGGGGTTGTGGATTCTGTGTCCTTACTGAGACTGAAACCTCAGCTGGTGAGGGCTGAGCAACCTGGTGTGGCTGGACCTGCTTGGAGCAGAGGGCTGAACAGGATGAGCTCCAGCGGTCCCTTCCCTGGACCACAGCAGCGGAGGCAGGAGGCAGACCTTGCCCTTCACAGGAAAGGTTACCAAAGAACTGTTTTCCCGGGCAAGGCTTGCCAGCCACAGCCAGACTGGAATGAGAGCAGGTACATGCCAGGGCCTAGGGTTAAAAGGGGCAGCTTTAGTGCCAGACTAGAGGCAGAAAAGTTGGTCTGAGGAAGTTTAAGAGTGGGAAGATTTAAAACTGGTTGGAGGATTCCAGATACTGAAGTTGGGGTGTCCTCAATGAAAAAGGAGCTCTGGAACACTATGGAACAGAAGACAGCATATCTGAGTTGGGAAGCATTGACTGTGCCAGGCAGGAGGACCTGGGCATTGGTGGCTGTAAAGCAGGGCGGTTTGTCAGATACAGCAGCCTGGAGCTCAGGGAGAAGTGCCAGGGCTTCAGACAAGCATGAGCCTTGCTCACCTCCTACGAGGAATATATGTAGATCCCTGCCTAGCCTGATGGCTCCCAAGCACAGAGACATCTCCCCCCCTGCTGTCCTTCAAGTGTCTAAAGCCCCCCCTGCCTTATCTTCATGCTTCCTGATAGCTGACCTCCTCTACCTGTCCCCCAGCCACTCTCAAACCAGCTCCCGCTGTTTCCAACCACCCTTCTTCTTGCAAATCAGTTTCAGGTGTTTCACCTTCCTTTGCAAACCAGAGAGAAGTGAGGCTTGAAGAGGAGGAGAAATCTCAAGGACTGCACAGACACGGTTCAAATGGGCTCTGCGCAGAGGGCATTCATAATGCTGTAATTCACATGTGGAGCTAGGAGCCTGCATTCCAGCAGTTATCATGGCACGATTTTACTCTGGGAATAACACTGAGAAGTCTGTATAGGAAAACAATAATATTGATTAACTTCTGTGAGATGAACCCAGAGAAAGAGTTAAAAGTAACTTGAGGACTTCCAGGGGACTAAGACCTCATAATTTTGGTTGAGAGCTGAAAGCCACTACAGGACTATCAGGGACACATTTGTGATAAAGTACCGCATTATATCAAAACCAGAGATTTCCCCTGACACAGCAAAACAGAGCCGATGATATTGACAGAGCACTGTGGTGTGACAGTGAGGATGCTTCCAGCACTGCGTTACTGCAGGGAAGCAGAGAACAGCAACCTTCACTGTTGCCCAGCACTTCAGATGACATCTCATAGTGTCTGTTCCTAAGACAGGCTCTGTAGTGAAAGACCAACACCTACTCCATGTCTTGGGACACGGCTGAAGATCAGCTCCAAGAAGATGCCAGGACAGAGGTGGTGATGGGCACTCCGTCTGCTAGGAGAAACACAGATGGACCAGTGGTACCAGTGGTGGTTACATGCTTCAGGCTCCTTCTGCTTGTATTATCTTATGCCTCACTGCTATTTAAGAGATGCCAAAGCCATCTCCACTGAAATACCACAGTATTTACGAGCTCCAGGATTGCTGAGACCATACAATTCCTTCCAGAAGTTCAGCACACACACTACACAACTGTAGAAGAAAATCTGCTAAAGGAAGGTTTAACTGCTCATAGGCTCATTTCTCAGACAAGCAAAGCATCCGCTGCTTAAAAAAATCCCAAACAAATTCTGGGTGAGGCCCCAGTTGTCCTTGTTAATTTGGACAGAAAATTATTTCAGTTTTTGATGACACAGAAAATTCTGAGTCAGTTCCCTAATGTACTGAAGTTAATGGCAAACTCTTTTAATCCTGGTCATTTGTGATGTGCAGCTAACTCCCGACATGCAACTTGCATGATGTACTATTGATTAGCCTGCAGGGCACATTCAACAACAGAGGTTAATTCATTTGCATGCTTTTGTATTTATATGCCTTCCCTCCTTATGAAATACAAAGATGAAGATAAGTATTTTGGCCTTAAATAAACTAGAAGTGCATTTCACTGTCATGTTACGACAACTTTTGTTTAGTAGAATGTAACTCAGGGAGTTGGTTTGGGTCACTGATTAAAATCCAATGCAAAAAATTCACAGAGCATTAATTGTTAGTGCAGGTAAAAAATGTTAAGCCAGAAGGATTAAAGGCTGCTCAGGCATACTGCAGCACTTCCCAGCGAGACAAATTACAGCTATTATTTTATGTCAATGAACTGTAATAATCTTGAATTCTGTGTACTGGAAGGTAAGTTTGTGGTAACGAACTCTTACCTACCTTACATTGTACCTTGTGAAAATCAGGGCACTTCACAGGTAGGGAAGGGACATTGCTCATGTCAGCTTTGCTCATAGGGTTTTATTTAACAAAATACATTTTACAAAATCAGTCTTCCCATCACACAATATGTTTGTAATGATTAATGCTCAAGCAGAGTTGTTTACCATGGATGGCTAAAAATAATGTGATTTTAAAAATGTTTGTCACGGGAGTTAACACTTGGAAATGGGGAATAAAGTCTTGTGTAGCACTTGCCCTGTGCACAGCTGATCTCTGCAGAGCACAGAAGCTTTAACTGAAGAATTTGCTGCCTTTAGTTTCCTGATATTTTTTTAAACTGGTTTCACCTCTGGCTTTCTGTGCTAGCATGAAGCTGACTCCTCTGCAACCTCTTAGACTTGCGCAGTGCTTAAGTCCTGCCCACGTGGGAGCAGCTTGAAGTTGCATTTAGAACTAGCAGGAGGTAACACTGGATGAAAGCAAGGGTAATCCTCCCTGAGTGCAACTCAGAAGAGATTCTAAGCAGGTCTCAAAAGATGAAATCAGCTGAAGTAGATCATCTACAGGTTGCTCCTGTGCTATTCAGTGTTTAACAGTCTATCTGCACTGCCTCTCCCACTTGATCTGCAAAGCAGATGCGCAGTGCTCTGCGTAGGTAGATAGCTGGGCTGCGTGCCCGCCCCTTGCTTACCAGGCTAAGGCACTGCTTTACTGGTAAAAGGGTTACACAGTAGGCGCACAAGGGGAAAAAATGGCAGAAAACTCCTTTTTGGTTCTTACAGCCACCTGCTCATACATTCCCATGAGCCCCATTTATCAGTGCACAGCATGAAGGAAGGGGTTACTGGACTCTGCTTCCTCCAGCGCAGCCCAGGAGCTCAGTTCTGACCCACATTGCCTCTATGCACATGTTACAGCTACCCCAAAGAGTGGAAGCAGCATCCAAGGCAATTAGCCTGAGATGTCCCCCAAAATCACACCACTTACTGTTATCATAGAATCCCTCAAGTTGGAAGGGATCCCCTAAGGATCAGAGTCCAACACTCTGCTCCTCACAGGACTACCTAAAACTAAACCACATAACCTAAAGCATCATCCAGATACTCTGTGAGTCCTTGACAGGCTTAGTACCAGGACCACTTCCCTGGGGAGCCTGTTTTTGGATACTAATGCAAAATCAACTACAAAATCACTGTAGAAAAACGTGCTGATATTTGAATGTTGTGTCCATGTGTTTAAATTTGTGTGTTCTAGGCCACAGAAGACAAAGGGCAAGAGTAGGACGAGCAGGGGGAAATGCTGGCTTTCAGGAGCAATGATAACCATTTCCTCTCGCAGTGATCCCAGGTCATTATCCCATTTTTCCATCCCTGACTGTTCTTGACTCATCCCAGGTAGAACACAATTAAATATAAAAGCTCAAGAAGTTTCATAGAACACTTACAGAGATTTATGTTGGGGTTTCAGTCTCCTAAACAAACTTACTGAGATCTTTCGAAACACAAAGCCCCTCCTCTGCCTCCTCCAACTGCCAAGCCTACGATGCAGCTCCTGCCTCTCCAGCCTCCACACCAGTACTGTCCATGTGCATTACAACTGTATTTCACATTAGTGAAATATTCTTTTTCTCCCACATTAGTTTTTAGGGTTGTTTTTTTTTGTTGGTTAGTTGGTTTTGGGGGCAGGTAATTTCATCTTTTGAATTCACACTTTTGCTTCACCACACATTCTAATTGTAGTAGGCAAATGGTTGGTTGTTCAGCATTTAAAGATGAATAGATAGGACTAGGCTCCTGAAAGAGCAGGCAACTTGTACATATGGTAATTATGACCCCTCTACCATTATTGTGGTGTTCTTTATAACAATTGCAAGCACTTATTTCCACTGCCACTGATTTAATCCAATGGTTTTCCAGGATCGCTGACAGTCAAGACACTTATGCTCTGACAAGCCACTAGTGCTGTGGATTTGGGTGACAAAAGCAGAAGGAAGAGAAACAATAAATCCACCTTTTAGAGTTCTTCAGTTCTAAGGAGACCAGCTGAGCACATAGCAAGCCAGCACAGACAATGAATCTGAAGGCAAGCTTAGCACCAAAAGGGATGACACTTAGCAGGAGCTAGTTAAATTCATCAGTTACCAGCAGGAGGGCCCTGCCTTCCACACCCCTGCCATTATGCACAAGCTCTGACACAAAAGTCCCCCAATGTTAAACCCTTCCCTGCTAAAAAAACCCCAAACAACCAAAAGGAGGGGGGGGGCGGGGGGGAGGGTTATAGGAAATAGTATTTAACTCACTTTATCATTAAATACTATCTAGTAACAGCCTAAGTTAGCACAGGGAAGTAACAAAGGGTATTAATTCCTAGTACATAGACATAACGCATGGAAGACTTGCAGAACAAAGTGGCATAGGTGGTGTTGGCTGAGGGGGGGGGGGTATTATATTTTTGTTGTTTTGGTTTTAAACTTCAGTGGTTCTCTTTAGTCTTACAGTGGGGAGGGGGGCCTATAGCCTACCTTTCTGAAAGAGTCTACATCAAAGCAAATGAAGGCACATCCCTAGGTAGTCACAGACAATGCTGAAACACTAATTCAGCATTCTGTTTGTTGTTTGTATTTTTACAATTTACTTTGCCATTTTAGAAATGTCACGTAACAAATATTCTTTCACTTCCTAGACTGATAAAAGCTAAAACCTCACCCTGGTTAAACCACAGTCAAAGGAACAACTGTTACCTGAACAGTATTATGTATGTAGAGGTGAACCTCAGACAGCAAGGGTGCTTGCTTTATATAGGTATATTGCTTCTAAACAAAGTGTTCCATGTTGTCAAACTGTTTTACCAGCAACACGAAAGTACTGCTAATCCACAGTATCAATGGCAACTGGTTATGAACAACAGTCAGGAAACATTCTGTGTCAGCACACCTCAGAAAACAGCCTGGCTAAAATAAAAGCCAGGCAGACACCAATATATATAAATCATTAGGCAGAACATACGTATCAAAGTGGAACTTACCACAACATGAAAAACATCTTTTGCTTACAGCGTTGCCCATGAACAATCAAAAAGTATGAGTGTAGCATCCATATTCTCACTTCTTAATGTCAGCTTACAAATACTGCAAAGCAACTATGATCTTATTAATCTCCCATGGAAACTTGTCTTTCCAAAAGGCTAATGTATTTCCTATGGATCTAAAGATGGATTTATGGCTGTCAAATGATCCATCTGGTTTCTAAAACCGAACAAATGTTGTTCTTTATTTCACTTCATTTAACATTAATATCAAAATAAAATATCTGACTTTGAACTAGACCTACATTCAATCAAGCATGGACAAGTAGACATTTGCAACATTACTGGCATTGTGACACAACATTCTGTGTACAACTTTGGAATCAGTTAGAACATCATATCGTCTAGTCCATCCTCCATAAATTTCTTGTAAATTGCCATAAATTTTGCAACAAACGCTTCCAGGTGATAAATGGCTTTGCTGCCCAGTTGCAGGCGGTGTTCATAGAAGGCCGCCATCTGAGCAACTTCTCCTTTCAGTTGCCCATCACAGTTACTTAGAAGTTCTGTCAGGAGGCCCTA
Source organism: Lathamus discolor (assembly GCF_037157495.1). Classification (NCBI taxonomy): domain Eukaryota; kingdom Metazoa; phylum Chordata; class Aves; order Psittaciformes; family Psittacidae; genus Lathamus; species Lathamus discolor. The sequence continues at coordinate 104,365,163 of NC_088887.1, forward strand.
AAAGGGAAAAAAGAGGAGAGTACTTGAAAAATTGTGCATTTTTTTGTTAAGAAGATAACCCCATTTCTCTGAACATAGCTAAGTTATACCAAATAGTTCACTCATGAACCCAACATGAAAGACATTCAAGAATCATTACACCACCTGTTTAACAGAACTAGATTCATGGAACCATGTCTCTTCAAGACCTTTCTTTCAAGATGAATTCCTCATATCAAGATGAACACTTACTGTGTTCTTAGAAGCGAAAAATCATATATTGAAAGTACTTCTGCCTTAATAAAGAAAACAAATTAACCTTATCTCCAAATATTGTAATCTCTGCTCCATGCAGGCACATGGCCCTGGGGAGAATTTTTATCAAGATAGCAAGTGCATTAAAATCACTTCCTTCCTGTCTTGACGGTACCAAGCACAAAGAGAAACAACATTAATAAATAATAGAGGCTTATTTAAAATTTAAGTATATCTGTTTACATTTATGTACATATATGTATGTGCAGACACACACAAGATACTGTACAGCAATACTTCAGTCATTACAAAGCACAAACTCACATTATTTTAGATCCAAGACAGCAACAAAATCGTCGCAAATCTGTATCTATTAAAACGGTCAGGCTTAAGTGGGAAGTATCTCTAGACCATCTCAAATTTATGAAGAGGGAGCAGGTAGAGAACATCAAACTTTGGTGTGATGACAACACTCCTCAAACAGGGCAATGCACGATCCACTAAGCTATCTTAAGAAAGGAAGGCTAGAGAAACATCTATCTACTAAAACTGTGAGAAAGCAGAAATCAGGTAATGTGAAATTTGTTCTCTTATGTCTGATGACAAAGTCCACCTAGAGTCAGTTGCAAATATTAATCTTTGTTCTGCTCTATTTGTCTTCAGCATCCTTTCATCCTGCCTAAAATAACAATATGCACATCTATTTGCCTTTTGTCTCCCAAAATGACTTCCATCTTTAAAGAGGCCTGCTGGTCTAACATACTTTATAAACCTCTCCAGTAGGACACAGCAAATACTGAACTTACAACAAAACTTTTACTAAAGAAAACAAACCACATCACCATTAGCCCACAGAATGCCTGCTTCAGCAAAGAAACTGGCCTGAGAAGTCTTCGGGGGAACAAAGCACATCCTCCTTTGTTTTTATTCAGGCACGAAACTAACCACACAGTCTGGCATATCAACTGAGGATCATGGGAATTGAATGCTATGTTTTTTATGTGTTTGCAAGAACAAGGTCTTTAATTACTGCTTCAGCACAATAAACTGGACTATTTTGGCTACTTCTGAGGAAAGAAACACGAGAGAAAATAATCTTTTGGTCACTCATGTCTATTTGTTAAGGTCACGGATTTTCATCAATATTTGGATAATTTGTAATGTTTTGGTGTGGATTTTTTTTCATTTTTTATTAACTCAAATTGAGACTGTCATAGCCTTAATATTTGTAACACATAAACAGCAAGACAGCTGAATTACCTTCATTATAATCTCAGGAGGAATGCAGTGTGTCAGGAGTTCATAAAGCCGTCCACGGACCTCTAAAAGCCTGTTGGAAAGACACCACAAGATAACAGAAGTATGTCCCCAAAGCACACTAATAGTATTTTACTATTCCTGAAATATGATACAGGAAATAAAAAAAAATTAAAAAAAAATTTAAAAAAATAAAAAAAAAGAAGAAAGAAAAAAAAAAAGGAAAAGGAAAAGTCAACTGAAGAAAAGTGCCTTTTTCTGGCTTTGGGTATTATCTTTGTGTGTTATTTGAAACCCCAAAGACCTGCACAAGACAGTCGCCTTCAACGGCTACATATCGCTTTTTATTCAAAACAGTAAGATAAGTTACATACACTCTAGTTACAATAGTCTCAGTTAATTGAGAAGCTACAAGGCTATTAGAATTTGTCTCAGGCTTGTATTCCTTTAATTCCTCTTAATATCTAAATTATTATTCATGCTTAATATTAGTGAGAAGACACCACAAAACTGATTAGAGCCACAAGATTGGTTTACACCGTTTTTCCGTCTTCATTGATTACAAGAGGGGGTAAGATGATTAGATGGCAGAAAGTGACACAGTCATTAATTCTCAGCTTTTGGTATCAGGAGGTCAGAGGCAACAAGTATTTAAATTAAATACAAGAATTTAAGTGATATCTTATGTAATGTACGGAACAGCCTAAAAGGATCAGGCTCTGTATATGACAAGAAAATGGATAAAAGGGGCATCTGCTAAACTGTTTAAAAAACCAGTAATTTCTCATTGCCAGTTCTTTTACAAAGTTGCATGATGTAAAGATGGTGGAACAGAAGCCTTAAATAAAATAAAAAAAAAAACAAACCCCAACAAAACAACAACCACCCCCCAAAAAAATTATGATGATGGGCAGCACAACATGCAACTAAGCTTTTGCTCACTTTTGATTATAAAGCTTAAGAGAAAACCAATAATTGTTTCAGTTCCAACTCGGCCACCTCTGGTAATTTTAAAGCTCACTTCCTTTGGCTGTGAAGTACCAGCTCTAGTAGAAATGCCAGAAGATAACATATAATTGAAGTAAAGATGTCACATTTTTAAATATAAGAAATATAACTTTTTGGGGGGATCTGAGAGTACACCAAAATCATAGTTTATAGCTGCAACTAAGAGTATTCACCCACCTCTGTGGTGTCTGTTGACTAACAATAGCATTTGCAGTTTCTCTCAAATAAACTTCCCAGTCCATCTCAGGAATGTCCTGATCAGCAGTAAAAGGATACCTATGTAACAATAAGATTTTAAAAGAATTGAAATCAAAGCAAACTGCCCTCTATTCTAATAAGGCCTCAGAAGTAAGTTCATTTGTGCGTCTGAGAGTATGATTTACATTAATTTTTAGCAGTGACTTACTGCTGTACTCTGCAGGACTCGCACATAAGCAGTGCTTTCCGAAGATTCCTGCCAGATTTCTCTGCAAGCCTTTGAGCCAACTCCTGAGGAAGAGTCAGGCCTTCTTTCTTACACACAGTGGACAAGACATGGCAGATCTAGATGAAAAACAGAGTGCAACACTTAGCAAACAGTTTAGCACCTACTCATTCTCCTGTATGAAACATTTCTGGACCAGAGAAGGACCAGTCTTTTTTAAGATATGCTTGACAAGTCACCCACCACAAAGGAAAGCTAGGTCACTTATCTAGTAAGAAGTTTTAAATAAATTCTTTTTGCTTCACTGTCAACATACATCTTCAATGCTGGGAGCAGGCACTCGTACAGCCAGGCATCTGCTCTGAATAGGTCCTATGATTTTTGACATGGAGTTGCAGCACAGGATCAACCTGCAGGTCGCCATGTACTTCTCCATTGTTCTTCGCAAAGCATGCTGAGCATCTTTAGTGAGTTTGTCAACTTCAGTTAACAGCACCACTGAAAAAGGATTAACAATAGTTGGATTTTTTTTTTTTAACTCAAATCTTTCCAAGGAAATAAGGACTTTGACATACAAGCAATAATACCAAAATAAATGATACAAGCAGAAAAAGGCAGCATGGTTCCACGGGAAGGATAATAAAGATTAAGACAACCTGGGTGCTTTTTTGTCTGTATAATCTTCTGTTCATTCACACCCTATATTCATGTCCTGGAATGGCAAGTTCTTCAGAATAGGGCGTGCAGCACTTCAGTGCCAAGAAATAACACAGGTAGGTGTACAAGCAATTAGTACAGTAATCTTTTAAAGGATTAAGAAATGCAAAAGAATTAATGGCTTAAGGACATATCAAAACCCAGAAACTTCTTGAAGACTCCCCTCAATACATTTTATATTTAAAAGCCAATGTCTTAGCTTAACACAGGAGTAGCGGAAGCTGCCTTGTTATTGTAGCTGCAGCGCCTTTCCATGGTCTTTTAAAGAAAAAAAGAAAAACGTATTTCTAAAATGCTTCAGAACAATCAGAAAACATCAAATCTGAAGTGACTAACCTAACCAGCTACCTTCTGCAGGTTCCTCCATAGGCAATTCATAGACAGCTCATTTCATACTCTGAATGGTGCAGTGAGAACAGCCTGGGCCCATTTCTCTTTTGCTTATATATGCAGCACAAGGAGACTGGCCAGCTTACCAGATACTTTGAGGTGCATGGTATGACTGCAGCTGTAAAGACATATATATCAGTAACTGATAGCCTGTGTCAGAAGTAATGTGGCCAGCCTGACTAGGGCAATGATCATCCCCTGTACTCAGCACTGGTGAGGCTACACCTCAAATACCGTGTTCAGTTCTGGACCCCTGACTACAAGAGAGACATCAAGGTGCTGCAGTGAGTCAAGAAAAGGGCAACAAAGCTGGTGAAAGGTCTGGAGAACAATTCTTATAAGGAATGGCTGAGGGAACTGGGGTTGTTTAGCCTGGAGAAGAGAAGGAGGCTCACAGGGACCTTATCACTCTCTACAACTACCTGAAAGGAGGATAGAGAGAGGCTGGTCTTCTCTCCAACGTAACAAGTGATAGAACAAGAGGAAATGGCCTCAAGCTGCACCATGGGAGGTTTAGATTGGATATTAGGAAAACTCACTTCACCAAAAGGGTGATCAGGCATTGGAACAGGCTGCCCAGGGCAGTGGTGGAATCGCTGTCCCTGAAAGTGTTCAAATTTGTGTAGATGAGGACCTCAGTGACATGTTTCAGTGGTGGCCTTGGCAGTCCTGGGGTAATGGTTGGACTTGATAATCTTAAAGGTCTTTTCCAACCTAGTTGATTCTGATCCTACAATTCTATGACTCTATAACTAGTAGAGCCAATCAGCGTCTAATGGCTTAAGTGAAATACAGTATTTCCTGAGAATACTGAGAAAAACAACACAAGTATTAAATCCAAGATCATTTTAAAATAATTTCTGCTCTACTCTGTCAAGATTTCCTCTCTCCTTCAGTCTCTGGTTATATAGTCCCAATTTTGCTTTAAGTTTAGCCATGGGGAAGTAAAACAAGCCAACTGTAGCAACATGTTTTGGAAAACTCTATGAAAACCATAATTTTCTTACCCAGTGTTCTGTACATTGTGGATAAAAGTCTTCTGAAATTTGTCTAAGATGGTTCATTCCCCAAGACACTAATACCTAATTTAGACATCACCATTTGCCATAAGGTTATTCTGCTCAACTCAGTATTAAGCCTCAGTAGCTCATAACTCAACTATTACTGTAGATCATGAAGCTAAGTTACAGCACATTTCAGTGGCAGACTTAGAAAAAAAATCAGCAGGGATCCAAGCTCCCTCTGCCTAGTCACAGACATTTGACTAAACCCTGCCCTCCTAAGAAACCAACACAACAGACAACCTCATACTGAGTATTTAACCAGTCAAGATGCCCTTACGGTGCAAATAAAATGGTAGGTTTTTTAACTTGGGAAAACGTTCATGTATGCCCTCATGCATACACAGATACAGACAAAAAAGCTGAAACACCTGAAAAAAAAGTTTAAAAAATACCTTGACTGGTTTTAACTCTTTTTACCTTTAAAATCTCGTTGAGTGCTCGTCTCAAGCTGTTGTGATTGTGCTACTGTCTTCAAGAGTTCCTGAATCACTACACGGTCATTGTTTCCCGCATCACTGTAACAGGAGTTTGAATAAAACTTGTTTTAAGACAACAACTTTATATTGCATATAAAATATATCCTCCTGAACAAGCCCTTAAAGACTGAACAAGACTGCTGAAAGCATTCATTAGCTATCATGGTTAAAATTAAGCTCAACACACTTACTTTGTTCAAAGTTACTTTCCCAATAATAAAAGCAATCTAATCTTACGCAGGCACCCCTGGATTAGTAGCACTGTATTGGGAACTAGTGAAACCACTGTCAAATGTTTTATTAGCTCATTAAAATATAACTTATTTTTCTGGTATAAGAAATCTGAACATTTTTACTTACAGTTTGGTCAAAGACATGACATGCGAACACTTTTACCCATTACAGGAAGAAAAATTAAGTCTAACAATATAACAGGATGACCGATTCAAAGGACTGATGTAAATGCATAGGGTTTTTCCCCTGAAAAATAGATGTCAAGCTACGAACAATCTATGTGCCTATTACAAACTTGAATGACAGACGCACTGAAGTTACAAAGAGTTACTAGTAAAAGACTGATACTGAGATATTATTAAGCACAGATGTTTAGCTTTTTTCTGTCTTAGAAGGCACGAAAACATGCGGAAACACTAAATCACCTCCTGCCTCTTCTCCTCACTGTCCATTACAGTAGCGCTGCACAGCTTTCTCAGTCCCCAGGCTAGTAGCTCAGCTTGTTTGATTCGGATTTGACAAGCGGGAGGTGGGGTGGGGGGCGGGTCTGACTTGCAAGCTAGATTACTGAAAAAGTGAAGAAGAGGCAAAAAAAAAAACCCAACCAACCCTGACACTCTTTAGTATCCCCAGACAGAGGGGATGCCTTCACAGAGGTAGCAGTAGCTCTGCAATATCTCACTGGCAAGCAAATGAAAAAGCATTTGCCTGCCCTGTTCTAGTCACCACTCAACCAGACCATCCCCATTCCTGCCAAGAAGGCAGCAGAACAGACAGACGCGTTTTAGCTCAACAGTTCACAATCTGCTGAACAGGCTACACTGACTTTGACTGCAGAGATCCGTCATTCAGCAGGGGAGCAGACCTTTGATTACAACAACAAACAAAAAAAACCCCCACAAACAAACAAAACAAACAAAACCAAAACCAACACAACAACAACAACAAAAATGAAGCAAATTCTACTCATGAACAAGGCCAGGTTTTGGAAATGGAAAGTGATTAAAATAGTTTCCCAATATTTAAAGATAAATTATTCTCTGCAGTAACAGAGAATCCACAGTTATAACTTAATGGTGAAAGATTATATGTGACACTATGTGAACACATCAAACATTCCATGAAAGCAAGGAACAAAGGCAGTTATCACACAAGTGTTTAATTTTTATTGTTCCTTATTCTTTCACTACCCGCTTACCCAGGAGAATCCATTTTAAAGCACCTACCCAAGCTAGTCAAGTGACCAGCAGACAATGCTTTGGAATTCTGACAACATATTCCTTTGGAGGAAGAAGGACAGCTCTATCTAATAAAGTTCCATAATAAATTCAATGTCTGCAGAGACCTTCACAGAAGTTAATTTCCTTTCCCTGTTAGTCATTTATCATGTCCTGTGTTACTCAAGATGTAGAACACGGTTTCACAGTATTGTAACTCAATCAAACTTCACAGACCATAGCATAGCACATGTAGGAGTACAGTCTGGTCAGACATAAAGATGACAATTACCTGATCACTTAAAGACTATGAATCAATATATTAATTCTTAACCAAAACTCAGCACTACAGTTACATACAATAACCAATACAGCAGTTCTACACTTTCAGGACTTTTACATTTCAAGTAAAATACAATTACTTTATATTTCAAGCTGAAAGGAATTTAAGGAGAGTAACAGAAGTGTTAGTAGTATTAGGTTATCACAGTAGAAGACTGAATGGTCACACATTTTATATCACCAAATGATATACTCAAGCCAATAATTACCAATAAAAGTCTCAGGTGTAATTATTTGGGTCTGTATTAGGATACGAACAGATATTCGCACATCAGTACACTGAAATTAGCTGCAGAACAAGCTTTTAAGGGAGACATGGTACATGAGAATGGTTTCGAAAACAGAGCAACATGAGAAAATTTTAGCAATAAGCACATAGTGAAAGTTACTTCAGGAAACACATTATCTTACAACTGCAACCCAGACAACAAAGCCAACATAATCAAAGCCTCCCAGTGCACAATGACATTTACTCTCATGTGATTTAAAGCAACATTAAAGGGTTTCAGGCAAATACAAGTATTTACTTTGGGTCAGTGAACTATCACCAGCAATTTCACAATTGTCAAAGAAGATATACTGTACACCATTATAGCTTTTGTTGTTTAAATCAACATCTGACCTTGCGCATGACAGGACTCCCAGTATTTTGCGGTGCTGTTCTTTCTCGTGCTCTAAGTTCTTTATTTTCAGAGTTACTGTATAAACTTTGCTTGCTTTCAAATCACTTCATTTTTGTATTTGTGAGAGAACTAACAATATGGGGGTGTTGGTTCCAATAAAAGTTCTCAATTTCAACTTAAACGGTTAAGTCTATGAATGCAGAATAGTTTCTGTTACCCAGTCGTCAGTATCAGCATGCTTATGCGGCTCGTTAAGAGGAATGTCACTGTCTTCAGTATACAGCAATCCAAATTTTTGTTAGCTTACAGCAGTTCAATTAAAAATCCTCTCCCTGCTCCCATTTGCAACCTGAACCCATAATCATTACCTAATTTGCTCAGGCGATAAATCGGGCCATCAGACCCTTATATACCCAGGTTTAAACCACTTGCAATGTGACCAGCAGCTTATATTTGAAGTGGGACATTTTTACTGTACACTTACCTTGGGTTAACTTCAAGGTGATAATTACTTGCAATGGTACTAATTTCAATTTTCTTTTTAGAAGGTGCCTGTAGAAAATAAAAATATTAGATTTCAGAAAGAGTATTCTAAAATGTCTGATGCAAAAGTTTATCTTACAGTTTACAAGTGGCCAGGTCACAGCCAAACCAGAAGTCTCAGAGATGAAAGAACTGCTGAGACACTAGACTTGCAAATCTCCTACCCCAAACCCCACCTCCAAAGGAGAAAACTGACACATCATCCAACCTATAAAATAACAACAGTAATGATTATTATAGCAACATATAGTACGTATTACTGCAAACTCCAGTTACGGAGTTTTGTAACAGCAAATCTTACTATTGGAATCAGACATTCAAAATGGGCGATACTTTGTCCATCCAAAGAAAAGTTTCGAGGACAAAACCTCTGGACAAACCTGAAGAGGCTGTTTACTTTTCTTGGCAAAGGATTCCAAGTCTATATTTTCCTTAAATAAAACACTAGTATTTATATCGCCACTGAAACTGGGTCTGAACAACTAAATATATTCTATACTATTATCCCATCCAAATTTCTTATTTATTCTACTACTGAGAATTATAAGCAAGCAATAAATAATCTACTTATCAATAAAGCTTCATAATCCATTGCTGGTTAAGCCTTCCATAACAAGGATTTTGAACGGATAATATCACCTTTTAATAATAAACAATTAAATGCTTAAGACCAAAGCAGACAGAATTATTTTTTTGCTAATGCTGAAACTGTCACTATGGGAATGAGAAAACATCAAAATTTGCATAAATGCCAAAAGCACTGCTAGCAGTTTTTAAAAATAAGGGTTACTTCTACAGACAAATGAAATTCTACACATCTGAGAGCTATGCTATCATAATACATGCTGTTGTCCAAATTGACCTGTAAAGACCCCCCTTCAAAAACAAAAAAAAGAAAAAATAATGCTACACAAAGCAGCAAAACCCCCCACATCCTCCCACCCGTGAAGACTGTAGTGACAGGATGAGGGGTAATGGGTTAAAACTTAAACAGGGGAAGTTTAGATTGGATATAAGGAGGAAATTCTTTCCTGTTAGGGTGGTGAGACACTGGAATCAGTTGCCAAGGGAGGCTGTGAGTGCTCCATCCCTGGCGGTGTTCAAGACCAGGTTGGATGAAGCCTTGTGTGGGATGGTTTAGTGTGAGGTGTCCCTGCCTGTGGCAGGGGGGTTGGAACTAGATGATCTTGAGGTCCTTTCCAATCCTAACTATTCTATGATTTTATGATTCTAAGACCTATGAAAAAAGAACATTTGGCAAAAGTATTTGCTCATGTAGCCAAAGTAGTCTGATTAATTACATGAAGGAGCTTGAAGATACTGAGTGGAAAAGAAACAGCTATTTTTAAAACTCAAATAAAGCCCTCACAACTAAACACATCAGGGCATCAATATCCACATTACTTAACAGCAGGTGGGAGATTCTTTTTTACCGTTATACTCTGATGCTCAATCCTCAGTTTTTCCACTCCTGCACCATACAATTCCCTTAATAGGCACATTATTCTTGTCTTTTTTCCAGCTCCTGATGGTCCATACACCAAGAGATGAGGGAAGTCACCACACTGAACCTGAACACAAAGCAACATGAGTAGTAAGACATAACAGTATTTTTCTTATAAGAGAGCTTCCATTCTCGCCCAAGTTTACATGCAAATACTTTTCCACCCCAGTCACAACATAGCACCCAGAATCAGAACTGCTGAATTCTTTTCCTGCAGCAATATTTCCTAGAGAACATATTTTCTCAAGACCATATATAAGTCATTTGATGCCAAACAACTCCCCCCTAAAAAAATCCCAAATCACAAAACAACAAAATAAACCCAAAACACAACAAAAAAGCACTCCAGGCTTTCCAGCGTTTCTAGAGTGACAGCGGCAATAAACACGCAGTCAAAAAGATTAAAACAAAGTTTAAAGCAGATAAACACACATACGATATATAATTACTTTGATGTTCACTTGCAAGCCTTGAATATTAGCAAACAAGTGACAGGTAGCCTGCATTTAAACGAAGTTAGGAGTTTTCTTTTTGAAAAGCTAAAAAGTGTGAACTGGAGAACATCTAACCAAACCCCACAGTCAGAATTTACTATAACTAGATTTAACAGTGATAAAGAAACACTACGATAGTGCATCAGTCCAGTGGTCTAGTAAAGACAGCACATCTGGCAGGGGAAGTAGGCCTTTTAACATCTGAGCAATCACATAGCCCTAGTTTTTCTTCCCAGCTGCTCACCTTAAAGCTCCAGCTAACTTTAAGTCAACAAGCCAAGCCCTATTCCCAGGGACACTCAGCTAAACCCAGCAGGAAGCACAGGTACACATCACCCCCGGAAAACCCAAGCCACTGATCTCGTCGAGGCCTTTTCCTTAGCGTACAGGCCACGCTCCCGAGGGGGGCGCGATGCCCCCGAACCGCCTCCCCAGCGTCGCGGAAGCTCCTCCGGAGGCCAGGGGCCTGCACCGAGGCAAGGCGCCCAGCCCCGTCCCGGCACACCCGCAGGGGCCGCTTTACAGGCGGCGGGACAGAGACCCTCGGGGGGCCCTGGCCGGCGGCGGGCTCGCCTCCGGCTGTGGGCTCACCAGGTTGCGGAGCTGCGCCGCCTGCTCGCGGTGATAGTCCAGCCTGCCCAGGGACGCGGGACGGTGCTTGTCCACCCACAGGCTCATGGCGGTTCAAAAGCGCGCGCGCCGCGCCGCGCAACCGGCGCTCAGCGGCGGGCAGAGCGGGCGGTACGGCGGCCGCCGGCGGACAAGCGGTACCGCCGCAGCGCGGGGAGCGGAAGCGAGCGGCTGCCCCGCCCCCGTCGCTCCCCGCGTGAGGCCGGCCAGTGGCGCTTCCCGCCGGGCTGGCGCTCCGGCGGCTGTTCGCTCCTCGCCGGCGCTGTGTGTTTCCCTCCCTCCCTGCACATGGCCGAGGGCTCTCCCGGCCGCTGTGTGCGAGGCTGCAGAGCTCATGCTCCCGGAGGCAGCCGCTGCCGCCGGGGGGCTGGACGGTTGGCAGCCGCAGGGTCTTCAGTCCTCATGCGTGCACAGCTGCACCTGTAAAACCCAGCCGTGGCACCGGGGGGGCACCACATGGGGACTGGCAAGGCCAGGCCTAGCAGTGCTAGTGCCAGCACTTGGAACCACTGCCGGCAGCGGGTCTCTGGCTCACTGCGGCAAACTCATGGCTTTTACTAACGATAGGCACGTACTTTATGCAAGCAATGGTCATGGTGCGTGAGCAGTGCCGCCCGACCTCCCGCTGCAGAGCCAGCAGATCAGAGGTGGGATATGAGGTGGGCATGTTAGATCAGAGAGGTGGGATCTGAAGTGAGCTCCATAGGGATGACCCAAAGCCTTAACAGCAGTCCGCAGGCAGGAAAGGAAAGAAGCAGCAAGGGGCTGACAGAGAAGAGCTGTTCAGGCACACATGGCCTGCCAGTCCTGCCTGCACGCAGGTTCATCAGTGTGTGCTTGGCTTCTTGACCTTTACAGATGGCCAGCAAAAGAGGATGGTTCCCTGTGTCAGGGGAACGTATGGTCCTTAGGTTCTTCATCTTGGTGTTATCCTGGACCTGCAGCCTCATTATAAATCAACGGGTTGCCTATAATTTATGTATCATGCTGTGAATTTGCAAGCTTCATTTGTGTGTGTGGCTTTATGTATATACAGAATATGAATGTACAGGATTGCATAAAGAAAAAATACAATTAGCTGAAAAGTTGGTGTGGCTATTCGTATCCTGTCAGCTCTGTGTTCTCATTTATTCACACAGTCACAAAGCCAAAATGCAGGTAATAGCTTCATTAACCTAGACATTCAAGTTACCAGTAAAGATCACATACACCTAGTAGGGGCAGAGAGAGCATTTTAGGTAAGTACCATGTTACCTGTTTATCTGAAACAGTTACGTTACTTACTCTCACAGACATTCACGAATCAGTTTTATTTGCAGATTGCTGTGAATTAGCCAATTTACCTTGTACTGCTTTGTCAGCGCTGTCCTTGCACTTGACTGAGTCTGTGGAAGCAGCAGCAGCAGTGTTACCTTGGGGTCTTTTGTGATACTTGGCACCACACGGTGACCTGTTCCCCTGCTATTTTCTGCGTTTACATTTTGTCGAGCTGCAGTGTTTCTCACGTGTGGCTGTTCTCCATTCATTTCATTGGTATTCTCTTTGCTTAGCTATATTTATGACTAAACTTTTTAAGCTTTTTCAGATCCTTTGCTTATTTGTGTGACTGCAGTAATTTCTGAATGATGTGCACCAATGTCATGCTTAACTTAATTGTAACTTCTGTGATATCTCCTTATAACCTATATTCAGTTTTTCTAGCCCCCAGAGATACTGTTTTTACTAATGCATGCCAGCTTCCAGCAAGTGCTCTGCCAGATATTTTGGGCTTTTAAAGGACCATTGAAAACAAATCTTTTTTGGATGAAGTCAGACTTAAGCAGGTAGGACTCAGTCCAGTAGGCTTTTAGACACTTTCAGCTCCCAAATATATCAAGGAGGAGTGAAGGCATACAGCATCTCTGAAAGGGCCCTAAGCTCTCTTTATTATTAGGTCATTAAATTTCCATAGGATTTTTTGTTATGCTGAAGAGAAGATGTTGGGAATTGTGCCGTAACTCAGCAATGCATTTAAGCATGGGCTGATGCGTAAGCGTTATTACTTACCATGAAAAGTAATTAAGCAGATGGCCAAATCTCAGCATTTTAAAACCTGGGCCTGCATGGAGCATTAGAGTTGTGATACTTTATATGGGATTAAAATGCTCTAGAATGTTTCGATTTTCTACACATTATTTTTTTAAATTCACTGTAAATCTAAACAAAAAGAAGTAAATATCTGAAATAGAGTGGTCTGGCCAAGTGTATTACAAATAAATTAATGTGAATAATACAGGAGACTGGCAATTTCAGCTGCTGTAACAGTTCTCTCAAATAGAAGGACTGTTAAAATACATCTTCACTCATTTTGTTCAGTCCAGCAGAAAGGTCAAAAGGTAAAATTACTTCTCTGCATGAATAAACTAGACAATGTATCTGAAAATAGAGATTTTAACTACAAATGGCATTTTAGCCTCTTACTACCAGCAGCCATGTTATTGGAAAGTGACACAATGTCAGGCACTATAAAAGAATTTCCATCTTGAACCCTAATTGAAATAAAAACTAGAAGACATGTGTCCAGTGTTTTTTTTTGTGTGTATATATATATATGTGTGTATATATATGTTGTGGGTTTTTTTTTTAACTGGTTTTAAACTGATTATCAAAACAGTGTTAGAACGAATTACCGTTATTGTGCTGACCTCCTAAATATCCTTACAGCATGATTGTTGCTAGCGATCCAAGTAGCCATTAACAAGTCCGAGTACCATTTTGCTGTACAATGACTTGTGTTTTTCAGACAGAAGACTGTTTGGCATCCTTTGATCCTTCAGGCTGCTTATCTGAGAGAGACAGATTTTTCTTTTCCATTTCAAATATCTTAGTAGATTATTTCTACTCTGTTGGTTGTCACTCGAGGTTATATCACCCTGTCCCCATCCAGAGCACCTATATTGCTGCAAGTAAATTGTAGCACATCAAGAAAGACCATATCACTAATTACAATGGGAAAAAAAAGACCATAATAAGGTGACAGCTGTTCTATCAGTAACACGTCGATGTCATGCAGATTGAATGTGACAATGGAAAGAACAACATTAATAGTGACAGCAGAATAAAAAATTAAAATAAATGTATCTCATATAGATTGGCAGCACTGAAGAAGCTGCTTGTTTACAAGAGATGGAAAACCAAGAAATCATTGTACTACAGAGTAATGGTTTATCTTTCAAGCCTTTGTTTAGTCTGGAAAATTAGAATAATAAAAACATCATATAAGTTTTCCATGCAAGAATGAGGCAAACTAAAACCTATAAGAAGATCTGTTTTCACAGCCACTGAAAGCATGTTCTGGAAAAGGCTACAGAGGTAACATGTAATTGGAGGATACATCCTGTCCATCAGTCATTACTGCAAAAGCTTTTGTACACTTGTCCACCTAAAAAGATAAGCAAAGCCCTTTGCTAAAGAAGAGGAAAGGTGAAAAGAAATAGCTGTATTAAAAAAAAAAAAAAGGCAAAAGTATCACCTTGTCGTGCATTCAGGACACTTGGCAGTATTATAAAATGTTCTGATTTAATCGGTACTTCTTCATGTTCCAACTCCTGCTGCTAAGGGCTAGACCCTGCTCAGCTTCCCTGGTCTCTAGTGTGACTGAAGATTGAGAAGATGAGATATGTCTTGCTGTTCTTTGGCCTGTGTGGCCTCAATTGTGCACAGCTGTGCAAACTAAAGACCCTTTTTCTCCTAACATTAAGAGTTGTTCAGCCACACATTTAAGCAAGATTTACAACAGCACAGTTAATCATCATAGAAAAACATGAGGAGACAGTTGAAATTTTTTAAATATCCTGAACATAAATTCAAGAACTGTCGTGGTTTAAAACCGACAGCATCCATCTGGGGACATAGGGAGTTACAGATCCATTCCTCAAATGAACCACAGCTATGCTGAATACATGCCCATTTTCTACTGAAGGCTATGATAAAAACCATAGGCTATTTTCATTTGTAATTTAGGTCTTTCTCCCTGAGATTTACAAGGTCACTGACTAACAGATACAGCCATGTTCTTCAGTTTCTGTGAGCCTGTAGTTTGCAATAACAGAAGAACGGGAACAAAGGAAGCTCTTGGACATCTAGGATTGAATTGTAGACTTGAATTTAAAGGTATCCAAAACTGGCATAGTAAGTTAAGAAACATTAAACATTCTTTTCTGGATGTATTCCAAATAAGGCACACAAGTTCCTTACGGAAAGTAATCATGAAGCTTTTTAAAGAATGACATACTGTTTAGGCTGAGGCAGTTGGGGCTGTTCAGCCTGGAGAAGAGAAGGCTGCATGGAGACCTCATAGCAGCCTTCCAGTACCTGAAGGGGGCCTATAGGGTTGCTGGGGAGGGTCTCTTCGTCAGGGACTGTAGTGACAGGACAAGGGGTAACGGGTTAAAACTTAAACAGGGGAAGTTTAGATTGGATATAAGGAGGAAATTCTTTTCCTGTTAGGGTGGTGAGGCACTGGAATGGGTTGCGCAGGGAGGTTGTGAGTGCTCCATCCCTGGTAGTGTTCAAGGCCAGGTTGGATGAAGCCTTGTGTGGGATGGTTTAGTGTGAGGTGTCCCTGCCTGTGGCAGGGGGGTTGGAACTAGATGATCTTGAGGTCCCTTCCAACCCTAACTATTCTATGATTCTATGATTCTATACTTATATGTATGAATAGATATTGGTGCTTGACCTATAATTAGGAATTAATTTTGTGAAGATGTTGGCATGACATTTTCTGGGAAAGGATAGATGTGGCTGACAAAAGACTATGGATTATTTTGAAATGTGGGGTCTTTGTTTCCTTTTTTTCTAAACTAGAAATTTTTATTCACTTGAGCTACTTTTCCAATGAAAAATTTATGGAAAGTGGTGCTTTTTTGCAGAAAGTCAGGTGAACGTACAAGAAAGAAGTTACATCAGAAAAATCCTGCTTAGGTCTGCTTACAATATTCTAACTAATGCGGCTGAGAGAATAGGTGTTTTCTAGATTTCTGGTAACTTTTTGTTTGATTGAGTTTTTTTAACTTTTCCTCCAGATGATACATAGTACAGGTTCTTTGAATTCATAGACTATTAATAACTGAAATTCAGACACCTCTGAACACATCTTGGTGGATTTCCAAAGACTGCAATAAATGTGCAACATAAAAGTCAGATTTCCATTGTGTTCTTACGAAAAACGTTTCTAGAACCTGATGTTACCATGGGTAATGCTGTGCCACTGGCAGAAGACATTGTTTGTCTCTCATCATGGTTTTTATACATTTACAGAAACTCAAAGGTTCTATAGCACAAACTATGTTTTATGAACACACTAATATTTCTGAGTTTGACTACCGCAGTTTCATCTCTTATAAAAATCATCAAATTATGTTTGCAAGATCTCTTTTATTTAGGCTGCAGCAGTCTTGCTCATGTCTCTTAATTTGTCTTTTCCCTTGTAATTACATTTTGTTGAATCAATGGACATACTGAAGCTTTTGAATTTCATAGTTTCCTCCTGAGACTCTTCATTTTCAGAAGAGCTTTCATTTGAAGTTCAGTTTCAGTTTCGGTATAGTTTGCTAATCTTTCAAATTTTGATGGTTCAGTCATTCAGTAAATGCCTTGGGTGTTTACTCACTTTTACCAGCTAATCTGAGGCCAGCCCTGTTCATATGTAAGTAGGTAGAATCTGCTTACTGAGATGGGAGCAGTTCTCTGTTATCTGTATGAAAAGTAATATAGAGTGTCTGACCAACCACAGTTTATATTCACACATTTTACTTTTCAGTTAAAAGCACAGTGTAAATGTGTTTCTGAGATAAACATACCTGTAACAACAAAACATGCCGTATCATGCTACACTTCCTGGTTTTATACATTAAAATGTCCAATACACAATGACAAAAGAAATCTGGAATAGAAATCTAGTTTGGAAAATGTTTACCACAGATTCATCTGCCTTTAGTAACGGTAGACTTGGACTTGGACTTGTTACACAGCTGTGGACTTGAAAAATGACCACAGGCCAATACCTACTATGAAAAGCTATTAGTACTGATACGTTTTCATCCAGTTGTATTAGTGCTGATATGAATTGGAATAAGCGACAGTCCCAGAGCAACTTGTGCTGAAAAGATTTACCAGCTGAGATTAGATGACTGGCTTCCTATTCTCCGGTATGACAACTCTATAGTGACAGAACTGCTGATTTTTTTATTGTCAGACAAAAAGGTAAACTGTGTCATAAGGTTTTCTGATAATTCCTCTGGTTCTTATCTTTCTTAAGCAATGTCATTTTGAAATTTGTGGGTTTGGTTGAAGTAGGCATTCAGTCAGAATGCAGCATTAAATATTAAACACACCTGGAGGTACAGACTGCTATTGAATTTAAGGAAAATAAGACCATAATAGATTAAGCAAATATTTTGCTTTAGTTTTCTTCATCTCTTTTGTCCTTCCACTTCTTCAGGTATCTGTCTGAATTTACATTTCCCTACAGTGAAGAGAATTCATCTTCAGCTGTGTGAAGGGCCTCTTTTTAAATTTCAGTGCAAGTAGCACTAGATTCGTATGAATAATTCTCTGTATCCATGGCAAAGCTGTTCTCTTGTTACATTTTGCCTTAGGTATCTATCATTTGGAAGAATCGGCTTAAACCATCAGGGTATGCAAGCCTTGAAGAACCAGAAAGTTCATCCTTCAGATATGCAGTTATTAAAATTTATGGATTATTTTCTAGCTGCACATATGTGGTAGCACGGTTTTGTGACAGAGAAACAAGGTACACTTTATAACTTAAAATTATCTAAGCTGTGGCTTAGGTGCCACGGTTGTGGCTATACTTCTTTCTCCCTCCCACAGCCCAACGTTCTGCCCTTTACACTTTCCTGTCACTACGCTTATCTAATTCCATGAAAAGTTGGTGTACTGAGCCAAATAGGCAATAAAAGTAATATTTTTTTTAACCAGTCTAGATCCCTGGCATTTCTCCTATAGAGTCAGCTGGGTGTAGGCAAGACCTTGCTTTTCCCAGGTTCAGTCAGTTTAAAATCTTGTGGAGCCACATTGTCAGAATGGTACATTAGGGCTATTCTTGCTACCCTGTCCTAAACTTCATTTCATCTTTATATAGAGACCTAAGACCACTTTTGATAGTTTTGTAAGTGGCCTCTATTTTATAGCTTCAGATCTGGTTGATGAGGGACCTCCCTGTTTCTTAACAGCTCTTCATTAAGGCAATTCTTTACAGGGATCCTGGGGCTATGAGTAGCATTCAAAGTACATGTGTACAGACTGTCACTTTTGCTGCCTCCTACAAAGCTTTCCTTTCTGGGACCTGTTCTTTTTCTGCTACATTCTCTGCACTTAGGCATCTTTCCTTTTGGCAATTTGCAGTATCTTTGTGTGATAGCTAATTAGAAGTCTGTATCAGAGGTCAGAACTGAGTTGAATTCTTTGTACCTAAAAGATAAGCTAAGAAGCTTGATAGGAATGAGAGAAAGAGCAAGATCAGTGTATCTTACCTTTTTGGATGCCAGCACATTGTTTTGGACCTGGCCAGTGGGTTCAACTTGAGCGCTCTAGACATACTGCATTGCAGATCATGTCTAGAAGGCTACATAAATTTGTACGGTTCTACTTATGCAAGTGTCCTGTACTTGTTAATCACAACAAGCACACGTACTAGTAAATAAAGCCAGAGTGACCATTCTTTGTTAATGAGACCAGCTGTCTCCAAATGCTATGGAAGAAGACACCAACAGGTGTCTCCATGGGGCCTACTGAGAATAGCCCCTGACTTTTGCTACTCCCCAGGGAACACCCAGGCTTCCCTCTAAGTGAATATTCATTGGCCCAAGCCAAAATCATGCCAAGGACCATGTGAACAGTTTAATGATATGGGTCTAGGCCTGTGTGGTTTATCTGTACAGATGTAAACTAAGGCTGTTCATGTGCTGCTGACTCAAACTAGGCTTAGGGACCATTCTCTGGGCCTGAAGCTGAATGATACAGACTTCTGTGTGTCTAGCCTTTATTATTTATATAGTATTATTTAGTTTATATTATTGTTTTAATGCATTTTTTTCTGTTTCTAGTGTCTGATATGTGAGGGCAGAGTTGCATCCCACCAGAGTGAAGTTTTCATAGCACAACAGTGAACATATGTATGCTGGGGAGGGACTCTTCTTCAGGGACTGCAGTGACAGGACAAGGGGTAATGGGTTAAAACTTAGGGGAAGTTTAAATTGGATATAAGGAGGAAATTCTTTCCTGTTAGGGTGGTGAGACACTGGAATGGGTTGCCCAGGGAGGTTGTGAGTGCTCAATCCCTGGCAGTGTTCAAGGCCAGGTTGGATGAAGCCTTGTGTGGGATGGTTTAGTGTGAGGTGTCCCTGCCTATGGCAGGGGGGTTGGAACTAGATGATCTTGAGGTCCTTTCCAACCCTAACTATTCTATGATTCTATGATTCTGTGATTCTATGACATATCCTGGGGTAAGACATAAGTGCATATGGCATGTATTGGAGGATGGAGGGCTTGCTAGGGTAGGGCTGCAGGACCGGGTAAGGTGGAGAAAGCAAGATGTGGTGCAGTCTTTTCCATGCTGCCTGTTAGGAGCAGTCCCTAGTGCATGCCGTTGTCAAGAGCATGCATTGGCCTTGGCTCAGAAAGCATTACTTAGAATGGGCCAAAATTGTGCCAAGGAACATGCTTAGTCTTGGGTAGCATGGATGATCAGTGGTGCTGACACACATTGTTTGGCCTTTCTCACTTACTGATATAAAGAAGCATGAGTATTGTATGATTTTGTGGTCCTAGCTCCAGTACTCACTCCCCAGTCATGCTGACTGCCTTCTGCAAAAACCTTCAGCACAGGAGACTGATTGCTTATGCTGCTTGTGGGAACTAAGGGGCATAAATTCAAAGTAGCACTTGACAGGTTCAAAACAAGGAGAAAAATGTGGTTCTTCACTCAGGGCATAGTTATGCTGTAGAAGTCCTTGCCACAGGGTACTGTGGAGGCTGAAAGTTCATGAGTTCAGGGAGGAGGCTGCATAAACACACAGAAGAAAAATCTCCAGTGTTTACTAACTTTGTGGAAGCTACATCTGGCTCAGAGAGCCCCTAGAATGCAATTATTGGAGGCTGGGAGCATGTCCAGGGAAATTATCATTCTGTATTTTTCCTGCTTTTCTACTTTTCCTGTGCATCTTCTTTGGCTGCTGTGAGAAACAGGATACTGAGCTAGAGTTATCTGGTCCAGCTGCTGTGCTCTCCATATTTGTCTTCAGTCTCATCTCCATCACTGTGCATGAACTTGGATGTACATGTCTGCCTGCAGCTTGGACTGTTCATTTTTTCCCATTGCTTTATGTGGGGATTTAGTTCAGACAGGATCAAGTCGTATATATTTATAAAGGGCCTACAGACGCAGGCTCTTTTGTCATCATAAGCTTCCTGCTTAGCTTAGTAAGCTTGTTATTAGCGTCTATATATCCTCTCTCATTTTTCCACTGAGCCAGAGCAGACTGTTCCTTCTAGGAAGCAGAAATTTGGCTTTTAAGACCATTAGTGCCTCTGCTGGTAAATTGTCCCCAGAAAAAGCTACTGTGATTCTTTAACATTGCAATAAACCCTTCCTTTCTCTCGTACCTTTTCCTGTCAGCACCTTGTTTATCTTTCCCAGAAACTCTGACTTTCTGCTGCTTTGTTGGTACCTGGTGGAAGAAATCTCATGTCTATTTGCATTCTGCAGCAGTGTGCAGTGTCTGAGCAGCAGCATAGTGTCTGCACTTAGTATGTCAGATACGTCATGACTTTTCAGTTTCAGTTCTGTTAGCACTTTTTACCTGCAGGTCCTTCAATCGGCTCATATTCTAGAAAATAGAGCAGTAATTTACTATGACATGACTTCCCCTATTAAAAATGAGTACATCTGTTCACTCAGCTATGGCTTCTTCAGCACCCTCCAGCAGCAACATAATTAGAGCTCTGATTGCAACCTGCTAATGATTCCTTCCCCAAATATCTCCCAATCTAATTTGAAATGCGACATAACAAATGGAGCTAATAAACAGCAAGGAGAGAACATGATAAGGGTAAATGACTTACAGCAATATCGCATATGAAAATTTATTTAAGCATTGATACGATTGTAAACTCACAAGCTTCTATAGTCATTGAAGGAGAAGAGTGTTAGAACAAGGTATCTAAAAGATCAAGGAAAGGTTTTCTTGGATGTTTAAGACTGTGGAAGAAGACAAAGACAAAAGATGTGGAGGCACATGCAGAACCCTATCACTGGGCCTGTCTTGCATATTGTACCTTATCTAAACTTGTTAATACTAAGGATACAAACAGAAAATTTGCTTCTATTTCTAATAGATACTTTTTCTATTTCTAGTAGACATCTTTTTCTATTTCTAGTAGACATTTTAAGTAGACAGTCTTAATTTGGTTCTAGGAGTTATACTATTCTTTCAGAAAACTTGTTTTTATCAAACTTGAGATTATCAAAAAAATTCCAAGACCTTCCCCTGATTTCAGAAGGCAGTTGATCAGCTTTATCTATTGCTACTTGGATACCTATGAAGCCCATACTATTATCAGTAGTCAAAGAGCCTCTGAGGAAGGTCAGATATGTAAGTTTAAAAGATGATTCTACTAAAAATTTTGTACTATTTAAAGCTTTAATTATTAAATCATTATAGAAATGGATATTTTTATCATGGTGAAGAAAATAGTAATTTTGCTGTTGATTTCTGTAGGTTCAGGATTTTGTCTATAATGTATAAAGAAACTTTGATTTAGTAGATTTAAAATTTTATTAATGTCACATTTTATATTCAGTAGCATAGTGGAATACTCATTCTTGGGCATTTAGATGTTCCGCTAAATGTTACAGAAGCACCCAAAGGTAAAGTGGCGTTGCTTTACTCTCCCGTTTTTTAACTTCTGTTTATCATTGAACACCATATGGTGCATGTCCTTGACATCATTCATCATTCATCAACATTCATCAGTATAATGCTTTCTGTTCCCCTGTTGTACATGCTGGTGTCAGTCATCCTGTGATTCAGAATAAAGGTGTTCTCCAAAGTCTGTTTGTTTCCAAATATCAAATACTGTGGATGAATTATTTATGTAAACTTAATTATTTCCTATTAAATTCATGGCTATTTAAATCTTATGCATCAAAGAGTAAGCAGATTGCCAGTAAAGATCAAAAAGAATGTCTTTCTTCACATGCAGTATTGATAGGTGGATGGTTAAGAACAGGGCTTTTTCTTTGTCCTGCAATATCAGATATTGACCAGAGTATGAAACAGGGTTTGATCTGTTGATCTATTGTCTTTCTAATCTAGTATCCTATCTTTCTTAAACCTTGGAATTATTTTGTAAGTAACTAAGAAATACACAGGCATGACAGAATAAATTATTCTGCAATTCATCATCTCTGCATTAGGATTGCCAAGAAGGAGGCCAGATGCAATTAGCAAAAATTACACTTTGTCAGCATTGTAAAAATTACTTACAAACTTATATAGAAATATCTTGAGTGTAATGAGCAGAAGATGAGAGTTAAGGAAATAATAAGGGTTACTTTTCCTATTCAGAAGTAATTGAGATCAGCTCTTGGGCTTTTTATTGTTCTTTTCTAAAGTGTGTTCAATTTAAGTGATGCTTTATTCTTGATCTAGCTGAATGTCATCTTTGATTTTTATGTCATATCAGAAAATCCTGGGGTTTAAAATCTTGAATTAACGATGTATACCCTTAGAAACCTTTTTGCTGTAGATACTCAATATCAGAGAAGTCATATCACTTCTCAGTGAAATATTAACCTGAGGAACCTTTCGATACTGTTCTCTAAAACTTCTTGAAAATCACATAGAAGAGAGAGTGCCTGAGAAAAATTTCTTGAAAAAATCAAAAATTTAGCTTCATTTTTTCAACTTTTGTGGTTATGTAGCATGCTGTGGCTTTCTTCAGATCCTGCTTAGAATCAGTATTATTAATTTGCATTCTGTAATAGTTTATTTGGACTATGATTTTTTTGATACATTTGATAAACTATGTGCAGCTTCACTAGAAAAGGGATTCTTTGTTTTGATAAAAACAAGCATGAAGGTGTAATTTAATGCAAATCTATGTAAATTCAAAGGTTTGTTGTTACAAGCATTCTATGTGTCATTGTAAAGTACAGTAAAATTCCAACTGACTTTGCAGGGAAAAGGAGATGGCTTTGAAAAATTGGGCTCAGACAAGATAGCAAAATCAACATACAGAGATACAGGTGGGAGATTTTTTCCTCCCTTTCTTCCACCAGTTTCCATCCCAGTTCTTTTTCCCTATATCCCAGCATATAATATTGTATTTAATACTTTCTGCTGCTTTCTCTCTGAGGTGGTAGTGTTGTGTTAGCCCCTTGTTGCTTCCCCAGCCTGGCTAGGTTCCATAATTACCAACCTGGGCAACTTGTGAATCCATAAATCCCAAGGCCCTTTGCCTGAAGCTTGGGGACCACACCAATTTCAGTGTCTGGGAAAACCTGGTGCAGCAAGAAAACAAGATGAATTTAGGCCAAATGAAATTTCAGTTTCTAATGTAATTTTGAAAAACTGCTGATATGTACAGTCTCAGGACAAATTAAAACCTCAGCAGGAGTAATACCGTGCTGCGTGAAAAGATTGCAATTGATGCCTCTATTTTTTACTGTAATTGTCTGAGAGCCCCAGGGGAATACCCATCAGACTCTGAAGGAAAGTGTGTTTGTAAGCCCTGTGCCATAAACTGGTGTTTTGAACAGCACAGGGAGTGAAAAAGAAAAATGACACTGCATGAGACCCTCAATGAGATAAACAAATTAGCTCCTTCTGCTATAGTTGCTGCTACTCATATACTCACAGGTTTGGTTTTGTTTAAAAATAATCTAAAATGCCTTTTTTATTTTTAGAAATTAACTGTTGTTTGTAAAAAAATTCAGGAGGTGGATGTTTTAAAACACAGGAATAATATGCAGCATGAGCAGCTTCCTACTGCGGCTTTCAAATTCCTACTGTGGAATTATTCAAATTATAATAAAAACTCAAGTATTAGTACATAGGACAGAATAGCAGATGTCATTGCACTGGCCTGAATCATGAGGTCATATCCTCATAGGTGAAGTGATGCAAATCCGTCTGCAGCTGTGTGTTCCTCTAGTCTCTGCCATTCATTTTGCAAGCCTTGCCTTGCCTCCCCAAGCCAAGCTGAGTAGACCCTCCTTATAATTGTTGAAGGCAGCAAGATGTGAGCTCTTTATGTTGCTTTCCTATATTGCTCTGCTGTCCTCTGTCTGGACTAAGGTATCAGACTAGTAAAATTCAGGGAGGGGTTTGTGATGTGGATTATTGCCAACAACCAGGGGAAGGAGTATATCCAGTTCTTTTTAAAACCACTACAGGGTTGCTGAATTTCAGTAATTTTAAGCTTGCTTGTTCCTGGGTCCTAACCACCCTGAAAAAAATGCAAATAATCTGCTTTGCTATGGTTCTGCTTCTGAGATTAGAATAATCTCATTACAATATGAGTGTAATGATAGTATTGGTGAATAGTGACTGCATTTTAAAGGTTCCAGTGGCACATTGTATTTCCTAGAGCAGCCAGTCCTTCCTAAGTGGGAAAGGTAGGAGTCATACAACAGCCCTCAGAATGCAGAAAGCGAAATAAACTGTATTGCCTACTTATTCCATGTGTCTGGTGAGCTGTCAGGGTCAGATTATTTCCTTATTTAAATCTCAGTGACTACAAATGCTATGTGTAGTGCTTATTAAAAATATAATTGGTACCCTTATGTATAATACATGCTCTGCTGATGGTCCTAGAAAAGAGCTTTCTTCAGGAATGGTTTTTATTTTTCTTCATCACATGGAATCAAATTATATATTTTTGTCAGCTTCTACAGGAGATCTTTGACCTTCTGCTTCATCATTTTAGAGACTTCTGGTTAATAGTAAACAGGATGCCTGCATCTCTCACCCAGGCTCCTTACTTGATTTTTTCCCCTTCAAAACCATCTCATCAATCATACTATTAAAAGAACATTATACAAATAAATGTAAGGAACTGTAATGTAAACTCCCTGCAGTTTGCAGCAAAATCTGGGTTACCTCAGGAATTTGTACAACAGTTTTATTTAAAAAAAAAACAAACCAACAAACAAAAAACCCCAAACAAAACCCCAAACACTGCTCATTGAAAAAATTCCCAAACATTAAGTAGAATAGACTTTCCTATTTTTATATCATTGTAGAAGTATGGCTAGTTTCTAGACCCTGTCAAGGAAATATGATTGTAGCACATAAGTCATCAATAGATGAAGCAGAATCACATCGTCCTTATCTACTGCTATTCTTTAACTATCATTAATACATTTAACTCTTGTATGTGCCTTCAATACAAAAAGCAGCTACAATAGCAAAGTCACCGAGAATCTCTGATGCTTCAGGATATTTCATTTATTGTTTAAAATATATAATCTAGAACCATTATTACAAGTGTATTGCTTGAAATCTATTGAAAAGCACTGGTTGGGGGGGGGGAGGATGTTCAGTATTTTTTAACTCTGTCATGGTGACTGCCAGCTATTCAGGTAGATTTGTCTATGTGCTTGGTCACAGAAACAAAATTGAGCCGCATCTTTTGTACACATCTCATTTAGCTCCTTGTTTTTGTTAGCAATTTGTCAAGTGCTAGAAAGCCAGAAATTTAAAACATGTAGTTACAATTCCTGAAAGCATGTGATGTTTTAAGTTCTCTTTCTTACTTTGGAAATGAGACCTAAGGGATCAGAGCCATATGGATATATCTGAGAATTTTCTTCCAGCTCACTCTTTTTTTAGTTTTGTCACAGAGAAATAACAACCCAGTTCCCTTAAGAGCTGAGTGTGTTTGTTTAGCCAATAATAGTCAAACTCTGAAATACAAAAAGTCATCCTTGTAAATGGTGGCATTTTCACATTCTCCTTATTTCTTGTGGCTTTTCAGGTCAAATGATTAAATCAAATATTAAAAATGGTTTTGTTCCTCCTGTGATAGATTACATGCAAACTGTCGGTGAGATGGCATGGCTAAAATAGCATATATGTGAAGAGGGCAGCTATATTTATGTCACAAGATGATATCGCTGTTTGGGTGTCTGCCACATTCTACAGCACAGACACTTTCTCCACTGCAAGGCTTAGTAATTTGTTTCAATGATGGATCACATATTTGTACCTTATCAAGTTCAGAAAGCCAGAGGCATGAGATAACGCTGGAACAGTTGTATAACAACAGGGTCTACCCACAGTTCTCACGTAGTCCTGCCCAGCTTGATGCTGCTAACCAGGACATTCACTGTTAGGATCTTGAGCTGAAAAGCAAAAAGCGGTCTATGGACCTTGAGTAGAGCTGTTGAGGGCAACTGAAAGTATTGGCTGATTTTGCCTTGGCTTGTTAGTAGCTTTATTCCTTCCTGAAAATGCAAGAAAAGACAAAGTGGTACAACATTCTAAAGGAAATATTCAGTGAGTAACATTCTAAGCCTGAAATCTCTAAGCTTGTGTTTTCAACTGCTTAATGATTATTTTTGTCAAAGACATTTTGAGGGTTGGTCCAGACTATTTTTCTAGCTTTTCGCTTGGCAAGGAAAAGTAATTTTTTGTTTGTGACTCAATTCAGGTTTCTGTTTAGGTCAGCGAGTGGAAAAAGCAGTGATCTGCATACTTCTGTGAACTAATGTTAGGAAAAGAAAAAGGTACAACAGAAGCCTGTTTGGGTCATGGAGCTGGACTAGGAGTGTATCTAGCATTGCCTGTCAGGGTGTAACTTGTGATGCTCTGGGGTCTTGTGCGGATTCATTTAACTGTGAGTCAGGGTGCCAGGGTCTGTGGGTGGAGCACAGCAGGTGTTATTCCTGCAGGGATGTAGGACTTGCATGGACATTTAACCTGGATCTGGGAGCTGAAAACCATTCCCGGATCCGGTAATACAAACACTGAATAGCTGCACTGGATCTAATGATGGTTTAAAAGCTGCTATCTGGAAAAATATTGGAAAAATTGGCTGCCCTGATGACATTATTTCCTCTATAACGCGAGCCAAATTTTGAGAATTAGGATTCAAACCCCTCATGTTGATGAATTTCTTTATACTATTTATTACATTTTTTTCTTATTTCTCCAGATCTATATCTCCCTATACTTCTCTGTACTCTCCAAGGGGCTGTGTTTCTTTGCCCCCCAGCTCTGGGCTCTCCGAATACTTCTCTGTACTCTCCAAGGGGCTGTGTTTCTTTGCCCCAGAGCTCTGGGCTCAGCCCTGTAAGAGGGGAGCAGCCCACGAGGTGGCAGAGCTTGCCTTGGAGAGCAGCAGTTGGTGACAAACCCCTTTATTTGCTAGCAAAGCTCCCTCCCCCGCTGTCTTCGGCTTACTCATTAATTGCAAATGTAGTTTCCTTTTTACAAATAAATCATAATTTCCTTAGATTAATAACGGAAAAGTATTCAGCCAACTGCAGATATGTAAAAAGGGCGGTTTACATTGCCTTTGATTCAAAGGCTCTTCTATCAACAAAATAGGGATTTTTGTCTTTGTTTCCGTCAACAGTTTCAAACCAGTCGAACAAGTTGTAGTTTGCTTAGCCTCATTGTAACTTAACTCAATTTGAGTGTTTGAAAACTTGAAAATGGCAAAACCAACTGAAAAATTTTGTTCAGCCCTTCAGCTTCTGGAATAGTATTGGGATGCTTCAGAAAATATTCTCTAACAAGAAATGTTTGTCACTGTTTAGAACTGATTAAATCTTCATCTGCTCATCACAGAAAAGTGATGTGAGCCTGCTCAATGTAACTTGACCAGTAAAAAAGTTCCAGAGTGTGACTCCATTTAGTTTCGTCCCTTTTCTCTTTTCAACTTCCAGGCATTAAGGGAGAGCAGTTATAATTAATATAAGTCTAATTTAGAGTCAGCAATGTTATTGTATGAGTTAGTAAGAGTGTAATATTCATACTAAATGTGCCAATCCCTATAAGAAAGCTGAACAGGAGTTATTTAAAGAGATTAAATGATGCAGAATAAAGCTTCCAAAAGCTGTAATTGAAAGTGACAGAAACATTAGCTTTGAAACAAGTAACATTTAATCACACAGATTATACAGGAACATAATTTTTATATGTTGTTTTCTTCAATAGAATTTAATTTTAATCTGTTGAGACAGCTCATCATTTTCAGCTGCCTACTGCCAGAAGCCTGTCAGAATATGTAAATGTACAGCTACTGTGAGGAGTGGGACCTGTTCTATCCAACACTGGCCTCAAATTACATGTCTAAAACTCCAGTTGCTCCTGCCTGCACCTGCAGGTTGCAGGTGTAAGTATTTGTCCCACTTCTTCCTTTTTATATACCATTTGAATGGTAGAAGTTCTGAGTCTGGACAAGCAGTGTGGCCCTGGTGAAAGCGTAGTGTTTGTGCAGTCATAAGTAGAAGGTTATTAAGGGGCAAAGGCACGAAGGTAAAAAGCATGAAAAAATCTTTTAAAAAGACCCCATTTTATTTCATTTTCTTGCATGTATACAGGAAACCCAAATGGGCTACAGTTATTTTTATTTATTTTTTTAAATCACAGAAAACTGAAGGCAGAAAAGAATTCATAAGTGAATTGATTAGTCAGGATGCAGAGAGAGTAAATCTCAGTATAGTAATAGGATAATAATAGCTCATCTGGTGTTGCAGAACATATACATTTACTAATGTCCCTGCCTTGACTGATATGAAACAGAGCTCTGTATTTGCAGGACGTGTGCTCAGGAGCAAATGTGACCTTCAGGAGGGCTGATATGAAATGCTTTTGCCTCCTGGGGACTCAGGAGGGCAACAGACAGGAGAAACTCACGTTGCCAGTAACCTGCTGTTTATTGCAGCCAAGAAGTACATGTGAAAGCATGTAAAAAACTCCAAGCATTCTGGATGGTTACAATCAAATATTTTGAGTTTGTTTGCTCTGTTATGAAACTTGTTTGAAACTGAAGCCAGCTGTCTGAAAAAGGGTTTGAACTGCAAGGTTATAGGGAGGTTTCTTTTCTTTTTCTCTGCCAGTGGCTTTCTCTGCTAATATGGAAGTTTAAATAGGTTTCACCTGTGTTTCACTCTAGAGTCCTCACAAAGTCTGAGTTATTTGGAGATGCCTTTTGTTTTAGGGAAGGTCATATAAACAGGTCAGCATGGCCAGATTTTCAGAAAACAAGTACTTTGTACATAGAGTTCATTTTGGCTTATAGTGAGAATATTAAAACAGAAGCAGTTCCAGTATCAAATGCAATCTGGGGCAGATCCTGACTTCTTGAATTTGGAAGAGGCCAGGGTGTCATTGGCAAGTCCCAAGCCATTTTTGTCTTGTGATTAGCTTATAGCTGACCAAAGAACTATGCGAACCTGTTCAAAACCCTAACAAAGTTGATGCCAGCCCCTTGTCTTTGACAGGGTGCACCTGAGCATGGGATCAGGAGATAGGAGCCCTAGTTATGGGCTCACTGTGCCTGGAAAGCTTTCGCACTTCAACTCCTCTCATGGATGAAATCACCCTAACGGGTAAGCTAAGGGATGACAGGGAAAAGACACTTCCACCCTCACTGTTACAGCCAGGCATTGGCAGTGTAAGACCCAGAGGCCAAACACAATAGAGTGCAGGTGGTTGGGGAAGATCTTGAGATATTGCTTCCTTCACTGCTCATACATTTCCTGTTGACATCCCTTCAGATAAGAAAATCAACCCGAGGTGCAAGCCTGGGACCGCAGCAATCTCGCCTCTGCCCCACCGATCGGGCTGCGTTTTGGTCTTCTCCCACAGCACAGATTTGGCACTGCTGGCGATGCACCAGTGGGGCAAAGTTTTAGTAAAGAAACCAAAAGTTCAGAATAAGCAATTTTCTGTATCCAGAGTAGATTATATTATCTTCAGGGCAGGGACTGTCTTACCATGTTTGTTTGCAAATGTTTGATCCATCCACCCTTTGTCAGTAAGAAGTGATAACAGCAAAGAAGGAAACAGACTTCAGAAAAGGCTGCCTGACTAAAAAGAGCAGCCAGAGAGATTAAACCTGCAGACATAGCTTTAATGGTGATACTGTCACTAACAAGAGATGCAAGCTCTCACCAAAGAAGAGTTATTATAATACTCTGTTTATTACAGTGTCAGTACAGGACATGTAGTCATCCTAGTAGAGAGTAACACTTCCTATATTGTACTTAGAATGAGTAATGAATATCGTGTGTGTAATGAATGTATCAGAGCTTTTCAAAGCTGTATCTGGGCAGGCAAGGGGGTTGGCTGCTTCATTCAGCAGGAGACTTCAGCCACTTCCTGCTACTTTGGTGGCAGAGAGCTCCTAGGAGGTTTTCTTTGATTTCAGTTGTATGATTCTTGGCTGGCTGCATAGGGATGCTACTTGCTTAAGGACAAAGCCACTGATGGACAAAAAGCCCAGGATGACTTGTGGGTTCTTAGAGGTGCCACAGAGGTCCCAGTACAATCTTGATTGTCTCCAAGTCAAAATTATGTAGGGGTTTTGAAAAGCTACTGTTGCCCGTTGTACCTCACATTTTTCTTGAGGATGGTTGTTCACATCTACATCTACATCTACATCTACAGCTTCTGAACAACTAACTAGACAGTGGGAGCTTTTATAAAATATAGGGTGTATTTCTATAAAAATCTATCTGAGGTGGTAAAAGACGAGCTGAGGAGAAAAGCTTTATACTCCACTATATCAGTTTTATAGTGGGGCAACTGACCATAAATTCAGTGGATTTTCACCAGCATTAAACTAGAAAAATACAATGGAAAAAAAGGTTAGTCTCAATTCAAAGAGCAATTAAGATCAAGGGTTAGTTTGCTTATTTTGATAATAAAGTAAATACTGTGGGAACATGGAACACTCTTAAATGATTAGGTTAGAAAAATCAGCAAGGCTACTCATACAGAAATATCGATGATAAACTCAGTAACTTTTTCAAAGGCTAAGAGAGTGAAAATTTCTACTATCAGTACTTCATGTTAACAAACGCTGTGGTATGGAATCTGCTATAAATGTTATACGTACAATAAGGGAAGAACAGATGCTTGGTTGTGAAAGGACTCTGTTTTTGTGAAGTGTCATACCTCTAATGCCTCATAGCTGGCTTTTTGTTTTTAATCTTTCTTGTTTCCTGTTTTAAAATACTGACAAACTTTCCTTTCCACATAAACATTTAAGCTTCCATAGCAAAAAACACCCTAGACAAAAAAATAAGCCTTTCCTTTTTCTTTTTTTTTCTGTAAAATCACTTTGTAAACTCTTTCAAAAGCTGGCAATCTAGCAGTTACCCCAGATGTCTTGTTATATCTGCGTAATTAAATTGTACTCTCTGAGCTGTCTTTTTCGTAAGTAAGTTTACAGGAAATGCATCTTCATCCTTGTCTAGCACAATATAAAAATGTTCTGCTGGGAATACAGTTGTATTTATTGATCCTTCAGAATCTGTAATTCCTTTCAAAAGAAATTTAGCTAGCTCTTTTGAGCTTCCACAAACTGATGAAAGCAGAAAACAACAATAATTTGAAAACATACTTCTAGGGAGTTTTATGACTGTAAGATTTGGTACAGGACCTGTAGTAGAAATGTGTTAACCTTGCTACTCACATATTCTTTACAATATTCATTTACAAATGGCTCTCCTACATCCTTTACTTTAGTAAAAAAGAGCCTGATTACAAGATCTCAGAAACTATATGCTGTGTTTAAAGGAATGTATGTCCTAATTGCCAATGTGAAGGATAAAGATCTTCCTCATGAAATATGTGCAATCCCATATTAAAAAGCCAGAGCAACAGAGAATGTAATCACCAAGATTGATTTCTTGAGTGGGTGAGAAAACTATTCCCAACAATCTGCTGGGACATGGTGCTTCTAGCCTCTTCATGTCTCTACGTGTGGACTGTTAGTGGAAACTTCCTGGCTGACCCTGAGTGTCAGATCGTCACCTAGAGCAAGGTTTGTCCACTCTTGGCCACTGCTTTACAGGACCTTAGAGCTGTACTTGGCTTTTTGCTTCCCAGCAGATGCCCCTCACCCAAGCACAATCTCCAGGTAGGTAGGTCGATTTTCTAGCAAGCCCATGCTATCAAGAGTGTCCCTGCTGCTATACCAGCCAGCTGACCCAGGGTCAAGGCTTTTTCCACAGCGCAGGTCCCAAAGCACCTTCAGTGCCTGGCATAGCAGTGAAAGGGGCAGTGTTGCCCACAGGCCACCCACAAGTCATCACCACTCTTCTCTAGTTAAGGCAACCAGCGCATTGTCTGGCCATTGTGACACACCACCCACCCTTTGCAAGGCTGGTACCTTGCAAAAACCAGCCTCACAGGATGGGAATTCCTCATATCGCCTCAGCTGGGCTGAGTTTACTCAAAGGTTTCAGGGTTTGTTTTCCAAAGAGCTTGACACGTAGCTCACGTTGGGTGTGGAAGCCAAATTAAAGCTTCCCATACTCTGGACTAGTATCCTTGCCAACTGAGTGTGGCAAGAAGGAAGAAGAAAGCAGCCTCCCTCTCCTGATGAATGATTTTGCATGGAAACATTACTGAGAACCAAGGGTAGCAGATTTCCAGGACGACATCCAACCAACTGGGCTAGAGATGCATCCTGACACTCACCCTCGTGTTTCCATGTCTATTTAGATATGTCATACAAAACCAACCACGTCCCACAAGAAAGACTAAAGCAGTTCCCACATAAGGATAATCTAGAGGCTTGTAATTAAATTAGACTGCTGACAAATTAAGAACTTTGATATAATCCTCTTGGACAACTCATTTATTTAAGTTTGTGCTGGGATTTCCCAACAGAGTTTTCTTCCATCTGGAGTACATCATGGTTTCCTATGGTTATGCACCAATCCTCCCTGTTGGAGATGCTCCACTTTTGCATTAAGTGCCTAAATATCAAAATAAATGGAAATCAAGAGCACCAGTTTTTTTTTTTTTACCAAACACATAATGGCTTCTTACCCAAATAAAAACATGTTTCTGCGGCACTGACCTCCTGAGTCATCTGGCTGAATGCCCTTAGTTTGTGCAGCTGTGTCCATCACAGAATGACTCTTAACCATGCAAAGAAGTTCAGTGTCTGCTTTGCATTAAAAAACTACATCCGTAGAAGATATTAAACTGCTGTAAGTTCAGTGTATTGTTCTTCCTTAATGCAGAGATTCAGCAATTGTTCCAGTTTTGCTAGTGAAATCAGGAGGTCAACATTTGTATCAGTATTGACTTGTTTTTATCCATCTATACATTTTTCAATATACATATTCATGTGTTGCTCATATTTAAAGATACGTTTCTCTACTATTACTGAGAATGTGACATGGATTACAGCCTGATTTACAACATGATGCCCACTTACTGCTTTTTTCTGTTGCCACAAACCATTTTAAATGATTATGAGATTATTCAGAATATCACAGCTTTTCAAATTTGATTTCCCCCTATACCACTGCAGTAGATTTGTTCCATTCTTCCATTGTTTTTCACATGATAACTCAAAGACTTGGAATGAATGATTTAAATATGAGTCATGTGCATTATGAACTACTCAGTGTATTAAGAACACAGATGTTTACTGCCATAAATTGTTGACATCATTTTGGGATGAACTTTATTATAACCTTGAAATGAGCAAGCTGATGGAGTGTATGAATTGGTGTAGAGTTTTTTACTGTAGCTCTGGAATATCCTTCTCTAAGAAAAGCTGCAGAAGTATTTTAAAAGCAAAAGTTTAAGCTCAAAATTATCTGAAGAATAAACCAGAAAATGTTTTCCATCTGTGATAAGAACTAAATCGGGTTCGTCTGTTTGGTGTATTTACCAGAAGATAAATATGGTCTGAATAGGCTATTGTTAGCAACAAGCTTTGCTTCAAGTCAATGAATAGTTGAGTTGTTATATCATGTACTTTCAGTTCATGAATTGTACATCTGTTCAAGCCTTATCAGACTGAGAGAGTCTGTATAGATACTGCTAGCACTTCTTAGCTCGCATTTTCACTTTTTAAAAAAGAAATTAAATGTAGCATCAGTTGCTAAAGGAGAGAAATCAACATGAGAGGGTAATTAGGGATATATACCAGTCTAGTTTGTCTCAAAACTGTGAATGGCAATAAATACTGCAAGAAAAACTCCCCAAACTCAACTCACTCTGTTTTCTTTAACATAGTAATTATCGAAGCTAACACTAATGGCAAAGCAAAGCAGATTTCAGGAGATTATCAACACCTTTGATCTCTTGATCCACGTATGCAAAATCCTTTGATGCTGGGTGGAAATCCAGCACAAATTAAAGACAGCCTACTTTTCTAAACAACAGAGGCTGATCTAGAAAAGGTCAGGCAAAGAAAATGGATACATACATAAGCCAGCACCATATAAAAAAAAAAAAGTCACATCTTTCTTTAACTGGCTAAATGAACTTTCCTGAGGCTATTTTCTGTTTTGTAATGCTTTAATGAAATATAATGCACAAAAAACTGTGGGTGTAGCATTTTACTTCCTGACTTTGACATTTCTGGTAGGTTATTACTAAATATTTGTGTTAGTGGCCTTAAGAGCTCTAGAAACTGCCACTGGGAGGGAGATACTCACAGAGTTACAATTATTTTGTAGTAGTATTTGAAGTACTGGTGGAAGCTGCAACTTTTAACTATAACTTTAATTTTGACCTCTGTCCCTGCACTTAAAGCCATTTTTCAGGAGGAGACGGCAGTGCCTAGGCACCACTGAGTGGATCATCCGGAACTGTGGGCTTTGGGAGAGTGTGGAGGAGGCTGCTGCTGGACATCTGCCACTGCAGTGGTTTTGAGTTCCTGTATGCAGGCCTGTAGTGGGGAAATAGGCCAAAACAGTGAGAAAAAGTGTGAGGAGGGAACAGCACCATTAAAGTAGATACCTAAAGAAATAAGAACCTTCATTTTACCATGTCTCTCTTCTTGCCTTCTAAAGATGAACATTTTCTGCAGGTTATGTTTTGAGGCATAGCCCTTCTCCTGTGTCTTTGTGCAAAGAAAACATTTGGCCAACTGACATGAGCATGTTTATTCACAGCATTAAAAACTTGTTTAAATTCTCTGTTATGGTTATGCTATTTTTAATCCCATTTCTGCGTTGTGCTCTTCTAGTAGCTGCTATGTTAATTCTGAAAGGGAAAAAAGCTTCAGCCCTAAGGTGGTCAGATGACAGATGCAAACTGCCTTTTTTTTCCCCTATTAGCCTCTGATATCACATACTATGGATCTGCAGGGTGACAAGTCTGCTTGGTCCTTCCCAGCCATAGTGCCAAGATACATACAAAGGTGTGCGACAAGGTTTGTTTTCACTGTAGCCCAGGTTGCTGTATTGCCTGGTGCAATGGCAATCTATAATGACAATGTTTCTCATTTACAGAGAATATTGCCATTCTGTCTCGTGTGTAAAAACATCCTAGCAATGATTTGACACCCATAATGCTGTTTTCAGTATAGGAGCGGGAACCCTTGGTAAGACAGCTATGAGCTAGGATGCTTTTTTAAGGTCTTTCATTCTTAAAAGGCGTGTCCTTCAAAAGTTGTTCTCTTTTAAGAAAATAAGAACTCATAGTTTCAGATTATTCCTTTGATTACAAAACTTCATGCATATTGATGATTTATAAGGCCTCCAAAACTCTCTCAGTGAATGAATGGCAGTACAAACAGTCTCTTCTTTACTTAGCATTGCTGGGAAAGTGGCTGCCAGACCCTGGATTTACAATTATGTGTATTAGGATGAAAAGTCATAAAGGCCCAGATGCACAGGGACCCAAGCCTCATGACATCCAACCTGACTTCCCAGTGGCTGGTTCAGAGGCAGTAATTTGCAGTCCTGATTTACTCACCTAGCTATCCTATAGAGCTGAGGGAAGGCTCCTTTTTACAAGTCACATGGAAAAGGTGAAGGGTAAGGGGTACAAGTTCCTCCTAGGAAGATCCTGGGTACAGGCTAGGCATGCTGTAAACATCCCTGATCTACAAAGGATTTTAGGTATCTGAACAATTAGTTTGAGAATGCCTAAGCACACGGTGAAACAAAATATCTGCTGAGACACTCATCCAAGATAAGAAGGCCTCTGGGAATATGCATTAGAAGTACTTTAGGTGCCTAAATAACTTCACTGATGACAGCTTAGGTGTCTTTCAGGTATGCATGCCACAGGCAGAATTTTTGTGACTCACTCACCTGAATGCAGGTATCTAAACTGTGCTTGAGGTATGCCATAGGTACCTAAAGGCTTTTGGAATCTTTTCCTAAATTATTTTAATTTATAAAAATATCGTTTCCAAAACATGGCAAGGATTCAAATGGTTTCTCATTTTGCTATGTAAATTAGTAGGTGATGTTTTAAAAAATTCATATTGCTTCATGTTCCTAACATAATTACCTGAATAGGATTTAAATTCATCCAGCACTTCCAAAGCTTGCACTGATTTGAGCTGTATGTCGAACAACATGAAAATTTTAAGCCAGTATCTCAGAATGTCTTTCAGTTTGTTTGCCAACCTGTTTCTTTTGCAGACAAGATTCTGAGACCAGATCTCTGTTATCTCAGAATATCATCTCAGATAGCACCTAGGCACTGGTTTGTGTTTTATTTATGACCTTTATGCCTTATTTGCCAGGCAAGCACCCTCAGCTCCTACGAACTCTTTTTTTCAATTCCCCCCAGCAATGGGAATTTAGCTGTAACATGAAAGGCAGCTCTGAGTGAATGTTCTCATTTAGAAAACTTGGAAAGTAGCTTTCTTTTTTCTTTTAAGTGAAGTTTTTTCATTAAGACCTGGAACTTTAACTTGGGGCTGGCAGTTTAATGGTCCTACTAAAGACAGAGCAAAACACAAAGGCTGATCAGCTATGCAGAGCAAGACTGACTATCCAGTCTTTTACTAGAAAACCCAGAAAAGTAAATCCATTGCCCTAGCCTAAGGTTTTACCTGGTTTACAGCAGTCCAATTTAATAAATCCTGTATGCTGTTTTTTCTGTATGGGCATTTAGTTGGTGGCTGTAGCTACAGCCAGGTGATTTATTACTACTTACACCACATCCTTTTGGATGGATGTATAACATTACTTGTACTGGAAGTTGTTCTGCTTCCAGACAGGCACACCAGGAAATATTAGTTGTGCTATATCTTTCACCAGCTCAAATATGAGTGGTACATTATTCCTCATTTTTCTCACTGGTCTTTCATATAGCTAAGGCAGTAAGCAATTAAAAGGGAGCACATCCGGGTTTGCATGATGCTGGCTGTCCCAGGGACATAGGACTCTCAGGGCTGGGCAGGAATTAGCTCACTCTGCCACTCCCCGCCTTCATTTGGCATGCTGTGATTCAGGTATCACAAGGTGGTGCTCGTGTACTTACGGCACATTACTCGGTAGCCAACACTTGAGGTGCCTGAGCCTCTCCTGAACCTTGTGCTCCATGTGACAAGTTGAACTAAACAGCACTGTTGGTGGCTGCACACGTGCTATACCAGAAGAGATGCCTGGTGAGAACAGCATCTCCAGGGATAGCTATCCCGTGCCGCCCTATGTCAGAAAAGATTAAACACTGAATGTTCACAGGATTGGTATGTGTTGCGATACTGGGCAATCTCTCTGGGTCCCTTATCAAAAGGCATTTTCTTGAGCAGATGTCATAAAATCTGGCCTAAATGCTTCCTTCATGTTTGTAATTCTCCCGTGAGAAGCAGACCCTGAAGATCTGTTCTCTAGGCTAAGGACCTTGATATCTTTTTCCATCCTCTTTTAAAGCTGAGCTCGCCGCTCCTCTCCAAAATGAAGTATTTTGGTGTTGTTTCATTCCAGTGAACATTTAAAACTGAGTATTCATCTTTTTTACCCAAGCTGTACTCTGTGTTTTACTTTCAGCATTTCCCGCTTATCAACTGTCTTTTTCTCCAACGCTGCTTGGCTGTAAGAAGGATACGTTAAAAAAATTGTGATATCTTAAAGGTCCTTTGTTATTGTACATACAGATCTATTAATACCAAGACTCTGCAAATCATACAAAGATGATACCTCAGAGAGCAAGAGAGGGATTGTAGATAGAAAGCATCTCTGGGACTATGTTTAAAGATGATAAACCATCTACTTTTCCTATAGATCTAGCAAGTGGCTCTTATTAGAATGAGAATGCAGGATGCTATTTCAGGAGATGGGAGAATGCAGAAGTCCTGTAGCTAATAAGGGCAACAGGATTACCGAATAGGCTACTGTGATTGCTGCTCATCGTGTACCTGAGTAAGAACTGAGCATCTCTTGCTCCACATTTCTCTGCACATGCCCTCTTTCCACATCCATTTTGCTACAAGTAATAGTCTGTGTCTGATACATGCTACTCTGCACATAAGATGACACATTACTAAGAGCTCTGACTTGTACTGTAATAAGGTCAGTGGTCTGCAGTTTTAAGCTACATACTGGAAAACTGTTGCTTGTTGCTTCTGGTTCTCTGAAAATTTTCTCTCCATGTTTAGTGATCATATTAGTGTTCTACACTTTCTAACAAATTCTGCATGCCCAACTCTTAGCTATTTCTTGAGTATTTCAGTATCAGTTCACTGAAGTAAAGCACATGTTGGAATGATGCTGTTGTTACCATTGCATATGCCAGTGATTCATATGCATGCAAACAAAAATAGTACTAACTTGCACAAGTTTGGAACAAGGACTTGTATGGTACAAAATGACTGCAGAAGCCATTGCTGACAACACTGCTCCAAAGAAATACAGAGAAAGTTTGAGCTTGTGTGGCATTCTGGCAAACAGAAGGAAATACATAAAGAACAAAGCATCTTTTCTTTCTCACTCAATAGAATTGCTTAACACCAGTGTGACAGCATTCACTGCCATCTCTTGAAATGCCTTCTCTAGCTGAAGGAAAAAAACCGCTTGTATTTTCTGTGATCGTACTGTGTGAGGACGCTGGGAAGGGATTTGCACAGTATGTTCCCTGCTTGCTAGGAAAGATGATGTTAATGATGATGCCGTTCCTATTTTACCATCTACTGGGTTCCATAAATGCCACTATACTGACAAAAGCAGCCAGCAGTAATAATATTGAAAATACAATTGAAACAAAATTTAAGTATATATTGGTTCTTCAATATGATTGCAAAGTTCAAATAATGTATCATGAATTTGAATGCATCCGGGCACATATTTTGAATTCCAGGTTAAGGTTATAATTCGTTAAAAAAAGACAACAGCATTCAAGCATGTACATGTGTACATGTACTACACCCAAAGGACTTTGACTCTTCCTGAACCCGTAGTTTCAAGGAGATTCACCTCAGGATCCCTCATTAGCTTCTCTATGTAATTTCCTCCTTTCATCTTCCTGAATACCAGTCCTTCAAATTCACCAAGGACCCCTACAATCAAGCTTTTCTGTCCTCTTTCCATACCACAGATCAGACCTTGAAGCACCTTCATGAAACACCTGAATTTCTGTATTATGTTCTCACCACTAATGTTCAGATTCCTGCACGGGTGTCACTGAGGATGTGATCTGAAGATAATGACATTGCACAGTTACAAAAGTATAAAAAAGGCTTTGTAAATGCTCTTAGAGTCCCTCTTCTACAGTATTGTATGCGCTGAAAGCTAAAGGGGAATAGATATCTTCTGGTTAAATTTTGAGGGTTTCAATTTTCATCCCAGTTTTGTTGGTTTTGTTGGCAGTTTGACACAAGCATTGAATTTTAGAGGTTTTTAAACCGTTCATATTATTTTTTTAAACTTTTACTTTCTGGTCATTCATAAGATAATGAAAAGCTGGATGGTGGATGAAAAGCTGGACGTGAGTCTGCAGTGTGCGTTTGCAGCCCAAAAGCCAACCACATCCTTGGGCTGCATTAAAAGAAGCATGACCAGCAGGTCGAGGGAGGTGATTCCGCCCCTCTACCCCACTCTGGTGAGACCCCACTTGGAGCACTGTGTACCGTTCTGGAGTCCTAAGTACAGGAAAAAATATGGACCTGTTGGAGAGGGTCCAGAGGAGGGCAACAAAAATGATCAGAAGGATTGAACACCTCTGCTATGAGGAAAGGCTGAAAA
This sequence comes from Lathamus discolor, assembly GCF_037157495.1. Taxonomy (NCBI): domain Eukaryota; kingdom Metazoa; phylum Chordata; class Aves; order Psittaciformes; family Psittacidae; genus Lathamus; species Lathamus discolor. Next base: position 104,405,514 of record NC_088887.1, read on the forward strand.
AGCTAGGGTTGTTCAGCCTGGAGGAGAGAAGGCTCCAGGGAGACTTCATTGCAGCCTTTCAGTACCTAAAGGGGGCTTATGGGAAAGATGGGGAGAGACTTTTTAGTAGAGCCTGTCGCAGTAGGACGAGGGGTAATGGTTTTTGACTAAAAGATGGCAGATTTAGATTGCATATAAGGAAGAAATATTTTACAGTGAGAGTAGTGAAATGCTCAGATTGGTTGCCAGAGAGGTTGTAGGTGCCCCATCCCTGTTAAAATTCAAGGTCAGGTTGCACAGGGCTCCTAGCAACCTGACCTCGTTGAAGATGTCCCTGCTTACTGCAGTGGGGTTGGAATAGATGAATTTCAAAAGTGTCTTCCAACCCAAACCATTTTATGATTCTATGATAAAATGGCTTAGGTTTGCAGCTTTTACAGAGATAATAACTCTCCACAATTCTAGTTGAAGTCTGCAGTTAGCACTACAGATTCAATACTGAAAAATGGCTCTGAAATGACTAGCACAAAACTTCACAATATGCTAATTGGAGGTGAAGTGAAGAGCAGTTAACATGTTTATATTGCCTCTCCTGCCTGAACTGCCTTTTTTAGAAAGACTGGACATGCCACTAAGGTACAGGATCTCTAGTCTTAAGCGCCAGTCATCATGTCCAGTTATCAATCTCTCTTTTTGGACAAGGGGAATGTGGTGGATTTGCTATAGCTTGACTTTAGTGAGCCTTTTGACACCCATGACATTCTCACTCAGAAACTGAGGACATATGTACGGGCTGCAACCACTGGACTCATCAGGAGTAATCAGTGGCGACTTGATGCTCAGCAGCAGTCTGGCAAATACAGAGTACCTTAAGGGCTGGCATGGGGCCTATTTTATTCAACATGTGCCTAACTACCTCAGTGATAACACCTGAGTGCACCCTTAGCAGATCTGCAAATGAGGGGGAATGGCTGATGCTGACTGGTGTGCTTCAGTGCAAGGTGATCATGAGAAACTTGAGGACAACGTCAACAGAAATACTATGAACTCTGTACATCCTCTTCAGCAAGAAGAAGGGGAAAGCTCTGCATGGGCAGCAGAACAACACCTGCACCAGTATGAACTGGAAGCAACTGGCTGAGTTGCAGACTGGCCCCAGTGAAAAGAACCTAAGAATCCAGGTGTCAGGTTGAATATGAGCCAACAATGAGCTTTCATCTCAGATGAGGCACTTCTTCCTCAACTCCATTGTAAAGACCATGGCCAGCATAGCAAGGGGTGTTATTATCCCCTCTGCTTGGCACTGGCTCATCTGGAATAGTGTTGAGTTTTGGGCCTAAAGCACATTACCTGAAGAAGATGCTGAGGTGTCTGGGACTAAGAGGAGGCCAGGAGTTGATCAAACAGCAGCCTACGACTATTTCAAGAGTTATTAAAAAGACTACAGAATCAAGTATTTCTTGGAAGTGGGAGATGCAGGACTGGCAACGGCCACTGAGTGTGTCTTAAGAGATTCAGGCTATGGTTTGAGAGACTAATGAGAGTGGTGGTGGAATCTCCACCCTTGGAATGGTTCTGAAAACTCAACTAGGAAAAGCATGGCTGACCTGACCAAGTGCTGAACCTCAAGAGGTCCCTTTCAAACTAACACTTCTGAGTCTATGAGAGATCCATAAGAATGCTCCTCTGGCAAGAAAATGAAGATTTTATTTCCTCCAGTAGTCATGGAGGGTGTTGGGGAAGTTTATTCCGTGTATATTGCAAGCACACACAAGCCTGAATTGTGCCATTGCAAAAATATGTCCACTTGCCAAAAAGAGAATAGCATGCCACATTCTTGTGCCATATCCAAAAAGCTGTATGGTCTTGGCAAGCATAATACATGAACCTAGGGCTGGCACACTCCTAAGGCATCACTTTTCCTCTTGCTTGGATCAAAGGCAGAGGTAGTTCAGCTCTGCCCAGAGCATGGCATAGACACATGTTGCTCACAATATGCACACTGGTGATGAGTCTTATCTGGCACATCCAGTGTTTTTAAAATACTCATAGAACAAGGAGATTTTAACTTTACAGACAGATTTCAGAATTCCAAGTTTTGTTTGACAGGATGAGAAGTCCATCTCTAAGAATAAAGGTATGTGGCTGTGGCCTTGCTCTTGGGGGAGCACATGAACACCAACCTGGGGCTCAGTGGTTAATTTCCAGACTGCAACTCAACTCTTGCTTTGTACGTGGGACTTGAAGGAAGCTGAGCACCAAGCTTCGAAGTCTGTCCCCACGAAGGTCTGGGTTGACAGGAAGTTGTAAGGGTCAGAGCTGCTCTGTTGTGAGGAAACTGGTATGTGGAGACATGACAGGGAACAGTGAATCCTTGGCTCTAGGACAGAGATCAAGGAGGAGATGAATGGAAACAGAACTTAATAAATCCAACTGATTCAAGCTATTTTTTAAATAGAATTACTTTCAAGATTGTTTCTGATAGATACAGAAGCTTGTGCTGTAAGAAGCAGGAACAGTACATTAAATGAGATAATGAATAATAGTGGATCATAGAAGCCTTCCAGAAATGGTAGAGAACTGCTGCAGTACGGACCTCACAGAGGTGGGGTCCCTGTTTTGCTAGCACCCATTCAGTAACTTTATAGATGAAAAAGAAAATAGACGTAAAAGAAACAGGGTAACTTTCTCTTCTGTATCCTCTCCCACTTTCATTCCTAAGAGCTTTACCCTGTGCAGGACTCATCTGAGAGCAAAAGGGGTGTCCTTGTTCATAGTTGCATAGTGTGACCTCTTAGACCTTATATTCCTTCTTACTGCTATAGCCACCAATCTCAAATAAGCCAGAATATATATTGCTGCTTTTGTGGATCAGAAAAACAGCCATCAAGAGAAGTGCAGAAAAGAAGCATCCAAGAATGTTGCTGCCTGCCATTTAATAATTAAAGAAGTATCACCAGCAACAGGGTGTCTGTAACTATGGAAGAAAGTTGCTTCCATTTTGCTTTTTCTTCTTTTTTTTTTTTTTTTTTTTTCGGGATTCATGGTGCATTTCCAATACTTCAGTAGTTATTTTTAAAACACCCAGTTCTGGGAAGCAGTGCCTGTGCCTTACAAAATTCTTCAAACCTGATGGGGTCACCATCTCCGGGCCAACATTTGTGTTTTGGGGATATGGAAGGCTTTTAGATCTAAGTCTATGAAATACCTTGTTCCCTATCAATCTGATCTTCAGAAATGGGCTAGTGCTATAGCCAGCTGACAGGGTGAAGAGGGAGAAACAGGGATATTTAGGAGGTAAAGTTCTCTGCTCTTAGAAGGCAGCATTTGCTCTTTATGAGAAACACAGACTTAGGTTCTCCTCTCTCTAGAGCTTTTAAAACTGCCCAGGGAGACCTCTCTGAATGTTCTTTCCAGCATTCACTTGAGAAAGGGCAATACATGTACTGTAGTAGGATTTTATTTTTACACTCTAAATATTGATTTACTCCTGCTTACCTCTTGCAGATCAACTCCCTTGGACCCACACACTATAATGTATCTTCACCTCCAGCTTCCCAGGTGGTATTTCGTAAAATCACAGGATGTTTTGTGTTGACCTTAAAGATCACCTAGTACCACCCCCCTGCATGGGCAGGGGCACCTTGTACTAGACCAGGTTGCTCAAAGCCCCATCCAACCTGGTCTTGAACACTGCCAGCAACGAAATCTGTTACTTTCAGTCCCTCCAGCACTTCCACTGTTCCTTGCCTCCCCCTGTGACCTCTGGAATGTAACCAGTTTAAGTTTGGATTCTGTAACTGACTGGAGGCAGCTTCAGTGAAAAGGAGTAGATAATAATTGGATTATATCTGAAAAATGAAAACCGAAAACTGTACGGGTAGCAGAGAAAAAGTGTGTTATGGCAAGTACATTTCATTAGACTAATTAATACATGGTTTAGGCATTTAAACCCTTTCCCACTAAAATGTCCTTCCTTTCTTGTATCAAGTAAACCTCATCGTAGCTTGTGTTAACTGAGTTTTATAGAAATTGAATTCCAACTGTGCAGTGATTGGCAATGCAGTGACAATGCCCAAAGCTTCCTTTCATTGTCCTGTAATTTAACCTTGAGTGAGCTGCATCAGGGGACTTCTGTGCCTCCTTGTGTTTGAGAAGATGTGACCTAATCAGTGTCCAGCCTGAGGGATGGGATAATGGCATGAGCTAGCATTCCTACAGGGTGACGTGCTGTTGTCACTAAGTGGAATCTTAAACTGAACTGCTGAAAGCCAGATATTTCAGGTCACTCCAGCAAACTCAGATGAATTTTTTTTTTGCATTTTGGGCATGTCAGAACACTTCATTTCAGTATAAATTAGTAAGAAACTCAATGTATACATCTTCCCTGAGAATATTAAAAAAATCAGGTTGGTATTTCCTGCCACGAATAATGACACTTTCAAGTCCTGTAGTTCTGGCTTACAATGAGAACAAATGGTAAAATGTCAAAGTATCCCACTGGATAAAAATGTTTTCTTTCTCAGCTGTGCTCTTTGGGAATGGGTGGAATGACGCGTTTCTATACTCATTTTTTATAATAGCTGTACGCCCTGAGACTGCTGGAGTAATTTTAAAACAGACCCTTCTATCCAAAAGTAAAATTGGCACATAGCTTTTTGATTCAGCTAACAGATGGTCTATGGTATTTATGAGAACAGTTGTTAAATGCTTTATAGTGTGACTCACCACACTGATAGCTGCATATTAATGGAAAGTGGACGGTGCTATCGCATTTGCAAGTGCTGTATTGTTAAGGGGAGCTGGTTGAGCTGATTTATGTAAACAGTTGCCCTCAGAAGTTCAGTCTACAGTATTTGTATTCTTTTTCAAAGTACTGTTTTTATGAGGCTGAAACCTGCTAACCTTACCGAAAAAAATGAAAATCTTTTAAACCAAACCTGAAACCTTAGTTTCTGATGGAAAAAAAATGAAGTTCAGCAGTTATTTATGTATATTTTTTAGAATTAATTTCTGAGATGGGTGATACTTCTATGTACTAACTGAAATTATCTAGGAAAAAATAAAATGTATTTATGATGCTGATATCAGTATATGATCTATTAGCTGTTAATCAGACCAGCCAGAAAGCATTCTTGCCTTTTCTTAGCATGAGTTATGAAGAATTTTAGATAGAAATTTGTTTTCCCCATTTTCGCTGTCTAAAATAGTTCTAGAGCAACATGATTGGATTGGATGCATTTCAGGTATTGTTTAAAATCCTTGCTGTGATGTTTTCAATTGAAACACTGTGTCTGTCAATTATTTCAAGAGCTGGAAAAACTGCTGAAAGCATGCCACAAATGTGATGAAAATTAAAAGGACCATAAAACAAGCCTAAACCACAAGACCATGAAAATTACTGCAAAGACAACTAGCTATCATCATCAAAACACTTATTTTGTTGCCTTTAGCTTGCATTTGTTTAGGTTGATTTTGTTTGCCTTTGAATGGTAAAGCAGCCTTAATGGAAACACTGCAGCTGAAGTGACATCAGCAGCACCACTGCAGTTTACTGTAGTTCATGCGAATAAAAATAATCCCTAATATAACTAGAATAAAATTGCAAACCTTGTTCTCTCCATCCGCTGTGTTGCAGACAGACTGGGGCCCAAAGGGAATAGCCCCTGATGGAGAAAGTCATTGAGAAGGTGCAAAGTTTAACCTTTTTCCCAGGATCTGGAAGGAGCCAAGCTCCACAAAGTACCCAAAATAACACCAGACTGAGGGCAGCCCTGCACTGCCCTCTGATTCCTCATCATCTCTGCAGGAATTTCATTTATCTAAGGCTGCAGTCTGGATTTAGGGGCATCCAAGCAAAGGGGGTGGTTGAAAAAGAGAAGTCGAGGACAATGCCAGAGACTCCCAACAAGCCCCAGAGAATTTTAACACTCCCTTGCTGCTCCCATGAATAATCAAACCTTATTTAAACTGTCTGGGTATCATTTTTTTCTCCTTCAGTTCCCACTAACCCTTAGTAAGTATAGTGAGATTCCAGTGAGATCCTTGGCAGAGTAAAGTCCTGTATGTACCATAGGCAACCATGCAGTGTCTGGCAAAGGCTGGTGAGACTCTTGCAGTATTCACCGAGTGTTGCAATACCGTTCTCTTTGCTCAGATGCCTGTTTGCTCTTTGGCCTTGGGGTAATGTAGCGAAGATAGAGAGGCTGTTGCAGGTACCGGCCTCCTCAGATGACCACTGACCCAGCAGCCTGCTTCAAAATCACTGACTGTGACTGGCAGCTATGCAAGGATGAAGTTTCTCTTGGGCTCTGTGTTTCAGCTGCAGAGACCCCATGTCTCCAGCAATGATGCAGGTTGGATTCTTTGGTACCCCTGAAAGTCTTGTCCTGAGGCTGCAGTAGTACAACTGTTTCATGCACATCTACCAGCATGTCCAGGTGGCTTCATGCAAGTCAATGAATTTGCCCAAGGCAGTGAATTGCATACTCGTGTGCTTGACAGAAGGGGACACAAAAGTTTGCAATATCAGGGTTTCAGTAAAACTCGTTATAAAATAAAAAAGAAGTGACAAATAAAAGGAAACAAGTATGAATGTTAGAGTTAGCTCAGATACAAACTTGTCTTAAAATGTCCTTAATATGCCTTCATTTTTATCCAGCTATTGCCCTTCTTTCAAAAAACGAGAATTAAACTTCCCTGTCTTTGAAAAACAATCAAAATCTGCAAACTCTACAGGAAAGAGCAGTAAAAGTAGGGGAGTTAGAGGAACTGATGAATGGGGAAAAAATACATAGAGCTTGGCGAAGCAGCGGCTCACAGGCAATGTGGTAAGTCTACAAATATTTGCAGGCTGTAAATACCGAGGACAGGAATTTAGTGTGACACAGACATAATCAGGACTAAAGGGAAAAGAAAAAAATTATATATATATATATGTGTGTGTGTGTGTGTGTGCCAGGCATGCAACAGACCTGGGAATTAATAGATGGCACACATGTCCTGTGGGGAACCACACTGTGTTGGTAAGTAGATAGGCTGAGAGAGATGACAGGACTGTTCATCTTGAATTGCTTTGGTAAGGTGACTTGCTACATCTCAGCCATTAATGCATATATGCTTAACTTTCAAGAGCAGGCCTGGCTGCGTGTTTAACTGGGGCTGGCAGGCCGAGTTACCAGGCCTGATGCTCACTGGGGCCGGCTGTGCCACCCCTTCCGCACCCAGCCAGGAAGGGGTAAGGCAGGTCTCAGGTGTGCCAATGCAGATTTGCGTCCCGCTTGTCACTGCCAGGTGAGGACGAGGCTGGATGGGGCAGAACTGTCTCTTTTGGAGGTCTGACCTTGCGCGGGATCTACGAAGGAAACATGAAGCTTGTGGAAAGCCAGCGAGGCTGGTGTGGCAACAGGGCCCACTGTGAGCACGCCTCCGTCCTGGCCATTCAGGGGAGGTTTCTGCAGGTTCCTCTGCATCACCCTGGCAAGGTACCAGATTCAACAGAAACACCCATTTCACAAGGCTTAACATTTTTTCCTTCACCTCACCTTTCAAAGTGCTGTTGGATCGTGCATCTCCTTCAGCAGCAAAAAGGGATCAAGGTTTGTGCTGCTGTGCTGCAGGGTGCAGCTCCAGGCAGACCCAGGTGGGCTGACCCGGCTCCAACCCCCAGCCTGGCCCTGGATGCAGGATCGGCATCAGGCAGGAAAAGCTCCGGCCAGCCTTGCCCTGGCCACTCCCAGCTCGGAAACCTCCGAACGGAATGTTCCCGGCTGGGAGCTGGGAACAAGTCCGCTCCTTGTCGCAGATGTGAGAAGGACCTTACACACCCCAAAGACGGGCCCTCTCGCTCCGCCCCGCCGGCGGCCTATGAAAGAAATCACTGCCACTGCGGCTCTTGGCTCATGCTAACGGGGAGTTATTTCCTGCTTGGGGCTTGCCGGCCTCAGCCCCTGAAAATGGGAAATTCCACCCTGAAACCGGCGGGAACTTACTCCACTGACTGAAGCCTGTCCCGTCTCAGTGCCTTTCTGCAGGAATTTCTCCTCTGGGAAACCGGTGGGTTCTGGGGATGGAAACAGGAGCTTTGTCAGAGTTTTAACCATCCTGATTATAGCCTCCACAGGAAAAGCATTGTAAAATGAGCCTCCGGTGAACTACTAAGCTAAGCTAGAATTTAGAAGCAAAAGTAATTTAATTAAACCAGCAAGTTATTCACAGACTAGAGCTGGCAGCTTTTATTACAGCCAATCCACTCTAACCCCCGCCCTGTCTGCAAAAGTGAGTCTGTTTGGTCAAATAAAGCTAATACTCTGAATTAATAAAGGCAGCACTTGGATTATGAGAGATGCAAAATGGGAAGGCCTTGGTCTCTTACTGAAGCAGGAAAAGGCACAGCTTTTGCACTGGTGTATTTACTGTTTTCCCTTCCCAGCATGTTGTGACTTGTACGTGCGCTTCCAGGAGTGAAAACAAATCTACAGATGTTAGTTCATCACGCTCACTGAGGTACGGTCTGATTTTTGACTCCGTGCACTGTGTTACTGCTGCACTTTCAACCTGTCTTAATGTACACGCATTTTTCTTGCTCTTGGTTCTGTGCAAGGTCCTGAGCACACAGTGAGCTGGGAAGCGGTGGGGTTATGTCTCTAAATACAGTTTCTAAGCTATTTGAATGTAAATGTCATCAGGTTAAACAGATGCGAGGAGAAAGTGGCCTCTCGGACTGACAGGCATGGAGCAAAGCTGCATGCAGGGGGCTTGCACAGCAGAGCCAGGCAGGTGTGGTGGAGGCAGAGGAGCAGGGAGCCTGCAGGCAGAAAGCCATGCAGCAAGGGGAGAGTGCCAGCTTTGGGGCAAAGGGAGGGAAAGCCAGGAGAAGCTGACCTGTACTGGGTCCAGAGCACAGCCAGCTCCCCAGTTACGAGGGGCTGGCAATGATCAGGACTTTTCCACAGGCATGATGTTGCAGGGATGGGGTTTGTAATCAAAAGCCATAATAGGGTTAGAACAGCAACTAGGAGAAAAAGTGAAGGAGCATTTAATACAGTGGTAAACGAGATTGTTTTTATTAAAACAGTATAAAGTAAGGGCAAAAGAAGCAAGGCACAGTTCCTGGCCTTAGGCTCTGGTGTTCCGGTGGCTGGTTTTGCAGCAGTGGCCCGAGGTCTGCTAAAGGCTCTGTCGTTGCTCCCACTGCCAAGGTCGCGATCCCCCTCCAGCCCCCTGTGCCTCTCCCGCAGCCGGTCTTGGGGTAGGATGGGGCACCCCCCAGAGCTGTTGTACTGACACCAGCGTTCGCCTGGCACCGGTGTCCCACAGAGCAGCTGCTGCCTGTGACCGGCGGCAGGCGAGCGAGCGGCTTTCCACATGTGCTCCCAGGGCCTCCCGATTGGTGTGCTCTGCAGAAGGGGCTGGTCCTTGAAGTCAGCTCCTGTGCCTGTGACAGATGATATTTTTATGCAAGAAAACAAAACCAGGATATCTGATGGACTGCATTATCTTTCCAGACAGCTTGGAGCTACAGCTGCAGAGTAAGAAGTTTTATGCTTAGACTTCAAAGCTGTGAGTGGAATTTAAACATTGGTTTTAAACACCTACTTTTTTTTTTTTCTACTTTTGTGTGTGTGTGTGCAACTTTGCATGAAATACGTATGTATCTGCATGATAACTTTTCATTACCAAGCAAGCTGTTGCGAATTCTCCTAAGATGAAATAATTACTGCTTTGGAAAACTTCACAAAGTGTTAGCTGTATTTGCAACTGGACTAACAGAATGTGCACTGTGGAGGAGGAGGATGCTCTTTTCAGTGAATGCAATTAGTCTAGCTGAAAATGGTTTCAAATTATCTTTTCCACTAGAAAATGTGTTTGAGCAGGACTGGTTGTGCTGAGGGAGACTCTCCTGGGAGTTATCAGCAAATGTCAGGCTGGTCTGTGTGTCTGTCACAGGCGTCATTTGATGTTTGCTTGTATAGGGAGAGGGATTAGGTTAAAACCTGCTGTCACCATTATATGGCACTGTGCTCGCTGGATGGAAAATCTGTTGGTACCAGGTGTGAGCAAGCTGGCCAATTAATGATGATTGGATGAAATTAGTTTAACAGAATATTGTCCACTATGATGCAGATTTGTAGAAACAATTTTAACAGATACATAGCACTTACTAGTGCACAGGGGGATCATTCTTGTAGCCGAAACATTAACCTGCTCTTTCTTGCATGTGTTTGGGTAGGAATAATGAAATGGTTTTCTGTGGGAGACTCCAGGGGCTCATATCTAGGTTGGTAGTCTACAGATGAGCAGGCAGTTTGGGACTCCAGGCTTGTGACATTTTCTCTTCCCTATGGAAACCATCCAGTATGGTCTAGGATGACCCCTGTCATCCCAGGATGTTATTTTGTATACCTTGAGTGAAAAGAGATACGTGTTGGAACTTTTCTTGATTCATTGAGATGTTATAAACCTGAGATGCATCCAAAACCCAAACACTGTTCCCAATTTAACATATATTTTCCTTAGAAAGCAAACAACTTCATGTTTCTGTGCCTTGGCAAGTGCACTGCATCAGTTTATACTTTTATATTTTGGTGGACCCAGGTGAAATCCAAAGGTGATATGAAAAGAAAAATCGGTGGCATGTTATTGCTAAATAGATATGGCAGAAATCCCATCCCTGGTGGATCCACCACCACTTGTTCTCCATCTGGGCATCTCCAGATCACACAGCAACACAAACAACAATCAGATGAAGTATGGGCATACAAGTGCATTTCTGCTGAATTAGTCAGAGCACACACCATGGGATGTATGCAAACTCTGTACAACTGGCAGTGAGGCAATTCAGTCCATTGCCTGGTTCAAAGTAAATGTCAATATTTCTTTAACAAATGAACTGCTAGAGTAAATCTATACCATCTTGCTACTCTTACATCATTGATTGCAGAATTGTTGTTAGAGCACTGGGGTATCTAAAGTTAGATTTACAGTATTATCAAGCTGTGGCCTTAGTGAATCTGAGCTTATTGGAAATAATACAGTGATGATAAATTTCTTTTACCATCATTCCTTTCTTCTATCTTCTGTTGATCACTACAGCAGGGACATCCTGGATTTGTCCAGCAGAGCAAAATAGTGTTTTTCCCCAAGCTGAATTTGGCACTGACAGAAAAATGCTCCCACGGAGAAAACTGTGAAACTCAACACATTTCAGGCAGAGAGGCCTTCTTAACTGATGTGGAGGAAAGTCTAAAAGGAAGATGTCTTAACCCAAACTGCCAACAAATGAATAATGAATTAGTGTTCTGTCTTGAACAAATTGTAGTATTTTCATTTTAATAATGTTAAAACCAATCCATTTTTTTTTCCATTTGCTAAAATAGAAAAGGAAGGTTAAAAAAAAAATAAATGAAGGTACATACAGAAATGCTTTTCAGTGGCCTGCCCTTTAAATGCTGATAAAGTCCTTCAACTAAAGGGCCTCTATAATCCTTATAATGTAAAATGTTTCCTTTTCATGTGACATAGTTTGGTTCTTCTTGCTCCCCTAATTTGGCAGTTTTCTCTCTATTAGATATTGCTACCTAGATAGAATGGGCCAGATTCTCAGCATGAATAAAGAATAGCTTCATTGAAGTCAGTGACATGACCCTGGATTTGTTCCAGTGTGACTGGAGGTGGAATGTGGCTCCATATATGCATCTGGCATCTCTGCCAGGCTGGGCAAGGAGGTAAATGAAGAGCTACTGCAGTTGTGCCTGTTGCTAGCAGAGGGTCCTGCCAGCTTCCAGTTGTGCTTTTACTTGCATCTTCTTCCAAAAGAAAAGATTAAACAGCACAATCTCAATTCTTTTCCACCAACTTCAATTATAGCTTTTCAAACTATGGATGGTTTTGCAGAAAGGTGCTAAATCCAACTACTTGCTGTCATGCCTTGTCTAACCCTTTGACATAAACCTCAAACAGTCTATTTTCTTTCTTCCTGCTCAGAAAGATTCTAGTTTTTCTGTGCTAACTTTTAGGTTTATTCTGTTCTTTACTGGCGATGTTTTAGGAAGCTTGGCTTCTTGCTGTGAAAGTGTTGCTCTCTGTGTTACTCCGGGACCTCCTGGAAGCTGCTTCGCCATTCCTGGAGAAAGCTCTGTTTCCGCATCTGTTTTGTGATGATAACCACACTGTTCCCACGGCCACCTACCCAGCAAAATAATTCCCAGGTCTTTGTCATGGAGAGACTAATGGGATTATTTTGTACTATAGGTGTGGCTTCCTTATGACCAATCTGATTTCCCTGTTCTGTGTGCTAGGATAGTCCAGAGCTGCTGCCCTGAAGAGAGGAGAGGTTTTGTGTGGTTGTCTGCAGACTCTGTCCTGCCTCCTGAAATTTATCCCAAAGGCATAAGCTGGCCAAGTTTCAGATGGGAGAGCCAGCTCATACTGCTATTGCTGCTGTAAATGGCTGGTTTACACTTCTCTTGTTGCAGCTAAAGAACTGAATTTTGTGATATTTTTACCAGTGGCTATTCATCCCTGCTAGTCGGAAATGCCAAAACTACAAAAGGATCGTAAGGGGAGGACTCCACGTAGGGTCTGGTGTGAGGCTGGTTTCTTGGTTAGTCTGAATGAGAAGCAAAACCATGGACTGTTCAGATTTTAAGGAGTTCATTACAAGTGCCACCTGGTGCGTGGATTTCCAAGAACACTCAAGTCTCTAAACATTTAGCAAGACCAAGAAAAAAAAACACCAGCGAAGCCAACAGGCAGGGGGGTGCCTGCTCCTTGGTGCTTCACAAGTTCCTAGAATGAAGCGGGCTCATATCTACCATTGAACTGGGGATTAGATGAACCTAGGGATCAGCTGAACTGCAGCTGAAATAGTTTCTTTTGAAGTACTTTCTGTCATTACTTATATATTTTTGTGCTGTGTGGACACGTTCTCAACAACAGCATTCTGTTAGTCCAAAACAACGTAGTGTGGTGTTTGAATGGGCAGAAGGCTTACCTGTAACACAATGTTTGTATGATGAATGCAGCCTAACTCCAAAACTTTTATAAATATTTATAGAATTTTATCAAAACTTTAAAGTTTTATAAAATCTCACCTTTTATAACTATTAGCATTCTGTTGCATCTGGTGCTGATGACAAGAACGTGTCACGGGCAGTTTATTTTGGAACAAGTAGTTCCCCTGGGGCACTAGAAAAATGTGTCCGATATTTTATTTTTTAAATTAATGCTCTTCTTCCATCTATCAGTTTGTGAGATGGGCATATTTGTTGTCAATACTTGTTGTCAATAAGGACTATGAAAGGGAATAAGCAGAAGAGGAGAGGCAATGGCTTAGCACATACAAGAGTCTGCAAATCCAAGGAGGTTTGTGAACCTGAGCGAAAACACCTTGGCTGCACCACTGCTAATATCACTGTTTTTTCAGGCCTGAGAAGTATCACAGTATAATCTCATAAAATCTGTGTGAAACTGGGGCCTTTGAGTCACCTGAGAGAAGCTGTCCAGAAGCAATGTGTGAAAGGAAGGGAGTTACAGGGCAAAGGAAAGCACTGAAAAAACACTCTTGCTAATACTACACAAATGCTTCTTGAAGCTGAAAATGAGAAAGCACAAAAGGTGGCAAGGGGAAAGATGAGGGTATGAATAAGAGTCATGTACCTCTGATGTTGCTTTTTACCCTTTGTGCTATGTGTTTTGTGCCTTAGGGAGAATGAATAATGCACTGTTTTGAAGACAAATTAAGCTACCTTAATGCATAATACATTGTTTTGAAGACAAATTAAATTACCTTAATTAAATTTCTGGTTGTGGGCTCTCATAATAAAAGGTGTATCCATGTGCATCATTTAGGTTCACACACTTTTAAGGGTGATGTGCACAGCAGGAGGGAGGTGCATCGGTGAGCAACCCAGACCACAAGCTCTCTGGCTGTAGCCAGAAAAATTAGAGGGATCCCAAATGCAGTTGAACCCAAAACCTTTACAACCACAACTAGATTTTTCAACATATAAATCCCAGCTGTTTCAGTGCCACTATGTTATGTCCTGAACTAACTGAACTGTGAATGGCATATCTGCCCATCACAAAAACCACTATCTTTTTCAACAATTTACGTATCATATAGAGCCAGCAGGTGGTATGGTGTAAGTTATGTCCTGACCCTTTATGAATAAAATGCTAACAGCCCTTTCACTGGCATATTACTGTGGTGACACAAATGGAGAAATTAAGTATATTTTAAATACGGGACATTTAAATAGCTAAGTTGTGAGCAAACCAATGGTACTGACTGTAATATTTCAGAGTTTAGCCAAAGAAAAGTCTGAAAATAATTTGGATATTGTCTGTCATCACCTCAAGCTGAAACTTCAGGAATTCCAATACATATTTTTATTCCTTGATACATATCTTTACACCTTTGTATCTTCACACTAACCTTCACGTCTTCATACCTATCTTTATTAACCAGCAGAATTTAGGCCCACCTCTTTCTAACTCTTGGAGACAAATACAGATTCACCCTCTGTGCAAGGCAGGATGCTGGCCTTGATGATAACCAAGAAAATGCATCTCAAAAAAAATCCAGGCAACTGAAAGCGAAAATAACTAAAGGCAACATAAACATTCATGATTTTTAAGCACTTTGTGAAGTTTTTAATGGGTGGCTGGAGCAGAGTCCAGTTTTGAGTTGAGCGGTGTTGCGAATCCACTAGACCTAATGGGAGCAGAAATAATATATAATCAAGGTGCACTCACACACTTCATAAACCCTTCAGAGGACTCCTCCTGTGTAATTTCTGCCTTTGAAACATCCTGCACTGAAGCACAGCAACAGTAATCACACACAGCTCAGGCTGGGGAAGAAAGATAAGGGTACTCTGTATCAAGAGAGCAGTATTGGGAAGGACGACTGTGACTATATTTGCTGGAATTTGGCAGGGGCTAAAATTTAAAACATTGCAAAACACCATGAGAGCTGTGATGCCAGTATAGGATGGGGATATCAGTATCAGCACAGTCCGACATGCCTGAACACAAGCATCAATGTTGAGGTTGCCTGAGCTGTTGGTATTTCATCATTTTAATTGCAATAATACTTAGAGGTTAAGCTCCGCAGTGCCAGCTGCGCCTATCCATGGCAGTACACCTACATAGTATGTCTGTACTCCATGTTTTCTGCCCCACTGGCAAAAAAATACCTGTGACCTTAACTTTGAGGTGATTTAAGCAACCCTGCCTGGCTGCAGGGCAGAGGTAAGTTACCCTGCCCACTCTCAGTGCTAAATCTGAGGCCGCACTTGGATGCTGTGTTTTCCAAAGGCCTTTTCACTATATCCCAAGAGGGAAGAGGAAATGTTACTGATGGGACTATGTGAGTGCAAATCTCTGCAAGCTGGGAGTGACAGCACCATGTCCTGCCATGTCCACAGCAAGTGCCCTCACCCAGGAGAGCACTGTGCAGGCTGCAGGAGGCATAGCTGCTGCTCCCTCCCATGTCACCACTGAATCACTGAGAGGGATCCCAAGGGATGTGCCAGGATGCCTTCCTGAAGCAGCTTCTTGGGCATGGTGGAATAGTGCTACATTGTCCCTCAGGCACCACTGCACTCAGTTACTTCATTGTCCCTCCAAGGAACTTGGGCACTAAACTTCAACACCTTAAATTATGCTGCTAGGATCAGGAGCTCTGATGCATCAGGTGGGCATCTAAGACAGGAATGCTAAAACTCACTCAGAATTTCCAAGCAAGTAAGTAAAAATAACATTTTGATTCTTGATAATACCATCCCAACTTGGATTAAACATACAGATGTTAGCTAGCAGAAGGGGATGACAAAAGGGGATGACAAAAGGTAGGATGTTTTATATAGATAATTTGCATACACAGTATTGAAGTTGGCAGTCTGTAAGTGATATATCTACTCTTCATTGCTGCTCTTGACTGAGATGAGAAAACCCTATGATGTATGCACCCTCCCTTTTCACATTTTGATGTTGACTTCCATTTACTTTTCCCCCAAACCTTAAATTGCCAAATGCTTCTGAGAAACATCTGCATGGAATTGAGATGCTTCTCCACACCCTTTGCAAATGTAAATTAACTAATCTTGCAGGAGTAAATGACAGAAAAGTAATTTCCCTTTATCACGACAAACAGTATTGCAGTATAAGACTAATGACTACAATTTAAGCAGCTATGAATTGTGCATTAGGGAGCTCTAGGCCTGAATATTGCTCACAATGAAATTTAAATTGCATTTTTTTCTACATCTAGCTGTTTATAAATAACACTGCAGTTACAACCACAATAGTAATTTTTGTCACCATTTTCTAACTGTCACTGACAGTAGAAATAAAAGATCTAGCTAGATGATGGTCAGTGCAATAAACAGAGTTAAAATACTCTTTATTACACTCAGACTTCACTAGAAATGGGAACAAGCTGAAATCCTAGACACATCCACAGCATGAAGTGTAAGTGCCTTGAAAACCTAAGCATTTAGCAGACAGGATCTCTTTCAGTGGCGGGTAATAAAAATAATCCAATCAATCAATCAATAAATATTTTCTGCGGCGCTGCAATAAAGAATACCTGCTTGTCAACTTGAAAGCTTTGTTGGCAAGTTTGTTCCTGGAGTTTTCTCCGAATCAGTTATCATCAGAATACAGGGTTCCTTGAACTCTGTTATATAAGCTGAGATTTTGACACAAATTTCTGGCTTGGACATAGCTCTCAATCTACCTGGCAACCATATTTATATGCAGAAGAATAAGTAGTTTAATATGTATTGTAGTAGCCTCCAAAACCTGCTGGATCCTGCGTATTCAAGTACTTCCACAGGTGTGCTGTAAGCTCCACAGATTTCAGTCATTTGTAATGCATTCCATGCTTGCACCCACAGCGCTACAACCCCCTCTGACTGTGCAGGCATCCCACATGCGTGCTGCTAAAATCTCTTATTTACAGTTAGCTTGTGAGACTGATCTTCCTATGAATAAGCGATAACTAAGGGACAGTCCTGCTTATAGTTTGGATGTGGCTCTTTTTACAACTCCTCGGCATGAGAGAGTACACCAGCAATCTTGACTGTGACGTATCTTCGTGGCGGGTTGGAGCTGAGGGCTTGGCACCCATTCTTTACATGTGTTTTACTACATGTGGACATGAAATCTGTGAGGGCATTTCTTAACAGCAGCAGAGCAGGTTAAGCTGCCCACACAGCTGTAGCCACAGCCATCTCGACGCTGTGTTTTATATGTGGGGTGAGCATGGGCATCCTGTGGACAGTGATGCTGGAGCCACAGCTGGGAGAGGCAGCCACATCTGCAGGGTGCTGGTCCTCAGCGCTCCTCCTCCAGCCTGGGTACTGTACACATATACCCACAAACTCTCTGCTTCTTGGAAATGCTTTGTCTGAGAAGCGCAGAGCTACCCAAATGGTAGAAGAGAAAGCAATAACATGCTTTCTTTGTATAGATTCAAAATACCCTTTGTTACTCTGCAGTTGAGCCATTGCCCTCTAATTTCTCACTGGTTTTACAATAGGAACAAGTTCTCAAGACAGGGCTTCACAGAGGAAAAAGTGTGTTGAGTAGGGGGTGGTGTTGGTGAAGCAGACATAGAAGATGACATCAAGAAATGCAGATGTAAGCATTAATGTATGATGTGTGTTGCCTCAAGTAAATGGAAATCAGCATCTACTACATTTATATAAACCAGGCAAAAAGTAATTATAGGTCGAGATAAACAACTTCAGTGTAAATACAAGCATTTCTGCATGCTCCTCTGCGATAATGGGATGATTTACTGATGTAAAGAACTTCTTTGCTGCAGTCTGTGTATTAACTAGCATAGCTGTGTCTGCAAGACATAAAAAAATTATATGGTTTTCTAATAGCCCTCATAGAGAAGTAGTAAAGGTTCTAAAAGAGCAGTGGAAGAAAAGACAAGCTGAAATAGAAACAGAGGCAAATGAATAATTTTGTGCATAGAGGACTCTTTTTTAGGGATTTTTTTGCAAGCATCCTAAACACTGTTTTCTGTTCCTCTGACCCATTCTTACTACTTGTAACCTTAGAGAGGTACAGATATCACAGCTGTCTAATGCCTGCGAAGGAGAAAAGGAAATAAACAACTTAAAGATGTAGATCCTTGGGCTGCCAAAAAATGTATAAGATCATGATTAATGGAAGAAATAATTTCATGTGACAGCTGGTGAGAATTTACCTCGAAAAAAGGAATATTGAATCTGAAAGTATACACCTTGAAACTGGTTGTAATTGAAAGCCACTACAGTAGAATAAATTTGAAACCTTTTACTAGTGGCTAAAATATTTTCTCTTTCAAGCAAGTCCTACATATTAGCCTCAGCCTGAGAATAAATATTTTGAGTCAAGAATTTTTTGATAGAAATCCATAATTACCTTTGCAATATTGCTGGTATCCATCTACTTAGCAAAGACTTTGACTTTATTAGCTATTTAATCATCTGAAATACTCTATTACCAAATGCTCAGGGAGAACAATGTCTCTGTCAGATTCTGCAGCTGTTGGGTTTATGTTTAATAACCTGCTATATTTCAGACCCTGTAGAAATTAGTCACTGAAACTCTTCTTCTTTTAATCAATCCCCAGAGTAAAGATATGGCTAAACTAAATCTTTCTTTGAAGCTAGCTTCACAGGGTTTTCATCCTCACCTAAGATTTAGATTGCCTCAGAGTCTCTGTCAGCAACCTGTGTTGCTCCAGATTAAAAAGGTGTGATTTTAAGGTCATGTTCTTGTGTGTGTGGCAGCTGATGGGGACTCTACCCCAATCTCAGTGGGAGCAGGGATGGGGAACTCCTGGTGGTGTGCTTCCAGAGCCATGGCACCTGGGCATGATCTGAACAGCAATCCTATCTGATGACAAACCTCCCAGCTGCCAAGAAAATGATGGAAATAAGGCCAGTGGGGATGCAGCTCTGGTGTAAATGGGAGTGACTGACTCACCCTTTCTCCCCAGGAGGCAGCCCCAGGCAATGTGGCTGTAACCTGGGGGATCATTATTCTACGTGCTCTGGCCAGCGCCATGTATTTCTTCCAGGAGACAATGTGGGGGCAGAACAGCAATGGGAAAGTCTCCAGAAGTTTGGTAGGGCTTAGAAAACATGCAGAAATGTTAATGAGCATATGCCTGATTCTCCTGGTAGAGCTGCACCCATAAGTAACTCCCACATCTCTTCTGCACGCAAGGTGTTTCTGGCCAAGTTAGTCAAGGCCAGCCTTTACTATGTTCTTTGGCTAACAGCTCTAGGGCTGAGTCAGTGTCAACACCTTGCAAAGCCAAGGCAGCCAGGAAAAGTGTTCTGAAGAGGCCAAGCCTTCTAGGCCAGTGCAGTAAAGAAAAACTGGGATTCAGAACAGGGAGGGAAACTAAAGCTATTCTTCATTTAAAATATTGAATTATGCAGCTGAGGAATGGAATAACCCAGTATCTGTTTTGTTCCTCTACCACTGCCATTCTCTCCGGTGCATTCCTTTGACATGAGTTCAGCCTGTATCATCTCCCCCCGTTGCTGATCCCATGTCAAGCTAGCTGAAAGGCATGGAGTGTAGGGGAAAATGCTGCTTTTTGCAGATTGCAAACTAAGAGCACTTGGTGGGTTTCCCAAGCATTAGGGCTCCAGGGACAAGAGATTTGTCTTAGGGCTGGTTGGGAAAGGTTCTGCAGCTGCCTGGAAGTGTTTGTATTTTTACATTGTTAATAGAAATCAGGGTGGGTCTCTACAGCTGGGAAGACAAAGGGCAAATGGATGTCAGGGCTATTACACAGATTCAGCAGATGTCTCCTAGCCTTCCTGGAGCCAATGGTAATGAGAGCAAATAGTTCCTCGCCCTGCCCATAATGAAGACTTTCTATGATAGGAGGACTTTTCTTCAGGGTACAGTGAATGCACTGACAGTTGGCTTCACAGTCTCACCTTGCTTCAAACTTACCTGCGCTGATGGCTGGGGAGATGGCAACAAAAACAATAGGTAGACGAAGAACAAAGTAGAAAGAAGTAGAAACAAAGACCACATTCACCTAACCACTGTCAGATTAGCATGAGCTGCAGGACACCAAACAGAACTAGGTTTCAAGGAGAGATTTTGAAGAATTTACTGTGTTAGCTATGTTAAAAATTAAAACTATACTTAAAGGTTTTAGCTATATTAATACCTGTGTTCAAAGTTTACTAGGTTAACTTTAAATATGAGGGGAAGAAAAGCAAGAGAGGCAGATGATAAACAGGAAGCTGATCTGCTGCTCTTAGCTGGGCAAACTGAGGAACAATTAGTCTCGTAAGCTGTAAGATTTGATAGAGAAGGTGAGCTCAAAGGGTGGGACCATACACGGAGGACCACAAGTCTGTGTCTGTGGGGAGGATGAGGGAGGATGACAAGCTGATCTTCTCAAACCAGGATGCAAAGAGCTTTTGTTTTTATGGATTTAAATGTGGTAGTTCAGAGGGTGTCTGAATATTGCAGTGAGGAGGGGATCCTGGCCTAACATTATCAAGATTTGGCCTTACAGAACAAGATACAAGCATAGTCAGCCTAGAGAGAGGACCCTTTTGGTGATGCCTTGTGGAGAGGGCACCCTTTTGGTAATGTTTAGTGGGCCATTGTATTGTCACAGGAGCAGTGAAATGAAGGACAAAAATGTACAAGCATCATTTTACTGACATTGCTTCTGATGTTGAGCCTGTCAGTAGCCCACTTACATCATACTGAAGGACAGTCCAAATTATTTTAATTACTTTCTTTAGGAAGACTGATGTGCCTTTTGCCTTCAGGTAATGTCCAGCCTTACAAATTCTGGTCCTGCACGTTCTCAAAACTTATGCTTTCTCTCCAGCCTTCCAGTTGCTTGAACGTGTTTTCTTCTTTTCTTCATCTGGATCTTTTTCTGTGCTGGCCTTTCTCAGTGCCTAATGCAGGCATTACCGTACTGACTAAGGCATATTCTCTGAATTCAAATTCTTTTTAAAACACTTTACTACTGGGTAGTTCTCCAGGGAAAACTGCCTCTTGTGCTGCTGTCTATTTCGTTTATCCCAAAGCTCAGGTTCGAGCACATCTCTTTGACATCTCCTTTATTTGATGTCACTTCTCAGCCCTTCCCACTTTTCTCCTTCCTGCTCCATTGTTTTAATTCTGTGCTCATCTGATTTACCCTGTCAGCTCTGCTGAAGCTATTTGGCCCAATTCTCATCCTAATTACGGAGATGTACTCCATAAAGATGGAGCCAGAGGAGTTATTCTGGTAATTGCTGCTGATACACCGGGATGTGAATCTGGGAGTGATTTCTGTCCTTCAGTAAATTACATGATTTTGTCAATATCATTGAATAATAAATAACCTGCTCTCATTTAGAGTACTCAATACCAAATGTAAAATTTTTAGATTAATTCTAAAAACAAATCCTTCTTACTATAATTGTCTGTCTAACAAATGATGTCATCTGGCAAACAGGAGTTGCTGAAGAATCTCCTGACAATACGGTCATAACTGGCAATAAGATGGTATTCCCTGTTGTGTAAACCATCAAACAGACGTGACAGTCAGGCTAGCCTTCAGTGGCCTACAGCAGGGAAGACTTTAAAGATGAAATTTATTTTGAAACATTTAAAAATATTTTGAAACATCTGATCTCAGGAGTAAGGAGGAAACTGGTCATTGTTACCTGGAAGATGCGAAGCTACAGGGAGGAATAGCATAAATCTGTCAGTTCTTCAAGAAAGAAAATATTTTCCCATTAAATACAGCTTGAACCTTCCCTAGTGCTTCCTTCTCATCAGATATTTAGCTCACTGAAGCTGCATTTTCTCAGAGCATCACACTTTGGCTGAAAACACAGCATGGCTTCTTGCCAGATATAATGATTTAAAGATACTTGTGTGCTTACTTGACTTGCTTTGAACGGATTTAACTACTGGGTTTTGTACTGTCAACTCCTTACATTGCTGCAACAAACCTTTTCCTATTATGCTCCTGGTCTCCCAAACTCCTTGCCTCTACAGGTTAGGGACACTGAAAAAATGTGTAACTCTGGAGTGTGCTGACAGCATGTGGTAAGCATGTTGTTGAATGGTGCCGATTTGAGCAAACCTGGGTCCATCAGGGAATTCAGCCATGTGCCTGGAGGCTTCCTGGGAATGCCTGCTGGGGAAGGAGTTCCCTGGCCAGCAGTGCCTTATGTACATCTGAGCTGACTTACAGGCAGGAGGGACAGTCTCCAGAGCTGCTGAAATCCCCTGCTTGAGATACACAGCTTTCTTCAGTGAGACAGAGAGGGGGAGAGAGAAGAGGTACAAATAAGGGTCCGTAGACTTCCATAAATGACAAAGAAATGCTGTTTCTGAAACTTGGTTCCCTGCTTGGTGTACTCACTGTGGCCTGGGGGACTGAGGCACAAAAGCCACGGATGGGAAGCACCTGCCACCCGTATGTGCATGTTCTGCAGCAGGCTGCACCCTCCTGGCTGCTATCACCTTCTGCTATATGGCTCAGTCCTTTTCCCAGCCACATCACTGCTGTCAGGAGGTTAGATCAATAAAGAAAATCAGCTGTGAACTTACACAGGTATAACACCGATATTAAAAACATTTCAAAGCCATTCAGTATCTCCTCTTTTCTGTGTGGATACACTTCTGGCCCTTCACGGTATCCCTGACCTTGCCATGTGCCTGTGAGCTGCTGACACTTCAGCTGTGAATTATGACAGAAGTTATGGATCTGTGCAGTCCTGTTTTATGATGATGATTTATCGTTTGTATTACAGTCATGCCTAGAGGCCTCAGCAAGATCAGGGCCTCACCGTGCTAGTCACTGTATAAACATGTATTAGGAGACGGTCCTGCTCTGAAAAGATCACAAACAAAAGGTGGGAGGAAGAACAGAAACCCGGAGATGTGAAATGCGTTCCCCAGGGCAACCCAAGGATAAGTACCAGGGCATAGAGTAGCAGCGCTCCCATTCCCTGCCTCCTGCCTGCCCATGTCTGCACCAGGCTCCACCATCTGCTGCTCTTCCACGTCCTCCTTGCCAAGGGCTGTACAAGGAATGGCACATTCCTGCTTCACCATTCCTCTGCCTGTGGCCTGAAATCAGGCACAGTGTGCCAGGAGGCACATCTCTGCCTCCTCTGCATGGGTGCTGCAGGTGCATGGCTGCCCGTTCAGATCACTGTTTCTGCTGCACTCCTGGAATTACTGTCTTTCCGTTTTTTCTTCACCACTGAGCTGACAGTCATTGCTACCAGAAGAGGTGTTGGTTGTCACCTCCAAACTGAGACCGGATGGCTTCGTTCCTTCTCAGAGCAAAATAAAACAGGTAACTTAAAATGATCACTATCTTATATATGGATCTAAGATATCTTTGGGGCAACAGCAAGACTGACGATGTGCTAAATTGAAAGCACAGAGGCATACTATGGGACAGCTGCATCTTGCCTCCACTTATGGGGCTTAGAACTTGCTTCTGGCTATGCCTAAACGCTGTCCTTGCTTTGCCTTTGCAGTACTCAGGGGATAATAGGAGAACACTGTTTTTCCTCCTTTTGTAATTGTTATTGCACTTGGCATTACGACCAGAGCTGTTCTCTACATATAAAAAGCTGAACCTGAAAGCTGGGGGTGTGGACTGTGTTAATATTAATTATACATTGAATATTGCTTTGAAAATGTTGCGAGCTGACTCTCCTGAACTGCAAAACTCTATACAGGAAAGAAAAATGAGATGCAGACTTGGCCTGAAGATTTTCAAAGAGGAAAAAGCCAGATTTAGCTTATGAAAATACTTGGTTTACCCTTTAGAAAAAAACGGGGCAATAAAATTACTGAGAGGGCTGCTCTGCTGATAGAAGTACCAGTACAGCAGTCAGGAGTAAGCAGACATGCTGAGATGAATTAGGTTGACACATAGCTAGTAAATTGAGTGGCCCTAGTGGGCTGTGAGGAAGGGCTTGCAGAAGACTCTCTGATGCTGGCTAGCAGGTCTCTTAAAACCTGCTAGAAGCAGGAGATGCTGTTCCCAAAGAACCTGGAAAGTGTGAACTGCATCTAAGGGCAATTGAAATGTTACCATGTTGGCAAGGCCACTGTCAGAGCCATGTGGGGGGCAACCTGCCCTCCAGTGAGCTTCTGTAATGAGGAGCTCACCCGAGAATGGACAGCTTTTATTTCCAGGCAGATACTCTGTCTTGCAACATCTGAGCTATCTTTTGGTACTTTCATTACAGAAAGTGCTTGCTCCAGTTAAAGCAAGTATGTCCTATATCAGCTTAATATTAACACTGCAACTGTGGCCGCTGGGGCCAGGCAGACATTTTCCATCTACTCAGTTAATCTCCAGCATGATTCAAGAGCACAGCGAAGAGCTGAATCACAAATACGTCCAGGAGTGTTTGCAAGACGCAGGAACTCCTCTTTTCCTCTCAGAGACAGGGAGCATCCAGACTTCCCAGCCACACCTGCATCTTTCCCAGGCATGCTTCACCAGCTGCTGTGTGTGTGTCTGTCTGACTCTTCATAACACAGTTTGGCCTACCCTGATTATATCTTCATGATATTGTCACCGTATTAACACCACAAGCAGTGAGTCTTTCCCCACAAATGCCTTAAAATGAGACTTTTTTACCACTTAATTCTTTTACATGGATGCAAGTAACATCACAGTAAGTAATCTCTGCATCAAGCCCATTCTCCTGGACAGAGCAGTCCACAAATGCCCAGTTCCTCATCCCCAGTAGAACCTTCGATGCTGTTTGATTCATCCTCATCCTTCTTTTTTATTTATGTCTTTTATTTTTATTCCTTCTGTAAAATGGATACAAAGGGTGGCTCTGGCCTCCTTCACAGTCTGACCACTGCCCTGTGCCTCAGCGCAGATGTCACATGTTACATACTGCTCTGTGCACTGACGGGCAAGCAGCCTCAGCCCAAAATGAATCATCAATCAAGTCTGCTCTCACCAAACAGACATTTTTATGCCCTGTCTCTATTGACACTCTATTGACAGTTATTGACAATCCCAGCAGTTTGGTTTGGTTTTCCTTTCCCTTGTCATCTGATACGTGAGGATGATCTAAGCTTCTTCAAGTGCGAGAAGCAGAGCTAGTAGGACATGCAATTTTATTGCAAAGCCTACTAGGACTTGTTACTTCCGCTTCTCAGGGAGAAAATCTAGTTTTGATGTGGCACATGGTCTGTAAAACAGTTTAGCAGCAGGTCCCTTTGGAAAACCTGGCAGAGCTGAGCTCAGACACCCAGTCTGTCATGAGGCCTCCCTCCCATCAGGGCAGGGGCTGGCCCCTCCTTTGAAAATACATGGTAAATGGAACACCACTAGTAGCATAAAGAGGTTTGGGGATCAAATCAGCATCGTTGATTTTTGCAGGGACATGCTCATAAACAGCTTGGTTGCTTTACTTCTCGTGGGATGTTGGCATTTACCAAACTAATGCTACCGCATCGGCCAGCGATGTCTTGCAGACTGGACCACAGGTGTGTTCATTGACTGCACTGGCACTGTTCATAGGAATAAATATTACACCTGTGAGGTGGAAATGTGTTATGAAAGTCATAAAGATAACAACATTGCTCCTAAGAGACTTAGTGCAGTGTCTATTACTGTTAAATGGCAAAATTACAGTTGTAACAATATGGAGATGTAAATGTAATTGTGTATAACATTGTGTAATCATTAAAATCCATATAAATTTTGTGCACTTAAACACGAGTGACTACGGCTTGACACTTGAAACATTAGCATAATATCCATGCCATATGGTTGGCATTTTCTGTTTCTTGTATCTGTCACTCTTCATTCTTGTCAGCTGCTCATGAGAACTTGCCAGATAATATCTGCACCATTGCCAAAAACGTCTAACAGCTGGTGTAGTACTGGTTAAACACTCTGTAATGTTTCAAACTTTAGTGCTCCCTTCTATGCATTAGAGAGCTGGTTCTTGGAGCAGATGTTTAGCTTTGTTTTTAAATTAACTTCAGTCTGCTTTTGTGTCAGTGGTGTGCTTCTATGCTCCATCATATGCCTTCTGTGAGACGGGTGAGTTCAGCAGCATCCTGTCTTTGACAGCCTTAAAACACAGAAACTGGCATGATAAACTCTGTGTTAAAAATGCACTCTGCTGTCTGCTTCAGTACCTGACATGAGCTGACAGGGGCTGGACTTGAGCTGAAAACTCATGAAGACTAGTTTAGATCATCTGTTAGCTGAGATGGTAATACCTTAGATTTTTCTGTTACCATGTGATCCTCCTTGCAGCACAGAGATGTGAATTTGCTCAATGCCCTTGGTGCCACAGGCCACCAGAGCCCCTCTGTATACAGAAATTGACACAAAGGGTCCCACATGCCCAAATGAGTCTTCTGTGGGACCCAAACCATAATGTGGGCTTAAGCCACAAGCAGTGCATGGGCATGGCTTAGAGCTCTGCCTGCCCCAGGGTGGGAAGAGGGCAGAAAGGTCCACACTGGCACCTGGAGTGCAGCCCTGGGCCCTAAACCCACCTTCAGCTTGCAGGGTTTGAGACCACTAGAGGAGGACTGGGAGCAGGAGACACATTTTTCTCTGTAAATATCCTTTACAACATTCCTAATGACTAAACTGGGAATTCTCTAACGTTTTCTATATGGAAATCGTGTGAACTCTGAATGTGCTGAAATCTGTGTAGTTCAGTGATTTACATATTGAGATTTATGATGAGCTAGGCACATGACCACCAATGAATTAAACAAACATCCAATTCCATAAACAATCTGATTTTATGGATGGCATATGCAGTTCCCTTGGGGCTGTATGTTTAAAAGGCTGATTTATGCCTTTGGAAAAGAGGGCTGCTTGCTTTTTCATTGTGCATTTCTTTTCCTGGAGCTACCTTACCTTTTGCTCCTTCAGGTTCTCTTCAAAATGAAGTCACTACCCGGCTGAAACACTGGGTTGGAATTTGAGAGGCTGTGATGGAGAGCATTTACTGAGAAGCTGCTGAGATGTCCTTTAGTCCCCAGTTGGCTTTGTAGAGACAAAAACGGGGAGAGTGCTGAAGAGAGGAGGCCTCTTCCCCTCCAGAAGTGGGCAGTTTAATCCTGATAGGCTGCTTTACCTCATGAAGACAATGACTTAATATGTGTCCTTTTTACACAGAGGCATTTTAATTTGTGCTGCCTTTTGGCATAGGATACCCTTTATGAACCAGGACTCCCCTGTGGCTGCTGTACAGATACACAACAAAAAGGTAACAGCTGCCTGAATAGGCTTCCATCTAACATGAGGCGAGAAAGAGAGGTATGGACAGGCAGGGAGTGCAGGTAAATAATGGGTTCATGCTGTACGTAGAGCTCTTAGCATGTCATCCCCAGTGGCAGGCTATGCACTCATTTTTGCCATGTGGGATGCATAGACATTGGATATTCACAGAGTGGCTTGTGCCTCTTATTTTCCTATTTTCTGCACATGCAGACCTACTCAGATGACAGAAGTGTGGGCAAAAGCGTCGTGGGCTGCATATATCAGAAAGTAGATTTGCACAGTTTTTATTCTTTCCAGACGTTCCTGCCCCTGTACCATATCCCTGGAAATTATCCATTTTGGATAATGGATGAAATTAGATTAGAAACAAGACAAGATGCAATTACTCACTGAGGATGAATTGGATAAAGTGGTAAAATGGGGCCTGCAGCTGGAACTGTTAGAGTCTGGTTTGTGTGCACATGGAGGAGTCGCAGAGGATTTTATCCATGGCATTATCTGTAACAGGATAAACATATTTTCTGTTTATTGTAATACAGCTTTTTACCCACATTAAAAATCACTATTGAGCCATTACCTGTCTCATAACGGCTGGTACCACTTATTTGAGCAAGGTGCTATCCACATGAAGTCCCTGGAGTTGAAAAAAACTGTGATTAAAATGAAAATAAGTTTTATCTTTGACAAAGAATAAAGAAATTACCTTAGGCCAGAGAACTGCAGCAGGATGCTCATGGTGCCTGTTCAGTGCCGGGGGATCCAGGGCAGGAACAAATATCAGCCCATTCATTTCTTGATCCAGGCTCAGCAATTTTCCTGAGGAAGTCTTTAAAGCTTTCCCTAACCACCAGGATTTGCAAGTTAATTCCTGAAGTGTGCAAGAAAATGGGACAATCTTAATTTGTTTAGGTGCTTGGTACATTCTTTTAAATGAATTCCTTTTTTATTTCTTTAGGCATTTTGACACTGTTGAAAGACAGGCCATCAGATTAGTTTAAGGCCGTGCAAGACAGTATGACAGAGCTGAGGACACAGATGCTGTTGGGAGGGGTATTGCACTGATTTTCCTCTCACACATGTTTACTTGTGAATGTGCCCATTGACCCTGTGAGGTTCTGAGTTCAGAGGTAAGGAGGGAAAGTGGGAAACTTCTGCTAATGGATGTTCATGCCTGGTTTTTATATATATATATGTATATATTTTTTTAACTATAGAAACTTAGACCATTTTTTGTAAATATTTCATTTTACACACAGTAATTGAGACTGAAGATGGGGCACAAATCTACACCTCTGAAACTGAAGATGTTGGTTATCAGACTATGATATTCTGCCGCAAAAAGACAACTAAAAAGAATGACATAAGTAGATGTTCCTGGAGGCAAAACATGTAGTACAGAGCAGCTCATTACTTAGTAATGTAACATACAAACATGTGATTGTAATCCATCATTTTTATCTGCCACCCTGAACAGGATTATAGCAACTTGCAGGGTCACACAGGTACCTATAATCCTAGGCATAAGTTCCTTTTAGCTCAGGCCATCACAAATGTCATTTGTGGTGTTCCATTTATGTTCTTTAGTTTATGAATGTAAAATGGGAATCATTTCAGTACAAAGGGAACCAAGCAGTGCTTTTGACTGAGTGCCAGCCAGCAGGTCAGGAAATAAGTTTCACACTTCTTGCTTTTGATAGGTTTAGCTATGGTACTTTCTTTTTTGGTTTTTTTTTTTTTTAACGTCTCTTTTATGTCTCTGCATTGATATAAGCTATATTAACATGAAGTTTCCAGACTAAGCCCTTGCCCTGTATATCCTCTGTGCATGTACTTAGAATGTTTGAGTTGTCCCATTCACTTCAGCAGGTTAATCAGGTACATAATCAGGTGTGTACAATATTTATAGGGTCAGGGTTTAATTCTTTGCAAGACCACAAAAGAAAGGCAATGCTAAGCATGGCATTTGTGACACAAAGTTGTTAAACATTTCTTTTATGTGCTGCTCAGGCCATTAAAGCCATGCGGATAGATGCCACTGCCAGTGGGGAGTAAAGGGCTGCCCCGGAAGTCTGATGTAAGATGCTACTTGATGCTCAGTGTGGGAAAGCACCCATGTATACATATATTCCACATAGTTTCTAAAGTGAAGAACAGAGAAATAGAAATAATAAAAAAAAAAATTTCCTCCTGATTTTATTCCTTTCTACCTCTCTTCTGTTGCTAAAGCATGTCAATGCCTTCAGCTGATGTGAAACTTGGTAGAAGTAGCCAAGTCCTGTGTGCACTATAGAGGGGACACTGCACTCTGCTTTTCGGAATCAACCTTCTTTTCATTGGGAGTGTTTCTAAGGCCAGATTTAGAGGTTGAAATAGTTGTCTATATTGATCATAATTATTATAATGGGCTGTATCAAAAGTTCTGTAGACTTTAAAATGCTTCATTTCTTAGAACTCCTCTTGAGGCTACTATACTTCCCCCAGCTTCGTAACGTTAGTAGCAAGGACCTGAAAGAAAATCTGTCAAAGTAATGCAAATAACTCCCTGTTCAAAAAACACCTTTTCAGGGGGAGGGGGTGGCAGAGGTTTGGGTTCTTTTCCCAATGCAAGAAATATTTTGCTGTATTTTAGCACAGAAAATACTATTGTCTATTAAAATTTCTTAAGTAACTTTTAAGGGTTTCACGTGGCTGACACTTCTTGGCCTTGCATTAATCTTGGGATTGTTTCACAAGAGACCCAGGGAACACCCACTGATAACAATGTCAAACATTCAATGTATTTACTGAACGTTTCCACTTGCTTGATCATTAAGGCATGCTTTGAGTATGAAGTCACCGATGTTGTGTAAGTGTAGAATTTATGGAGTGATTTGAACTATAGGGGAGTCCTGACATGTTTTTGGCAAATACTGTCAGATACCATGGACTGATGCCACTCAGAATTGTTGCTCTGGGATATAATCAGGTTCTAGCATGAACATTTTGCATTAGAATTCAAACCCTTTGATTACAGAGAAGATGGGAAAAAGGTTATTTAAACAGGCCATACATACAGTGTAGGAATCTCTTAACAGAACACGTTTTCTTGCCTGTTAAAACAGATGATTTAAGCATAAAGTCTTTGAACAAACAAAAATGCAAGTGTAGTTTTAGAAAATCAGAAGACTTTATATCAATGTAGCATGTAATTGTTGTGCTTTCTTTTTGAATCTTGCTTTTAAGGTCAAGGGAACAGAAAAGAACTAATTTAAGCTGGCAGTGAGACCGATTCCCCAAGTCTGGGCTTCCTAAACTGTGCTTCTGAACTTGCCACTGACCTACTAGGTAGCCTTGTAGAGCCTATTCAAGGCCTATTTAAAACTCATTTAAATATAGAACAAACACAAATATCTTCAATTAGATTTTAGCGCCTTTTAGATATAAGTAATAATGACTTTGGCTGCCTTAATTTGCCACTTCCCCATTTGTACTGTTGTGAGAATAACCTAAGACTTGGAGTCCTTGAATGAAACCATACAGGAACAGGATCTGGATCTATGCAATTGCTGGCTTTATCACATCCCTGCTGCCTGACTGAATTTTCCAAGTCTGTTTTTCATCCAGCCTCTTGTTTTGCATGTTTAAATTGCAAGCTCCTTCAGACAAGGTCCATTTCTCACAAGAGATTTGTAGAGTGTGTCTGTCATCTGTGGTGGTGCTGCCAGACAACTATCGATGGCTGCCACTCATGCGGGAGGTTTCAGCAGTTCTCTCCCGCTTTGTCTAAAACATGTATATAGAGCCAGTTCTGGTACTGCGCACGTTTTAATCCTCTGCAAAGCCATTAACCCTTTGACATTAGTCCCACTAATTGGACTTTGTTTCATTACCTGAACTTTTTCCCTTAAGATTTTAAAAGCCATGTTGGTAGTTGGTTGCCAAGTGCAAGAAACCACAGGTAAATGAACAGCATTTCAGTGTGTGTTCTGGAAGGAAATAGTCTCCTGGTATTAACTTACACTGTATTTCTTCATCCCACCTATAATATAAAGGAAGGAGACAGAATAAAAACCACAGAAAGTAGAATAGAAAGTAAAAAGAAGCAGTGATTCAAGGAGTTTGAGTATATACTTGTCAGATAAAAACTAAAAATTACTAGGTGACCCATGGCCAGGGTCTTTTATAAAGGGGGCATGATTGATATACAGAATATTAGATTTGACACATATTTTATAGGCATCCCTAGCAGAATATATACTGAATATATACTGAAGGATTTTAAGAACAGTCCTGTTCTTCGTATATAACATTCACAGAGCTCCACAGTTTTTGCAAATGTGCTGTCTAACCCTAGAGTCCACCTCTTAAGGAAAGGTCTTTGAATAACGTGGTTTTGAACTTCCTGACCCACTCCCTGGAAGATTTTCAGTATTGCTTCTTGAAAATAGTTTTGTTTTGTTAGACCCATTCACATGGGATAAATGGGCAAATTCTGCAATCTGTTTTCCTACCCTTATTTTTATTTAATATTTTGGGATTAGGACTATCCTGTGACACAGAAAGGACAATCCTATTTTCTGTGGGAAACAAAGTGCAAAGTCTTCTGACATACAGCACAAAAAATGCTTTGCTTTTCAGGCAGACATCATTCTCCAGATACCTGAAAGACTTAGAGAAATGGTCATACTAGTGTAGTGAAGCTGATGTTATCAGGTGTTGTACATAAGAAATGTCATTTATGAGTTGTCACACAGCTATTAGTAAGAGACTATTTACAAAAACACGGTACATCACAGTGACTGTCACTGCGCTTGTTGCAATCACCGAAAGACCAGGTATAGTTAAACAGAACATTTATTTTGCTTTTAGGGCAAATTACACTTACGGATCATTTATGGGATGTATTTGTTGTGTCTCGGTGTCCTCTGTAACTGTTTTACACTAGCTCTGGAGGCACAGACCTGCAGCACTGTGACCATCATGTGGGACAGGTCACAGTCCAACCTCTCATAGCTGGCCAAACCAATAGGCAACAGAGCCCTCTGCACTTCCCCAGCATGGTTAGGGGTGAGGACATGGGGGTCCTGGTGCTCTAGCTCTGGTGCCCTTCTCTCCCCTGCCGTTAGTTTTATAGGACAGGCTCTGGTGGCTTTAAGCAGTCTCCATGCCCTGGCTCTGGGCAGGATGGCAATCCAGCAGCTTCCATAGCTGCTCCTACTTTATTGCCTGCCCCAATCCTCTGAGTCAGTGACTCTTGCTCTCCTCCTTCCCTGCAGCATCTTATACATGCTCAGGTGTCTCCCTCCAGCTACACAGCGCTTAGAGCAAATTGTAATTAATCCATGGGCTTCCCCTCAGCCATAACTTTTTACACCATGTATTTAATACACAGACCAGTCAAAGTTAGACCTAGATTTAGGATTTGAACAGACATTTGCCTGAATCCCTACTGTCTTTACATCATGCATTCAGATTGTTATGCCTTGATCCTCTAATCTCTCTAAGGGTTGAACTTCCACTGACTTTAACCTGCCCAGCCATATGCTTTAAAGCCAGTCTTCCCCAGTTATTGCACCACGTGCAGCCCCAGTGGACCTCTAAATCTTTCAAGAGTTTTGTAATTTGGTGCATTCCCTAAGGAAGGCTTGGAAGCGGTCCAGGGAATAAGGCTAATTTGGAAGATGGGAGAATGCATCTTCTGAAGAAATGGCTCCAACACCTTAACATGTTGGGCCGTGAAAAAGCAGCAGGTGAGATAGGATTTAATTACAGCGTAGAAGTACCTAAGGGAGTGAACACAGAACTAGGTCTGATTCTGCAGCAGAAGGTAAAATGCGAGGTCACGGGCTTAAACTGAAGTGTATTTCTCTAAGCAGAAGGCTATTCTGTACATGTAATAAACTGGCAAACAAGGTAGTGGAAACCAGTCATAGGTGCAGGAATCTGTTTATTACCATCGCTGTGTGATCAGGTTGTGCTGCTGATGGTTCTTGTCAGTCACAAATGGCTCTTTCTCTGTGTTGTCTGGTGTTTCAATCTACTATTGTATTTTTGGGGGGGTTCTTCCATGATGAGCTTCTGGGGGCTAGAAATAGAGGCAATATTTAAAGGCTAACGGGAACAAATATGTAACTATTTTTTTTTCATTAAATGCTTTGAAGGTTTATGTACATAGTATTGTAGGTCTTGCAAAATGGCCCAGTTGCATCGATGGCCCAATTGCATCGATGGCCCAATGGCACAATTGCATCGATAAACACAGCAAATACTGTGCAATTATGATGAACTTCTGGCAGGTGAAAAGCAAGCTTTCTGTGACAATGAAAACAGTAATATAAATGGTATAAATGGGCATTCCACCTCATGCACCTTTTCATGTAGGAGGGGGAAGATAAATGTGGAAGCTGAGAACAGCATGTGAAGCATGAACTTAGGCTCCCTTAAAAGAAAAAAAAGGTGTTTCTCCACTAATTTGCAATGGCTTGGGTTTGCATTTTGATTCAGGTTGTGCAGGAGAGGGCCCAGTTTCAGCTGGTGCCTCCAACTCTGAAAAATGTCAGGACACTTAGAGGCAGCTGGAACATTGGTCTGCCCCTTTGCAAGCTGTGTAGTTTTGTTTTCACCCATTTCCAATCACTTAATCATCTACTAATGAAAAAGCTACTCAGAGAAAAGGTTAGTGTGTGATTTAAGTTGGATTTATGGGGCATCAGTAACCAAGTTATTATTTTAGACAGCCTACATTCATGCTGCAATTTTCCTAAACAATGCAGAGTTGATTTATTTACTCCACCTGAACTGCGAGAAAATAATGAGTAAGGCAGTAGTTCTTTCTGCCAATATCTCTGTGTATGCTCTGCAATTTATTTTTTTCTTAAGGGTAAACATCCTATTAACAAGTTTGATAGACTAATCCCAAATCTATAGCATATGTAGATTAATTGGGGATGGGGCATGCCTAGAACTGCTACATCCTTCAAAGGTCCCTGCTAAAGTACTGAGACTTTGCTTCCCATAGCACATCAAAGCACTGTGCTGGTCCCCTGGAGCAAGGGAGATGCTCCAAGCTACACCAGATGTTCCCAGTAGATCACTTTTGGTCTGTCCTGGTGGAATGTGTGGTTTTGGGCTAGATAATCCTAGTGAGGTTCATCGGGGCAGCAGAGGTAGCCTATATATAGTGGTCATCCTATGCTCCTTCTGCTGTCCCTGGAGACAGACTCTTCAAACATGCAGCTCATTTTGAGGAAAACTTTTGACAACTGGTCACATGGACTATGCCTGACAGTTCCCAAGCTCGGCTTATGGAGCAAGTCTTAGATGCCTGATCAGGCTCCTGGGGTCCTTCTATAAGTTATGACTGCAACTTTACGAAAGATTTATTCAAGCTGCCATAATAGTAGCCATTCAAAATCAACAGTTTTGTCTTCTCCAGGGTTTCTTTGCCATTTCTATCCTAAGGCAGCTTCAGTAAGTAAAACTGAGACTCTCTTCTACTAGCTTCAGATTTTTTCGTCTTTAGATCCCTATCTGTGACAGAGGTAATAATTTTTAAAGCTAGGTTAATAATCCTTTATCTATTTTGACAATTTATGTAAATTTTCTGGAGACTATTTTCTCTAGGGTATGGAATGATGCGTAGCAGAAATCATAGTTTATACCTTACAAGAAATTTTAGCATTTTAAAGTATATTTCACGGCAGTTCAGAATGGATAAAAACTGTTAATTTCTTCAAAACAGGGATTCCTGAAAGAATTCATATTAAAATTATTTTCAATCTTTTGAAATTTTTCCATATTTTCATATTATTTTGTGTTATTGCAGAAAAGGCATTTTATTAATGCTGGTAAAATGCTTCCCTAATTTAATTCAAGAATAAAAGAACAACTACAGTATTTGACCTATTATAATGTCATACTACAACATGTTAGAGTAGTGGTACCAAACACTACTAATTTTGACATTCCTAAATGTCTCCTGCTTCAGAATAGTTGGGTTGTTTGAGTTTGGGTTGTGGGTTTGGGTTGCTGGGTTTTTTTGGTGGGAAATTATTTTGCTCGCAGTTTAAAGAAATGAACCATTTTAAACATACAGTGCCTTTGAGGAGCTTTAGTTTTGCTTCCTTCCCAGCTCCTCGTATTTTCCCTCAGCTGAGTCTTGTAGCCATACTAAAAAAACCCTAATCTTTTTTATTTCACTTTGCAGCTCAGATTGATTAATTCCCTGGGCACCCAAGTCAATAAAATGAATAATACAGCAATGAGAATTTTTTTAACAGAAAGTTCAGAGTACTGCTGTGGGTCCTTTTATGAGATGATATAGCTATATGATCTAGTTATACTAATCAGCTTTGACAAAATAGAACTAGATGGTACAGTCATAAACATGCCAAACCAAGACTGTGTGAGCCTCGGCAGAAGACACACCTCAGCAGCGTGTTTTACTCTGATTCAGCCAGTCATTTGTAGCAAACCACCACCTGGGTTTACTCTTCTGTTGTTGTTGTTGCTGTTGTTGCTCTTTGGTGTGGTTTCATCTGAAGAACTGTCTTAAGGAACTACATTAAATAAGAGCAGAATAACTAATGGAGGCGAATCACATCTCTGACCAAGAGATTTCTCATGCAAGAAATTGTAGATTCAGTTATTACAGCAAACGGTTCTCTTTGCCCAAATAGATTCTTTCACTCAGGAAGCTGATTTATGTTATGCTAATAAAAGAAAATTGTGGAGGACTCATTTTGCCAAAACAAGCTGTGTCTCTCTGGGAAGCAGTTTTCCAGGATGATTTTTTTTTTTTTAGAGTAAACATGGTGACAGACTGAGAATTAATTCACAAAATGCTCTGATTGGTAAAACTCTATCCTGTTTCTAGTAACACATTACTTAAGATGAAGTGTAAAATGCACAGGTTTTTGTCTTTATATTTTATGTAAGATTTAATTCCAGAAATTGCAAGGTACAAAATGTTCTAAAACTCATATACACATCTCTCATCTTGTGTCCTGGTCTTTCCCCCATAATTGTGATAGAGTATTTATTTTTTTAGTACTTTATGGCATCCTAAAAAAGTGGCACAAACAAGGAAAATGGCCTTGAGTAGCTGGAATTATCATCATTTGAATGAATAGGGTTTCATTAATTTCTGGCTTAGAAGAAATGGTTCATTAATCTTCAAAGTAGACTGAAAATCCACTTAGAAGAAAGAATGATACTAAACACACAACAAAACTGGGGGGTTGCACTGGCCTATCAATGCTTTAGAAACAATTGCTTTAGATGGTCGGAGTAGTTTGGATGTGTAAAACACCTTAAACCTTCCCTAAGTCAAACTTGCATACAGAAAGCATAAGGCCAGCAACTAAGTGGTCTTCCACAAGATCACTGAAAGCATTTGCACCTCTATTTTTTAATTATTCTTTTCTTCTTGATTCCAACTGAATCTAGGGTGGCCAAAACCCCCACAACATCCTCATGTCTTTCTAGTACTGAGGTACAACTCAGTAGCGCTTTTATACTTTTAAAAAATGCTTTTTAAAAATGATCCCTGTAAAATTAGCGCTCTGTGATGCATCACTGTTTCTACAGCCTTCAGCCAGCCTCCTGAGCCCCGAGGGGCTTGCTGGCCAATATTTGTGTTTATATATGCTCATCACGATCTGCCTTCTGTATGGCTGTTTGTGCTTTCTGTGGTTATTTGTGTTGTGTCATGTTCAGAGTTATAAGCTGTGAGTTCCTTGAGCGGGGACTCATTCCTGTGAATTTATTGCACTTTGCACAGTAAAGAACTGATTCTTTATATGGTGCCCTGGCTCTACCACAATATAAATAACATTTTTTTATATTGGCACGACTCTTTTGAGTCAAAGGAGGAGTCACAGAAAGAGGCAGGGAAGAAGCAGAGATTTCATCACTTTAAAATCATGGGGTTTGAAGCATGTCTTTCGGCAAGAATTTATCCAGAGAAAGCAAGAGTTACATCTTGAGAATTCTAGTGATATTTTTTAATCCTCATTAACCTACTCTTAAACACATTCTGGATCTTTTAAAATATTGACATAGCAGCAAAAAAAAAAATCCTGCCTTTGGCCACATTTTCTAAACCACAGATCAAACTGCAGATATGGTGCTTTTCATAAGTTGACAGAGGGAGCTGTAAGAGCCATTTAGATGATTCATATTATTCCTCTGGGCAGAGTCCCAGCTCAAGAGTTCTCTGAGTCAGCTTTGGTGTTCCCTTATCAGGAGACTGAGCATTGTTAGAAAAACCATTTTGGGGCTAAAGCAACTCTTCTGTTGTAATAGCCCTCTGGCATTGACAAATTTTTAGCTCCCTTTAATAAGGAAGCATGCATGCCAGCTAATTCCAAAATGCTGCTTCTGAGTCATCTTTGCATTGTATCTTCCTCATTTCTGAATTTCTGCTTTAAGTGCTTTAACCACTGAATAACTCAGCTTCTACTTGTCCTTTCTTTTGACTCTCAGATGTACCAATGATCCTATATGCTGCTTCCATTCTGGTTTGCCTCTAGTAACAGACCTGCTGGCTTGCCTTGCATGGAAACTCAGGCCTGGTTAGCAAAAAGATTTGAGGCCAGCGACAATCAATGCTTTGTCCCACTCATAGTCCTTTATAAGTATGGGAGCTTGGGGTGTTGCACACCCTCCTGCCCCCATCACATGGCAAGACCTGCATGATGACCTGTGCTTAGCATCCTAGGCTGTAAAGCAGGACCTTCTTTCCTGAAAACAGATTTTCTAACTTACGGCATTTATGGTAGATGGATCCATTAGCCCAGAAGACATGATGCTCTACTGGCAAATTGATTGCCCAGGAGCTGGAACATTTGCTTTGTAGACCTTCAATCTGAAACACTGCTTGTACTTTTCAGCAAAGTCCATCAGCCCCAGGCTGAAAAGTAGTCTGGCATAGCACAGTTCTGCCATCACCAAACACAGCTGGGAGGGAGGTGAGATTTACAAGGCAAAAGCTAGATGGTACTGGGGTCTGGCCTGTTGGGAGAGGAACCATCTCAGAAGAGAGAGTCCCAGGCCCTGCTCCTTGCTCCCACTTCTTTATTTTTTGCAGCTTGTGACAGCGAGACTTAAAGCCTTTCTAAGCTGGGCTGAGTTAGGGCTGCATATGTAACTACGGAGTATGAGCTTACCCATTCTCTGACCAGTGAAAGTAAGGTGTCAGACCACTCAAGTAACATAGAGCTCAAAAATATCAACCTTCACCCTAAATCTAAAGCATTTCCAGCTCTCTGGGAAAGCAAGCCTTCATTTCAGTCCATGTGAGCCATCCCCAAATTCCTCTCTCAAACTACTAGGCAATTCTGTTCCTCAGGTCCTTTCCTTTAATCTTTACCCTCACTTTACAATTTAAGATAGACACACAAAGGCCTAATAACAGATGCAGTGCTGCTCATGTACAGGAAGCTTACAAATGTGTGTTTCCAGCAAGAGCCAGACAACTTCCTTGCCAGAAGGCAGAGCTGCCTGGGCTGTCTCCTCCCTGCCCTGAGAGGTGCCTCTAGAGCTGACGGGAGGTCACAGACCCTGCAGCGGGGCAGTTCTCTCATGCCTGCCTGACCAAGGTATCATTTGCTGCAGAGCATCCAGAAACAGAAGGGGAGTATCAGGAGTGCCGACATGTTTGGCATAGGTAGGACAAATGGGCATGCAGCAAATTTGAAGGGTGATATAAGTGAGAATGGGGTGCTAAGGACTGGCAGGGAAGTCTCTGGCAGAGGACAAGCATTGGGCATATGGAGCTGATAAACTAGATTTTGCTGCAGGTGGCTTTGGGAAGAGCTTGGAATTAGTTCTTTTTGTGCTTCAACTTCTATTTCTCTCTTTTATTCTGACTCCATGCTTTTTCATATTCCTGTAGCAGACAGAAATCTTGTTACATCTTTTATTGCTGCAACCCTTTCTGCCCCAATAGTTCCACCTTTCTGGCCTTCAACCTTCCCTTGAGCAGAAACCACTATTACTAACTGTTGGGAAGAGGTAGCTTAATAATGGTGATCATACAGAAAAAACACTTTGCAGAGTCTGGAAACGACTGATAGAAGAGGTATACAAATCCTATGGCTCAGTGTCTTCTGCTAGCTTATGACACATCAGTTTGTGATAAGTTGGCAGATGTGTTATTGACTAATGGCTGCATTTATTCTCTTCCTCTCCAAACAGTCCCTTTAAAAGCCTTTTTTATTCTCAAGATACGACATTACTTTGACAGCAGAAAGACAGTCGTAATTCCCACTTTGGCTAACTTTGCTGGATATGAAGTCGTGATATCTTCAGCCCAGTAGTGTTTATAAATCTCAGTCCATTTCAGTATTCAGTACATGCCTACCTGTAATGTTTACAGTGCTCTAGCTTGTAGGAAAACACAAAAACAAAAGTATTGCAAGAGATGGAAAGCTAATGCTTAGCAAATATCAGAAGAAATGACAGCATAAATTAGGCTCTAAAGCCAGATGTTAATTTTAATGTAGCAGGCTATTTGAATTTAGTCTGCAAGATCAGTATTTTTAGATCACTGAATTTCTAGAGGCAATGTTTTCAGTTTGAAAGCTTTTTAGCCTGGGTGAGAAGGTGAAGAATATGAAGGGAGATGCATAGGAGCTAAAGGTGAGGCTGTTAAAACAGCACATTGGAAAACCTCCAGTTGTTTTAACTCCAAAGAACACTGAGTTTTACAGTACACCTAGCATAGAATGTCTCATCTTTCACTGGTAATTTGGCTTCTGAAGGTGTTTGCTTCTCTCTCTGCATCAATAGCGATCAGTTTATCTCTGCTGTCCCAGCCAGTCTCCCAGGACAGAGACACTTCTCTTCTGTCAGGTGTTCCAGCAAGGGATTTCTAAGCTCCTTTGCGTGTCTGTGGTGTTAATTCGAGATAACATGGTGCTTGATACAGAGCATTTAGACTGGGCAGTACGTAACTAGTTGCCACTGCCATTTATGAGCAGAGTACACACATTTGATGGAGCCTTGCTAGTAGTCTTTTTAATACTAGCTACCCCTTAAAATACAACTTCACCCTATGGTGAGCATTTCTACAGTAGAATTGAAACTGCCTCTGAATGTTGCTTCCTTCCATAAGTAGTACCTGCCTGAGCTGACTATGTAAAAACATTCCCAAAGCGAATCCTGGAATCTGGGAGGCCAGCATTTTATCTTGCTTGCATAGGCTGAAGTTCATAACAGAAAGAGTTATTTTGGGCACCCAGGATACTGACAGTCTTCAACCTGGAGGTTGGTTGGTGCAAATGCATGGTGGACATTGCTGTTCTCCCATATATCTATGGAGAGTGACAAGGGAGTTTTGTAGCAGTAAACCCATAGCAAGTAAACTCACTGGCACTCCACATCTTGCTCTGACAAAAGGAAACTCAGCAATATCTCAGATAGAAGCTTGTATAAACCACCTACTTTCCTGTACCTTCACTGGTATGGTGTTTGTTTAGGACACTTTCAAATATCTTTGGAATTGTTTTTGCAAGTTAACGTTTCTTTACTTAACTGAAGGTTAGCTATGGCAAGAATTCACTAAAAATGTGATGCTGCCAGGTAAGTACTGTATTAAAATTAAAGGGAAACTTAGACTTATGCACAATTACACAAGTACATGTAAATAACGTAGAAACATGTTAAAACAACACTAATAACTTAACCACAGCATGCAGTCATAAATTAGCATGTCTTGTTTTACCATTGCCCTTCTTATACAGCTCCTTGGTCACCTGTCTCATGTGCAGGGTGAGGCAGGAAAACACAGGCTACAAAACTGTAGGATCATGTAATTAAAAACTATATTGTGATATACATTTTCAATGGGAACAAAGTGAAGGTGTGTAGGCAGCTCTCAGTCTCATACTTGTCAGTTTTTCACTGCAATGAGAACTCCTACAGATCTGAAATCGTGACAGCCCTTTTAATTATTTAAAGGGATGAGGATTGTGGTGCACTATGAAAAACACAGGTAGAGTGCATCCCAAACTCTGATAAGCAGAATCCTTGCAGGAGTATTTAATTATGTGCCAGTATTCCATTAGTGTATGATATTTTAGGGTTTTCGAACATACAAATAATAGGTTAATTATGCAATAAAAAAGGCTAATCAGTATGCTAAGTTGTGAATGTAAGCAATTTAAGGGAGCTGTTACAATTTTCTGTGTATTTGTATACAATCTGACCCTGACCAGGGTAGTTAATTTTAATCTGCTGGAGCAACGGAAATTTTTAATAAACACAAATTCTTATTTGCCCATTTATTTCTTATCAAGCAGCCTATTTCCTGAGCTCAGAGCACAGTTGTTGAAGCCCTGAAGATACAATTTTGGGGGAAGCAGCACAGCTACTTTCCCACTTATCACACATCCTTTGCTTTGTTTGCTACACCGGCCTCTATGTTGTCTGGGAAAGCCTGAGAGTAACTCTGCTTTTCAGTGCTTTTTTGCATCACCTTGCAAACCAGGGCAACCGAGCCCTATGGCTAATAACGCACAGTGCCTTTGTGGCAGGCATTGCCACATGCGCATACAACTTGTGGTGATGAAAGACGAACAAGACCGATTCCATGTTCTCCCACCACCAGAAGCACAAAAGTAAATTCATTTGCTGCAATTTAAAAAAAGGGAGAGGCGGCAGCAAGAAGCCTGTCAGCAGTAAGTGCCCTAGTGCTGGAGGTGCTGACATTGCTCCTTTCTTGTCACGACCACTCTTCCTGGCATGGGGGTTTGCAGTTGATGCCTGGCAGAGGTGTACAGGGAAGTCCGTATGTCATACAGCTGCTTCGCCCTGTCATCACTTTGGCTCGGGGAGCCAAGGCTGCATTAGTCACAGACTCTTACAGTTTTTAAGTTTCTCTCAAGAACAGCGGGGACTAAACCATGCTTTTAAAACCAGCCAGCGAGAGCTGGATATTTTGAAATCAGCATGTTTATCATTACACAAATGACCCCTTTGGAGAGGCACGCTTTACAAGTGGCTGATACTTTTCACAAGGAGAGGCCCATGGCTTTTGAAGATCAAGTCCTCTTAAGAAATTTTGTGATGAAACTATCAAAAACTTTGGCCTTAAGGCCATACGGAGTTTTAGGGTAGGAAGGCACTGAGAGCATTTGTTCAACCATTTGTTTAACCAGAAAGCTAGTGAAACTGTCAAATATACATGTTGACTTCTTTTGCTGCTTTTTAACTAGAAATTACCAATGTGGTTATTGTTCCTCATTGTTAAAAAAGATTCTGTATCTAGCGTGAGATAGACACCAACACTTTAGCCTGGTATGAATTACAGTGACTGAACTTCATACCCATGAACAATTGATTTGCTGACAGTTCTTTAACTCACACAGTCATAGTACAGGCATCCTCAACCATAACAGAATCTCTAAAAGTACATGCAATATGCACAGATAAGCACCTTGGCATGTTTAATGAATGAAGATTGCAACTGAATTCCTGGCACTTCTAAAATTCAGTGAGGGCAACTAGTTTTCTGGGGGGGTTGTCTCAAGGGAAAAACATGACTAATTTTGCTCTTCTCTTGTATCTGAATCAATGACTTATCTGCAGCTTTCTGAAAGAAAGAAAACCTCTCCGATGTTAACACAACACACTTTGCCCTTGTAAAAGAGAAGATGAAAGACACCATCTATCTCAGAGGTTAATATATTTGAATAGAGTTGCAAAGGCCCTTCTGCAGAACCTGGAAATAACCATTCTGCTTCTTTAAAGAGCTCTGTTACAGAGTTTGCATCAATAGTGTGTTTCCATGGGAGTCAGATACATTGAATTTCATGTTCTGTGTCAGCTTCATCCTGTCAGGCAAAGGACATCCCCTTTGAGTAAGGTTTCTAATTATGTTTTTATTTATTAAAGATTGGAAAGAAATGGCTTATACAGGAAAGGACAACTAGAAAAAGTTAAATAGATTTCCTGCACTTTGCTTCATATACCTTTGAATCTGGGTATAGAGTGAGAGTTTCAGGTATTTTTTTTTCTACTCCAAATTCTTCCCGGAAAAAATACCCAGCTCATTCTTTATTTGAGGACTACCCTTCAGGTGTAGCAGACCCTTTACAATTTCTAGTACCCTTCACTAATGGATTGCATAGTTTTTCATGACAGGGTGGTTACTTGCTCCTTCATGCTATTAAGTCATGTGAAAATGCTCAAAGCAGTTTTATTATACATAGAGGAAAGATGTCATGGGTGGAGAAAATCTGAGACAGGCTCACAGGAGAAATTTATGCTATAAGAAACCAAATTTACAGAGGGTCCTGAGAGAAGCTTAAAAAATGGCTTCTGAACTTTGCATTCAGTTATTTCAGGTGCTATCTAAAGATGTCTGAGTTAACTCTTTGGATACTCTCCAAAAAAAGAGCATCAGAGCCGTATGCCTCGGTTCCACTGCTTTATTATTTGTGAGACCTAGGCTAGTTG
This sequence comes from Lathamus discolor, assembly GCF_037157495.1. Classification (NCBI taxonomy): domain Eukaryota; kingdom Metazoa; phylum Chordata; class Aves; order Psittaciformes; family Psittacidae; genus Lathamus; species Lathamus discolor. Next base: position 104,449,228 of record NC_088887.1, read on the forward strand.
GCTTACAGCTAGTTTAGATATTTTTTAGACTACATTTATTACACCATTTGGAGTGTTTAGTTAGCTCTGCAAAAAGGAGAGCTGTTGTTTGGTAAAAAGTCTAGAATGACCCCTTCTATGGGGAAAAGATATCTGATACCATAAGGCTCTTTAATTTAGCAAGCACAAGATATCTCACTAAGTAAAACTCTGGAATTTAAGAACTGAAATTGGAAAAGAGATGAATGTAGCTAATTATTAGAAGATCTCAAAAGGGAAGAGAAGAAATAACCAAAAAGCAGAAAGGCAAACAGGGAATTTGTTCAAAATAAGCACCTTGGCTTAAGAAACACTTCCTTCTGTACATAAATAAAACTTTGAACACCTCTAAAGCAGCTGTCATTAGGAATTGCTGGGCTTTTGACTTTTCCTGGTGCATCTGATGAAAGAAACCCGTAAATCTACCAACCAAAAAAAGAAAAATTCAAAAGAACTGTGAGTTTCTGTCAAATTAACTGAATACTTAATAATATTTAAAAAATCACATGGGAAAGCAAGACATAGAAGGGTCACAAATACTGAAGTACTCATCTGAGCACTTTATATTTGAACAGCTCTTTCTTCTGAAAGCTCTGGAAAATAAATAGATTAGTCAAAAGGAGTAAATATCCCCCAACAATTTTTTTTTTTTTTTTTTTTTTGTATTAAACCAGAATGCATTGGGTCATCCATCAAAAACATAGAATCATAGAACAGTTAGGGTTGGAAAGGACCTCAAGATCATCAAGTTCCAACCCCCCTGGCATGGGCAGAGACACCTCACACTAGACCATGTCGCCCAAGGCTCTGTCCAACCTGGCCTTGAACCCTGCCAGGGGTGGAGCATTTACAACTTCTTTGGGCAACCGATTCCAGTGCCTCACCACCCTAACAGGAAAGAATTTCCTCCTTATATCCAATTTAAACTTCCCCTGTTTAAGTTTTAACCCCTTACCTCTTGTCCTGTCACTACAGTCCCTGACAAAGAGTCCCTCCCCAGCATCCCTATAGGCCCCCTTCAGATACTGGAAGGCTGCTATGAGGTCCCCACGCAGCCTTCTCTTCTCCAGGCTGAACAGCCCCAACTTCCTCAGCCTGTCTTCATACGGGAGGTGCTCCAGTCCCCTGATCATCCTCGTGGCCCTCTGTTGGTTTTGAGGGAAGAGTTCTTTGACCAAAAGACATTTCTTTATCAAAACTAACTGAGCACAGTTAACCCTGGACTTATTGCTCATACAGGTAGGGAATCACAGGAGGTTCCTCCAAAATAGCTGTTGCTCCCTCTGAAATAATTTATCCTCATTGTGGCTGACACAGACCTCCTTTGGTGCCATTTGTATCTCATGTACCCATAAGGTCTTGAGAGGTAGAGTCTGCTCTCTGGCACGGCCTTTGTAGTAATAGGCATTTATTGTGGGGGGTGTCATGGTTTAAGCCCAGCTGGTATCTCAGAACCATGCAGCCGTTTGCTTACTACCTAAATCCACTCCTGGAGGGATGGGGAGGAGAATCGAAGAGAATGCAACTCCCACGGGTTGAGATAAGAACAGTCCAGTAACTAAGGTATAACACAAACCACTGCTGCTACCACCAATGATAATAACGATAGGGGAAATAGCAAGGGAAGAGAATACAACTGCTCACCACCCACCGACCGATACCCAGCCTGACCAAGCAGTGATCTAGCCCTTCCGGGTAACTGTCCCCAGTTTATATAGTGGGCATGATGTGCTGTGGTATGGAATACCTCTTTGGCTGGTTTGGGTCAGGTGTCCTGTCTCTGCTTCCTCCCGGCTTCCCCTGCTCCCTGGCAGAGCATGAGACTCAGAAAGTCCTTGGTCAGAGTAAACATTACTGAGCAGTAACTAAAAAACATCAGTGTTATCAGTGCTGTTCTCAGGCTGAAAGTCAAAACCACAGCACTGCACCAGCTACCAAGAGGGAGAAAAATGACTGCTACTGCTAAACCCAGGACATGGGGTAACCATTTGTTTAGCATTCATTACGGGCACTGATCAGAGGGTAATAAAGACCTTGCTGGGGTCCAAAGCCCATCTCAGACTTGAGGGAAATAAAAAATAAAAAATAAAGCATGCAGAGTAGTATTTTAAATGGATGTATACATTTACTGCTGATATTTTCATACAAATGTTTCAGTGATACTAGGTTCAGAAGGTGTAGCAGAGGCTTTTATTTGCTTCAATTCTGGTCTAATAGGCATAAAGACATCAGAGGATTCTGAAATACTGAACTCAAGAGGTGTCTGACAAACCTTTGTACTCATAATAACAAAAGCTAGTGTGAGCTTATACAATTTTAAACTAATTGCCCAGCCAACATGCTCATTATCATATTGATGCAGTTCATAAATCAAAGCCCTGCCTATTCAAGCTGTTTACTAGTCTTGCATTAAGCAGCATATTTCAACTGAGAAAAGTTGTGTGTTGCCAAAACACTGCAGAAACTTTAAAAGACTGATTGGACTACAGACCTGGGGAGCTGAATTGCCACGAAGTGATTTAATGCATGTGGCACTAAAGTGCTTGTTCTTGGTTGTGTTCTGACTTAGCCTTGAAACTTCCCATAATAATGTACTGCAGCACAGATACAGATCCTTACACAGCAGACAGCTGCTGGCAATTTTGATCAATTTGGCTTCCTACAGGAGCTTCCTCACTTAGCTAGGAGACTCATAAGTCCTTTTTTTAAGCAATACTGTACTTGTGCCAGCTGAATTCATGTGCATGCATTATGAATGTAGGCTTTTTATATAGGCAAAGAGAGGTTGAGGCTTTTACCTAAGAATTCTAAATTGGTCACAACAATTAGGTGCCTGAAGCTAAATTCTTTGAAAAGCCTGCCAGGTAAACTGGGGGTACAGTTCATTTGCCTAAGCAAGTGCCTGCCTGCAGGTGCCTAACAGTGCTCTGAGATACCCTGCTGTCCTATGGCATCCATGCGGTAGGTATGTCAAAGGAGCTGGAGGAGATTCGCACCTCTCTGGGTTGGCAGCTGAAGGCCAAGTGGGATGGTCTAGGATCACTCAAAAGGCACTAGAAGCCTATGCTTAAGCAATCGGGCTTTCACCCTTGCCTGCGGTGGGCATGGGCACAGGTTGCATGGACAGAGAGAGCTGAAACAAGAGTCAGGACACCCAAACAACTTTGAAGAGCACGATCATGACTAGAAATTTAACTTACTGGTGTGAGGGAACCTTGGAGCAAATGCAGGGCACTGAAGAGTTACTGAATGTTGTTGGAGCTGTTGGGGGAATTTAATAGGTTCTGGGAAAATCAAGGGCTTGTGGAGGTGGTGGTTTGGTTAATATCATTGTTTTATCCCTGCTTAAGAGAACCCAGCTCAGGGGAACAAGGGCAGACATTTCTGATAAAATACAACTCTTCTCTGTAAGTAGAATAAGCAATAAGAGTTCATCCCGTCAAAACAGGTGCTCGTCTTTGGTCTTAATGTGTGTTGAAGCCCCTGTCTCATGTTCTTTACGCAAGTTCAATCATGAAAATTAGTAAATCAAACAATTTTTATGGATGGAACATGATACGTGATTAAGACCTGGCTTTAGAGATAAAAAAAAACATTGATTTCTCTTTACATCTCTTCTGTTGGGTGTGTGGTCACAGTAGATGCCAAGCATCTGATTTCTTTCATGCAGATGGTGGATAATAATGATTATAAGTGAAATTAATATGAACTGATACTTTCTCATGAAGACACCCAAGGCAGTGATATGTTTTCCTTCTTTAAAGTGGACAGTAACTGTAAAGAACTAATTTCTTCCATTTTAAGGAATTACAAACCATACAATAAACACAGACCATACCAGCTTGTGCCCCTGTGAAGTGCCAAAGTAACTGCTTTTGTCCAGTGTCTTTGGCTGCTGGTGGGGTTCACAGGCTCAGCAGAGATTTCTCAGAGGCATGCTTGCAATTTTAGAAGCCATTTGCAGGCTATTGTGAGGGAAAATTTTGTGCTGATATGCAACTTTCAATAGGCAAAAGCTAAACAGCAAAACCCAAACCAAGCTGCTTGCTATTAACCTACCTTGTAGAGTGAGAGAGGGTTGTCATGTGTCATTTCCTCTTTCATGAGCTTAAAACAAAAAAAAGTAAAGATGTCAATATGACCCTTAAGCCATCCATATTAATACAGATGTCCTCCAATAAGAAAATTGGTTCTTCCAGCCTCTTTTCTCTTGTGCAGAATGAAGATTAATTTCCAACCAGTCCACTGAGCATCCCATGAACATGTGTAATGCAATTCACTTTACAGGCTGAGGAAACAGTGGTAGTATTTAAACTGGAGGGAGAAGCAGCTCATACCTGTGTGTCTTTGCTGGCAGAAAGGTTGCTTCCTGAGGCTGGTTTGGACTGGATGCTTAGATGAATAGCTGGGATCTTACCAATACCAAGATCCTCAGCCTAAAGTGAGAGACAGACTTTTTTTTTTTTTTCCTGTGGTTTATCCACTGTTATATTAAAAATATTTATTAGGTGTTGGCCCATTTGGGGGCCTGTGTTTATGAACAGTGTCCATGTATGACTGGCTGCTCTTCCTGTTTCATGCTGATTGCACAGTTCATATAAACTCAAAGCCAAAGTATTCTAGGGCAATATATTAAAAAATTCTGGTTTTCATTTAATACTTCAGATTGTAGATGAATGCCTATGCACACACACACCCCTCTCACCCTTTCTTTCCTGTGAGTATTAGGATTTTCAGCAGCTTCAGGTTTAATTTCTCAAGTAGTTCAGTGTGTAATCTTAAATCACTCAAAATTGGCTTGTAAAAGCATGTAGTCAAACAACCTCTCGCCAGTATTTCGTCATGAGCTTGATGCTGCCTTTCACAGGTGCAAGACAAAATACATGAGGCAGAACAGGGAATATAAAAGCAATGGATCGAATGCAATACTAAAAGAAGCCGCATGGCAAAAGGAAGCCAGAACTTATTCTTTAAAGATACTTCATTCATGTTCTCATAGACACGCTGAAAGACATATGCCCTCATTCCCCATTCACACCTGAGTCCTTTTCGGTACCTTCTTTCGAGTGAATGTAATCAGGTATGCAAGAGTTACGAGACTTTCCAAGTGCGAAGAACCATGTCTAGTGCTTCACTTTACTGGTGCTCACACCAGTAAAGCTCCTGCTGTTTGATTTCACTCTGGATCGTAACCACGCTATTCACAGGCGCACGGAACAGCAGATGATTTGCAAATGATGAAAACAGCAGCATGATTTGCAAAGCCAAAGCCCACTTTATGTAAACTAAACTAGAACTAAACATGTGGAGCTTACTTAGAAACTAAACATTTCTAAGTTCTTAGAAATGGCAATAGTTGTATTACAGAGGGTATTTTTTCATTTTATTTGCAATCAAATAACTGTTCTCACATGGTGGTAAGGGGACAATGACAGTGTTGTTGAGAATACTGTTTAAGACCTAAACACAGTTGAGTCAGCACACTGGCAGGATGCTACCACCTCAGGTGGATTAAACTCAGCCTTGGGTTCTGCTAATGGCATGAAATGTGTCAATGATTCCTCCTGGAGCAGAGTCTTTCATTCCCATATATTGCCAAGTAGGTCAGTCCAGCTGTAAATAAATTGCCGACACAGCTTCAGTTAGATAAGATGGTGGCTGGAAAACAGCACATCTGTAACCAACAGTTGCGCCTAAGACAAACAGGAATGTAAGCACAGATAAGTTAGCAAAGAGTCTGTTCATCATTGTAGTTTACTGCATTTGAGAAAACATTTTACTTTCCTTGGCAATGTAAAATGAGCTTTTGCCATAGTGGAGGTGGGGACAGACATGGCAAAGTCAAAGGACAGGCTTAGGAGTACAGCTGTTGTGGGATAATTAAACATTGTGAAGTTGAGACAATCCTCGCAAAATTGTCATATAAAGTAATTCTCTTAAAATGGATGCCTCAGGATGTGGCCTCATTTGCTGAGCGACTCATTCATAAATATGCCAATTTTTTTTCTGACTAAAATGCTGTTTAACTTCAGTGAAGGCATCAGGTACATGAGGTATAAGAGAAATCGGCATCTAAGTGCCACCTCTCTCCCTTGCTGAAATGAGTCAGGAGGGACATAGATTTGGCAGCATCTCTCTCAGATGTCTGTGCCTGGATATCTCAAGGTGAAAAATGTAATATACTACTACTAGCACGCAGGATAGAAGGGTATTACAGCTTTTTCATTTTTGCTCTTTGCTCTAATCAAAAGCAATATAGAAAAAACACTTCCAAAATTAAACTATAACTCAGAGTCCTCTCACCCCACATTTCCAGTGACAATTCATCTTTTCCTTTCCAGGCTAGATTTGCAAATAACTGATTTATGATCACACTCAGAAGCTCCTATGTCCAGTAACCTACACTAAAGCTACACTTTGCACCACATGCAGAAAGTCTGTCTGCAAGCTATGATCCTATTAATATATATAAAAGGGAAGACCTGTGATGCTTTGGCAGCAAATGTAGGTCTTGAAGAAACACAGGCAAACAATAATTAGAATTTGCAAGTGACACAGAAAGCTAATTTCGGTATTCCTTTTTACTGGCTTTATACTACATCAAAAGGCATTGCACAGCCTACCTTTTCAAAACCTGACAGCATCCAAACTCGAGTGTGTGCAATGGGAACCTGACTCCAGGTGCTCCAGGTGATAAAGCACAGCCCAGTGTTAAGGTCTGGCATAATGTGAAGAATGAGGTCACACTGTATTTTTAGAAGTGCCTGGTGTTACTGTGAAGCAAGCTCTCGCCCTCTCTTTTTATTTTTTTCCTTCCCTCTCCTTTTTTTCTGTCTTTTTCTGTGAATAATTTGGCCACTGCTTGCAGAAGGCTGTTTTTTGCCCCAGGGATTCTCACACATACTTCTGTTGACAGAGTTCTTATGCAGCAAGCAAGCTGAAATGCCTTTTGTTAAGGATCTGATCACTTCTTTTTTTGTTCTGCCCCAACACTTGGAAGATCTTTTGGCTACTAACTGAGTTCCTGTTGTTACGCTTATGGAAATTAACTGAATTGAAAAAAGTGGGGTTACCTTGCAAAACAGGTAAAATTATCATCAGGGGAAAAAGAAATCCTAGTCTTCTAATTTGCTGTTAGTTTGTGTTTCACGTTCTTCTTGTTTGCTTAATTTTTCAGGGGAAGATTCTTTATGTCAATGGGAAATATTAAGCAAAGTCATTGTGAAAGGGAAACAAATGCATTAGAGGCTGAGAGGTAAAGACTCGTTATTTTAAATGAGTGGTGTACTGTTCCAGTCAAGATCAGGACTTGATTTGCTGGTTTACTATGTCAGTTCAAGTTTAAATCGAATTTAAAGTAGGAAAGTTCCACACATTCCCATACTCTCTAATGTCAAAATACATTGTGGGTATGGAAATGCAGTAATTTAAGCAATGTTTGGAAAGTTAGTTTAGGTGACTTGCTGTAACCCTGTGAAATAAAGCATAATCAGATGCCCCAGGAAACGATTCTCCTTGTATTGACTCAAGAAAATAGAAGTTAGTCTCTGAATATTAAAGTATTTGTAAAATCCTCCTGTTTAATAGTTAAGACTAATATGTGCTTTTTGTGCGATCTTTATGCAAAACTCAGTGAGTTTTAATACAAATTTCGGTTATCTGGGCAAAGGGGAATCAAGCCAATAGGGCATGATACACAAACATTTACCTGTGAGTCTGCACATACACATATTCTTCTGCCAGACTATATGAGAACTTTCCTTCCATAGCATTTCACTAACTGTATCACAAATATGTATTACTTTATTGCTGATTTGTAAGGAGCCTTTCTTCATAAATAAAATTGGGGTTGTAAGTTTTAAACTCGTATGTGGAAAGCTGAAGTTGCTACACCAAGGTATGCATTTCACATTTTAGCTTAAAAAACAATCCCGTGTTGCTTTTGTGGGTTTTTTTGTGCTCTTACTTAAGCTGTTTTGGAGTCAGTTTTGGTTGGACAGTTAGTTAGCTGTGGTAGACCTACAGTTCCCTTTTTAGTTGGAAAAACACATATATGCCCAAGAGACTTTTATTATTTGATATCTTTACCTACACTAGTGCCTACAAGCAGAGTTAATGCTACAGAATAGTTAGAATTATGTATGCATATGAAAGTAATTTCCCTATTTATAAAGCCTCGAAGGCCTTTTCCAGAAATATTACTACTTTTCAGAACTTGTAAGTGCACACATCCAGAGTGTGGTGAGAATCACATTATTTTGCAGGGCAGTATTACAAACCTTTTACGACATGTAGATTTAGCTCTGAATATTCAGACCTCTCTGAATTACACATTTTGCTCTGGGCAGGATTTCCAAATCCACAGCTCTGCCAAAAGTTTTTTAGGAGCTATAAATGTCTATGAGTAACTCTTTATAAAACATGGAACTCGATATTTTATTTAAGTGCATGGGGTTTTTTTCCAGCCACTACTAGACTGAGTAAAGAGATATATTCCACAGGATGAATAAGGATAAACTCACACTCTCTCTTCTTACCACTTCCCTTCCAGATTTCTTGCCATACTTGCACAAAACCATCCTGCTTTTGCATACTTTCTTTGTTCCAGTCTCATCCCAGAAAAATAAAAAATAGTCCAATGGAGTGAGCAAATTTAATAGACAGAAAAACTCTTTCATGCCTTTTGTAATTGAACTGTAAAAATTACAGCTTTACACCACATCCTGTGTAAACCAAAACTCATTTGAGAGACAGAACTTAGCAAAATTTTAAAAGAAGTGGGGTACTGGTACAATTTCTTTCAGGGATGATAATTTGTGGTTTAGAGTCTGAAGCATCATCCTAAAATACTAAAAATAAAAAATACGTAGTTGACTTATCCCACACTTGCCTACTTGGCTGCTGAAAAACTTCTGCGTCTTCTAGAGCATTTTTTTGTTGTATTTTGGGTTTGTTACAGCCAGGATGTTCGTGTGAACACAGAAGTGTATTTCTACAGATGTCATTACAGCAGAGCCTGCTTGCCAGCATTACCAGAACTAAAGATGGTCCAGGGAACATGCCAAGGATGGGTAATTTCTGCCAGACAAGAGAGAGTGATCATAGGAAGGGGTGAGACTAAAAAAGATTCTGTGGGGGAGACCTGAAGACCTGAGCATTGCTGCTCCTGCTGGAACTACCTGTAGGTGAGCAACCAGCCACCAGAGGCAATGGCAAGTGAGCACAGACTATTTTCTCACCTGATGGCAACCATGCTGGTTTGAGCAGCCAGGCCAAGGCTCTTTTGCTGCCTTTTGGGGAGTCTTCTAGAACAATCAGATCTTTTTCACTTATACCTAGCTTTGCATGGTGGGAGTGTGGGTGCCAGCAGCATGCTTTCTTATAGGGTACTGGGTGCCAGGGACTGCAAAACAAAGGCTCATGGTGAGGCACAGATAATAACACCCACCTGAAGTGGCAGGAGGCTTTTTCACTGTGGCCACAATGTACAAAATACTATGAGAAATGTTAGTTACCCCTATCATTCCCTACAAATGTGAGAATGTGTCTTCTTTTTCATAAACACTGTGCTCAATTAGTTCACATAACATTAGGGAGAACCAAGGGTGTTAGGGACTTCTGAAATCACTTCTGCTAACTCGAGGCTTTGTCTAGAATTCTGCATAGTTTAGGATAAGGCAGTCATGCTAGGAGGGAGACTCATCCCATGTCAAAATAGGTATCCAAGAGAAGTGAGAGCATTTACCTTCTGGAAGCATTTTTCTATCTCCGCTAACTCCAGCAGGAGGCTAGACAGCTTATCTGAGTTTTGAATAGCTAGCTGTATCTGAGAGAAAGTCTACCTGAAGTGTGTACCTGCATGCTCACACCTTTTACAGCTGCAGTTCAAATTACAAAGGTAATAAATGCAGATTTTCTGTACATGTAACATTACTGTTTCTATTAGCTAATATACGTCTGTAACACTAAAATAAAAGCTAACCAGCACTAAAATGGGCTGAGCTGCTGTGCATTGTTCAGTTTATGGCACATGCAATGAGAGGCACGTCACATGCCAACATCTTACTTTGCTTGCCTTCCCACTTTGACAATCAGAGTGCTGCCTTCTGACATGTCTCCCTCATCACTGTCAGGTTTGCCACATACATCAAAGGCTTGGGCTTCTCTTTTTATTTTGAAAAGCTTCTGTTCTGGTTTGCTGTCTCACAGATGGAGTACTGAAACAATCATGAAAATAAATGATACCAACATTCAGTCTGTCACAAGAAGTAAATTGCATGTATGGGTGAATGTAAGCTATTCAGCGATGCAGAATTGGTTCCTGAGCTGTTCCCTTATTCGCATGTACTGGAGGTGCACAGCCTAGATGTAAGCACACAAGTTAAGACTGATTTAAACCAGACATGGCCAACTCTGATGTAGTACTGAAGCTGCCTGATATTTTTAGCCTACTCTTTTTGCTTTGCAATTTTATTGGAAATAGACAGATGCTGCACTACATTGGCAATTCACAGAAATCAAGAGTTACAGAAAAGTCTACCTATATTGAAATCTCCCTTCTTTTCTGTCAGTTACATTGGTTCCTTGCTCTTCCCTATGACATCTTAGTAGCTTTTGGTGATTTAACAGACAATAAATATATAGTGAACAGAGGCATGATTTGGTAACGATATCTGACATCACCTTGAATGATACTGAACCATTGTGTCAATAATCCACATAAAGTCAATATTTAAAAACCATTTCTGCATTTGCCAGTTCTTTCCTAGTCTCTAAGGTAAACAAGTCAAGGTTCTCATGTTTTAAGTTCATTTAATCTGCATACATCACATATTTTTGAAGAGACCAGTAAGCAAATCTGATATGGGAATTTCATGTTTCAGGATTCCTTTTGTTGCTGCACTCCAATGCAAGCAGGTTACCATTTATTTATTTATTTATTTATTTATTTATTTATTTTCAGGAGCAGAGAGGATTTAGATGTTTTGCATGAGAATCCAGGCATTCATGATTGTGTGAGCATGGCTTTGAAAAAATAAGAACAGATTTCCTGGCCACACATGCAGAGTTATGTTTCTTAAGAAAATCAAGAATGAAGTCATTCTGATCTCTGATGGATGAAACTCATTGGAATGGAAACTAATATCTATGAGGAAGAACAGGGCTCACCTTATCTTACATCTGCCAAATGCCTGGGGACTCCGAAGGAAGCAAATGAAGAATACAAAAGAAAGGCAGAAAAACAGGCAAGTCCATCTGAATTTCAGAATGTTTTACTAGAACCTGAGTTGAGTTTGGTGTCTGCGTCATCCTTGTTGGATCTCAGTGAGATATCCTTGCAGTCTGGCACGGTTGCAGCGTGTGTCTATGCCACTGATCAGTCTGAGACAAAGCACCTTAGTGAAGAATTACTCTGTTCTTCAGGGCACAAGCCAAAGGAAGATCCTTTACACCTTCCCTTGCACACAGAATGGCCAGTCCTCACAGAAAAAAAATCAGACAAGAAACCAGAAAGGAGTCATGAGATCAGAGTCATAAAACACAAACCAAGTGCTATCACGTTTTCTGATTTTGGATTTCTGTCACATGAAGGTAACACTAAACTCCATATTTGTGAGGCAGGAGAAGCTGGTGATTTTTCATCTGAAGAGGAGGAAGCAGATGGTAGACAGGATGATGCGTTTACGGAACTGCCACTGTATGAGGCATTTTTCAATTGTCTTCATGGAGGGAATGTTTCTCAAAGAAAGCAATCTAAGCACCAACTTACCAAGGATCCACACATCTGTCATTTAGAAAACTGTGATGATCATTCCGAAAAGGAATTGAAGGACCATGACAAGGAAGAAAAACACATGGAGCTGGAGGTAATACAAGCTACTCTTTTGTTCCAAGTGTGTTTTAAGTAAATGGTATAACTTAAGGTTAGTTAGAAGAGGAGGAGTTGTGCAAATTATTATACAGTGGTAATTAATGTGAATTATATAATTAAGGATAAAAACCTCCGGTAAAAATATACTAGGTTTTTTTATTGCATAAACCTATTGCTTCAGGTTGGCCACACTTAGACTGAAATTCAAACTTTGGTTTTCTGTTTTCCCTTGCTTTTTAAATGAGAACATTGGCTGAGTTTCCCATGCTTCTACAAGATCATATGTGATGCCACGTACAGCATATATTCCCTGTGTCTATGGACTGTTCAAAGGGATAGAGCTCAGGTTTAGTGTAGTGGCACTGTAGCACTGCACCGCCTAACCCACAGCACTGCTTCTGCTAAATACTGTTTTCTCTGTTCTTGTTTCGTTAAAATAATATGGAAGACAGGTTACGATCTGGTCTATATATAAAAAGGTAAAATAAACAGGGTTTTTTGTATCTGCGCTGGTACACCTCATGATGCTTTACAGACCTATGTCCAAAACAAAGACATCAGAAGATTTAAGAAAATATTAAAACCACACTGTAATAACCATCATCCAACTATAACCTTTCCAGAAAAAAAAAATGGTTTTGGAATTGGAGGAACAGCAGCTCTCCAAAGGAGTTATCACGAGTCTGGAAAATAAGCAAGGTTTTCCCCCTGCTCCCAGCTGCTGACAAACCAAATGCCTGGAGCTGAACATATTTATCATTGGACAAGTTCAATTCTAGTACAAAAATATGAAGTGACTCCAAATAGTGGGCAAAACAAACCCTTAAAATTCCAACGTTCCTGACCTTGCAGCAGAAATTAATCTTAAACTGCAAGTCAGGCATACCTTTCCTTCCTCTCTCTTTCCTCCTCCTCCAGCTTTTTAAAGTTATTTTCCATGTAAATCTGCTCTATGCCTTGAAAATCAGGGTGGATCCCATGTCTTTTATCCAGTGTGTTTTATTTTTCTCTACAGTTCTACTTTTATAACAGAGTCGCTTCATTGATTTTTGATTAAATGAAAGGAAGTACTTGGTCTACAATGTCCACAATAACATCAAAATTGCAGTACACAGTACTTAATTACTTCTCCCCTTTAATACTAATCTATTTCCAATTTGGAGGGACTAATTCTGCCCTTAATTGAGTGGAAGTTTTGTGCTGTATTTCATACATATACCAAGTTTACTGCAGAAACACATCAACCTACAGAGAAGAAAGCCAGATTCTTAGATTATTTTCCCAGCAGCTAACATTACGAAAGCAAGGCCCAAAGATGGTTTCAAAAAAGTGCAGATTTTGATGCAATAGTGACCCTGAGAGATTAGCGTGACACATGGTTTATTAAATAATTGCATTGTCACTGTACCCTAAGCCAAGTCTTGCTTCCTCATTTACTCAGAAACATTCCCATTAATATAAATATATATTAAAATGCATGTGCAACATCCCTTGGATTCCGTTTACTGAAGGTCGTTCCCATAGATAAGGGAGAGGCCAGGGACTGTTGTCATTTAGTTTACTTTATGTGTATGCCATAAAATAAACTCAAGGATGCAGCTTGTAGGTGCAAAATAATGGATTATAAATTGCCAGACAAGCATGTGAAATTACCTAGTAAATCTCAGTGAATGTGTCAAAACATTTCAAAAACTGTACAGATGCAATGATGCAGTCCCGGGTTTGATTTTTTTCTATGTAAATAAGTATGTATCATTCTAGGAAAGCCTCCAAGAATTTGAAAAAAAAGGATTATCTTGTCTCTCAAATTTTAGCAGCAGTCATGCATTACTATTCAGACTAAGACTCTCCCCATGACTCTGGTTGAAGCAGATGTATGTCATTGTCAAGTTACTTATTTCTATTATTTAGAAATGGGGAAATGGAAAAATGTATTTCTAGTGGAAAGTAACTAAATAAAGACAGCTTGGTCCAAAAATGTTGTCAAAAGCTACCATTACTGCTAAGCCTCAGATGTAAAAATAGTGTAACAAACATTTCCTTGGCCATACAGATACAAGCTATCACACCCTGACTTGAGATCCTAGCTAAATCCTTGCTACTAGAGTTCACAGTGAAATAGTGATAAGGATCTACCCTGCAGGGGCATTCTTAAGTAAATGTTCTTGTTACTGACTGCAGATCTCCTGCTCTATGTATAGAAAGGAGGAAAGGCTGTCACCTTTTCCAGGCTGGGGAGCACTGGCTGTTGCAAGCAGTCCCAGCAAAGCCAGTGTCCAGATCTCCTCCTAAATAGCTGTTACATGCATTTAAGTTGTAATTGTTGAGCTTCTTGTTTCAGCCTAATGTATAAACAGAGACAAATCTCCGAGTACACTCAACAGTAAACAAGTAGAAGGAAGATGGAAAAAATACAACTTGTATATGCTGCCAACTCTGTCACAAGCAGAAGAAACTGCTGAAAACAGTTCATGCAATGGTGCCCATTAAAAAAAAGCTCTTTTTCCAAAGGCATACAGCATCTGCCTGTTCTAAGTGGTACAAGATAAATGATACTTCTGTTCAATTTATGAATTCAGTGTGGTCCCTGAGTTTCCACCCTTAGACCAGTCCCATATATATTTCCTGTGCTTTGTCATCAAGTCTAAATTGGGCAACCTTTTTTTCCTTGTCAGGAGTCTACAATCAGTGGTACATTTAATGCCCAAATAGAGTTCTTAAATTAAAAATAAGATTTATTTCAATTGGGAAACAAAAGTTTGAAGATTTCAAACCCAGTCTATATACATGTCTGAAATATTGTTTACATTTTTCTTCTTGGGATGGCGATCTAAGTAGCATTGTTGTTAAGACATCTCTGGAGGTATTTAAAAAGATGTGTAGACGTGGTGCTTAGGGACATGGTTTAGTGATGGACCTGGCAGTGTTAATGATTGGACCCAATCATAAGGGTCTCATCCAACCTAAATGATTCTATGATCCTGATTTTTTAATTCTACCCAGAGGTTTTTTCAGCAACTCTGAAGTAGTATCTTGAGCCATTCTCCCTGCTAGTATTACTTCAAGTCTTCATATTAAAAAACGTATTCTCTTTATGCATGCAGCCAGCTTAGTATGCAGTGGCAATAAAGTATTTACAATAGCTTCTGAAAAAAATAACATTTTTTTTAGATTGCCATTTCTTCTAACTGTACTGAGCAGAACATAGCTGATAACCATATTTAACCAGGAACTACTATGCAACTTTACATTAGCAATCTTAATCCTATGCTTACATAGTCTCAAAACAGTATGCTACTTCCAGAAGCAGCATTTCAGGCAAGCCAGAAATTGAAGATATTTGACAGATACTAGGCAAAAAGAAGTATTATGAAATCATACCCTTGACAAAGTCAGTTGCCATGGATCTTACCTCAGTGATGGTATAGAAATCATAGAATCATAGAAGGTGCTGCTAAGTGGTAAGCATAGTCTTACCAACATGACAGCAAACTGGAAATTCTCCCTGGGAGTTTCAAAGCATCTCTTTGGGGAGCCCATATTAGCTATTGTCACAGCCAAAAAGGTTTCTTTCACTGTTGATATGATTTAGGGCAATTAAGTGACTTGTCATAGCTTCCTCTATTGTATTAGATTGAGGAGGGCAAGCCAGGAAGCCCAGACACTGGAAAGAAACTGCTTAGAGCTAACCATCAGGACATGGTAGGTGTTCCACAGTCCCTCTGCAGCCTCTTGGTGTCTGTGCCATGACCACATGATGGATATCTCTCACCACTAGACTTTCAGGACTCTCCAAATGAGTCCTTTTCTCAGAGCTGCTGCTTGATGGAACACAATCACTACTTTCTAAAACATATCTGGAAAGGTTTAAGATTTAAGTGTTGGCCAGTGGTGCATATAGGTGTAACTTCCTGGAGAATCCTAAAAGAATAACTGTTTCTTAAAGAAACAAGAGTCCTTCCTGCTTAAGGAGCAATCTGTGAAGTGAGCATCTGTCATACTGCTTTTCCCTGCACTCTACTGTCTCTGCTGTGTAAGCTGGTGAGCTGCATGTCAGGCTCCAGAGCATCAAATCTTCTAGCCCTTCCTTATATAGGAGCCTGAGAGACCTTTATGGGCTTGAGTTGTACACATATTTACATCATGCCTTTCTCAACACACTTAGGGTGATCTAAACCAAACATGCTTTTTGGTTTAAAGCACAGTGCTGATGGTCTAACATTTGCGGTCAGTATTACCTTGTTCACTGGGTCAAAGAGTGAGATACCACTCCCTAGGAGTAACAGAGACAAGATGACCCAAAGAGATAACTTAGGTAATTAAGGTAGTATTCACAATGACTATCTTTGTTGGGATTTGGCCTTCAGACTGTAAACTCAAAGACTTTTGGAGGAGGCTGCACAGTCATGGGAGCAGCCAGTAAGTACAGTGTCAGGAGACCCTGTCTCTGTGTACAGTGCTGGGTAGTGTTAATGGGGTAGCTGTGCCAGTCACCTTTCACCATGAGTAAATCTTTGTTTGAAGTAAAACTGGAGTATTCTAAAGGAGATTTGTGAAAGCTCCATTGCTTTTGACATTTAAAGCTCAGGCAGCTGAACTCTGGAAATGGTTACAGAAAACAGACTTTTACTGGCAGGAAGATGGATGATTTGTTTTTCCAGTTTCTTTTTCCTTGATTAGTCACTTATTTTCATTAATTTCCTAGTTCCATCCTTGTACTACAGTTAGGCAAATTTTATCCTCATTATACAACAATTACTGAGTGACAAGTTTAATACTCATTGTATCACCTTAGATCATGAGAGTTCAGATTCAGGCTGGAATAATTTGCTGAGATGTAATACAGAAGTTTCCATAGCATCTGTCCTATATTTTGTCTGCTTCTGGCTTGTGTTTTCATTTTTCTTTTCACAAGCACCAGAAATTCACCAAAAGAGCAAGACAAGATAAATAGACAAGACATGCAGGAGGAGATAAACACACAAAAAAATTATTCAAAGCCACATTCTTTGAAGTTATGATTCCTTAAATGATATGTATTCTTCTGTGTGGCTTGTAACTATTTTAATCAAGTAATCATACCCAGTGGGAAAGGAATCAGAATTTTTTAAGTCTTTGACAATGAATTTGCTTTATTCAGATTAGATTGAGTTCATTCAATATACATGATCAAAACAGAGCAGCAGTCAAGCCTACAACTATGATCAGTAACTGGGCCTGCCAAAGTAAGCTTCCTGCCCTTAAGCTTGAATAGCTTAAACTCTGCTAAATTCTTGTACCTCTTGCATTCCTGCTCAGTGCCTTGCTTAGCCACTCTGAAGCACTTTTCTGAGAGGTACTTTACTGTTTTCATTAATGAGGCACTGGAACATAGGTGGAATTTAAGCTATCTGAAAATTGCCCTGCAACAGTTTCTTCTTCTCTAATTCAGTTGTACAAGAGCAAAAACTAGAAAAGAACATATTAGAGTGAAGCACAAATTCCTTCTCCCATTCCTCCCATACTTCGGAAGTTTTTTCTTCTCTTTACCTTATGAAACTGAGACTCTAAAACTAGGGGAGGAGAAGGGTTTCAAATTTGTCATGACTTCTTCATGAGGAATAATACGGTTGTTATTATCTCCTTTTTGTTCATCTTCTGCAGACATGGGATATCTATCCAGGTAGGAGAGCTAAGTGCTGAAATAACAATATCTATGGAGAACAGAGTAGGAGCTGAGGGGAGGAAAATGAGAAATTACTTGTCTAAGACAGGAGTGATGCACTGAGCTTTGTGAATTCTAATTGCTTTTGCGTGTCTGTGAGGTCTGGACTTTCTGAATTAAAATTACGCATTCTCTAGAGCTCATAGGTGAAGACACTGTCAGTTGAACTTTGCAAAGGTTCATGTGTTTATGCTTGTTTTCTGCCTGCTTGGAAAATGAGTTGGAGAACTGATGATTACTTTAGCAATGATGCATTATTATTAGTCAATACCTAACTACAGCAGCTATTAATAATAAAGTCAGATGATTGCTGACTTAGGGACTTTAATTATTAGGTTAAAAAATATTAATTTCACAAATTTGAGGGACTAATGACAAACATAGCATTTTTCGTAGAGTACATTTTTCTCTAATTTGTTGTGTCCTACTTATTAAGAATGGAGTGAGTTATACAAATTTGCTTCTTCGGTGGAAATTAGCTGCATTACTGTGAAATTATAGGAACTTTGGAAAATAACAGTAAAGTTATAACAGGAACAGTAACTTAAAGATATGCTGAAAGATCATGCTGAAGAGAATTGGTATATTGGAATAATGTAGGAAAATGTAGATAATATCAAAATAACTGCCCTTTATCCCTTCAGTGTACGTGCATGCTGCTTGTGTGTTTTAATAAACATGCATCATTCACTGTTCATAAGAGAATTAAAAAAATGTATACTCTCCCAGAAAAGATGCACCTTCTTGCCATCAGCAGAAACCTGTCTTTCACATCACAAGACTGTCTTCAGCAGCTACCAATGGCTGCTGGGTTGACTTCAGAGAAAACACAAGCACTCTGGTTTTGTAAAAAATGTCTTATGAACTATTTTCAGCAGTCCCAGATTGGGACTCCCAAAGAAAAGTTGTAACACAAGGGAACAAAATCTGTCCTTTTTCAAAAGCAAAGCTGATAAACCTCCATGTGACGAGAGGACTAGCACTCAGAAAATTCAGAGGGCTTTTCTGCAGTTGACCTTTCATGCAGTTTGAAATAATCTGTGGTGCAGAATACCATCACTCTCCAAAAATGTATAGCATACAGTATATACGGTATATATTACCTATATAGTGAGATTCTGAGAAAGCCAGAATTCTAGACAGACTAATGAAGAAAATCAGATAATTAGTCAAAAAGACAACTCCCCTTGACTTTCAAACTCCTTAAGAAAATTTACAAAGTACCTTTCAGCTTGCCGCTGAATTAGGTATATGAAATTACAGAAAGTGAGGTTATCGAGTTGCATTGCACTGCACTGCACAGTGTGAAACCCTCGGGCTGTTCATGTTAACATGTAGAACTTTGGTGCTTAAGTAGTTTTCATAACATTACGAAAAATCTTTAGGCTATCAGTTTCCAAAGTGCAATTGTTTGCCACTCATGTCTGACAAAGCTTATTCTGCCCATCCTAGCTGTAGCTATCCTACTGAGAAGATACTGTGCTGCTGCTGAATCATTTTTGTCCCACATGCATGTGTTAAGAGGCCCCATGAACAAAATTTTGGGAACTCCCTGTTTAGCCTGTTCATAAGTATTAGTGCGTAGTTTATATTTATATATAAAGCTTCAGGAGAATAAATAGTAAACACAAGTGGTCTACAGGGGGAGAGTATACATCATATGTAACTCGGGTTATGATTTTTTCAAATACTGACTCCTTCGTTTGTTGTGTATTTGAATTGTACTTCAGAATCACATGGCCAGCTCAGGAAACACCAACAGTACTATTGCTCTTGCCAGAAAACATGAAAATAATTTACATGTATGGTTGCATTAAGCCCATGAGAGGAGTTTATCGAGATTCTTCTTTACAAATATTTTAAAATATCTGGAACCTGTGCCATGTAAGACCATTCAGGTGTTTCATTTAGCTCTACAGAAGCAGTGCAGAAGTCAACACAAAATAAGCCCTGTCTAAGTCAAGGCTCTGATGAACCACATTCCTGTCAGAGCACAGGAACAGGCACCTGTGACAATTACAGACTGGGTCCTAGGTGGGGGGAACCAGAAGAAACATGCAGAAATCTGTTATCTGCTTATCACTGAAATTAAGATATTCTTTCAAGGTGCAGATGGAAATTCTGGATAAACTGTGGGATGGGCAGTAAGCAGAACAACCTGTGAGACTGGAAACTTGAGCAAAAGATGAGGGGACCAGGCTGGGTTGTATTTTCAAGCTTGTTTGGCTGATAGGTGAGGAACTGGTATGCTTTTCAAGTCCAGCAACTGAACTGCAGTATAGCAAAAAACCACAAAAACCAACCAAACAAAACCTCTCAAACCATAAACCCCATAATGCTAGGAATTACCAACCTTGCAAAGTTGCAAAGTATATTTCATAAGATGTCAAAGTTCTTGAGCAGGAATAAGAAAAATGAGTTACAAGTTTTCTCATGATTTTTTTAAATTTTGTGGCACTTCCTGTAAGACATACAGGTAACTCATGCCCAGTTAATAAAACCAGACGCTAGTGATATACTTAGAATCCTTCTGTTCTTCTTTGTGTGAAATTCCAATAAAATAATGTTAGCTTGATACTGTAATGGACATATTTCCTTGGTAGTACTATGAGGCTGTAGACTGTCATTTTACATACCCAGGGACCTATGATCATTTTGGTACTGCCACATCACCAGCTATCATCCAACCAGAGGTCTGTGCTAACGCCGAATTCCGTGCTTGGAACAAATTCAGAAAAAAATAAAAACTTTATAAAAAATAAAAATTTTAAAAATGTAGCAAACTGTGTAGAAATTTTCAGATCATATATCTGAGATTTCATTTTATGCCATTCTTGTGTGGTTATCTGTGTAGAAGAGAATGTCATCAAGAGTTTTCTTAACAATCACTCCAACTGTGGAATATTTCAAATTCTAATGAAAATGGAAATAGACAGCTCTTACCTATCCAAGTTTTTGTCAAAACTAAAAGTCTTGCCCAGTTTTAAATTATCTCAGAGCTAAGACTTTTGCAGTGCAGCAAAGGGAAACCTCCTCTGAATTAGCTGGGCGTTCTCCAGAAATCAAATGAACAGGACATTGAGGCCAGCCCCTGTATTTGGAACATTTTTCTTCCAGAAATAAACTTCAGTAATATCGATCTCACCAGATTTTTGGACTGTTTCACTGGTGTCTCTCGCAGTTAGATTTTCAATCCAATGTTTTCAAAATCGGGTCTAGAATAGGTAATTTTCAGTGTCAGAGATTTAACAGCTTATTTATACTGTGTATTAAAGAAATAATGTCTGGCCTTAATCTCATCTTTGTGATGAAGTAGTTAGTGATATGGTATATAACCCACTGTAAAATTTGCAGTTAGTATTTATTGTTCCTATTCAAACAGTATAATGGTGAAATTTCAGTAGCTATGTAGTGATGATTTTGCACTATAGCAAAAGCCTTTGCAGTTAGTCTGGGGATGGATTTCCTTAAATTAAAATGTCAAAAAAAGCTGCTAAGCCTGCCAAGGAACAACACTGCAACTTGTATGTATTTCATTCTATAATAGGTATATTATACATCAACGAAAAGTGCACAAAGCCAATAACTAGAAAAAAGGAACTACAGACTGCTTTTTATTAACATCATGCCTCACCAAGGTCAGTGCCTGTAATGAGAGAAAGCAGAGTACCCAGTATTTATGCAACTAAGGGTGTAGACTCTGAGAGTTTTCCTCAAGGTGTACTTTTATTTCCTTTATTATCAAAGTTTACTAAGATATTATAAATAACTGTAGATATATGGAAAAAGATCACGTTTCGTAGACGGAAGATGGCTAAGCTAAAAAGACTACCTCTAGAAGACAAAAATACTCTACAAACTTTGTTTTTTTGTTTATGTTTTGGTTTGGGTTTTTTTAATGGAAGTTGCAATACTATCATGTACCTCTCATGCAAGAGGTCTATCAAGATAGCCATCCATTTTACATTTTGTATAGTGCAGATTACCTGCTATCTTGATTCATCCTACCCTTGTAAGGACTTAACAGTTTCAGTCTTATCTTGAGGGACACACAATGCCACTGAAGTAAATAAAAATAAATAAGTAAGTAAAGGAATGCTAAAGGAGAGAAACAGGTTTCAAAAGCCTTCGTGGGAAACCCCCAGTATTCCAAGCAAGCAGGGACAAACTCGGTTCTTTCTGAAGTAAGGCAAAAGTGCATTAAGCAGGTTCAGAAAATGCTTTTGAAACTAAACTTTTCAGACATGACAAAGCCTGTATTTTGCATGTGAATGACAGACAGCAAACTCTAAAAGTGCTACTTCAATGTTCTCATATAAAACTTCTTTAAATAAAAGAATTTACCATTAATACAAACAACAAATAACAGCAAACTCTAAAACAGTCAGAATTGCTATAAGTTGGAATGTATACATTCACGGGTTTTATCCTGGATCACCTTCTCTCGTGCGGAGTGTTTCCAGTTTTGTATAAAGTTTTTACGAAGATGGGTTTAAGTTGCATTAAATGAAATGCAGATATTTAAGCTAAAAAAAGACTAGACCTTCTTGATGTGTGTTCTTTACTTATTTGGAAATTGTGTGCAAATACTAAGGAGGGGTCACACAAGCAGCTCAGGACACACAACATTTAATTCCAATGCAAATTAAAATGAATGTGAAAGAGCACCAAAGTAGAAGGTTGAAAACTGGACAAAATTAAGAAGGAAAATTCAGGTTTTGCATCCAATTTAAAATCGGCAGTATATAACAAAAGAACCCCAAACCTTCTAGGTAGTGTGGCAGATAAAAGCATTCAGTTCTGCAAAGGTAAAAGTAATTATTTTAAAATTTGGGGCTACTCCAGTTCAGAATAACACACCCCAAAGATTCAGAATTCTCCATGACAGTGAATGATTCCTTAGCCAGGGTGTGATATGTCAGGAGCCTCCAGCAGCTTGCTAGGTGGGCTACTAAAGGGTTTGTGTAGCTTAACTGGCAAGTAAAGGTATTTTCCCCAGAGGAAGCTTGTCAAAATTAAGCTGTCCTTGAAAAGTAATTCAAGTTTGATGAATTGACAAATATCAATTAAATTAAAACAAACTCATCACTTACTTAGATTCCAAATGAAATTGCTATCACTTTGGCATTTTAAATTTTATATTCAAGCACATGTCAGGTGGGCTGCAACTAGGCTGGTTTCTATATTGTCTATCCAGTTTTTTTCCCAGGAAAGCTAAACTATATATTAATAAGTTTATGCACATTCTCACTCTTAAGTGTGCTGTAGCCCATTTCCTTTGTTGTTCGGGGTTTCTGTTTGTTTTTTGTTTCCTTAAATATGGTGCCAATATCACAACAGGACTATACAGAGGCAAGCAGGATTGGAGAGCCATTGGGAGAGCTTGCCACTGTTTTAACAGCCTCAAGTGGATTAAGACAAGCTATTAAAATACAAACTATGGTCCTTCCAAATTTTCTCCTGGAATGTCTGGATGTAGCCCAAGTGCTAATGCAGCCTTTTCCACAAGGGTATCTTCTTAAACCTGCAAGTCTTGCAGTTCTACATTATCCTGCATTTTGCTAGGAAGATTTTGCTTATTATTGCTATTGTTAAGTGTCTTGCATTTCCAAATATGCTTTTTAAACTTTGTTTGAAGTACATAGTTGGAGGAACTAATTGAAATCCTGCCCACCTTGAATTAGGTTAGGAATAGCTTCTTTTCAGTTACTTGACAGAGTTATGTCAATAGATCTTTTATGTGGATTTTTGTGGTTGATGGGGTTTTGCTACAATATTTCCTATCAATCACATGGAACTGAAGTAATTGTGAATAGAAAACATCACTGCTGATCATCATCCACCAGCAGGGCTGGGATTGTTTTTTTTTTCTCAAAATTCTCTGAATAAACCCAAACAATGTTTTGCCATTCTTTTTAACAACCATGAGTTTTCTAAATATAAATATAGCTCTCCAAATACCTAAACATACATAAACAGAATTTTCAAATGCTTTCAGTTATGGTACTTCATAAAGAGCCAGCCCCACAAGTGTAAATAACATTAAAGTATTCAAAATATAATGTATATTAGAACTGGAAGTCAAGTAACTGTTAGAGTAAACCTCTGCATGGTGAAACACTGGGTCAGGCTCATGATTACAGCTTCATCTGCCTCAGAACATCTTTAGTGCATCTGTGGCTTGAAGATTTTGCAAAACTCCTGTAGGTTTATAGAAGTAGCTGCTACAGATCACTCCTCTCTCTCAATACCCCTCATTCCAGCAGAAGATATCTGAAGCAAGGAATGGGCACCATGCCTGAACCTTAAGGTTCTGGTCACAGTAGTCATTGCTATTTAGTGACCATCATACTCTTACAGTAAGACAGATTTTTCTGAGTTCTAGGCCACGTTTTCCAACATCTGTGCTGTACGAAAATATTTATATGGTATAAGCAATGTGGTTACATTCTCTGGGGATACAGAAATTATTCTTTTCCTGCAAGAATGATGCCTAAGGCTACTTTATCAAAGCAACTTTTCTTCAAAATTGAGATCAAACAGATTTGTTTCACGAATCAACATGGTTGATTTTGACAACGGAGTTCTTTTTCCCAAGGTAAAAAGGACATGCTAAAATCTATAATCACTATTCTGTTTCTGTTTATGATTAAAAAAGCCATGAAAACAAATCTTCATAAAGATGTCCAAGGGGAGAAAAATATGAAAGTCAATTATTATGCAGTAATAATACAATATTTCCACATACTTCACCACTAGTTTTTTGGGTTTTTTGTTTTTTTTTGTTCTAGCAAGACAGGGCTTTAGCTGTTTACAAATGCCATTAATAGTTACAAATGACATGAATTGTAAAGTTTCTAAAAGTTTTATTGATCACTCACATGGTATTTGTGTCTGTTTCTGATCTCTGAAAGAAGAAATGTAGTTAAAATTCTGAAAACTTCAAGTAGATAACTAGCATTAACAATTAAAACTGTAAAACAAAACGCATACTACATAAATTAGAAAGGGATCAAGGAACAATATGCATGGACAGACAGATGACTGTTCTTGTGCATTATGTGAGGATCTTAAATTCAGCATTTAAACTCCACCTACTTCCTTCAGCTTCTTAGTTTTTACATTTGCCATGGGTATTTTGCCATTTAGAGGAAAAAGAGCATTAACTACAACAGATTATTATAACAGCACAACCAATAATCCATCTTTTAGCATAGGCAGGTAGCAGAAACATATATACCAGTTTACCAAACAAAAAGTTGTGGAAAAAAGAAAGAAGCACAGACAAGTGACTTGTATTAAGTGTCATCCTGTGGCTTATTCAAAACTTTATCTGCAAGGCTATACACTTCTTCAGGTTGAAAGCTGTTGCCGGTTTTATCAGGGAGGGAGAAGTGTAATCTGATCTCTGTAATTAAGGCAATTAATTTTAATCTAAAATTTAGATATTTAAATATCTGTGGTTCCTAATCCTCCACTGGGCCTGGTGGAGTAGGCTGGCTGCTCTCATAGTTTAATTTTATTCCCAGATAAACCAGGGATGTGGGAGGAAGACAAGAGGGAGCGGGAGTAGAAATGGTGCACACCAGGTCTAGCCTCAACATGGAGTTAAGACATCAGCAGAGTATTATCTGGATCTAGGTGTTAGGGAACGTATCCAGTTTCCTCATTATAGAGAAAGCAGTCTGTCAAATGAAGCACATAAATTCCTTATACAGTCACAGGAAAGACACTGATGTCTTTGAAGAGCTCCAGAGGGAGATCCCATCTGATTAAGTACAGGCATTTTAGAGACTTAGACAATGAAAAGAAAAATGTTCCTCTTCGCTGATTTCTCTCACTTCCAAAAATTTACACAAAAAGATTTGTTCTATGATCAGTGTCCTTGCGTCATTTTGACAGGCTTCTTATAATTGAAATGCTGCAACTTGTAAGCGCTCTCAAACATGGGATACAGAACATAAAATGAACATACATATACTATAAATGATACTTGGAGCCAGTTTTATATAGTCACCCAGTATAATGATATTTCTGATTTCAACTGCATACTCAAACTTACTCCCATGTCCCTTCAACTTCGACCAATTCAAACCTCCTTTCTTAAAAAAAACCCAAAACTTGTTTGTGTGAAATAGTATCTTCAGTTACAAATGTACAGGTTAGTTACAGGTATCTTTAATTTACTTCCTCACTCCTAATGATTTTTTTTTCTAGAAAAAGATTTTTAATTACGTACTTACCTGCCGCAGTCTTGCCACATAAAATATTTTTTTCCTCCTATGTGACTGTTCTTAACCCACTACGCTTCGCCCTGGCTGACATTCAGAAAGGAACTAACTACATCCCCGTCTTGGTCCTTGGCCACTATAGATGGGCTTCTCACGAAGCTGACTGAATTCATTGAGGCTCTGAATTCATTAGGCTGACACCTAAACAGGAGCTGTTGAGAAACCCCTTTGGAAAAAATATAACAAAAACCCCAAAACAAAACAACAAAAATCCCCACAAACAATCCAAACTAAAAACACAAACCAAAATATAACACGTGGGATGAGTGACATAAAGCTTATAAAATCATCAGGTCAGAACCGAACCACCTAATACCTCCCTCACAAAGTATTTTTCTTCAGTTTCTTGATCAGGAACTAATTTCCCTCATGATGGAAAAAGTGCCATTTATAAAATCAAGTGTCTCAGGTTAGGACATGAAAATTTATTGTCCTACTGTTTCTGCAGAATTCATCCGATCACCCCCCGATACTTTCAGAAAAGTATTGTTCCAAAGTGGTTTTCAGATTTAGGGTTACCACACCGACGTTCTGCAGAAATAATGCCTGCCGGCTCACCCCTTTCAGCACCTCCTGCTGCCCCATCCATTCCCCACCTCAGTGCTTTTCTACCATACTCCATTCCTTTCCTCACATTTTTGCATTACCTCCTGTTTCCACCTCCACTATTTTCTCCACGCCTACAGATGTCTCCTCTATTTCCCTTTCCCCACAATGTCCCCAAATCCCCTAATTTGGCAAGAGACAACATGAGCTTTAGCTATCAGTATTTTCTCACCGCCTGGACAGTTCGCACACAGACAGTCATTGACAGCTGCTCGGAAATGATACGGGCTGATACCTCATCCTTAGCTTATAGTGGGCCATCATTTGAGTCTCCTGTGTCTATCCAGCCAGAAATTTTGATTAAACTTTGAAAAAGTTCGAATCTCTCTGTTATTTCTTCCCATCTGTCAAACTGGCTTGAAACTATTGAAAATACTCAAAAGTTGGGGGGAAAATGTCACAGCAGTTGAGCAACACCATGAGAGAAGAGTATGATTTTGTTCTCTCAAAACACCAAGTAAAATATAAAAGGAAAAGAAAATGTGAAATAAGTACTTAAAGTATAATTACTTTACATATAAGTACCATTAAAATATGATGGAAGGGGGAAAAAATACATTTAACATTATAATTAAAACTATACATTCTGACAATGAATACTTAGAAAAGGTCTATTACAAAAAGTCAATGAAATTAAAAAACTAGACCATCCTGAAGGAAAAATTCAGAGAACTGTTTTCTAAAAGGTATTTACAAATAGTTTGATTGATGTGTTCCAATATGCTTTTTATTTATTAAGGAAGAATATAAATTGGCATTTTATTTGTTAGCATTTGTATTGATCCAAATGACAGAGGACCACAATTGAAGTTAAGTTCCCCTGGCACTAGGAGCTGTACTGTAACATGATTCAAATTCAGGCTTCAAAGCCTTGATTCTCTGTTCTACCATTTTCTCCGGAGCCTCATGATGACACAATAGGAAGCTGATCCTCCAAATCTGGATCTGATGCTTTGCCAGACTTTACTCTTGGTAATTAAAGGATCTGTAATTGCAGCCTGACTTTGGCTTCCAGCATCCAGAGATTATATTCTTCCTCCCTCCCCACATCCTTCCCTTTCATGCCCCAAAATGTAACAGACTTCGAAGAAAAATCTCTTCGTATCACCAGAAAGACAAAAAATGAGACTGTCCAAATCTGCCCGCTAAGGCTCATTTCGTCAAACCAAACAAGCAGAACTTGTTTTCAGAAATGCCTTATTTTAGACATTTTTGGCTTGAGCTGTGCTGCGAAATCTAGGAGTTTTAAGAGTTTTCTTTTGTCTGAAGTCTCCTTTTGCGTTCAGATGCCAGACCTGAGCTCAGGCTGTCTCAATCACTGACAACGAGTAACCAACTTTCTTGAGGCAAACTGCAGTACAGTCTAAGGGTTCAAACGCAATTGCAATTTCAGTTGTGTGCCAGTGTTGCCTAGCTTGGGTAATACAGGTAAACTTGACATTTATAACTGTCTGGTGTTATCCATGCAATTCCTATTCTTCATGAGACTCCTGAAAACAAGGCAATCTAACCAGATCTCAGATTTGACTTATTTTTCTGAAGCTGAACAGAATCAGTCCTGATCTAGACAGAGTGATTTATTCTGACACGTGTCAGGTGTTGCAAGGGGGTAGATTGTCTGCGCTGAACGTTGTGGGTTTAATTCCAGAAAGGTATGTAACTATTTAGGAGTGCAGTCTGCCCTTTTCAAGTGCAGTGCCTGAATGAATGGCTGTATCTGTAGCTTTGCATTTAAACGCAGTAGCTTCCACTACTGCGTGCAATGGCGAAAGAACTTCTGGCGAGTTGACTGTATTACTTTTAAGCCCTGTCTACCTCTGCTTGGCTGCGCAGGCAAGGCAGCAGCAGCAGGCCCCACGCACCAGCTCTGCGTGAAGGCCTTCCCAGCTCAAGCGCTCTTTCACACTGAGGAAACTGAGGCACGGCCCCGTGGAGGGGTCATTTTATGAAGGAGCAGGGCCAGCCCCAGCTCTGACAGCTGTTGTATCACGGCAAAGCGCGGGGAAGGAGCGAGGCGGGGGGCAGCTCGGCGTTCCCCTCCCGGCACGGGATACCCCGGCGGCTCCTTACACTCGCCCCTATGGGCGGTGGGGTCGCGACCCTCGGCGGCCCTTACGACAATGGGGTCGGGTGGGCGCTGCCGCTCCCGAAGGGCCGGCGGGAGGCGGCTCTGGTGCTCAGCCTCGCCCTCTGGAGGAACGGCTCCCGCTGGTGCGGCGCGGCCGTTCTCAGACAGCCCGCACGGGCGGCCCCGCCGCGCGGAGGCCCAGCGGGCTGACTGCGCCCTCCACCCAGCGCCGCGGCCGCCGCGCCCCCCGCCACCCACCTCTTGCTCGCTTGCGCCGGGGCCGCGCTTCCCTGCCGGGACGCCAGGGGGCGCCGTCGGGCTCACCGCTGGCCGCCAGGTGGCGCTGCCGCCCCGTGAGCCGTGGGCCGCCTCCCGCCCTCCCGCGTGCCGGCCCCGCCCGCCAGCCAGCGACGTCACGGCGGCGCGCGCGCGCGTTCGCGCTGGCGGGGCCCGGGCGCGGCGGGGGACGAGGGAGCGGCGCGGCGGCTGCGCGCGCACCTCGGGGCGCTGGCCGGGGCGCGAGCCCCTCCCCCCGCAGCGCGCGGGCTCCGGGGAAGGGCGGGGTCGGGCGGGGCTCGCGCCGCGGCCATTGCGGGGGGCGGGGAGCGGCTGCGCGCGCCCCGGCAGGCGCCCCCGCGGCGGGGAGGGGCCGCCGCCTGCGGGCCGTGTGCCCCGCGGGCCGTGTGCCCCGCGGCCGGCGGCAGCGCCGCGCCGCGCCGAGCAGGGCGGCTGCCCGCCCGTGCCAAAGGGCCGCGGGGGCTGCGGCTGTCGCGCGGGCCCAGAGCCCGCCCGGTGCCGTGCCCGCCGTGTTCTGTTGTGCCCCGCAGCGGAGGGCAGCGGCGGCGCCTCCCATCAGCGCTGCGTGGCGGGACTTAGCCCGGGCCGTGCCGCCGGGCTGGCCGGTGATGGCACCGCAGGCTCGGTGCCCTTTGTGCTGTGCCCTGGAGCGCAAGGGGGTGGGGGCGGCACGACCCTGCCTGCGTGCGTTGGGGCAGTACTGCTTCCGCAAGCGAAGGATGGGAAAGAACACTCTTTTCTTCACGGCTTTAGAGTACGCTGCTGTAAAGCAAATTGCTCGGGGGTGAATGCTGGAGGGATGTAAGGGAAACCTGGTATCTTGGAGGTCACAGTGCCGACAAACTGCTTTTTAGGCTGAAGTGGAGAAAACCTTCCTTTGTGTCTCTGCTGGATGGGTTTTGGAGGAAAAAGCCTTTGTGGTGCCTCTTAATGGCATGGTTCTACTATTGTGTCCAAAGTCCAAGTTCCATGCTGCTGTGAGAACTGCTGCTTCAAAACGTTGGTTTGGGTTTTTTTTGTCTTCATTCCAGTGTGATAGTGTGCTTGTCATAAAATAAACACGAATTAAAGCACATGCCAGCTTTAATGTGGTGTGATTATACCCAGGCGTTGCAAGACGTGCAGGTGTATGTTACGCTGGGACAACCGCAAGGACTTTTGTGGAATTACGTTGATATAACATGGGGAAGCTTGGCCAAAGGTTCTGTACATGTTATACACAAACTGTAACTTTCCATAAACGGTTTTTGTTATTTTGGTTTAAGAGACAGCGTAACTTGGCATGCGGTTAAGTAACGTGAAATAATACAGAGGTGTGTTAGCAATTACTGTTGCATTTCTTTACGAACATTGTGATCTTTATATTACATAAATTTCTGAAATAGCATTAGCAATATGAGCTAAGTCTTGTTACTTTTGTTGCTTCAAAAGCCCAAAGAGTTCCAGGAGTGATTAATAAAGTCATGGATTTTTTTAAATACGTATTTAAATATGTCAATAAATACATAAGTCATCGCAGATCCATAAATGGCATTTAACTTGGTTTTGAATAATACTGAAGCCTGGTAGTTAGACGTGGATATTTGTGTGTCAAACTTCCAGTGGAGATCTGGGGATTATGACTAATTACTTTTCTGGGCCTGAGATTAATGCCCTTTGCTTATTGCTATGTTGATGAATATTGGTTCAAGGTGTAAATTAGAAGCATTACATTTTATCAATTGTCTGCTGTTTTCTTGTTCTAATTTGTGTGCCATTCTTTTCCCCATCACCACCTATTCTTAGGCACCAGAAATCTCTTCTGCCAAGCTTTTTCTTCTTTGTCCTTAAGTACTCATTAATTCCACTCTTTATTTTCCCCTTGAATTTCAGATTTCTGTTTAGAGGTAGATTTCTGAAATTAACTTTTTTCAGTAGTAGATCACAAGAACTTTTGGGCAGGGAACAATGTCAGGTTTGACAGAACTCCAGGAATGCTGTTGTATCTTGGAAAAAGTACTCTTTTTATCCTGTTTAGTACTGCAGTCACTTTACTAATGTTACACACATCGATAGTGGTTTTGATGGTTTTGTGTGTAGTGTAGGCACCAAAGCATGGCTTACGTATGACTTAAAAAATAACACATAGCTGAAGTTCCATACTACATGGAGGCGATCTCTATCATTGGTTTTCTTGGAGATTCTTTCATTCTATATATGAACTTTTAAATTACAATGACTGACAGGTACATAAGCGTGTTAGCATTTTAAGGAAAAAATAATATTAAGTTTATAGTTACCTACACGGATGTTTGGGTTTTTGGTTTTTGTTGGGGTTTTTTAAGTCTTCTGGCACTTAGGGTCTCAAGATAGTTTCTTTATGCATAGAAATTTCCCAGGTATTACTTGATCTCCATCTTTATCCTTAATCTTTTGATTCTGCTCCATAATCCTTCAAGGAGACACTGACTTCGGTATTTTTAGGAAAAAAAAAACCTCATAGCCAGGACAGCCATAAACTTGCAGGTTGTGGTACTGAGAGCTGGGAAAGTGTCCTGTGTGAAATACCAGGAAAATAGCAACTCCTTCCAAAAGAAGGGGGAGTATTTATATTTTCTGTAATTCGTGTTTTGTCTTTCCCAAAAGATAAGGATTCAGCTTTCTTAACTGTTTGGAAGACATTACCCTGTGCTTTCTATCTTCAAGAAGAATTTCTGTTGATTTGTTTGTATGGGCATGGGTTCTCCTCTTGTAGCTTTGCTGTGCAAAAATAATTCAAGACTTGTTGGACAACTCAGATAAATTAGGTGTGATGGAAACAACTCAAATGTGTAGCCTGGGGATGAATTCCTGCTTGCAGGACTGGAAGACCAATATACAGGTTTTATCAAAGAGCTTGTGTATTTTATAGAACATAGTTTTGCTCACAAAACTTTTCTGATGTGTTTCCCAAAAGGTAGGTGCTGCAACTGGTAGAGTAGGTTTTCATGCTTGTTCCTCTTTGGCAAGAAGGAGAGGAGGAACTTGCTGCAAACTGCTCGTTCCAGTATTAAAGTGATGGCTATTTTTCTTCTCCTTGCTGATCTTTAAAGTGGTTGGGAGAGCTGATACAAAATGCACCAGGCCAAAGATAAAGCGGAGCCCAGCTCTTCTATGACCCTAAGCACTAAGCGCAAAGTTTTGTAAAAAGAAAACCAATTCTTAAGAAAACAAGTTCAGCCCTATCCTGTCTCAAAAGGCAGTCTGTAGGTGCAACTGAACACACAGGGGAGAAGGATCTGTAAGTTACCTATTCCAGTATGTGGCTTGTGGATTTAGTGGCATAAGACCACTCAGCTTTTGTGAAACCCAGTCTGAAACACTATTGCTTAATGAACGAGCAGTGCAGGAAGATACCCTTCTGTAACCAACATGAGTCGGTTACATTTTCCAAGGTAGACATGGTAGAAGTTAATGTATTTTGAAGTTAGTAACTTTTGGTGAAGATATTAAACATACCTTATTACTTGTGTATAAAAACTGTTTTGACATTCATGGTCACTAATTGTGATGTGCAGAAGACGGTGCTAGACTGAATGTGAATTTGACTACTGTTTAGAGCAGGTGTTTGGGATATGGGAAGCACAGTTCACTTCCTCCACCTCACAAGGTGGAGAAAATGGTTGGATAGATAAAGGATGACCTGGCATCTGCTCTGGAGCAGCCAAAGGTGAGATAGCCCAAGAAGATAATTTGTGTGCTGAAACAGGAGCAGATGTCAATTAAGAAAGCTTGTCTGCCCGTGTGGGTGCCAGTTCTGCAGTATGTGTCAGCAGTACAGGATTGTCAGCATGTTTGCAAAATCCAGTGTTGCTTGACATCATAATTTGTTAGAAGGTAGAGAATTGCTGTAGGCATTGTGAACTGGGAAAACAACTCATTTAATCATTGGAGCAAACCGAAGTTACAATTTGATGTTAAAACCAACTACATGCCATTTTAAGTCGCCATGTTAAAAATTAGAAGTCCAATGCAAAACTAAAAACAAACCTGCAACAGTTTTCATGCTAGGCTGTGTCGGCTGCTTCACACCTTTTCTGCAGCTAGATGCCTTTGTTTTCCCTTTCCTCTTCTCTGTCTTTTGTCTTGGGTAAAGGACCATTCTGATACAGTTTGGCCTTCAGTCTGAGAAATAGCTCAGGTTTCTTCATCTGGGAAATATTGCCATAAAATAATACTTGGAGGTTGTCAAGGCTCTTGTTCTGTCTGTCTTAGAGCAATAGCCCTTAAGGACTGATGAAGGAACCCTTGAGAGAGAGAGGACTACAGGATTTTACTTTCTTTTACGCGATTGACATTATCAGTATGCAAGATCAATGCGTTGATTGCAAAATAAAGGCCAATTTAACAATTCAGTGATTGAGAGATTAAAAGCTGTTATAAAAAGTAATTGAGTCTATTTTTGAGCTGGTATGAGTTTGTTTTGAAAGAAATAATTAAATACATGAAATGAGGTAAGAGTAGTGTTAAATTATTTTCTCTCAGTGCCACATCTTTGGGTTCTTTTTTCTCCAGCATTGTGCACCTTGTAATTTAAAACCCCAAAGGTATGTTCTTATGGTTGTATGTTTTGCAATTCACATCTCCACAATAGTTTTCTATATTGTACTATATTCACTATTAAGAGACATAGTTTTTTGTTTGGGAAAACTGCTGTGATCCTAATACCTCATCTTAGAGGAATATTTTGAGGATCGGGAGGATCTATATTGCTGAAAGTTTTAGGTGATGTCCCTGAAGACCTTTCATTTTCCCAGCAACTTAGCTATGCACGTGGTTTTGCCTGCTGACTTGGGAGATTGAAGAGACTTTTCCTTGGTCATTTCTGCAGTATATGGTTCTTAGAAGTTGAAAGGTTGCTAACTGCAGAGTTTACTTTACGTGCTTTCCAGGACAAATGTGCCATAAGTTACTGCCATAGTCCATCTAAAAGCTCTGTAAATATTTAAGCAACACTATAGTGGGATATGAGGGAAATTTCCCTTTTATCTTCAATATTTTATCTTCAATATAGAAGGCACACATAAGTCTATTGTAAGAATAAAAGTGTCCTTTGTATTCTGAGTACTTCATTTCTGGATGGATTTTGTATAAGGAACCAATCTGGCTTCCTTCTCCAGCCCCTGTAGGCGAAGCCACCAGTGGCTGAGAGACTTTTTACACAGAGCTGCTTTTGAGAACAGAGGAGCCTCATCAGTGCAGCAAGAGCAAAATACGATATTTGGTCCCTGAAATACTTCCACAAAGTCAGATCTAGGCTGTACATCAGAGAGAATTTTATCTAGACTCATTTAGTATGAAGGAGGAGGGCTAAATAGTGTTGGTATTTTTTTATTTGGGGGTTAGTAATTTATGACTTCAAGTTTTACAATGCGTAACTATCAGAACAGTTGGACCTATTTAAGGTTTCTAAAGTGAAAGCCACAAGTTATCAGATAAATTTAGAATTGTGTAATTTTCTCATAACCCTTCACTTGGAAGTCTTTCTGCTTCCAGTATAAGATGAGGTCTGGCAGCGAGGTTAACCCTGACCCCTGCATGTTCTATATGGACTTCTTCACTTCTGCTGCATTCTTTCAGTTTAAATTTAGATTTGCTGGCAGCTATTATGCCTGTTGCAATAAGCTTCATGGGCAAAACATTGAAACAAATACGCTTTTTATCACAGATGTTTTTACTGAATAAGATTAGTGAAGAGCACTTGAAAGCTGGAAATGGTGTAAAAGCCTTTGGTCCAAAAGGCACTAATAGTTGAATGTCTGGAATGTATTTACTTCTCAGCCAAGGGAAGAGCAAGTAATTGTTTGGGTGATGGACCATAATCTTGCCTCCAGTTTTACGTCTGTAGTTAGTTACTGGTAGTAATGAAATTTCAGCTATGTAGGTAAACATGGAATCTGGATGTGAATGTGTGCATGTAACAAAAACATTAAGCTTGCTGTTCTAAAACTGGTTGCTGTAGGAATTAGCGGCCTACCACTAAATTTTATGTTTGGCTGATTGCTGTATGTGTCTTAGTAAATATTAAACAGTTGGTTTAGTTCTTAATATACAGTAACTATCTGAAGCTTAATAGCTGCATTTGTAACGGCTTTAAGGAAGTGCATGCCACTGAATTTTATATTTAGCAGAGGATGATACTTCTGTTTTATATTCTTTTTTTTGTCTAACCTGAATATATGGACTATGAGAAAACCTTACAGCAACGGAGTCTACTTTCAAGGCCAGTATATCATTCTCTGCCTAACATGTGACATGATCTTCATAGACAAGGTTGCTTCACTTTGGAACATTTGTTTGATGAGGGGTTCTGTGGTCTCACTTTCTACTCTTGCTCATCTGTCTAGGATAGCATGAGAAGAAACAAGGCCAAGTTGTGCCAAGGTAGGTTTATATTGGATATTCACCAAAAGGGTTACCAAACACTGGAACAGGCTGCCCAGGGAAGTGGTGAAGTCCCCATCACTGGAGATACTTAAAAGATGTGTAGATGTGGCACTTAGAGACATGGTTTAGTGGTGGAGTTGGCAGTGTCAGGTTTATGGTTGGATTTGATGATCGTAAGGTCTTTTCCGACCTAAATGATTCTATGATTCAGTAGTCCAAGGTAACATCCAAAAAATATTTCTGTAAAGCACTCTGAATTTTTCAGGTTCTTCAAAAGATAGCAGCATGCTGAAGATTACGACTCCAACAAAGGAGACCTTGAGAGTATTTGGAAAGAAGTGTTCTCCCTGTACACCTTTTTAGGGAAAAACAATGAATAAAGCAGACCATGATTCTTAGATAATTGAGTGAGATTTCTGTTGTTTTTTTTTTTTCTTCCTCCTGAAGTACAAGACACAAAAGCTTCCAAAGATGCTCTCGCCCTACTGCCTCTGCAGTTGCTATGGAAGGATACACTGATACTCAGCACTTCTGAACACTTTGATAGTGTCCAACTGAGATACTAGGGCTGAACACTGGGGAGCTGTGTTCTTCATGAATGGATTAGGCAGAATTTATTCACTGGTTCGAAGTCCTGCTGTGCAGGCTGTATATTTTTGAATGTAAGTAGCATCATGTTTTTGCTGTTCAGCGGGAATTTCAGGCAGCCTTTGAAACACAGAGCCAATCAGCATTTGTTCTAAATAGTGCTTTTGTGCCAAATTTCCAGTTAGTGAATGGCATTTGTTAACTAGGCCCATTTGGCTTTATCTTGAAGGATAATGAAAACCCATCTTTTTCCTCATTCCCTTAACAGATACAATATGGAGTTTTACTGAATGAAAAAAGAACTCAATAGAGAAAGCTGGGAGAGTAAGGGGAAACTCCTCAGAACTTGTATTTTTAAGAAATAACTGTAGTTTTGAGTTCTGTTACAGTAAAATAAGAAATTTATAAAAACAAGGGGTATTGGCTCCTATAGATGTATTGCAGAGTATTAGTGAATGCTGGAATTACTGTTCCAGCAGGTGAATATTTGTTAGCATGAAGGCAAGGTGTGCTGTTTTTTTTTTTAATTGTAACACAGTATCATGTGTATTGTTACATGTATTTGGAATGTCTTAGAAAGTTTTCTTAAAGTTTTCATGAATTTTTGTCTTTGTATTTTCTATGGAAAATGCTAAATTAGCAACATTTCTCCAGCACCCCCAAATTCTCCTTTCCATTTTGGGACAGACAGTAGACTGTTTGCACTTGTTTAACTCACTGCTACTTTTTATTGAACTCAAAAATCCAGACTTTGATGTTTGTCACCTGGCAGGTACAATTTTTGCACAGTTCACAGAAATCAAATACATTTTGCTCGCAGACCAGAAAGCCATTCGTGTCCTGGGCTGCATCAAAATGAGTGTGACCAATGGGTCAAAGTGATCCTGCTTTTCTGCTCTCGTGAGACCTCACTTGGAGCAGTGTGTGCAGTTCTGGTGTCCTCAACATAAGAAGAACATAGAGCTGTTGGAGCAAGTCTAGAGGAGGGCCACGAGGACAATCAGGGGACTGGAGCACCTCCCGTATGAAGATAGGCTGAGAAAGCTGGGGCTGTTCAACCTGGAGAAGAGAAGGCTGCGTGGAGACCTCATAGCAGCCTTCCAGTATCTGGAATGGGGATGCTGGGGAGGGACTCTTCATAAGGAACTGTAGTGATAGGACAAGGGGTAACGGGTTGAAACTTAAACAGGGGAAGTTTAGGTTGGATATAAGGAGGAAGTTCTTTCCTGTTAGGGTGGTCAGGCACTGGAATGGGTTGCCTAAAGAAGTTGTGAATGCCCCATCCCTGGTGGTGTTCAAGGCCAGGTTGGACAGAGCCTTGGGTGACATGGTTTAGTGTGAGGTGTCCCTGCCTGTGGCGGGGGGGTTGGAAGTTGATGACTTTAAGGTCCTTTCCAACCCTAACTGTTCTATGATTTTATGACATGGTCTGGTGTCAGATATCCTTGCCCATGGTAGGGGGCTTGAAACTAGATGATCTTAAGGCCCTTCCCAACCCAAACCATTATGCGATTCTATGATTCTACTCATTTTCCTGTGCTGTTGCCTCAGAATTGTTTACCACTGATAAGTAAGAAAGAATGCTCTTACAGTTCTTTTTTCTTACATTAGAATCATAGAATCATAGAACAGTTAGGGTTGGAAAGGACCTCAAGATCATCTAGTTCCAGCCCCCCTGCCATGGGCAGGCACACCTCACACTAAACCATCACAGGGCTTCATCCAACCTGGCCTTGAACACTGCCAGGGATGGAGCACTCACAGCCTCCCTGGGCAACCCATTCCAGTGTCTCACCACCCTAACAGGAAAGAATTTCCTCCTTATATCCAATCTAAACTTCCCCTGTTTAAGTTTTAACCCATTACCCCTTGTCCTGTCACTACAATCCCTAATGAAGAGTCCCTCCCCAGCATCCCTATAGGCCCCCTTCAGGTACTGGAAGGCTGCTATGAGGTCTCCACGCAGCCTTCTCTTCTCCAGACTGAACAGCCCCAACTTCCTCAGCCTGTCTTCATATGGGAGGTGCTCCAGTCCCCTGATCATCCTCGTGGCCCTCCTCTGGACTTGTTCCAGCAGTTCCATGTTCTTTTTATGTTGAGGACACCAGAACTGCACACAATACTCCAGGTGAGGTCTCACAAGAGCAGAGTAGAGGGGCAGGATCACCTCCTTCGACCTGCTGGCCATGCTCCTTTTGATGCAGCCCAGGATACGGTTGGCTTTCTGGGCTGTGAGCGCACACTGCAGCAGGCTCATGTTCATTTTCTCATCGACCAGCACCCCCAAGTCCTTCTCTGCAGGGCTGCTCTGAATCTCTTCTTTGCCCAACCTGTAGCTGTGCCTGGGATTGCTCCAACCCAGGTGTGGGATCTTGCACTTGTCATGGTTAAACTTCATAAGGTTGGCATCAGCCCACCTCACAAGTGTGTCAAGGTCCCTCTGGGTGGCATCCCTTCCTTCCAGCATATCAACCGGACCACGCAGCTTGGTGTCATCGTCAAACTTGCTGAGGGCGCACTCAATCCCACTGTCCATGTCAGCGACGAAGACGTTAAACAAGACCGGTCCCAACACCAGTCCCTGAGGGACACCACTCGTTACCGGTCTCCAGCCGGACATCAAGCCATTGACCACAGCTCTTTGTGCGCAGCCATCCAGCCAGTTCTTTATCCACCGAGTGGTCCATCCATCAAATTGATATCTCTCCAATTACACACAAGGATGTCGTGTGGGACAGTGTCAAACGCTTTGCACAAGTCCAGGTAGATGACATCAACTGCTTTACCCTTGTCCATCAATTCTGTAGCCCCATCACAGAAGGCCACCAAATTGGTTAGGCAGGATTTCCCCTTAGTGAAGCCATGCTGGCTGTCACCAAGCACCTTGTTGTTCTTCATGTGCCTTAGCATGCTGTCCAGGAGAATGTGCTCCAAGATTTTACCAGGCACAGAGGTGAGACTGACTGGTCTGTAATTCCCTGGGTCTTCCATTTTCCCCTTCTTGAAAATGGGGGTTATATTTCCCTTTTTCCAGTCGTCGGGAACTTCGCCTGACTGCCATGATTTTTCAGATATGATGGCCAGTGGCTTAGCAACTTCATTCGCCAGCTAAATTACAGTGTAACTGTTGAGAAATAGAACCTTCTACATTCATTGGTGCTGGAGTTTGGGTTGGTTCATGTGTTTTTGTCCTTGGTGTTTCTTGAGCATTCTTCAGTGCTCGGAAAATCAGTATATAAGAAAGCTTCAGTACAGGAAAATACAGAATCTTTACTTTGTTTACAAATGAGTGGTGTTGACACTGGCTAAAACTCACAAAACTCAAAATGCAAAATTGAGATCGTCTCACTCACAATGGGTTTGTTGTGAAGAGTCATGATACTTGCTTTCTGTGAACATCCTGTATGTTATTTTAGGATATTTGAGAAGACAATGAGAAACAAAAGTATCTGTTTGAATAATTTTAATAGCTACAGATTTGAAATACAACTTAGCACTTTTAACAGCATTTCAGGAATAATACTTACAGGTTGTAAAAATTTTGGCAATTCCAAATAAAGATTTGGAGAACTAAGGATACTTAATTTTGTGTGCTTCAGAACATCCTCTACAAAGGTAATACTAGCTCCTCTGAAGGGAATATATATGTATGACTTACTGAGGGGAAGATGAGCAATTCCATTAGTAATAATATATGTCAGTGTAATGCTGGAGTTGGCTTCCTGGATTTTATTCCTAAAGCTTTTTTCTACAATAGTAAGCAAATTACGGTTATCTCTCTGTCCCTCTTGCAAAACTCTCGTAAGGAAACAAATCACCATAAATATTTATCAGGTAGGAATAATAACTATTAATCTAGTTCTCCTAGGTATTGTGTAGTGTTGGTATGAGGCTCCTAGGATTTTGCCAGGATGGCAATACAGTTTTACTGTTTGTATGCTCAGTCTGTTAAATTGCTTGCTATGAAATTATCTTCTGTGCAAAGGTATGTATTGTTTGTGAAAGTAAGAAAGATGAAGGAACTGAAGTAGCTTCAGAACAGAGGCTAGTCTAGGGAGCCGTAGCTGTCTGTGATGACAGGGAGGTCAGTGTGGCTGGATTTTTCTGGTGAATCATCAGAAGTAATTGAACAAGGAACATGAGGCATAATGCAGCAGCATGCACAGGGACTGCCATGCAAAGATGCTTAAGGGAAAATGATTTTGAGGAAACTAAGAAGCAAGAAAAGTATTTTTGGTAGTTACATTACAATGGATTAGTATTTTCTGTATATAGTGAAGCAGCTCAGGTAAAAGGGGAACATGCATCCATGAAAGCAGAAAGTGTTTTGAGACCAATGAAGTGTTCCCATTTTGTGGGCAGAAGAAAGCTGTAAGACTTGACCAAGTCAGGAAGCATAGTATGTTCTGATTCTGACTGACAAGCAATCAGTGGAGAGATTCTAAAATAGAAGTGGCTTAAGGAAGAGACATTAGTTACTTTGGTTTTGGTCTTGGTTGTGCTTAGCTTGAGCTGGCAGTGGTTCACCCAAGATGAAGTGTTAGAAAGCCATTCAGATATACAGAAGCAAAGTGTGATCATTTGAGTATGAAGAACAGCTATGAATATGTGTCATCAGTATTGGAGTGATAATTGAAGCTTTCTAAATGGAGAAAAGTTACTCAAGGACAGGGAAAAAACTGGTCAGCTTTTTTTCTTGAGGGCTAGAAATAAAATGAGAGCCTTTAAGTTATGAAAAGCTTTAATGTTTTAAGACTTCACGTATGTTTGATTTCTTTTAGACCCAACCAGAAAGAGGATCTGAATGGCCAGACTCTATGTCATGTCTTATGAAGAAACTGGAACAGTTAAACTTGGATATTGAAGAAGCTCTGAGTGCTAGCTCTTCTCCCTCCAGTACTCCTTCTACCAAAAGGCACAAGCAACTGGTAAGAATGTGTGTGTCATATGATACATCGTATAACGTCAAGTTATCAGAAGCCATGGTTTTCAGATCTGGTTGTGTTTCTGAATAGTCTGAGGAGCTCAAGTTCAAGGGTGAAATTAGTTTTCTCTCATTAATAACAAGGTATCTAATTTCATTAGACAGCTTAAGGCCAAATAACCAGAAATGTCACAAGATGAAGTTTTCTGTTAGTATGGCTTAAAATCATTAAGCCCCTTCTTTAGCTGATTTGATAGTTTTTCAGGATAGAATATTGTTCATTTAAAGTTTCAATGCTAGCCTATTTATACTTGTATTTATTTAAAGACATAACAGCAAGAGAGACACTGTCTTCATTAAGAGTTCAGCTTACATTTTTGTTTCTTTATCTGAATGTTTGATTTAGAGCATTCCTTCAGTTAAGAATATTTTGTGATGACAGGTGTCATCAGTTGATAACACACAGTTTCCTAAGCATTTATTTTGAGGGTAAATGTGATTAAGGAGCAGTGGTATTATTTTAGTAATTTTTGAATGAACAAGTTTTTGTATAGAAGCAAGTAACTGGAGAGAGAACAGAGCGAGAAGTAGGTGTATTTGTTCTCTAGGCTATGATTAAAGTCAGTTCTTAAGATAGTGGTGTTTGGATTTGCAGCCTGAATGTTAATGCTGGCTTGAAATTTCCTGGAAGGTGAGCTTGTTTGAATGCTTTTGCTCTCGCTGCTGTTTCAGTGCTGCTTCATTTTGTAAAAGTAAACTCTTTAAGTAAATGTCTGTGTGGATTACGGTGTAAATTTTCATTTTTCCCAAGGTGGGATATTCAGAAACTTGCATCTAGGTGTTGTGCTTTTCAGTATGCTTTTTCATATTCTATGAGTGGCTGTGACTTTCTGTCATTTCTTTATTATGGTACATGCTAGC
The DNA here is from genome assembly GCF_037157495.1 of Lathamus discolor. Classification (NCBI taxonomy): domain Eukaryota; kingdom Metazoa; phylum Chordata; class Aves; order Psittaciformes; family Psittacidae; genus Lathamus; species Lathamus discolor. Next base: position 104,490,922 of record NC_088887.1, read on the forward strand.
AAGTCAGAACCAGCTCTGGCCAACTGAATTGATCTCATCACTGACTTGTTATTAATGGACAGTGTTCTGTCTTCTTGTAGGAGACTGCTCCATGTCTTTAGTCAAAGTACTGTGACAGTATAGTGTGCTTTCCTACTTGAAGGTAAAATCCAAGCCTTCAGATTTTAAACACTTCCCATTATGAGGCAGTCTGGTTTTGGTAACCAATGATCCAAACACTTACGATTTTACGGCTGTGCCTGTTCTCTACTAAGAAAAAAGGTATGGTTTGTCTAGGCATCATTCCGTTTCCATGATGACTTGAACATTATAGGGCATTTGACTTCATTATTGGAGCATTCAATGACGAGCATGTAACATGTAGACAGCAGAAGAAGAAATCCAAATAGACAATGTTTTCAAATGCCATAAGAACACCATCATCAAATGTGGTTGCATGGAGAATGCCAGCACCAGCATCCCAGATGCTTTCACCTCTCTTACTGAAGCCTACTGGCAAGACATCTTCTGAGTACAGAGGCCAGGACTTTGGATGCAGCCCTCTTGCTGGGATATACCCCTATCAAAAGCCTGAGCTAGTGATACAGAGCTGGTCTTGCTTACTATGGTGGTAAAACCTGCCTTCAAGCCAGTCTCACTGGTTTCCTTTACCAATAGTTGCATCTGTTAGGATCAGTCCAAAAAAAGAATGTTTCTAACATCAATGCCAGAATTGCCATTTCCTTTACTTGAGCAGTTACAATCCTTTTTATCAGGTCACATCTTCCCGCTGTAAAGCAGGAGAGTTTGCTTTATTTTAATTGCCTATGGACAGACAAATGTGAATCGGACATATTCTTGTGGCATTATTTGGCAGACTGGAAATGTCTTTTAAATCTCGAAGAGCAAATACCACTGCAGAAGCTGGCGAAGTCATTTGACACAAAGGTCTCAACAAGATCAGCATAAGGAAAGAGTCAGGGACAATCTGTTGTGGAACTGATGATGAGACACCGTTTGCTATCTCCTGCAAAGGTATTTGTAGGATAAGGGAATCATCCTAATTTAAACATTGAAGAATAATTTGCCTCAAAAAAAGATTGACCTTAGTCATCTTGTATAGTTAAAGAAGAGAAATACATCCTCATAAATTCCACTGTGAATTTACTGTGAAGAAACAGATTTTGCAAACCTTAAAATGACAGTTGCAGTGGAAAAAAGAACAAAGTCTTGTTTTCATACAAGTTGTATGAGTAATGTATCTTCTATAATTCATCCATTTGGTCTATATTTCTCGTTATAGCTTGTAATTTTTTCTGCATATATCAAATACTTTATTCTTGTCACTCATAATGAAACTTGAATAGGAGGAAGATCTTAGACGTATGTTTACTTGTAACTGTGTAAATTTGTTTTCTGTAAAATGATGAACCATTTATGGGTTCTTCGTATGTTTTTATCCTATTTTGATTATATAAACTTGGTACTGATGCAAGAAATTGTAATTTAAAAGAATTTTGGGTGAAGTCCTCATAGGTGCAAAGCCAACTTTTAGGCCTGAGGTCTCTGAAGTATAAGTGGCAACTTGTTTGTTGGAGCTGTTGCCCTGAAAATTTGTCTCTTAAGGGTGTAGGCAATTTGTAGCAGATGGCAGAGTGTTTATTGCTTATGGCAAATGCTGTGTCTCAGAAATATATTTTGTAATATAATCTCTAGGTTGAGCCAGTTGATTTTCTACTGAAGGACTTCTCATCTGATTTTTCATCTGGAAGTAACTTTGATATTTTGTTATTACTTCAATTTTTCTGTTGTGAAGGTGTCTGTTGTTAATAATATCTTGAACAGAAGTTTCACAGGAAGATGACTAAATATTTGCTAGTGAATATAGACTGGGTGAATAAATGTTATGGAACTACTTGGGTGGGAGTAGGGGTTCTTGCAGTATTTTGGTGAATAAATTTAAGGTGTTCTCTAAAAAGTAGTAACTTAAATGAATGGTGGGGGTGGCCTGTCTTTACATCTGTGTAAACTGCAAGTTACAGCCAGTCAGTTTTTTACGGGGAAATAGCATGGGGCAGTAGCACTGGCTGGTCCAGAAAAGATATTAAAAACAATCACCTGTCACCAAATTATTTCCTGAAACATTCTGTCACCAACGCTATAAATACATGATTTAAGAACAAAAAGCTGGGCTGCCTGAATGTGCTGACAACAGAACTCCTGGCTTCGGAAAACTGCGATTAACAGTGCTGCTCCTTTGAAAGATGTACCTTTCCTATGAAAAAAAGTCTTTCATAGCAATATAGAAGGAGGTACTTTGTAAATGACACAATAGAGATAAACCTCTTGCTGTAAATAGCGTGTTTCCCTGTTGTTTAATGTGTCTGCTTCATTGACATTTGAAGTCAAGTGCTTAGTTTCAGTACAGAAAAAACAGCAGATATAAAGAGTAAGAATCATATTTTTTGGTTTTATTCTTCTACCATTCCTGGATAGTGTCAGAAAAATTGATTATAATTACCCTATTTTATATCAGAGATCTGGTTTTCATTGAACAAAACTTCTTTTACTTACACATTCTTTTAATTCTTTGACAGTAGTATATTCAAACTTATTTTGGCCACATGCTGATTCTTTTGTCAGCTTTTCAAAGCCTTATACTTTTGCATCCCTAAAAATATACTGAGAACTAGGCAGTTGCTGTTAAAGACCAGTAGCAAATTCATCCTCTTGTGAAGGGGGAGCAACCAGAAAATGGGCTGATTTTCACTGATTGTACCCAACAGCTTGGGACTGTTCTGCAATGTACCTATGATCCTGATTCCCTGATTGTTCCCAGCATGGATCCTGCTAGATTGCAGCATGGGTTGATCCTTGTTTGTACACCTTATTATTCGAGGCAAACCATGATATGTGGTGGAATGTTGTGTAGTTGGTCTCTTCCTGGCATTCAATACCCATCAGTATGGTTGGGTACATGTGGGCCCAGAGTTACGGCATGCATCCTTTAAAAAAAAACACTGCAAGAGTGGAGCAATTAGGTGAGATCTCGCCAGGTTTGGGGAACAAAGAAAAGTGGGTTTGGAAAGTTCAGAGTCTGTAGTTTGAAAATGGGGATTTGCTGGGTCTCTGGTTAAATTATAAAGATGAACCTAAAGTAAAGTGAAAAGATAGTTTTAAACAATTTGAATAAAACAATTTCAATTTCTAAGGAAGTAGTGATTCAGTTCCTTCATATTTAGGAAAATGTATCACTGTTTATTAATTCTCCAGTGGTGTATCCTACCTGTTAAGGAAACCACATAATATCTTGATGTGTAACTTAGCAAAATGTAAAAATTATGCAGCAGGTGGTTTTAGGAAAGATTGAGACCAAATGTTTACATTACATCAGAGGGAAAAAAATGGTTTAAAAAGATAAAATTCCAATGTTTTTATCTTGCAGTTCACATAAAAATATTTATGACTTACCTTCATTTACAGGGTTTTTAAAATTCTCTTACAGTGCCCTGTTCAAGCGGAGACAGGCTTTTATGGAGATCATCAAGGAAAGGGATCTTGGAAAAATAGAAGAGCAGACTACCAGGAGCTAGGCTGTTTGCCTTACCCAGTGTCAACTGGAGCACGACCTAAAACTGATGTAAGTAGCTACAGCAAATTTATGACTCTCTCTGACTCTCAGGTTCAGTAATCTCAAAATTTACTCTAGATCATTAAAATTGTCCTTGTGTTTCTTCAAAGTAATTTGTTTTACAAATATTGCAGTACATGGAGTAGTTTGGTTTGCAAAACAAGTACAAGTAAAAGGTAAGTCAGTCTTGAGTTAATGAGACTCCAGGGTTGTGGGATTCATGTAAACTCATTTTAGACAACACTAGTGAAGACTTTTACAGCTAAACTAGGTATTTGGGTTGCCTTCATAGTCAATAGAAAGAAATAGGCACTTCCGAAGAGCAATTAGTCTCATCTGGAGGTATATGTGATGGATTACAGGCATCAGAGCCACTCCTTCATCTTTTTCTTCTATGCTTGTTTTAGAATTAGTCTCTTAGAATTTTTAATTTGGCTTTTGGTTATGCCCGATTCAGGGTGGATTCCACTTAGTGTTCTCTGTAAGCAGAAGTGTTCAGCTCCGGAGGTTTAGTTAAGCCCTATTTCTAACCAATAATAGCGGTATTTATTTGGGAAGGTTTGTTTCTTTCTTCACAAAGCGAAAAGCTGTAGTTTGCACTTAAAGTCTGCTAAAATCTATCAGAGGGTTTTCTCAGAAGGCTTTGATTCACTTTCTCGATAGCTACATGTAAGCTATTTTAGGATCAGTGTCTTGGTTCCAAAATGCAGATGGATTTTGCCTCTCGGTTTTAGATTAGTTGCGTGCCAGCAGTGTCCATGGTTATACAATATAAACATGGCTGCACTGAATTGAATCAAAGGTACATGCAGTCCTGTATCCTTTCTTCGGCAGTGGCCAACAGAATATGCTCAGGGAAGAAGTGCAAGAACAGGATAAGCAGACAGTAAACTATCTCAGCTTCCCTTGAAGTATTTATTGTGCAGACACATTGAAGCCAGACACTATATTGAAGTTTTGTGATTAATAGCTCCCAAAGGTCTTTTTTACCACTAGTTGTATCTTCTGTATTCATTTGTTCTTCTGATCTTCAAAGCATCTTGTAGCAGTGAGTTCTAAAGTTTAATTGTGGAGTATGTGAAAAACTACCTACTTCTTGTTGTTAATCTTGATGGATTATTAATTTGGTTATAATTCTTGCACTACGAAAAACTGAATCTTTTAGGAACTAGTGAATATCTGAATCTGTTTTGTTGGGGGGGTTGGTTTTTTGTTTGTTTTGGGTTTGTTAGTATGTTTGACTGTATTTATTTTAAAAGAAACAACCAATTATTCCTAACATTTTTCCTTTCCACTTTTAGCAATTAAAAGTCATTCTTATTGCTTGACGTCTTTTCTGTTGTTCCTCCTTGACACCATAGTTGGAGTCTGATAGTAACTTCATCAGAAGATTTTTGAAATGAAAGTGCATTGTGTCAGCCAAATCACCCATACGTACATGATCATTCAAAGAACTCAACCTCCAAAAGCCACATTTACATTTCTCTGTTAGCCTGTGTTGCTCTCCATGTGTTTATTCTGTTCTTAAGCACACTCGGTGGTAATTTTGTGCCATGTGTGTCAGTCCTATTAGCACCTCTTCCACAAATAGCTGCAGAGCTATTTTCAGATACTGGGATCACATATGTCACCCTCCATTACTCCAATCCCAAAGCCAATAGGTATTAGCAATAATTACACATGAAGTCAACAGCTTAGCAGTTTTCTTTCTCCTGATAAGGTGCTTATTTCAAGTTATCTACACAATTTTGGTGAAAGCAAAATCTGTTATATTAAAGGTATCTCTAAAACTGTCGTACTGTTCATCTACCAAAGAATGATATGCAAGCCATCATACAAATTCTGTATTTCATTAAATGAGCCTATTCCTGTTCACTGAAATGAGAATTTGAAGATGGGCTCCACTGGCTTCCTAATTGAAAATGTTGTCTTTCCAATAGCTATTTCCTTTCCTTAGAAAATAAGTTTGCTCTTTTCAGTTTCTGCAACAGCACACAAATTTGTTCTGATTCGTTGCTTCCTCTAGTTGGAATGGATAGTAGAATTCACAGAAAAGATATTTGCCAACTTTGTTTTTTACCTCAACCAAACGTTCAGGCATGTGCAATTATCCTTGCTTAACTGCATTCCCACTAATACTATGTAAATATTTCTGAAGTGATATTGCAGTAATACTGTTGTTTGGCTAGAAGAGTGTGTGAGAGAAGGCAGAGAAAGTAAGTTTTGGGGGAGGGGGATATTTTCTGAAGTTTATATTTCTCTTTTTGCTGAAATTCAGGAAATACTAGTACGATGAATAGCAGTTCCATGAATCTTCATCAGTACAGTCCATGTATTGCAGCAAATGTTTTTGTAACTGCATAGCAACAGCAGCATAATGCAGAAAGTACTACTGTTGTTTAGGCCGTCATTTAGTCTAGCAACCTACTGGAGGCACAGAATTACTTTAGAAGTTAAAGGGCTTTAAATTAGGGAGGAATGTTAAAACTGGGTGTTCACAAATTTCATTCAGGAAAGCAGATCATTTTACTTCCTTCAAAGTGCCGCTTTTGGTGCGTGTGCTGTATTTCAGGCAAATACAAATAATGTCATGTCTGTCTCCAGGCATGCAGCCTGCATGAGTCTGTCATGCCTCTCCTATACCCAGATTTTTCCTTAAGATACTTACTTTTACATATATAATTTTTTTTTTAAGGGCATGCCAAAATTACTTTTATAACAGTAAAGGGGATGGATCCAAATGACAAAAGGCCTAATTCCTTCTGTGTCACATTCAGGTTGCATATGTTTAAGTCCCATGATCCATAGTGGTATAATACATAACTTGGGAGATGAATCAGACCCATTGTACTTTGATGAGCTCATTTTTCTTCTCTTCCAATTTTTTATGAGTCAGGAGGTCAAAAAGAACTTAATCTGTCTCCACTCACCAGGAGCTCATATACCCAGGCATTTAGAGAGAACCAAATACTCCATAACTTATTGAGATTAGCAAATATAGTGGAGAAGACCAATTTTAGAAATAGCAGGAATGCTGTAATTCAGGAATAATATGCAGAAAATTATGCAGGACACAGTTGTTCAATTCTCAGTACAAGGTAGTGGTGTTAGCTGCACACTTTCATGGGTACCAACTAGGCTGACAGCTTAGAAGGTACAATGGAGGCTTCTTTGGCAGACTTGTCACAGGAGGTATTCTGTTTATGTGTTTTTAAAAGAGCTATTAATCATATTGCTAGAATAATAGTGAAAATCTTTATGGCAATGATATGTCTCTCTTCATTTCCCCTAAAAAGTTGCTTTGCTAAAACATTATTTGTGGGGTACTAAAGGAAATGTGTAGTTTAGGTCGGGAAGTCAGGTGACTGAGACAAACAGCAAAGTTTCCGCTGACAAATGCTGGCATCTTAGGTCTGTGTCTACATCGTAGAGATTCCATTAATGGAAAGACAGAGCACTTAGCAGCAAGATCCTTCTCACCGTGAAGTAGTTGCCTGAATGTAAATCACCTGGTTGAAGTGCTTTGTGCTCCCAAAGTGCTGATGTTGGTTGGTTGGATAGTTGAAGTAGTGACTGGCTGAGGCATAGGTGGTTAGAGCTGGGTGAACTAAATCCCTCCCATGGCATTTGATAGGCAGTGCACTGAGCAGAGGAAACTGAGACCCTGATGGTCCAACTTAGGAGTCCAATACCAGGTGGTATAAAAACACAATCAGCAAATACCCTCTAGCTCTTGTGGGTAACACAGTACTATCTGCAGTATGATGTGGATCCACAAGGAAATAAAACTTCATATATTGGTAACAAGCTAGACTTTTTCCTTTATTTGTGGTAAATCTGCTTTTACATTTTTAATTACAGTTGATGAGCATAGTTTTGATTTCTCATGCTTTAGTTCCACAAATAGCTGGAGCATGTTAAACTGACAGGGCTAAAATTAATCATTTTATAAGTTTGGGGCTTGTTTTAATCTGGATTCTCAGTCTGCTTCACTGCTTGGCCACATGAATATGTAGGTTGGTGCGAAAGAGGATCCGAGTGGCTGGAGATGAGACAGGGTGAATTGCTTCTTTCAGCATCAGTGTCCACTTCTGGTAGCTTAGACTGTTGGTGGAACTATAGTTTATTTGTGCTAAGCCACTTGATTCAGAAAATGGGAAGCAAAGCACTGCTTTGTAACCCACAGGACTGAAAGGTGTTTGTGATTCCTTTAAGAAGATACTCTTCTTGTTTTTTTCTTTGGTGAGAAATGCTGGTTGATGCTATAAACAGTGTTTCAGAGTGTAGATCAGAGGTTCCAGAGATGTCTGATATCTTCTGACATTGTTTAGAAATGTAATACTAATAATACCATAATCTATGACTATAGTAGTCATTATCTCTCTGTAGGCAGTGTGATGCTTGCCTGACCCTCTGACATTTTGTGAGGCCAGAGAAATTTAAAAATAAGAGCTGCTGAAGGATAGAATCATGTTTCTCATGCACTGCTTGTTCAATATTGCTGCCCTTGGACAAGCTGGGATCAGAGATGATTCCATTACCGAGCATGTGTGACAAACCTTTTATCAGATAGCTGCCAATGTTCAGTGCAGAAAGAAGATGTAATGTGGCGACACATAACAGTTTATATTTCTACTACGGACTGTTTTGGAATTTGAGGATCTTAAAGTATTTACAAACCTTAGGCTGATAGTTTATTTCTCCATGAAATATGTAAGTGCAGTCTCCATTTTACATCTGAGATTAGAAGATAAGTGTATGTAACCTAGCTTGGAAATAAGTTTCACATGCTGTTACTGCTGGATGCAGTCATCAATTTATTGGTTCATGGTGCCAGTTACAGCAGCAGTTACGTCCATTATCTAGTAAGGTGTATTTGCCTAGGTGGAGATAAGACAGATCATGCCTTACTCTGACCTTGCCCTCCATTGATAAACTTCATAGGAAAGCCCCAAGAAGACCTGTGCAACCTCTGGGCAAAGATTTCTTACCTTTGAGGTCTCTGCCTGTTCTGTTGTCATGCCACTTTGTATGACCCACAAAGAGCTAGAAGATGAAGTAAGAAGTCTGTACTTGAGTGACAGCAACATAACGTTCAATACTTCATTTTCTTTAAGAGATGGTATTCTTGGATACACTGTCTCGATACTTTTTCTCTATACCTACAACTGTGCTTGTAAAAGAAGCATAGCTCATGCAGGTAAGAGATGCAGAAATCCTTGTAGAAATCAGGTCCTCATTGACTTCATTAACGTCATACTGGTTGGTCGCAGCATGGTCAAGAACAGAATCTATATGCGGTCTGTGTTTTTGCTACCAGACCATCCTTCCTCATAAAGAGTGCTATCTCCACTTGTTCCCATTCTTGCAAAACCAATTTTCAGACTCTGTCCTTTAGTCATGTGAATTGTTCTCCTATGTATCTTTAATGTTGATATTAACAATGTAAGCAAATTAGCTCTGTAAGTATAGATGCAGGTATCCTGTAACATCACCTTTGCAGATTTTTCTTCTTACTTCCAGTACTTAATACAAGTATGCTACTAGGACAGAGGCATGGTGAAGTAGTCCGCTGAAGTGACCCGCTCTGCTTCCAGCTGTACCCTGTTATGGTGGACTTTCTTGCATATGAGCAGGACAGCTGCCTTTCCATTCTTCCCCTGCTCTGCTCATACGGTGGGGAGATTACTCTTCTTGACCAGGAGGACTCTACACTTGCAGGCATTTCTGAGATGATCAGGTGCTCCTGAAAGACAGAATCTCTCCTTTAAGATGAACTAGTTTCTCGGTAGTAGAGGAATTCACTGTCCCAGGAAAAGCCTATACTAGCCCTAGCAAAAACCAGGCTAATAAGGAATGAAGGGTAAAATGGCTTTCTTCCTCCCTCCCTGTTTTTAACAGCGAGAGCTATATATTCTGATATATGTAACTAATCCTCCAGGCTTTCCCATCCACTTTGTTTCCGGTGAACCTGACAGCACTCTGCCAAAGTCTTCCAGTAAGGCGAGGTTGCAAACATAAGAGCCCAGTATAGCCCCTTCTCTTTTTCCTTTTGTCTTTATTCCCTCCTCCCATCAGCTTCTTCATACAAAGTTGTCTGTGAACCAGGTAGCACTGTGCTTACGCATCACACTGAAATCATGATGCCATGATGAGTTCAGAGAACAGGGGAAGGAGAAACTCAGTATAAATTTTAGCTTTGCTCAGTATTAATATTTTGTACATGAACAGGTAAACTTTAAAAGATTTCTGAAAGGAAAACTAGCAGATTAAAATCTCATACATATTCTAAACGGTCCTAAATTCTGGGTATAAATTGTCAGTCTGCCCGTCTGTGCAGATCAGTGGAGCATCAGTGGAAGCAGGATCAGGCTTTGTGAATCAAGAGGATGTAAATATACCAAAACAGCAAACACTAAATCCATCTCGCTGAGCAGATCAAGTATCTGAGTAGTGTAGTACGTAGTACAGGACTGCTGCCAAAGACTGACGGTCTCTGGGGTTCAGCTCTGAGGGTGGCAGAAGGAGGCCCTGAATTACAAAAGGTTGGTGAATAATATACAGTTATTGTGTTTATCGGAACTGGCTAATAACAAAATGTTACACGTTCTTGTCTGCACATTTTCTTGTCTAAAGTTACCACAAAGAAGTCACAAGGCCCGTTGGTAGGCCACTGCCTTTTCATTTTAGAAATGGCATTTTGAGCTGTGGGTCCCTTTTAACAATGCTTAGAAATCTTAAACTGGAACTCAGCATTGCAGTGTTTCTGTAAGAAATGGTATCATTATGAAATGCCTGGGTTGTTTTTTTTTTTTTGAGGAAGGACTAGGATTGTTACCTGTTAATATTCTTGCTGCTTCTCCTTGGAATTGTGCTTTTGCATTAATCTGATTAGAATTAAAAAGGGATTGTTTTGTTTGGATTTTTACTTTGTCTTTTTTATGTCTTCGCTAGTACAAGAGCAGACCAGAGAAACTAAAGTCGTCCCAAAGACACACAGCCCAGAAAGTTTTCCACATGCACACCTATAGATCATCGCATTTATTCCAATTTACCACATGCCTTTTAAATTTTTCTCGAGTGTTTTAGGGAGGAGACTCCCAACATCTTGCACCATAACTATTTTGCATACAGATTGTTGGATAGCCCAGGGGTTCTTCTATTTCTTGGTAGTAGTAATCATGAACTCCAGATGGACTGAAAAGCCCCTCATTTTGGAGATGTTAGTGTCAATTACAAGGAAACCAAATCTTACAGATCATTTTGATTCATTTAGGAGCAAATTGTGGTGTGTTTCAGAACTGACCAAAAGGTATTAGTTGAATAGTTTGGTGAATTTCACAATGTTCCGAAGTGAAATACTTACTTTTTTTTTCATAATTATTTGCTCAATTCTATTTATTTCTGGTAAGAATGTTGACATCAGCTGAAGATAATAATCCTAATGTAGCTATACAGCAACTAAAATTACCTTGAACTGTTACAGTTAAATCACTTAATCTAATGAAAATACTGATTTAATTTTAAATTACATTAATGTTATCCTTTTTACATAGTATTTTGCATCAGATTCAGTATTTTAACTTAGTTTTCATAAGGTTTATTAGGAGGCAAGGGCCGTGCTTTATGGGATTTTTTTCAGTGGTTCTTGTTTGGTTTTTGGCTTTTGTGGTTTTGGGAGTGTGTTACGGGGTTTTTTTCGTTGTTGGTTTTAAACTCACTGAGTTACCTGTGTAAGAAAGGAAAGCACTTCTTTCCCTATATTCATAAAATGGCTTTGAAAAATGATAGTATGTAATTATTTTTGGATGGGTGTGGAAAAGATAATTTTTTGCGCACAATATAAAGTAAAATTGAAGTCTCCAACTAATTTTGGAGTAAAGTTCATTTGACGTAGTTCGAAAGGTGTATGAAGTTCAAGTCTCTATTGGGAGGAGACTGGAATTGGTTATTTTTATTGCTCAGCATTACATGGCTATTTATGTAGTTCAATCTGATAATGTTTATGTTGTAAGTAAAGCTTTAAATGAGTGAGCGACCACAGGAGCAGTTGGGAAATAGTGACCCACCTCTGCAAGGGCAGCCAGCAGGTCCACCAGGGATGACAATAGCAGCCGCGCAGCTGGACTTGGTTGTGATTTCAGTAACGCCCCATGAGCAGAGACTGCCAGCAAAATCTATTGAGTGAGCACTTTTCTGAGCCAGCCCAGTCTCCGTCTCATAACAACTGTCCCAGTGAGTTTTGCCATCTGGGTCCAGCTGTAGTGACAACATGAGAGCTGCAGAAAGGCATGGATTGATTAGTTCATACATCCCAAGTTCAGCCTGTGTATGCTACTTGGCTTTTTTAGATGTCTTTATCATATGTAAATTGAAATATTAAGTATTCTATAATGACATTTATGTTAATTTTCAGATCTTCTGGCTGAATTCTTTTGCAGAAACTATAATGCAAGGTGCCAGTACTCTCAAGTGCTGTTTTTCATGCTGTATGTCTGATAACACTGTTTGCAGGAACACAGTCACATTTCATAATACTGCAATCTTATTAATCATAGACATGAAAATTGCTGACTTACATTTCAGCGTTAGTACACAGCCTCAGAAATGCATTGCTTTTCAAGGACAGGCTGAAATGTCCTGACTCTTTGTCAGTAGATGTGGGATGCAAACTGTCAAAATAAGAATCTCCATAAATGCCTTGCAGGAGGCAATTGGGAACCATTTATACCATGCATATGCAAATATAAAGAGGGATAACCTTACTTCCATACAGTTAACTTTCTACTCAATTAAGTGCAATAGGGAAACAATTTATCTCTCCCTACTTCTGTTTGCATATTTGTACCGGCAGCTGGGCTTGTGCTTTTATATGCAGCACACAGATAATTTAATTGGGTACAGTTTTCTTCTATGTTTTGTAGCAGTCACAAAAAAGAACAGACAGTAGACTACACCAGCTCCCATGGGTGAGATTGGCAGGCATGTGCTGGACTGGGCCTTACCAGACTGTCTGTTGTATTTTTGTTTGTGGAATTTCTTGAGAAGAGTTTTCTTTGGGGAGGTATGTACGATCATACCTTATCTGTCTATCTCCATGTCAGTTTTTAGTTTACTGTTATTTTCTGGCCCTGTGATATATTTGTTACAACAAATGACAAAAATGAGTGAATATGTTCTATCTGTATAGTTTCGTCAAAGTAATTTCTCTTCCAGTGTATCTCTTACTTATTTTCATCATCTTGGCCTCTGTTCTGGGACCTTTGTCATTCTTATTCAGGCAGAGTTTTCTTAGCTACTTCACATGTTGATGAGACGGCACATGATTGAGCTGGAGCCTTTGGCTTTTACAATAGTTGCTCACAGCAAGAGGAAAGTGGAGATTCAAATATTACCAGAGATGTATAGTTAAAAATGTGTCCTGCCTGGACTGCCAAAGTGCTTGTGTGGTGCTTTGGAGCTTGGGTAGAGCCGGACCCCTGGTCCCACTTAAGCAGTGGTGCAAAGGTCTCTCATAATACAAGCTTCCAGGCTCTTTGTACTCTGGAGAGCTTGTAGGCTGTTCTCTCCCGTTTCCCACGCTAGGGAAGAAGGGACTTCCATCCATAACGCACCAGAGACAGAGGCTGGCACAGTGCATAGGGAGAGCGTTTTTTATGCAAATGAATGCAGCAAATCATGCATCTCGTCTCTCTAACAGAGATAATCCCTCTCAAGGTACAACTTTCTCTTGTGCTTCTGTTGGGAGGAGGCATCATTGCCCAACTGCCCCCCCCCTTGTTCTGGGATGTACAGTCTTTCACACCACTGAAATGGGATTATGCATCCCTTTGTGTAAGTGATGTGCTCTAAAACTGGTAGCTGCAGGATGGCCCAAGATTCTTGAGCAGCTTTTTCAGGAAGCTTAATTTTTATTTTTTTTATCTATTAGGTGTACCAAATCATTTCCCAGGACTTTCCTTACAAGTTTCTGAAATTCATTTTTCTATTTTTGTTAAAAAATAATGCATTTCTATATATGCACATATGTGTATAGAAATACTTTTTATATATAATGTATGGTTTTGATGGACTTTAGTTTTTTAACAGTAACTCTGTGTACAGGTACCTCAGTGTATGGTTCTAGCAGCCAGTCCCCTGGGCACTGTTGCCTCACTGAACTGTGTTTAGCTTATCCAGAAGCCTCTACAGGGCTTCAGCTCTTTTAGGGAGGGATCAGCACTACACAGCACTTTACTCTCTGATCCAGAGTGGAGCCCATGGGAGTCAGGGAGTATGGGGCAGTGGTCCATGCCTGAGTCTCCTGTTGACCTGGATCATGAAGCACGTCCAGATGAGAGGCTGGGTTGCTATAAGAGGGCTTATAAGAGAAATGGGAGCAACCTTTGTAGCAGGGATAATGGTTTTAAACTAAAGAAGGGTGGATTCAAACTAGATACAAGGAACAAATTTTTTTTACAATGAAGGTAGTGAAACACTGGCACAGGTTGCCCAGAGAGGTGATAGATGTCCCATCACTGGAAACTCTCAAACACAGGTTGGGCTGAACTTTGAACAACCTGCTATAGTTGAAAGTGTCTCTGCTCATTGCAGGGAGAGCGGACTAGATGGCCTTTAAAGGTCGCTTACAACCCAATGCAATCTGGGATTCTATTCTCCATGCCTTAGATAGAGTGTGAGAGCTTGGCTCCTCAGCAGTCTTCATCATTGCTCTCACAGGGCTCTGTACTTTCCCAGCTGGTCTCAGAATAGAGCTGCCCCTGCATTTTTCTGAGGTCTGGAGAATACCTGCAGAATAGAGAAATAAGTCCAGTGTCGCGTAAATGCACTGCCAGTAAGGCTTCTGAAGGGGAAGCATAGCAAATCCGAGCCTGAAGCTGTTGGGTCTGAGAATATAAGGCGAGTTGAGGGTTGGGTTTGTGGTTTTGGGGTTTGGAGGGTTTTTTTTCTTTTAGAATGACTTCACTGAAAGTAAATAATAAAAAGATCTTTCAAACAAGACACATAGCAAGAATGGGAAAGTGCACTGATATTCTCCAGTATTTAAATGTTCCCTTTTTTTTTAAGTTTTTTCTGTTACGGGCAGGGGAAAGTTCAGACATGGAAGCGTTGCTGCTATAATCACTTGGTACACATGGAAAACATACAAAAGCTTCAGAAAAGAAGTTTTCTGCTGTCTTTCTTAGTGTATGGAGGGAAGTAGAACTTCAGAAAATTATTTGCAGGTTTCTATTTAGCTACCATTCTGATGGCATTTTGGTAAATTTCCAGAACTGAACACAGAGCGATGAAGTAGTGATGTTGAGATGAACCTCTAGTTGTTAGATGGGGCCTGCTGGTAATCCACATTAGGAGAAAGTTCACGTGTTATTTGAAGCAGCCAAGTGTTATAATTATGACTTCTTTAAATTAGCAGTATATGGTTTAAACATCACAGTGACTAATCACTTGATACAAAACCAGAGTGCTCAGAAAATAAAATTTGCCTGAAGCTTCTGTGTTGCAAAATATCCTGATGCGGATTTTCAGATGAGCCATTAAAGCAGACTTGAGAACATTGTGGGTTAGCCCGTACGCTGCAAGCTGAACTGAAAATTTCCAGAGGTACGTGCGTGTCTTAAAACATGAGCTAACAAATTGGAGTTTGCATCTGGGACTGTGAATCTGGACTGAAACAGTGCAGCCTCGGAGAGGAACTGAAGCAACACATACTGAGAGAGACCTCCAGAAGACTCTAGGCTACTCCCCTGTACAAAATCAGAATTGCCTATATGTGACACCGATACATGATTCTAGAATGTTCTAAGGAATGTGTTGTAGTTTGTGTAAATTGACCAAATGTGACCCATGGTTTTGCCTGCTATACAGGGATCTCTGTACAGAAATACAAAATTCATCTATACAGAAATACAAAATTCATCAAAACACAGATACTGCCAGACAGTGATTACCAGGAGATCTGTGGCCTGGTTCAGGTGAAAAGGGAATCCTATTCTCTCTTAATTTCCCAGGCTGAATGCCTCCTCACTCCCCTCCGTAATTACAATGCAGCAGGATGCTTTGTTGATGACAGGCACAAGGTACCTGGGAGCAATCTGAAATACCCTAGGGCCGGAGGAGGATCAGAGGTGGTCAGTGGGACAGAGACACGCAAGGACAGGCAGAAGCTATGGGAAGCATCACGAGTGACTCAGCAGGTGGCACTCTTCTCTCTGCATCCAGCGAGGTGAGAGCACAGCTCCCATCAGTGCTCAGCATCCCTCTGCAGACAAACCAGTTTAGGATGCAGTCTGAAATCCAAAGCCCTTTTTCTTTTTTTTTTTTTTTTCTGATGGAATCGGCCTCGATTCACTTATAAAAATAGTTTTCTAAAGGTTCTTGAAATTTCAGCTCAAATAATCTGCCTAATGAGATGTCTGTCTATAGCTTTGGCTCTGTAAATTATTCTTCACTCCGTGTTCAGGCAGTGCAATGTTAACACAACTGTGCTTTGATGTCAGGCAGAACTGTCTTTCTAGACCAGCAGTGATTCTGGTCTGTACAGTAAGAGCATTTAGAGATGCAAATCCTCTTTCTTCCAGACTGTTTTCTGTGTTGCACTGGCTTTTCAACCAGCCATTCAGTCTGTTGCAGAGTGAATTTAGTGAGAGCTTACACAACTCACATAAACTTGAAGTCTAATGCTGTAGGAATGTACACCATCTTTTCAATTAAGCCTTTTTAATAGGGAACCTGGTTTGGGTGATTAAAGGTGTCTTATTCATCCAGTCCCAGCCCATGTGATACTATAAAAAACTAAAAAGTTTTGGCAGTAAATGGTTATAATGAGTTTTAATCCCCAAGCTGTAACTGTACCAAAGCCTCAGTGACTTCTTGCCTGCTTTCTTTGGGTGTTGTTTTTTGAAGCGTCACCAAGTACTTGCCTTTGAGTCCTTGTTTCACAGCAGGAATTCACCCCAGGATCGGGACTGTCTGGTTCTGTGTTGACAGAAGTTTGCACAGTTGTTGGCTTTGCTTATGCTAGGAGCCTCCTTCTGTCATAATCTCTGGAAGTTTTTATATACACTTTTTTTGGGAGTGCTTCTTAGGATATTTAGCTTGAATATATTTGTGATCTCATCAGCAAGAACAGCTTGTGCCCCTTGGGAAGCCAGAATGTTTTCCTGCTCCCCACAGGCCTGGCTAGCCTACATTGTATCTGTGGCCCGCTTCCTCTTGGCTGGAATGTGTTTCACCCACTTACCATCGAACAGCCTCCTGCAATGCCATTCATTTAGGATGTGGCAAAGCAGAGTGTGATGGGTTTTGTTGATTGTCTCACACAAAGTACATTGGGAGAATGATTTTGATTTATTTATTTACTTACTTATTAATGTTATAGCTCCTTTGAAAGTGTATGGCCAAGGTCTCCGTCCAGTCACTGCACATAGGAGAAGGTTGATCTTTAGTGGGGAGTCTTACAAAAGTGCTTGTGGAAGGATTGACTCAGCCTTTTTCACAGTGACTGTGGTGATGGTGTCCCAGGAGTTTCCATCCCTGGTTTGGGTGGGCTTCCTGGGACTGGTCTCAGAGGAGGTACTTCTGGTGCATTCATGGCAGGTGTAAGCATGATGTGATCTTGTCTGATAAGTAAATATCACAGAATGCTTAAGGTTGGAAAGGACCTCAAGATCATCTAGTTCCAACCCCCCTGCCATGAGCAGGGACATCTCGCACTAGACTGTGTCACCCAAGGCTCTGTCCAACCTGGCCTTGAACACCACCAGGGATGGAGCATTTGCCACTTCTCTGGGCCACCCATTCCAGTGCCTCACCACCCTCACAATAAAGAACTTCTTCCTTATATCCAATCTAAACTTCCCCTGTTCAAGTTTTAACCCGTTACCCCTTGTCCTGTCACTACAGTCCCTGACGAAGAGTCCCTCCCCAGCATCCCTATAGGCCCCCTTCAGGTACTGGAAGGCTGCTATGAGGTCTCTTCTCCAGGCTGAACAGCCCCAGCTTCCTCAGCCTGTCTTCATACAGGAGGTGCTCCAGTCCCCTGATCATCCTCGTGGCCCTCCTCTGGACTTGTTCCAGCAGTTCCATGTCCTTTTTATGTTGAGGACCCCAGAACTGCACACAATACTCCAGGTGAGGTCTCACAAGAGCAGAGTAGAGGGGCAGGATCACCTCCTTCGACCTGCTGGTCACTCTCCTTTTGATGCAGCCCAGGATACGGTTGGCTTTCTGGGCTGTGAGTGCACATTGAAGCCAGCTCATATTCATTTTCTCATCAACCAACACCCCAAGTCCTTCTCCGCAGGGCTGCTCTGAATCTCTTCTCTGCCCAACCTGTAGCTGTGCCTGGGATTGCTCCAACCCAGGTGTAGGACCTTGCACTTCACCTTGTCGAACTTCATAAGGTTGGCCTTGGCCCCCCTCTCGAGCCTGTCACAGCCTCCCTGGATGGCATCCCTTCCCTCCAGCATGATAAGCACACCACACATTCCCAGAAAATTTGAGATACAGCCCACAGTGGTTGAAATTCAGGATGAACTTTTTTCACCATATCTGAGGTTCATAAAGTCATTGGTAGGAATGAATTCCATGGCTTAATGCATGAGCTCAGACTAAATTAAAAACCCACAGTAAAGACTAGAGGAGGTCCAGACTCCCCTGATAATAAAATCCTCCGGGCTAGCGTTACACGAGTAGGCATTGATGGGAAGTACAGTACATGGTAGTCATTCTTAAAGAAGTCTATGGATCCATCCCCTGGTTGCACTGCCACAGGAGCTTCATTTTCTTCCAGCAAGATCTATGTAAGTGCACAGAAGAACCATTACTGTAAGTTTGTTTCACCTAGCAGTATTAGCAACTGAACAGTGAGGTTAGTTGGTTGATAGCAACTATGAGTATGGCATTTATCAACGTGGGAGGGTTTTTTTCCCCCTAAGATTTATATCACTCTAAGATATTAAAAATTATGTTAAACAGGTCCCTCTAGCTCTGGAATGAATTACTGGTATCAGATATTCTCCAGCTCTGAAGGCCTCAGGGTCATTACGTGGAAACAAAAATTATGTACCATATGGCATGTCTAAAATATTCAGTAATTTGAAGAGAATGTTTGCTGAAAACAATTTTTACAGCAAACCAGGCTGTAAATTTTCCGTAGCTTTGAAAAACCACTATGAAAGAAATTAAGGGACAAAACAGTGAAGTGAATACTCTTCTTTGCTTCTTGAAGCTGTAGGTTTATTTGAGAATCGTTATATTCTTTTCATTGTACAAAAGCACTCATCAGACCTTTTCAACTGTAAACTCTAATGCTGATTAATGTGATAGGGTAGGGATCTGAAAGCATTCTGTAAACATGACTATTTCCTGATGGGCATTTCTGCAGTGATACATCTCATCTGCTTCTGGAAGTTTTGCATCTCCAGCTTTCTGTGTCAGGAGAAAAATGGCCACATACAAAGAGGTGAATTGCAATATTTAGGTTTTTAGACCAAAGAAAGACAAATCATGTTCTTCGTTTTGCAGCTGGAAGGCAGAAGGGCAGAAATGCGAATGGTTGCCCAGCATCCCATATGAGGTCTCTCCTGTTACTGAAAGAATCAACTGGATCTTTCAAACTGCAGTCCTGCATCATCAGTCACAAGATTGTCCTCTTTGCTGTACAGACTGTCTTGTTTGCTCACCTCAGCACTTGCTTTGCTTCTCCATACCTACCCCAGAATACAAGATGGCATTCTTTGTAATAATATTTACCTCTTCAAACTTACTACAGTAAGGGAAGTCCTGAACCCTGCTGCTTAAGGCAATTCAAGGTACTGTTGACAGACGTCCCAGTAAAGTCAGTGTAGTTACACTTTAGTGACTCAGCATCCCAATAACATGGCTGACATCCAGTAGCTGCCCAGTTTACAACCTGCTCTGTCTGCAAAGCCTGCATTTGCAAAGCGAGGAGTCTGGCAACTAAGAAGATACCTCAGCTGGGGCACACCACTGAGGCTCTTAAAGGTAACTATTCCCTGGTTTGACTGAAAGGTACACATTTGTGGTAGGCTTTTCAACACAGCAGATTCTGGGGCATCCTGATTTCCAGTGTTATTGTCTGGCAGTTCTCGTTCAGTTGGATCAGCAGTTAATCTGCTGGAATTGCCTGTTCTTTCTCCCTTTTTTTTTTTTTTTTCTTGCTCTTTTTCTTTCCTTCTTTTTTGATAGTTTCATTCTCCAGAGTCTAAAATAGAAAGTGCAAGCCTAAATGGTGCTGCTGGGACCCACACATTTAGTTGCACAGATCAGCCATCTGCTTTACATGCTATAGTTTTGTTCCTTGTTATACACGTATTATGGGAATATTTATTCTGTCAATGACTAGCTGTTTGCTCTTAATATGCTTCCATCTGCATATAAATTTGTTGAACCACTCCCCTTAGGCATATGAAAGTTTGGCTTTCCCTTTAAGGTGTCTATTACTATGCAATTAGATTTACCATATCATCATCATCAGGATGTTCGGCTCCCACACCCGCTGCAGGATGCGCGTGTGGAAGATGGGCTGGGAGAAGCGATTTTCAGAACTCCTCATGTGCAAAAAATGTTGAGTTTTAGAGTGACAGCCGGCAGAGCTGGAATCTGTAGGAATTACGGAGGAGTCATAGACACGTCTAGGTATCAGTAGGGGTGTGGATTGCTAGGAATGACGAAATGCCCTTATTGTATGATTTGTGCTACATACCTGGCAGATTTGCTTTCGTTGAAACTTCTGGTGGGCTTTGAGGGAAGCCATATGAAGAGAAGATCCCTCATGGGCCTTCCTTCTGGGAGGACCCAGAACAAGACTTAAGTTGCAGTTGAGGATAAAAAGGACAGATTCTGATTTCTGGATTATTTAAACTTCATGCAGTGTGGTTCATGCACAGTGAATAGAGATAAGGAGCAAAAAAAGAAGAGATGGTTTAGAATTTAGGGGTTTGTTTGCTCTCTTCTGGTTTCGTTTTATTTCCCCTGCATAAAGTGACTCAGAGTAATATATTTTCTCAGTAATTCTGCTCCTGTTGTATTCCAACCAAATCCAAAGAAACAGGGCCAGATGCCCTAGCAGTGTCCATCTTAGCATTTGGCACATGGTCCCACTTGCCCTGACTAGCTTTAACTGTCAGAGATCATGTGATTTTGAAAATTAATTAGATTCTCCTTCTCATGCTAAGCAATATTGGTAGCATTTTGTCTACGAAAACTTTTATCCCAGGAGCATGGATCTTTTAAGTGCTTGCCGCAGACTGTCAGCTGTCCCTGGGGAAATGATGTGTTCAGGCGTATCTCACTTTAAATAATTTTTAAAGTAAACACTTTGCTTTGTCTTGCGTATGAGTTATGACCCTAATGACTTCTGGTTCTGAGTTTCCTTTCTCAACATTTCCTCTCCCCAGACTTCTCCTAGTGATAATGCTGCACAGTGTGGGAATGAGCCCCACTTGCCTTTTATTCCTACGTATTTACCTGACATTTTGCCAATGTGCTATTATGCTGCTTTTTATATCCAAAAATAATGCCCTGAATCTCATGTTGTGAAGATCAAAACCCACTCATCAGCAAGGTGTATAGTAGACCAAAATCTCAATTCCTGGGTGGAGATAGCTGGGCAGTAGGCACATCGGCTGTTAGGGGAAGGATAGGAAAAGCATAAAGCACAGTGGCTTACTGGAGGCAGTTCAGTCCCTGTAGAAGCATGATGAGCTCCAGCAGGCTTTGGCACAAAACTGCAAGAGCTTTGAAGAATGCAACAACTCTACTGATGCCTGAGGTGAAGGCATCTATTTTCTCTGTTTAGCCCACCTTATGCAAGGAGCTCTTGATGAACTTTGTCCATTGAAAGCCGAAAGACTGAATGGGGAATTTGGGCATAATGACTTTTATTGGAAGACTGTCTTCCTGTTTTGTTCTGTTAGTTTGGGTTTTTCTCTCTCAAGAGCAAGATGTTGGTTAGAGTTGTAGCTTGTTCTGATTGATTCATGGATCCTGAGTATCTTGACATTATATGACGTCCTGTTATTAGCTGGTTCTCTTAGGGCTCTAAGCAAGTGTTTTGTAAATCATTGCTACATTATAGGTTCATTGTTGGGACCGATAACTTAAGATGTATATTTACAACTTAAAATTGCTTTGTTTGCAATGGGAAAGCAGGCATAGTTGTGGCTACTTGAATATTTGATAATGGTGTTGCGAACACGATGCAAGAAGACACTGTGCAAAGGAAAGCTGTAGTTCTAGTCCTGCAAGTCTGGAGATATATATGTTCCCGTGGAGGTCAGTGGAAGTCCGTCTGCTGTAGAAGTCCTACAGAAACTTCTTCAAGACCAGAGCACGGTGCCTGTGGGGACACTCAGCAGCCCTAGAAATACTTGGACTATTCATTCATTCACCATGTTTTGATAACTGACCCCTCGATGAAGGATATTGATAGTTTCACCTCCTCCCAAAAATCTCACTTGGTTTCACTGTATCTCTCCTTTATAATCTTTCTTGACCCATGATTGCCATCATATCCGTCCTTCATTCTTACTTCTCCATTGCCAGCTTTACTGACAGATCCAGGACTGAGAGTTAAATTACAAATCTGGCTTTATCTGGCTAACATCACCCGGAGCCATCGGGGTGTCTCTGCACCATGCTGTCATGTGATTCTGATGTAGGAATACGGAACACAGACATCCAAGTTGGCTTTGCATGATCTGACAGAGCTTGTTCATTCCATCTCCGTGCTTCATCTGTGATATGCTCATGGGCTACCACTGAGGTCCACATCATCCACCAGAAAACTCTGAACAAAGAGTCCTTAACATTTTAACTGCATTGCAGATTATTTTATAGACATGGAATCAGTTTATTCACAATGAAAAGTAATTTCTTTCTGCAGTTAATGTGCTGCTTCTGAACAATAAGAAATAATTACAGAACAATTAGAAAGAATTTGCTGGCAGGTGGAAAAAAGTTAATTTGTGTGAAAATCAACAGTAAAAATATTGTTTAAGTAGGCTGTATTTTCTTTGGATACATGTACCTCAGCATGAGAATTTCATTTATAACACTTGATATAAATAGTGCGATAACACTTCACAGAAGCTTCACTTATCAGGGGAATTCCAACTTCTTACCAGAGACTGAAGCATACTGGTTGTCATGCCATCCTTGTAAATATTTTATGTTGGCTTAAGACTCAAGGGCAGACATCTATTTTTACTTAGTGTTTGTGAAGAACTATGAACCTAAAAAGCTTTTGGTATTAAACATTTAGCAGTAGCAAAGTCAGTTGAAAGCTGTCTGCAGAAACAGAAATTGTGATGCAGTGTTTTTTGTTTGGTTTTATATTATATTTGATGTTTGCTGTACTTCTCTGGTGAACATGTCTGTAATAAACAGTTACTCCAAACAACAGCATCGAGTCAGGAAAATAGATTGGAAGTCAGTATTCAGAAAGCATAGCCTAGCTTTCCTCTTAAAGCAAGTGCCTTGCATTGACATCTTCAGCAGTAACTTGCTTGTTTATTTTTTTGAAGCAGTATTGCCTGCCTGCCAAAATAATGAGACTTTTAGACTGGCAATGACAGCTCGTTACTAATGTGTGTCCTGTATCATCTGGTGTCCCAACAAGCTTTCCTGGGTATCTACTGTTCTTTCGAAGAAATGACATAAAACCTCTATTTGGGACATAATCTGAGGTTCTTAAAACCACCAAAAAAAAAAGAAGTGTCATTCATGTGCTCTTGATTAAAATAAAAAAGCTTGAGAGCTAAAGACTTTACTGTGCGGATAACCAGTTGGTAAAAAGGTTGAGGTGCCTGCGCCACATTGCCTGTTAACACAGACTCCTCAGCTGTATCCGTGCATTTGGAAACTGCAGAGAGATTCAGTCATTCAGACACTTCAAGATAATTTAACCAGCAGTAATATTTATTGTAGAATTCAGATTTCAATAACTTCATGCTCTTCTGTGTTTCCCTGGCAGCCTCTCAAAAGGCAACCACAGCACCCACTTGAGTGGCCATACCTACTTTTTGGCTTCTGCCTGCATTAGTGCAGGGTTTGACTTGTCGCTGCTGTGAGCGGCCGGTGTGTGACATCATTACTAATTAAGTTTGAATACAGAGCTATGTTTGAGAGCCAAAGGAAGTGCAGGAAGGAAGCTGAGTGTCAATGAGTCATGTCATATGAATGCGTGGCAAGCAGTTATTGATAACATACAGCCAAACCACAATGTTGATTTTGGAAGATTTGGCATGGGAACCAAAAGCAGCATACTGACCTCAGTTGCGTTTTGTTTGTATTTAGATTTCCAATAATGCTGGTTTGTTTTTTTGGAAGAATTGTTTCTTTTCAGATACTCTTTCTTTCTTTATCTCGCAGTTCTTGCTAGAATAAGGACCCTTGGGGACGTGAACATTTAATCTGTGTAAACAAGGCATCAGCATTTTTCTGAGGACTGTCTCCCATTTTCTGTGTGAAGGAAAAATGTCTCTTTAGTGGCAGGCACCCTGCCTTGTAATTTCCGTTGTGTGAGCTTGGACATCTGTGCGATTATCCTCTGGGAACACTTGCAGCCTAACACACATGCATCTAGTCTAGCTATTTTTAATCACGGCTTTTCAAGTGTCTGTAGTGAGTTTGGTGACATGAATGGGAATAGTGTTTTCCAAATTTGAGTCCTTTGGTATTTGCTTTTTGTAGTCCCTCAACCCCGCTAAAATCTTAAAGTATCATAAAGGTTAATCACTTCCAACTGTCCAGGAAACTTCATTACAAAACTGGAAAATATTATAGTGCCCACAGAATTTGAATGCAAAGC
Source organism: Lathamus discolor (assembly GCF_037157495.1). NCBI lineage: Eukaryota > Metazoa > Chordata > Aves > Psittaciformes > Psittacidae > Lathamus > Lathamus discolor. The sequence continues at coordinate 104,515,368 of NC_088887.1, forward strand.
TGCATTTGAAGATTACAAGAAATACCTATTTTTTGTGTTAAGTGTAGTCATATCTATATTGGAACATAACGTACAGGGAACCAGTAGTCTCTAAGCTTTCTGAAAGTTATTTTTAAATTAAAATGTGATCATATATGTATTTTGGCTTAATTTATAGGAAGGGCGATAGTTCTGTATCAGCAACAGTTACTGTGAGAGTGGTTCATCTTGCAGGAGGTTTTTTCATTTTACTCTCCAGGACAAAACTGATCCCAGGTAGCAATCTTTTCTTTACCTGTCCCTTTCTGTCACAGCTCCAGGGACTATATACCTTTACTGCTTACCTTACTGCACCGAAAAGTTCTTCATCACGTCTCCTATTGCCCATTGTGTGTGAAGGAGTTGTAAAACAGGGCCTGAAGAGTAATGATACATTTCAGGTCTCAGATCTCTGACTGATTTCTATTCCAATCAGTGAAGGACGCAGTATTTGGATTTGTAAAACAGAATTTTAAGTGAGGTTACAGATACAAAGTTCAAGAATGATATGAATCTCATTGTCTTATCAAATAATGAAGAATACCTTGTATTACAAGTTTATTTAAAACTGGTTATTTGAAGGTTAATAGAATAAGAGAAAAAAAAAAAAAGGCTTTAAAGGATTTGTGTAAGCATTTCCTTGTCCATGGTGTAGGATCAGGTAGATCTATGTCAATTCTGAGAGATGTTTCTGTACTCTATTCTTGAAGACCTCTGATGATGGGAGATCTCACAATCTCACTGTGCAACCACTGCTTCACTATATGTTAACATTATAAAGCTTATTCATTAAAGTGTAGTCTAAAGTTTTTTTGCCAGTTAAATTAATTTCTGTTGTCTTCCTCACATATGGATAAAATATTTTGTTTCTCTTTATGGCATTTGTTTAAAAACTGCTCTCATGTTTCAAACCACTCTTTTCTAAATTGACAATCCTACCACCATCCAAATTTTCCTTGCAATTCACATTTTCTAGATTCATGATAATTTTTTGTTTCTTTCCTCTTGTCCGTGCTCTTTTTGACGTGCATTGCCCAGTACTGAGCGCTTCAGGTGACTGCAGTTCAACAGGAATCACTATCAAGTTCACAGAGCTTTATCTGACACTGGAGACTGATAATTCACAAAAGTAATCCCTCTGGATTCAGCAGCGCCACTGAGCTTCTCGGAGTGAGAAATGGGTGCAGTCCTACCACTCAGGTCTACCAAATGTTACTGCGGAGATAATTTTCCTCATCCATAGTTTCAGCCATATTCTTTTTGCATTCCTCAAGCTATGCCTCTCTTTTTTGCTGTATCAGATATAAGGTTGCGATTTTCACTCGCAACTTCTGTAACAACCTATTCCTTTCTTACCATGTTCTCTTTGTAGCACATTCCCACACCTTCCTTCTCTCCATTCCCAAATCCCAAATTCCTAGGTTTAAGGCAGTTCCTATTCTCTTACTTGGGACCTCATGCTTTATGGAATTTCTTTGCAAGCAGCCAGGGCTCAGATGGTGGAACGGGTTGCCAAAAGAAGTTGTGGATGCCCCATCCCTGGACGTGTTCAAGGCCCTATCCCTGGAAGGTGTCCCTGCCCGTGGCAGGGGTTGGAACTAGATGATGTTTAAGGTCCCTTCCAACCCAAACCATTCTGTGATTCATAAAATTCCATTTCTGGAAAAGCTTGGTGGGAGTTAGGCCACTTGTGCACTGCACACAGTAGTTCACCAGCCCAGTATGGTTGTGTTGATTCTGTGTTCTCTCCTGTTTACATTCTATTGTCTCATGTCTCTTTTACACTTACAAGGAAAGCTTTCTGCAATATAGGACATCTTTTATGTGTCAAATGAGAGGTACTTCACACAATAGATTTGGCTATAGTAAGTATGATAATGATAATGCTAATAACAATACTGGTAAATCTGTTAGGGAGATATGGCCCTGTGCAGAGCCTGCTGTTCCTTGTGGGAGGAGCCAAATACTTCAGGGACTACGCTTCTATTTTCATGTATGCTTTTCCAACCCACAGAATTATGCTTTAATAGTATTTCCACAGGACAACAAGTTGAGCCAAGGCCTGGTCATTACAGAGGTTTTTCCATGTAATTCAGTGCTTAAAAAAAAACAACAGTCTGAAAGATTCTCTTGGCAAAAGATGTAAATGTGAAGAGCAGCTGGTAATCCCATGAAGATCTTGCTCATCTATAAATTAATACATGCCACTGGGGATACTGACAATTTGTCTTGGAAATGAAATGGTTGAGAAGAGATTTTGGCACTCAATCAGCAAAAGATCTGACACTCATAAAAGCAGAACTGTATTTATGACATAGTGCAACAGTTAATTGGATTTATATTAATATGAAATCCAGCATCTATTTTTGATACCTATGTGTGTGCTTAAAAATAGAATTGCATTCTGTCAGAAGAGAGAGAACACTTCCTTTGTTATCAGAAGAGCATAGCTCCTACCATAAGAGCTCAATAAAACATCTTTGCAATTTTGTGGGGTTCTTCATTGAACAAATGGTTTTCTTGCAGCCCCCTCCTCCACTGCCTTAATTTTACAGCATAATGAAAACAAGATGCAGCAAACTGTAACTGAGCTAGGATCAGAAGAACAGTTTCAGGGGGGTAATAGCTGAATACATAGCTTAACAGTTACATAACTGGAAGGAAGGCCAGAAGATATAAATGTTTCTCGTTTATACATCCATATGTACATGTGCACATAGATGTAAGGGAAGTATGGTTGCTAAACGTGCCACTGATGACATTAATACATGTGGATATATAGGTCAGTTAATCAGACATCCAGGAAACTAAATTTGCTTTATGTAGTTAAATTAAGCATAGATTGTTTTTTTTTTTTTTTTTGAGATAGCTAGTGAGAACTAAATAAAAGCAGAACTTCAATGCATTGAGCTGAAAGCCCTGAACTTGGTTTCCCTGTGACCATCAGCAGTGATAAATGCTACCAATGACAACAGTAGCACAGCCTCCAGACTGCCCAAGGCCCAGTGTAAGTCCAACAGTTTTTCTGGCCATGACTTCAGTCCCAGCAGAATGAGATCAGCTGAAGCTCAGGGGGGTTCCTGGCAGCCCCTGCTGTCTTACTGCTACTCAGTAGCACTGACTGCAGGGTGTGCGACCTGATGCTGGACATAAACTTCACAACCACTCTTCTGCCCTGCTGTGGCTACATGAATCAGCTCTGCAGTCTGCCTCAGTCTGATGCGTCCCCAAGACTGTCAAATTTGCTATGTTTGCATGGTAGGATTGATGCTTCCTATTTTACTCATATATGGTACACAACAGCTGTATACATATTTCTATCCAGGGACTCTGAAACAGAAATAAGATAGCTTTATGCCCTAGTGAATCCCTTCCAAATTAATATCCATCTTTGTATTCCCTTCCTCACTTCCTAGAGAATGTGCCTTTCCACAGAGAAGCCCTGCCCCTCACTATCTGTCTGCTGCAGATCCCACCTCTTCGGGTTGGGAAACCTACTTTCCGTACCAAATTAAGGTTCAGTGCTGTAACTCTTATTTTTATATAGAACTACCAAAATCAAACAGCTTTATGCTCTCTATTTTGTATCTCACCTGTCTTCAGGTCGGGTCTCCTTCGTTTATGGTATCTTTTTTTGTTGGTGATGGTTTGTTGACCTTAGATCTATTTTGTCTTATTATGAGGAAACCATGATGTTGGTCACTTCTATGTCTTTCTGTGCTGAGTTTTGTGCAGTTAAGTTTTGTGGTATTTTCATGGGTTTGATGGGTTTTCTTTTGGTGAAAGTACTTTTTTGTTGACATGTGCAACCTCTCTAAATGTTCAGGCTTTGTACCAGGGAAAGAAAAAGAGCACCAGAGGGAGCACTAGTTTTTTCCTAAGCAGATCCTTCTTTTTCTGACCTGGATCCCAGGCTGTGATTCTAGATACAGGCTGAATTGAGTTCCAGGTTGTGACTGAATCCTTCATGGTCAAAGGGAATGATGCTTCTGATTGCAGACCTGCACCCCAGCTCCCATACTGTACCCTCAGGAAGCAGGGAAAGGGGAGCCTTTTTTCACTCCTTCTCTCTTTTGATACCTAGTAGCATTTCCAGCAAAGTCAATCTGTTTTGTACCTGAGAGGAGTATCATCTATCCCAACATCTGCTGTTCAGTTCAGATAGCCTGGGGCCTTTCTGGAGTTACTGGAATCATTTGGTGAAGGCCCTCTGGAGGTCTTCTGGGACAGCATCCCATGTCAAATTGATATGCTGCACCTGCCTACTCTGACCTATACAATGATACTGATGGATAAGACTGTATTTTTGTTAGTTCATTTGCTTTAGCAAGCACTGGCTTAAGAGCAGCTTCTCCTATGTATAATGACATACTGCCAAGTATGACTCATATTTTCTCTTTGTTCCCCTCTATAGCAGCCTTTCCAATTGCTGCTGCAACTTCTCAGCATGAGGAGCAATCTTATTTCTTAATAAACAAACAAACAAATTGGCAAGAACTCCAGACATGTAGATGTTTTGGATAAAAGGCTGTGCTCATTAGCATTTCTCCAGCAGAAAATAGCACATTCCCATACCACACTGTCTGGGACAGAATTCATACCCTATGAAACTGCATGGCTCTGAAGAGAATGGAAAATAGTGTGTTTCCAAGAATGAAAAACTTCTCTTCCACATTTGCCTTGCTGGCTGTCCTGGATACGTGACACACTATAACATAATAGTATAATGCTTACCTTTTGTTTAAAGAAAGACTACAAAAATAGGACTGTGCTGTGACCCGAAAAGAATCATTTAGGATGACCTCTGTCCCCTTGGGACTAGTGACCAATTTCATGATACCCTTGTATTGAATTCAGGTGAAATAACTCCAGCCAACCAGTTTTATGATTTATTAATACAAATCACAAGGCATGTGGTTAGATATAATAACTCAACAATGATTACCATAACTGAATGAACAAGTCCCATGCCACGCATTTTTACTTAGATCTAGTCCATACTCTATGAAAAAAGAGAGGAAGGGAGAAGAGAGAAAGAAAGAAAGAAAGAAAGGGTGTCTGCTTTTCAACTCCATTGTCTGAGTCAGCTGATCCTTGGGTTATCTTTTCACCTTCCTGTGGAGGCTCATCAGCTTCAGAACAATCCTATCTATGCAGTATCGATAGCCAACATCCTTGTTACTTGCTTCGTTTATGCTCAAGGCCTCCCATCGTCAAGTGGAAATGATGGCTGAGACAAGATCAGTTTCTTGTCTCTGACTCACACTACGGTGAGTCAGTGGTGTTTAAGACAAGCTCAATGTCCACATCCTCACAGACTGCTCTATGGGATTAGTTTAGCATATGAATTTTCTTTAATACGGAATGTACACTCTTGTCTTCTGGACAAGACTGTCCAAGAAGCTAATGGAGCTACCATTGCCACAAACATTTTGCCCACATCTCTTTACACCATTTATGGTCTCCAGCTTTGAAGGTGCGCTGGAAAGATGAAGAATCTATTTCTTTGCAGTATTTTTCCTTCCTCTTCCCATCTTCTGGAGGAGCCAGGCTGTTCTCTTCTGCCTCATCTGGTATTGTACTGCCCAAATGGGATAGATCTCTTGTAATTTCAGAATTATAAAAGGGGGGAAGTATAAGTCTCTGTTTCAGTCACCAGTGAGGAAAAGTGATGGAGGTCCTGTCCAGTCCGTTCTCTTTCCCTTTCATCTGGAGCCCTCATGCAGTTCTTCTCTGGAGGGTTTAAGAACCCACCACAACAGCCTTCAGAAAAACTGGTTGTCTGTTTGGAGGAAACATAAATGTAGCTGTGTGAGCTGTGAAATGCCTCTGAAAGTACCTGTTGGGCTCTTCCTCACCCCACTAATGGTAGAAGTAACACTAGTGCATGTGTTCAAAAGTTGTATCCAGCACCAACTACTTAGTTTGCAACCATCAGATTATCTCACAAGAACTCTGAAAGTGTAAACGGGTGAGCTGAATTGTCTCAGACTAGCTGAAGCCCGGTGGAAAATCTAAGATGACATCCCAAGTTTGCCTTGGATCCATGAGAAATAACAGGGAATACCAGCTCTTCTGCTTCAGAGCCAGTCTGTTTCCAAGCCGTCTGTTCCTTCAGTTTTCATCAGGCCACCTTGCACGCAAACCTCCTGCTTCTTAGATACCTCAGAAAGCTAAAGCAAGGCAGTATGAATGTGATTAGGGTAGCCTGGTATGGTCCCATAAAATTCAGGCTGGCAACTGCACCAAAACTGTTTCCCTCTGCATCTTACCTGCCAAGCACAGAAAGCTGAAAAGATGATTCCATCAGGGCTGCAGTGTGGTTTATGAGTGGGGCCCATAAATCTAAAAGCAGTTGTTTTTAAGAGTCTTTGCTCTATAATTTTTTATTTCCCCTTTCCAGTTAAGTCTGCCTACATAATCTCTTCTTTGTCCTGTATTCAGTCCTTGTTAAAGCTCTGTTAGATTTTTATTTATACTTTACCCATGCCAAATAATAAAACAGGGGTTGGTGAGGTGAGTTTGGGGGAAAAAAAGCAGTAATTCAGGATCTCCTGCGATTTCAGACTCTTGCTTGGGTTCCTCGTTGCTCATCCCAAGTGTCGTGGACCATGTGCCCCGGTCACCCCTGAACTGATGTGGGAGCAGTTGCGGGTATTTACTTGCAGGATTGGCATGTTACCAGGTCTTGTGATCTGTTCTAAGGAGTTGTCAGGTTTGCCTGTTTCTGCAGTCAGTATTGCTCCATCCTGGAGCAATTTTACATATTCCTTTTCAAAAGCTGGCATCACTGATACCAGAACAGAGTACTTTCTGTAGGACTTGATTTGATTCCTGTACTTGAGGTTGTTTTCTTTCCTCTCAAATGGTTGTACTCAACTAGTGATAAAATTCCTTTACCAAAACCTTTGATGAATAACTAACATGTGTTGTGCTGGCCTGGGAGGATGTGATTCAGAGCAAAGTACTGCATTTTAATATGAAGTGAATCTATTTGCACAAAATTATATGGAAAGAATATGCTTCCAAGTGACTGTGTTCTTGAAATATGCTCTTCTGCCTCTATTAGTCTGATCAGCAGCTTTGCTAATTCTAATTCCATGTAGGCATGAGATGACCTGTTCCTCAGTGTGCAGACACCTGTCCTGCATACGACACTGCCTGAATGCAAAGATCCATTGCTGTGATGATGATTCAGTAGTGTAGGTTTTCTCATCAGCGACAAAACCCATGGCATTATTCAGTTTGCTTTAAGAGAAACTGTTTGGCCTAACTACATTCAAATTGTTCCCTTTAAATGCAAAGAGCAGAGAAAATAGGCAGATGGGAGTGCAGAAAGAGGAAATCAGCCAAACTGATTAGCCCAGTGACCTTCCCTTATTTCTGGTGGATTTCGTATGTATGTGCATTGTGCCATTGTTTTTGATGAATAAAATTTACATATTCAATTTATATCCTAAAACGAACTAAATTCCATAATTTCCTCAGTCCTACGAGTCCAATGTAAGGTGCAAGGTTTAACTCTGAAACTGGCTTGTGGCACTTATTTTCTATATTTTGCATATTTATGTGTGCAGATCAAAGATACGCAAGAAAGAGAATGAAAGGTTTTTTAAACAGCATTAGGACTAATTAAGAAAAGAACATAGCTCAGAATAATGACATTCTCCTGCAGTTTTGTTCCTATGCCATTTTTAAACAACTGAACATTGAGCCACTCAGTAACAGATTAGCTTATTCATCAGCTTTCTAAGAGCTAAATTTCAATGGATTTCTTCCCTTTCTTATATTCTTTCAAATGATTTATATAAAGGAAGGTTTTCACTCTGGTGGTAATGGTTTCCCAAGAAGTTTCCAACTAATGCTTAGTTAAACAAATTGAGTAGAAATTTATACTGTAATTAATTTGATGAGTGGATTGTGTTGCACAGCCCAGATTATCTAGAGTTTTTTACTAAGGAAAGTAAAGAAATGAAAAATGAAAGCAAAGAAAGTTAAAGTGCTTCACTCATGGCTGTTATTTATTACTTTAAAACCTACTTATAATTAATGATAACTTTAAAGTATCTTCTAGTGTTACATTTAACTCTTCTTTGAACGTTTGCTAGACATTTTGGGAAGCGTAGGACTTGTCATTTGGATGACATCCACAGTGTCTTTTTTTCAGACTAGCCAGAAACAGAAATTTCAAAGAAGGGCATCAATACTGAGATAGTTAGCCTGGTGAGTAGGCTTATATGGAATATGCTGCTAACAGTATGATTCTCATCCTCAACCCTAAGAACTTGGCTCCTGTGTGGAAATAGGTTTATTCAAGTCATTATATTTCCAAAATGCAGTGGATTGAAAAACAGTAGATCTGGATATTTCTGATATCCAAAATATGTCTGAGTTCTTCTGCCTGTTGCCAAGCTCTTGCTCTCAAAACCTCCTGTAGGAATTTATGCTTTGGTATAATCTCCTGTTTTGTGAAAAATCTGTTTCCTGTTCCCATTTTAAAAAATCATAGTTTTAGATGTTCTGGAGTTACAAATGAAGGCAGAGTCCTTGATATACTTTTTACTGTTTATTCACTTTTGAACATCTTCCATGCTGTTAACTTCCATCCTAGGAACAACCATCCCTTTCTTTTCATGCTTCCTCCATAGTTTTTGACAATTCTGAGTGGTCCTTCTGTGAATCCTTTTCAAGTTTGTGACTGTGCATGGGCCGATGCTTCCATGATGTCCTATGTGACACTGCATACTAATTCACAGAAAGACATCACACTGTTATCAGTGTCATTCTCTTTCCCACTGTGTGTGTATCCTAACATCTTACCAGCTTCTTTGGGCTAGAGCAAGCCAGAAAGCAGAATATCATTGAGCTGTCAGAGTGGCACACTGCTCCATTTCTTTGGGAAATAAACACCCTCTCTTCTCGTTATAGCTATCTCAGCTGCAAATGTTTCCATATCCTCCTGCACCTCACCACCTGGCCAGTTACTACTCCCCCAGGTCTCACTTTCAAGCTGCTCATTTAAGATGCTTTAACTTGTTTCAGCTGCATTAGCTGAAATGTTTTTAATGGTAGTTCTTGGGTAACTCACTGCCTTTCCAGAAGCAGCAGCAATGGAGGTGTTCATGAGAACCCTTCCAACAGTAAATCCTGGGGGGACAGAGAGGATAAGTAAGAGTATTTGTGAGGAGGGCAGGGTCTCAAGGGGATCGTATCTGAGTAGCAGGGGCCACTGACCTGTAGGTGGTACATCACAGCCAACGGAGAATGAGTGTCAGTATATCAGTTATGTCACTAACCAGCCTGTACTGTATTATTTTGCATTGCAAGGCATCATCTCTTATTTCTCAACATCTTTGCCATCACTTCCTCTTTAATTCACCTGTTGAGCATTCAGTAAACAGGTTTATAAGGGCTAGTAAGCTCTGCTATATAAATCAAATCCTAAGTTTCAGCCTGTTGGAAATAGTGTTTTGAAAAACTACTGTCTCCTTGGAGGTAGCTTTGATACCAAACATAAGTTTTTCACTGAGATGTATTTACACTGAAGAAAGCAACTTGGCATCAGCAGCTCTGGCTGTTAGCATCTACTTTCAAATACTCTTTTATAGTGTTCACATGTCATATGAGGCTGTTACATTTTTCGTTTAAGTCATATTTTTCAAACTTATTAGGTAACTTCCCTAAACCTTGGTACTGCAGAGAGGTGAGGTAGTACCACTGCAGACACAGGACTATTCAGCTAGGCAAGGCAAATGCTACACAACTACAGTTCTGGGCGAAATGTTGTTTCTGCAATATAAGGGGAAATGGTCATCCCAGTCAAAGGCCAAAACAGGCATGTTTAGAGAGCACTTTATTCAGAAGTTTATTTTGTGGGATGATTGATACCCCATCCAGAATTACTGGCTCAGCTGTAAATGTTTGCAGTGTAGACACCTACACATAGACAAAATTAATCCCACCCATGCAATGTACTGTTACACTAACTCAAAGTTTGTTTTGTTCCACATGCCAAAATCTAGCATATTGATGATTGGGAATATCAAAGCATTTCTTTTCGGTTAAATACAAAAATTTTGTTCTTTTTTTTTTTTTTCCCTGCCTTAAATTATTTGATTTTTCATCAGTTCTGACAAAAATGTTGAAATGGAAATTCCGATTTTGTCTTGACTCCTCATTATCATTTATCCTGTTCTGTTCTTGAACTGAGTCTCTTTTGTGGAACTGCCTTAGCCACTGCTAAAGGAGCTCATGTTCTGTAACATGCATGTCCCTGTGGGTAAGAGTTCAGAATACCAGGAGATGCAGTACAGATTTTCAGGTTGCCTGCACTTTATGTTCCTAGCCCCCTTTAAAATTATAACTGTTTAGTTAACCACTCACAATGTTACTTGTTACACCTAATATATTCTCTCAAAAATAAAATACGCAAAATCTTATCTGCAATTATAAGCTTTACTTTTTCCCCCCCAGAATGAAACATAGTGAATAAATAAATCAGTAAACAGCCCTAACAATTTAACCCGTTTAGTTAATTCCAATTATATTTATTTCTTTTCTGGCATTAATAATGTCTTCCAAAGTGTTACTTCATCAGTGTTGGGTTTGTAGAACTTCTCCAGCAGGGCTAATTGATTCTGAAATGCCAGACCAGTAGGGTTTACTAATTGTTTCCACTGCAAAGCCATTAAGGTAGCTGTGCTTTTTATTACAACCACGTCAGCATCTCAAAACAAATTGAGGAGACTCTCAGGGGTAAGATATTTAGCTGCATAATGCAGGCTGTTAGACAAAGGCAGTGATGTCAGATAGTGCAGTTAAATACCTCGTCTCTAATTAGGTTCTCCCTGAAAATGAGAAGTATGCAAAAATACAAAAATAGTTACAGTTATTACAGTAAGGTACAAGTTAAATGCTCGTGGTTGCTGATACTAAATAAGGTTTCTGACAATGCAGGATCCATAGACTCAACCTTTCTTTTTGGATCCTAGAAACAAATCTACAACTTAAAGGCAAACAGCAGGTATGTTTTCTCAGGAAAAGTTTCACCTTTTCTCGGTGTAATTTTACCTTCAAAGTGTAGAAATTAGTCATAAACTATATCCATTGCTTAGACACTACAAAGTATGTTCAATGTGCCTTGCTTTTTAAGTAATCAGTATACTTGCATTATAGTATCTTCAGAATAATATTAAAAATGTAACATTGCAAACATCTTTTGAAAAAACATTCCCACTTCGTTAATGCCTTAGAGGACAGTCAATGTTAAATTATCCCTGTTACCAAATATATAAATCTTTCAAAATAACACGTGTGTTACGTGGGTAGCTGATATGTATTATTCTGCTAACAGTAACTAAGCAATGTCCCTTTTATTAAACTATTGTATTTTTGTTTCACTCTTACGCCCAAGAACTAAAAACTGTAATGCATGGTACAGAAACAAAACCAACCTTTCAGGCAGGTATTTGAGAACTGTAACTGATATTGTTGCATTATTGTAGAAAGATCTGATATTAGGCAACAACCACTCAGTTGAAATCAACAGTAATCACTAGTGGCACTATTTAACATCTCCTGGCTTGTAGAGTCTTTCTGTATTGACCTTTTCCTTTATGTTTCCTAGCTTTTACTTGTAACACCGAAAGAACAAGGTCTGTAATTGTAATTAAATCAGTCTGACAATGAGTCACACGCTGGCAGCTAAAGAGGAATCAAGAGAAGAATAATCTAATCTTAAACATGAATGGTATTTGCTGGAGGGAAGGGAGGAAGGGAGGGTCTATGTGATTTTTTTAAAGGGGAATGTAAAACCTGCCAGGAATTCATTACAATTTTTTGGTTTGGGTTTGGGTTGGGGTTTTTTTCATGGTCTTATGCATTATGATCTAGAGTGGCTGCTGAAACAGAGTGTCTTGGAAAATCAGTGCCATGTTGAAATCACCTGTAAATACATATTTCCTTGTATATGCAAAATGGCAGGTTTCTGTTCTTAATTACAGGCATTGTTAGAGGCAGAAATCATGGAAGGTAGAAGACCACTTCTTGTTTTGCATTCATTATCCACTGTCACCAGTTCAGAGATTGTGAACATCTCTAGCGGGCACCTGAGCATCCTATATGGTGAAAGCTACAGTTCTTGAGAGCCATCCATACATGCTCTATCTTGGCATAGAAAGCTGGTATGAAATGCTGAGCTCTGGGGTTTCTGAGCTTCTCATCCACTCTGGAAATCACGTGCCTGTCTACACATTTTATCCTCCATCCACTTGAGATCCAAGCATCCAAGCCTGGATTACACTTCTGAGAACAGGCACCCAACTGACTAATGGCTGTTCCTTCACAGCTGCTTGGTCAGATGTCTTCTTAGCTGTAGCATCTAGAATGAAAGTCTCAACTGGGCTGCAAGGTCTGTGGTGCAAGGATCATGTTTTCATCCTATACTTCTGCATGGCTTTTCACATAGTTTTTCAGGTCTTGTAAGTTCCTATAAAAAAGGGGGTCTTATTTCTGGTTGCATACTGAATGTGGGGTGTTTTGTAATGTAAATAATAAAGTATTATAACACAACATTAATGGTACGTTGCTCCAGTCTCATGTTGCTGTCTTGAATTGGTGCTTTAACTCATATGAAAAGACTTCTCAATAGGTACTTAAAACCACTATCAAAAGTTGGCAGGTATGGTACTGCAAAATCGGAACACAGGATCAAAACCTCTAATACTTTTGGAGAGAAGAGAGGTGGGTACATTCTGGTACCAAATGTGGAACAACGCTTGTGTAGAAAGTAATTTGAGATTCTTTCTTTTCTCCAGAACTGTTTAAAAGTAATCCTTGAATTGCCATTTGTCTTGACTGGTTATTTACTAAAAGGAAAGTGTTCTTGCTAGAATATACTTTACTTAAGAATGAATTTAGGCTTGCCTAAGATTAGATTTGAATTACATTAGATTTAGTGTAGACTGAAGGTGAATATTTGCAATATGTAGTAGAGAAAATGCAGCAAGAAATCAGACTGTTTTCTATAAAGGAACCTTAAGAATGTTTAGCATGATGACCAGAGGAATGCCAGGTAGTATTATCACGATAATGCATACACTCAGTGTTTGCTGCCTGATTGGGCTTGCATATCTATGCATTCAGACTAAAGGGATACTAAAATTTTGAAATATAAAAAAAGTCAGTGAAATAATAATAATTCTTTAAACTTACAGACAGATTAATTTGTAGGTAAGATCTCTCCTCCCATCTTAAATCATCTGCCCAGAATTACATATTCTTTAATTACATACACTGTAAGGAGGCTTGGCACAGTGCATGGCTGTTAACACTTGAGCTAAAATACGCTGTCACAAAGTACATCCTTGATTCTGATTTTATGCTGTTGTATTTGGTTTCGTGTAAACTCTAAATGTTTCTTATTTTCATCAGCAGTAAGACATCAATAGGTATTTCTAGTGACAGTCATTTTTAAGACAGCCTGAAAATACTGGAGGGCCCTGAATGTGAAAAAAGACTTGGCCATTAAGCCACAGCTATTGGTGTAAGGGACAAAACATTTGAGCTTACATAATAAGCAGATCAAAATTGTGGACATTCTATAATTAATTCACAGTGTACATCTAGCAGCTCATAAGGTCCTTCATATCTCGTGGTCTCCTTCAAGCTCTCATGAGTGTTTAGGTCCTAGATTAAGTCAGGACCTAGCCACCAGCCCTGAGGTACAGCTAATCCTGGGAGAAGGACCCCAAGACTTTTTCTGTCAGCTGTCAAATGGCCAGTGGCCTTTGAAAACTCAGTTCCATGAAGCTACATGATTCTGTGACTAAACAGCTACTGATCTTGCACTGCTTATGTTTCTGCTGTCTGCCACTCATGCTGTCAGAGCTGTCCTTGGAAATGTTCTTGGAAAGACATTAAGTCCTGTAACAAATAAAATTGGGTGTGTTACATTTTTATTCTTTATTTGCCCTTTTTTTTTGTTTGTTTGTTTGTTTTATCCTGTTTCTTATTTATTCTTTGGAGAGCTACCTACATCTTCTTCCCCTTGGTTTATGTGGTAAAGGGAAGCATGATTTGATGCCAGCTGTTTTCCACCATGTACCGTAAAAGCATACTAATGCTCCGGCAGTTTAAGCACTTGCACTCGTGGTTGTTTCACATGCTTGTCTCCAGAGCTGTGGCTGTCTTGGTTGCACCCAAACCGTTCTCCATACAGATGGAGTTTCTGGTGGAAAGTCCTGCAGCTGTTGCCCCATCCATCTGTCCAGGTGCCACTGACAGCTATTGTTCTCTGTACAGCATGGAGCTCCCCAAGGAGTGGAGAGCCAGTGATCTTACACCCATGAAGCTTTGTGTGACCACAGCAGACATCCCTCCAGTAATAACATAAAACCATTGCTAATCAAATGTGCGTCTCTATCCCGAAACAGAATTCAAGCTGTAACAGTCGAGAGGCATCCAAGTATCCAGTTTGCCAGCAGCTGGTATCACCAAAGTTGTTGACACATAGGCATTTTGACAATAACCCAGAAGCCCCGCCAAAGAACATAGGACGGTGAGATTCCTTTCTTGCATTTATTCGTAGGTTTTGACCACTGAGAGGCCCTTTTTGAATGTTTCACATTCTAATTTTTCCTGGAACATTAGAATATGCCAGTTAAGAAATATTCTTGAAAACAGAATAGCAATAGCCACTTCCGGAGTGGAGAGGTTTTGTTGTGAGTTAGCATTATTTTTAGTCCTTATGGTGAGTTAGTAAAACTATACAAAGGACTAATGTGAATCAGGAGGTGCATCCTTTACACTGTGGTTTTTTCCATTTTCAGAGTTGACAGCAGTAATTTTAACTTTAAAAGTTTATTCTTGTTGGACCTGACTTTCAGTTCATATAAATCAGACCTACCTTGATTTAAGACCAGTTGAAGCTATGGTGCTTTTTGTCAAATCATTGCTTTTCAAAAGATGAATAGTGCCTTAAATCTATCTGTAAAAACAAAATTCAAGCAGTGGCCATTAACTTGAATTATGAAACAGAAAACAAAGAAGGATGGTATTGGTCTAACAGTGATTAAGGACAACAAGATATTCAAGGTGACAGAAAAATCTTCATTAATTCTGTCAGCATTTCCTTGTACTCTGTGATATGCATGTGGTATATCATTGTGGTATGCAAACTATGCAACAGATACTGTCATAAATGTTAGACAATTTTATTAAATATTTCTTCTTATTGTCTGAAACTTGCCTAGCACCACTTTTTCTTTAAATTAGATAATCTTAAATTCAGTTCAGAGATTGCACTGAGCTGTCGAGAGCAGTGACACTGTGAGAAGATTGTGGACCTTTGCACTGAAGGATCCTTGGATATTTGCAGGAAGGTCATACTGCTTAGCTACCGAAAAATAAAAAAAAAAGGGGGAAATGAAATGTTTGTCTGCATTGCAGAGAAGCATAAAATCAGTTTATCCTATGGGCGTGTAGAGATAGCCCTGTGAGTATCTTTGGTTTGGCTGACCATGACAGCTGAGAAATAATACATGGCAGTTATAAAACCCCTCTTGTGGGAATATAGTTATTTTATTCTGTGTCAAGAAGTAAAGTATGTAGGTTTTTTGCTTTAAAATAGCTTGAGTCAGTAGTACATATATTTAAATGAGTTTGAAGCTGCTTTAGGCTATGCAGGAGTGTGGAAGGGGGTGGCAAAGAGAACTGAAGCCAGTCCCTAACAAATCACAAATCTCTGCATTCTTCTGATGCAAGTGAAGGATGCATGCAGACAACTAAGTATCATGTTATGATTTTTAGCCATAATTTTAAACATGGTATGATGCAGAAAAGTCAAGATGTTAATGCTTCTGTACTGACATGATATCTGTATGCAAGAAATTAGAAATGATAAAATACGGTTATGGTTGTGGATACCCTAACATCCCTTACTTATGGCTTTCAGTTAAGCTTTGGACATGTGTATTAGTAGTGATACAGATGCAGAAGTTAAGAGATGAAACTGTTTAAGGGTTTGGTCTTGGCAGCAGTAATCCCAATCACTATAGAAGTGGATAAGCCTATGACTAGCTGAAGAACATCCATTCCTTTGTTCAGTCAGTGCTGCACTGACTTGCTGGACATCACAGATTAAGCCAGCAGCACCTTCAGTGTACAGGTATACAAATATCTGCTGTCTCAGAACCTCAGCCGTTTTTGAAGGTAAAAAAAATAGAAAAGTGGGTTAATCAGAGGCAAATATATATATATGTGTGTGTGTATATACTTATCTGTGGAGGTGAAGAGGGGGTGATTCTGATTCATGCATTATGTTTGTGTGGTAGTGGAGGCTTCCAGCTCCAGCCTCTCTAGACTGAGGTGCAGCCCAACAGCACAGTTAGTGTATAAAAATAATTGTGTTTAAGCATATGCTTAACATCTGAGATGCCTAGTCTAAATCATTTCAAACCATACATGTGTGTTGGTCCTTTGCTGCATCACACCATTACTAAGAACATGTTCTTAGTTCACATGTGCATAAGGGATTCTCAGCTCTAACACAGCATAAATTCACACAGCTTTTCTCACTACGCACATACTGTTCTGCATAATCTTGACAGGTGAGGCAAAAAGTAAGGCAGATTACTGGGCACATAGCTTCAAAGTTGTTTAGGTGCTTATGTGGTAGTTATCTGAATTGCACCTGGGCATTTGCTGCCAGCAGAAGAGACAGTGAACCCTACTGCGATGTTAAATGTATACTTTTCTATGAAAATATTAACTTTGCAACCATCACACTGTCCTGTGTTTGTACAGGTTGTAGAGTTCACTTTGAAAATAAACAGCATAAGCTGATATACGTCACAGCTGAGTTAAGTGTTCATTTTCTTACAGGCTGCACCAGAATTTGCAGTCAAGTGGTCATTTTGAAATGAAATTTTGAATAAAATAGTTTATTCTTCACTTATCCCTTATCTTTTACTTCACTTATCTTTTAATGAAAACTGCCCACTAAACAAACCTCTGTTGTTTTGGTGCTCCTCAGAAAGCATAAAATGGTGACCAAGATTTTAACTGATTGCTAATACATCAGCTTACTGGGAAAAGAGCGCTTTTGGTTGACTTTGTATTACGATAATTAGTTTTATTGACTGTGAAGGAGAATACCTGATATCCACTTAGAGCTGGCTGTCATGAAACGTTTCTGTGGACACTCAATACTGAAAACAAACAAACTGCTGCTAATGGCAGTCTGAAGTTCATTCTCAGCTAATGGGCCAAGCTAAAATAACACCACAGCTCTAGAGCTCATAAGTCTTGGTTCTCATGTTCTGCCATGGATTATTGCTAACCATTGTTTGCTTTAGAAGTCACTAATTTCCCATAGCAGGATAGCAGAGTTCCCAGCTTTCATGCCCGCTGTTGTTGCGTGGCCTCATGTACCTTTTCCCATTTCATTTTATCTTTAAAATAGATACAGCACTTCTTCCTACTCAAGAGGATAGAAATGATAGTAATGTGTGACTCACTGTATTGTTCTCGGGTTGTAAAAAACAGGGATTGCTCTTGCTTCTCACTTTTGTCCATCACCATTTGGCAGACACTGCTCTTCTTTTTGTCTTTCTTCCTCCCACCTCCACCCCATCACATTTCCACCTGACCCCCACACATGTGTTGTGACAAGTATGTTATTTTCAGGTTTTAGTCATGTCTTTGTTTGTACAGCAGCATAACTCGTTATCTTAACGGACAACTGTTAGTTGATATTTGCACAATTCTGAGCATGTTGATGTTAGTCCTGCTGCAGAGTCCAGAGTTCAAAAGGACTAAGAGCTCCTGGGACTTGCCAAAGGTAAAAGCATCACAAAGAGAACAGGGTTCTTTTCAACAGAACCAGATTTGCTGAGACATGACAAAACTATGTCCTGTAAGGAAGTGATTGTAGAGGGTGGGTACTGGAAGTTGGGCAGGATGAACTGAACATTCAGGGCACCATGCAGACCAAACTTGGATATGTGTTCTTTAACTTGCTTCCTTGGCTGCACCTGCTTTCCTCTTGGCTGTGCAAGAGCACAGTACCAAACTGTCAGGTTAGATTTTAATTAGATTTAAAAATATTGACTGCTATAAAAGCCTATTTTAAAAGCACAAAAGTGGGAAGTGTTACAGAGACTTTGTATAAGTGTTGGGGGTGGGAATATATCACCACTTTTTACTGGGTGGGACCAGACCAGTTTGTTTGCCCTGGTCACCTTGAAGAAACAAGGGGCATCTATTTCTGCAGCTGGATGTCTGTATTCTGTCTCTCAGGTATATCCAGCTGATAAGTGGCAAGATAGTGAAAACAGGGAAGCCCTTGTCACAGCTTGTTTTGGTTAGAACGTGGACATAATTTAGAATACCTGAAAATTTAAGAAAATTATAATGGAATCTCGAAGACCAGAGAGTTAGCTCTTTAGGGCTTCTGCTTCAAACAGCCGGTAACATTTACAATGTCAGTCATCTGTCCTATGGGGGCAGAGCCAGAGCTATGATGGATGGAGGTTAAAATCCACCTGCAAAGATCCCTGCAGAATAGCAAACAGTGTCATGTTATCCCATAGAGGAATTCACAAGAGAAGCAAAGGTAATGCAGAATGGTGACAGAAAAAGAACATGATATTAGAGAATATTAAACAGAGCTCTTGCATCAGAGCAATGTCAGACAAAGGAAATGGTAGCTGTAAAGGAGGTCTTGTGATGAAAGCAACAAATTGCACAGCAAAAACATTTTGGGGATAAAATTAATGTTCTGCTGCTTACCTTTTCCATTTGTCAAGATGAGCGCCAGTGCTGGTGCAGGATGAATAGGCATGGCCAGCTGAGCACAGGGATGAATGGCATCTTCCAGTCTGATGGCAAAATGAGCAACTGGACTGATTTAATATCATGACAAATACTGCAGAGGCACAACTTGATACTCACTGCAGGTGGCTGCTCCTCAGGTGTTGGAATCAAATCCTCCTCAATAAAAATTTGGGTTGTAAGCACGAGAGCCATAATTACTTGACATTTTGAAATCATATTAGCAGCTGCTAGAAGTAAAAATCTCCCTGGTCTGTTAACAGAATGTGAGGGTTTTTTTGGTTAAGTATGATAAATTACGGTTACCAAAATGCATGTTCATTTACCATTAGTCTTTCAGCTTGTTTTCTTCTAGTTTCCCTTTGAACATTGTTGAAATGGTTTTCATTGTTACAGACTTTATTATTGCCCTGCTCCACTTAGTGTAATGCTTTTCCTTTAACGGGTCATTCAGAATTTTTCACTGTGAAATGACTGCAGCCCATTTTCTATTTGATCGAAGGTTTCAAAACTCCAGCCATGTGACATGTCACGTTACTTTCTGGACTTTTATCATTAGTACACAGGCAAAATAGATTTATTCAGTTGTCTTCTGTGTACTGCAAATCTATATCCTTATTTCTATGTCAGTGCTTTTCAAACCGGCACTGATCTTGGTGTAAAATTTGAAAGAAATATTTAGAATAATGTAAAATGCATTTTAAAAACAAGTCTTACTTTGCTAACTAAAACACTAAAATAGGGAAAATACTTTTCATATGTTCATTAAATGTTATTTAAAACTCTGCACAACAATAAAATATGCTTTTATATCTGCAGGCAATATTTAGAATATAACAGCATATTAAGTCTATGGTTTTCAAAAGACATTTCTTCATCCTCTGAATTCTTCTGAATGCTTGAATCCCTTCAGGTCATTTTAGAAGTATCATAATAAAATATTAGTGTTCACTTTGCTTTGCACAGGATTGAAAGGTTCTGTATGCCAGATCCTCGGAGAAACCAGAAAAAAAAAAAAAAAAAGAAAGAAAAAAGACAATTTGTATGATTTTGCTAGTTTAAAGCGAAGAAATAAATTAGAATGCCTAAATTAGACTTTCTCTATGTCAACTACAAAGAAACTCAGTTTATTTTATTTACATTCCTTTCTTGACAACCCCTCGAAACTTTATATAGCTGTCAGGAAAACAAGACGAAGTGTCAGAGGTTTAAAATGTCTGTGGAAGCTCTGAGTTCAGTGCTTCTACAGAACTGGATTCATTTGTGACTGGTTTGGTTCAGTTTTGGTAGCACACTGGAGCGCAGGTTAGATACCAGCAAACATCTCAATGAGCTATGCTGGAAACGGGATGAAGCCTTAAAAATCCTTTCAATTTGCATCAAGTAATATTACAATTTACAAATTTAAACAATGTGTAAATGTTCATTTATAAATTTTATTTTATAAATGTTACTTTATAAGTGTTCATTTATAAAAATGGCCACAAAGTACAACACGAGGTGGTGCTTAAGGATGCTTAAGGATGCAGAGGTGGTGCTGGAGGACTCTGCAGGGTGGCAAGAAACAGATCTAGAGCAGAGTCTACCTCTACTCTGCCATTTGAAAGTAGTCCCTGATCTCTTGAACTATGCTAAGTTTTAATTTGTAGATGGTTTATTGGAGCAGCTAAGGTGACCCAGCAGCTGCACAGTGTGGAAGATTAAGGAAGGGCTCATAAATGCACCCTGGGTTTTGGGTCTAGAAAGGGTGCGCAGTTCAGTCCAGTAGCAGATACCCCCACTGAAGCTAACATTCATGTGAGGAACAAGATTGCTTTGATCAGTGCTGTGGGTATTCTTAGTGTCTTACACTGTTTTAAAATACTATGATGAGAACAGCATAAGAACACTGAGTTCTTAATAGTATTTTCTTATTACAAATATTAAAAAGTCTAGAAAAGGGGATCTGGACCCAAGTTTCCCCAGTTCATAGATCAGAATAGAATCATAGAATGGTTTGGGTTGGAAGGGACCTTAAAGACCACCTGTTTCCAACCCCCCCACACCATGGGCAGGGACACCTTCCAGTACACCAGGTTGCTTCAAGCCCTGTCGCAAACCTAGCTTTGAACGCTGCCAGGGATGGGGCAGCCTCAACTTTTCTGGGCAACCTGTTCCAAGGTCTCACAGCTCTCATAATGAAGAATTTCATCCTAATATCTAATCTAAATCTGCCCGCTTTCAGTTTAAAGCCATTCCCCCTGTCCTATCCCTACATGCCCTTGTAAAAAGTCCCTCTCCAGGTTTCTTGTAGGTCCCCTTTAGCCACTGGAAGCTGCTCTAAGGTCTCCCCAGAGCCTTCTCTTCTCAGACTGAACAAGCCCAGCCCTTTCAAGCAGTCTCCATAGGAAAGGTGCCTCAGCCCTCTGGTAATCTTCACAGCGTCCTCCGGACTTGCTCCAACAGGTCCATGTCCTTCTCATCTTGGGGGTCCTAGAGCTGGACAAAGTACTCCAGGTGGAGTCTCTCACAAGAGCAGAATAGAAGGGCAGAATCACCTCCCTCAACCTGCTGGCCACACTTCTTGTGAATGAGGAAGAGGGCTTGCTCAGCTGCAGAGCAGGGAGCTATTTACTCTTCTTTCTTTCTTTGAACCCATCAGTCACAAATAGTTTGCAGCATGATAGCTTAGCTTCAGTGGAAGATACTCTGACTTTCCCCTTCCCACTACTGTCTAACCTGGCAAAACATGTTGTGTCCTCCATGCCCCAGCTGACTTCTCTAATAACACTGAGGCTGTACGTTAAGCATGGACTCTAAAAACACCTCCATAGCAGTTGTTATTTTGAAGGACAATTATGAACCCTGTTGTCAGCCTTTGAAATACAACAGAAGCACCTAAGTCCAGAAGAAGTTTCAAGCCTGTTCCAAATACTGGTGCCAAACCTCTGAGAGAGCTCTGATTTCTGACACAATGGTCTTCCCAGCATTTTCTGTGGGATAACTTCAATATTGCCATTATTCTCAGCTGACTAACTCTTTAAGGAACTTGCAAGTGTAATCCAGACTAAAGGTGTCATTTCTGGGGCTGGGCAACTTCAAGTTAAGGCTGATGTTGCTGAGTGTCATAATATTATTATTATTACTTTCTCTTTCAGGGTGTAGCATTTTATTTTGAAGTAGTAACTAGGATTTTCTTTCCTTCTGTCAACATCTATCTGAAAGGATGCAATAAACCTGCTAATCAGATGACTGAGTTTTGCATGTGGATTGCTGGTTTCCTCCTTTAGAACTTGTCTATATGTCAGTTTAATTAAAGCCTAGCAGGTTATTAATTTCTAGAATGACGAACCAGCAGGATTCTCAGTCTACATACTTAGTGGGACCTTTTCCAGCTCAGAGGGCTTTCCTTCTGTATCAGGTAGCCAGTAAGAAGTTGTACAGATTTATCCTTTTTTCCTCTGAAGGAAGTGTTCTGTTTCAGAGTGGTGCTGCTGGTTGCTCACTGCAGAATCCAAAGCCTTTTTTATTAACAGCAGATGTCAAGTAGTCCTGTCAAAATGCCATGGTTTATTTGATAGCAGTGATATTTTTGATACTGTATCTGTGTTGAATAAATTCTCTGGCTTTTTATTAAGCATCCAAAAGAGTTATTTTCCTGCTGGACAGATACACTTTTTCTGGGGGGAGGGAGAGTGTGATTTCCTGAGAATGAAAGATTATAGTTTGACAGATACTCTAAAATATCATCGGCAGATTTGGGCAGATTTGAAATTAGAGCCTGAAATAGCTAATAACTAATAGAAGTTGATGAGGAAGACGGAAGCAAAAGACTTGGATACAAAATGGTGGGGTTTTGTCTTTGAAATGGTATATGATATGCTGGAATTGGCTGGAATTGTAGAAT
Source organism: Lathamus discolor (assembly GCF_037157495.1). Lineage (NCBI taxonomy): Eukaryota > Metazoa > Chordata > Aves > Psittaciformes > Psittacidae > Lathamus > Lathamus discolor. Next base: position 104,538,103 of record NC_088887.1, read on the forward strand.
CCCTGTGCTGTTGCAAATTAAAATGGTTTTGAAGTTGTTCAAGTCAAACAGTTTTGAAGTTATTCAAGTCAACCGTTTTGCATTCATCTTCTGTGTCAGAAAAAAAGCTTTTATGTGACAATAAGCTTACTGGGACACGATTAAATCATTTAATCCAGTTGTTTGATGAGTTCCATGCCCTGATCACTTATAACCGTGAAAGATTATGTACGCATGAGAGAAACAATTTTTTGATGAGGGTGTTTATTTTGCTTGTTGAGTTCATAATGCTGGTGTTTTGCTTCTACCTTCACTTCCGCTTAATCCAAGGAGTTTATTTGAGTAATATGTTTCCACAGAGAATGCCTTTCACAAATATCTTTCAGGTTCTTTATAAATGCACTATATTTCCATTCCTCCCAAGGAGGAACAGCCTTTCTTCCCTCCCTTCCCTCTGTGCCCCAAATACACTTTTTCAGATGTGTGGCTCTGTAAGTGAAAGGTGGCTTTAATGGGATCGCTCACATGCTTAAAGGTGTCCCTGGTTTAGGTATCTGCTGAACAGAGTCATTATTCTCATCTTGCTCTGCAAGGTTCAGATTCAGGTAATGATTTCTAAACTTTTCTCCGGGGATCTTGTTCATCTGTACAGGACCCATAAATTTAATACTTTGGATTCAGAGGTGATGTTTATAGGACAATATAAATATGGGCCAGGGACCAGTCCCTTGCCAATGCCAGCTGGAACTGGGTGTTCCCTTGTCCCCACTGCTAAGGGAATGCTTCCCAATAGCTGTCTTGCTCAAGCAGAGCTCTTCAGTATAGTTCCTAACAAAGCCAGAGCTGCTGAGTGAGGTGGATGAACCTGGGCACGGTGCTTCAGCCTCATCACAGGCCATCTTCTTTTCAGCAGTGTAGGTGAGCCCTCTGAGCTTCACTTCCCTGCGGGTCACACCACTGCTGAGGGTAGGCTTGCCTGATTCACCACATTATCTCCTGTTCTGATCATAAAGCAAAGGGTGGTGTGGAACAGGCAGGCTTCTTGGGTGCCTTTGCTCGTGTAGGTGAACATGGAATAGCCTCGCAGAGACGCAGGACTGATGAAGGGGGAGAAGTGGATGCAGTGTCTTCATAAATTTCTGGTTCCTGAATGCTGGTTTACATGCTTCAGCAAGTAACACATGGTTCTATCAGCAGAATGTGTTTAGTTTTGGCTTCTGTTTGACACTTCCACTTGCAAAATTGCTACAGCTGGAGTTGTGAGCAAATGATTTCTTTATTATTCATAGCAGCAGGTGCTGCAACAGCCTTTTGGCTAGAGTTGTACTCTTTTGGTCCATGGTTTCTATATATTTGATTAGATTGTGCCATTCTGCTCAGATGGGATGCTAGTCCTCCAATAAATGCATTTTGTTATACAATCAGTTATATAGTGCATTATCGTTATTATTTCCATAAATCACTTTTAGTTGGCAGCCTTCTGTTTCCATTTGGGATCCTTCCAGCAACAATTTGCAGCCTTTTTGTGTGGCATCCTAAAAAGATTTTGGAAGTTAACATAGCCTGGGTTTGATTTTAATAGCTGGTGCCCTTCTGGCTGTACTAGAACACAGAAACTGGCTATGCACGCAGGATTGACGTGTTTATTTCAATTCACATATCATTAATGTATTCTTCAAGAAGTGCTTATCCCAAGATTCAGTATGGCAATTTAGGCAACCGCCTCCACTGCATTTATGCCAGAGCCATGATGCTAAAAATCTGGTGCCTGTCCCCAGCAGGGTGATTGAGAACAGCATGGTTGGCTGCACACTGGAGAGACAGAGTGATGTTGCCTCAGAAAGGCATCCCAAAACCTAGCACACTGATGTGGGACCTGCGTGTTCCTTTCCAACCCACGCAGCCTGTGTCTGACTTTCACACTCCTCTATGAAGTGAGATGCTTCCGCTAAAGCCCACTCTTCAGGGCTCAGCACTGACTTGTAAGTGATGCTGCTAGAGAAATTTTGGTTTGTAGTGCTGTAGTTCTGCTCCTTAATCTTTGCTAAATCTGAATGGGCCCGTGTAGAACATCTTAGGAAATAAGATGATTTACTCTTCAGCCAGATGGGAATCAGAAGCACATTCTCCCTTTCTGGGCTATAGAAGATGGAGGGGGAGATGAATTCTCCAGCTTCTGTAACAGCACGAGCAGAAGAGTTCTGGCATGAGGGTCTGTGCAGGTAGCACAGAGCCTGGCACTGGTGGGCCCTCACTGTGGAAGGGGGCTCAGCTCCAGCCTCTGCAGGTATTTCACCATCACTGAGCTAAAAATCAAAAGGGAGCCTGGATGAAATCTGTACAAAACAGTTCAGTCCAGGCAAGCAGTGTGCAGGAGCCAGAGCTGGCCTCAACTTGGAACTAAAGCAAAGCTACAAATTGCATTAATAAAACCTCTTCTGGACTCTGCCACTCATTATTTTCCCATGTAGAAGTGACCACCTCACTTAGTCTTTGCTGGCTAAAGGCAGGCTAACTTCAGCTGCTGCTCAGGCAGACCTTCAAATGGAGCCAGAGGCTTTTTTACTATGAGATTTCCTTGCAGAAGGAAAAGCATCTGAAATCAAGCTGTGTTTTTCCTGTTAAGAAAGATGCTTAACCAGTTCAGTTCTGTGCTTAGAGGAGGAATTTTCCAGTAACTCAGTAAAATTCTTCACTAAATAAAAGGTAAACAAAAACTGTATTTTTATAGACAGGTTTTTATTAAGGCTGCAGAGGCAATATTGGCTGAAGAGATAACGGAGCACTTGGTGTATCTGAGGGAAAGGTGCAGATGGTTGTCCATATGGGGACAAGCAGATAACGAGAATGGGGAGTGTGTCACTGCAAGGCACAGGAGTGTCTGCCTTTTCAGCTGGCTGCAGACTGGGCATTTCACACCTGTGAGTTCACTGGTATCTGGAAGAATCACTTTAGCCTTCTGTTTAATTAAAATAATAATAATAATTCGGTGCTGTTTCACCCATTATGCCGATTCCATTTACAGGCTGCATTGCTGGGAAAGTTGATCCAGCATATGAAAGGAGAGCAGCTGATATGCATTTAATCACTGGCATCTTCATTTGAGTACTGAAACTTATTAAAGAGAATATGGATCAAGAGGCATATCCAAATATAGTGTTAATGGTACCAGTTTCAGATAGTGTGGCAAGCTCGAAGCAGGGAGATGAAAAACATGGAGAAAACAACATGACAAGCCAGTTTGGCCAAGTCCCTCAGGCAGAGGGACCCTCTCGAGGTCACAGATGGACAAGAACCATCACTCTGCCGCTCTAAGTAGCTACAGCCATAGTGTCCTCTGTTTCTCACCTGTCAGTACAGCTGCCCACACATCTTGCTGGTGGCCTGTGTGCTCCCTGAGCTCCACCAGCACTGTGAGACACACTCAGGCATGTTCCAGTGTGCTGGACCTCAGATCCCTTCAGGATGTACCCTGCTTGGGCCAGAGACCATTCCTCAGCTCACTCCATGCAAAACAGATGAACCTGGTTTGGAAATGGGCACCAGGTTGTCCTTAGCAAAAACCCAACTATTTTTATTGACGAGCTCTGTATTTTTTGCCCTGTGCAAGGTTGTGATGATTAATAATGATGTATATTGTCATCCTGAAATGTGGGACTTATTTAAAGGGAAAAAGGAAAGTATAATTATTAAAGAATTTCTTTTTTTTTCTTACAGGTGCTGTTTCAGAAGCTGTGTAAGGAAAAAGCAGGTAGGACACTGTATTACTTCTTGAAATTTCTTGGTGGCTTGTGTAGACACTCATGCATTGACAGAGGACCCATAGGAATCTCAGTGTAGTTGCTACAATCACTTCCACGCTGTTGTTTGTAATGTAGTGGTGTAGAACATACGTGGTTCTTAGGAAAGCTGATAATTCAGCAACTTTTGACTTACACTTTGCAAGGTGAGTTATGAAATACCAGGGATAAAACCAACTATTTGTTGTTGGTGTCGGGGTAGGACTAAAGTGCTTGCCAAGGCACTGGTGCGTGTGAGGCAAGTTGATCAGAACTGTAAGAGGAGTTAAAGACATGGATTCCCTGAATCTCACATTATCATGCCAGGAGCTAAGGAAAGGTTTGGATAGACAGATATACACACAGAGAGATCCTGATTCAGCAAGATACTTAACACACAATTAAACCCACATTCGACAAAACCAATTCATTGCAACCAGGCATAAGCAACTGCTTGGATGATTTGCTTAATTGAGGGTAAATGTCCTTATTAAATTGTAATGAAGCACAATTAAGAAATGCAGAGAAAAGAAACTGCTTCCCAGAATGTGGGTTACTGGAATTTAATAACAGCTCCACAGTTTTGCAATAAGAAATGTCCCCAAAGTCTAAGTGAATCCTCATTCCCACAAAAGCCTTTGCCAGCTAGAAATATTTCAGTCACAAAACAACTGACCTCCGGAGTCACTCATTTCCAACTGTTTTTTCTGTTTTGTTAGTCAATATCTATGCAGCGTGCGTCAATTAAAATGAAAGCAGTTGGATATCGTTATTGTAATTATCGCTCTGTCCCTAGATGACTTTGCATCTTTTTTTTTTTGGCCTGAAGAACTAGTTTAAGCCAGTTTGCTAACTCAGTGGTTTTGTCTTGGTCAGAGTAGCATCTGTCTCTGCTCTAGTTCTTTCCAAGGGCCACCTTAATTTGGTTAGAAACAGATGAACAAAGCCTTTTGCAGCCAGTGTCACTGATTCAATGGCTCTGCTGGCAAACATGCTGACTTAGCAAAATGCCAGAAACCGTGGCCTAGAAAACACCGGTCTCCATAGGCAGTTTCACCCTCATGTACTTGGGTCAATAAAACATGAAGCTGTTGAGCACAGTGGAAATACAAGTATTTTCATTCAAGTTCTGTGCACATCAACTTTGTATGCTTTATGAATTGTATGTGGATTTATTCCATGATGTTATTTGCCAATGAAACATATGCCTGTGCTTTTACAAAGCTAAACAAACTCCATCAATTCTGAGATTGATTTAGCAATTGTTTTTTTATTGTTTTAATTGCTTGGATCAAAACCGCTCTGTGACACCAAAGGCTTGCTTTATAAAGAAACGGATTATTTTAGCAGTGCTCCAATTTTTTACTATGATTAATTTTTTAATTGCTTTACTTTTATGATAACATTACCACTGTCACTAAAAGAGATGAAGTTTAGCACCCATCTTTACAGTAGAACATGGTGGTTGAAAATAAGATAACTACAGGCATTAAAGAAGAATGGCAGGTCATTTTCTGACACAGTTTGGTCACTGAGGTGGAACTTTAATCATGGAAATCTAGCACATGATAGAGCTGGTAATAAATTTATCATTAAAATGCTTCTGTCAGAAAATGTTTATTTCTTCGAACCATTTTACAGGATAGGTTAGCGTCTCATAGTTTCTGTTTCAAATAATTTCTGTCAAATAGGTGTGCACGTTTTGACATGCGATGATCTAAACAGTTTTCGAAGTGAGAAGTTTTGATTTTCCTTTGGCTTTGAAACTTTTGGCCTAGAAATTTGTTATGTTAAAGCATTTAAAAAAAAGGGAAAAAAAAGAGAGAAAATGTGATTTAAGTTACAATAAAAGCCAAATCTATGTCTTGGACTGCGGGACAGGGTTCTTTCCAGTTTTGTGATTCCTAAACATTTCTGATATTTTCTCTGTTTTCTGGATGACAGTTCCTTTCTGTTTTGGAGTTTCTTGAGTGAGAAGAGAAACCATCCTGTTCATACTGGCCACACACAGGGCACAGCGCTATTCTGCTCAAGTTCCTCTTCTGCACCATTTTCTTCTTACATTATCACTTCTTATTGCTTTGCAATCTTCATTTCTTCCTCTGACATCTTTCTTGGGACAAGCTCTCTCAAACTAGAGCTCTCAAAGCCTGGAAGAATCATTTCCCAGAGTACCAGTGGTTCGTAGTGGGGCAGCACCTTGCCCTCCCACCATACAGAATCAGCAGTTTCAGATGGAGATGGCCCCTCTGACCCCATCCCAGCACAGGGCAGCTCCGAGCTGCTGCAGCCAGGGTGGGGGGATCCTGCAGCTCTTTCCCCAGGGCTGGGCTGTCCTTAGCTTCTAGTCATTCTCCATGTAAACCATATTTATGTGTGAAGGAGATACCCCTGCCCTCTGGACTGTTGTTCTCTCTCTTGCTTCCATTTTATTTTACTTTTTTAAACCTTTTAAAACAAATGCAATATTTTGGGGCTACCATTCTCTGGATTTGCAGTGGATGTCTTACAGTATATTAAGCAGGATGCTGAAATGTGTCCTAAGAAAAGCTGTAGCTGCACAGACAACTCAGCCACCCCAGGAAACCTCCTCTGAAGAACCACTATAGCTGGCAGTTTTGCTGCCTGCTAGCCAGGCCTAGTACTATTATTTCCAGAGGTAATAACACTGGTTGTTTTAACAGTGCATGCACTGGAAATAATGATGTTCTGACCATTTAAAAAATGAGGCATTGCAAACAATATTAAATAATGGTAGGATGTGAGAGGTGTGAATTTATGCTGCTGTTTTCTTTAATAGTGTCAGGGTGCAGCATGAGCTGGTGGCTCCCTGAGGACCAGGGACAGACACAGGAACAGGTCAGACACAGCTCTAGGACAGCCAGACAAGGCCCTGGGAACAGGGATGGGCAAAGGATGATGTCAGTCTGCAGGTCGTGTCCCATGGCCGGGCAGGGCTGTAGCAGAGCTGGAGAACAGCCCTGATGCAGCATCATGGGGCTGGGATGGACAGCCCTGGGTTGGGCTGAAGTGGGGTCCCACAAAATCTTGGAAATTTATGTATTTGTCTAATTGCACACCACGAAGTAAAAACAGTGTTAGGAGGTAGACCTGGGTTGCATACGTGGTGTCACACACAGTCTTTAAGATATAGTTAGCAAAGTGCAAGGAACACTTGCAAGAGCCCATGTTTTCACATAGGCAGACTTAGCCTGGGTCTGTCAGTTAGCAAGTTGTCTGTTGGCTTTCTGTAGAAGCAATAGACAGGAAGACGATTCACACTTGTACTGCTTGTATGTGATGGCATGAGTAAGCAAGTTTTATGAATATGTAAAAATATCCTATTCTGTGTCTTCACCAAGATGTGTGAAAACACCTGCTTCGTCCACTGAATCATTTGAGAATGAACATGGCTATCCTGGTGGTAACTGTGGTTCCAACCATTAAGCCATGGTCCTGCCCCAGTACTATTTCCATGCAGTGTACCACTCTGTGTCATCATCATTAATGCTTTTCTCATATTGCCAGGTACGTAGCACCAAACCCAATCTGCACCACCTATCTTTGTTCTGGATTAATAACCCAGATGGTCCTAATTGTTTGCTGTGGTACCTCAGAGAACACCTTGGTTAGCTGCTCCTCCGGCAGATTGCTGCCGGGTTTTATACAGCCTGCAGTAGTCACTGTTAATGCCTAGGTGACTGGTGCTATGCATCCTTAATATCTTCCAGTATATCTCTTAGTAAAAATCATCCTATTCAGCTTGAGCGTTCTAGCTGCCTAATGTATTTTAAAGTTATCACCACATAGCTCAAGATGACTAACACAGAGCACACTTCATCACTAGGAAGGAAAATGAGCTTTTACTCTGTTGACAAAATTCTTAAGTCAGATTAAAAGCTGACACATCTTGTATTTTAGTGGTATGTATGAAACACTAAATATAGCAGTGTGCTCGTGTATTTGCTGATGCATGGTAATGTAGTCTGGAGCAGACAGCAATGGGCTGGCAAGGAAGATGGTGCACTGCAGTAACACGATAAAATCCTCATGTGACCTTGGCCATTTTGGATGACTGTGCATCCTTGGCTGATATATTACGAAAGTCGGAGGTAGTTGTGGTCCCAGGGCTTTAATGGATAGCCTGATCCTGCAGTGTTTGTCCAGGCATAATGCTCATTGACTTCAAGGAGAGGTCTCTGTAGTGTAAGAAACCAGCACTGTGCTATATAGTTGCTGCATATGACCAATTGCCAACAAAGCGAATGATTCTGGGAACTGAGAGCGAGGTGCAACTTCATCTTGTTAGAAACTGCAGGTGCTTGATTCACCACCAGATCAAACCCACGTACAGTTGTTCCCACTGGTTACATATTTTTGTGTTTCCTTGGTCGTAAAAAGTTTTATGCTCATGTTTATATTTTACCTTTGCTGCAGTCCCCTGGGTAGGAGTTATGAGTTAATCATGCTGTAAACAGGAAAATGGACGTGGCTCAGAGAACCATAACCTGTACTGGGATTTTCCTCTTGCTGATGGGGACATGGAGAAGGTGATCTCTTTGAGCCTTTCGCATACCGCAGATGCCTGGCAAGTGCGCTGGAGGTGGAGCTGAGGCTGTGCCATGAGCCCCCTTGTCTCGCCCTCTGCAGGGAAGAGCAGCAGCTGGGGTAGACATTTGGCAGCCCCTCCCAAGACCTAGCAGAGGTCTCATGCTGTCATTACTCCAACTACAAAAGTTTACCCAAGATGAGAACCTGACCTGAAATAACTGGGGAAAATAAAACATCCTCATCCAATGATCCCATGCATTTACTAGAAAGCAGAGTGTGATCACTTAGACATGTTTCCAACACAAAGCGGAGATGCTTACTTTGGATTGAAAAAGGAACAGGCTGTTTTCCTCAGCAGTGGTACAGTGAAAGTAAACTAGTGAATAAACCCAGCTGTTTGGTGGTCGTGGCCTGTTAACTAGTTAAGCTCTGTATTGCTCGGATGAGAAGTAGAAAGATTTGGTGCTTTTTCTGCATTCAGTGCTTCTTCAGAGTGCTTCATTTGTCTCTTGTTCTAACTTGTATGCAGTGCCAGTTTGGCTCCCAAAATGAGGCACTGAGATTGCCACTTCCTGCCTACATGTTCCTTTCATAATCAGAAATGATAGAACAAACCCATTCTTTGTTCTTCTGAAAGGCAAATCTTCACTACTCAACTTCTACTGATGTATTGGAGCAGCTGAGGGCAAACTGTGATCTTCAGCTTTCAAAAGCAAGAGGAAAACAAGAACCCTTACTATGTATATCTCAGGATATTGCTGTTTGTAAAAAAAAACCCAACCAAAAACAACACTCCCCCCCAAAAAAACCCAACAAACAGCAGAAGTGAAGATTAAACCCATATATGTTTACTGTTTTAGTATGTGAATTATAGACAAAAGCTTGATCTGTTAAGAAATACTCTGAATTTTATATAAGATGCTTTAGAAACCATGAAGCAGTAATGTATAAAGGCACTTCAGACACATAGTAATACTCAACATCATTCTAAATATCTCCCTCCATTTCCCTGCTCAATAGTTCTTTCTGTAACTTTGATTTTCCGTCAACATTTTTAATAAGAAAGAAAAATACTGAAAAGTCAAGAGCTGATAAATGTTAAAAATAGTATCTAGTCAATAACTGTACAAAATATAGGTGGCTTCAGAATGAAGGTCTTATAAACATTTTTCCTAACTCATTTTTGTTTACAGGGAGCTGAGAGCTGAGCACTAAAGGGCTGATAGATGAGCTTGGGTTTGTAACTACTCTTGAGACATGACAGGAACCTTGCTGTAAATGGCAATCTGATGCAAATTGATAAATTGCTGTAAAGTTTTGCCTCTGTTGGAATTAGGGGGTGTTGGTTTCCAGTAACGAAGGTCAGCCATTAGGATTCTCAAGTGTTTTTCTTCTGTGACTGAACAAATGTCTTGCAAAGGTTGCAAACAGCCAGCCATATTCAGCTCCATTGAATCTGAGCAAACAACTTTCTTTAAGCTGGCATTTTCCAAGAGTCATGTCAGAGGCCACATTTTGGCATTTAACATTATTACAAAAGTAACAAATGCCTGGAAAATTTTCACTGAATAACAAAATAGTATAGCTGTTTTCTGTTTCAGTTAGACCTTTCCCTCAGACCTCTCTGGTAGCCACTATGCAAGTCCTTGTATTTTATTTCCTGGTCAAGGTTTAACTTCAAATATTTGAAGAGTAGACGTTTTAAAGTTCATAAGCAGCAAAATGAATCTTTAGCGTTGTATAATTCTAACTAAGCATTACAGCTCTGACACACGCACATGGGAGAATGAGCTACATGGTAGGAGTCCTTTGTTTTCACAGAAACTATTTCTAATGGGTAGCAGTTCTTGCAATTTTAGTGTTTCTTATTAGAAAACATTTCCCTCATGTAACAGTTTTCTAGTTTTTTGGGTTTTTTTTTTTTTTTTTTGCTATTTAACCCTTTAGGATCTATTCCTAATGATTAAGGGTTTGTGCTGTACTGGAGTGACACATAGCTCCTCTCTGAAAAGCTCAGGACACAAGATCGATTCTACTCTTTCTTTTTTTGCAAGTCAGGCAGGCAAACACAGAGAAATGCTTCTGGCTAGAACATATGTTTAATCTAAGTTATTTGGGGCAATAAAGCTATCGAACAAAGCAACCAGCTTCTGACCTTTTGCAACATAAGACCTTTTGTTGGGATCATCGTCAGACCATGCCACTGTTTCATGCTACTGAATAACCTGCCATGGTGCAACCTCTGCTCAGAGGAGATGACCATGGTACAAAAAAACACAGGATCTTTGTAGCTGTGACTGCCTATGGCCAGGGATACCAATTTCCACTTCCATGAGCACCAGAGAGATGAAACCTTTTACTGCTGCTCATATTAGAATTGAATGCAGGATCTCAACATGTTGCAGGTGAGTAATAGCCACATTAACTTAAAAGAAGTAATCACTGAATAAGCTTCTCCCTAAATATAATGGGACCACTAGAGGAGGACAAAGAGCTGTGTAGTGTTAATGTCAACTACAGGGGCACCTTCCCAAGAAACAGGAGAGTTGCTTTAGCAAGCTTTTCAAGTGAAAACCATCCAGTCTCTGCTCTTCCTGTTGTCTGTATTAGATTCCATCCAGGCCAGCAAGTTGCTATGACAGAAATGCACATCGAGAAGCTGGTATTTATTGAGCACTCAGCACAAGGAGAAAACAAATTAGTAATTTCCACCATGCTGTCAAGCCACAGCTGAAATGCGGCAACAGGAGGAGGCCAGAGCTGCATAGGCATGCAAGCCATCCCATGTATATTTCCATTGCATATAATGGCATTTGTCAGTTGTGATTTTGGCTCTGTGTCTTCATGAGGGCAGAGCAGTAAGAAAGGCAAATGCAAGAAAACAGACAGAAGGTTGCATTATAGTTGGCTATTATTAAGTTACAGAATCATAGAATACCAAGTTAGAAGGGATCTCAAGGATCATCTGCTCCAACCTTCCTAGGCAAAGCATGGCCTAAACTAGAATGTCCCAGCACTCTGTCCAGCCAAATCTTAGAAGTATCCAACGATGGGGAATTCACCACTTCCCTGAGAAGGTTATTCCAATGGCTGATTGTTCTCATTGTGAAAAATTTTCCTCCTTTGTCCAGTTGGACTCTCCCCAGGGGTAATTTGTGTCTATTACCCCTCATCTTTTCCATGTGACTTCCTGTAAAAAGGGACTCTCCATCTTCTTTGTAGCCACCCTTTAAATACTGGAACATGTTGGTAAGGTCTCCCACGAGCTGCCTTTACTCAAAGCTAATCAAGCTCAGTTCTCTCATCTTTTTTCATACAGCAGGCTTCCCAGCCCCTTGATCATCTCTGTGGCCTTTCTCCGGACCCTCCCCAGCCTGTCCACATCTTAGTGGGGATCATAGCGGGGACCAAAACTGAACATAAAATTATTGATGTGGGCTGAAAAGAGCCAAGTAGAGTAGGAAGAGCCGGGTACACGGGGGTCTGAAGTGGATCTGAAACTGCTGTTCCAGCCTTGCTGAAGTGTTGGCTTTTGACATGGGGTCTAAGAAGGTAATGGCTTTAAGCTTTTGTTCGAAATTTGTTTATATTAGGTACGTACCTACCCCGGCATATTTCTTGATTTCCAAGGCAATTGGGTATCTCAGGACAATTTGTTTTAAAGCCAGAGGACAACGTTTTTCTCTGGTGTAATTCTCGTGAAAACTAAAGGGTTTACGTCACAGTTGGCATACACATCGATTCAGTGATGGTTTAAAGTTAAGCAGTGTATTGAGCAGTTAAGAAGCTGCCTGGTGCACCCGGTGCATGGCATAGGTCTGCCTGATGGTCACCATGCAGGCTTTTAGTATGAGCTGCCAATTTTTAAATAGGAAGAATGGACTGTGAAGTGTGCAATGTTTGCAGTTTGGTTTGGATTACTTCTATGTGGAAATATAAAAGGAAATACTGATTTTATTTTTAAGCAAAGTTGAGGAAAAAATAATTCATTCCACAAAGTACAACTGGTGATAATATATATGTGTGTGTGTATTCTTTTATTATTATTACATAAGCACTTACAGTTATCATTTTCTATGGCTTACTAATAACTTTCATTTTCTGGAATTCTTAGCTTACTGGAGGTCTAAAGATATATCCTTACTGCAGTATATGATTGCATGTATTATGTAATTCACACTAAGATAACACTTCCTTGTGAGAAAGGCTTACTTATAAAAGTCAGGAAAGTGCCCATCCATAAATAAGACTGAAGGTATTAGATTGGCTGAATGGTTTTCAAATCCATATTTATTGAGTTCTTTTTAAATGCCCTTAATTCTGAGAAGATAACTGATTCTAGCATTGAATCTCGCAGGTTTATCCTGTAGAATATTAAGGATTCTTCCTTTGTAGAACCTGTGTCAGCTGCAGTCACCAGCCACTTGGTGGGGTTAGGGTCAGTCTCTTAACGATGCATTTATACCTGCATAGAAAATTATTTATATCTGTAAAGAAAAACAAATAAATCTCCACTTTTTGCAGCATTTCAGAATCAAACAATTCCTCTACGTAGCTGAGGAAATGAGAAGCTCAGTAACATTTTTCCTGTTAGGGTGGTGAGACACTGGAATCGGTTGCCCAGGGAGGTTGTGAGTGCTCCATCCCTGGCGGTGTTCAAGGCCAGGTTGGATGAAGCCTTGTGTTGGATGGTTTAATGAGAGGTGTCCCTGTCCATGGCAGGGCGGTTGGAACTAGATGATCTTGAGGTCCTTTCCAACCCTAACTATTCTATGATTCTATGATTATATTACATAAAATATATATAGTTCTTTTAGCAAGGTCTTAAAACTACAGTTTACTTGGACTGCTATTTAATATTTTTAAACTGTTGGTACTGAGGTAGTAACAATGGGCTTCAGGCCTGGAGTAGTGTCCTTCTGAGCACCATACAGGCAGAATGGGAGTTCTTCCCTCACAAACCTTACAGCCTTAGATTATAATCAGCGTTTTTTGTACAAAAGGTGGCAGTTAAAACGTTTACATTTTTTTCTAATTCAACATTCAAATCATTTGTCAAGAGCTTATTTTTGTGCATGTTGGTCCATGAGATGATTGGTGTTCAGATGTCGATCCCCATCCTGCTGGCTGCTCTTTGCTCTGTCCTTTGCCCATGCTGAGCTCACAACCTGAACTGAGGTTAGTGCTGTGGTTGTATGGAGAGCATCCGTATCTACTCATGCACACCAGACCACTCATCCAAGATCTTAGCATAATCTCAGCTTGCAGCAGGTCAAGGCTTCTTGGTATAGAAAAATCAGAGCACAAGTGGTTAAGGCCCAGGGTATTGGTGGTCCACTGCTGCCAAAGACAGAAGGATCTGGGGTGCAACAATAGGAAGGAGACACTCATGGAACTATTTCTTCTGTGCCTGATTCCCAAAGCAGTGGAGAGGGAATATAGAAAGGAATAATTACAACATCCCACGGACTGGGGATGTTGCAAAACCAACTGGTCTTCCTTACAGCTTTTCCCTGCATTACTTGTCTTGCTATCCATGCCAGGTTTCCATGAAGAGAAGCCCCTGGCTTTGATTTCCATGGTCTTTTAGTAGGCAAAGCATGCACAGGGTCATAGGCACTCAGGCATCACTAGCAGACTGCAGATGTTGGCATCTGTTTGTTTTATAAACGTATAGCACATAAAGTTAGCCTTGCTTTTCACACTCTTTCTTTTCTTGTTGGCTCACCAATATGTTGTCAGAATCTTCAGTTTACAGCTCTCTGGACTCTCATTTGGTTACAAAAGTGTGAGTTTCCAAAGTTAAACTAAACTTCTGCTATATGTTTTCACCTCTTTATAAGACAGACAGAACTAGTGCAGCACACTCAATGGCTGGATGATGTATTGGAGAACTCAGTATATTCAGTAATGTAATTTCAAATACACCTTTTTATTTGTTGCTTTTGTTGCTATGCTTCTCTTCAAAAGCTCCATATCTGTGGAAGTTTTTAAGCAGTACCATATAGGAACGATACCCAGAGTATTAAGCTGCACATAGGTAAGCGAGTACATATAGAAATATGTGAGAGTTCCTCTCACTTGCCGTGATGTGTCCATGGAACACTGATGTAATTATAGTATATTGTGCTTCCTTAGGTCTTGATAGACCCTGTGTCTTATGATCCCTGGGGTGGATATAACTTTAATCTTCAAGTGTTCATTTGCAATGGCTGCACTTTATTCTTACACAACACAATTAGGATGGGCACAGAGAAGTCCTTTCCAGTGGTTTTGTTCCACTGGGTTTGATCCTTCTTTTACGGGAGCCTGGGGCACACTGTCCTTGACAATGTCAACAGAGGCCAAGTGGAGTGATGAAGTACTGGAGTTCTGTTGCGTAGGGCTGCGGGATTGTCGAGTATGCATTGCTGTCCTCTGGAAACAGAGCCACCTCTGTTTACAGCCCTAGGCTTATTTCATCATTATCCTTTTAGATGTTATAGAAAAGCAGCTCCTGGTTTTTGACAGGAAACACTCCCCTACACCCACTTTAGACTCTTTCCTTCTCTTTGCCTCCTCTCTCTGTGAGCAAAAGCTTTGTCAAGAGGGCACATTTGTTTGGGCCTGGAACAGAGGCAGCTGATACTCAGCTAGTTATTTTGATTGCCTGGCTGGTAGGGTTGGGGGAACAGATAATGTCAAGATTTCCTCTGCATTCCGGATCTGTTTTCCTCCTACAGTTAGCAGGCGGCGAGTGTGACTTTTCCCACTCAGCTTTTCCCACAGTCAGTAAGACTTATCTGACAATGGAGTTAGTGTCAACTGTCCAAAACTAACTAGGAGATATCTTCTTTTCACCACTCCTGTGCTGTTACTGCTTATCAATGTCACTCTCCAGCTTAAATGACTGGTTAATTCATAGACATACTGAGAAAAATTCTCTTCTGTTGCAGCTCCATTGAGCTCAGTGGAGTTACACTGGGAACGAGTTTGGCCATAGGTGTCTGAAAAGCACAAGTGGTAGGAATGTGATACTAACAGAAGCAAGAGACATGCAACAGTCAAAACAAAAAGGAAGCCCTAAGCTTTGGCAAGATTCCCATTTCAGATTTCTGGAGTGTGATACAACAAGGTGTTCATGTTTTACAGCTGGTGCTGCAAGAGAAAAGTTGTTATTCAACAGCAAAACAATTCCAGTGTCTCCACATCAAAACATAGCCCATGTTAAAAAAGAACAATAGGAGAAATAAGTCATGGGATTTCTGAACACAAATTCCATTGAAAATCATGAGGACTGTGCTTTTAAATCTATTAGAGACTTTAAAAATGACGAGAATGAAACCAAAACATACTTAACCTGAGATTTTTCAATTGAGCCTGCAATGGCTAAATTCTGAAATCCCATTAAAATTCCACAGAAACAGGAAACATGAGATGGAATTGATACCTCTAGCTTTACCTACAGTCTAAGATGTCTTTCTAAGTACTTGTTCTGTCAGTGACAGGAGAGAGGCATTTTCAGAGTGTAACATCTTCTTCAGCTTCTCGTGGCTCTGCGAGCTCTCTAAAGCTATGCATAATACTCCTCTCTACCCTTGCAATCAAAGCAATTTGCTTTTCCTTCTGCTGGTTAATGGACCTGTCATGTTCTATCATGCCATCACCCATGGGTTGTGTCTCTTTGTCTGGCTGAAGATTAACAAACTTTCTTGGTAGTAAGAAGCAAGGTTTAAAAGCTGAGGACCAAAAACTGAACTTCCAGATTCCTGTTTATGCCTTTAAATAAATCACCTGATTTTCAGAAAGGATTTCAGAAGTGGCTGATGAGTGGTAAGCACTTCTGAAAATCAGACAGTGACTTAGGGTGTAGGACTTAGGGACATAGTTTTTAAAATCATGACTCTTTTGTGCCTGGGCAAAGTATTTCCAGATTTAGTGCCTGCATATGAGTGCATATCTTTGCAAATAAGAAGCAGTTTCAGAAATCGAGATAAAAGTGGAAGTGTTGGAATACACTCATCAGTTCAGCTGTCCAAGGCAGCTAGAATGATATCCGTATTTAAAGATGAAAAGATGTCATTGAGGGCAGCAAAAATAATTACAGCTTCCCATATTAATTATCATATATGTGTCTGAAAAAACCCAAAGCAAACTACAGTATGCCCAGAGGAGAATACATATGTAGGAACCAGCATCACTCTGTAAAAGAAAAGAGAAAGAGAAACAGCTTTTTCACAGAAAAACAGGAAGAGATAAAATTTATCTGGGCTTTCCAAACTAATATTCCAGCAGTCTTAAAAAAAGAGAAGAAAGAACGTGAGAAATCAGTGTGGGAAGGAAATTTTGGTCATAGCACATAAACTTTATAAAAGATCCAAAGACATCCAAATTAAACTTGTCAGTTTTCAGAATGAAGAGAGCCTAATAATAGGTTGCCTAGAAGACTTTTACTGGGACAAGTATCATTTAAAGCTTCATTATCTTGACGAGTGAACAGATGGCAAAATCTGTAGCTAACTCAAGATTTCTTGGGGTACTAAAGATTAGAAAGATTTCTGAGAACCAAATTCAGATCATCAAAGCGAGGTGGTCTGATATCCTCAAAGCAGGTGGGATTTCAATTTACCTAAGTATGAGGTAATGCTCAGGAATGATCTGTAGCGTTCACTGATATTGCATACTTAATGAAGTGGTACCAGTTCAGAAAAATACCCAGGCAACATTATGGACAGCTTAATTAAAACAGCTCAGTGAAAGCAGCTGTTCAATTTGCAGTGCTAGTTGTGAAAGCAAATAAAATGCTAATTCATATGGACCATAAAGAACAGTGTTGGTATTATTATAATCACAGTGATATCCAGCATTGTCAACATTATAAAACTGACTACAAATAAGAAGTCGGAGAAGTCAGTGAAGGATGGTATGCATAGAAGATACAATCATTTTATTTAACTAATGAAAAAACATTGCAGCACTAAACTCCCAGTTACCTTTAAGTCATGGGGATATCCAGTAAATGCAAGAGTCAAAATAAGTAGCCCCCTCATGTGCTGGAACCTGTTTCCCGAATTAACAAGGATCATCAAATCAGCAAGAAACAGGGCTTTATGCTCACATATTCTTAAGAAGAAACAGGGAAAGGGAAGTACCCACAGTAAGTGAAATTTTTCAGTGAAGCACGTGGGTATTTTTATGATTGTCCCTGTGTTGGGTCTATATGGTGGTGGGTTATTTTTTTGTTTGGTTTGTTTTTTTAAGAATGGTTAGAGCAGTTCTTGCAGGAAGGGAGGCTGTCCCTGGTGATTACTGAGGAGACCTTGAGTTTCATCAATTCTGCGTTAAAAGGGTAATTTATACCTGTATGAAGTAGAATAAGAGCCTACTGTTACTTTCTAGTACTGTATACAACCCATTTTGCATTTATACTGCCCAGATCCGAGATGAGCTATAGGATGGGGGGAGGTGGATAAATCCAAATCTATATAGGATAATATCCTCATCTTTAAAGGAAGATAATGTTTTCCAGATGAAATGGTAATTTTTTTCTGACTTGACTGATAGCAGTGAACTACTTTAGACCATTACAAAACCATTTAGCAACATTTCAGAATACAAATTGGGAATAGCTTCCAATCTGAGGCATAAGTAGGTTTTTGTTTTCATATTTACTTAGTACACTTTTTTCACTTTTAGCAGTGACATTCACTAAAATATTTCTAAGGCCTGATCTCTGAATATCTGATAATTTTTATGAAATCCACATGAAGGATTACTTGGAATAAATATTCTCTCTCAGGTAAATGGAGAAAAAACTAACTGCGTAAAAATCGTGATGGGTTACGATTCCTTTAGCACCTACTCTCTGAGCAACTTACATGGGTTTTTGTAATGTAAATTACAAAATTTTGTAATGTAAATTCAGAGAGGTTAAAAAAAGCTCTCTAAAATGTAGAACAATCTTGGATAATTGCTACTGAATAGATTTATGTCAGCACAAAATGACAAAAGCCTGTTGAAGTGAGCCTGTGTGACAGTAGTGTAAATAATAACATGAGCAACATCTGTACCTGCAGCACCACAAAGGTGTTCCAATATAATCCATAAGAATTAATTTCACTAGAAACCATTGCCACACTGAAATTGATTACTTTGGAACCAGCAAGACATACAAGCAAAATAACTTTTTCTTGCCTTCTCCTTTATTTGCATGGCACTTAAGTGAAGTCAAACATAATTGTCTTTGCAGGATCTCAAAAAAGTGTCTATTAATAATAAAGAGGGGGAGTCAGGCCATCTAGAATAGAGTGCTCCAAGGGAGTACACGGGGGAGGTGAAGCCTGTTCTGTTCTTTCTGGCATCAACTTTTCAATTAATACTAAATAAAAGAAGATGTCTTTCTCTGGAAAGCAAGTGATGGCATTATCAGTAGAGAGCAATGGCTGTGACCTCTGTAGTCATTCTGGTCACATCACTGTACACAGCAGCAGGTGATGGGGAAACACCTCCTCAAGCTCTCTCTGCCTTTGGTATGCTGGGTCAGCTATAGAGCATTCCTTGCTATTGCATTTCTTGGGAATTAAATTGCTTTACCAAGTACTGCTTTCAATCTCAAAAGAGAGAAGAAAAACATCTTAGTATTTTTTAGCTTTCCCCCATGGTGTTTGATGTTACTGTTTATATAATAGTAATTTAATGTTACTATTAAAATTCAGTTCTGTGAAAAGTAAATGGGTGCATAGCACAGATTTTTTTACCTCTTGCATTCAGAAGTCAGAGTCTACTTGGAAGACCGCAATAAGTTATACTTTGCATGTTGGACTATTTAATGTGTCACAATCAAATTCTTTTACAGAGATTATAATTACACAGCAGTGCATCAGTGCTCTCATAAAGTCTACTATGCAGTAACACCTTATAGCTTACCTCTCTGTGCCTTTGTGTAGTATAGTCCACATAAAAAATGTAACATTGCTTTGTTTCCAAGGTACTGAATCTTGAATGAAATTATACTATTCTGTAAACCCCTTCAGCGTACGTGCAAAAGGCAGGGAGGGTGTAAGGAAAACTAATGTGAAGAAGATACAGATTTGGTGTCCCAGGTATTTTTCAGACTTGCAGTTCACAGCTACGCTTTTGCCTACCTGATTATATGAAGCCAGTGCTGCAGCAGTATTGGCTTTCTTTTGATAATATTTTTCTCCAGCACTTTCTGTAAGGGTTTCAAGGGAAGTACTACAGGCCTGTTCGTGTTTCAAGCAAGAGAAGTAAAACTCTCAGCAGCTCACAGTAAACTGTTCTCCATGTAGCTCTAAAAACTGAAACTGCAGTTGTTACTGCTGACTTGTTAATATAACACAGACATTGACATTTCCTGGTTACTGTAAACACTGAAATGCTTTTGGAGTTAATGGAATACAGGTGCTGCCTGACACTACCAAAATGTTCTCACAGAAACAGGGACATTTTTGGATAGAAAGAGCTGCAGATCCACCTAGCCCAGCCCCTTCTTCACAGCATGAATATCCTGCTTCTCAGTGGGAATACCCAGATATGTTAAATGTCATGAAACAACCATTCTTCCTGAGCTTAAGCTCCTTTATGTTCACAGGAATGGCCGTATCGCTTAGCCCACTGGAACATAGTTCCAGAGCTGGGTGATGGAGTGGGCTTAGGCAGGCTCTGAGCGGCTGGGAAACCTTCCCGACAGCGCTGTGGGAAATGGTGCTTACAATCAAATAGTCACCAGCCTTTGCTTCGCATGAGACTCAGACAATACTGTGAATAGCTGATTGGTCCTTCTTTACTGTGGAAGCAAGAAGAAACTTAAAATCAGCCTTAATGATTCAAGATTTTATACAACTGCTTAGGTTAATAAGGGTTGGCTTGGGCCTATGCCAACTTTTGATTCTGATCATTATAATCTGCCTACCTGAAATTCTGTCCCCCATTGCAGCTGGCCACAACATTCTTTATTTCCTGTCCAAAACCATTAGTAGTGTTGCATTTCAATTCTATTAAATATAAATTTTTAAAATCTATTAAATAAGTTAAAATAGTAGCTGTTTGACCAGTAATGAATGCAACTCTGTAAAAATCCATAGGTTGCAATATGCTGTTACTTGGCAATATGCTCCCATCAGGCAGTAGCCTGGATTATTAGGAAAGTGTGCATGTACAGAAGTATTTGTGTATCTGAAAAAAAGTTCTTACTCTTATAAATAAATTGGTTTGCAGAAAATTCTGTTGCATTGTTGTTAGGCCCTGTTGTCAAGATTGATCATGTTTTCTTTTGTAATCCAGGAGTTATAAAAAACCAACAAGCTCCCAGGTCCCTGAACCAATATCCAGATATGGTGTGTGCTAAATTGCCACTGACTGCTGCAAGGCTTTTTTACACAAATGTTCCAATTATTTCTACTGTGATGGTAATAACAGTTGGAAGTTTGGAAAAAGAAATAATCCTGGTTTACACAAGGCCCCAGTACAATATTAAGGAAATGAGCACTCTGAGAGCAAAGAAAGATGTAGTTTAGAATAATATATTTTTGTCAAGCACCTAAAAAGCAGGGGAAAAATTAGTCACCAGAAGCTGCAATGAGAGGAACAGGGGCAGTAATCTATGATGAGACATTTTGTGCTTCAGCATAGCTGCTCAGTTTTTCAGGGGCATTTATCACCTCAAAATTTCAAGTTCTGCTCTAGTAAAAAAAAACCACTGTTACACACATAAAATGCATTCCACTTTCCCAGTTGTCTAATAATTGAAGAATTGGCTGTTTCTACAGGGACAGGCTTTGCCCATCCCAAGCTTTTATATCTGCAACATACTATGTTATAAAGATGTCCACAGAGCATTTTACGAAAGGAAGTGAAAGTTTATTGGCACTTGGTTTGTTTTGTCCATTCTTCTCTGCTATCTGAGAAATGTGCAAGAGCTTTTGTGGCTGCAGTTCTTCAGAATTTCAGCTGAAGTACCAGTTTTCTTGTCTGCTGTTCAGTAGAAGTGCTCTGTTTACTCTGACAATGATCCATTCAGTGATTATTTGTGTTCATTTGCCTCCTGGTCCCCTTTTTCACCATTCTCACAGAACGGAACATCCTCTACCTGTCACACAGGCCTTCACCTGGAGTTCATCATTCTCCTGTCACAACTTAGGCTGAGTTAAGGAGACTAGATGGGAGAAGTAGAGGGGTTATTAAAAAGTACTCTCTAAGAGCTAGGTACAACCAGGATGTGAGATGGAGAGTAAAGTTCAAGTTAAGGTTAGCCAGAATGTAAAAATTCTGCTCCATGGTAAAACCAGGAAAGTGGCAGTTATTTTCCAGAAAAACTGGTATTTCTTTAATCTGTATTCTGTATGAAATTATTTTTTGTCAGAAGGAATTTTCTAGGTGAAAATTTGTGGTTGCTGTATGAAAAGCTTTCATCCCATATTTACCATCTCATCTTTGTTCTTACTTTTCCTTGATAGACGCAATCTGGTCCACTTCAGTGCATCCCAAATGCAAATACTCTGGCAGTTCTCTGCTCTTACTATTTACTGAAGGTCATCCTGCCTTTATGTTGCATCAAGTGGAGGCTACTTGGTTTAAGGCTGAGGGCCCTTCCCTATCTATCATTTGTTAGATCCCCATAGTCTGTCTGTATGGGATACCAACTTTCATTGTTTACTCAATACATTTTCAAACCCGCATTTGCACACTTTCTCTACAAGTGCCCCTCATGCTTGGGAGTTGGTGCTCTGAATATATAAAGATACCACATTAACTTCCTTGGAGACCCTCTCGCTAACTCACTTTGCATCAGTCCCTCCAAAAAATAATTCTGGTGTGCTAACACCAGTAGTTGTTGTGCTGGCCAGTATTGCTTTATTGTTCTCTTGTACTCCACCCTTCCTACCCCGTTAGCTCTTCTCTCCACTGGTGCCTTGTTTTATATTTAGTTTGTAATCTCCTGAGGGCAAAGATTGTACTTTTGCTCCATCCAGTTTCTGGTTCTAAGTGCTTTGATAATGCAGTTTATTAATAAGAATAATAATAAAGTGTCATCCTCTGTACGAACAGAAGAAAAGCTTAATTCCCTGCCACCCCCTCCATGCCAGTTTTAGCAAAGGAGAGGGAGCACAGTCAAACAGCAGATACTTTGTTACTGTAGTCTATATCTGAGCATACTTAGAGCCTTTTCACAGTGAATACCGCAAGAAGTCCCGTTTACTTCAGCATTAATCACTGTGAACAAAAGTGAAAGAATTTGGCCCTGACTAATGAAAGCCAGCAGTGCTCTGCTGCTGGCAAAGTGTGGAGTGATCCTTTCCCAGCACTTCAGAAAGCTGAAACGGAGAAGGATGAACAGATAGGTGCCAATCTCTTGATAATCCGGGAAAGAATGAAACTGCTTTATAATTGATCCTCATTAAAGCTATCTTAAAATGGTGATAATTTGCATATATAAATAACAAGCAAGGAGAAAAGTGCCAGGGAACAAGCTGGAACATTTTGTCCTCGTTCACAATGATTCTTATTTTTCTCGATCCAAAACATTTGTTTGTTTACTTAGATGTCAAAGAGGACACCTACTCATATGCCCTCAGTGCTTTTCATATAACTTCCACTGCAGAATTAGTATGCAGTTCACTGCAGTCTGCTATTAGGAAAACAAGCAATGGAAAACCTCAAATCTTGTCTTCCTTTCCAGTGGTAACCCACACTTGCAACATCACACTCAGGACATTTAGCCTGTGATAGAAAACAAATTCCAGAGCTCTAGGACCCCCAAAGAGATAAAGATCATTGCCAAAGTTATAAATATTATTTGATGTATCTAGGCTGCCTGAGCTACTATTCGAAGCTAAAAAAGCACAGCAACACCATTTTGAGAATAACAAACTTTGAGAAGCTTCATTAATTCACAGCCTATTCCTGCAGAATTAGATGTATTATTAAATTTGGTAATGCCCTGATTTGTATCAGAATGCATCAGTGATCCCGCAGTACTAATTGATTTCTTTTTGCTTATTGCTGCTTTTTAAGAGGTACAAGTGTGCATTAAACAGCACACAGTAACCAAGGATGTACTCTTCTCACATTTTGCTCTGCAAGACATATCCAGTTTTGTTCTTCTACAAGCAGATAAATATTATGAACTGGTGAAACTAACAAAAAATCCTGATAAAGCATAATTAAAGCCTAGAGGGAAGAAAAAGAAAGAAGTTGTACTTTCATCATCATCTTTGCAAACGGCAATCCAAGATGTAGGCATTTTTCTATTTTCATAGGCCCGATTCTCTTTTTACCAGATGTATGGGAGTTTTTACAGTGACTTTATTAGGACTAGATCAGACTGCATAATGGTATCTATAACAAATTAAAACCCCACTGCTAATTAGAGGCCAGATTACTATGTAGTATCAATTAACTTGGCATTTAATTACCATGGTGATTGGGAAGGACTATAAATTGCTAAATATATAATTAGAACATCAGACTTCTGTGCCCTGGTGGCATAAGAACATGGGTGTAATTAGCTTGGATTTTCCCTCAATATTTTACATGTTTGCAAGATTTTAAGACAGACAAATACCGCTTTCATTCCTGTCAATGTTATGTTATCAATGGGAAAAGACAAATATCGTAGTTAAGCTTCTTTTAGGGTAACTGAGATTTTTCCACTTTCTGTTCATCATATAATGTTTCCACTGCAATTACTGTAAGCAGAACCATTTTATCATGACTAGTATAAGCAGGAAAATTTCTGTTTCCACAGTTTCTGTGGAAAATGTGCTTTCCTTTTCTTTCCCCCAGAAATTTTATCCATCTTGTTCAGGATGTCAGAATGTTTCAAGCTGTAGAAAAGAGCAGTGATCTGTTGGGTACTTATGCACTTAACCAATGGATGAAAATGCATGGAGGGAGAGCATAACTTTACCATTTAGTCACGCTTTCTAACATCCTAAAAGGAAGTGAAACATCTTTGACCTACAAATGATCCCTAACACATACCTTTCTTCAAGCAGGTTGTGTAGGGCAGCTCCTGTAACAGCAGTAGCTACAACTACTAGGTGTAATACATCAGAAATACCTGTGTTGGTAACTCGATTTCTGAACAGCTGACTATGATTAAAGGCATAAAATAGGAATAGGCCAGTTGCTGCATGAGTTACTTTTTCATTACTCAAGAGCGCTATTTTCTTTGAGGAGAAATTACAGCATCTGATCTTGCTGCTGGATTGAGTTTTCCACAATAAAGTACTTGAAATTAGTAAGACTTTTGTCAGTGCCTGCCACAGAGTTTGGTCTAGACTTGCCGATTCAGTTCTGATGATGATTATGAAGTACAGCCGGATCTCTAGCGTTTATCTTAATAACCTGTGATAACAGTTGTTAGCATCTCATTGTGAATTAACTGCTTTCAGTAAACCTGGATTTCTAGGGACATTTTTGATAAAGTAACATTTAAAAAAATGGTATAGAAGGGAAGAGAATATCTTTTGTTGTATCACTCCATTCTGGCCATCACAGAAAGCAACTGAAGAAAGGAAGATCTATCTTCCAGACAGGCTGGACACAGTAAAAGGGCACATTCAAGCGTGGCTGCCAGAAGAGCACTGTTGGAGGTTACAGTACCAACTGACATGGACTATTGTTTGCTGGTAGTGACACAGCAGTATGATACAAAACCTTCAAAACTGATTTTATGATTTCACCTTTAAACCGTGTGTCACTAATGAACTTTATAGGGCAGCTGGGTACAATGTCAGAAATTAATTTCTCATCTCTACCTGGTTCCTAGCGGATAAGAGTGCATGGCAGAAAACAGGCATCATAGGTTTGATGTACTGGTAATGGGCTGTGTTGGCAGGGAATTAAATAAAGTGAGGCAGAGGTCAGAGGCAGATTTAGGGGAAGAGAAGCTGATTGTAGGAACTGTAATCCTCTCTTCTCCCATTAGCATCAGCAGGTGTGTGCTCTGGATCATGGGATGTGGGAGTATTTACATAATTATGCTTCCAGATCTTGGATGCATCCGTCCCTGGAAAGTATCCCTTTTCTCACAGGAGTTTGTCCAGTCATTTGGAGGACACTGTAGGAACTGCAGGAAAAGGAACAATATGCATCATCTTCACAAGTTCTGGCCAAGCACATTGTCTTCGCTGCATCAGATAAAGTAGTTTAAGACGAACCTTTTGAGAACAGGGAAAATGGAAAAGGAATTCACAATTGACAGTAACCAAAAGATGTTGTTCAAACTGAGTGGTAGCGTGGAATACATCTGTTTGCTCTTCAATTCTATGGGTATTGCTGACATTGCAGTTACGGTTTTAATTTAAACAAGACAGGGGTATCAATAATGTATAACGTGACTGCTTCACCAGGGTGTTCAGCTGTTTCAGTGCATGGCACTCACTTTCAGGAACATCAGCCTTTTCATGGCACAACACGAATACTCTGCAGAAAGAGTAATCATTAAGTAATGGTTTGTGATCGAATGAAATGAAGCTCCTGTTGTCCTTTTCAGCTATCAGACTACTGCCAGTCATGGCCCATGGAGGGAAGGGACTACTCTTACAGCAGTATTTCCCAGATCACAGAGGAAGCAGAGACCCAAAACTGGTTTTCTAAATGGAAAAAAGGCCCTCATGTTGCTCTCTGGCTCATAGGGATGGAAGAATCGGGATTCCTTTTAGTCTATGAATGTATGCAAAAAGTGGCTGCCAGGGTTCAGTTTTGAAACCTTTTAGGAGTGCAGGATCTTGTTAGAGAAGATGATGCAGGGGGTGGAAGGGATGAAAAAGGAGGGAGGTGGGAGGCAAGTGGCTGGAATGCAGAGCAAGTGGGAAAGAAGTGGGAAGAGGCTGTGTTGCAAGGACTGTGGCTTGAGCTTGGGTTGAGAGTTGATAAACAGAGACCTCGGGAAAAACAGTTTTCTTTCTGTTAAAGTCGTGGCACAGGTGAAGCACCTATTACATCTCCGAGAATAAGGCAGCCCGCTGCGGGCCAGGTTTTCTGTCACCTCGAGCTGGGGACCTCACCCTGGAGCGCCGGCTCTTTGCGGAGGGGCTTCCGCAGGGCTGCGCGGTGGGGCCCGGCTGGCGGCTCCCGGTCGCTGTCCAGGGAGCGCGGAGGCTGAGGCTGGCAGCGGGGTGGGCGAGGGGCAGGCCGGCTCCGGGCGCTGGACAGCGGAGCGGCCGGGCGACGCTGGCCCGGGCAGTTCTCAAGTGAAGGGCTGCGGACACGGTGGCCGGGGCCGTCCTAGGTGCTTGGGCCCGAGGTGCGCGGGGTCCCGGCCAGGCCGAGGGGCGGGTACGGCCGTTTCCTCACGAGCAGCTGCGGGGCCGCCGACCCGCCTCGCCTGTGGGGCAGGAGCTGGGCCAGACCCCGGGGCACCTTCCCCGCCCCGCGGGGACTCTGAGGCGCGGGGGAGGGGAGGAGGGCGGAGGGCGGCGAGGCGCCGGGCCCGGGACGGCGCGCTGGGGAGAGCTGGCGGCGGCGGTGCTGCCCCGGGGCCGGCGGCGGGCGGCGTGCCGGGCGGCGCTCAGGTGAAGGTGCCGCCCGCCTGACGCGGGCTGCGGCGCGGCGGGGCTGCCCCGCGGCCCCATGTGGCCACCGCCGCCCGTCCCCGGCGAGGGGAGCTGCTGCCGGCGCTGAGCGGGGCTGCCCGGGGCAGCATGCGGAGCCGCCGAGGATGAGCAGCCACCGCCGCCCTGCCAAGGCGCAGCTCCGGAGGTCGCTGAGCGAGCAGCTGCGGGACTCCACCGCCAAAGCCTGGGACTTGCTGTGGAGGAATGTCCGGGAGCGGCGCCTCGCAGGTCAGTCCCGCCGCGCCGCGGCTGCCGCTACCTGCCCGGGCCGCCTCCGGGGAGACCCGAGGGACGGCCCGGCCCCGGCAGTGCGGCGGGCGCCCGCGCGGGGGGACGCCCAGGGAACGGCCGGGGCGCCTGGGGGGCACCTGCCGCCGCGCCGGGGCGCGCAGACCTCGGGCTTCAGCCCGGGTGGGACGGGGAGCGCCCCGGCGCCGCCTCAGCTGCCGGCGCGGATGCGGTTGGCCGGGCTGTGGGCAAGAGCCGGGGTGCAGGCAGGTGGGACCCCCAGCCGCAGTACCTGCCCGGGTCCTGTCGGGCACGGTGGGGATGGTGCCCCAAGCAGTCGGGCTCAGGGCTAAACCTGGAGGTAGCTCCAGATCGGAGGCATCTTCTGAGCATCTCAGAAATCAGGAGGGTTGACCTTGCCTCTGATAAGCCGACTCACCTGCTTATCTGATCAGTTTCTTTAGTCACTTGAAGTCCAGGACGGTTCCTCGTAGTGTTTGCATCTGAGGAGGACCACAACTGCCAAAATAAAATGGATTGGTTCATTTCAGGCACTTTTATAATTTTTAGTCATCTAACTTCCCTGGAAAACCAGGCTCCTGCAGTCTTACCATCCCCAGACGGAGACCAGAAAGACACAGAGCAGGGCAGGTGCTCCAGTTGGTCAGGTCACATTTAGAGCACTGCTATTGCAGCAATTTGCTTTATGCATGCAAACATACAGCCAAATTGTATTTGTAAAATACTTAATGATTTAAGAGATCTAGAGGGTACGTGAAAGTACACGGTAGAGTTATTATACTAGAAAACAATACATCGAGATTTATGAGCAGAATCATGTATAATGAAGGCTAATTTGTGAAGATGGATTCCTCTGCCACATCCTACAGCATTGTTGGGAGTTTGGTGACCTTGCCTAGGGCACAGTGACATACTGGCATTGTATAATACAGAGGTAAATAGTGTATGATGCAGGTCTTTAAACTGTCTACAGCACAATAATTCTTATGTACATACAATTAAAATAACAGATAAAAGTTGTGTGGTAATTATTATTTTTTTTTAAATAAAGTGGGTAGCTTCAATAATGAAATACTAAACCAGCTAATTGTCTAGTTTTATGGTTACTCAAAATATTAATCTGTCTTTACATGTTCCCTACTTTTCCCTATATTAGTAGCAGATGCCAGCAGACATTTCAGCAAGGATACTGTTGGCAATTTTTTTCTTTTTTGGTCAAAGACAAGTATTGCTTGATTGAGCAAAGGACCTGGGCAGGCTGCCATGAAGCTGTAGCCAACTTCTTAAGCAACTGTGTATTAAAATTGATGGAGTCAAACTTTTTATTTAGGGTGGGTAGAATGCTAATGTCCTGCATTTATGCACTGCTATAATGTAAGTGCTATTCATAATATGCTCATGGGACACTGATACACGTGCCCTTTAATTAAATGAATTATTTGAAAACACAACACAACGTGAACAAATAATGTCTATTGATTCTAGAGATGTTGTCTTGTTCAGATGCTTTTATGTCTCTGACATTTTTGTCCACGGTTTTATATTTATCACTCTGACCCCTGTAGCTGCAGTGCATATTCCTATGCCTCTTTCCAGTTTTTGTTAATAAGAAGTCAAGGAATTTAAGGTGATCCAAATGTGTCATTATCTTATGGTGGCCAGACCATCTTTTTCTCCATCACAATAGATCCAGTCCTAATCAGGCAGATAGTTGTACTAATTCCTTTTGTTTTATTTTGTCAAAGTTGACATTGTAGTTCATCCAGGACTGACAGTCAGCAGCAATGTAACTGGTAACTAGCATTTAAGAGCAATGACCAAACCAAACTTAGTTTTAACTGTCAGTATGCTGTCATATTCCAATCATCAAGCCAAATAAAGACCTGTGATAAAATCATCATTGTGATGATGGCTTTGCAGGCACTAATGTAGTTACTCTTTTGGTCTACTTTACTTTTTCATTTGTTTGTAAAGGTTTCAGACACCAGTTGCCCAGCACATCTCTCTAAAGAAAGTAAGCACAAGGCAGCTTAATTCACAAACGTAACTGTTGGGGTTGGGTGAAACGCTGTGAGGTCTCTTGCCCAGCCTCCAGCTCAGAGCAGGACAGGGTACTGTGCAATGTACAAAAGTGCTTTTTAATTCTGTGCTCCTTAGGAAGGGTTTCTGCCCTGATGTCCATGCTCTGGAGTAGAGGGCAGCAGTACGTGATTGGGCAGCGGGTGTGTGAGCTGCAGCAAGGAGCTGAACCTTGGCTGAAGCAAGGACAGACCTGAACCTTGGTTCGGCCAAGACGCAGACAATGTGGCTGGTTTGCTGTGGAAAGTAAGCAGTACATAAAAAGACTGCTGCAGTGTGCTTCTTCCCTCCCTCCCTCCCTCCCTCTCTTGCCCTTTGCAGTAGAGGTGATGAGCAGCAGCCTGGCTCCCACTATGCACCTCTTATTCAGCACACATCTGTGGTGCCCAGCAGCTTGTAGTCACTCTCTGATTCTCTGACCAGGATTTGTTTTTTAAACAGCGAGTGTACCTGCTACAATGCCACATGCAAATGGCAGCCTTAGCTTTAGGAATTTGACTTGCATATTTAACAGACTCTTTAGAAGGGATGACCCTAAGGTGGTTCTGAGGTTCTTGCTCAGATCATAATCACCTGTTACAGTAAAACCCAACAAGTTGTAGCTGTTACATCCATTGTATGTAGGAGAAAAGTGCCACCCTCTATCTGACATTCTTTCAGTTGCAATAAAATAATAAAAAAAAAAACCCACCCTAAAAATATATATTTAAGTTTTGAAATTCAGTACTTAGAGTCAGAAAGCACGATAGGTTGCTGCCTTCTTGCAGTGTCATACTGTCTTTTAATGACATGATCCCTGTTGATAAATCTTTTAGCCTAGAGCCTGCTGAAATCCTAGACTGAGCACACAATTAAAAATTCCCTCAAGTGCTCATGAATATGGTGCTTAGGAGCACAGTCTTGCATACCTCATACCATTAATGTTTTAATTGTATTCATAGAAGCTGTAAGGTTACGTTGTTCTCATTTTACAGATAGGAACCAGAGGTACAATGAGATTGAACTCAAACATATCAATAACTGTGAGAGTTAGAACTTGAATTTCCTACTTTAATATCCAGATTACGGTTCTCAGTGGTTCCTATTGCGCAGCACTTATGCATATCAGTCCTCAGGATCTAATTGTACTGAACCCAGGGAATGAGTAGCTGGTAATTTCTGGCATTCTGGTTAGATTTTGTTTCAAGTGACTTGATGAAAACCAGACAGAAGGATGGAACTGCAGAGGGCATCGTTTACTTGGCATAGTCTCAAAACCACATTTTTTTCCCCCTGTGTGCTGTCTCCCACCCTTCTCTGAATGCTTCTGCAAGAAATGCAGCAGCAGCCCTGCAGCAGCTGGCTTAGCTGGGTACATGACACTGATACATGACCACTGTCCATCATCAGATGGGATCCTTGGGAAGTGCATGTGAGGTTAAGACTTTGTCCTACTGCCTAATGGGAGGAGGGCTGATTAAACAGGTGACTTCAATCCTGAGACTTCCTGAAGCTTGAAAGCTTGACTTTGTGATCCTAACATTCTTCTGATAGTAGAAAGCTTTGCCTTTGTTTTCCTAGGTTTAGGTTTTAGCTGTGGTTTAGCAATCCACACAGATTTCTGCTCTGTAAGGCTGCCACTGCTGTTTCTGCAGAGTACCCCATTAGACTTTTTGCCAGATCTCTTCTCACCTGAATTTCATGTCTCACAATACTTTGTATATTCTATGTTCTTGAAGAG
The DNA here is from genome assembly GCF_037157495.1 of Lathamus discolor. Taxonomy (NCBI): domain Eukaryota; kingdom Metazoa; phylum Chordata; class Aves; order Psittaciformes; family Psittacidae; genus Lathamus; species Lathamus discolor. The sequence goes on from NC_088887.1 coordinate 104,569,020, forward strand.
GTTATATCCCTATTTGATCTCCTCTAACTCTTCGGGTACAATTGCACTTACGTCTTCATTGATGTCCTCTCTACTGACTGAATTTGATGGCAACACAGGACTGGATACCCGAAAGCACTGCCCAAGCTCCTGCTTAGCTCTAGGGCTCTCCAAAAGCAACTGCCAGAGGTGGTTTTGGGGAAGGATCTCGGATGCTCACACCTTTTTCTTGTGGCTTGGCTGTGCTCTGGGTAAATGGAATCTGGGGGCAAGCTTTTCACCAAGTCTGCAGTGGTTTGCTCAGACTGACATTTCAAAGTTTTATAATTTGGCCAAGTTTGGACAGATTTTTCAGACACTGATGCTAGAAAGAGCTTTTGCTGTGAGGTCACAGGTTTTTGTTTCAAAGGATGAAGCAGTAGTTTCTCAATCAAGCAGCATGAAAATGTAGTGACAGCACAAGGAATAATGGGTTCAAACTTAAACCAGGGAGATTTAGGAAGAATCCTTTACTGTGGGGGTGGTGAGGCACTGGAACAGGTTGCCCAAGCAAGTTGTGGCTGCCCCATCTCTGGCAGTGTTCAAGTGCAGGTTGGATGGAGCTTTGAGCAACCTGGTCTAGTGTGAGGTATCCCTGCCCATGGCAGGGGTGTTGGAGCTAGGTGATCTTTAGACTCCTTTCTAACCCAAACCATTCTATGATTCTGTGTCTCTAAACGTGACTGAAATACATTTATGTCAGAGATTAAACTGAACACTAGCTGAACAGGGTAGAAAATGGAGAATAATTTGTCCAGCACAAAGTAGTTGTCACATTCATCATTTGGCAGACATCAAGGCAATTCCCCTTCTCCTCTGAAAAGTTACTTTTGGTTGGTTTATAGATTATTGTGGCTTTATTGGATGCAAATCAGCAAGCCTAAGTTTGTAACTGCACCTCTGGTGGCATGATGCATCCTGGCACCAGCTGATCTGTTGATCAGTGAAGCATATGGAAGATAAAAGTGAGTCTTAAAAGGCTAGTGGTCACAACTCTATATGAGTTTTAGCAGTTTTGTTGTGTATGTATGAAGACAAGAGCAGCTACATTTCTGGAGCCTAATCAGAGAAGATACAAATCTATAGGTGCCTCACATTTTTAGTTTTCAGTTAGAATGAAACATTTCTAAGAACTTGCTTTTGTAAAATTGTACTCTGCGAAGCAGAAGTCATTATTTCTGGTGTGACATATCGTGAGGTTAGTGTTAGGAGAGCACACAGAAAACACGTGTACCAGGCTCCTGGGTCCTCAGAGAACCCCTGAGCAAAGGCAGGAGCCTTGGTATGGGGCCAACCTTGCATCTACTGCATGTTGTTATTATTCTATTGCTGAAATTTCTTCTTAATTAAGAAATCTTTGTACAGTGCATATGCAGCAGGTTAATCTAATTAAAGCCATTCAAGAAAATAGTGGAATTCTTTTAGAAAATGATTTTGCCAGGTCAGTTTTCATTAGGGAGCATGGGAGATGTGTATGTGAAAAATCTGGTATTGTGGCCAGTTCGATGGGCATACTTTTATGTTCTGTTTTAAAATATTCATATACAGTCTCAGAAAGCAAAGCAGCGATACTGCAGTCTGTCTCCCCACAAGTGCACTGGAGAGTACAAGATGCTGATTCTCATGTATGTTGATAAGATGTATATGTGTAAATTCCTCTCTGACCCGACCCCATCAATGAGAAAAGACTGTCCTTTGTCAAGGAGAAGAGTTATGAAAGATGTTCTTTATTCAGGATGGACTGCTTCAGGGAAGAAAGAAAGTGACTTATGAGTGATTCGTTTGGTCAGGCATGCCAAGAAATGTTCTGCTTTTCTATAAGTCTTAAATATAATGTGGTAGCCAAAAAAGTAATCACTGATCTCATAAATTGTGCTGTATATTCTATGTTAATATTAGGAGGGGGTTTTAGGTGAATTTCTTTAAAATATATAGATGAATTTCTTTGCTTGCAGGTTATGTCAGTATTCTATAATTTTCATTCTCTTCCTAGATGCTCCCTTAAGGCCAGTGGTTTGAATCTGAAAAGGGGGCAATGGTGGCAGAATACCACCATTGTTAGTTCTGCTGCTGCTGGGTTCTCATGACCCTCAGCAACAAGAAGTTAATTCCAGAAATACAATTACAAAAATACTAATATGCTTGACCTGCTAAGTATTTCTGTACCAGCATGAGACTGTGGAGGGGGGTGATGGAGGACTCCCCACTGTCTCAAAGTCCAGAGAAAGCTGTGATTTTTCTCATACCCGCTCTCATGGCTCCACTGCCATTTGCTGGGTAAGATTTGGAGTGACTGTGGAGGAGCAACAGGCAACAACTTTTATCTTCTGGGTTTACATTTAATACATCAATTCTGTACTTGATAAAGTCCTGCTTCCATCAGAGAACTGTTATCAAGGATTATTTTCCTAAGAGAAATTCAATTTTGATTACTTAATTGCCTAACATAACGAGATACAAAACTCTCCTGATAAAATGGGGAATCAGTGTTTGTAATAGAACTGGATACCGTTTGAATCAATCAGTTCCTATTTGATAGCTGTTTAGAAAAGATTCTTGATAGTTCTCTTTCTTTCTGGAGCTTGGCTGTTCCTTGATTTAAATGACACATTAATCTTTAGAAAATACACTTTTTTTTTCCCTAGAAAGTTATGATGTCAGTCCTTTTTATGGTACAACTTTTTATTATATTTTAATTTTGCTACTGACTGCACGGTTCCTTGGGCATCAAGGTTCTTTCAGTTTTCAGTAGACAAGTATTTCTGCTTATTTCTCTGTACATACACATGGCCTCAGTTCATTTCACTTGTAGATGTTTCCTGTGTGCCTAGAAGGCTGATATCTCAGTATGCTACACCATGCCTTTATGGAGGATTCCTGTAAGCATTGTAATTATTGCTGATGATTGCAGACCACAATATTGGAAACAAATCACAGTCCTGTTTTTCCAGGAGCAGTATATATAATGCAATATTGTTTACGTTCCTGTATGTTTAGATAGATGTGTTTATTGTTATTCATATTATTCTGTAATATATGGGAGCTCATATAGACTGCTACGAGTACTTAACTTATTTTTCTGACATTAAACTGTAACAACATTTTTCTATCCCAATATTGCTTCTTAATACCAGTCATGGCATAATAAATTATATATCTTCTCAGTTATTTGCTATTAAGTGTTTTGTATGTATTCATATGACTGTAATCCTACAGACCACTTCCCATATTCCCACAGAAATTACTTTATTTATAATAATAATTATGCCAGAACATTTCTATAGAAAATTTATATCCACAATAAACTTTCAGCTGCTAAGTGAACACCGTAGTAATTCCCATCAATGCAGTCTTGTTGGTGACTGGCCAGCAAATTCCAAAACATAGGAAATTTCTGGACTCAGTAAGGCTGTGGAGACTGGACTCCCATTCTTCTGCTTCCCCAGCTACAGTAGGATGTGTTTAGTTTCAGGAATCACTGAGGTCTCAATTGTGAATTTTGCGTTACCTCTATTTGTTTGAATGAAAAAAAAAACTCTTAAAAAATGTCCCATATTGGTATGTTTTTAAGGATTCTCAGAACTTAGATGACTTTGCAATTTGATTTGTTCAATACTTGCCAGGCAATGCCCGTATTTCACAGCAGTGGTTTGACTTACGCTTGTCTTTTTGTATTCTGTATTTCTTCCAGCATTTCTTGTGAGACAGATGTCCTGTCTTGCTCTTCCTGATGTCTTCTGGTTTTCTGTCACAGCATGGCCAGTTCCTGTGCAGCTTTCCTTTAGAAATCATACCCTTGGTCACAATTCATTGAGAACCCCAGCTTTTGCTTCAACTGGAGCATATTTTAATAGCAAATTTGAAAAGAAAAGCTTCAGAACTTCAGAGTCTGAAAAGACAGAAAACAGAACAATTTATTTTTTTTTTTAAATGTCATAGTTTTAAGCCAGCCTCATGATTTTAAAGAAGTGATTCCTGTCTTACAATTCTTGAAAAATTAGTTTGGGTAATATTATTTTCAATTAATACAGAATTTGTCATAGTTTCTTTTGGTTATTACAGGCTTAAAAGTATGATAGTGTAGGAGGTTCCTTATTAGAGCATCCACAAGAAGACTGCATTTCTATAGCTCCTTTGCACGTCCTGTTTACAGTTCAAAAATGAAGATATTTTTACAGTCAGACCATCTTGGTGCATCTTACACTGCAAATAAGACTGAATGCACACAGATATGAGTGCAGTAAGTAGCTGTGGTGCAAGAAGGGATCAGGAACATCTGCAGCCCGTGGCACTTGGTTCCAAAAAACCCCAAACTCCAAAAATCAGTTTAATTAATTTATGAAATAGTCAATTCCATGTGAAATACTCTGCCTGTCGTTCCAGTAGAGGGCAGTAATTTACATACAGTAACATCAATTAGTATGTGTACTCAACATGAATTGCAGAATACTAGACACACTAACTGGTTTTATTAATACAGTGCAATATTTAAGGCATACTAAGCCCCACAAGTACAGAGTGCCATCCAGAAGTCTTGTTTTCTGTGCTTTTGCATCAGGACTTGCATGTAATTACAGTAGAGTTTATGCAAGTTATACTCAGTTCACGGAACTAAATCACTTCCATATCCCACAGTGCTACATGCAGGGGTGTGCAGTACATTCCCCCAGTTTAATGCCATAAACCCCCCAGACTGAGTGACTGTGACACAGCTCTGAAGTTATTTGGGTCACTTAAAGCAAGAAAACATGCCAAAAACTCTGCTTGGCTCCCAAGTTAATCACATGAAGTCCAAAACTATGCAGTGGAGATATGGCCTCTTTCACCTGCATGATGCTAGTCTGAAGCACTGTGTTCTTAGAGTTCTTTGGCGTAGAGTCCTGAAATTACTTCCAGCAATTACTATGCTTAGCAGTGTAGAAATAGACCAAAATCCATGTGAATTAAAAATCCAAGAAGTTTCCAGCTAGCATGCTAATGAAAACTAGAACATACTCTGCTATATGTAGTCATCAGAGTGAATTGTAGTTCAGTGGTTAATTTCATTGAGATACTGCTTTTTTTCCTGTGTTGCTGTTGAACTCTAAGTACATAAAATAGTTTTTGTGTCCAGAAATTATTTTTACAGATCCATCAATATTCCATGGTACAGTGGAAGAGGAGGCACCAAAACTCATAACTGTGTTTCTTTAAACTGTAAGAATTTGATTTCAGAAACACTACCAGTTATGCTTAGCTAATAATTGTTTAAACCACAGGTATTTCTTTAGTAGCAAGATAAGTTCCCTACCTCCAAGACAGCCTTGCTTACTTTGCAAATTTTACTTGTAACAGATGTAAAATAATGTCGAGATAATCAGTTTCTTCCATTGCTCAAGCTAAACGAATGGCACTGGTGCTCTGAGAAGACAAACAGCATGTTTCCTGGGGAGGAGGGACTCATGTCCCAGGCCATAATGCCAGGCCATAATGCTGCAGAAGACACTGAATCTTCATAGGTCATTTAATATAGAAACACTTAAAGAAAACCCCAAAACAAACCAACCAAACAGAACTGGAGTATTGGTTTTGTTCTAGAAAGAATTTAAAGGGAAATTACCTTCAGGACAGAAGCATAGTTTAAATGTACCTTATATCATATATAGCTCTGTCTGAATCTGAGCTAAGAGTAGCTTGAAATATCTTTGTATTTGGGCTTCTGTTGCTGATATTTAAGAGAAATTCATGGTAACTGTCAGCTCCAGGAAGGGGATAGCCTGAGGGAATGGTGAAGGAGTTAAGTCAAAACCAGTGTTACAAATTACACTTCTCAATCAAAATACTGAATAATTACACTTAGCATTACAAAAAAGGGTTACTAAAGATTTAGGAGTCTCCTGCGTTGGCTCATAGCTTAGACTTCCCTAAAGTGCATTGCGCTTGTGTAATTTTATTTTAGATTCACTGCATGAAGGAAGAAGGACCTGAGCATTTGTCCCAGCTTTCATGTTGTTTTCAATGTGCCTCTCATTCCTCTGGTAAATGCACGTCTCCTTCCACACACCTGTCCCATTCATCCTGATCTGAATGACACAGATTCATAGTTTATCCAGAATAAAGCTGTAGTAAATTATTTGAGACCGTGAGTCGTTTGTGTGTCAGTTGACTGCTGAAAGAATATGCCATTGGCATGTCATGGTCCTGCTGATTTTAAGAGGTCTCTTTAACATAAGGACAGATTTTATTTAAATAAATCAATTTTGCAGGGAGATTTCAGCCATCGGATTTGTAGTAAGAAAGAAACTTTTTATTTATGATGTTGGAAGACCACAGCTGGGAATGCACCCATTAATAGACTCAAACAGATGGATTCTGACAAATCTGTGAACTATTCACAGTCTTTTTTAGCAAATATTTTTCAGCAATCCCAGCTTGCAAATGCTACTTCAGAAACAAATATGGAGCTATCTGTCTGTCTCACAGCACAAACCAATAGTCATGAGTGACTTTAAAATACTGTGAGCAGAGTATGCATATGATACTCCTTTGAAATTTAGGAAGGAGTGCTCTTAAGAGAGAATAGTTATGCCTTTATGCAGTAAATGTTTTGAGTTATAAAGTTACAGAATCATAGAATCATTTAGGTTGGAAAAGACCTTTAAGATCATTGAGTCTAACAATTAACCTGACTCTGCCAAGTCCACCACTAAACCATGTCCACATCTACATGTCTTTTAAACGTCTCCAGGGATGGTGACTCCGCTACTTCCCTGGGCAGCCTGTTCCAGTGTTTGACTACCCTTTTGGTGCAGAAATTTTCCCTAATGTCTAATCTAAACCTCCCCTCAAGTAACTTGAGGCCATTTCCTCTTGTCCTATCACTTGTCACTTAGGAGAAGAGACAGACGCTCACCTTGCTACAAGCTTGGGCTTCTTGTTGCAACTTCATTGCTGCCTGCCTGAGAAATCAATAAGAGATAACAGCCTGAGGGCTGTACCAGAGTAGGCAGCCTTCTCTGCACTTCTTTAACCCAGGCCCAAGGGTGGCAGCTGGCTTCCCTAAGAAATGGGTTCCACTTGCAGAGCCTCACACCCATCATGCCTGGGGCCGGAGCTTGTTGCCATTGTCCCCTATCTCGTAAATCCCTGTGTTCAGCCAGGCAGAGAGAAGTTCGGGAGTCTTTCATATCAGGAGTCCCGTTGGGCCTGTCTCAAGGAAGGCAGGGTGCGATTCCAGCAGTCTGTTTGTCACAGTCCCTGATACTCCTCTACTTCCTCACAGAGCAGAGGAGCCCCTCTACCTGCACACACCTCCCACTGGTGTGCTCACTAATGCCTTCCAGTACAGGGCTAAAAGCAGGGCACAGCCCACAGCCTGATACTGGGCATGACAGCATGTTCCCACCTGAGCTCTCTCCAAGCAGCTGTGTCTGTTGTGGTGGGTGCAGAGCTTAGAGAGACTGTGGCTTTATGCTTTATGCTTTATGCCTGGGTGGACACCACAGCTCCTTGATAGAGTTGACAGGTCTTCAGCACCCTTCCTGCACCAGCTGCCATGCCTTGCCCTGCTCCTGGCCCTGCCCAGGTCCTATCAACCACTGTGGCACAAGCTGTGGGCTTCTGGCAGCTCTCTCAACTTCCCTGCAAGTCCCCTTGGTTCAGGGGACATCCTAGTCCCTGCGAGCATGCAGGCACCAGAGCCACTTGCCTTGTCAAGTGTATGTTATTTTCAGTTACACTGCATTTAAATCTCCCACACACGATTTCTCTTCAATTTTTAAACTTTAATTTGTAGCCTTTTACTGAATGTCACTGTGTTTCTGGTATTATATGATGACTCATTCCTCTTTTCTGCATTATTTATTTATTCATCCACCTTTACCATATCTTCTCTTATTTTTCTGAGTTGAGATTTTCAAAGCCCCATGACACCATTGAGCCGTTCAGCTACCACTGAACAGACTGGGAAATTACATAGCGAGAAAGTCACTGTCAGCTTTCAAAATGTTGGTAATTGCCATTAACATGCATAACCAAACATACGTACATTGAACCTCTACCTGAATTTCTGTCACATGGTGAGCTGCTGGGGGTTTTGCCCAGTTTCTTTCCTGGGGAGGAAAGCTATGTTATCAATTGAAGATTTGGGCCTTTTTTTGTCTGCCAGTTACATTAAAGAAAATAAAGAGTAAAATCTCCAAAATCAGCAGAAATACTCCTCTGGAGTAATGTCCTTCTGATGTAAGGACAGCTTTTATCATCCTGACTTGGCTCACTCCATCACTCCTTAAAATAAAGAATTAGTTCATAGAGAATCACATATAGTTTTACATCAGCTTGGCAAATTAGTATTTTGGTAATCCCAGTTCTTCTGTCTTTATATGTTCCTAACAGCTCCAACTGCTTTTATTTCAGAACAAAACCAATAATTTTATTATGGCTGTAATTCAGCAGAGCACTTAAATACTTTGTAAATTTAAATGGTTAAGTGTTCAGCTCCCATGGACTCCTCTGTTTTGTTACATTTAACCTCTAAACCAACAGCACAATCTTTTTAAATATATTATCTATGAAATCAGTGTGTTTGTTAGTAAACTCATCAGAAATGTAAAGGTACCAGAACATCCGTATTTCCAGAATATAATAAAATAGAGGATACTATGCCTAATCTGATTCAAATAGAGACCAAATACATTTCAGAATTTAGGTTATACAAGACACTGTCAAATAAAACTGACTCTGAAACATCTGTTTTGTTTTATGCAAAATCATAAACATGAGTAATTACAAAACGGCCTAAGCTGTTTCTTTTGAAGGCACCCTAAACAACAAGGACAGCAGGACAAGTGTTACAAAGCCAAGGCATATACGATAATTGTGGCATGGCAGCATTTTAAAGAAACAATCAAATTCAGAGGGATTATAAAACAGCTGGGATGAATTGTAGGTAGGGACTCTTAATTCTCTAGATTCTAGGTCACAATAGGAGCTATAACACAGGGCACTCACTCTTTCACTCTGTGTTGCTTTCTCTTAAGGGAGGATCAGGACTTTCAGAAGACTGGAACCATTATCTCTTCTTTTATGGAAAGCATCAGGTTGGTGCAATTATTAAAGATCTTGAAACTGGGAGGGAGTTTATTATTGCTGTGGTAGATCAGGCGACATATGGAAGTAAGAAAGACATTCTCCAGAGACAGATTAAGTTTTTGCCAAGGCATTTTATTAAAATTTTGGAAAATAAACAGGTCATTAATTGGGTCCAGATTTAGCTACTGCAAATTGTGCAAAGATGTTGCAAACCAGATGCTTTCCCCTAGTTGTTTTTACAACCCTTTCTATTTATGGATGCTCTTATTTAATGACTTATTTCTTTAGTAGAGGGCATTGTTTTGCACCAGAAGTCTTGTCTGTCAGTTAGTTTTGCCAGCAGATGCCTAAGCAAAACATACATTTCCACCCTATTTTAAGGGATGAAACAATCAGCAATAACATAATAAGTAGGAACTAATCCGTAGGATTAGTTATGGAATATGTTAGTTCTTGTAAAGTTAATGTTAAATTCTTCCCTGGATTCCTTAGCATATAGCAGTTTTCAGTCGTTCTCTGTGCACACCCTGCTAGTGAAATGGTAGAGACAAAAACACTTATACCAATGACAGCATCCTAAGACTTGGCTTCTGATGAAGGTGTGAATGCAACCCATGTCAGCATTTCCCTGCCTTTCCTGAGGTATGTGGCGCAGCCACTGATGTACCTGTCAGCCCCATTGAGGAAGCACAGTTTCAACGTGATCTCCAGATCAAGGCTGGATCCCAAAATGAGAATGTAGCAGCCAAGTCAGCTAAACTGACAGAAATACTTGAGAAAAGAAATCTTAATTTATTTTCCACTTAGGATAAGTCCTCAGAATACAGGCACTATGTTATGCTCTATCCATACTGTCTTGATTCATGTTATAGATAATGTACAGGGTGGAAAGATCTGCCAAGACTTGAAAACAGTGAGTCTAGTGGGGATGCCTACTAAAAGGATTGAGCTAGTCACACAAGGTCCTTTACAGTCAAGACAGAAATAGGTACCTCTGAAAGCAAGTCCTGTCATCCTGAAATAGGTGTGTGAGACAAGAGGGATTAATTGCCCTCTGGTGGTGCTTCTTTCTTTCCATAATCCTAGCCAAGTGACAGCACCAAAGACTTGCCTGCATCAGTGACAGGGGGAGAAAAAAGCGATCTCTTCAGCTGCCACCTGAGTGCGTTTGATATGGAAATCAGTGAGTCACTAACATTGCGTAAGTTCTATTTTAGAGATTGCTGCTTACAGCATCTCTGGCTTGGTTTTAATGTACCTGTTCAAGTAAGCAAAGCAGTAGATTGAGCTGACAAGGCACCTGTGACTCCAGTGCCACTTGAACACATACTTAAATTACATGTTCTGAAAGTAACCAGCCAGTGTACACAAACCTTGCATAAATGTATTTCTCCATTTCCAGTTTATTCTGGGGATGCAAACTGTGAATTACATGTCTTTAGAAGACATAACAAATTTATTGTAATAAAAGCTGTGTGATTTTATTGGTGATCCCTGTCTGGTTTTTCTAAGCAACAAGGGGAGCAGCCATGCAGATTTCATACTGCATGTTTTAAAGTGTGTTTAGAGGTTCACTTTTCGGACTACTAGTTAGTTATCTGACATATGAATGTTTATTGTACCCCATACAGTGTCCTCAGTCAGAGCAAAAGTCCATCAGCCTCAGGTATCCTGTTTTCACAACAGCTGCTACTGGAAACTTAGGAAAAAGTATAAGTACAAGACAAGTTTATGGTATGACCTTTTAGCTTCCAGGTTTCAGTAAAAAGTTCTTTGCTGATGTTGTTAACAAACAAGGCTGCCAACTGGGAACAAAGTAAGAGGGAGGTTTACAATGTGACTGCACTTCCTAGCTGAGCAACACCTAAATTGGTGAGACACAGAGTCTGTTTCCCGTTTGTAATCTTCTGGAGACGTGTAATCCTTCACAATTGCTATTTTAAAAAGCTATTTTCAAATCATCTGCAGGTGTCACGGCCAAAGTTGCCTCCCTGTCACGTGAAATGTCACTGGTTTGAGCAAAGTGGGAACAAAGTTTATTTTTACAGCAGTACGGGCTTACTGGTGGTTTGAAAGCAAAACCTTCAGGACTCCATTTGCTTTTAATTTATCATCCAACCTATTATGTTTGGTAACATATTAGGAACCAGTGAGTATATTACGTGTCATAAGTTCCCCAGGACATAAAAGGAGGAAAAGCAGAAGACTGAAATACACGAATCTCTGGTTTATTCTCTTGCAGTTCAAGTACAGAGTACACACAAAGTACTTTAAAGCCAGTTCTGACCTCAGCTACACAAGTGTGAATCCTGAGCACTTACAGGGTAATCAGTGAGTTCTGGTGTGGACTAAAAGAACTCCAGAGCAGCATGGTTTGGAAACTCTTTTTTCAGGACTCAGTTTTGCCTTAATTGTCATGTCCATGTACTTGAGAACAGCACTTACCTGTTGAAATATAATTAAAAGAGAGGGAGAAAAAAAAGAAATTGGCAAACACAAACAGGGCCAACCTTTTTCAAAGGTCAGGTGCAATTTCGGTTCTGCAGTTTTTAGTTGGCCAACCTGAGATACTTCAAAGAGGTATTACGGTCAGACTGAGGAAACCAGCACTCCCAGAAAGTCAGAGCTTTGCAAGTGTCATGGAAAACAGACCCAAGATGAGTAGTTCCTTTTGAAGGTTTTGGCCAAGGAATTTTTCCAGTAAAACTACATTCCATAAACATGGAGCAACACCTTAAGCAGACAACAACAAATGAGGAACACCGTGGGGTTGATTTGAAAGAGACCTGTATATTCAGAAAGTGGGACAGGGAGGAAGCCTGATGGAGGGATGTGATCGGATGCCAGGATAAACAGCAGGTAGATGACAATATATTCATTGCACTGGAACTGAGAGAGTAAAAAGAAATTCATGGCTGGTATGGACCTTATCAGCCAGCTCTCTTGGTCTGCCTATTTCGATCAGAGGGGGAATCAACAGAAGAGAAGAAGTCTTGGTAAGTGGTTGCTGGAGAAGGGAGGAAGATGTGCTTGGTGTACAGAGCTAGAGAGGGGAGAGGTGGAGAAAGAGAATATGCTCCAAGGCAGTACAGCTGATATGGGGGGCGGTGAGGAGGAGGGAACATCTGCTGGAAAATAATGCACCCTGCCTGCATTGCTGCAGTTTCTGGGCTCTTGCAGGTCTTTCTTGCTCACTGGAAGCATTTTCCAGAGGCAGGCAGTGCAGGAGAGGAGCAGCCTGCCTGCTCTTCCACAGGAGAAGCAGTTGGGTGGCTAGCAAGGGAGCTAGGGGAAGCCCTCTCCTCTGCATTGCTCCTCCTGTTTGGCAGCAGGCTTCCACTCTAAAAAAAAACCCACCTGCAGCTTCTTGACCAAAATGACTTTTTCCACTGAGACACATCAGCTCTGCAGTGTCTCTATAGTGCAGTGCAGACTGAGAGTGGGGAAAACAAAAAGAGTGCAAGGAAGAAATAGAAATGGAAAGCTTCAGTTGTCACAGAGAGTTGATTGCTGGGAGGCAGAAAATTCTAGTCAGGGACTTGTCCAGTTCATGAATATCTGTTTATACTGTAAACTGTTCCACTGATGGTTTATTGTGGAATGTCTGCCAGGGATTACTGTGTTATTATCATGCTTGCTTTTGGTTGGGTTTGTTATTTGGTGGTTGGGGTTTTTTTAGGAAAAAAAAGAGTAATCAATACTCCTAAATCTTCTGATATGAAATAATAGTAATTTGGGATTAAAAGCTATGGGCATCATGCATTCTGTTTCAGACACGCAGGGCAACTAATGTACTGTATGAAGCAATTGATGTAGTTTGTGCTAAATTCTGGCTTTGAGTGAGGGATGATACATGCAAATCCCATATTCTGCCTTCTTTACTTTTGAGGTTGCTAATTAGAAACCAGTACAGCTGAAATTATGCAGCCAGCTAAGTGTGCAAGTGTATCGGTGGCACTTGCAGTGAGGTGGTAGGTCAGCCTTAAAGCTGGGCTAGTGACAAAATTCACTGCCCATCCATACCATTTTCTCCTCAGGACCTTTGCTGTGGTTCTGGGATGCCCAGGCTTGTAGAATCTGGAGGAGAGAAGAAAATGTCATGTGCACCCTGCTCTCAAAGTCAAGGGCAGCACATACCCAGATGCTATGGAGATGGACCTCAGCTCTATGCTGGACTCAGTGCCGTCACTTGCCCTTGCAGCAACAGCATGGGATTGCCACTTGTAAGGCCAGATAGTCCTGCACTGTACCACGGATGCTGGATGCCATGAGGCTTAATTCAGTTTGGTTGGATAAGGAGATGGGAGAGGTAAAGGCAGAAAGGGTCACCAGCTTCTGCAGAGGGCATCCCTGCCAGGAACACTTGCCACTCTGTCACAGCCTAAACTTTCACTGTGCATCAGCCAGAACCCCAGCTTTCCTGAGGCTCCAGGAAGAGTAACCAGAAAAGGGATGGCTTTGCTGTACCTACTGGCTGTCTTGGCGATGATGGCTTGGGGACTATATTGAAAAAAAAAAAATTAAACATTTTAACTGTCAGTGAATAAAATGCATCCTGCAGAGTACTTCCTGCAGCGTGTCAAGCTGCAGTCAGCCCTGGAGTCAAGACCCAAGTTATCAGTTAGTGCATATTGCTCTGTAGAACCACATCCTTGTAACGCAGTATTTATAAGATCCGATAACATGCATTTAAAAACATATTGGGAAATCTGTGGTGTTCTGCAAGTTTAGGCAACGTGTTTCGTCTGAAGGAACCCACTACAGGTGTAGGACCATTTTGAAGGGCATTTATTTTCTCCTTGGTACATGAAGTTACAGTAGACTTTAGCTTACTTCCAGTGGACTGATATTGCTTGTAAGGAAAATAAATCTGCCTACAAAATGATTTTTTCTTTTTTTACATGTGAGTACCAAAATAGTTAAGCAAGGCAATGATTACTGTTATCAGCCAGTAAGCTGGTACAAGAGACAGGTTATACAACTGCCCTGAAGTCTTACAGCAAGTCATGGCTAGGTTTTCCTGTGCACTAACCATCGTGTCCATTTGCCTCACTAGACTAGAGACTGAAATAATGCAATGAGTATTCATTGACTTCAAGGAGCCTGGAGAATTTCATGTTCCCATTCACCAGTCCCATGCTGCTGTGTTTGAAATAGTGTTGCCAAGAGCTATTCTGTCATGTCTTGTTGGGTTTTGTTTTGTTTTGTTTTGTTTTTGCAAAATCTAACTTTGGCATGAAACAGAGATGAAAAAACCCTCTCTCAAAACCAGATCAAAACCTGAATATTTCCCTTTTTGCCCATTTCATCAGTATGGTACTGGAGTCCTGTTGAAAAGAAAATAAACAGTGAAGCCCTCACATGAAGACTATGAAGGCATGAACCTTCAGCTGAGATGGGAATGTTTGCATGAGGTTCAGAGTGACACCAGCAGTAGGGCTGTGTAGGGATTTACAATGTGTTTGGATAACATAGGAAACCAAGTTTATCTAAACACTTTCTTATGTTATCACTGTGTTATCCGAACACTTTGTTAGTGAGACTGGGAGATTAGGATGTGTGTTAGCCCACCACTACTTAAATATATTTACACTCTTCCTGTGGTTTAATTTTAGGAACTTGGGTATAGATTTAGCAGCTGGAGTTGCACTAAGGGTATGGGAAATACTTTGAGCTCATTCCTGTCATAATACTCACTGAATGCTTTGGCAGAGGAGTTCTGCCACCTGAAATGTCTTCCTCTCTTTTGACCTCTTTTTTGAACTGTATTTATTATATTTATTATCCAACTTTTTTTTTGTTGCTGTTGTTTGGGGTTTTTTTTCTTCTTTTCTAAATTTACCGTTGAGAACCACTGTCTTTAGGGACTTCACACTGCAGGATACTGGCTATTCTTGGCTTGTGAAGAGTTCATCTAAGGCCAGTGGAGTCTATATTCATATGCTGGTGTGGTTTGACTGACTGACAAAAAAATGTGATGTTTGAAAGTGAACAGGAGTAAGACCATCATGCCTAAATTAGCAGCAAGGCACTGTACAACACAACCAACCCCTTCCAGTGACTGTACCCACTGGCTAGGAGTGCCTGGTCCCTTCTGGGAGAGAAGAAAGGACAGGAACGTCACTTCCTCTGAGCCCATCATTGTGGCCAGCAGACCACCGGCTTACACTTTACCAGCAAATGTGACAGGAAGGCATGGAGGGGTTGTGCCCAGGGAAATACTGGCTGTTCCTCAGGCTCCAGCCATAGACCACAGGAACAGCTATTTTGATGCATTTGTGCACTAGCAGTGCTGTTAGGATCCCACTTTCTCATAGTCCACAGGGTGAGTGCAGGCTGGTTAGCTCACATCAGAATACAGGCTGATGAGACTGCAGCTCCATCCATCCAGTATCATGTGTTGGCCAGTGGGCAGACACAACTGTTTGGGTAAAAATATAACACTGGTTTAAACATGTGGGGATGCTGTATGCATTATGTATCCTACCTGCATTCGTGTGGTTCAGGGAAGTACTGAACCACAAGCTCCAATTTTGTGCTTAATGGTCCTCGCAAGATTTTTCTTCCATGAATTTACCTTTTCGGGATTTTTTTAACTCTCCTAAACTCTGGCAGACACAGCATCCTTTAACAATGACTTCCAAGGGTCAGCTATGCAAATATGAAGAAATACGTATGTTCATTTGTTTTGAACCTGCTCCATGATAATTTCACTTACTGTTCCCAGCTTCATCCACTGTGAGAAAAGAGCGACATTACCAAGTGGTGGGGATAATGATGTTTGTTGATTTGTTCTCTATTACTTTTCTAAAATGTTTTAAAATCTTCTTTGCTTTTTTTGTTCCTCCTGAGCACTTGGATTAATACAAGTGGTAATAGTGCCATTAAATGTCATCACTGTGCCCCTTCAGGGTGTTTCTTCTTTGGTATATTTATCAGCACTCAAAAGCTACAGTTTTAATGCCTTCTCAATCAATACTGTAAGAACCTTCAGTGTTTCCACCCAATTTCTGTTTTGACTGCCAGACTAATTTGGTATCATGATTACATTTTGCCACCTCACTAGTCAGTCTCTGTGTAAAAATCATGTATGGATAGTGGACAAAACATGTTCTAGTGCTAAACTCTATGGGAGTCCACAGGGAACCTCACCCCACTATGAACACAGAATATTTATTACGACTTTTGTTTCCTGTCTTTAAGCAGCCATTAAGCCACAAGTGGCCTTTTCCTTTTTATCCCTGATAGCTGAGCTTTATGATCTCTTGACAGGATCTTGGAGGAGCCTTTTTCAAATCTGTTACCATTCATTTTGGTGATTTAACATCCCTGAGCTTCTCTACTGGAAGACTGATGAGAGAAATCACTTCAGCTTTCTTGCCATGACCATCTTCTTGGCTTTTTGCATGTGTCCATACTTCTGTAAGTTTGCCTGGGTAGCTGGTGGGGCAATTACTTCCTGCCTGCATATAATTTCTAATCCTCTGCTTGTAGTAGAGCTGCTTTCTGTGGTTGGGCCGTGCTGCTAATGGTCTGTAATCAGGAGGTACTTTTTATATCGGTACTATCCACTGAACATGTGAGTCTTAAAATGCAAATGGATAGTCCTCTGATGCTGGAATGGGGATGATAGAACAGAAGAAAAGGATATAATGTACCATTAAGAAGCCTCTTCTCCTGATCTGAAGTTTATCAAGGCTGTCTATAAGCCTGTCTTTCATGCATAAGAAGAAGCCTTACTTAGCAGTATTCATTTTAAAAACTCCCTATCAGCAGTTGACATAGCAGCTGACTTGCCTCCAGAACACATAAGTATCAGGCTCTCCAACGAAACAATCCTCTGTTGTAACACTGCTCAGCTATTATCCGTCTCCGTCTCACTTCCTGGCAATGTCAAAATCTCGCATGAACTATTTTCCTTTTGCCCCAGTCCAGTTCCTGGCAGCCCCAGATGAGCTCCAGAGCCTCGACGCCCCGGCACAGCCTCAGGAAGACAGGCAAAGCACCGCTGAGCCAAGAGAAAGCATTTCTGGCTGCTCTGGAGACCCTACTGTTCCATGCCCCGTATAAATGAGTTCACAGCCTGTAGTAATCCCAGCTCAGCTCTCAAACAGAAAGTATTTTTCCTAAACAGCAGGCAGTGAACTTATGCTTTTAAAAGTCCCAGTCCCAGAGACGGGATTCAAAACATGTGCATTGAAAGCCTCGCCATAAACACAGCTTTGGGTTCCCTGCATATGACTTTCTTTCTTTCTAAATATGAGAAAGGAGGAGTTGCCTGCTGTTAACATATGAGCTGCTGTGCAGGCATCTGTAAAGACAGATACAGGTAAGAAATGCAAGATGTGTGGATAGGGTAGGGATAAGTTTTGTGGACAGGACTGTGATATCCTGTATAGGATATATTGCAAATATAGCATATTGGAGTTTGGCCATAATCCAACAAACTATTCTACCCGCAAAATTATAGAAGGGAATCCGGAGATCAACAAGTTAAAAGCAGATGCCTGATTTTTTTTTCTGTGACTTGAAAACAAGAGCTTCCGGCTTCTTCTAGCTACATTTCACTAATGTTAATAACAACTGTGCTCCAGTGGTTTAGTGTTGTTCTCACAGCACCAGACCTTTCAAAATGAAGAGAAGCCATCAAGTTGCCATTTAATTTTAGATGTGATATCACAAGATAAGTGCAACTAACAATAAAAGGGAAATGGGTCATAGCAGGAAGATCAAGTGGCTGATTACTGTGTGAGAACTGCAGGTTCAATCCAAGCCCGAAGAACTCTGCGCCAGGTACAACATCATGGATCTATCTCACAATTAATTAGGAGGGGTGCATTATAGGATGTGAGTAAGCAGTCCTGTTATATATATGTGGGAATATAAATGGAAAAGTGCTGTTCACCTCAATTTACTGTCAACTACCCCACTGCCTATAGTGTAGCATCATGCCTAGTAATACTCTAAGACCAAGGTGCTGTGCGTAGAAACACACACTGTTGTTTTGCTCTAAGAGGCTGGTCCTAAGTGGTTAGCTTATTATCAGATATATTTCAGCGTTTCTAGAGGACACCATGCTGTTCTCTTCCGATGCTTACAGCACACGACTGAAATGGAAGCAGATCTCAAGTACTGCCTGTGATACTTTGGCATATATGGGTAGCCCTTGGGTATTTTATTCCTGCAAATACTTTCTCTTTCACACCAAATGCAGTTTCAGGGAGAAGAGTTGGCAGAGAGGAATAAAAATCAATGAACAGTAAATTAAGTGCCACAGTTCTGCCTATGAATGCATAAATAGAAAGGTACACTTCCTTGAGCGTTGTCAGTTACACTAATACTGCACAGGTGTCAGCAGTGCCATGCTGCATTAATAAGCCTTTAAGTAAAGATTCGTCATCTTCCAGAAAATTTCAGTATCCATCCAATCACCAGTTTTCATCTTAGATGTGATGCATAAGTATTGCACTATAGATGTAAGTGTGGGCATTTCTTATTCAGATAAAAAATCACTAATTCCAGCTGTGGTTTTATGAAGGAATCACCATTTCTGCATGGATCAGTCAGGACGTGGGTACATGGGGTTGGGTTTCCATCTCACAGGCAGGCAGAGATTTCAGGTGTGCTGGAGCTCCCCACAGCCTTTGTAGAACACAGGGGGAAGCTTTTATTTTGAAGTGCTTTTATGAGATGCATTAGCATGAAGTTCATTGTTGCTCTATTAACTATTCCAGAAACAGTCTGTAGACTGAGGCTGAAATATTAATTAGCACTCTTGTGTCAAAGCTTAGGCTCCTGTAGCGCATTTTGTCTGGAAGATTGACGGCCAAAGGGGCTTCCTCATTTGAATGGTGCTTTTGGAAAATAAACAGTGAGTGTCAAGGCAGTCACCGAGCAGGAGACAGTAATTATAAAAGTATGCAGTGAGGATGCATGCACAACTTCAAGCACAGGAGCCTTCAAACGAGCACTGCAAGACCAGCTAACTCGTGTTGTTTCTTGTTATATTTGACTACTATGCAAGGGTTGGACTGGAGCCAAAGAATTCAGCCTCGGCACAGGCAGCATTCGGCAGTGCCGCGTCTGGAGCAGCCCTCCAGCTCTGAGGTTGTGTTTGGACCCTCATATGCAAGAGGAAAGCCATCGCTTTGCAATGGAGGCTCCTCATTCTGCCCTCTGTGACCACTGAGGTGTGCTGCTGGGGAAGCTGGGAGTGCAGCTCTGCCCTGACTCTTTCTCTCTGGCAGAAGGATGTAGGAAGACAGGCAGCCACAGGAGCACTGGAGCTGGTGCTTTGCTCTCTGTTACAAGCATGTGACTGTGCTTGTTGAACCCTTGATGGACTTGTTTCCTAGTCTATACCTTACTCAGGCTCATACTTTGGTTTTTGTGTCTTTAGGCTGCCTTGTGAAGCATTAAATTTCTAGCAGACTGCTTCTTAGTCTTTGGAAATATTGGAAGGAAGAATGCAGAATCACATTAGCGGAAAAGTCAATGTGATTTCCAACAGAAAAAGAAATCCCTATGAAAATTTAAACAGAGTACTATGAAATGTTAATAATTGCTTTTCCCACTAGCAATAGCATTTTGTAAGTAGAATTAGATCAAAGGACTGTAGATTAATCAAATAAGAGTTTCCCTGCATGTTAGTAACATCTCTGGATAAATACTGTGCACACCACTGACACTCAGGAGTCTCTGGGATATTTATTCTTCAAGAGACAGCAGTGAGTGACTGACACTGACTTGGCAAGTTGGGGTGGGAATGGAAACCTTCCCTCCTTCTCAGGCTCTTTCCACTTGCACCTGTGCAGCAATCCTGCCTCTCCGCTTTGCACAGCAAGGCAGGGAGGAAGCTGGTCATTCCAGCTCCAGGGCTGCCAGTGACCAGCACTATTTGGGAGTATAGATGGTAGTTTAATACCACCTCTTTTGTCTTGAGTTTGAAGTCCCTGCTGGGAGACCCAGAGAAGACTGTATAGCCACGCCTGGAGCAGACACCAGCAAACACAGGACTTCAGAGTGCTGTGGGTAGTTAACAGCAGGTTTCTAGCACCCGGCATTATATTCCTACATTTTATGGCACTGCAAAAGTCCCATGTTGATTAGGAATAGAATTTATAAGGTGCAATGAGAACAGATTGCATCACAGTAAAACCCTGCCCTAAGGGGTTTGCACAGAGTAAAGTTTTAATGAGTAATTGTGAATGAGGCAACTGCCCTCTCCCCCCTGATGTTTAGGTGGCTCCCTCTGCCCTTGCCTAGCTGGACCCTGTCCTTTCCAAACAGACAGGTCCCAAGCAATGCCACCCCACAGCCCTGCCCTGGTGGGCAGCCTCATCCAGGCTGGGGGTGGGAGGAAAGCTCTGTCATAGAAAGGTGTGTCGTGACATGTTGTTGGCCTCGAGGCTGGATAACAGGACACAGGCAGTAATGTCACTGCAGGTAGATGGCCAGGTGGATTCTGGGGAGGCCTGTGTCCCCCATGGGTTGGGATGAGCATTGAGCCCCTTCCTGCTGGCTTGCAGCCACTCCAGCAGCGCTGTTGGCTCCCCATCTCCCAGCTTGACTCTGGCCTTATGGAAAGGGACACAGGTTTGGGAGGGGGCAGCATGGCTCCTGAGCTGTGCAGGATCTATCCTGGCCAGGCATCCTGCTGCCTCACTTCTGCCTTCCCCTCCCCTGCTGCCTGCATGCGGGTTTTGGCAGGAGCCTGTTCATCCGGGGGGGGCGGGGGGTGGTGAAAGAGCTGTCTGAGTCACCATGATTTCCAGTTTTGTGATTCTGTGAGGTTGATCTCCAGGGCTGTGAATTTGCTTCATGGGGCAGCAGTGCTCATATCAGAAACTATCTTGATCATGAAACTGCTCCCTTAGCAGTCAGCTCATGCTAGAAGCGTATTATCTAAAATATTGCTATTTTTAAAAGTAGTGCAAAATTATTTGCCAAGCATACTGGGAGGGCATTTTCAGTATATTTTACTCATATTTGCTGATAAAAATGGCAGTGTTATGCTTCCATTTGATTAACTATAGAAATGGCACGTTTTGCAAACTAGGTTGTTGATATGTAAGACAATGAAAACAGATGCCCCTCTGTTAAAAAAAAAAAAAGAAAAAAAGGCAAGAGATGTTACGGTGAGGAACCTGAAGAACAGAGAAAGTTTCCATCCTCCTTCTCTCTTCCAGGCTGTGACACATCCCCAGTAACACTGGTGTTAGGGACTCTTGGGGTTTGTTTACTGCTGAGTGCCTGCTGCTAGGCGTTGCTGATTTTTTGTTCATCCCAAGGGCTTCATTTGTACCAGTGCTTGTTGTACGCTGTGGTTTTGGAGATTCAGGCAGTATACGGACTGTTTCTTGGCAAACAGGGGTATGATTTTTAGAGAAACAGCAGGGGCATCTCCTCCAGAGATGAGTCAACAGCTGGGCGGCATGGAGCAGAGGAGGAAAAGGTTTCCTGCCGCCCTGCGTTCTCTAAAACAGGCATTCCTGAGTGTGTCTTCAACTTTCTCCTTTGCTTGCCAAAGCTTACCTTCCGTGCGGGGTGAGCTCGGTCAGCCCGGGGGCCGGCGGGGCTGGGGCAGGCTGGCTGTCCCGCTCTGGCAGGCTGCACTTCCACAGGCTGGACTCGGAGCGATTGGCCCGTGCGGATCATGTGGGAGAAGCAGGAATCCGGAGTTGTAGCTTTTGGCACTCCTTTTTCTTTTAAAGCGCTTGCTCTTTTCAGCTCCCCAGGGCTTGTTGCCTCCCTCCTTTCATTACCCTGATTATAATCTGGAGTAGCCACAGCAGAGGCCGACGCAGTGATTTTGAAGGAGCAGAGATGTTTAAGCAGGTGCCCAGGACTTCTGGCGCTGGCTGTTACTACCTAAACTCGGTGTCACCTGAGGGCCAGGAGATGTACTTGCGATTCGATCAAACCGCCAGGCGCTCTCCCTACAGGATGAGCAGGATTCTCGCCCGTCACCAGCTACTGACGAAAATTCAGCAAGGTGAGTTCCTGGCGGAAGCTCTCCTTTGCCTGGAGCTGTCGCAGGGTCTGCAGGTGCCCTCTTTCTTATGAAAACAGGTTTTAATGCCTCATATATCAGGCTGATTTCCTGTCCCTGTTCTGAACTAATCTGGCTAGAGTCCAAGTTTGAAACAGTCATTCATACCTTGTGCTTCTATATATGTATGTGTATACTGGGAACCAAGAGACAAACACTAGTGCATGATTACCTATTTAACTAAATTATCTTTTAATCATAAACTATGTGGTAGCTTAGGTGCTGAAGTTCGTATGCTCTGACTGGCAGAGCACTTACTGGCATCAGTACATCTGCTCCCATTGCTACAGGTAAAACCTGTCCCTCGTTACACACAGAGGGAGAATAGCTGATCATCCAGTTGAAAACAAAGCAGAAGTGCTGGAGAAGGCAGCTGGGGTAACATCCTCTGGAAACAAGCATGTGTAACTGTCAAAGGATTAGAAAACTTGTCACATATCCTTAAAAGTAATTGCTGACTTGGCTTTCTGCAGCTGCTTGTGCAGTTATCTAGGCAGTCATTACACATGTATTGATTTTGTTTTTCTCAATATCTACAGCACTACAGCTAAAGGCAGATTGGCCTCAGAACAAATCCTTTGGCCTTTGTGTGCAATTTCAAATCATCTTCTGACTCATTAATGCAAAGATAAAAAAAAAAAAAAGCTAACTGTACAGGTTTTTCCAGATTAAAAAGCAAATCAATACATAGTTTTGTATTGATCATAGTTTTTGCATAGCATCCTGTTTCCACGAATACCAGTTTCCAAAGTGGATGTGGCCCTACATGAAGAAGAAGAGTATGTAGTGTATTTCTCATGAAAAAAATGAAATCCTAAAGATAACAGTCACCTTGACAGCTTGCAAAAAGATGTTTGATTCTGCTGACTAGGGGCAGACAGAGAGTTAGCTTCATTTACTGTCATATCTGGCAGATATAATGGAAATTGGTGTGAGCTTCTGACCAGTTACATGGAGTGGCTATTTCTGTGTGCTGCTTTCCAGTAAGATTTGTTATATCCATGGATGTCAAACTCTGGCAGAAATACAGTGATATAGTGATGAAACTTTTATTGCGTTTGTAAAGAAAACAATGCATAATTCTTTGTCCAGCTTTTAGGAAAGATGAAAAAGATAGCTTCTGTAGCAATTAGGAAAACGCAGTTGTTTGCAAGGCAGTCTCAGGAACTGGTTGTGTTTGAAGGATACTGATCCTCATTGGAGCTCTAATTTCAGGAAGGATATTATGTCACTCTGTGTACCCAGTGTACGGCCTGGATTGAATGGAAAGGAAGGGTAATTTATTTCTCTTCAGGTTTATTTGAAAATGTTTTGGGTGCAATGTTAGTACCAACTTAATGTTCAAGCCACAGCTGTGGATGAGATGGGTTAACCTACCCCATCTTACCTGTCATAGTTATGTTTAATGTTCCCTCTTGTAAATCATAACCCATCAGCTGTCCAGGACATGCATGGCTGCCAAAGCAACCCCACAGCGCCGAGGGTTTCAGGAGGCTGCATGGTGGGACAGGGAGGAGTGTCTGTGCTGTAGCTGTGCTTCCTGCAGCTTGTTGCATGGATGATCAGTCTGTGGTGAATGACCTCTGCTCCTCTGCCACAGCTTTCCAACCTGTCCTGCACAGGGCTTTGTGGAATGTTGTTTGTTTAGCACCTTGATGATGTGGTATATGTTACAGTTCAGTATATGAAATATTTGTGTATTTTGGTTCACTAAGAATATGTTGTTTCTTCCTTCACTTCTTTTATTGGTGGAAAATGGACCGAGTCCACTTGATTTAGTGTCAGTTCCTTATCGAAAATGAAATTATTTGTGCAAATAGATGGATGTCTGTGTGTGAGCCCATCTGTAGTAAAAACATATAGTGCAAAACTATAGGCAGGGTATGCATTTTTTTCTGCAGTGCCCCAAGTTATATCATAATTTTGATACTGGGTCAGTATGTCATCTTCTGAGCTTGCCTTGTTCACACTGTAAGCAGTGTGAGGGTGTGCAAGTCAGTCCCAGCAGGTACTGGAAAAGAACTGTAACATGGGCTGAGGTTTCAGCCTGTCCCTTTAGAGGTGAGTTTACCCCATTGGCATGTGGGATATGTTACTAATGGAGTTGCCACAGAGCAACGTATGAAGAATGTATTGAAAAATACATCAGGAGATGCAAGATGACAACTGAAACTTGCTTTCATTCACCCAATTTGGTAAAACGTGTAAAATCATTATGTAGTCTCCTTGAATTTGTATATCCTTCAATCATATATTTTAAGGGCATTAAGACAGTGTATTTGAACACTGCTACTCCTGTTCTTGTGTTATCACCTCCCCAACCTGACTGTTTGAATTACAGCATATGTTTAGAAAAACATCCAGCCTGCATTTTAATATTGCTGGAATGATGAATCCTGTCTGCTTAATTGCTTTGCTAAAAACAGATCTGCCACATGAAATGCTAAGTTGCCTTGGGGCTTGTTTGAATACCTGCTCTCTCCTTCTTGTGCAGATATTTTTCAGTTGCTGGTGTTCAGACTGGAGGCACCCACAGTAGGAAACACTGAAGTTTTTCCATCAGGACTGTTTTTCCTTAGTGAAAGGAATGATTTAAAAAATCACAATGTATCCAATTTAGAATGTATAAGGCAGTCAAAGCTTCCATTCCAGGTCAGGAACCTGGTTCACTAATGCAGTGTAATGCAAAGTGTTGCATATACTGCTATCATTTCAGTCATTAGCTGTATGTACTATCCTAAACAACGCTAAATTATCATATTGTGGAATACAGCTTCTCTTCCTCCTCTAAAAACATGTTTGCTGAAGAAGCTTTCCCTTGTATTTTCCTTTGGTGTTAGTTAAAAATAAACTAAATGAATCATTAGAGGAATTATGCTATTTAATCATTTCTAAAAAGAAAACCACCACAAGGGAAATGAAAGGAACTAGACTGTTATTTTAATCAGATCATACTTTGAAAGTCCTAAATATTTGGTTTATGTACACCACTGATTCCTTGAGGCAGAATTATGTGGTGGCCTGTGAATGTGAGTAGTAATTATCTGTCTGATATTAAATAGGTATTTTCAAAATGTGATCTTTTGATGATTCCCTTTCCCCCTTAAGCCCGTTAGTTTCCATGCTGAAGGGGACACATGCCTCAGCATAAAGGAACAGGGTGTAGCATGCTTGGTCTGAGGCAAACTGTGTGTGCAGTAACTGTATGAGAATTCATTAATGATTACTCATGTTCTCTTTAAATAAATAAGGTGGTAACTTTCAAGAATTTGTATTACATGAGTCACAAAGTTGTTATTTCTTTCACACTACATGGCTAAATTCAGTGCAGAACAGAAAATATAAGAAGTAGCTGTAGGTAAAAAGTAATGAAGAATTAAGGTCGTACTCTGAAAATGTTAAATCGAAATCACTGACTGTGCATCATGAGTGTAAGTCAAGGTAAACAAAGCCAGATCTGCCTCAGCACAACCAGGCATCACCAATGAAGAAATGCCCCCATTCATCTAAAGTAGAATTTGATTCTTAGACTGCTGTTTCAGTAAGAAAATAATATGAAGAAACAAATGAAAATAAGACAAATTCTTCAGTGAGTAAATTCCTGTCCACAGTGAGTAATGCTCTGTGATTTGTCTCAGTTTATGTCCACAGGCAAGAGCAGTTGGAGAGAATTCCTTGATAGAGAGATCTCAAAGCAGACTTTTAACTGTTAAAGGCAAAATCTCCATTCAGCACTGAGCAGATGTTTTATACTCTTATACACTGCAAGCCCAATTTTGATCCTTCATTAGTACTGCTACCTCTGTGTCACCTGTGTTTGTCTGGTTTGGGTGAGCAAGTTGCAGAGGCATGCGAGGGACTTGGCAAAAACTGCATTCGAGATGACTTTAAATTTCAACTGTTAATATAAAACAAGCTAATATACTCCCATATTCAAAAGGAGAACTTGGAAGTCATGTAAGTGAAAACATTGCAGTCATAGTCTGCCTTAAAAAAGGCCAGATCACATTCTTGATGTGCACATAGGTGCAGAGTACCTGTCCATCCCTGGAGGTGTGAAACAGGATGCAATTATATAATTAAAGACTGTGGTTTTGTTCAGACATACAGGGAGGACAAAATACAGCTCAGGCAACCTGAACTACAGCATTTCCCATGTTCTGGATACTGGCCACTTTACCTACACATCATTAAACCTCATTGTCTGAACCCAGGAAAGCAAAAGATTAACCAAGAAGATTAAGACTTGGTGGTAGTGGTACAAACACCCCACTTAGGTCACCTCTGACCAGTGCCAGTGACAAGCTTGTGGGGTAACTCATGGTAGCAGCAGTTTGTAGTTCCTGCTCAGCACCGTTGTGTCTCCACTTGCTGTGGCCCCATGTCTGCACTCCAGCCCAGGCTCACAGGACAGGGCAGGTCTAGGGCTGAGGTGGCCTGAGGCACTGGGAGGAATATCCTCAGCTGCAGAGCTGCCTTGCAGACCTCAGCTGGGACATGGTCCATGACCCTCTCCAGCACCAGACACACATGGCACTGGCATGTGTTCACAGCAGAAGGACCTTTGGGTTGGTTAAGCCGTATCAAGTCTTGACTAAGCCTGTGAAAACTGACTTATAGTATCATTAAAAACTAGACCTTACATCATATGAACCTTCTTCACCATCGTATCTCCTTCCTTACACATTCTCTTTCCTTAGGTTCTTATCCCTAAACTTAAGTAGAGTTTTTCAATTAAATTGTAGAATTTATTTAAAAACATTTTTTTTCTAACCTGGTACTTAAAATGGTTGAAGTATTTGTGTGAAACCTTCACACAACAAATGTGAACATCCTGAGGGGTATTTATAAACTGAAAGTGCCCTGAGGTGTATTTGTATAAAAAAAGTAGAATTAAATCATAGAATCACTGAATGGTTTGGGTTGGAAGGGAACTTAAAGCTCATCCATTTCCAACCCCCCTGCCATGGGCAGGGACACCTTCCAGTAGACCAGGTTGCTCAAAGCCCCGTCCAACCTGTCCTCAAACACTTCCAGGGATGGGGCAGCCACAACTCCCCTGGGCACCCTGTGCCAGCACCTCACTGCCCTTATAGTGAAGATTTTTTTCCTAATATCTGATCTACATGCCCTTGTAAAAAGTCCGTCTCCAAATTTCTTGTAACAGCAGTGTGACAGATTGCAGTCCAGCTAATTGCAGTTTAGAAAGTTGTGCTTTATGGACAACAGGACATTTGAAAGGGAGAAACCTTTACTGGAGTCACTACCTGGCAAAAAGGTTCGAAAGCTGAAATTATCAAGGAATACCTGTGTGGTATGTATCAATAAATGGCCTGTGTGGTACTGGAGATCAGATTCAATGATAGTGGTTCCTTCTGGACTTACAACTTTACAGCCACTGAGTGTCAGTGGCACTTCTGCTGACATACGCAAATTGGATACCAGGAAGGAGATCTTGGTTCTTCTTTTAAGTGAAGAGACTTTTGCTCTCGATTTCACTGAAAGCAGGATTTCAGCCAAGGTGAAATCTTAACTTCAGACATTTTTGTTTTGAAATTGTGGGGAAATGAACAGCTGTAGCTGTGCTATATATATCCTGTATTGATCACTGAAGAGATTTTTAATTTTCACATTAACCCATTAATTGTATAATTACAGCCAGTAATGTTAAAAGGCATTTAAACCAATTAATGCAAGATATACGCTCAATAAATGAATCATTAGATTAATAATATTTATTTTTGTTAGCTTGAATTTACAAGAAATGATAAGTCACTGGGGTGTATAAATTGCTACATAAAAGTGAAATAGAAATTGCTCACAAAAATACATTAAGAATCAGTACATAGCACTTCTGTTATAGGAGACTTTTATGTCTGCATTTATACATAAATCCCTGAAAATTAGGTGCACTATTTATACCAGGAGCACAGTAAAAACATCTGCAATTTTAGGTTCCATAGAGATATTATTTTTCTCTCTAGGTAATAGACTTTTTTTGATTCAAATGCAAACTGTGAAGTCATTGGTAGCATCTTAACTGTAGTCATTATTTTTATCTTACTCAGTTGATACAGTATTCTCAGACTTTTTGTTTCACTTAAACTTATGCAAGCTGTTCCACAGAGGGCATCGTCTATATATAAATTAGTGCCTAAGCCTTTAATGGAAAGGACAGAGAAAACAGGTTCCTTGTACTTCGGTTATTAAACTATTGCCTGTAGTTGGTTTTGTTACACTTTGCGATAGCTGTTTTTGAGGGTAAAATGCTGAATTATATGGCCTGTGGTCTTGATCCGGTATATTCTACTTGTGTCATTTCTTATTTATACTTATTTTACAGGTATTTGAATATGGGATGTCAGTAAATCCTCGTCTCCATGCCTTGTAAAATTTTCATGTGTTGTATTTTTCACTTAAAAACCTGATGAGTTTTCCCCTTCAGGTTCAGTTCAACAGGTCAACTGGACTTACTAGAGCAAGTCATCACACCACTAATTGCATACCATAATACAGTGAGAGAGAGGAGGGCTTGAGCACCTTGAACTGGCCTACTTAGGCACTGCTGAAGAGCAGACAGCATAATTCAGAAAACTTGGAACCATTATGGCTTAGCTGAAAAGGATGTGTGTGACTCAGTATGAAAACATCTTGTCGCTTTTCATCTCTCATCTGTTACAGGACTGAGTAGGTTAATTCTGCTGGTAGAAGAAAATCACTCCATAGCACCTCAGACTACATGGGATTTCAACCAACATACACAGGCAGATGAGCCAAAGTTTCTGTCCTTGTGATAAGTTAGGTGAACTCCAAGAAATAATGTAGTTTAAAATAGGAGCTGTGCAGTACGTCTTAAGTAAATACCATTTGCCAAGCAGGGAAGCTGCCTTGCTGGAACATGCTAGATGTTTTACTTTCCACTTGAAGTCCTTTGCCAAAGAAGGACTCAGCCTTGCAACTTAGATGAATCTTCCTCTGTACTAAAGGAGCAAAATAATAAATCCTAATAATGTCAACTAGTATTGTTTTAATGAGGTAGATATTACAGGCCTTTGGCAATAGTTGTGCCCTCTTTTAATAGGATTGTGGTTGGAGGAAGGTCTGTTTGTGTGAGCAGAGTTTTCTGGATTTGGAAGCAAAGCATGTATATATTTATTGTTGTCTCTTTCATTTAGTCTTAATGGCCTAAAGGGTATATGACTTTTTCCCCCCTTAATGTGTCACTGCTGTCTTTCATAATTTGTTTATTTTATTGACTGTGCTGTGCTTATTTCTTATTCTCCATCAGATGTGTGGTTTAGGAGTATGGAAAAAAAGCAGTAAGTCACAGTGGAATCTCTAATTTTAGCTTTTATCCTCTTTAGTCACAAACACATACCCGTCAGCATCCCCCATTCCCCAAACCTGCCATTTTCTGTGAGATTTCTCAGCTTCCTTCTTGAAATGATTAAGGGAGTGGAACATCTCCCTTATGAGAAGAGGCTGAGGGAGCTGGGTCTCTTTAGCTTGCAAAAGAGGAGACTGAGGGGTGACCTCATCAATGTTTACAAATATGTAAAGGGTAGGTGTCAGGATGATGGAGCTAGGCTTTTTTCAGTGATATCCAGTGATAGGACAAGGGGCAATGGGTGTAAACTGGAACATAGGAAGTTCCACGTTAACATCAGGAAGAACTTCTTTACTGTAAGAGTGACAGAGCACTGGAACAGGTTGCCCAGGGGGGTTGTGGAGTCTCCTACACTGGAGATATTCAAGGCCCGCCTGGACAAGTTCCTGTGTGATGTACTGTAGGTTACCCTGCTCTTGCGGGGGGGTTGGACTAGATGATCTTTTGAGGTCCCTTCCAACCCTTGGGATTCTGTGATTCTGTGAAATCCCATTTGCAGGAAAATACGACACCCTTTCATTAAGGATAGGCATTTCCTTTACTGCCAAATGAATCCAGAAGTGAGGATGATGGCACAGCCTTCCCTCTTTAGCACTTATCTACAAGTGAGCTGCTGCTTCTGCAACCCCCTCAACCCATGCTGAACCCTGTGGTTTTTCTGTAGATCTCTAACAACTTTTTCCCCTTCCTTACTACACGCACGCTTTGGGCTACTGCTTCAGTGTGCATTATCCACATTATCCAGAAGTTCCTGCTTGCAGATGTAAGGTGTTAACACATCACATTCCTGTGTTGGTATGAGGCTTATAGCAGTAAAATAACCATATGAGTCTGAGTGGGCCCCTCTGTACTGCTAAACAAAAGGGATTGAAGGTGAACCAGAGTATCCTGTGCTCTGTTGAGCAGAGGACTCCCTGGCTCTTTTTTGGCCTTCTCCAGCTAGCTCAACTCAGAGGAAGTTTGTGGGAGAGAGGACTAGTCCTAGGTGGTGCCGACATGTGAGAATCAGGCTGTCTTTCATTTGGCTGTCTAAATATAACCACTCTTGCCACTGTCACGGAAGATGCAAAACGAAGAGAAACCTTGCTCCAAGTTCTAAAGATGTAAGGTTAATGTTTCTGTAGTATTCACCTCCAAAAAGGTAAAAATTGCTTGCTGTAATATAATTCTTAATGCTTGAAGTTTCTGAAGAAAGTATGCAAAAGTAAATGTAACCTGTCGTGAACTGCCTTTCCATTCCTGCATAAATGCAGAAGTAAATTCTTTCAAAAAGCCAACTCCTGAAACCTTTTCTGTTATTTCGTATAGATAGTTCACATTAGCTAACCACAGCCTCATCCTTCTTTTGAAATCAATATCCCAAATTTGTGTAAAATCAGAACCTGTGGAGACTTCTCCAATCAATAAGATCATATTGCTTGTCCCAGTAATGGCAGCATCATGGAGCATCCTTCCAAAGGACCTAAGATTTGAAAAGGAACCAAAGACAGAAGATGACTCTTGATTTGAGAAGGAAGTTGTTAACACTCAAATGGCACAAGTGTAAGGCGCATGTGAAAGGCACAGACCTTTTGCATCCCTTTAGCTTCAGGAAGTGGTAGAATGGTTAGTTTTTCCTAGTCTCCAACTAGTATGGGAGTGGGAGTCTGGACAGGACAAGACTCTCCAAGCCACACAATGTGGCTTTTTCATAATATATTTGGCAAACTCAAACGTTCTGTGGGATGAATCTAAGTTTTGTGTCTTTAATTGCATTTGATGGCAGCAGCTGAATATCTAATTATTCTGCAACTCCAGAGATAATGGCTTTCTCTTCCTGCAAACATTTATCTGAGAGGGATAATGTAAAATCCAAAAGTTAATGCTTGGCACAGACAGTTAGGCAGTAAGTTCTTGGCTTTTTTTTTCCCTTCCTTTCTTTTTCTTTTAATTTTTACAGCTACATTTATGCATGTTTCTGAGTACTTTTTAAAACTGACATTCTGTGAGCTTCATGAAAAACATGACGATCTGCTAGGTCTTATCCAGAGTTAAAAGGAGTTTATTTTCTTTTAAATTCAGCAAGCATTGGACTATATCTGTTTTAAAAGCCCTTTCCAAATTAATAGGGTGAGATATTCAGAATACTTTGTCCAAAACCACTGTATCATTCCAACTGCTGATTCTGCATTAAAACCAGACACCCATGCCAAAACTTGAGCTATTGCAGCAAAAGCTGCATTTCATACCACTGCCTGAGCGGTGTAGCCTGGGTGGAATAATACTGGTGCTGATTTATGGCCAGGGTTGTTATATCTTTATCCAGTGCTTCACACCAAAAGCTAGAGCTGTCTTTATCTTGCCAATGGCCTTTCACACACTACGTGAGTGGTGCTACCTAAAGAAATGCATGACTGCAGTTCATCTCTGAGGTACTTCAGGCCATCCCTCCCCAGCAACTCATGGCCTGACGTCCTCATCAAGGGGACACGGGCACCAGTGGAAGGTGATGGGGTGCCCTTGCACTTCCACGTGGGGCATGAGGTTTTGTCTGTTCAGACCAAGAATGATCTATTCACCAGCAGCTTCTGAAGGAGGAAGAAAATTTCCGGTGACATTTTAATTCTCTTTTATGTGGAGTTATTTTTAGATGGGGCTGCTGCCAGTTGTATCAAACACTTTGTGTCTTGTGAGTTTTCATTGAACTGCATAGCAAGCGTTTCAGCTCCCTGATGCATAATGGCAGTGCTATTTGCTGAAACTCTTATTATTTCAAGTGGCCTCTTATCTTGAGATCAATTCGTTAGTTCTGGCCTGTGAAGTTTAAGAGGAAACAAATGCAGTTGCTAAAAAAAAAAAAGAATTAATTTTTTCCAGTAATACTTATTTTCTCTAATATCAGGATCTGAAAGTCTATTTTAAGACTGGAAAAGCAGATGATCCATATTTCAAGGCTGTAATCTGCCTTCTGACATCCACAGCTGAGTTGTTAAACTGGGTGAGAGAACTAGACTATTGTTGAGGGAAATTTAGGACATTTGCCCTTATTTGGATTATCTTTTTAGTCTGGGAGGACAAACCACTTTGCACCTCAGGTGCTCACAGAAAGCCAACAGCAGTGAGAGCTGCAAGGAGGGGTCACTTAGGTTCCTGCAATTATTTAGTCATTTAAGTGATTTATATATAAATTAAGATTTGAAAAAGTATAGAAACCAGTAGTTTTGCCCTGTGCAACTTTCACGTCACCATCATCATAGTATTTTGGACTAGTCGTGCCCTGACATCAGAGGCTTTGATTCAAACCGGTTATTATTTCATAAGTAAGCACAGAGCAGGTTATTCAAGGAATCATTCACTTACTTGACTTTAGCCAAATAATTATGTGTTAATCAGGAATGGCTCAGACCTTTGAAGTTGAACTGTTCTAGAAAGTTGCATTTTGGACCCCTTCTGTAGAAGACTTCTGTTAAGAAAAACGCTGCGTTGTTGTTGGACTCTTGCTGGCCACAGGGCCCAAAGTTGTTGTGCAAGCTGGAAGACAGTCTTCACCAGTCACCCTGAGAATTACTGGAAGACTGTAGTCTAAACTCCTAGAAGTATCCCATCTTAGGGCTTTCTTGGGGACTAATATAAAACATCTGCATTTTCATTGGGGCTCTACAGAGGCATTTACTCCCCACACTGGCAGGGTCTTTTAATAGCTCCATGGTACTTGCTGACTGATTCTGAGAGCAGAAAGTTTTTTAAAACAGACTGGTCACAGTAAGTAGAGACTTTAGCTTTTAAAATACAAGTTGAATACAGGTTATATGGAATTTTAAAGATAAGGATGCGAGTGTGTGTGTTTTCTTGTTCAGCAAAACATTTCTGTTATTACAATGCTTTCTTTCTCCTGAGCACCTGAAGCTGACAGTTAACAATATTTTGGTCTAAGCTATTGCCATACAGTTTTTTGGTAATAAACATGAAAAAAACAGGAAAACCATGAAAAACTGAAATCGTGGAATATTTGTCTTTAGTGAATATTCAGTAGGAATCGCCACAATCCATTTAAAGTGAATCAAAAATGCGCCACCCACTTTTTTAAAAAGTATTCCTTATTGACTATGTAACAGCTGGAAAACTATAGCGAGTTTTAATTATCTTCAGAAAACAAAAAGCTCTTGCCAGCACATGCTGGTTATTATCAGCAGCTGCTGTATGCTGACATACTCTTTCAGCTCATATGAGGCTCAGCTGTCTTAAACAATCATTGTAAAATGTAAAATAGGTTTATAGTAATGATCATTTCTTGTTAGATACTTAACTACTGATGTAATTCATACTGAATTTAGGGTTGTGTCTTTGTTTAAGCTGTAATAAAATTACATAAAATGACGATTAATGTTTCACTGAAGAGGTGTGAATAGCATTCAACAGGAATTTAAAATACTGAACTGTTGTGCTTTTTCAGCAATTCTTTAAAAAGAATCAAATTTCTTGTTTTCATGGGTTTAGCATTTGTATAAATATAAAATTT
This sequence comes from Lathamus discolor, assembly GCF_037157495.1. NCBI lineage: Eukaryota > Metazoa > Chordata > Aves > Psittaciformes > Psittacidae > Lathamus > Lathamus discolor. The sequence goes on from NC_088887.1 coordinate 104,603,043, forward strand.
GACTTTTGCCTTTGGGTGACAATTACTACAACTTTATCACAATGAAAAAGATACAAAATAATTTGCTGATTTAAACCAAAATCTTCATCTTTTACATGCCACCCTTCTACTAGCAGAAGTGGAGACCTTTATGGCAGTGGCTGTTGTCAAATTAGATGCTGCAGTTCTGTTTATTGCATAATTTAGTAGAGCTTTGGTTTTTAATGACATTAATATGCGCTTCAGAATCTGAGATGCCAAGAAATACATGCAACATTTATGCTTCAATGCCCTGTAGAAAAACACATTAGATTCTTTTTCAGTGTATCTCGAGCCTGCATCTTCTCTAAACTGGAAAATCTGTGATTAACTCAATTTTCTGTTACCTTCTCTTCTCCACCATTTCTTTTAATTTTGCATTGACAAAGTAAATACAAAAGGTATCAAGTAATGTGTAAAATTTTTGTTTAGTCAATGGCACCAATGCAATTTTAGACCCTTTCTTGGTGACATGAGTGATTGGCTGAGATTTGACAGTTTGTAATCTGAAGCTTAACCTGGAGGGAAGTGTTACACTAGCAGACTGGACACTTGACATATTAAGGAGTTCTTCAATATGGATTAAAAATATGCAGGAGACTCCACATAGTTGTATTTTACTGAAAAGACTACTGACTTTTGGACTGCAGTTTTCACCCAGCCTGTTCTTTAATCAAATTACAATCTACCGATGTACAGTTCAAATCCTAGTTTTAAGTAGGACTCAAGTGAAAGTCTCTCCTAGAAAACAGGCAGTGTACATATGGTTATACACTGTCTTAACACCAGCTTTGCAAGGGACATTTTTCTTTGCTGTCTCAGAAACTCAGTTCAGATCTCTGAACAGATCCAAGCAAAGAAAACCACTGCGCTAAAACAAAATAGCTCCACTTTGCAGACAAATAACCTGTGTAGGAGCATTACAGTAGCATCACAAAATGCAAGAAATACAACTGGTTGTAGTTTGGTGTCAGAAAGTTAAGGAGATGAGGCCAGCAATAAGCTCTCCTAGCGTTAGCCTTTTCTTCTTAAGGTTGAAGAAACCCAGCTCTGCTAGTCTTTTCTCCTATGTCAAGTGCTTCAGCCTGTTGACCATCTTGATTACCCTCTGCAGCACTTGCTCTGGTAAGCCCATGACTTTCTTGTGCTGCAAAACTCCGAACAGAACAGAGTAGTCTCACAAGAGTGGATTAGAGAGGAAGTCACTTACCTTGATCTGCTAGCTACGTCCTTCCTAACACATTAGCCCAGTATGAAGGTGGTCTCCTTGGCCACAAGGGCACACTACCTAGTCATGTTCAGTTTGTTGTCCAACATGACCCCAGAGTTCTTTTCTGCAAGGGCCATCCCTGTCCTGTTATCCCCAACCTGCCTTGTTGCATAGGGTTATTCCATCCCAGCTGCAGGACTTTGTATTTACCTGTGCTGAACAGTATGGGATTCCTGTCAGCTAATTTCTCCAGCCTGTCAATGTCACTTTGAAGACCAGCCCTCCAGCATATCAACCACTTCTCCGTTGTTTGGTATCATCCACAAACTTGCTGAGAGTGTACTTTATTCCATCATCCAGCTTCTAATAAAGACATTCAATAGTATGCTCAGTGTCAGTCCCTGAAGGATGCAGCTAGCAACCAACCACCAGCTACACTTTTTACTGCTGATCACAAACTGTGAGACTAGTGGTCCAGCTACTTGTCACCCACGTGATCTCCTGTTCGCTCACCTGGTATGGCTATAAGAATGCTACAGGAGACCAAGTCAAGCACAAGCCTGCTTGTTCTGTCTCCTTCCCTAACAACCACCAGAGGACAGCGTGTTGGTTGTGGTGTACTTAATACCATGTCTATGAATGACCCAAGTTCAAGATCTTGCCCGCATTCCTATGGCATAAGCAACAGTAGACCTTTCTCACCTGTGACTCATCTTCAGTTTTATATAAATTAATAACTTTATGTCAGCACAGATAACTGAACCAGGACCTCCACTGATCAGTGCCATAAGCACTGTGCTGCAAAGTCACTGTAGACCTTCCAGTTCTGTAAAGGTACTCCATGCTGTATCCAGAATTCATTGAATGAAACTAACCTGCAGTTCTTCTGCAGTGTTTGAATAGCAAATATGAGGATAGCGAAGAAAAATAAATTGACTCTGCAGCCTTGTTTAGTTGTGATTTGTCTCGGTAAGTTGTTGATGTGTATTCAGTCAAGTCCAATGAGTTGATATCGCTTGAATTAAATGGTTTTATACGAGCCTGAGGAGGTGCATATTCATTTAAGAAAATATGGGGTAAAGGAGAGATACAGGGCAAGATAACAGGGGAGCGGCAGGTCTGTTCCGCCCTTCCCACTATGATTATTTCCTGTGTACAGCATGAGATGGGGCCATGCTGGTGGAGCAGCTAAAGAAGACACAACTGAGATCAAATATAAGGCAAAGGAGGGGTAAGGAGACACACAAGATGGGTCATTGCTGTTACTACTGCAGGAGATAGAGGAGTTCACCAAAAATTTCCAGGGCTGCTGAATCAGAAGTTGTTTTTCACTCTGACTTCTGAGTCATTCTTGCCAGCGGCAGTGGAGACCTGTATTTAAACTGCCTTTACCTATCCAGGATTACAAATATGACTCAGGTAAACAAGGACAAGTACATGCAGGTCTACTGCAGGGATATACACACAAGAAAATGAATCTGCATGGGGTTTTATTCCTATCAAAACAGAAGAGTTTAGAGCTAAAAATAGGCATCAAGTTATTGTTACCTCCTTTTTTATATCCTTTGCCCCAATTCCTATCAATAGAGGAAAAATAAAATCCCAGATAACAAATGCCTATGTATAAAAAATTGCTTATTTAGTTATTCTTTCTAGCAAACATTTAAAAAGCTGTAACAGATTTCTTTTTCTGTAATCAGGGTAATTCGCCTGGAGGAACTAATTTGGCCAGATAAATAGTTTTACTGTTTTTCACTTTAGACTGCTTTAATAGTGAAGTAAGTCACTCATAAAAACAAACAAAAAAGTTCTGAAGTACTGACTTGAAGGATTTTGACCTAAAAAAGCCTGAGGGGCGTTAGATTATGAGGAGTCCACCGTGATTCTGCATCTAGAAAACCTAGAAGAACTCACTAGAGTCTCCTCTTAACTGGAATGTTTTGTACCACATCAAAACGTAGAAACAGTTCTCACTGGCGAGCAGAAATAATTAAGCTTACCATGTATTGTAAGCGGTGCTGTGTGTTTTCAAAGTAAAGCGTAACTTTAAAGACATGGGTCTTGAGCCTCCCTGACCCTCCTCCCCAGGCCATTTGAAACCCTTGAGGTACGCAAAAGTGATAGGTGTTTGTCACCCTTTGGCAACTCTGGTAGCAGCTCTGTAATGTGGGATCTATAGCTGTTGCAGCAGTTTGAAGATCAGATGGACACAGCAAAGCTCAGAGATTTTGATGGGGGAAAGACAACATAACATAGTAACATAGCAGTGAAGTAACATAGCAGGGAAGCCAGAGTTACAATTCCCAATTCCCCAATGCTGTGTTCAAGTACCCTACATGACACTGGCTTTCCAGAATAGAACATATGAAAGGCACACTGGCACTAAAATAGTGCCATTTATTCCATGGGACATTTCACCTACAGCTCTTTCCGAAGGAATTGGTATGGCTGTAGTGCGGTGACAGATGTGGCGGCTGTCGGGTACACATCTTCACATCGGTACCGGTCAGGGCAGGACAGAGCGCCCTGGGGGCAATCCTTGCCCTGTTTTAAAAACTACAGCACACAACACCTCTATCTTATAAATGAACTGAAATTATAGCCAAAATTATCTCCATTAAACAGCTGGATGAAGCTTCCTTGTACTGACAGCAATATTAGTAATGGGTTTGTCTCCAAGTGAGCAGGGCAAGGGCTGGTGCTTGTTCCTGCAGCCTTGGCTGTGACATGGGTGCTGGTCTGGAGGAGTGAGCAGTCGTTTCTCAGCCGCTGCACTGCACACGTAACCCAGCTGAAATGCATGTTCTTGCCAAAAGGGCTGGGTTTGTCCCTGGCCACTTCCCTCCCTTGGACTGAGTCTGGTAAACATGCAACTGCAGGATGACTTGGATCAGGTCATTCACTAAAAAGAAAACAAATTAATGCTTGCATGGTTTTATTACAAAGGAGGTGGTAAGAATATGCAGTGAGGGATCCTTTTAATGTCAATCAGCGGATTACTGAATTAAAAGCAAAATAAGACTGTAGCTACACAAGCAATGTAGACAGAGGCAAAAAGCAACTCAGTGTATTAGATTTGTTTGCACATTTCTAATGTGTCCTTATGTTATAACTCAGCAGAATTACTTTAAATAAACATTTTGAAATATCTTAGTTGGAAATCTAATTAAAACATAGCAAGGTTGTGCACATAACAGATTTAATTTTCTTTCCACATTTATGTACAAGAATACAGAATAAAGTTCTGTTTTCATTTGCCTGGATTGTACTGACTTTATTATCTGTGGTACACTGATGTTTGCAACTCTTTTCATTACTATTGGAAAGCGGTGTTATTAAACAGGGTCTCTCATTCTTAACAAAAGTTCCCTAGAAACTGGCAGGGTTAAATGATTTAAAGGTCTCATTCTGAAATGCAGATCATATCTTTTTATTAAGAATTTCTTCATGGATATTGGAAATGTAAAGTTGACATTTCAAGAGAGATCAGTGCAAGCAAAGCACACAGTGCTTAGGCAGACAAATGCCAGATTCTCTTGACATTATTCATAAAGAAAAATATTGGGAGCTCATGTGAATCAGCAGGTAGGAGGTTGCAGTGTGCCAGTAATATCATAGTGCTCTTGAGCATGCTTGGGAAATGCAGAGATTCAAAACAGGTCTAAGCTCTTGATTTAGTTGCTTATCTTTCTACTAGTCTGATTTTCTCTTCTATTTGCTTTACTTTCTTGCCTTATCACTCTCTACCATAAGAAATGACACAGATTTTGGCCCTATTTTTTGCATCTGCCTACAGAGATAACTTTCTGTAATTGCAATATTCATTTTGGTATTTTCCCCTTCCTTATCACACTACACACAAGCTACCTCTTCCAAATCTCCTAACAGAGTGTGCTAACAATGTGCTTTTGCCTGTTTGACAGAACTCTAGCGTGCATTAAGATCATTGATCAATAAAAAGAATCTGTCTAAACAAAATCTTCATGTTTATTTTTAGTTTATGTACATTTTAATTTCAGTGTTTATGCAAATTTTAACTTGATTGCACAGAGGTTGCTTATATAGTTGCTCTTTCACCCTTTTTTCTTCTGCTCCAACCTCCCTACTCTGTAAAGAAAATGTAATGGAAATATGCCCATAAACTGATCATTTATAAAAAACCACAGATTTGGAATGTTTTCATTATGTATCTGCTGTACCCAAAAATACACATTTTTATACTCAGGAGCCTACTTTGTTGCACATTTACAAATCAACAAGATGAACACTCGTCTGCAGACACCCTCAGGAGCAAAAATACCATGTTCCTGAATTGGTGTCATTTGGGGAGGCTGTAGTACAAATTCCCTGGCAGCTGGGAAAGCAGGACAGGGTGCAAGGCGACGCTGGCAGAGCTTTCCTGACAGAGGGGAACTCAAGGTGAGCCTCTAGAAGTCCCTTTGGATGGCCATGCACTCCTCTTAGCAACAGCCTGACCCTACAGGGTCACTACGAGACAGGCAGCAGGAAAATTTCCTCCTTTTCTAGGGTTAGGGATTTGCTTCATTCAAGGTGCTCTCAGATCTTTTGGCTTTAGACAAGTGTGGTTTCTTGTGCATAGCTTGTTCATGTGCCCTTGCCCTAAAGCTGTATAAGATGCGATCAAACCCATGGGAGTATGGCTGCTTGTATGAACAACACTCTGTCATGTTTTACTTTTGAGCATGTCCTCCCATAATATTATTCATTCAGCCACTGTAATAATAAATACAGACTTAAAGCTCACAGAAGGTAAACTGAATTAAGGATTCTAGTCTGTCCTGTACCTGTTCTAAGACACCTGCAGTAAGCAATGAATCAGCTATACAAACACAGCATATATGCTCGATATGCCCTGAATAACTCTTCTACGCATCATAAAGAAGATGAAACACATCTATGTTGACCTTGCACGTGAGAATCTTGGAAGTGTTCCAGCAACAAGGCATCGATCAGTCATGTGTTTCTTCTCTCCTGCAAAGCTTATTGCCAGTTCCACCTGTGAATTTCCCAGCTCGAGCCCATGCAGGAGATTCTGCATGGACACCCTGTGGACATCCAAGGACAGCATTCAGAGGTGTATCCCAGGGGACTCTTAGCAGCTTATCCGCTTGACCCCGGGATAAACTGTGCGGCAGTTTATTGTGGGGCACTGTGGTTGTCCCCATTGAGCTTTTGGGTATCACAGTAATTGAAAGGCTTTTGGCTGTGCACGCTCCTCCTTTCTGACCATTGTAGCTATGGCCAGGTGTGGAGCTGGCACACAAGAGATAGATTGTTCCACAGTGGATTGTGCCATCCTTGCAGCACAGTGTAGATACAGTGGGGTATTACAAAATGGCTTGTGACCCAAGACAGGAATGGTGAGCTCATGAGCATGGAATACTGACGGGACCGCTGGGGCGGCAGCTGTTGCCTGTTGCAATCCCTGTGGCACAGCTGCATGCAGACAGGAATGTCTGGCACAGAGAGTGTACACCAGTGAGGGGATTACACGGTCGTGCAGATTAAGACAACCAGGAATGCATCAAGTAATTTTGCATGAGGCTCTTGAGGTTAGCTAGAGGCAACCGTGCAGATGCAGGTTTTGAACATCAGCCTAGCCCAGCAGTTAAGTGCCATCATTAAACTGTAAAAGGCTGAAGAGTAACTTTAGTGGGTGGGTGCCTTGATACTGGAAGTCAATAAGCAGTGTGCCTGTGGGGATTTGAGAGGACCCATGGATGATGAACATGTCTAGTATGTAAGACAGCGTTTGCCTTAAGAAGAGTTAGTTTAGCTGAGTTGAGCTGGTGATGGCATTGTTTGCCTTGAGGAGCGTATCATAGAATGGATTGCAGATGTAAGGTGACCCCAGAAGCAGGTAGGAGAGGATCTGTTGGCAATGTGCCGGGTGCTGACATGACCAGAAGGTCTGGCATTTGCCTGCCTGAGAAGAAGGAACCTCCTTTTGCTCTGAAGAGAATAATTAGCTTTTCAGTGTCAGTGCTTGTGGTTATCTGCTGCCAGTGTGTATAAAACTGCATCCTGGGGTGACAACAGCTAGAGGAAGAAGATCACATCACCTGTTTGGTTCATAGAGCACACATTTGGCTAACTGAAGGCTAGATGGTGGTGCCTACAAAGCCTGTTAGGTGTGCTCAGCATCTTAGAATGCGCCCCGAAAGTGTGATTTTCATCAGTTGTAGCTGCTCAGTACCACTATAGTGGGGAGTGCAGCACCATGTGATGTTGTGGTTGTTTATTTTGACACCACTTACGTGTCCCTGTGTGAGACTGAATTATGACTAAAAGCTCTACATAGAGGTTTGTGCCTCTTCTTTCTTAACTAAACTTTCAGAAACTGGTGCTGTTCTGGGTCAAAACATCTGATCAAAAAGTAAGCAAGCATTAAAATACCAGCATTTCAAGTGTTCTTGTAGCAATTAAGTGGTGTGGAATAGTCAAGAAAATAGGGTAGTGCAGTGTTCTTTGTAAGCTGCGCATCAAGCAGTGAGTGATAATGGAAGTGGTGTCTCCAGCAGGGCTGCTGCCATCAAACACACTGTCAGTAGAGCCAGGAACTCCACATAAAAGCCTGGCCTAATTTGTCTGATCAAAGCTTTTTGTCAGATTCAAGTGAAGACTTTCTCCACCTAGGCTCTTTATAGGACAATGTGTGTGTGGTGGGGGAGCGTTCATGGGCCTGTTCAGTGAGTGCTCAGTGCTGTTTGTTTAATGCCAAACCTCCTGAGTAGGGGTTAGATGTACTTGCCAATGTCAAATATCTTAATATTAGCCTTAAATGCTGTGATAATACTCTTCTCAGATGCAGTGTCAAAGTGAGGCAGTGTGTAAGTGCATCAAGGCTTGTGGCTTAGGGTGTTTTATTAATGAGTATCATTGTATTGCATATTAACTGCCTCAGCAGGGTCCTTATTAAAAATTTAACTTGTGATTTCTACAGTAAACAGGATGATGTTTGCTTAACGATAGATAACAAGAGCTAGTTCATGAACACCAGACCCAGCAAAGGCTTCTTTGTGGTGAGTTTGCATGGCAGGATTGAGCTTTGTGCAGATTTTCTTTGGCTTAATAAGGATTGAATTTGTGCCGAAGCCTTTTCTTTAGTGAGCCACTAAGAGGCTCTCTTTCCATTACCCTGCTGCTTATTTTCACAAAACTTGTAAGAGTTTAATACCTTTGAGCCATCTGTCTCTCTTTCAAATCAGCCAATTTGTTCAAAAGTTGTTGGGGGAGGCGATGAGGAGCCTGATACAGACAGACAGACAGACAGACTGACCGACCAATGTCCAAAGCATGGTTGTTTGCATAGTGTTTCCTTAGGAGATCAGGCTAAATATACATTGCGCAAACAAATTCTTAGAAGAGGTCTTTGTGGACTAGATCTTTTACATATAATTTTCTGCAAGTTTTAAATTAAAAATTGGCTTACAGTAATAGCTAGAAGAGAATTTCAGCTTATAAATGGGAACCTTCCCCTAGTTTTCAAATGTAGCATGAGAGAAAGCCCATAACATAGCAATGGTATTTGTTTGAGAAAAGCCTACTCAGTTAAAGGAACCATCCAGTTTGTGGCAGTGGGATGTTCTTGGAAACCTGCACCTAATGGATATGGACATCTGACTTGTCTGTTCACACACCTCTTTTGCAATGCTATTACTTATATTTCATGGTGTCATAGCTGTCCAGGATGTACTTGGGGTGTTCAAATCTGCTCAGAGTGACTAAATCTCTTAAATCAGCCCATGTCAGTTCAGGGTACAGTGTTATTTGCATTGCAGCCACAGCACCATTGCTTCAGGCTTTCAACAGACTTTTGACAAAATAAATTTACTGCCTCAAAATGCTTACAGTAGTGGCTCTAACCCTTATCTTTATGCACCGTGTGTAATTCCACCCAAACAAAGGAGGTTATGTTGAGCAACTGGGTGAGTCACTGTGGGATAGAAACAGAGTGTAGGTTTAGGGACAACAGTTGGCTACAACAGATGGGAGGAGCACATGCTAAGAAAGATACTGACTATCAGAAATTTAAAACATAGCAAGGCCAGAGGCACATGAAATGTACATATGGCTTGTGATATGTACATGTACAATGTTTCTTCCCTGCTCAGTAATTAAAAACATTAAAACATTGTCTGGTGGAAATTTATGGTTTTGGCATTAACAAGTGGTATATAATTGCATTACATGGTAAAATGAGGCTATCATATAACATTTGCCTCTACTTTGCCTTATAACAGGGACAAAAATATTCTTAGGTCATAAATACCAATGAACCTAGTCATAATTGTTCAGTTGCTTCATTATGTTACTGTAATGCAGCAGGGGAGTCTTCACGGCTGTATGGAAAGCCCACACCCAGAGCTGACTGGGAGTGCCTAGGCCTGCCTGACAATGGCAGTCACACAGGTCACCAAGTGGCACTGTTGCTGCTCTTGGGCTTATAAAAAGCAGCCTGTTGTTGCAGAAAATCAGAAGTTACATCCTGTATGCTTTTCATGCGGATGTGGCTACCATAGCAAATACCCTGTGTATGGAGTGTCTGATGTCCCTGGTCAGAGGCTGAAGTAAAGTGGGGCTTCTTTGCCACTGGACTCCCATGTCAGTATCCGAGGGGTCAGTGCATGAAGCGGCACCACAATGTACACTTTAAACCCTTTGGGCTGCTTACCCATTTGATACCTCTGTAGTTGCTGTTTCATTAAGTAATGATACAAAAGAGTGGAACAGATACAGTGATTTCAGCATTATGTCCATTTTGCAATAGTTTAATGCCTTATCACTGTATCATTGCCAAAGCTGAATCAGGACCAGAGGTACTGAATGTATTTACCTGAGCACAGTGTCTCAGGCATAGGTAGCCAAGCACATCAAGTACATATGTCTCTTCCCTATTCCTGCAATGAGGAGGTTCTTTCATTTGGTGGCAATAGCTTAATAGGATTGCAAAAGCTGTACATGCCAGTCATCCCACTGCAGGGTAGTTTCTAATGATCTGCCTCTGTTGTGCCTCATTCATGGAAGAAGCTGTCACATAGCTCATCAGAGTGAATTTAGCCCCATTTGTACTTGTCTGTCAAGTGTTTGAGCTCTTGTTTCAGCAACTCACTTATCACGGCGAGGAGGTACTAAAGATTACTGTTGTCCTGTCTTTTTTAATTATAGCAGGACAGTACTTTAAAAATGGTGACAGAAGTAAACAAGTATCAGAATAGAAAATGAAGGACTGTATTATACCAGAGCTAATACTTAGCATCCCACAAATCAGTTGTTCGGTAGCTGTAACATGTTATTGCTGAGGACCTGCATTAGCAATAGTCTTGCTTCCAAGGCTTTGATATATATATCCAGGTTTTTCTACCTTATTAATATTCACAGGATGAGACAAATATAACCATGAATATCTATCCAGCAACAGACCATTTGGGAAAGACACAAAAGTATTGATTTCTATTTTACAGTGTTCAGTGATCATTAATTTCCCCACACCAGCTGCCATAGTTAAGGCGCTCCCGAGTGTGAACAAATGATAGCATACCATGCCGTCAGGGCTTTGATGTGCAATGAATAAAACCAGATTTTTCACCCCAGCTCCCACCTTTTAGGGAAACTAAAGACTTTCCCTGTAATTTTGACTGTCTTCATATATCATACATATGTATCAGGATGGAATCTGAATTATTGAAGCCTTAGGTAATTAATATGGTCTGAAACGATGTGGTGGCCGAGCAGCTTTATGGGGCTTGGTGTCTCCAGGATCCAGATGCTTCTCAGAACATCCACCCCTTGGGGTGATGCAAGTGCTCAGGGGTCCTGAGCAGAGCCAGAGGTGGTCACAGCTCTAGCAGAGAGTCTGTGGTCTTAACTGAGTGTCTTAGACTCTGCTTTAGTTCCTTGCTGTGGATACTCTGTGTCGCTGGAATTTCCCACACTGACCCCAGTGAGAAGATCAGGCTGCTCGATGCCGTTCTGCATTAATTTTATTTCTCGTTTCATTTCTTCACGTCTCTGGAACTAGATTTTCTTCTAACTTTGTATGTTCCTTAGAGCTCAATGAGATCTGCGAAAGATTTTTCTAATACTGAGAAGTTACAGAGCTTTTTGGATGTGGGGCCCAGAGAAAATCATCTCCTATGTGTGTCTGATTTGAGAACAGGTGAACTGTTTGAATTTACATTTGCATGCATGCAGATCGGCTCTGGGCTGAGATTAAGCCCAGAAATCATCAACCCCAAAGGCACTAGTTTGACAGAACTTCTAGGAAATGTAAATGAGGGTTAAGAACTGAATTTGTTGTTGAGCAATTATCTTCAAAGGAACTAATACTAACTAATCTTCTGCGCAAAGTGATGAAGTTCTCTTCCATGGGAGAGACAGGTTGCAAAATCTTCCAATAGCTGCAACTGTGTGACAGCTCAGTCTTCAGCAATGGAAAAAAGGGCTGAGAATAGGCAGGACAAGAATGTGGGGCACTGGCTGGAGACTCAGGCTTTGTAGAAGCCTTGCAGCCAGAAGTACTGAGTGCAACAATGCCTGGCTGGAAGGAATGCATGAGCAGGATGGGGGTGGTTCTTTGCCTTTGGAGGCTGAGGATGTTGTTCTCTGACACCTTTGCCCCTCCCAGGATGATATAATTCAGGTTTGAGCAAGTAGTGTCAGTGCCCAGACTCATGCCCGGACTCGGGTCCAGATCTTTCTCAACCACCCTGCTGAACTGTTGGTGTGTAAAATGACAGGCTGGGGTTTCTGCCTTGCAGTACATTATTAGAAAGGAAGGGAGTGTCCTCTGCTTTCAAGAAGAGAGAGGCTTCCTTCATATGCTACTCTCACTGATGATTTATTACAGCCAAAGAAATTCTTTTTCTTCTTAATCTTCAGTTTTGGAAAAAATAAAATTATAAATTTTCAAAGCCAGTGTAGTTCTTGTGGTGCACAGTTTTAATACACTAGCAATGTTAGGGACATCACTCTACAAGAAGCACTACAAATTTGAAAGGCTAGGAGTAAATCTTGTTGAAGTTTTATTTGAGTTTTACGATTAAAAAGGTCCAAATGTGTATAAAAAGGCAGGAATCCAAAATGTAATCGTTATATGTCATTTATATGACAGTAGTATGAGTTAAGTTTGTGCTTGCTTTTTAGAGATAATAGTCCTGCTTCTTGAAAATTAGTTAATAGAAATCAGGGGATTAAAGAGGTAACAAAATTTAAAATAGCTTTCATGTCACAATAAGAAGGAAAAAACTAAATTTTGCTCTTAGTTTCATTTTACTGGGTTCATCAGCAATTGGGAAGTTGAAAAAAAGCTGGTATCCAGCTGTATACCTATCCTGGGAATACAGTTGAGTACTCAGAATATGACAGACTCCTATTTATCACCAGAGGAAGAAAATTGTATCAATAAACTGCTCTTCACTGGAAGCAAAATCATACTTCTGCTTAGTTTCAGTGCCTATGGTTTTGGTCTCAGTGCTGCCCCCTTTCCTAAGCATCTGGTATTCAGTGATTTGTATGTTTCAATTAAGTTGCTATAAAAAATGAGTAGCTTCAGGGCACTGGTTTATTACTGGTATCCAACTCTGTTTCCATTTACTAAATGACATTCTAAAAGCTTCTATTCTGAGCATAATCACCTTAGGGTATCCACTGAGCACAGCCCTGGATGATTCAATTATTGCTGATTGCTCTTCTCTCCACAGAACATAGGGCTTTGCGCGTTAGCAGCATGTTTAGTGTTTCACAGTTGTTCTCTTCTCACTCATCAAGGTTTTCCCAGGAACACACTGGAAGAGTACAACTTGCTACTGCTTCTTGAAAACACGTTATCTTTATGTCTCTCCTCACAGTAGTTGTCTTCTCCAGATGAGTGTGTTAAAGCTGATGGACTTATTTTTTATCCTGTTTCTTTACAACTGTACTTTCTTTTTACTATTAATGAAGCCTTTGCATACTTTTCATAAAGCTGAAATGCAGAATTTTACAGGACATGCTTTGTCCACGTGGATTGTCAGACAAAAATACAGTTTCCACAAAGTTTTCTTGGGAGCAGGTGTCAGAGAATCAAAATCACCGTCAGCACATTCCTCTGTTTCCAAAACTGTCCTGTGTTCCACGGAACATAAAATAGTCCAGACCAAAAGGTGAACTGTGAATTTCAGAGCTGCAGCAGGTCTGCAGGTTGGAGCTGTCAATAAATTCGCAGAGGTATGCAGAGGTAATAAAAGGCTGAAAAGAAGGGAAACATCGAAGCTCACACATCCTTTCTGAAGGGCCATCAGGAAGGAATGTGTTAGAAGTGCTGAACTTCAGTATTTTTGATTTTGTACAATTTTCCAAATTGCCATTTACCTCGTACCACACATTTAATAGGCAGCTTCTGGGTAACAAGACAATAGGTGCTGGCTGAACTACCATGTATTTGAGTATTTCCTTCGTCATTACCAAAGATCAGAAATGTGCAGGTTAGCTGAAGTCCCTTATCAGTAGTAGTTATCAAAGATAAGTTATGTGCACCCCTCTCTCCTGATGCCTCAGCTGCTGCAGTTGCATTGCCAGTACTATTCTACCATATCCCTGCATGTGTGCTTCTCCTTCCTGACTAATCTAGGTACAGATACTCAACACAAGTTTGAAATCTTTTTCCCTCCTGCTTTGCTACTCAGCACCTCAGCCATCTCAGCTGGCCCAGCAGCTCAGCCCAAACACACACACCAGAGTATCACTGGGCACACTGATATTTTAGTCACTCAAAGATAAACTTTCTTAGGCTTTTTGGTTGACAGAATGTGGAAGCAAAGATGGCCTTACTGAAGACCAGAAAAATCTGTATTTTCTTCTCTTTTCTAACCTGAAAATAGATTTCTCTTTCTAAAAGAACATGAATGACATTCTAATTCCACAAGAGCTGATGTTTGCATTCATTCAAGCTTGGCAACCAAAAGAAAAGTATTAGACCTTAACTTCTGCTTCTGTAGTGCATATGCTGTTGTAAAAAAAAAAAAAAAAAAAAAAAAAGGGATACAAGAGGAAGTCAAGGCATAAAATCTGAATCAAAAGGCTTTACAAAGGCTGTGTTAAAATCTTGCCATCTGTGAAGAGACGACGTTTAATATTTTTTCCATTTGTAATTCAATGAGCTAGCACCAATGCAAATCTGATTAAATCAAAGGGGTAGTCACTTCCAATTATTTTTATTAATGACTACAACGATAATCACTGTAAACAGAGTTTCTGACACTTAATAGAAAGATTTGACCTTGTAAAGCTTAAACCCATTAGTTCATTTGGCCTGGCCTCCTGTCTACCTCATGGTTTGTGTTGACAACAAAATTTGGTTGTATAAAAACCATATGCTTAACTTTTAATTTGAACTTGTCTGTTCCCACATTCCAGACATTCTTCTTGTGCTCTCTTCCTGGAATGAAGAGATCTTCACTGTCAGGTACCACTGCACTCTGATAGAACTATTTCTCAAACTTCCTTTTTTAGATAGGCAAAATTACTACTGCTCACTATGCCATTTCTTTACCCGATACTTAAATAAATCTTGTGGCTGTTGTTTGAAACGGCTCATTTTTTTCAAAAAGGATGTCAAAGCTGTCCCCAGCATCCTTCCCTAATTATTATTTCCCTGACATATCTCCAGAGATCAAATTATACAGTTATTTTTTCCACAGCATTACACAGCTATGTCTCCTCTCATAGACCTTTTTGGAATTGCTGCCTTCGTGATTGCAGCATCTTTTTGAAGGGTGCAGTCACTGAAGAAGGAATCAGTTTTACCTCCTAAGGGCAGGGGCTCTTTGTCCATATCTACACTGGTGAAGGGCAGATGAGAAGGTGCAGGAAAGTTACAGATTATGTGAAAATAATTATTTTTGTTTCTAAGGAAAGCTTGAAAATCCCTTTGTGGCTGTCATGAGGCAGGCTGCTGCATTTTGGACTTCACAGTTCAGCAGTGTTGAAATGGAGGAGCAGGAAACACGAGGGCATTTGTGTGGGAAGTGAATAGCATGTGCCTGCCATTTGCTGGGATGGTAATGTTGGGTTTATTGCTCACAGGATGGATATGCAATGATACTGCCACAATATTGGTTCTGTTATATTTTTAGTATATTTCTAGTAACTTTCCTGAAAAATGGTACATTTTAAGTTGCAAATCTCTTCTCACATATGTTCCAGTCAGAGTCAGCCTCTTGAAAAGCCATTTAAAGAGCAAATCACAGGCCTCTGGAAGAAGAGACAGGAAAATCTTAAAAGTACTAAATTCAGCGATTTGGAATAAAGGAAGCTTAAAACAGACAACATCTGTTGTTTTCAATCCCATGGGATTTTCTGCTTTTTTTCCAAATCCCAGCCTTTAATGAAGAGCAATGTCGTGTTTAGAAAGGATGAAAAAAAAAGAAAGGTTTATACAAAATTAGAAATATGTCTGGAAATCTGAAGTCCTTGAGTATGTGAGCCAGCGTCTGCTCCAGTTATTTCTTTTCTAAGAGAGAGAAGTCCAAGTATCATCACAACAGTTTTCAGATGCCACCATGTATTTAGTCAATCCACACTGGGTTGAATATTGGCTGAAGAAAAAGGATTTCAGTTTGATTTTTTATGGCCAAAAGCAGCTGCAGAATTGGACCCCGTTTTTTTTGAAAGTTGGGAGGTCTCCACAATGCTAAGAGGAATTGCCATGGCATGTACAATAGCATAGGCTACTAAGATGTTGTAAGATCACATAAGGTTCAGGGAAATGCAGAACATTTCCAAGAATAACCAGTGTTATTAAGATATTGCTAGAAATAGTCTTTTACAATCAACATGGTTTTTAATACTGAATTTCAGCATACTAAGTGGATGCATATGTAAATAACATTCTGTAAAAATAACTTGTATAAACTTTGTTTTATTATGGGTTTGGAAAGCTCTAAAGCAGTTCTGAGGTTGTCAACATGCTAGTGTCTTAATCATGTCATATCTGGCGCTGCAGGACTCTTCAAGTATCCTGTGATTTCCACCTTCAGTGTTAGAAAAGGAAGTATAAAGGAAAGGATTCTGAAAATGGCCACAAGACTTCACACTTTCTGCAAGTATAGGAGTATAGCCTTTTGTCAATGTAAGTTTGTCACATGCATCAACATGTTTTTATACATTGGGCCATGAAGCCAGACTGTGAAACTGATGAATTATATAGTGATCTGGAAACAAACTGACCTGCTATGCAGATTTCTGGCTTAATCATAGAATCATAGAATAGTTAGGGTTGGAAAGGACCAAGAGGCGAATGAAGTTGATTGTAAGATGCAAACCTGAGCTTTTCTGACAGAAGTATATCCCTAAAAGTTCTGTCCTGCTTGCAAGTAAAAATTCTGCATCCTCAGCTATGTGAGGGAAAACCTGAAGGTGTTTTATTAGCAAGTGATCTTGATTGGAAGATCTATCTTAAGTTATTGCGATTACTTTGTCAGCACATAGCACTGATCACAAGTGCCACCAAACCAGCATCCTTTCCTCTGCTGCAAATACAGCTGCCACCCTTTTTTTCAATCAGATACGTCTTGTCTCTGTCTTTTGCGCTGTTGCAACCTTTCAGCTGGTCTTCAGAGCCCTACTGCAGTCCTGTGCGTAGTTTCCTTTGTGCTCAAGGCACTGGCGGATCACGCATATACAATTTAAAATTCAAATTAACCTTAACGATCCTTCACCCTTTGCAGTCCAGAGGTACTCAGCTGTGATGCTGAAACTTTATGTCCCAGGGAAGATTTTGAAGGATGACTGCCTGGCCCTTCAGTGCTGGTGAACCCGCTGGAATTCACTCCCTGGACGCATGCAGAAAGAGGCATACAACAGAGCTCTTTGCTTCTAGTCTCCCTTCTTCTCCCCAACAATTACAGTCCTATTTACTTAGGCAAATGGAGAGCTGGCAGGCTGAAATGTAGGCTAAAAGGCATGTGGTGCTAAGGAAGTCCTTTGCCCTTTGCATGTACATACTATTACATGCCTATAGCAATAATATTTCTAATTTGTGCATGAACTGCACTGAGGAGTACTTTCAAGATACACATCTGTAGTAATCTCCTTCACAGAGTCTTTACAAGAAGTGTGTGTATGGAAAGAAGTAAAAAGCTCTGGAGTGCCTCACAGGTACATTTGCTAAAACAATGTGTGAATGGCTGTTTTTTGTTAATGGGCTATAGGGTAATGACAAATTTAACCACGTAACTTCAGCTCTACTATTTCTGTTCTTATTAGTGCTGCTACCACATCTCTGATACAGCAGAGCTGCACTAATACAAGGGAGGATTACCTTAATTCCGAGCTTTATTAATGATGCTGATGTAGTTATTTTATTAAGGCTCTTATTATTTTAGCTTATCTTTGACTGCTCTGAGAGTTTTCTATGCACATAAAAAGAACGGGCATTTACTCTGGGATAAATCCACCAACAGTTCAATATTGACAGCTTTATCCGGATTTAAGCCACTGTAGATAGGATCCAAATCTGAGCTGACTTCTGACTGTGAGCATGTAGGATTTCTTTTTGTGAATTTGGTACTGTTTCAATGTTTGCAGTAGTCTTGTAAGTCTAGATGGTTTAAGGTTCATTCAGTGTGCGAGCTGACCATCTGCTCTCAGTAATTGCAAATTCACTTCCAGTATTAATAAACTGTTTCTGTGTTCTTGCATGTCTCTAAAATGCCTCAAGCAACTGTTCATGGAAAAGTCACAGCAGCTGTGGGATTCACAAGGACTTTGGTGTTTGTCTCTTGCAGCAAATTGCAAAGTGCAAATAACTTTTCCAACTGCCTAATAACTGCAAACCCATTAAGTGTAACTTCTGTGACACAGAAAAAAAACTGCTTTGAAAGAGCCCTAATGGGATTAGAGAGTGTGAACACCTGGGGTTGCTCTCAGGGCCGCCTACTGACTGGAACATGTCGAGAGATAAGGAATCAACTTCTCCTTTAGCCTTGTCCTGAGGAGCTGCATGATGCCCAGGGGAGCTGTGTCTGGAAGTGGGTAGTGGAGATGTACCTCCCCATCTCCAGGCACAGCCCTTTCTCTTTGTCTCCTTCACAAGGTGGAAGGATACTCATGCCACTTCTTACATTTTGCTTTTGCTATCAAATCAACAGAATTCTGTGTTCTTAATAAAAAACTGTCTTCTTCATGAATGCAGCCGCATCTGTGTTACATTTATTTAGCTACCTTTGAAAAAGGTCCAGTCCCAATAAGAGCTGAGCATTGCTTTGCACAGTGCTTCCCTGCACACTGATTTAGGCCTCCCTAAATGCTTCTCCCTCTGGGGCTTCCATCTCAGCATGAGCTCCAGCATGGGCATCCTTACAGAGGTGAAGGGCGTCAACCAAAACAGTCTCCAGCACCTAGGTATTTATCAGCCGCTACCGCTAAGTATCCTTGTAAAATGCTGAAGCCAAAATCCTCTTCCACACTGAACTGTCCGGATTGTATGTTTGGGCATAAAATACCTGATCACTAATTCCTTGCAAAACAACCATCCAAGGACTCACATTCTGAACAGCAACTTAGTGCTTTGTTGTATCTGCCCATCAACCAGAAGGGACTTCAATCCATAGTCCCCAGATCTTAATAGAATAAAGCCAAGTACTTGAGAGCAATACAAAGAAGAGGAACAAATATACATTCTCACTAAGGCAATTGGTTGTTATTGGGCTGCCCTGAAATTTCATTTTAGGAATCATTTAATATAGTTATACTGTTTAATGATCTGTGGCAAAAGTGTGGAAAACATGGCAGAGGTTGCAGAAGACACAAAAGTGTTTAATTCGGACAGCAGAAGATAAAGGAATTAAACAGGACATAATTAAGCTAGGTATATGAACAGTACAACAGCAGAAGAAATTCAACACTGTAGAAAGAAGGGCAGTCAATAACTGAGGAATAATCTGATCTGCATTGACCCTCTGCAGGTTTCTAGATAACCTGTCGCAAATTAAGTTTGCAAGATGACATTTACATCTCATTTCCAGCCCCAGGCTCTGCAAGGGCCATGTTCCTTCACCTCCTGTGGAAGCCTGGGGTTAATGTCCTCTTCCCTTAGAGCACAGCTCTGTGCAGCTCTCGTCTCCAAATTTTTGCTGATTTCATGATGTGTCTCACGCAGGGGTGTGATATGATCTCTGATAACCCAGTGAACCCCAGTTTTCATTCAAACTGTAGTTTCTGCCAGTACTGCTGCTTCTGCTTGTATGTCTCTTTGTGTTTCCCGTTGTACTGAGAAACATCCTCACGTTTCTTCCCCACACACCAGCTTTCACCTTGGTTTTTCTGTACACTCATGTTTGTTGCTGTAGTTCTCCAGCAAACTCTGCTAGTTAAACCCTGCTCATGCTTGACATCCTTTCTGTTGACCTGCCCTTTCCAGGCTTCAGTGAGTGATGTTCAGAAAGAGCAGCTGATTTTACAAGGAGCCCATTATGTTTGGGTACTCATTGTTTACCTTTACAGTTACAATGTCACGGGGGAGGAGCTGCCCTTCAGCCAGCTGCATTGCATGCTTCTCCTCATCCTCATCCTCTTCCCCATCCATCTCCTCTGGAGTTTCCAGTTGTAGGTGAGCAGAGCTGGCTGCCCACAGCAGGTCAGCCTGCTCCCACTGGCCTGCCGGGGCTGGGGTGCCTTGCTCAATGAACGAGATTTTAAGATTTTAATGCGGGAAGAAAAAAATTGTCACGTTTGGTGTTTCCCATTCCTTATCTCCCTTTCGCTGAGATCCGACAGCCAGGGCCAGGGCAGGCGTAAGGGCTTCACGGCCTCTAGTGGGCAACGGCCAGAGCTGCAGGACTTCCCAGGCAACGTAAATCCATGGAAAACTTGTTTTTTTAAATCAGTATATGTTTTTCCTGGCTCCCTATGGAAACAAGGCTTATGCAAACACTTCCTCTGTGTGTGCTGTCTTCACACCCTCAGCAACTGTGGAGCCTGATTTCAGGTTAATTTGACAGAGGTGCAGAGGTTTCATAACCGGTGCCTCCAGGGTTTGTGTCAATAGATACGCCTGCTTCAAGGAGACACCTTTCACACTCCTCCTAACAGCAAGAATGTTACTGTACAACTTCACACAATACCAGACACCAAAATATCTGCATCAGAGAGAGATTATGCACGTTGAAAAAGCTGTTTGGAAATACATTGTGAATCAGGCTTATTTGTTCACATGCTCAAAGAAGACCCTTAATTTTGTTTGATAACTTGGTTAGTGTAGCCTCAAAGAACATTATGTCTCTTCCATGCCAATGTCAGAGAGTCTTGCAGGTAAAAGAGAAGGGAGACACTCCAGGTTGCTGGTACTGCCCAGACCATAACAGCAGACTGACCGCTTCATTGATTATGAATCTAGACAACTGCTTAAAAGACACCCCAGTTCTCATATTTTCTTTCTGGTTTTAGCTCAGACTGGCTTGTATCAGCAGTCATTAAAATATAGCAGATAAAAGTGAAGCTTATAGGTAGATTCTTCATCAGAATTCAAGCAAGCTGTTTCCATATGTCGGTGAGAACAAAGGAACGAATATTCATTTGACCATGAAATCCTTTAGATATAAATTTTTATAAGTATTTTTAGATACCTAAAATGGAGAAAAACTTTCTTGAAAAATGTGTACACGCATGATACCTATTCTCCTTTTTGTTTTTGCTTCACTATATTACAGAAGAGAAAAAAGATACAGCTGGGTCGCAGACTCACTTTGGGTTAAACCAACAAAAGAGTCAGTCCTTCAAGTGAAGAAGAGGAAAGCATATAGTCTCCTTCATTGTAGCAATGAAGCATATTTTCTTCTTGTAGCATTTCATTGTTGTTTGAAAACATCTTTCTCAAGTCAGATGTTGGATACCATGCTTTACTTTGAGCA
This sequence comes from Lathamus discolor, assembly GCF_037157495.1. Taxonomy (NCBI): domain Eukaryota; kingdom Metazoa; phylum Chordata; class Aves; order Psittaciformes; family Psittacidae; genus Lathamus; species Lathamus discolor. The sequence continues at coordinate 104,624,181 of NC_088887.1, forward strand.
TCTGAAAGTCTTTTTAAACATAGTGAAACAGTTTTAGGTTGAAGTTGCAGGAAGGTGATCAGTAAGTGTCTCTGAAGTGGTTAGGATCTGACTTCTTGTTTTAAAAGCACTGACTTCTCATGTGTTACAAACACTTGGAATGACGAAATTACCGGCGATGTTTTGTCTGAATTCATGACACAAATGCCAAGCTTGCGGAGATTGAAAATGACTCAAATGGAACCATTCAGCTTTGTCCTTAGGTACTGAAAATCTTGTGGAGTTTTTTTTTTTTCTCACGCATTTTTCCTAGCATGATGTTTGAAAACAAAACCACAGCGTGGCCTTTTTGTGCTAGGAAGTCTTTGTTGCTTTTGCCAAGAGAGTTGGAGGACAAGGCCGATGTGGCATCATAGGCTTTTGGTACACAAAAATACATCTAATAAGGATCATCTTAGGAAGCAGTAGAGTAGTGTAAATGGAATGAAATCTCACTGACTCAAACTTTCCAGAAAAATCCTTTCTGTTCCCTTATTCTCAGTCTTTTAATTCCTAAAACCCAGTAAAGGCATCTGTCTTGGCTGCGTTGGCTGTAAACGACAGTCTCACGTGTCCGGGTAGCTTCCCAGCACTGACATACGTAATCAAGATCCTTACAGCAAGTCTCACTTCACAGAAAATTACTTTGGGAGAATCCATCATTATCTGTGCCCAAAGCTGCCTAATGTACTGCCAGTTTGTGTTTTTGTTGTGTGATTTCTCCCTCTGTAAATCATGCTGAGAGATCTGGAGGACCATGGTGATAGAAATATGATTACTAAATTACTAAAGATTCTTGTGCATGTGTGTGATGAAAGAAAACAGGTTTGTCGATAGCATAACTTACCAAAAAAAGCAAATGTTTATTCTTTGGGTTTCTGAAAGGTCAGGGAGACAACGTTTTCATACCTCAGGCATGCTGAACTTGTCTCAAAAGGAGTCTTTGCAGATTTGAAAAAAGGAATTTTATGCTGTGAAATAGTCACAAACCAGACATCTTTGCTTTCTCATGAGCCAGTGTGAAGATGGGCGACTCACACACTGACCGGCACCACTAACACTGAGAATTCGTGCCCATTCCCCTAAGTGCTTGTTCAAAATAAACCTCTGATGTCTTGATTATGGCCTGTTAAGCTCCAGAGCAGTTCCTCAGATAAATTGTCAGCATGTAAGCATTTTTTTCTGCTGATGTTTCAGGCAGGGCTGTGCAGAAGAACTTTGCCTTTTCCTGTTGCTTAGAGACAATCTTCTCCTCTGATAAGAAGTACCTTTCTTTATTTTGATGGATCCTGCCTTAAAATCTCTGGGAAATGCATGATACTTTGCAAGGGGTGAGGTAAGCATTCTGGTGTTGTTTGGAGTTTGTTTCGTTGCAGGAGGCCAGAGGCCTTAGGTATATGGATGTGCTGTGGAAACTTATTTTTTGGTAGAAATGAAAGAGGAGTTGCTGGGACACTCGTTTCCTCCCAAGCTCCAGGCTGCACTACTATAGCTGGTAAAAAACTTGCACAAAAAGCTGCTTTGTGGAGAGCTCTGCTTGTCTGTTTTCATAATCTTTGCATATAAATGTAGGAGCTGAGTTGCCATAGGGTGTTTAAGGCCTGGCATGCTTCACTCAACACACTTTCTATGAAGAGGCTTTTGGATGTTGGGAGTGTTCTGGCCATACTTAAGACATCTCTGCATTTAGATGCTACTTCTTATTTCTGACCTGGAAATGTATTTTGGTCAGACCTTGAAAAGATTAATATTTGAAGCATGTCAACTTTGAGATGCCGTATATCCTACTGCATTTACCTTGATATATTCTATGTAGTCTCAGATCCCGCCTGCTCATAAACAGGGTGTTTGGGAATACAGTAGTCTTGTCAGATTAACTACCCAAAATGCTTAAGACCTGCCATAGAGATATGATAGTGGAAAATCTATACCTATGGCTACAGCACAGTTAGTGTGTTAAGTACTGAGACATGGAAGAAATTTCACTCTGGCTGGCGTTCCTACTTGATTTCATAAACTTCAGCAGTCCGGCCAGAGCAGTATTTGGAAAGAGGCCCTTGAAGTTTTAGGCAGTACAGGATGCGTTCTTGGCCATTTACTGTTCCCCAGTCCAACAGTAAGCTAGCACTTGGCTGGGTATTTGGGGAATGCTGTTTCCATAGGTACTAGTACTTGAAGCCATCAAGTGTTCCGCAGGTCTTTCACAAGAGAAGTAATTACATCCAGTTGGCGGAAATTACTCCCACTGTTTAATTTGGGAGCCGTATTCTTTGCTTCTGGTCTTGTGTTGTTGCGCAGCAAATAGCTGCTGCATTTTCTGTCCAGGGTGGCAGCACATCTCCCTGACGCATGCATGGGCAATGATAGCGATGGCGACAGTGTCCCTCAGGATGACATTTCAAGTTTGCTTGTGACTGAGGTAATTTTAAACAGTGCAGGCATAAAGCATCGGAAATCCAACTTTTCTTCGCATCTTGCTGCCTTGCAGGAGGCATGCCGAGCCAGCCCCTGGGTTCATTGAGTCTTGAGGCAAATGCTGATGCTGAACTTTTTGCTCTTGCTCTGTCCTTTTGAAGCCTTTTATGTACAGAAGGAAATTAGCAATCCAGATGATTATTGTCTGTTAGTGGTGGTTTTAATTACTGATTTTCCAGACACCCAGTTAACTTTTTGCTGAAAACAGTTTGGTTTTTTTCCTTCTTTCCTTGAAGCAAGCCAATGATTCACATTTTAATATAAACTTTCTTAAAAGTTTGTATTTTAATTCCTGAGCTCTTTGAAGCATTTGAAAAAACTGATAAAATACCATGCCTTTGCCATGCACAAACTGAACCTCATGTTAAACAAGCCTCCTGTCACTGAAGTGCAGTAAGTGCCATTTTCAGGCCTCTGGAGATGCTTTGTCCCATAGGATGGCCTTAGTGGGAACTTATGGCCATGCTCTCCCAGGTCTCAGCCTGCAGAAGCAGAGAGGCAAGGAGGAGATGCTGCTGAATCAACCAGGGCACCACTGGGGGAAGTTAAAAATACTGAGCACCAGAGCTTGCTGCAGTGTTGGGAATCAGGATCGGATTTATCACCTGGCTTGATCAAACCAAAGCGAACCTCATTGGGCTGGGCTCTGGGAGCCCCTGCTTTGCAGTAAGGCAAGAGGGTAGATCAGCAGTCTTTCAGCATCATGATGAGTAAAGCAGAGAGGCATTGCTTAACTTTCATAAGTGAGACTCAAGCTGTAGAGTTTAGAGTTGGAAAACATTTATATTGGCAATTAAAGACAACACATGTGACACAGAGATACACCATGTAAACTCCAGAGATTTTCCAACAGGAGAAAGATTGAAAAAAGCTAAATGAGTACCAAGTATAAATGAGAGAGGTTTTCCTGAAGAATAAGTTAGGTAATAAATATTTTGATCCTTCAAAGAATGTGTTTCGTATTAAAATACAAATGTGTATGGCTTTCTCATAAGGTGGAGATAGTACAACTGTCCTACTTTACATAACCACTGCAATAGTAAATGAATGAGAAATAGTTCACGGTCTGCTTGGGAAATGGTAATCTTAGGGAAGAGCATCTACCGCATGAAAACTGCCCAGGAAAGAATCTCCACTCAACATGTTATCATTGCAGTTATCTGCTTTAGATCAGAAGTTTTCAAATCACTTTTTTATTTTGATTTTGCATTGAAATACCCATTTTGCTGCAGAGTTTCAAATAGTAATGACCTGAATATTATTTTCCCTTTCCCCTTGTCTTTTTTGCTGAAAGCATATCTGCAATAAGCAGCAATTTATATTCCCTCATCTCTATATCTTTTCAAGATCTCATAATCTTCAGGAAAAAATATGAGTGTGTTTTTAGGGGGAAACCTGAAGACAGGGTTTGCCTGTTCTTGTAGCACAAAATAGAACCTTTGCTTTGCGTTATCCTCTAGAATCTGCCAGGTTAGTGCAGGACATGCAGTAATAAAATGGGATGAAAGGGAATCAGCAAGTGGTGGGGCACTTGGCTCCATGTACCCTTCCTTTGCAGGCTGTTTGGCTTGCAGCCATACAGTGGTTATCAGTGCTGTGGTAGCATGATTAGTGGATAGCAGCAGGAAATGCTGGCATAATCTGAAAGGCAGGCAGTTGGGAGTGATGGAGGAGATCAAAGGCTTGAATGTGTTTGCAGACTGGAGAATAATTGCAAGTTGCTCCTGAAACATGGCCTGGCCATTGGCTTTATCCGGCAGTGTATTTCCACACCAGAAGTGAGTATGTGGCCCCATAGGGCCCCATCTGCAATGCTGCACTTCGTTCTCGTTCCTCGTGATCCAGCCCCCACTCAACTTGCATCAGTGGATTCAGAGAAGCTGTTAGAGGGGAAATGGCTTGTTTTATCAAAGGAGACTGAAACAGGGCTGTGTTTAATCTCCAAGGCAAGGCTGTTGTCATTGCATGCAACTGGACAGGGAAAAAGCCTTTGAGCTGTAGGGCCATGTAGCCCAGCAGTGAAGAAGTTTCAGCGGAAAACGGAGGTCCCGACCATCAGAGGAGGAAGGCTGCAAAGCAGTGGTGGGGAAGAGATGAAGAGAGACATGAGTGCTCATCTTTAGAGATGAGTATCTTTATCTTGCTCATCTTTACAGCAGTGTCCTTGTACCTGTTTTTTTTCTCAAGAAGCTCAAGGCATTTCCGAATCTATGTAGCAGCTCGTGCATGCTGTCTTAGCAAAGCAATATCTGACATCAGGAAGGAATAATGTGTTCTTGAGTATCTTTGAGTGTTACGGTGCGAAATACAAGGGCTTTAATGATCCTATTTACTGCATTATAAGCAAATACACTACTGCAGACAGAGTGCCTTTAAACAACTTTTCCCCTGACAGCCTCATGGTAGGAGGCTCAACATATTAATTTATCCAACTTCCAGAAAGACTCCAGGGACAAGCAGGCATTGCCATCCTGGTTGCATGGAGAAGGCCAAGCTTGTCTATTTACAAGTAGCTGGGGAACAATGGCAAGTAATTTATTCTTCCTTCTTCCTCCCTGGTGCAGTTTTGGGGAACTAAAGCTATTTCTGAACTTGGAGTTTGAGCAAGGTCAGAAAAACAAGGGGACTGCTGGACTCGAGACTTCCTGATGTTCTGATTGTGATTTTATGATGTGATTTTATGATCCAGCTTTTTTAAGGACAAGGCAGGGCAGACTTTCACCAGAACTTTCACATGGAGCTCTGTGGTGGCTCCCTCTGCCATACTTTCGTCACAGGGTCTGTGAGTACTGAAGGTCCTTGGATGGAGTCCTAGCTCCTTGCAAAGCAACACTTTACATCAAGGTGAAAGGTCTTATTCTGACACAAGTTCACCCACCAAAATGTTTGCTCATGTTTCTTCTGTTGGTTCCCCAGCTGTCAGCAGAGGGAGAGGCTACAGGTCAGAAAGCCCAAGTGAAGATCTGTGTGGTACCCAAAGCTCATCTGTGAATGATCTGTGGTACCCAGCAGAGCATTCTTGGCTGTTGAACTTCTGGGCAAGAGGGTAATTCTCCCAATTCAATCAGTAGGTCTCCAAGTCTTTCACTTTATATGACATTTTCTAATATCTATTTAAATGGTAATGGGACTAATTAGAAATCTGACCTGTGGAGCCACGATTTGGGAAGAAGTGTCTGATTTTTTAATGGTATCCAGTCTCAGCAGATCTCACAACTGTCTCCAAGTGAGGGCTACGGCATCTGCCCAACAGTGGCAGAAGAAACTAGTCTAATGTCCTTCATCCCTGGGATGACATCTGTACTACCAAACAAGGAAGGATCAGGGATTCCACGGACAGGGAGCATAGACTGACTCATGTTCACAGTGCTTAGGAGAAGGTTGGTAAGAGTGGTCCAAAACAGAGCCAGAGAGAGAACCAGCAGGGCCGATGATCTGACTCCCAGGACCTGAGCTCGTTCAATGGCTGTCTTGTGTTCAGCTGTATTGGGCTATTTTAGGGCTGTGTCCACAGTTAGCAAAAAGTGTGGCCCAAAAGGAGAAGATTTGCAGAGAGAAACAATCCTGATAAACCAATATCTATGCTACCACATTTTGCTGCTTTATTGTGGATTTACTCTTATTTGGAGCCTGTAAACTGAACGCTCATTAGTGGTGTGAGCAGATCTTCCCATTCGTCCCCAAAGAACTCAGTGCGCTGTCTGGACCTAAAGCACATGGAGGATGATGTAGAGAAAATACATTTCTTTTCACCTGCAGCAGTCTTTTTATCTTATTATTCAGGTGATGATCAACATTCTCAGGGCAGAGAAAGAGCAAATCTTGCCCTGTGTGCCGTGAACATTACTCCAGGCAGTAGACAAAATGCTCCATCCAGCACATGTCACACTGTGGTATTGAGCCTTTAATTTCCTTTTACAGCCTTTGCTAAAGATTCGAAATTCTGTTATTACTCAAATGGTTATGTACTACTGATTGGTCTCATTTATGGATTTTCAAGTACATTTTAAAGGTCAAGCAAGTAATTTTAATCAGTCGTGTTTTTTGACAGCTGATAATTATTGAATGTGCCGCAGCACCTGGAAAGCAGACTTAATGTAACATTTGCTGTTACATATTTGGATTGGGCACACGGATGGTGCTCCTCCCCTGCTTGTTTCACTCTCTATCATCAAGTTACTGGCACTGATCAGCCAGTGCATCCACAGGAGAGAACTGTCGTTGCAGCACTTCAAATCTGAGTCACAGCTGCTTGGACAGGGGCCCAGGACCCATGTCTTACAGCTGCTGGTTAAGAGAGTAGTAACTGCATCAGAGCGGTGCTGCCCTTAGCTCAGACCATTCCTGACTACTTAATCCACACTGCTTTCTGCTAGGCTGCCTGGCTACTAACCATTTGGAAATTAGTCTGGCATAGTTGTTCTCAAATTCTTGTGCACAGGGCACTCATGGGGTGGTTGCGGAGAGCTGTCGAACTGCAAGCTAACAACTGACTGTCCTCACAATGCCTGCAGAACTGTAAGCAAAGAAAATGAGAATATTTTCTCATTTCAACAAAATGCAGTCACAGACTGAGAGCAAAGCTTGAACTCAGGTGCCGTAACATCAGCTTCTACCATATGAACTAAAGGGCTAATTGCATCGCTTATGGGAGCAGTTATACATACAGGGATGGGCAGCAAGGCTGACCAGCCCCAGCATGAAACAGATGAGATTCTTCAGCTTAGGGAAAAAAGAGAGTTAAATGGGATCTGACAGAAGCCCATGAAGTCATCTATCGTGTGGAAAAAATGAGCTTGGGAGAACTGTGGGACATGGAATGAAGTAGTTAGAGAGTTAGTGTAAGTAGACACAAGTGCTTTTTTTGGTGGCTTTCCACTAGGTTTTTGGAATGCATTAGGGCTGGGTGGAAGAAACTCAAAAAGGGATGAGATGCACTCATACAAGGCTGGTGATGCAGTAGTCCTGCTCCAGCAGCTGGCTGGGGAAGCCCCGGGGTCCCTGCTTGCTGGGAACCTAGTGGGACACCTTGGGAAAAGCTGCTTCCATGCATGTTGCTCTTGCACCCTTCCGGAGAGGCTGGTGGAGGTGAAACTCGGGGGGTCCTTCATCAAGCCTGTGGCAGCAGCTCAGCTGCTTTTCAGTGTGGGCAGTGGTCAGGGAACCCTCTGTACCACCAGGACAATATGAGCTGTTAGTGAGGAAGGAGCTGGTTTTAGCCCTGCCTACACTTTCAGCTGGAATTTGTGTCTGACAATAGAATAACCCGACAAGCCCAGGATTTTGCAGCCCATTCAGACTGCATCCAGATCTGCCCAGTCATTTTTAATTTCCACAGCACAGTTTCTTAAGAAGATCTGGAGGGTGGAGGATTAAAACAATTTACAGTTTACAGAAACGCGGCTCTGTTTTGCTCTGCTCATGGGAACAAAGTTCGTAGCGCTGGTTTTATGGTACCACCTTGCTTTTATACTCCATGCTTTGTTAAACATGATAATGAGTTCAGCGCTATGTAGTGCACTTAGTGCTGTGCAGAAAATAAAAGTATTTCCTGCCCACACTTCAAAAGAACTGCTGTGATGGTAAAGGCTCTTTCAAGCTTAGGGCTGCTAGCCTAAACACTCTGTATGCTGGGTTAGCCTGTCAAAAAGCTCTGTATTGCAAATGTACATTTATCTTTGTAAGAATGACAAGCTCCCGTAGAAAGCAAAACACTATATAAAGCAGTTCACGGAGGCAATGTGTTTTACCATATTCCCCTTCTGGAACAGAGTTTTGTATTACATTAATCAGCTTCTAAGCCCTGAAGGTCACAATTATGTGGCCACTATTTTTTCAGTATTAGTGATTTTAGTACATGATTAACTCTCATGTGTGCATCATTAAGATGAAGAATTGGTTTTGAAGTTTCAAATAGAGCAGCAGGTCTTAGCTGTAGTATTTGCCATACTTGCTCAGCCACTGTTAAAAGGGATGATTTATAGAAAATCCAGCTGTGAGTTTTCATTTCTTCAAGAGCAGGAGGCGGGACTAGAAACCAACCTAAAACCAAGCGGAGCATTGATCAGAGTAGAAATGATGTAGAGCACAGCTCCACAGACAACAGCTAAGCATCGTGGAAGTGTTAGCTGGCAGCGATAAGGAGGCAGAAGCAGCGCTCGGTGACAGAGGAGCCATCTGTCAGGAACTGGGAATCCGATTTCAGGAGGGCAGAAAATGAAGTACAGAAGAAAGTGATTTTGGTTCAGATGTACAGTGAAGCCCAAGGATATCTGTGGACAGTAAGTTTCTATACTGTAACAGGGATATTTAAATACAGCAGATAGTATACTGTTTGGAAGGGCTTTTCAGCTTTGAAAACAGGCATAAATAGCTCCTTTATAAAATAGCTTTTGCTTGAAGTTTTTTATTTATTTTTGGGATGTAAATAAGCTTATCTGTTTGGGGTGGTTTGTTTGAAAACTTGGAAACTAACTTTAAAACTGCTGGTGTCCGTCACTTCAGAGGGTGGTTTTGTTTAATAGGGTCATCTCCTGTGGAGGGTAAGATTTGTTCATAAACTTTCTGAAAAATATCTTAGAAGAAAAGACTGCTTTGGCCCCAGTTGCGAGGTGAAAAAGAGTAGGCAAGAATATTTTTTCTGGAAAGGGGAAAGGAGTTCCCACCCAAATAGATCTAAACTAACTGGAACTACAGTGTATAAACACCCGGGGGCTAGATCCTACCCTCACTTACACTGATGTAAGTCAGGTTTGAGTCTACTGCAGTTAATAAAATTACTCCTGATTTAATTAAGGGTAGAATTTGGTTGCACATTTCTTAATAATGAAAAAGCCCCATGGTTCTTTCCAAAGTGCGTTTTATGTTAACAGATTATTAAGGGCTTGCTTTAAAATATGTTAAAATTAATTGTAAACTCACATTATGTTTCATCTTTTGTCATGTATTTGTATCCTTCTTTGAAACTAGCACAAAAGGCTGCGTGAGATACTGTAAGCAATCCTATTATTTCTTATTAGCAGGTTCTCAGGTAAGGCTTGCACTGCTCATAATTTCACGCTTGTTTCAGTTCCGTGGCTTGTATTTGGGGTGATGTGCTTTAATAACAAAAAGGTTTGTGAAGCTCCAGCTGGGAGCTGTAGCAGAAAAGTGTCAAAGTTCTGTACAAGACCCCAGACTGTATTATTGGCAATGAAGCTGTTCTATTACAAAGTGTACCAAAAAAATTACTGTTGTCGCAGTGGTTTTAATGTATGAGTTAGAAGCAGAAGCATTGGCTGCTGACTGAGGAAAAAAAAACCTCAACAAAACCAGCAACCAAACCCCACTCACTATTATGGCCCAATATGGATGACAAAACACTGTAGCATGTGTGGGAAAATGGCTGCAGTCCAATGTCTGGAACCATTTATCTTCTGGTAGAGTCTGGAAGATGACTGTTTTATGTATTTTACAGAAATCCCTGCTGATTGATTTCATTTACTTAGGGGGAGGGGGCACGGTGACTGATGGCAGGGACAACTGGGGAAAACAAAGTGGATTCTTTGCGTTATCCCGACATCCTGTTCTGGTTGGAGTTGTTGGCACCTTTGTAGGGAACCAGAGTCTGCTGGACAGCCCAGTATGTCCTGCCGCTGCTTTTGCTACTACACACAGCCAGAAGTTTGCTGCTTCTTTCTGGGTCTCAGTGAGCTGAAAGACGCAGGTTCTGTTTTCACTAGCACCAGGCACATTTTGGAAATGATGATTTGCAAAGGTCTGAAGGGGAGTGGACAGAAATGGGTACAGGTCTCTGGAGCCTGCTGGTAATTTGGCCGACATTGGTAGGCACTGTTATTGAAGAGGGAGGAAAGAATGTGTGAAAGAGGAAAAGTCTGCTTTCAGTATGCAGGGCTTGCTGGAATAGCTCATCCCACTTTGGCACAAGAGGTCTGTACGCTAGAATGTTGATACAGTTTTCTTCTGACGTTTGTTGCTAAAATAGTCACAATTCCTAGTGTTTCTTTATTTGTAAGGAATAAAGAGCTTGTCAACCATAGTAGAGACAACAGAGATATACTGTACATCAGTGTCTTTCCTTTGCCTTAACTCTTATTTTTAAGTGTGTTCTGCTTGCTTGTCCATCAAGGTGTTTGCCTTCAAATCCATTAGTCTCACATCACTGCATGATAGTCACTTGTTATATACCAGGCATATCTACAGACATTTCCTTTCATGTTGCAGGGAATCAGTGCCAACATTTTCCATATGATGAAACAAGAGTGGAGAGATATGTTTCCTGTTCAGTACACTGCTACTGTGTTGAGGTTTAACAAAAAATGAGGAGAAAATGGATTTTTCACTTGACAATACTAGTTCATTTTGTACCCTTCAATCTCCTCACAGGGTCATTTACTAATGGTTACAATACTGTAATGGTCCAATACAATGGTCCAATGCAGGGTCATATAATAAACCAGGGGAAAGGTAAGAGTATTGTATCTCACCCGTCACATCCAGTTTCCCAGACATAACCACTTGGTATAATCAAGACATTCTTCATTGACAGAGTGGGAAAGAAAGAAAGATCAATCTTCTGCTTTAACCCAACTGCCAAGGAAGCTTCACAAATTTATCAAGTGTATTTATCAAATCAGTAGGAGCTCTTAAGCACTGTGCTTAAATAATACCACAAGAATAAACCCCACACCACCTTCCTTCTGAACAGCATCCTGTACTATTGCCCTGCAGTGTCATTCAGCCTGCTCAGGTCATTTGGCTTCACTGCTCATCATGCTGTCTTGATGCACACTCATTTTCTGTCTATCTGTAGAGGATGTGCTTATGGCTGGCTGTCAGACATCTCTTTGTTACGCATGTGTTGACCTCTGATTTGTAAGTTCATGGGAATTTAGGTTAATTGTAACCTTTTCTACTTTCTTAATTTTGGCTTCCTTTTCAGCCACCTTACATTTTGGTTATCCTCCCACAGAATGTTTTCTTGCTGAGACTCCCCCAGAGGATTATCTAATTTAGCTCTTTATGAATTGAATTTGAGTCTTTCCTGCTTTTTGGTACATCTAATTGAAGAGGGCAGTGGGTAGTGCTGTGGGTTTCAGGTGATGGTACCAGTTCTTTTCCTTGGGTATGCCACTGCGCTGTCCTAGGACACAGAGCAAATCTAGTGCCCTGGTGACTTTTATAGAAGATCTGCCTTTATAATGTGGTCCTTGAGGGAGACTGTCTTCCCCCTGAAGGGCTCTTAAGAACCCTGAGAGAGCTGTTAATGAAATAGTGCTGGTAAACAGACCCAGTGTAAGTCCAGTGTCTTACTTTAATCTTGCATTAGGCAGGAGGAAAAGAGTGGTCTAAGCTGATGCAAAATTGTTTTTTTGCCCAATGGGACTGCATTCTCCTGGTAGTTTGGAGTAGGTTTGGGGTCTACGAGCCCTCAACCTTTACTCTTCTGTAAGAATTAGTAGAATGGTGTGCTCAGGCTGCAGACATTTCGGTTACTGCCTGCACAGTCCCTACATTTCTATTAGTCACCTTTTAAGTCTCTTCATTACTTGGAAATATCCTTCATGTAACCACCACAAGTGTACCTTCCTGCATGCACTACTTCTTACAGGTAAGATATCGTAGAACATATTTTACACACATTGCACATTATCCCAGTTCTAATGAATTTTGTCCTTTTGTACTTTGTGATATAGTATATGGCAAGCATAGGCTGGGTGATAGAGCTACAGCTGCCTCTCGTTTTCTTATCAGATACTGTGAAAAACAGAAAATTAGATTAAAAAAAAAAGAAGAAGGGAGCTCTGTAGGCTGTGGAACATTATGAAACCTCCCACTGAATGTCTGCACAGGACATACAGCAACAGCAAAGCTGTTATGTACTAAATGAGTTTGGAGTAGGGGCCAACTGAATGCAATGCATAAGTGATTTACTTACTCATTTATAACCTTGACCTAGAATCATGAGTTTTTGCTGTCTCATAACAAAGATGACTTCATGTGACCCTTTAAAGCCTTCAGCATTAAGTGGCATTAAGTTGATGGCTACTTGTTTTGTACCTTCAGTGAAAAATTATGCATAAATCAAGTAAGCTTTGCTTGTAATGTACTCATAATCCTCACAAGCAAAACTCCCACCCAGATCTAGTGATCAAGCATGGTTTCTTGAACTCAGCAGAAAGGTCACTTCTTAAAAAATATGGGGATATAATAGTCAGGCCACCCAGGCAATTTTTTTTGGCTAGGACATTGCTTTAATTAAGTGATTGTAAATTGAAATAATAATAGGATGCTGATTTAAGCAGATAAAAGCCAGGGGAGCTACAGTAAGCTCAGTTTTCGTCCACCAAACACATCCAGACAAGCTGAGCTCACTTGCTCAACTTGGAGAGCATTTTTGCACAGAGGGACAGACAGGATGGGCTGAGGTTGAGTCCTGAATGTTCTGGGGTTTGCATACTTAAATCTAGCCCTTAGCGTTGTTTTGTTCTTTAATTACCTCTGGTTTGTTGATTTATTGATGCTTTTGAAGGCAAGGAGACTCAGTAAAACATAATCATCCTTTGTCACGTAAAAGCTCCTATTAAATCTGTGGACATTATAGACAAAAGGAAAGGATTGATTGAGGGGACTTTTGTGGAAATGGTCTTCCACCTACAGGTAAAAACATTGGTAGCTGTCTTTTAAAGGTGCAGTTGAGTTCCTGAATTACAAATGAGAAGGAAATTTGTGAGAAAACCCTGGATAGGGCTGTCTCGGTTCTTGAAATCTGCCAATACAGCCAACAATTTGGGCAGAAGGTGACTGGGAACCTGCAGAAGGGGCTGGTGGCTGTAGCATCTTCATGGAGCACTGGTGGGAGAAGTGAAGGCTGGATTTACGTATTCTGTATTAGATGGCCCTTCCATTTGGGTGTGGCTTTGGGCAAAAGGGAATAATATTTGCTTTAGCACTTTTTATGCAGGCTTTGAATGGGGGTGACAACCATGAATGGCAGACCTTTGGCAGCCATGAGCACTGATACATAGTTGGAAAGTCAACTGTACATCAGTCAACATAGTCAACAAAGTCAACACAATCCCATCTGGCTTAGCTTTGGGGAAATATTTGGAGCTTGCACTTACCCTCTGCTGCCTGTGCTCCTGGGGACCCCATACCTGCCCCCTAAACCCTCAGTCTAAAAAGCACCTCTTCATCTTCTTTTCCCTCACAGCAGAGCAGAGCATAGCATCCAGGCATTACTCCTTCTCTCTGCACCTCTCTTGTGTCTGTGCATCCCAGCTGGTACGCCTAGAGCAGTGCATGGGCCCCTGTTTGTCACAGAAGAAGGACATCATAGAAAATTGCTTGTTCAGATGTTAATTTGCCACATCCCTCCACCAATGGCTAATGACCTACTTGGGCAGTTCTGATATATTAATTTGGTTTGTAGAAATATGCACACAGATGACCAGGGGTGAATGTGGTCGATATAGATGCAAGGATGTGTACCTCTCCAGTGCTTGTGAGCTGCTGACTTAAAAATACAGATGTATGTTAATATTTAGCACATACATAGTTCATTAAATCTCCATAGTCCTGTAGGGACATGTCTAATTTATACATGCAAATAAATGGAAGAGGTAATCACACGTAACAGTCAGTCTTTTCATCACTTTACCCAATGAGGAATGAAGATGATGTTTTGTTTGGACTGTTATTGCTTATACATAACTGACAATACCATCCTATATTTTCAGTTCTGTGTAAAAACATCACAAGTTTGTCGTAACAAGAACATTTCAGACTGCGTAAGACATTTCAGCGGCGTAATGAGTTAAACTTCACTTTTTTTGCTAAACTGAAAATTAGAAGAGGCTGACCCAGATCTCAGTAGGATTCTCCATTGGAAAGCTGAACGAGCTAAACCAGTTCATTTTAAAAAACTGTTTGAAAATCATCTTTCAGAAAATAGTCTTAAAAGCCTGGTACTGATACTGAGCATGTTGGCAGGCCTTTAAGGCAGCTGTCAAACACCCTCACGCTTCATTTTATTTATTTATATTACATTTCTATTGCCCACCCTAGCCTCCAGAGCAAATTCAATAGTTCCGCCTTAATTCCTCAGCCCTGGTTGCTATGGCATCCAAGTTAGGGCAGTATCTGGCAGCTCCAGGTGGCTAAGCACACAGATGAATGATACATGAGCAGAAATTTAGGGAGCCATGAGGTGGTACCTTATGACCAAGGGGTATTGACCAGAGTTTTTGCAAAAAGGGGCAAGGAATTGTGAACATCGCTGGGAAACCTGGGCTTTATTTAGCTGCAGTGAAAGCAGCCGCCTGTACCAGCAACCTACATTTGTACTGAAAGGCTCTGGTAGTGAGCTATGAAATAATTTAATGAAATGTTCAAATTAAATACAAAATTAGACATTAGAAGTGTCTGGCTGATATCACCTGTAGTCATGCTCAATAGCATTCTGCCCTGTGATTCATTCCACTCAGCTCAGTAGGATTATAATAGCTGTTGGATAAGATGGCCGAACTGAGCCTTCAGGTTGAAGACATATATAATGAGAATTGTAAGTACCATGCAAAAAAATCCTTTTTTATTTACAGTTTTGGTACTCAGGATTAGTCCCATAATATAATACAAATAGGATCTACAAATTAAAATTTTTTGGTCTTAACTGTGTTCAGGATCAATATTCAAATGCTTTGGTAGAGTTTTCCCCCCATGCAGTTGTCACTGCTTTAAGTCACATTAATAGCAGGAATTAATTTTCATTGAAAGCATTTTTTTTCCCAACATTTCTTTGTTTCCAGTAAGAAAAGAACAAGAACAAAGACTACCAAACAAAATATAACTTGTCTAAAATCTCATAAAAGCTCTTACACAAGAATCTATCAAGCCTGGGAAAATATGTGTTCTTTTGTAAAAACATATTTTTCCTTGAAGTCACTGCTAGATTGCAAAAGTTCACATAACATATTGGTATGTGTATGTGTTTATGTAAGACGGACCTCTGTATTTCACTTTCTGATGTCAGTGTTGCCTTGGCAACTGTGTTTTATTGATTAGTAGAATATATGTAATTTGTTTCGGAGCTGCATCATCTTACAAGTTCATTTTTCTTGGTGAGAAGTGGTTTCATTTTCTTATTCTCCAAGTAAAATTATTTTTACGATATGAGAAAAATCCTCTTGGAGGTGCTTTTGTGAATGTACACAAAACCCAAAAACAGTTTGGCAAATGCATGCTAATAAAGTCATTAAATACTTTACCAACAGATGCATTTCTAAAGTTCTTTTGCTGTATCTGTTAACCTGGTATCTTATCTGCTGCTTCAGTGATAACCAAAAGGAGATGCTGTCCATGCAGTTCCAGTTATTAGATACCTGAATGGTGGTTTTCCTCTAGAGATTTCATATTTCAGTTACTAATACTTTGCAGGATCTCTTTGAATGAAATGTTATTATAGAATTTATTTTACATGTCAGTAAGCTAAGATACGGAAAACTTGGCCATCCTGAAATAAGACTTAAGTCTGAAATAGTACTGAGTAGCTCCTGAAGCTCATGAATCTTTTGTTCTACCCATTCTCGGTTTGTCAGGTTTAAGGGTTAGCTCCTGACTCAGCACAGCAACGGTTAACGAATCAATTGTCCCATCACCAGTCCTATTTCTGTGAGTGCTGTTCATGTTTATGAGGGGTCATGATCCTGCCCTGAAGACCCTTCATTTTCACACAAACTGAGCAGAGGAGAGGATGGAAAGGGTAGGTGGGACACAATGCCTCAGTTCGGGTGGTGCCATTGCCTGATTACATGCACAGCTGGAAAGATCCACCTAGTAAGATTTACCAAATACCGTCCTGCTTTTGGTTTTATCCTTTCATCTTGTGTTTATTTGTTTCATGGTTTATGAGTATCACAGGAGCCAAGAGCAGGCAGGGTGTCCAACTTCCCAGATCAAATCAGGCAGGGGAGCAGGAAGAAAAAAATTTGGAGTCTGAGGAGAAGGAGGAGGACTACAGATAACAGATGGGAAAGTAATGGAAGTCCAGCCAGATGCTGATGTAAAAGCTGTCTCTTTGCATAGAACTGAAAGCCTAGCCATCCCTACAGTCCTAATATTAACAATTTACAAATTACAGCAGTGATTGTATTTGTATGTCATACAGAGTGTAAATGATGGGAATGGGTTGTCAACACACATAGGAGAACAAGTCTGAAAATCCCTAGCACTTTCTTTAAAACTAATAGTTCCTGACAATTAAATATCGCGTTGGTTGTTATCTAAATATTTATCTTCAACAAAAGTACGAGAAGTCCACAGGCAGAGCAAACCCACGGTCTTCTGTTCTGTGTCTTTAAATTATGTTCTACCTTTGAGAAAGAGCTCAGTTCCTCATTTTATCCTGTTTTAATTTTGTGGATAACTTTGCAAAAAAAAAAGAAAGAGAAAAGAGTCTGCCATTGATGGCACACAGGGACAAAGGCACTGTTACTAGATTGTGGTTTTGAAGTCTGTTTACCATGCTAGGTCAGAGACCATAATGTGAAATCATGTTTTTAATCTTTTGGAGTAAAACATTCAACAACAGGCCTTCCTAGCAACAAGGCTCTGCCTAACACAGAGCCTTATTTTCTTGCAAAGATCCTGCAGTTTTACATGGATTTTCTGGGGCAGTCTTTGGCAGCAACAACACTAATTTATTCCAGATGAAACTCAGGCCCACTGTAATTGTCAATACTACGGTATTTGTCTGAAAAATCAAGAAGTTCTGGCATTTTCTAGAGACGCCATGTGTCTCATGGAGAACCCAGTCCATTTAATTCAAGCTTTTAGGTACCCAGGGTTAAGCAGATGTTCCATCCATTTGTTATAGTTGCTTAAATTCCTTTTACAGTCTAAGGAGAGCAGCAATTACTTACTGAAGACCTGCGGAGGGAGATTGGTTCCCCCTCTCCATCCATCCACCCACCCAAGGATGATTCAGTCTGCCTCATTCAAGTAAATACCTCTTCCATTGGGAATATAGAGAACAATAGGAAATAAATGCTGGCACCTCCATGCAGTTGGGACCCATTTACTCATTTGAAGATGGATGTGACTTATCTTCCTCTTGCATAATAACCCAAGAATTAAAGCACTCATCCCAGAGAAAGGAGTTTCTGAGCTTTACTTGATCTGAGTGGGTTTCACTCACATCTTCTACATTTAACTCAAAGGAGCTAAATTCACCCCTTTGTAGGATGACCATCCGTAAGTCTCCATGATTTTGTCTCTTATATTTTCCTGCCTGTCTGTGAGGACTGTAAACTCTGTAAGGGACCAGCCTGTTTGTCACTGAATATTTGGGCATCACTGACATTGCAAGGTTCTAATTTTGGCTGAGGTTTGTAGTGAAATGTAAAGAATAGTAATTATTGTGCAAACTTCTCCCTTGGACCAGAGAAAAGCTGAGTAAAAGCTTTGTTCTGGTAGAATGCATTACATGTCTTTGGTTAATATTAGTAGGAGGTGGGCTTCAGTTGTGACATGGTTTGTGGAACAGAGCGTGAGCCTCCAGTGATGTTGGACTTGATGTGTGTTTAGGGAATGGTGGCTGCTTCTTGGTTTTCTATGTGTATGATTATTTCCTCATTTTTAGTTCTCTTCTAAGGACATTTATGCTGGAGCTTACTAGATCTGTGGCACAAGGAAATATGGTGCGCCAGGGTCCTTTCTTGCAAATGAGTCTTTTAGGAGCTTTTTTGGACCAAGGCAAGTACATAGCTCAGGGCAGAGGTAGGCTGCAGAGCTCTTACTCAGCCCCTCAGCATCTTGTTCTCTTGGAGTTTCTAAAGAAGGATGCAGTGGGAGGGACAGGGCTGTGAGCACAATGTGAGGGTGTTATGCTGTGAGGACATTATGCGCTCACTCCTGCAACACTGGCGAAGAATGCAGCAGTGGTATGTTCCTCTAATGAGTCAGTCTGGAACTGCCAAAAGTTGGAGCAGCCCCATTGCCCACTGATGAGTAGTGGTTTTGACCTTTATTCCTGTCTTGGAGAATATTGTAAAATTGAGCTAAATGAATTGCTTTCTGAGCACTGGCATCAGCTTAGCCTAGTTTGTTACAGATTTTTCTCCCCTCACTTCACTGAAACAAAGTCCTTCCACTCTTCCATGCCACTCCCCATATCTTTCTCCCATTCCTCAAATATTTGTTGGGAAAGTGGTACATACACTGTGGCTGATGCAGAATGCTGCATACTCTTTAGCGAGCTGCCTGCTGCTTCTCAGCATGGGTACTGGGTCAACCCACAAATGCCTTTTCCTTACTGGAATACTAAGCTATTCTCAAGTGGCTTTTCTAAAATGTAGCATCGTTGAGACCTGGCATTTGATTGAAATAGGCCAATAGATTCTGAAATTATATTTGGGTGCAGGGTACGTCCCAGAGACACAGATGGTAAGAATATTATATCCTTAGGCAGCAATAGTACAAATATGCTGTAATGCAAGCAGAAATTAAAAGCATTATGAGGAAATTACTAGGTGAAGCTCTATGAATTGTGTTCTGGAGACAGACATAAAAGGAACACATTTTTAGGTTTTCCATAAAATCTTTTAAATTATTATAGTGAAAAATTGTTGAGCAACTCATCATAATGAAAATACGGGACTCACCCTGCCAGTTCATCCCTTATTTATTCCAGCCCAGCAGATGGATAGCCAGTGATGAATTTGGTCTGAGCTTATCAAGTAAACAACTATACAGCTTATAGATGGCTAAAGTTATATGAGTGCACTGCACCTATAAAGTGATGGTTATTTTGGTCATCTCTTACTCTGCCTTCTTAAAAGTATTATTAATTTCTATTAAATCACATGTAAAAGAGAAATAAAGTAAGATTTGGCAGTCTGAAGACTGCTTTTTAGAAAAAGATTCTGACTATGTTTAGGATTCAGGATTTTAGGAGAAATGTAAGGTTAGAAACTAAAACTGTTTCTAAATATACCTGGTTGTGCTTTTTATTAAAGGGAGTTGTTTCTAGCTCGAAGTCCCTATAATTACTGTGAAAGCGTGCACCTCTGATATACACAACAAGCTACATATATCACAGCTTGGAGTCAAGGTAGATGCCCAGTACCGTGTACTGTTAGTTCTTGGTGGCTTTTTCCAATTATTTCCAGTAGAAAAACCAATTTTTGGGGGTGGAAGAGAGGAAGAGAAGGGAAGCAGGAGGGAGCCTGGCAGAAAGGATCTAAATATCTTACACATTTTGTATAATTATGGATGAAATAATTATGAAATAAGTTCCTAGGTAATTCCAAGATAAAAACCCACAGTAAAGCTATGTATTACATGTCAGTTAAGGATAAGCTTCCATCTTAGCATTCCTGGGGACTCATTTGTGATGCTATCCTATCGCACATTTTCATCTCATGAAAGCCATGTTTGCCTTATGAGTGTGGCATCATCGTGGCAAAAAAGAGATGGTGCTACTGGTGTCACAGTTGACTGCCATACTTTGAGCAGCTCTGTTAGTGCACAGCTCTTAAAGGCTGCTCTGGAAGGGTCTTTACATTTATGACAGATGCTAATGCCCTGATGGCTTCCAGAATGATGGAGGAGAATGTTTTGCCCTTTCATTTCAAGGCATCATAAAGTCTTGGAGACTTCTGAGGCTGGCTGCCAGATGTGATTAAAAATTAATGAAGCAGAGCAATTGTACCTTATGCCCCTGACAGAAACTTGAATAACAGCTTTTCCTAAGACTAGCCTTCTAAATATTTGGGGTTTTTTTTTACATCTGTATTTCTCTCCTTTCTGACCACAGTGACAACTCCCTTATCATAAAAAATTGGAAAACAATAGTAGAAGACATTTGGGACATTTTTCATGCAATATCCTGCAAAAAATCTAGTTGGATTCTACTCACTGCACACAGGGTGAGCTGCAAAGACAGACTGTAAACTGAAGCATAAAACTGAGTCAACAGATATTAAGCGGAGAAGCAGATACACCTCTGTTGAGTGGTACAGGAGTTGCCTTCAGTAACTCAGTGTGTGCAGTTGAAATGTGGCAAACTGTTTTTTGGGCGAGGGGCCTACTGCACTGCTTTGAAGCATGTCTGCATTGGATGGGAGAGTAAATATCATCTTTTCTGTGCACTATTACCCCATCTTTAAAACATTTTAAAGGAAAGGAAATAGAAAAAAGCAGGCAGCGAGTAGGTGTGCAATTGCTGCACTGATGCTTTCGGGGGTCATTGGGAAAGGTTACTGCTCAGGCTCTGAGATTGAAGAAAAGCAATAATGTGACAGCAAAGTAATATTAATTAATGCTTCTTTACTACTTTACATATGCTGAGTATTGCAGAGACACAAGCTAAATGTAGACACTTGGTTATATGGAGAGAGAGTTGGTTCTTCGGATCCTGTCAATGTTTTTGAACAGTTTAATATAAATAAGTGTATGTTTGAGCATTTTCTTTGCAAAAGTAGAAAAAAAAAGTCATCTGTGAACTGTTCATAGGGCTTTGTGAACAAAAGCTTTTAGGGCTAAATTCTGATATATTCGCTCATGCTAAATAGGAATGTACTCCTCAGGTTATTTAATAGTAGAGAAAGTGTCTGGTGTTTGGCAGTGTTCACCATGAAATACTGTTTTGGAAAGGTATTTGTTTATCAATGAGATTATAGTTTAGGGATTTGCGTTGTTTGAAAGAACATACTCCTGGCTGGTCAGACACAGTTTTTGTCCGTTGTGGTACAGGATAATCATGGGCTATTTAGAACAGGAGTATTTTCCCTACACAAATATTGTTCTTTTAAGAGTAGACTTTCATGATAATCTATTACATTATCATGACATGAGTAAGCAGTTATTCGTAGTCACTGCAGTCACATAGTTCCCCCCAACAGGATACTGTTAAATAAACAAAGTTATTTGAGGAACTGGCAATTCTCTCTTCATGCTTCACCCAAAGTATATTCTTAGCTTTTCATTCACTGATATTTTTGCTTTCTTGGAGTCTGTGCTTCTTCCTTCTGAAACTCACAGTTGTGCAGACCTCTCATTTGGACAAATCTGTGATATTTTGGGAGAGACCTGCTCATTCATATTCATCAGAAGAAGTGAGGGTTAACTAGTCTGGGCAGCTGCAGTTATCACCCAGCACCCCTTAAAACTGTGGAAGTCAGTATGGTATGAAACGGTACCATTTCTGTAAGCAGGAAGGCAAATGATGCTGAGATGCCAGCATGGCAGGAATATAAGCTGCTGTTTTCAGGAAAAGCAGAGAAGTTTACTGAGTTTCTGCAATCAGGTGTGGCAATCAAAAGGTAGTTAAATGCAAGGCCTGGAAAAGTAAGCTGTGCATTCCAGCCACAGTGGCTGAACACTGCTCAAGTTAATATCTCCATCCAAGAGCAGAGCTGGAACTGTGTCATCAAAACATCTAGTTCAGCAAAGAGTAGTAAATTTGCCACCTAGCTGGTTTGAAACCAAAGCAACCTGTTTGGTCAGGTGCATCTCAGAGTATATATTTTTCAAAGTTGTCCTGAATCCAGGGTTCCTCTAAGGAAGAGTAAATATTAGTCCTGCAGGTTTTGACAAACAGTGGATTAGAACTTTCACTCTTCACTTTGGACTTACATTCTATGGTTAATTTCAACTTTTTAGATGAAGTTTTTTTAAGATAAAAATGAACATGGTCATTCTTGGGAGGAGAAAAAAAAAGTCTTTTTTTTTCAGTTGTAATTTTACAGGATGTGGCTACAGTTGTCATGAGTCCCAAGTACATGAGTCAGATGGTGGTATTATCAAGTTATTCCTTACTCTATGTTTGTGTAAGATGCACTGAAGGAAATGTGACTGCCTTCACAGGCAGTGGAGCTCAACATTTTCCTGAACTCAGTGACCAGAGCACATGGAGTAATGAAATTTGACAGACTGAAGTATCTTGAGCAATAGTGGGATAGGTGTGGAAACTAAGACAATAAAAAAAAATAGTTGTAGAGGCAGAGAGAACAGGTATACTTATGAAAATGAGCTCAGCAGTAAAGAATTGTCTGGTTTGTTGAAAATACAGGAGAGAGCAGCGATGTGTGGTTCTTTTTCAAATCTATTTCTTACATAAATAGCACAAAACATGCCTTATGGCACAACTCAGCAAAGCAAGCAAGGAAATAAATGTTAGACATGCTTAAGTGCAGTGATTTTCATGACACAAATCTGTAGAAAATCCTGATCAGGAAAGCTGTCTTATTCAAGACAGCACGAAACTGCACAGTTGGATCCCTTACAGTAGGAGTTTAAATTCAGCTTTTCTTCAGAACAAAATTACTTTAAACGTTTCGTTTGGTTGTGATCTGGGTTACAGGAACATACTGTTATAAAAATATAGCATTAGTGGAATTTTCCAAGTCCAAAAATAATTTAGTGTTCAAACACTTATCTGATTTACAGCTTCACAGCCATGTCTAAGCTAGTACTGCCAAATAAAATTTTCTTTACTGTGACATGCATGCAGTTCTTCTTCAAGTGTTTGGAATAATGCCTTACATATAAATTAAGCAAAAGTTTCCATCTAGAATATTCAGCTATACTTAAATTTTTAAAGTGCAGCTTCATTTTTTACGGTATCACTGCCTAAACATACATATGATGTTTAACAAAATCAAGGACCCAAACACATGCAAGAACTGTGTAGTCATATCATACTGTGTTTTTTCACAAGGTGTGTGTATTTCATATCATAATGTGTTTTTTTCTTAATATAATTGTAAAAGTACTTTTCTGAATTCCAATAATTTACGAATTTTGTTCAATTAATATCTCTCAGGAAACCAGTCAGACAGAAGAATGACAGCGAATTTGCCCTCTGGTTCCCCATAGGTGGGTGTGTTCCTGGCACCTATGTAGAAACATGTAATTGAAATAACACTTGCATAAATTCCATTTAGTAAGGATGCATTGGCTGGTGCCAGTGAATGTTAGGGCGCTTAATCAAACAGTAAATAGCAGTGCATGTCTAAGCATTGGTCATTTAATGCAGACATTGTTGGAAGAATTAAATAGATTGTGAAGTCCTTTTGTTCCTTCTTTTTACTTAGTATAATGTACTATTGCTTTCTAAATCTCCTTAGGCTCTTTAATAAAGAAAGATTTCTTCTCTTAATTTGGACAGCTGCATAATTGGGAATGCTAAATCATTCTCAAAGATGTAATCTAAATGATCCCACTATGTAACAGTTTTCTACTTAGTTTAGAGCAGAAGGAACAGATTTAGACGATTGCAATCTGTTGCATTGCCTAAAAAAATCAAGCCCTGATCATTGTAATTGATAGTTTTGAAACTGAAGATCTCCAGGTCGCTTGTAAATAGATCTAATTCAAAGTTCAAAATATCTGTTGTGGAAGGTATAGTTATGGCCCTTTTAACACAGGAAAATCTGATACACAAAGATAATATAACAGAATTACAGGACTTAATTTAACCAATTCAAAAGGTAAACCAGCTGGAGAATCTGAGACAAAAAAACCTTGAAGTCTAACTTCCAATCTTGGCTTCTAGCTATACAAAATGCACCAAAGAACTGCCTGACTCTAGACCCTATTTATAAAAAGCCACAGGATCCATGCACCAGCATTTTCCATACTTGATGGGAAGGTAATAGCAGTGACTGTGAAGCTGAGGCTTTGTTCAAGAGGTGCCCAGTGCAGAGAAGAGGTCCAAGAGGAAAACCTCATACTGGGATCTTACCGCACACTGCCCTTCCCTGCCTGCTGGTCAGGCTCTTGGCATGAACCCTACAGTTGCCAGTGGATATATTTGTTCTGGTTCCAGGTATTCCTGCTTGAAGCCAGTGAGGTGGAGGGACACATTTATCCTAGAAGGCTCTCAGAAAAGGGTAACAATCCTGACACCTGTATAGTTGCACCTTTCAGTCAAATGTGATGGTCACTAACATACACATCAATTTAATCAGATTTCCTGTTTTTATTCGAAAAAGAGGCAATAGCAGGCCAGGACTCCAACCTAAAAACATGCTAAGATACCTCTACTGAGCAGGAGGGACTTCAGCTAGTGTTACCCCTTGGAGTTATGCTGACCTGCTAATTTAAGTGCTCAATGCACGATAAAGTTCCTCTAGTGACAGTGCAAAATGGTGCAGAGTGTGACATGGAAGTTCAGGCGTGCCAAGGGCTTGTGGACACTGCAGCATCCTCCTGGAAATGATCTGCCTATGGTCACTGAGAGTGCTACAAACAGACTGTATGCTAATTTCTCGATGCCCCCTCAATTTCCACTGTATAATAGCATTAATGACCTTGACAGAAAGCATTTCCTGCGGATTAATAACCATTTGAGGTTTAATGACCAGAGGCTATGCCTCAGGCCATCAACTTCTCCAAGCTGCTCATTAAATCCTTAGGGCACAAAGTCTGCTTCAGTCACTCCTGCTTACGCATTTGCTCAGTGTCAACTAATAACAATATTCTCCCTGAGGTATTTTCTCTTCAGAGGCCCTGATGTTAGAAATGTGTTTGTCCTTAAGTCTTTTGGGAAGAGAACTCATCGTTAATTTTTTAGGTGACTGCGTATTACAAGTCAAAGCATTTACTCAGGATTTACTCAATTTCTGCTGAGATGGACACAATTAAAATGAGACAGCTACTTTCTTACATTGCACCTTGAAACTATTTGGTTTAGTTGCTTACAATGCCATAATCTAAACCAAGAGCCAGTAGCCTCCCCCCATCCTAACACTATTGGTTCAGCCAGAAATCATTTATTTGAGAGGTGATATGGGACAGGTTATCACTTCCTAGCAAATAGTGGCTGCATGTTAGCTCTAAAGTATATCCCAAATTCAGAATTTTGCAGAAGAAACAATATAATAAAGAATACATCTGTCTTTTGGAGGAGGAATGCCATTGCTTGGCCAATTTCTTACTAATGAAGTCATAAGTCAAAGATGGTGTATTGTCCTGTGTTATGGTACATACTTGTGAAGGGTGAACTTGTTTTTCTGTTGAAGAGTTTTCATTTGAAGAGTTTTCATTTAAGGGAACATTCTTCCCACATCCAGATGGCATCAAGTACAATTGGATCTTAGTTAAATCTGCTGTTGTGGTGTTACATCGTGTTCCCTGTTTGTGTGATAGTGCGGCACGGCATGACAAATAGGCATGGCACAAACAAGTTGCTATTGGAAGTTTCTTCCCAGAGTTTCTAAACTGAAAGAGAAGCAAATCACAGGGAAAAACGCAATCAACAGCCTTTGTAGGAAACTGATACAGTGAGCACGGTGCAGAGTATGTGTCTACAAATCAAGAAGATTGTCTTCATATCAATTATAAGAATCCTCTGGTGAGGCTTTGCCTGCATCCCGTTCACACATTAGTCTCTGTTGTGCACCAAACAACCAGCTAATTTGATACATCTAAGGCAAGCTAGGAGCAGTGGTCTTAGTGTGCTGGGAAAACTTTCCTGAGAGGTCTGGGAAGACCTGCCTTCAACCTAACTTTCATTTAAAACGAGCTATGCCGGCCAGCCCCGTGCGTTGAGCTAACATCTTTGTCCAGAGACAGCCTAAATTTTCAGGGAAAGTAGAGCATTTTTCTGTCAAATCCTAAACTTTAGAAGTGCTTGGAGTTATTTATAAGCTTAAGACAATTAAAGAAAACTGGAATATCAAGATTGTATAGTATCATTGGCAGGGGAAACCTTGAGTGTAGTTTAGTTCTGGTAAGTGAGTTACACATACATCCTATGGAAACCAGCAGGTTTTTAGTTGATGAATAAGACACAGATGCAGTGAACAACTCAAGTACTTACTCCCTTGCTTGTATTTGAAATTACTGGATTCTAAGGTCAAATAACTCTAATTCAATGACATGCTTTGTGTGGGAAATAGATGCTGTTTGTGGTAAGCACTGAGCACCTGCACAGGAATGTTCCTACGCAAATCTCAAATCCCTTTGCAAACATGGATGCAGATCATTTTACGCCATCACTGCAAAGGGAGAAAATCAGGTGCGAGTAGATGAAATTAAGGACCTGAAGTCACACAGTGCATTCACAGAAGATGCCTCAAAGAAGAATTTTATTTCATCTCACTAGCTTTATGTGCCTGTTCCTCCCAGAACCTCTGTATAGTCCCTAAAGAAGAATGAACACTTTCTAGGCACAAGCCATTTTACCTCTTTAATAAAGACATTATGTAAGATAAGATAAATATTATCACAGAAGTACCTCTTTGTCTCCATAGCCTTTAGGAGCGCATGGGATGAATAGTTCCAATGCAGTTGCAGATAGGTGAAAAGATCCCCACCCTTTATATCTATAAATCCCCATGTATGTAAATAAATACTCTACATGGGTGCCAAAATGACTGCTGTGAAGACAGGTCAACTAGATATTTAAACATATGCTTAATGCTGAGCTTCTGACATGTCCTACTGAAACATGTTTGATAAAAACAGCCACTCTGCTGAAACCCTTGCCATTGCGTGAAACTGAGCTAAGGCTGCTGACCCAGCCTTAGCTCTGATTCTCCTGGCTGCTCTTGGTTTGAGAGAACCATACAGCATCTTTCCCCCGTAGATTTTAGGTGTAGGAATACACTTCTGTTTGGAATTTCCTTTCTAAATTCTATTGAGAATTCAAATGGGAGCCAGATGAGTTTTTTCCTGTTCATTTAGAAGAAAAAAATGCAAAACGTTATGAGAAACTTAAAAACTCCAGCACTCCCTGAAAATCATCACCACAATAACATCTTCCTGAAAAAGTTCTTTCCAGAGGGATTTAAGTGTGCAGGTGATAAGAGTTCATGATGTTTTTCTACCCCTGATGAAGAAAGGATAGATCTGTAAACAAGGAATGAAGGAAATACTTTGAAATACATTCAATAAATATTAGCTTTATAAACTAAGTTTTGAGGCTACTTTTGCCAATTGGCTTTGGCTAGGAGTTCCAGAAAGTTTAATGAAAGCCCCAGCTCTGTTCCCCAAATCGAAGTCAGCCAATTGAGCATCACAGCTATAATTTTCACCCCGTGGCAGTGTTGCCTTCACTGCACATCCTACAGTGCAGCTAAACCAGCAGAGTCCAGGCTGGTTGTTTGGGTTATTGTTTGTCTTTAAAGGTGAAGCTCTACCAGAAAATAAGGAACAGTAATTTTCAGTATAGCAGTTTGATTCCTTAGTAGTAGGTGAGCTTTCAGAGCATAGCACGATGGCCAGAGGATACTACAGGTTCTGGGCTCCCAACTACAATTACAATGTAAAAAGCCACTGCAAAATACAGCACATCTCCTTGATCAAGATACCTTTATCATACATTTAATTTCAACCAGTGGCTTCAGAGCAACATGTGGGCTCTTAAGATGGTTTATTTAAAATCTTTAACTTCTATTCTGCTGAGATTTCATTGTCAGATTTAGACTTCTGCTAGGTGTTTTTACAGTGAAATCCGTATGAGAGACCATCTTTTGTAAGCAACTGCCTGCTTTCTGCTTCTGTCTGGAGAATAACTTATCTCATCATACTTCTGGCATATCTGAGGCTAGACCCTGCCAAAATCTGAAAGTGAAATAAACCATCAAAAAATGTCAGATTCTTAAAAGTGCACACCAAGGTCAAGTCTAGAAAAAGGCTTGACTTGGAAAATAAAGTACTTTGCCTTTTCCTTCAAGGCATACACAACCAATTTTCAGTCTTTGTGTTTATCTGTATATCCCATTACCGTAGCACCAGACAGCCAAAAATGGCTTATGTCCTCAGCGCATGCATTCATTCTGCTGCTCCTGAGTGGACATAAAGCCAGAACAGCCCCTGGATCCTGCTCTTTCTGGAGCACATCTGTAGATGGGGAAGGTCCCCAAGGTGATCCCAAAGGCAGCACGGCAGCTGGCAGGGAACTTTCAGTTGTTGCGTCCAGGGTCCAGATTGCGCCTGTGCCCCTGGGTACGGCTCCTGCCTCTCGCTGGAGGTGATGTCCAAAGGAAGGAGGTGTCCTTGCACACTCCTTCTGAGCAAGGGCAGCTGCTGTTGTTCAGGGATTTATTTTCCTGAAGACCAAATGGAAATCGTGCCCAACAACCTGAACCTCAGACCCCAAGGTTATGAATAGCAGCCATCTCTCATCTCTTCTCTAAACAGGGTATTTTAATGCTCTGCAGAATTACAGTGTGAGGCACGCTGCCTTCTATCTCCTTAATCCTCTGTAAATTTACTTCTAACAGCTACTGCCAAAATACAGTATGGCACTCACACAGCACACGCTTCTTCAGTGGTAAGCACAAAGCAGCTTCTGTTCAGAAGGAATATGTTGCAAGCCCATGAGTGACACATTGTGAGTGCTGAAGGTTATGAAACATATTCTGAAACGGAGCAAGCCATGAACACTTCATTTTTCAGAAACAGTCACATTACTTCTGTCATTCTGCTTGGCAATGTATGTACGCAGACCTTGGTGCATCCACGTAGCACATGTTGAACAAGCACCAAGTGCTAAACCAGTCGTGTGCCAGCAGCACTGCAGAGTTCAGATGAAATATTTCAAATATGCACTTCAACACTCTTCTCAGTTTTTATAAAACCCCATGATCTTTATGTGTTTATTTTTAATTCACTAGCCTCTCTCTTGGACCAGACTGACCTCAAACTATAGCATGGAGTTACCTTCATTGATCTCTGAGTGCTCTCTAAATGATCATGAATCAGGTCGTGGCTTAGGATAACTCATAACTTCCAGTGGGAAATATTTGCTGGAAGGGCAAATGTCTTGTGTCTTTCTATGGCCAGATGCTCCTGTGAAATAAACACATCTAGAGATCAGACAAGACCTGGAGCAAATCCTTAATACCACCAAGAAAACCTCTCCTTTTTGATATCCAGGCCATCTGACTGTTGAAGTTGTAAAGGAAGGAAAACCACATCATTCAAGGTAGCTATGTGGTCCTCATATACTTGGTGCATATTTATGAGAGAGTACACTCTTCAACATATTGAGTCGCACAATTTTCGTTCCTGTGGAAGGAAGAACACTGTTTCCCTTTTGTTAGCTAAAGTGTAAGTGCTAAGTGATGAGTCTCATTTCCCACCAGAAGTCTAGCTGAGCGAGGAATTAGTCATTTACTTTCCAAAATATCTAGCTGGTAGCACTGTCTAGTGACTAAACCATCTTTACCCACAGTCAGGCAAATAGTGATTCAAATGGGTGGGAATGTGCTCTCCAGCAGTCAGAGCAAGGGAGCTCCATCCGTGAGATGGCAACTGAAACTGTCCAGCTGATTTCCCATCAACTATTAGAAGATTAAGAAATAGCTGAAATTCAGCCAGCAAGTTAGGAAGTGCCAGGGGCTGTATTTCACTGTCATTTTCAGAGCCAACCCTTCTGTATTCCCTCCTATTACTCAGCTAGAGGTACTGACATGAAAATAGTAGGTTTGTGCTTCGGTAGCTTTGGTGTCTCCTGTTGCCTACCTCAGAGATCCACTCTCCTGTACTGGCAGGGAGCAGGCACTGGTAGGTCTCCAGCCTTCCTGTTGTCTTCTTTCAGGGTAATATATGCCATATAGCTGAAGGGCAGACTCTAGCTTTATAGAGTGATAACTGCAAGCGTCTAACTTACCTAAGCTCTTTCATGCTATTTGATAAAAGAGCAATTTGTGTCTTTCCTCCTTGTAGCTAAAAATAACAGTAAAAAAAGTATAGAGCGTTGTTAGTCCTGGGTGGTGCACTAATTAGTTCTTTGCTACCTCTGCTTTATTGCTGGCAATTATTATTGTTGAGTAATTACAGGGTTCCTATGAATCTGGCTTCCATTTGCTCTGTGGTGTAACACCGGTAAGGAAATGCAAAGTGTCAGTACTATGGATACCCAGTGTTATTTCTGCCATAGGAGAATTTTGTGTTATTTGAAACAGTTATTTTGTACGATGGCTTTAATAGCTGGAAACAGACCTAGGTGAGCTGCAAAATGGAAAACCAGTATTTTCACTACATTGAAAGTCTGTTCTCTACTTGAAGGAGCGCATAAAACCCCCACAGCCTTCTATAAAAATATGTATGGAAAGGAAACTAGAGACTTCAGCCAAAATTCTAAAAATAATGGCTATACCAACATAGCCAAGTTGTCTGTTCCTTCCTCCCTTCAGTATGAACGAATAAATGTTTATGTACAGCTATCATGTAGGAACTGCTTTAGCCTGGTTTCTGTGTGTTGCTCTGTAGCCATATGGACTTCAGCTTTCATTGCAAAGGGGACTGAACAAAAAAATCCAGTGATTTGCGAGAGGAAAAATCCTGGAAGGATTTTAGGTCAGAGATCCAAAACATTTTAGTCCATTTCTAAAACTGTTTGCTCTGTAATCTTCCCTTTGGGTTTTCAAAGTGTGTTTAGATGTGTATGTGCCAAAGTGCGTAGAAAATGTCTGCAGCCACCTGGTAGTAGAAGGCAGGATTGGGTGAGCCAGAATTAAAGGTGCCTGAAAAGGCAAATGAGAGTTAAGTACCTCAAGTATCTCCAAAGATCTGATCCCTACCAGTTAGGAAACCTAAATATCCTTAAAATCTGGCTTTTGTGTTTACCACTTTGATAATCAAAAGTTATTTTTATCTGTTCAGTAAAATTAATCAGAATTTCCACCCTGTGATGGATGATGGAAACTGCCTGAACAGCTGTTTGAAGGGTAGCTTCACTGCTACTGTAAAAAAGAACCTTTAATTTGACTTTCCCAAATTTAGTACTGTTTTTGTGTTAGAGGCACTTTCATAAAAAGGGTGCCTTTGTGAAGACACAGTGAGGAAAGATTTTCTTTTTTCAGTAAGCGAGTAACTGTTTCCTTTAATCTCTTTGTTTTTCTCATGATTCTATAAAGATCAGCATAGTCATATAATTACTGGCTCTGGACTAGATCAGACTGAAATGCACACTAGTGTGACTCCACTGTTTGTATGGCACTGCACAGTCAAAATAAAGGGTAAAATTTAGTTCACAATAACATCTTTACATCAACAGATGCTATTCCTTCAATCACTGAAATAATTTTAAAATGCAGTAGAACATCACATCTGGCAATGACACAGGATCAGTCCAACTCCATAAAGGAAGATGGACCAAGTTCAGAATACCATGAGCCAGCAATGTGCTCTTGTGGCCAAGAAGGCAAATGGCATCTTAGGGTGCATTAGAAAGGGAGTGGTTAGTAGGTCAAGAGAGGTTCTCCTCCCCCTCTACTCAGCCTTGGTGAGGCCGCATCTAGAATATTGCGTCCAGTTCTGGGCCCCTCTGTTCAAGAAGGACAGGGAATTGCTTGAAGGAGTCCAGCGCAGAGCCACAAAGATGATTAAGGGAGTGGAACATCTCCCTTATGAGGAGAGGCTGAGGGAGCTGGGTCTCTTTCGCTTGGAGAAGAGGAGACTGAGGGGTGACCTCACCAATGTTTACAAATATGTAAAGGGTAGGTGTCAGGATGATGGAGCTAGGCTTTTTTCAGTGATATCCAGTGATAGGACAAGGGGCAATGGGTGTAAACTGGAGCATAGGAAGTTCCACGTTAACATCAGGAAGAACTTCTTTACTGTAAGAGTGACAGAGCACTGGAACAGGTTGCCCAGGGGGGTTGTGGAGTCTCCTACACTGGAGATATTCAAGGCCTGCCTGGACAAGTTCCTGTGTGATGTACTGTAGGTTACCCTGCTCTTGCAGGGGGGTTGGACTAGATGATCTTTTTAGGTCCCTTCCAACCCTTGGGATTCTGTGATTCTGTGATTCTGTGATTCTGTGATCCAGTTAAAGAAAATAATATTTGTGCTTAGTATCAGTTTTCTGATTTTTAATTTCTCAGTCATAAGAAGACATCCTGGCAGCTTTCATTAGGAATATTCTTGTAGTAAATGTCTGGCAAAAAGTGTTAAAAACAAATATGGGTGTTTGATGTTTAATCCTCTCTGAAATAGTAATAATAAAAAAGTACATATCCGCAAATCATGTAAACTTTCATTTTATAGATTATTTTCCACTACAGTCTCAAGGCATGATGAAATGTTAATAATGTTGATATACTTCAATGATAGTAATTACGATATGGCTGGGAATCAGAAAAAGTCATCTAGGTTTGTAGGTAAAGCTCTTGCCTGTACTTTCAGGATAATGCCAATCCTCCTGTTACTGGATTTTACATAGATGACACCTTCTTCCAAACTGTGTGAACAAGTGATATTCTGCTGTTTGAGGTTGCAGGGTTTTTTCAGAAGAAATACACAGGACATCTTTCTCAATTGGCCCTCTTATGGAAAGAGCTATTAAGAAAACAGCGGGATCTAAAGGCATATCTGCTTGTACTGTTAATCAGCTGATAACAGGCAGATAATACTGCAAGACCAGTTGGGAGCTCAGCAGTTCGCATTGCATTCACTGTGTACAAGCCATGGATTCAGACCTCTGTCTTAAATATTTGAACTCTTCTGTATGTGCTGTATCTTATCCATGTTTCTTACACTACAAATTACTCATCTCACGTAGAACTCCAAACGACAGTGCTTTAATCTTAATTCATGATAAACAAGAACTGAGAAGTCTTTTTTATTAATACATCAAAGTATTATCTCCAAAAGGAGTTAGTTTCATATTAATATTCAGTGCTTAATATAAATTCACAGCATGAAGACCACCTTGGATGGGTAGAGATTCTCTGAAGTATATCTGATTGCCCACATGTAATTTGAACATCTACAGCACATGAAGGGTATAATCAAAGAATAATTAATATGTTGATAAGGAATTACATTTTGTTCTACTTATCTTCATAATTTAGAGAGAAAGTTTACAATGACAACATCTATCTTTTGGGGTATTGTTTACATTTTCACTCAAATTATAACATGAAGCATTCTCCTGCATTCCATAGTGCCTTTCATCTGACGAGCTCCAATTACTGTCTGACCAATTAATATCAGTGCCGCACACATGCAAACCACTTTGGGTATTGTGGAAAAAACTTAAGAGAGGCATTGAAGTCTGAAACTTGACCTTTGAGTTAGGACACTGAGCTTGAAAACCCTAACTTCGAGAGACATCAAATCACTGACTTTAATTGGAGTTATGAGTTACCCATGAGAGCTGAAACTAATGCTCATAAGAGCACAACATCCTGTTGGGAGACCCCTGAATGTCAGGCCACTCCAGAGACCTTCTGCATCTTGTATGCTCCTTGAATTCAAGCTGTCTGCACATCTCCCCTGGCCTTGCAAGAGATAACATTTTTCAAAACCTTGCAAGGATGGAGGGTAGCTGCAAGCTGCATGTAGTGGGGTCCATCTGCTGCATCCAGATTCAGACCCGATCTCAAGGGCAGAGTACCAGACAAAACACCTTGTACCATTTGTGTGCAGTGAAGAGACATACCTTTGTGTACAGATTGAAGAATTTACTGCTCCTGTAATTAAAGTATTAGCAATCTAATCGAAGAGTTACTTCAGCTATAAATAACACTTAGGCTTCCAAGCATAAAGTTACGGCAAGTTTCCAGTAGTGGCACTGTCTGAACTGATACATATACACTCCCTGTTAGTCATGCCTCTTACTGGTGTTATGCTTATCCTTTCTATGACTCTTTGGGTCCTAAAATCAAAGGTGCTAGTAGAAAAGGGGTGTAGAGAGGAGCTTACAGCAAGTCTTTATCTGAAATTCTCTACTAGGAGAAGTATTACATTGCTGGTGGAGATATTTCCCTCCTCACTATTGATCAGTTTAGGGTTATTTTTTTACATGTCCTGAAAGAGTCTCAGATCTACAGAATGGTTGAGGTAGGAAGGCATGTCCGGAGGTCATCTTGTCAATGCTCCTGCTGAAGCAGGGTGATCCGCAGCCATCTGCCTAGGACCATATCCAGATGGCTTTTGATTATCTCCAAGGATGAAGCCTCCGCCACCACCCTGAGCAACATGTACCATACCAGTGCTCAGTCGCCCTCACGGTAAAAGTGTTTTCTGATGTTCACACAGAGCCTCCTGTGTTTCAATGTGTGCCTATTGCCTGTCACTGGGCACCGCTGAGAAGATCCTGGCTCTGCCCTCTTTGCACTCTCCCTTCAGTTATTTACACGCATAGATGGGATTTTCCGAATGCTTCTCTTCCCCAAGCTGAACAGTCCTAGCTCTCTCAGTCTCTCCTCATGTGCCAGATGTTCCAGTCCATTAAATATCTTCGTAGGGCTGTGCTGGCCTCAATCCAGTGACTCTGTATTTTAATTTTACTGGGGAGTCCGGAACTGGACCTGGTACATCAGATGTGTCCTCACCCATGCTGAGAAGAGGGGAAGGATCACCTCCCCTGACCTTCTGGCAACAGTCCTGCTAATGCAGCCCAGCATGATGTCTGCTTCCCTTGACAGAAGGGCACATTGCTGCCTCATGTTCATGCTGGTGTCCACCAGACCCTCAGTTCATTTCCTGCAAAGCTGCTTTGCAGCCTGTGGGCCACTCGCTCTTTCACTCTTTAAAAATAGTAATCCCATAGAAGATATAGAGCATGATTGTGTTCCATGAATATATAACAAGAATAAGTACATATCACAGAATCACAGAATCACAGAATCCCAAGGGTTGGAAGGGACCTCAAAAGATCATCTAGTCCAACCCCCCCGCAAGAGCAGGGTAACCTACAGTACATCACACAGGAACTTGTCCAGGCGGGCCTTGAATATCTCCAGTGTAGGAGACTCCACAACCCCCCTGGGCAACCTGTTCCAGTGCTCTGTCACTCTTACAGTAAAGAAGTTCTTCCTGATGTTAACGTGGAACTTCCTATGCTCCAGTTTACACCCATTGCCCCTTGTCCTATCACTGGATATCACTGAAAAAAGCCTAGCTCCATCATCCTGACACCTACCCTTCACATATTTGTAAACATTGATGAGGTCACCCCTCAGTCTCCTCTTCTCCAAGCTAAAGAGACCCAGCTCCCTCAGCCTCTCCTCATAAGGGAGATGTTCCACTCCCTTAATCATCTTTGTGGCTCTGCGCTGGACTCCTTCAAGCAATTCCCTGTCCTTCTTGAACAGAGGGGCCCAGAACTGGACGCAATATTCCAGATGCGGCCTCACCAAGGCTGAGTAGAGGGGGAGGAGAACCTCTCTTGACCTACTAACCACTCCCTTTCTAATGCACCCTAAGATGCCATTTGCCTTCTTGGCCGCAAGAGCACATTGCTGGCTCATGGTCATCCTCCTATCCACCAGGACCCCCAGGTCCCTTTCCCCTTCACTACTTTCCAGCAGGTCACCCCCCAACCTGTACTGGTACATGGGGTTGTTCTTCCCCAGATGCAAGACTCTACACTTGCCCTTGTTAAATTTCATCAAGTTTCTCCCCGCCCAACTCTCCAGCCTGTCCAGGTCTCGCTGAATGGCAGCACAGTCCTCTGGTGTGTCAGCCACTCCTCCCAGTTTTGTGTCATCAGCAAACTTGCTGAGGGTGCACTCAGTTCCCTCATCCAGGTCATTGATGAAAATATTAAACAGCACCGGTCCCAGCACCAACCCCTGAGGGACTCCACTAGTCACAGACCTCCAGCTAGATTCTGCGCC
The DNA here is from genome assembly GCF_037157495.1 of Lathamus discolor. Classification (NCBI taxonomy): domain Eukaryota; kingdom Metazoa; phylum Chordata; class Aves; order Psittaciformes; family Psittacidae; genus Lathamus; species Lathamus discolor. The sequence goes on from NC_088887.1 coordinate 104,660,252, forward strand.
ATTGACCACAACTCTCTGCCTTCTTCCTTTCAACCAGTTCTCGATCCACCTCACTACTTGATCGTCAAGCCCACACTTCCTTAGCTTATCTAACTACAATGTTTCAATTGCTGCTTATTAATTATATCTAGTAGTTATGGAACTAGCAATGGTACGTTGTAAAAATCACTTTATAGAACATGTGGGTTGCAAGTGAGCATACACTTGAAGGTTTTCTAAATACAAGCTGGACTCAGTATTTCCTTTTCCAATATGATTTTGACAGCTGTTTTGGTCTTCAGGCCACTCTGGTCCATAATAAATGGAAGTTTAGATGCCACCTAGATCTCTTAACTTGGGAACAAAGGCAAAAACTCATTAAATAAGAGTCTGTTTTCAAAATTTGGCCTATAGTAACTCTCTGAGTCACCAGAAGTTTTGGAATAGATCCCAAGGGATGGGATTGTTACCCCTTCTTTACCTATTTGATAATGTTCCTTCCACATTAAAAATACAATACATTTTGTAGTGCAGCCCTTAAAGACTCACATTTTCCAGACCTTTATCCAAACACATTTTTCAGTGGACATACAGTGCTCACGTATCAAAGCTCTGTTAATGCTCAAGTCAGCTGTGCTCAGCTTTTGAACAGCAGGCCAAATGGGTGGGGAGGGCAGCATGGTGCTGAAGAATGGGTGAGTGGTACCCTGTCCTCCGAGTCTGTGCTGAGCCAAGACTCATGGGGGCCATCAGAAGGCAAGAAAAGGAACATAAATCCTAATGTGGAAGGGGAAGGATGTGAAGGGAACTCTTAATCACTTCTGCCCATTAGCAACACCAGAATATTTTTCCTGAGACTAAAGGGAGGAGAGCCTGGTGTCCTTGTCAGCTCCCAATATATATATATTATTTAAATTTTATCTTATCTCATAAATCCTGTTAGTGGTTTCAGCTGGATAAAGTATTCTCCTTAGTTCTTGTCATAAACTGCCGCGTGTTCTTTTATGCAGCTGCCACATTTCATCCTAATGCAGCTGCATTTCACCCAGGGATGAAGCGATCCCTATATATAACTTTTGCACCAGTTTTTATAATCGTTTAAAGTGCTACAAGATGAGATGTGGGATGCAAGCTATTGTTTTATTAGTGTCATCCCAAAGTGCTGCATTGCACAAATCAATTGTGAGCTAAGAAGAAAAGTGGTTTAAAAGTGATACGTGAAAACAGGGAGAGATTCTGGGGCTTAGGAGGGGTTTAAAATCCTGTTTCAGGAATTTAAAAGGAAGATGACAAAGAAGAAACGAGGAAACAAACCGGTGTGGAGTAACGTTGTATAAACTGAGTGGACATGTGAGGCAGTCGGTAGCAAAGATGTCAGAGAAATGAATGGCAGAGAGTTAGTTTTAAGTGACTTTGGAGTGGAAGGCACATAAAGAAAAGGAAAAAGGGAAACCAGCAGTAAATAGAAAGGATCATGAGAAAAAGCAGCAACAAAAGAAATCAAGAGGACACTGAAAGGAAGATTCTCATAGATTTATCACATAGCTGAGCTATATGACATGGAAGTGGCTTTTTAGCATCAGTTGGCACTATGTTTTTGCTAAGTTATTAATGTTAGGTCTGAGACTTTCAACTGTTAAGACAACTTGGTGTCCAAATCTCATTGCATTCTCATGTTTAGGTGCCCAGTTGTGCTGAACACCCTCTACCTCAGCAGAGGGAGTTATTAAGAAGTCTACATAAGGGATAATTGTTTGGGAAACTGATTTTGTGCTAAACACTTTTAGGGACAGTGATGGCTGCCTGAAAGAGTGGCTAATTACTCTGAACAGGGAGTCGCTCAGGTTATTTCTTGCTCCTGAGGTCTTTATGTATCCTTGTGTCCCTGCTGACTGTTGTGCTGGCTGCTTCCATAAAGTCACCTCTCAGCTTAAAGAGCTTTTGGAATTAATAGCACCTTGCACAAAGGTCTCTCCTACACTGTAAACTGTTAGTGATTTCCTTGTTGTGATGTTACTTGCATAGCTACCTTCATGCTATTAGCATGAGGAAAACCATTGTGTTGTACACCTATCTCTGACAAGGTCTAAATGTAAAAAAGTATTAATACAGACACTATTCCCAGACCTGTAAAGTGTCATGCCTCATGAACCTGCTGCAAATCTCAGGCCTACCAGTTTTGCCAGTATTGATTTAGGAAAACAATTCAGCATAATCCTTTCACCCAAAAGGAACTAATGTTCCTAACACCTTGCTGGAATAATACAACTTTCTTCTTGTGAAATGCAGCCTTACTCAAAATAAAAGGCTGATGAGAAGTCTCCCAGCCGGGCTGTGTAGAATTTGGTTTTAGTAGGGAACAAAACAATTGTCATAGTGGCTGGAAGAAGTATTTCTTATAGTCCCAGACTATGTCTGAGCAATAGAAGTATCAGTAGCTCAGAAGGAAAAGCTATATAAGGGCCATCTAACCAGGAAAAAATAATTTTATAACACTGTCTTTTGTTTGGTTTCATTTATTCCATTATTTAGAACCATTTTCCAGATCTGTGGTGGTAGCAGTGAGTAGTCATAACACTCCAGCTCCTGATCCCAGTGTCCTTTGGCAATGAATTTTATAGATTTTATTTAAAAAAGTACTTTAGCAGTTACCGTCATTCTTTTTCATTCCTCCCTTTTCCTTAATCTTCCTGTCTTTGTGCTGTAACATAGAGTGAATAGAAGTTCCCAGTTTCCTATTTTTCTACTACCCTTGATTTTACATCCTTTTATCATAGCCCTTCTTTATTCATTTGTTCCCCAAGGTAAATAGTCTCAGTCTTTTCATCTCTTAGCATATGAGATTTTTTTTTCATGTACATAAATAATCATGCTTCTCACTTTCAACCTTTTTAAGAAGTCAGAGCATGACCGGACATCATCTGACTATTATTCATCAAATGTAAATAATTACGCATAAAGAAACTACTCATGAGCTTGAAAGGATCTTTTTCTATTGACATTTGAATTGTATTCAGCCACAGTAGTTTAAAAAGTCCATATTTTATTGTATTATTTCTAGTACCACAATATTCTGCGAAAGCTTAAGGTCTATTAAAAAAACACTTTGTCACCTTTATTTGTTCCTTGCTTGCAAAACATAACCTTGCCTCTAATAGTAATTATATGGCATAATATAAAATAATTCCAAAGAAATTCCACTTTTCAAAAGCCTTATTATCAGGATTTATTAAAGAGTATGCACTACGTTGTAGTAAAATCATATAAATTCATGCTTATGGCTTATTTTATTTATGATATATTTGCACTATAAATGGTAATTTTATGGGTGCATAGTACAATAACCCTTGTGTTATTATTGGAATTCTTCTAGAAGAGTCCTACAGAGTGGAAGGGAATGGGGTAAACCATTAAACCTCTACCTAAAAGCATTCCCTCAGATGGAGTTCTCAGGAAATTATGCTAAAAGCCTAAATAATTTTAGAGACACTGATATCCTTTGCAGAAAAAAGTTATGCCATCCTACAAATAAAAATTCAGAATTTCCAGTTTTAAAGAATTCTGGTGCATGCGATGCCACATGAAGGGTTACAGAAAATTGTATCTCTTTGAAATCGTATGGGACTTTTTCTTTAGGGATTCTGAGAAGTTTTGTACTTTTCCATGACCTACACCAACATGCTTGCAGTAGTGAAGCAAGATGATAATGTAGTAGTTAAGGTATTAAACTGCTCTTTGCAAGCTATAGATCACAGAATCATCTAATGGTTAGTGTTGGAAATGACCTTAATATCGTCTCATTCTGACCTCTCTTGAAGGAGAGAGTAAGACAAGGACCAAAAGTTAATGTAAAGCACACCAATAAACTAACCATCTGCAAACCCTGTGAGCTGTAGCCAAGCTGTTACTCTACTACCAAATGCTTGCAAGAGACATTTTCTATCTGAGAGATAGTCTTGGGATGTCCACTGGAGCTCACTGATAAGGCTGCATAGTAAAATGTGCTCCTTTCCATTGACTTGAATAATCGTTTTCACTAACATCCCCAGATATTTTAAGTCTGCTAAAATTGATTTAAGTGATAAACAATATAGGGGGAATTAAAAAGTGAGCATAAACAGTGATTTGTTACAGACAGTTGAAAATAAAGGTTATCACATAAAGTTGGCATCAACACAATAGATGGGGTAATATTGTACCTTATTTATTCTAGTTGCTATTTCTTTCACTGCGTTGTGCAAAATGATATCTAAATCTTAAATTAAAAATATAGTTTAAAAAAAGAGAGAAACACCAAAACAGGAGATAGAAGAGACAGAGAGAGACTGGCAGAAAGACAGAATCAAGATGCTGATGTCTAGACAGGAAAAGGGAAAGGTCTCTAGTACCTAGGTCTTAGCACCAATATTCGTGGGCAGTGGTAAGAAAGTCCCAAGCTAGAAAATTAATTTCCTACATGATTTTCTCTTGACACAGCAATTTCCTCCAGCCAGCCTTTTAGACAGTTCTCCTGCATTCTTTTGTAGGAGGAAAGACTGTCCCAGTGGTTTGGTTTTCTTGGGCTTGTTAAAATGCAGCTAATGTGGACTAAACAGGACCCATAGACCTTGTTAATCCAACAGTAGGCCATTCCTGGTTTTGCAGAATTAGCTTTCTGCCATCTTAGAGGGTTGAGCTAGATCTCTGAAGGGTTAGCCAGGAGCTGGTGTGGCAGGAAGGGAAGCAAGAGAAGGAGGCAGCTGGTGCAAGGTAGGATGTCCCCTTTGGTGGCAGCTCACTGCTGGAGTCTTCCTCTGGTGTTGGGCACCATCAAAGCAGTTTGTGAAGAATGAGAGAAATTGTTGGAAGAGAGAGAAAGACGGCAAGTAACTGTCTCCATTTTAACCCCAGAATAGCCAGAATACCCCCGTGATCTGTAGGAGAAAAGCTCAAACCTGCTTAACACTAGAGACAGACTCAAAGCCACATCCCAGCTGTGCTCTGAACATCTGTCACACTTCCTGGCGAACCTCTCTCTCCTTATTTCACTTTACTTGCATAGTAAATAAATTAAAAAATGGATCAGAGATTTGCACTTTGGTCTCTACTGTGTGATACAAGCTTTGAGCTAGTATGTCAGTGTCTCTGATAAACATTTAATTTAATACACAGTGGGACAGGTCTAAGAGAAAAGATTAAGACAATCCCATGGTGTGGGGGGAAATGGCTTGGCTGATCAAAGAGGTGTGTGACAAGGTTTTAATTTGCTGCTTTCATATGGGCACGGAAAGGTTTTGCTGAAATTGGGGCAACTTCTGGGGGTCCTCAGAGTGCAAGGAAGGTCAGCAGCAATGCCTGTGCACAGGGGACTTCGGGCATAACTCCTGGGAAGAGCCGGTAGATGAGGGGGATATGGAGGCCATGAGGTCTCCCCAGAAATGTGGCTGGAGGGCTTTTGCATGTGTGAATCTCAGTAGCGCTCTACTGGTAGAAAAGTGAAATGGGAAAAGAAATTTGTTTCCTGTCAAGCTTGAACTAAGTACTGAAAACAAACCCCTGAGAATTTGTGTAGTGTGAGACATACTGATGCTTGTCAATATTTGTGACTGAATTATTATCTAGCCTTAATAATTAATGGTTGCCATTAACTGCTGCCCTAGCAAGTGGAAAGCAGTAGGTAAACTATCCCTGTTTTTCCATCAGCAGAGCAGGGCACTAGTGCATAAGGACAAACCCACCATCAGGTGTGCTGGGGTGAACAGTGTTTCAGTTGCACCAAGGGAGATACTGCTCATGGTGGTAGTGGCTCACTGTGCCTCCTGCCAGCCGTGACTGCAAGAGTATGAGCCATGTCCTCCCTAAAATCACTCTTCTCAGAGTGACAGCCCTTCTGTGTGCTGTTGACAAGCTTCCCTGGAGCCACCTGGGAGCGCATGTAGTTTTCCAGGTCCTTCAGGGTCACACCAAGACAGTGCAGCTGCTGCGGGCTGGTTCAGAATCTTGCATTAGCCTGGACATGGGAACAGAACCGGACCAACACTGCCACAAGTATTCCTGCAACCCTTCATTGACAGCTTCAGCAAGGTCTTTCTTTTTTTTTTCAGTGAGGGTAGTGTACTCATCCCTTCTCAAAGAAGTCTTCACTGATGTTTAACACCAAGTAACAAAAAGCAAATATTACAGCATGCACACAGAAAGAGAAGGTTAAACTGAGTATCTCAAATTATGTTTTAAGCATTACAATATCCAGTAATGAAAGCATCTGTATTGCATTTTGAACTATAACTTTGATTACATGCCCAGAATGAGATAATAGAAATCACCTTCAGTGTCTGCTGAGGAGTAAGTCCTTGGCTGTGCATTTTTACCAAAATTGTAGGAGCAGTCAAGAGGGGAATGGATGGAACAGGTGCCTTTAGCCACTGGAAATACGCCTGTATGGGCAAAGTCATATTTCTGGCTGGGCCAGCAGCACATTGCACTTCTCCCCTTCAGAGATATGGGAAGAAACTGGGAACTGACACATGTCCGAGACCCAGTATCCCAAAAGCTGACTTAGCAAACCTTATTTAAGGCTGAATCAATTTGTTTAAGATGATCATTCAGAAAATGAGAGTACTCCCCATAGATGCCTCCATGGAGGAGATAAAGTTTTGAATGCAGAAGTTTATCAGTCAGTTGTTTTTGAAGGGTTACAGTATGCTTACAAACAGCCTCATAAAAAAAAAAAACAAACCAAAACACCACAAAAACAAAAACCCCAAAAAGGTTGAGATTTACTTGCTTGGTTATTCCCTGTGATTATCCACCCACTGCAACCTGATAACCTTTTACATCTCAGTTGGGCTTCATGAAGATTCCTCAGCAAGCTCCTCTGAGCAGCCAACTGCAGAAAACATTGAAATATGATAAGCATATAAGAGCATTAAATCGTAGCATTCTCTATCACCCACAGCCTCTGTTAGTTGTGCTTCTAGCCCAGCTGAAGCTAGAATGTACATACAGCTGTTCTGAGTTGTAAAATACATTTTGAAATGGGATTGATTCATCTGTGTTTCTTGAGATTGAATTAAGCAAAAGAAGAAAGTATAAAGACTTGTCTTTTTTCCAAGCACTTAATAAAAATATTCAGTCTCACTGGAACATAATAGAGATGTGCTTTCAGCACACAGATGTGCAGTAGTGAGAGCCACATTTTATGTAAGCCGCTCATTCTTTTGTGCAGTGTTAAGAACTGAATGTACTTTCATACTCCATTTTTTGGCCTTGACGTGAACTAATGTCAAAGCAAATGAAGACCTGGTGGTGAATCCTTTTCAGCGCTGCTAATGATTTCTGCCATTGCAGAGCTGTTGCTGGCTGTCTAATCATCTTTGGGATTTCATCAGTATCAGGCTTTTGATACGTAGACCTTGTATTTTGAACTTTTATTTCTGCAACAAAACTTGTTGGCATAACTCAGTATTTAGCGGTTCAGAAAGGTGAGTGGGTCACTTACTGCAGAGTATATTCAAAGCAAGCTTTATGGTGAGCTTCAGTGGGTAAAGTCATTAAAAGTATGAGTGATCTGAACAGAATTACATGGGGAAAAATCCACGCCAGCATTTCCTACTTATGAAAATGCATTTTAGTAGAAAACGGATTTACAACTGGAATTTTTTTGCATGCAAGGCAGACCATGCAGAAAAGCAGCTGATCCTGATTTTCTTTTTCCAGTTCCATCACTTGCTTTTTATTTAGGGTTTAGTATTATGGCTGCCTATATTTTACAACCACAAATATTCCAAAACCCTTGACTGGTTCATTCAGGTTGAATAATAAATAACATAAAATGTCTGTTTTCTTCAACACTTGCACACTTTGTTTTGCAAATGCAAGAGGTGCAGATATGTGTTTTGACTTTGATCTTGTAAGCCAAAACTGTCCAAGTGGTACATCCTGATCTGGATCTGGGCAACAAGGAGGTGTTGCCTAGGTTTCCCCAGAAACCCACATTTATCTGGGTGAGCCTCTATTTTCAGTTGTTCCTCCAGTTCCTCTGGAGCAGCTGTGCATGCAGACAGTGCTGGCACTGGGCAGAGCTGGACCTGGCACACTGCTTTTCATAATATGAGCCCATGGAGCTTGGTAAAAAATGAGGTACCCCACTGTCAATATACATTGGTCATCTTAGAGGCTGGGCACAGTGTGTGTGACTGCTGGACTGCTCAAAGCCTGTTTCACTAGAGACATTTCAAACTATATCTTGTGTTCTTGTGTAGCTGACATTTATTTACTACTGCCTTAGTAACTGCACAAGGTGCATTTGCCTCTTCTATGCAAAAAGCTTTAGGTCTTATCAGTCCCCTCTTGAACATGGTTCTTTTGTTCCCTCATGCTCACATATCCCAACTGTCACTTTCAAAGTGAAGAGGGACTATTCTCTTGTTCAGCTGATGATTCCCACACCTCTTCTATAGGGAAGGATGCATCTTACTCAGTGAAAGCTGTTTGAGAGGGGAAACACAGTACAACATCAGCTGTGTCCATACTTTTAAAGAGTAGAGAGTGGGCAAGATGACACAGACTGGTTCCCCTCCTCACTGCTTAATACAAGCCTTGTCAATAAAAGATTTCTCTTGACAGGCAACTGAAACAGCCCAAAACAGGCCTGGAAGTGAATTAAAATTAAAGAGTGAGTAGTCTGGGATCTAGTGCTTGAAGCTACTGCCTGTATCTGTTTTATTTAGCTGCACAGCCATAGCTGTAGCTGTTTATTTTCTTTCTATTAGCAACCACAAGAGAAAAGTATTGTCAGTAGTTGATTTATTTCACCTATTTTAGACAATACTTCAAGGTGAAATGAATCACCCTTCAGAAGTATCTATTGCCTGTGGAGGGAGTCTGCATAATGGAGTTCAGATGGCTAAAGGTAGGAGTAGGAAGGCACATCTTACCTGTGCAATTGTCCCTTCAGTAACATAAGACCTGCACTGGGGTTTTCCTGGCAGAGCTTTCAGTGGCTTTCACATGGGACTTTTCTCTGCAAGAAGTGTCAGAGCAGGAAAAAACACAGTGCATGCTCCCTGTCACCCTATTCCCACTCTGCTTCATCTTCACCTCTCCCCAACAACTTACTCTTGGGAAGGGATAGAACACAGGACCACAAACCTGGCTGAGCAGTTTCTCCTGCTGTGGAGATGATCAACACTTCATCCTGGTCACCAAGCAGCTGTACAAACCCCAGGGTCCTGTGGACGCAGGTGGATTTGTTTGAGAGACTATTTTGTTTTCTGATGTTATAAAGAAATACTTCAGAATGGTGACGGGGTTTTTAAGCAACAAACAGCTACTATCAAGTCTCTTTGTTATACTCTTGTAATTAACTTCTAATGCAAAGTAACAAAATGAAACTTCTTTTTTGTTCAGAAATCGAAGCAAAGGAAGCGTGTGACTGGCTACGTGCAGCTGGATTTCCCCAGTATGCTCAGTTCTATGAGGGTAAGTAGGTTTTTATCCGCTTTGTGTGGTATTGAAAGTGCACTGGGTTCTTGCCAGCAGAGCTTGCAATTGGCCAGCTCTGCGTTTGACTGAGTTATGGCCATGGCTGGCTGCTTTGCAAAGCCTTAGCTGCTGGACTCATACAAGTGCCTAAAGAAAAGTAAGATTCTTGCCCTCATAGCCATGGGAAGAAACTTAAAAAGAGGGACATAGTTTGTGTAAACCTCAAAGGTTACCAAAAACAAGTACAAAAATCCAAATACATAGATCTCGGGTTTAAAAACTTCCTGAACTGTGTCCAATACGAGATTGAACACAATGTAAGTTACTGAAAATTTCAGTCTTACTGAAAATAAGATTGAAAATTGCCAAGTTTCCAAAAGTGAACAATCTGAGCTGCATTTTACATTTGCAGATATTTTGCTAACTCCAAGCAAATGGCCATGTCCCCCTTCTAGTTGTAAAGCTTGTGCCCAGAGAAATGGTGTTCCTTGAGGGCAGGGTAAGTGGTTTCACTGCTGCTGCATTCAGGAGCAGTTTAGGAACTGGGGCTGGGGTTTTCCTGCTCTCCTTAGGTTTGTGCTGAGAGGGAAACTTCAGCTGATCTTCGTTCTTCTCAAACTGCATATTCTGCCTGCCAGAGATACAGAGCCAGCTCAGGCCCACTTGGGCTTATTAGCTGAAGCACAGCCCTGCCAAACACCACTGGACACCTTCCAGGGTCAGCTTGGGTCTGGAGGCAGCAGCACAACTCCACTCATGGAATGATGGCCAAGAAACCTCGTGGGTGAGAGCCAGCTCTGCAGAGAGACAGCTTGGACGCCATCCATCCCCTTGTGTGGGGTTGAGGCCAGTGGGGAGTGTGATGCCAACGACACCTCCACTGCTTCTGATGGCCCTCAAGGCTCGGGTGCTGGATCCTGATGGGCTGTTGGGTTCCCAAGGATTAGGAGCAGCATGCAGAAATGCTTTGGTGGCTCCATATGGGCTCTATTAAACCCAGCAGGGAACTAAGATTAATAAGCCTTCCAGACCAAAGCTGACATAGATGTGTGTCTACCACAGTCCATGGGTGTCCGGTAGTACTTTTTTGTCTGCCTTGTAGTCAGAGTATCTCAGATACTGACTCCCCCAGTGAAAGAAGAGCCCACTGCCTACTGAACTCAAAGGGGTGTTGCCTCCAAAAGACAACCTGTGCTGGGCTCCCACAGTTCCTGTAGAGTCAGTATGTGCTCTAGACAGTCTGAGTCTCTGAAAACAAGGTCCTTTTTACAGCATCTGTCAGTGTTAAACACTAGTGTCTGAAAATGCTGGCTGCAGTTTCTGTATCCCAGCATCCTGCTGTGGTACCTAAGCATGGCAGAGTAGTCTGGAGAGCAGCCACAGTGCTGGAACCCATCCCACCGTTACAAAGCCCACTAATGTTTAACAGCCATGTCACTTTTTATTACAAATGTCAGCTTCCAGCACACTAGCCTGGCTTTTTAGCTAACATTGGGGATTATAATTCAGCTCATCTTTTTGGTCTCTGTTACTTGAGTAACACTTTGTCTGAAATCGTTGTTATTGGAACCTGTAAAAAAGGCAAAAAGCACAGAACATTTCTGTTTCATGGGAAAAGTCTAGCAAATAACTCATTAAGTCACTGTGATGGGAATGGAGAGCCTTGTTGATCATGTGGATACAGAAAGTCTGTTGGTAATTCACTGATCTCATTTGTTTGTGCTAGGTGCTAGAAAGAGCAGCTAAAGTCGAAATGAAATAACCTTGCTCTCTCTTTGGTGCACAGGATGTTCAACTATACCTTTAACAGAAAAAAAACAAAAAAGTGGCCAAAAGTCACAGATACAGCTGGAAGGGAACCAGAGCTGCGTGAAATCAGTTATACTAGATCTCAGTGAGCAAGCACATTCAGAGCATTTTAGATGTAGACAATGTATTTTCATTTGAATAGCAAGCAGTCATCTTAATATTGTGTCTCCTTTTCTAGACTCCCAGTTTCCCATTGACATTTCTGCAGTAAAGAAAGATCATGATTTTCTTGACAAGGACCTTGTAGAACCTCTTTGCAGGTAAATAACACCTAAAATTTCTTTTCTGATAGTTTAAAAACATGAGCTGATTTGTTACTGTTAGCATAGCAGCAGAAGCAGCAGCAGAGATGTTTGTTTGTCCATGTGAATTAAGCAATGGTATCTATTACGCTACCATTCTGAACTAATTTCTCTTATGGAAAATCCTGGAGTGGGACCCTCACTACACTCACAGAAAACATCACATGATTTGAGAAGACCCAAATACAATGGATATGGAATGAGATACCTGCCTGTAAGAAATAACTAGCTATAGTACAAGCAAACCCTGAATAAATGACTCGCATTTGATCTGCAAATGAATAAGCACAGCATAAAAGATGAAACTTCACTGCACAGAATTCAGCAAGTACTTTCTCTGGCAGAAAACGTGGTTTTCATGCTGCTGTGATTCCCTTGGTACTCTCCTTTTGGCACCAGTTACAGAAGTGGGACCAGAACCCCACAGTACTACAGCTGCTACAACTAATCACAGCTTTGCCCCTCCCAGAGGGCTTGTGTTTGCTGTTTATCTAACTTTTTATACTCTGCCTGTGATGAATATACAGTATTGCATTGCTCAAGTTCTGTCCCCCAGGACTCAAGAAGCAGCAATTCTGCGGTAGTTTTGCAAAACCACACTGCAGAGGCATTGTTCCCCTCTTCTTTCTCCTGTGCTCAGCTCAAGCTAGATTCTGCTCCTCTCATCTTCAGTAAGGACAAAGGAGCATCTGTCCCCTAACCAGGCAGGCTTGATTACATGTTATGGAAACTTTCACAACACCAGCATCAATATAGCTGGACAAAACTCTAGTCCCCATTCTGCAACTGTGGCTAAAGTCATCAGAGAGCGTATGCTGTTCCACTGCACATTGTAATGTGCACTGTAGGAATTAATGGGTCTGTGATGGAGGACTTCAGAGAGGGGTTCTGAGAGTCATAGAAAATAAGACTGGAAGAGAATTCATCAGTCCATTTCCACATCCTGGGCTATGCTCTCCTTCCTGGAGGATCCAGGTAATTCCTGGGTGTAGCTGTCAGAATGATTTCCCAAAACTCCTTTACTGCAAGTGAGACTTACTGCTTCTCATTTTGTCTGTTACAATTACAGGGACCAGAATATTCTCTTTCTTTATGTAGTAGCCTCTGTGTCTGAAGACAAATAAGTTGGAAAGACTTTGATCATTCAGTGATTGCTCTCAAGGGTGCAGACTTGATCCACTGCTGTTCTCTGATGTTTGGTGTGAGGAATTGCTATGTCCATGGCTAAGAAACCTTCTTCCCACACATACACAATCCCCCTTCTTCAGTCTGGCATGTTGGAAGACATACTTTGCTGTAGTTTGGGAATTGGGAAGTGGTAGTGGTAGGAGGTTGAGATGCCTTTCCCTCTGCCCTCCCCCACTCCCTACAAAGTTGAAGAACTATCCAGAAGTTGAAAGATGGTGTCTATCCCTGTCCTTTTCTTGTGAAAACAAACAGTGAGGTGCAGTTACTGCATAGCTCTGTGACTCTCCCCAGTCTTTCTTCTCTGAAGTGATTGGCAATGGTGGTACTTCGGTCACGGTCACCGGGCATCCAGCACCTACATAGATAGCTAAATGGGAAAAGTTCATCTCTTGGTCCTCTGGCCTTTCTGTAGACTCACCTGCAATCACACTAGGTTGATATATTTATGAGAATTTATTTGTGAGCTGAACAGCTGGAGATGTTTTTTTACCTCTCTTTTATTAAAAGATGAGGGTTTGGGAAGTAAACTAGCATCTGGATAGATGCTTTCATGTGACAAAATGCTTTATGTTAGCCTGAATCAAGTGATACTGCTAAGACCTGTAGTACATAAGCATAGACACAGATCTTTCCAAACTTGTTATTCAAATTTGTTATTCAAAATAGTGTTTTATTACTGTCTAGTAACTTTTTCTGTTATGATTTTATTCAGAAGACAGCATCTGTTGGCTTTCATTTTTGTTGGGAGTTTTTAAACAGTTTAGATCTAAAAAAGGAATAACACTTCATGCATTAGCAGGTAGAGATACAAGTATTATGTACAGGCTAGTTTTCAGGTTGCAGGCATTTAATTTGCCGTAACTCAGCAACTCCAAAGCTTTAGCTGAGAGTAACCTGTGAAGAGCAGTTCAGCCAAATGTCAAGATTCAGGTATATCAAAACCAGTAAACAGTGTCAGCTGCTGCCCCCAGTACCACCTTTGTTACTGTATTAGCTACCAAACCAGCATCTTCGAAGCTCTCCAGTGCACTGGAAATTCTCACAGCTCAGCTGACCACTGCGGCCGGTGTTCTACCCTTGCTTTGCTCTGCAGTGGTGTTACAGCTTGGTGCATGACAATAAATCATACGAGAGCTGCAAGCTGTGATTCACTTTCATGAAACAGCTGAAAATAAGGTCGGTTATTATTTCTGTATGCACTGATTCCCAAGTCAGGAGCCAAACTTCCATTCTTCAAACACCCAAAACTGCCCTCAAAGATATGCATGATCAAGCCTTTACACTGACTAATAGTGCATTCAGCCCATAGTGCCAGACAAAATAGGTTTCTCATTTTTATTTGGAGGATAATTTTAAAGCTGGAATGCCAGAGTGGATAATGATCAGATTGAGCAGAGTTTTGGCTCTGAGTAGTAACGGTTTTAACATAAACACCAAATTTCTCTGCTCTTGTTTGTTGAAATCAGACTCTCAATCTCATCTTATATCCAGTTTTCTTACGGCGTTGCAGTATACGAAACAGCATGAGGCTCAAATGTAGAGGAACCTTTTTTTAAGGCAGCTGTTAGCATTTTAGTCAGAAAGCCTAAGACTCCCTGTTGTAAAAGATTTCAGTGACCTTTGTGAGATATTCTAACACTCCTGCTGTTTGCAATATCATTTGAAAATTTGGCAGACTAATGACCAAATGTGAAGCCTGTGGGTTAGAGGCGTATCTATCAGGAGATTCCACACAGATTTTATTGAGTAATGAACAATAGAAAATTGCCATGCAATCTGCAGGCAAATGCTGTCAAGCCTGCCAAAATAATAATTAGGCATGAAAATTTAATAGCTGGATCTCTGTGTCATTTCCAAAATAGCAGCAACCAACTCTGCTCTGGGAACTTTTGTGGATGCTGTGATAAGAGGGTGAGAAGGACAAGCCAAGCCATGTTGTGCTTTTTGTATTCACATAAGTACAGTGACTAAGAATATAAAGAGCAAGTATGTATGTCTGATACATAGGCCCCTAAAAAATGCTCTTAAAATTTGAATTGTGCCAAGCAGCCAGCAGCCTATTTTTCCTTAACTATTGTCTCTTAGATAGTTTGTAAATAATCCAAAGGTTGCTGTATATGGGACATCCTGCCATTAGGGGGTTGAAATTATGATTGTATAGTCAGTACTGCCTTCTGAGTTACACTGCTGTAGGTGCTATTAGGAAATAAGCCTAGCTTTCCCCATGCACTGAAGAATGTCCTGCTCTGAAGTAAGTAAAATGGCACCCACTGACCTCAAGGAGAATTGACTCACCTCATGTGAGCATGTAGTCTACAAGGTAACACAGTTGCAGCCCTGATAAAACGTGATGGGACTGGTGTCACGTATATTCTCTTCACACACAAAACTGGTGGAGCAGGGACATGCCAGTGCAAGCTTTACACACCAGCCCTGATGGTACTGGGAGGACCTCAGCAGAGCCCAGCACAAGGAGCTAAATTCCACAGCCCCAGAAGAAGCTAGCTAAGGTGATGTGTATCCAGCACCTAAACTTGGGTGAAAATAATGATAAAACAAAGAAACAGGGTTGTGTTTCCCTCAGAGGGGAGTTCTAGGGAGCCGTATAATGTTTTGCTTTGTCATGATCTGTGAAAGAGGACATTTGTAGATCTGCCAAGGTAGAACACTGTGCTGTCCATGTTAGCCCTCCCCACGGTGCCTCCTGCGTGACTGCCCCGGCTGCATTCCCCACCAGCTGCTTGGAAGCAGCTGCAGAGCAGTTCCTGAGGAATGCATGGAGATCCAAGTCTGGATGGCTCTACAAGCAGGACAACAGGTTCCTCAGAGGGTTTTCCAGCTAATCAGGTCCTGCATTGCTGCAAGCTTGTGTTTATTTGTAAACACTGCTTCGTGCTGTGCAGGATGCAAAAGTCAGAGAATTCCTACTTCTGAAGAACTTCCATCTTAAGGGTTAATAATTACAGCACTGGGGTTGAGATTCAGAGCCCTGAATACCCTTGTCTGTTGCCATCTTAGATATCCTAGGGTACCTCGGATTTCTCCATGGCTGGCTGGACCATAGAGGACCTGCAGTAGCTGAAAGCCAGGCTTGATACTCTGAGACATCTAAAATAGCACCAGACACCTCTGTCCGCTGATGTTTAAGCATTGTTTCAAGGGACACTTTTAAACATAGACATGATGTTTCACCATAGAGATAAGTGTTAAACTGTAGATGTAATGTTCTCCTGTGATGGCCTGGAGAAGAAATAAAATTAACATCAGTGAAGCATTTGCTGTAGTGAATATTTTGCAGGCTTCTCCTGAATACTGTAAAGCTTTCCAGACAAGCATTCAAACGCATCCTAGATGATTTGGGTTTATATATCCACCTCTCTTTCATTTATTTAATGTATTTTTTCCTGTGTTTTCTCAAGTCCAGATTTTGTGCTTTGTTGCCATTACAAACAGGCAGCCTTTTCCCATGTTTTTAAGCAGTGATGTCAGAGTAGTGATTCTCCCACTTTGACTGGGACATTTGTGACAGCCTTTTGTAGCCAGAGACTTTTAATTTTTTGCTTTTTGAAAGATTTGATGAGGGCTTCGCTGTCAGTCATCTAATCCCTTTAAGCAGATGAGAAAAGTTTTCTGCCACTGCTGGCACATCAACAAGGTGAAAGAAGTTGAAACACACTGGCTTTGGTTGGAGTTGTTAGTACCAGGCAAGCTCACAACTATGATCGTTAGTTCTCTAATTTCACTGGCAAATCCTCCCACAGCACTGGAAGTGCCCCAGAAAGCATGCCAATGTTTTGTAGATGGGTAAATTTAAAACCTGAGGTTGAGGCCCTGGCACCCAATAGAAGGTAGTTTTGTTTTTGATGGAGCAAGTTCTTCCTAGCAAAGCTAGGTTGGAAAGCAGCCAGGATGATGGTGTGGCTTCCCAAACCTCAAGTTCAATACTCATTTTTATAGAGATGTCCTCTCAGTCCCTGCTGACACAACCTCACTTTTGGATGCTATTAGAGGGAAAGTGATGGCTTTAGATGGTCTTGTTGGTTTCATTTTCTTTCTTCACCTTTCCATGTTGAAGAAGCGTCCTTTCTTCATAGAAATGCCATGACATTTTCTGCTGTTGGGTGGACATGTACAGAGGTACCTGGGTGCAAACAGGGCAAAGGGTACATCAAGAGCTTTTGCTTGTCTTCCTGCTTTTGAAGTGCATGCTTGCTCCTCAGTTATTGAAAGGCAAGTGATACCATAGTGAATGGAAGGAGCGCTGGTCCCTGTATTTAAAATATTTTCTTCTGCATCTTCTCTGTAACACCTGCAAATAGGCAGTGAGTGTAGAGGATTTGTGTAAACTGTTGAGGAAGCAGTTGCAGCGATCATCTGCCAGGGGCTGTTGAGGAGACAGCCCTCTTTCTCAGGAGTTTCTTCAGTGCCTGCTCTCATGAAAGCACGTGGGGGGGAGTTGATGTCTTGTTTTTCAGAGTTGATGAGCAGCTTGAAAGGAGGCAGTGGTTCCTCGGGTTTTCTGAGCCTCAGGGAGTGAATTTAGCTGATGCCTGTCTCCCAGTCAGCCTTGCAGAACACGTTTAGGTCAAGGAAGCAGGGAGCACTTCCCCATCCCGGGTCTGACTGCTCAAGGTGTAAGGACACAACAGCAGCTTGACTCAGCTATGCAGCTATGAGCACTCAGGTGGCACACAGCGGCATGGCAGTGTTGAAATGGGGCTACAAGCTTGTCTTTTCAGCACAGCCCAGCTAACGCAGGGACTCCGATCTGAGCTTCCAGTTCACCTCTCTTGTTATCTCCAAGGACAGACAGTTGGGCCAAAGTCCTTTGGAAATGTATCTGTGCCTATGTATATTTAGAATTAATACTGATATACAAATGGAAACATTTTGCACTCAAAAGAAGCGCTGAACATTATTTAGCCCCAGGGCTCCAAGAAATTGCAACTTTGGGTTGAAAAAATCCATGTTTGGGCAAAAGATGAGCTTTGCAGTAATAGATGTAATCCCAAAGGAGGACTTGTGGGCAGAAGGCTGAAGATACAGCTATGGAGCCACAAAGCCTGAAATTTATTTCAAGAACATTACTATCATGCATGCAGGGTATGCTTGTGCGTACATTATATGCACATTAATATGATGAGCACAGGGCTTTTCTGATACAGCATAACAGGTTTATGGGCTTGAATTAGGGAGGAGTATTTTGTCTACAGAAGAGCAGGTGACATTTCATAAGGAAATGCGGTTTTTTTTATGGGAAGATCCACATTGGCGGGCTGGTTCTTTATTAGTTGTGTCAGTTTGGAAGATCTCTGATACTAGAAGTTCTGGGGAGGAATATGTTAATGCCATAATTTCTTATGGTACGTGAGAGATTATATTAGTAATGTGTTCCTTTTTTTTTTTCACTTGTCCTTGTAACTTACTGCACATATATCACATTTCAAATATTACCAGTTCTGGAGATTTGCAGCCTCTTCCTGAGACCCGGGAGAAACAGGGGCAGCTTTTGCCACAAAGACATGCTGCAGAGATGCAGGCAGCCTACGGAAGAGTGTTGAGGGCACATGGTTCTCACACTCTGCCTCTCTTTATTTTGAAATTCACCCCTAAATCTGGAAAATGTTCAAAATCAAACCCATTTACCTCTGAGCCTCTGCTTTTACAAAATGGATGGTTTAATGAATCAGAACCTTTAAAGTATAAATAAAAACCTGATGAATTATGATTAGCATATTAGGCTCTCTGTTGAAAGAGCATGTTTCCTTGTACTCTGTTTCTGCACATGGGCACACACACATATTCACTTCCCATCTTTATCAGATTGGCATTTCAACCACCAGCATCATCGTATAGTCTTAGATTTAAGGAGCAGAAGCCTTACAGAGTATGTGGTAACATCATAGAATCATAGAATCATAGAATAGTTAGGGTTGGAAAGGACCTCAAGATCATCTAGTTCCAGCCCCCCTGCCATGGGCAGGGACACCTCACACTAAACCATCCCACCCAAGGCTTCATCCAACCTGGCCTTGAACACTGCCAGGGATGGAGCACTCACAACCTCCCTGGGCAACCCATTCCAGTGTCTCACCACCCTAACAGGAAAGAATTTCCTCCTTATATCCAATCTAAACTTCCCCTGTTTAAGTTTTAACCCATTACCCCTTGTCCTGTCACTACAGTCCCTGACGAAGAGTCCCTCCCCACCATCCCTACAGGCCCCCTTCAGATACTGGAAGGCTGCTATGAGGTCTCCACGCATCCTTCTCTTCTCCAGGCTGAACAGCCCCAACTTCCTCAGCCTGTCTTCATACGGGAGGTGCTCCATGCCCCTGATCATTCTCGTGGCCCTCCTCTGGACTTGTTCCAACAGTTCCATGTCCTTTTTATGTTGAGGACACCAGAACTGCACACAATACTCCAGGTGAGGTCTCACAAGAGCAGAGTAGAGGGGCAGGATCATCTCCTTCGACCTGCTGGCCATGCTCCTTTTGATGCAGCCCAGGATACGGTTGGTTTTCTGGGCTGCGAGCGCACACTGCAGCCGGCTCATGTTCATTTTCTCATCGACCAGCACCCCCAAGTCCTTCTCTGCAGGGCCGCTCTGAATCTCTTCTTTGCCCAGTCTGTAGCTGTGCCTGGGATTGCTGTAACCCAGGTGTAGGACCTTGCACTTGTCGTGGTTGAACTTCATAAGGTTGTCATGAACCCACCTCACAAGCGTGTCAAGGTCCCTCTGGATGGCATCCCTTCCCTCCAGCATATCAACCGGACCACACAGCTTGGTGTCATCGGCAAACTTGCTGAGGGCGCACTCAATCCCACTGTCCATGTCAGTGACGAAGATGTTAAACAAGACCGGTCCCAACACCGATCCCTGAGGGACACCACTCGTTACCCGTCTCCAGCCAGACATCGAGCCATTGACCACAACTCTTTGTGTGCGGCCATCCAGCCAGTTCTTTATCCACCGAGTGGTCCATCCATCAAATTGGTATCTCTCCAATTTAGAGAGAAGGATGTTGTGTGGGACAGTGTCAAACGCTTTGCACAAGTCCAGGTAGATGACATCAACTGCTCTACCCCTTTCCATCAGCTCTGTAGCCCCATCATAGAAGGCCACCAGATTGGTCAGGCAGGATTTCCCCTTAGTGAAGCCATGCTGGCTGTCACCAAGCACCTTGTTGTTTTTCATGTGCTTTAGCATGCTGTCCAGGAGACTGTGCTCCAAGATTTTACCAGGCACAGAGGTGAGACTGACTGGTCTGTATTTCCCTGGGTCATCCATTTTCCCCTTCTTGAAAATGGGGGTTATATTTCCTTTTTTCCAGTCGTCAGGAACTTCACCCAACTGCCATGATTTTTCAAATACGATGGCCAGTGGCTTAGCAACTTCATTCGCCAGCTCCTTCAGGACCCGCGGATGGATTCCATCAGGTCCCATGGACTTGTGCGCGTTCAGATTTTGAAGATGGTCTCGAACCAGATCCTCTCCTACAGTGGGCCCAAGGTCTTCATTCTCACAGTCCCTGCGTCTACCTTCTAAGACCTGGGTGGTGCAGTCAGAGCCTTTGCCAGTGAAGACCGAGGCAAAGAAGTCATTCAGAACCTCTGCCTGCTCCAAATCCAGGGTAGCCAGTTCTCCCGAAAGCTTCCTCAGGGGGCCTATTTTGTCCCTAGTCTGTTTTTTGTTTGGTACGTACCTGTAGAATCCCTTCCTGTTATCCTTAACATCCCTGGCTAGGTTTAGTTCTAACTGGGCCTTAGCCTTCCTAACCTGGTCCCTAGCTTCCCGGACAACATCCCTGTACTCTACCCAGGCCGCCTGTCCTTGCTTCCATTTTTTATAAGCCTCTTTTTCCCTTTCAGTTTTCCTCAGCAGCTCCTTATCCATCCAAGGAGGTCTCCTGGCCCTCCTGCTGCACTTCCTTCTAGTTGGGATGCAACACTCCTGAGCTTGTAGCAGGTGATCCTTGAATATCAACCAAGAGTCTTGGGCCCCCCTGCCCTCCAGAGCTATATCCCATGGAACCTTACTAAGCAGGCTCCTGAAGAGGCCAAAGTCTGCTCTTTTGAAGTCCAGGGCAGTGAGCTTGCTGCACGCTCTTCTCACTCTCCCGGGGATCTCAAATTCGACCATCTCGTGATCGCTGCATCCAAGGCTGCCCTGGAGTACCACATTCTCAACAAGCCCTTCCCTGTTGGTGAGCACAAGGTCAAGCATATAGAATCACGAATCATAGAATCACAGAACAGTTAGGGTTGGAAAAGACCTTAAGATCTAATTCTAACCCCCTACTAAACCATGTCACCCAAGGCTCTGTCCAGCCTGGCCTTGAACACTGCCAGGGATGGAGCACTCACAACCTCCCTGGGCAACCCATTCCAGTGTCTCACCACCCTAACAGGAAAGAATTTCCTCCTTACATCCAAACTTCCCCTGTTTAAGTTTTAACCCATTACCCTTTGTCCTATCACTACAGTTCCTAGTGAAGAGTCCTTCTCCAGCATCCTTGTAGGCCCCCTTCAGATACTGGAAGGCTTCTATGAGGTCTCCACGCAGCCTTCTCTTCTCCAGGCTGAACAGCCCCAAATTCCTCAGCCTGTCTTCATACGGGAGGTGCTCCAGTCCCCTGATCATCCTCGTGGCCCTCCTCTGGACTTGTTCCAACAGCTCTGCATCCTTTTTGTGTTGAGGACACCAGAACTGCACACAATACTCCAAGTGAGGTCTCAGAAGAGCAGAGTAGAGGGGCAGGATCACCTCCTTCAACCTGCTGGTCACACTGCTTTTGATGCAACCCAGGATACGGTTGGCTTTCTGGGCTGCGAGCGCACACTGAAGCCGGCTTATGTTCATTTTCTCATTGACCAGCACCCCCAGGTCCTTCTTTGCAGGTCTGCTCTGAATCTCTTTTCTGCCCAACCTGTAGCTGTTGCTTGGGATTGCTCCGATCCAGGTGTAGGACCTTGCACTTGCCATGGTTAAACTTCACGAGGCTGGCATCAGCCCACCTCACAAGCGTGTCAAGGTCTCTGGATGCAATTCCTTTCCTCCAGCGTTAACATCATGACCAACCATTTATTTAAGGATGTTAAATTTACATTTGGTATGTTAACCTGTATATATGATCCACAGGTGTGGGAAAGGAACTGTGGGCTGTGGATAGACATTTAACTGCTAAAAGTTATTCTTTCTGTCAACTTTTCAAAGGAGATTTTAAAGTTCCTGAAGCAAGGAACTTCATCTTTTTCTTCTTTTACCAGTCCTTTGAAGTCCACTTATTAGACCAATTATGTTACAGTCCTGCAAAAGGCAATTTAGCTCCTTCTTCTCTTGTAATTTCCCCAGCCATCCGCCATGTTTGTTTATACCTGTTTCCTTTGCTAAGTACTTAAATGTTTATGAATTAAAAAGCAATGTACAAAACCTGGCAATTAAGGAATGTAAAGTTATGATTACCTTTTAATGCAGTGGTCTTATACCCTGGAATAGTATGACTATTGTCGTATCTGAAGCCTGTTGTATGCAGTTGACAGATAAGAGAAAAGCTTTTGAACTTACGAAAAGTCATGCCCTTTAATCAGAGGCTGCTAATCTTTTGAATTTGCTTTGCCCTGTAGACGACTGAACACACTGAACAAGTGCGCCTCAATGAAACTCGATGTGAACTTCCAAAGAAAAAAGGTAAGGAAACTGCACAAAATGTGCTGGCTTTGCGCTGCCTTTTCTGATAAAACCTCCCCAGTTTAGCCTTTTAGTCAGTAATGCTTTTAAAAGTAAGTTAAGTGTATTTGACTTTGAACACATTTCAGCATTATCTGGACACACGATAATGTGAATTGCTGAATCTTGAAATTATAAATAAAATAGAAAAAAACTGTGACTAATACAGCAGAAACAATGCTATGTGTGTTAAAAGGGCACACACAGTACTTAAAACTTTACATACGTGCAATTCAAGTTAGAGGGTGAAGAGACAGTGTGGTTTCATTAGGCTGGCTTGTTTGCCAATGCCATGTGAGTGCAGAATGGAAAATCCTGCTCGGAAAAGAA
The DNA here is from genome assembly GCF_037157495.1 of Lathamus discolor. Taxonomy (NCBI): domain Eukaryota; kingdom Metazoa; phylum Chordata; class Aves; order Psittaciformes; family Psittacidae; genus Lathamus; species Lathamus discolor. Next base: position 104,683,052 of record NC_088887.1, read on the forward strand.
ATGGAACCTGCTTGGATTAAAACAATATCATTTGTTTCTTGTGCTGACTTATTCACAGTTAAGAATACGAAAATAAACTCGCATCCGTACAAACTGCTGTGTAACATGGGAATTATTTGAGCTTAGAGGTTTTCAGCGAGGACTGCAGAAACTGCCTATTGATTTTGAGAGTTTTGTAACATGTCCAGTATTAACTGTTGAATGTTTGTTTTTCTGGTCACAAATTCCCCCAAGCCCTTCAGTAGTATACAATTGTAGTTGTCGACTCTGAGAATTGGTGCCTGGTTTTCCTTCCTTAGAGCATTTGTCTAATGCTTTTTAAAAACTGCCTCTGAGAGCTGCATTTTTGGTGTCTTTGCAGATTCAGTCTATTCATACTCTATTCAATGTTTGAGGGAATTTGAATAGAGAATGGTTTTAATGTCTGGGTATTTTACCTTTGGCATGTGCCCATTTGTTCCTCAGTGTATGTAGCCTCTTTAGCTTGCAGTTTGTCTGTTGACTCAAGTCACGGAGACCTCTTCTCTTCACTGCTTCAGACCTGATGGGTTTTTCTTGCCTTTGATAAGCTTCAATACTTTCCACATCAAACACCCACATCATAGCTGAGAGAGGGAACAGTAATTTCCCTTGACTACACAATAACTTTATCATCTGGGCAGGTAGGCACTACACGAAGAGGCCGAGGTCCTTCAGCAAAAACTAACTCAATTGATTGTGTCATTGACCTGCTTGCAGCGATGTCTGGTTTGCATCCATGAACTCATGTACTTGTGTTTAAGCTGAGATACTGGAGTTGCACAAGAGACAAATACAAAAGGCAACATATAGGTGAATGCTGATTGTCCTCTGGATATTTTGTTCAGTTCCTCCCCCTCTTCTGTTCAACAAATATTTTGGGTTTGGTGTGAGGTTTGTCTGCTTGCTTGCTTGCTTGCTTCTGTAAGTGTCTGATTATGTTGGTTAAAAAAAAAAGAATTTTCTTATCTTTGGGTTTTATTAATTTTGCTGCCACTCCTCCCTGCTTTGAATAGATTTAAGCCCTCAGCTGATCTCTTTGCAGATGACCATTATTCACTATGGAAGTCAGACTGCCCTACTTTTTTCAGGGGGACAGAAGCTAGCTGGGTGAATCAGAATACAGAATACAGCAGAGAAAGAGAGGATGAAGGAGATTTGAGAAAACAGATACACAGCAAGTGAAAGGAGAAGAGTGTGGGGGAGAGAAGAGTGAGAAGAGACTGCTGGCAGGAGGAAATGTAAATGCATGTGTAAAAGCTGGAAATTGGGTCTGCAATTGAATGCTGAACCAAATGAAATGCAAAATCAGCTTGCTTTGGAGGTTCAGCATAACAGGTTTGCACAAGACTAGCACAGCTGCTTGAGTGGTTCATCAAAATATGGCCAAGCGAGCTGTCAGGCAAGGTTATTGTGAAAGCCAGCACGGTGTGAGCATTCCCCACCGCCTGCTCTCCCACCCAAACCATTTGTGCTGTGGGCTGCTCTCTTCCCTTTGGCTTCATCGAGATACGTACAGAAATCCTTGTGTATGTGTTGAAAATATGTCCATAAGCGATTTGGACAGACAGAGATTAGCCTTTGGATTAACTGCCTTCTGCAGCTGTCGATTTATGAGAATTCCTGCCCCCAGCTGGAAAAATGTGGCAGAATTCCACCGCAAATAAACCCACTTCTTGCCTTTTGTTACCCTCCTGTATCTCAGGCAAGTACACCCTCAGTCAAAAAGCTGTACTATTTTAAATCAACTGTGACAAATCTGTGAATCAAAACCTCTTTCTCTTTGGCAAATGTTGTCAGTCACTCCTCAAGAAACTTGCCCCTTCTCATTTTCCCAAACATAATAGTATTAAATGAACTCTTGAATATGCTCCAAGGCTGTGCACTTGGTTTCACCCTAGGTCAGTAAAAGTATATAGTCACTGCTCCAAGATGTCTGCTCTGCCTGTGTAAGATGAATTGTTGCTTTCAGACCCACTCTTGATCCACTGTCCCCATAGCTGGTGACATGTCAGTTGGCACAGTGCTCTGTGCATTTTTTTCAGGATGCTCTCATTTGTCAGGGCACTCTGGTATCTAACAAGAACAGTGGGTTATTCAGGATGTCTGTGGTTCCAGAATTTCTACTGATTCCATCAAAAGAAAAGCACATTATGTCACAGGACTCAGTCAGCCGAATCTGGAGTGAGTCATCATGACAGCATTTCAGTATCTAGATATTTCATTTGTCTGATTTTGCTTGTGACAAAACACAAGCATTTTCGTTACCAATTAAAAGAAAAAAAAACCCCAAAACCAACACAAAAACACAAAGCTAACCCTTTTTTTTTTTTTTGTTTTTTGCCTATAGAGCTGCCAGTTTCAACACCGAAAACTGTCTGTATTTTCTGAGTGGTTCTTGGGCAGACTGTAATCCTATCTTTGTGTCATTAGAGGCAAAAATTGGTTACTGCCAATATCCTTTCATGTTCATCTCTACTTTCTAAAAAAAAGAATAAAATCAAAACTTATTTTCCTCTAAAAATGATTTAAAGTATATTCACTGCTGAATTTGTTTCTGTCTCCTGCTCTGCTCTCACTTTGGCTAGTTTTATCAGTTCCAGTTTGTAGAAAATGCAGGCTAAATCCTATCAGTTCATACAGTAATGGCAGTCCAGATACGGGGGTTTGTGTCAGCTGAGAATCTTCTTCAAGGTTCCTTTGGCATATTGAGATGTTCAACAAATAAGAAAATACATTTTTATCCTATTGGCTGGTGATGTGCTATTGGCTTGGGTGGTGTTATGCTTTGTAGATATAATTACCGCTGCTAAATATTTAACGGAACATAACCTTGCGGTTTTTAAAATATCCACTTTGTGGCACTACTAAGACCACGAGAGAGGGATTTTTAAGTGCCTCAGTCTGTGCAGTCCTTCACCCGTATAAGCATACAGTACATTGTGAAGCTAAAATGAAGGTAGAGCTCCTTGATAAGCTGTTTCTTCCCTGCAGACAAAATGGCCAAAGCAGTATTAGCCTTTTCTAGCCCCTTTCCTGATGCTTCTCTAGCTGCTTCCTTTTTCTCTCTAGCCACAGAACTAAGATCTCCATTCATTCCTGTGAACTAACATCAGTGGCAGGAGCACTGCACACCTTGACGTTAATGACGTTAGCAGATAAAAGAGGAATGACTGAGCCTAAAATTTTATAGCTATATTTTATGTTTTGGACATGATCTAAAACATCTGGCCAACTTGAAGTGATAAACTGGCAAAAACTTATGGCATGAGTGAGACCTGGCATGCTACTAAACCCCTCTTCTGAGGTTTTGCATTATTTAAGGTTTGGGGCATTCTTGTAAAATTTGGTTTACATTTTTCAATTAGGTCAGCAGAGATCTAGTCAGAGATGGGAGATAACTTTACCATCAAAACTTCATAGAAAAATACTTCTAATAATAGACTCTTAAAATGAGATTTTTTCCAGTCCCAAAATAGTCTTTCTGGTTTAGCACCTCATTTTAGTCTGACAGCCTGTCATATTTTATTGCCTTCATACTGCTTCCAAGAATGTGAAGAGCTGCTTGGATGTCATGTAGGTGAAGTTAGTTTGTCCTGCTTTAAAACAAATGTACAACAATAATGCAGTATAAATCCAGTTCAAAGTCAGGGGAAGGATACTCATTAGCAACTGAGGGCTTCGCATCCTTAGAGAACATCAAGTTCAACTCTGCATGCTTCATGCTGAAGATGTATCTTTTTTGTCTGAGCAAACAGATGAGAGAAAAGGCATAGGGAGAGCTTTTTTATCCAATTTTTTTTCAAGGTACATTTTGTCTGCATTGCAGAGTAGTTCTGGAGCTGCCTAGACAGAAGTGCAATTCTGCATGCCCCAGGCAGAGGGTGAGGAAAGGCTGTGGGGCTGCTGCTGCCTCTGGAGAGGTCAGGGGAAGCCAGACACAGTGGGGCAGGCTTCAGGTCATCAAGGTTGGGGTGCCTCTGATGGCAAAAGGAATGAAAATAGCAGTTGCCACTGTACAAAAGCTCACCTCAGCTGTAGATGCTACCCAGTCTACCTAGGACTGAGTCTGGCTGGTCCTCCACCCCAAACCTCCACAGCTGCCTTCACTGGCTTCCTCTGCCTGTACCCAGACCCACCCAAAGAAGTACCTCGAAATATTTCTTTTTTAATCATTATTTTAAGGATCATGGCTTTTTATATGTTCATGAAACATAATTCTTGTTAGATGTACCTGGCCTGTGAAGTTTATAGATGTTTACTTAGTTCTCACTGCAAAACTAAGTGCAGCACCAGGTATTTGCTGTCTAGGTTTCTTAAATGTCTCACAGAGCTATAGTACCCAGCTCCTTCTCAGTCTTTACTGTGTATCTTAACACCATCCCTGCAAGTCAGGATCCCTCTGCTTGGACCTTTCAACCCCATTTTTTCCTAAACAGTCACTATGGGCAGTTCAGTGCACAGGCAGTCTGCCCTGCAGAAACCAAGAGGCATTGATGGAACTCACGAGCTCCCTAACATAGAGCCGGATTTTTTTCTTTACTTGTAAAGATCCTCGATTCAGTCTTTAGAATTAAATGAAAGACACTGTTATGAAAGGACTGATGACCAATCTTTCATAAACTAGGATCAGGGAGACTTTACCACCTGTCATTCACACGGAACAGCACAATCACATTAATTCAAATAACAAATAAAAGCACCTGCTTTTAACATGTGCCACTTGCTGTTTTCCAGAGTGAAGATTCAGATGAAGAAGACCTCTGTGCTATCAGTAATAAATGGACTTTCCAGCGAACTAGCAGACGATGGTCTCGAGTGGACGATATTGATGCTTTGCTTCACCGATCAGACAGACATGGGTCTTCTGGGGACATTAAAATGAAAAATACAACAAGCAGTGAGAGCGTCCTCACAGATCTGAGTGAACCTGAGGTATCTTCTATTCACAGCGAGAGCAGTGGGGGAAGTGACCACAGGAGTCAATCTGGCATCAGCAGTGCTGCCAGGGAGACCTGCGACTGCTCTGGCCAGCATGATGTAGAAGGCACACTGTTGCAAGACTCCACTGTGATAAACACCACCCTGTCCCCCAAGGACAACCTGAAGAATGACAAACCAACACGAACCAAAGCTAAAACCTTTCTAAAACGTATGGAGACACTAAAAGCAAAAGGTGTGCATGGAAAACTAAAAGGCTCGGGAAGAACAGGTCCTCTAGAGATAAGTGGACCTGTTCTCCAATATGAGCCAAAATCCTTGAAAGACATGCACTGTGTACAGATAGTCAATGGTGATCTCAAAAACTTAGGACAAGATTCAGTCAAAAGAGGACTTTCCTTTTCTGCCAAATCCAGCAGTGACAGCTGTCAGTCTGAAAACAGCAGCAGTGAGGTGAGCACACCGTGCCTGAAGGAACGTAAATGCCATGAAGCAAACAAGAGAGGTGGAATGTACCTGGAGGATCTGGATGTTCTGTCAGGAACAGCCTTACGGCAAGTGGTGGACCAGAACCGCAAAAATGAATTTCATTCCCAAGAGAACTTGGTTGTGCATATTCCCAAGGATCACAAACCAGGGACCTTTCCAAAGGCACTTTCTATTGAAAGCCTCTCACCTACAGACAACAGTAACAGTGTAAACTGGAGGACAGGCAGCATCTCTTTGGGAAAGCAGAACTGCTCTACTCCAAAAGAGTCTGGATTGATGGCTTGCTGTCCTAAAGAGAGCAGAATTAGTATTTATGACAATGTGCCAGGTTCCCACTTGTATGCTAGTACTGGAGACCTCCTGGACTTAGAGAAAGATGTACTTTTTCCTCATTTAGATGACATTTTGCAGCATGTCAATGGACTCCAGGAGGTGGTAGATGGTTGGTCAAAGAATGTGTTACCAGGTCTGCCAGTCGATGATGTGTCAGTCAGGGAATCTCCATCGTTGCCTTTCCAGTCGCCCACACAGATCACGCTTGATTTTGAAGGAAACTCTGTTTCTGACGGCCGGACCACACCGAGTGACATGGACAGAGATGGAACATCCCTGAATGAATCCGAAGCCACTGTTGTTAGGGACAGGAGAGACTCTGGGGTGGGAGCGTCGCTCACAAGGCCGAGCAGGTAGGTAGCAAAAATTGGTACACAAACCCATAGACTATGAAATACAATATAATGGGAGTCAGAAGGTGCAGGGTATTATTACAGTTGTACTCGTCTTGTATGGGGATGGGGACTTTCCAGGGAAGGGTGTAACTTTGGGAGGAGGGACATCCTGCTATGGAAATTCATATGGCAATCAATGAAGAACAACTGGTTTAACAGAGCGAACGAAGGCATTTTTTTCTCTCTTGATCCACTGTTTACACACTATATGTTGTAAGATGTATTTTCAGTTTGTTTTCTGAAGTTATGCACCCCAGTATTTATGCGTCAGTAGCCTTGTGCACTTTTTTATGCACTGGTGCGCTTTAAAAATGTGTCCTTTTGTGCTCAAAGAGAATTTACCTACCCTGCCCCAGACCCTTGTGTGATGGCATGAAATGATGGTATACAATGAACTTCTTATTAAAAGTAAGAAGCTCGTAGACCTGTTGTAAGTCAGGGGGATGAGTCCAGCTAAGGAAGCATGGCCCTGGGTAAAGGCCTTTTTCGATCCATACTCCTGTGTATAAGGTGGCTTTGTATGTGAAAAAGCAGTGAGAAAATACCCAGTATTTTCTGTTCTGCCATCAGTCTGGTCATGTCCTCAGAGAGGGTTCTGCCGTGCCGTGGTTTACTTCTGCCTTTGCTTGCTCACCACCATCACAAGCAAGTGAACTCGGGGAAACTACTGAGTAAATGAGCAGTGCCAGAGTTTTTAGGATTTGAGCCAGAATTCATGTTTAGCAAAACAAGAAACTGAAATGAGGTGTTTTTTTTCTGATGTATCCAGTATATAGAGAAAGTGCATTGGAGAGGGGTTTTTTTTTTCTGATGTATCCAGTATATAGAGAAAGTGCATTGGAGTAAAGAGAAGATGTGAGTGGCTTCATAGCTTTGTGGTTACAACTCTTGCCAGGGAGACACAGGGTTCAATCCTTTCTCCAAAATATCCTTCAGTATTTAATGATAGAGATATTTGGAGAACCTCATCTCCAAATACCTTGGTGGTCAGGCCGGTCCCCTGGGATGTGAGGGACCAGGCATCAAATCCTGGTTCTGAGTCAGGGAGAGAGCATTTGAATCTGGATGTCCCACATCCTGTTAGAAATGTGTGGGCTAAAGGGCATAGCGGGCAGCACTGCTTCCCTCAGTACACGGACAGGACCCACACCCACTTGTGAATTTAAAGTCAAAACTTGGGCATTTCCAAAATTAAAGAGATTAAGCAAATTGTTTTATTTGCCTCCAAGCTACATGTTCTTTCACTTGACAGATCATGAACCGTAATCTGTGTATGTTTATGTGTATTTTATATATTGCCCAGCTCTCACAGTATACCATCTTCTTCTGCCCAATTTTTCTATTGTTTCCTTTAATAAAGGCGATTACGATGGCACAGTTTCCAAATCTCTCATCGCCAAAGCCACTCTATTGCATCACTACACATCAGCAATCAGTCAGCAGCCCAACTGAATCTGCTGCAGAAATTCTCTCTGCTTCGCCTTACTGCCATCATGGAAAAGTACTCCATGTCAAACAAACATGGCTGGACCTGGTGAGTACCATCAATAACTGGGAAAAAAGATATTTTTAGAAGGAAATAGTTTCTCCTAATTCCGTTATTCTGATAGTAAATTCGGTAAATTCAATTAGTAGGAACAATTTACTTCAACTGTAGAATTTGAAACTGTCCCTTTTAATCCATCGCTGCCTAGGGAGTCAATGACAAAGTCAGAAATAGATCCTGGAGATTTGACTTCATTCCTGTTCTGTAACAGAGAGACAACCCTGGCCTCTCTAACAACACTCCAGTTCCAGAAAAATAAACGGGAGTAGGAGAGAGTGATTAAAAGTAGGAAATGTTTACAGTAAGGCTTCCCCAGAATTCTTTTCGCTATTCGAAAAGAAACAGCTGGTGCTGATACTTCATGTATTCGATATTGTTTTGTTTGTGCTTTAAAAGAAGGGTTAGAACAGTTATGGGACTTCGCAAATCAAAAGATGCAAGTGTTAGCCTAGGCCTGGACACACGTTACAGGGAGCTTGCAGCCTTAGCAGCTGTAACAGCTACCTGGTCTCTCAGAGAGGGGAGTGAAGCACAGATGGACATGAATGCTGGCATTGTGGCTCCTTCCTTAGCAGCATGCCACAAAAACGTGCATGTTTAATAGTATATGAACCCTGATGGGCCACGCAGACAAGAACAGAAATGGGTGTAGACAGCAGATATAAGTATCTGAGAAATAAACAGACATTTTCCCCACTACACAGAGACACTGAGTCCAAAACCAATATGACTTGACATTTACACTGTGATTTCCGTGTTCAAAGCACTTGACCAAAATCCTACTAAATTCAGCTGTGAGCTAGATAAGAGCAGTTTTCCTTTAGAAATGGAAAAATAAATACAAGGGACTACAAGTGAGATTCACCTCACTGACATCAGCCACTCCAAAAAGCTGTAAATCTAATCTGAGCAAGTAGGGTTGGCTGTCTGTGGTCAGTAGAAAATGACAGGTGCCTCATTCTATCCAAGGCTGAGGGTTTGGGTCACCCTGTAGAGATACCTCACTCTACAGTGCATATAGAGCTAGCCTGGACTGCTAACTCTTTCTAAATATCCATCAGAGAGCTAAAATTCATTAAGATGAACCCTCAGATTGCTGTTCTCCTTTGGTACAGCCCCCTGCAGCTAGCTGAAAATGTCTGTACTGCAATGAATCTCACCTTAACTAACTTCAAATAAGAGTAGAATACAGCCAATTCTAGATTCTGGTTTGTGCAGAGATTTTCCCTCCTGACAAGTATTTTCTCAGTTTGTATAATCAGTCTCTAAGGATTTATAAGAGTGGGACTCTAAATAGCTGTGTAGTTATGTGCTGTACTCCTTCAGTAGGTCATTTCATCCAAGTTTTATCTCCTTCCCACACAGATGAGAACAATCTTTGTCACATTCAGGTCATACTCATCTCTTTTTTTTTAATTCCACTGCAGTAGTGAGTCCCACAAAGGGAATCCAGTTTGTTCTGCTTTTCACCATCACTTTGGGAAGAAAACAAGTTCACCAGCTTCACTCAAGTTACTCAGTTGAAATAAATCATATAACAACAGGATGAATCTGGCATATACAGATTTCCCACCATCATTTATTACTGCAAATTGTTAGTCAATAGAAATACTCAATCATATAACCAGTAGTATAAAAATCATTCAGCATGTTAAAGGACTGAATCTCCTTTTCTTTTAGATACTCTCTCCACTATGCTTTGTTGTGCCATTCCTTTGAGTCCCTAACGGATGCTATAAACCGTGTTGGCTTCAGCTGGATGACAACTGCATAGTAAAAGTTGTTTGTTAGAACAGGTTATTATGCTATATCTTAGAGCCAGGGGCCAACTAGTTTTAAAAGTTGTCAAGAAATCCATCAATTATACTGATTATAGAGTGTCCATGTATTATGCGTTAAACATCATTTCACCACCTTCATGAAAAAGGCCCCAGTCACCCCTTTCTGACAGTAGTGTTACTCAGAGAGACTGTGTAAATACTCTGATACTTTCATGCAACCTGTTTATGTTAATTTTCAGGTCTGTGCCAAAGTTCATGAAAAGGATGAAAGTCCCTGACTACAAGGACAAGAACGTCTTTGGTGTGCCTCTGATAGTTCACGTCCAGAGAACAGGACAGCCTCTTCCCCAGAGCATACAACAAGCTCTACGCTACTTACGGAGCAACTGTCTGGATCAGGTATGAACATTACTCCAGGGACTTGGTTGATTTTTTCTGAAAAGCCACCCTAAGCAAGCAGTGGTGAACCTTTTCGTATGTGGTACCAGAGTTACTTGAAGATTGTTACGTCTCATGTTGGACCCAGATCTCCTCTAGTGATTTAATACTTGATGCCAGTACTAATGGTTTTGAATTTTGAGATTTGTATCCAGCTTATCTGTTGAACTCATGCACCTGTAACAGTCTTGCTGATTTGTATGCTGTAGCCTACCTCGAAGAATGACATGAGATCTTCATGTCTGTTGAATCAGACCTGGGAGAAGATCAGGGCTCTCAGCTTTTACCCATATATCTGTGCTGCTTATGCTTGACTGTTGCCACTGAGGGTTAACTGCATTCACCATTTCACAAGATATGGTACAAAAGGTTTTATTTACTTAGCAAAGAAAGAAACGTCCAAGAATAGAGAGCAAACTCAGCAAAATATTCAAAGCATTCTGTTGACAAAGTCAGATGCATCCAGATAGAGTCAGGTCAGCAGGGGTTCAATGCCAAAGCCATTATGGTACGTACATTTCTTTTTATAGTGTTCTTAGCTGCAACAAGCCAGGAGGGAGACCCTTATACTCAAAAGTATTTCAGATTTTTTTATTTCCTTTAGCTATAGAACAGGGAAATATTGATGATATTTTTACCGTTCTTCCCCTAAGGATGAGGGTATGTAACTTTACAAACATAGAACTGGGAGAAACCCTCTGGAAGACTCTATTCAGTCCTCTGTTATTTTTGACCTCATGTCATATGACCTCTTCCATAACTGCTTTTAGATAGTTGGAAGTACAAAAGGAGCAGCTAGCATTTACTCCACAGACTTTGCTGGTTTCTGTAGCTCTGAGCACACAAAAAAGGTAGAAATCGCCAGTTCTGAATCTTTCCATTTTATGATAACCATTCTGGTTGTTGTTCAAGTTGGTTTGTTGGGTGACAGTCATCTTCCCCAAAATGGAAGTCTAAAAATTAATGTAAAAACGAAATGGCTTGCTGTGAATCACAACCATTTCCCTTTACAGCCAGTGGGGAAGACACCGATCCTTTCTATCATGTCGCTCTGTAAAGAGATCCTGTAGTGTTCAAACCTTGACATCTAACTCTGGGGTGTCAAAAGTGAGGTGAGATGTGTTCTTCTGATGGGAGCTAAATGGTGGGATGAGTAGCCTACTGGAATTGTATTAATAGGGGATGGAAGGGGAAGATGCATAGAGACAACATGAAGCAGTAATTCAATAGCTATCATGCCTGGTTATCACTGTTGTAATCTGGAATCAGTTTGTATACTGAGCCTGGAAACCCAGTGTAGAAAGAAAAGTGATGCAGTAAGCCTGGAATCGGTGATGGAATTGGAGGAGGAGATAGAGGATCTGAGGATGTCAGGATAGGGAGGGACTCAACAGCTAAGAAGCAGAACAAGAAGAAAGAGAGAGCAAATAAGTGGGGGAGAAAGTAGAAAGGAGAGTAAAACCAAAGAGAAAGAAAAAGCTCTTCAGAGATTTGAGGCAGTCAAAAGGAATGCCCATAGCCCATCTCAGACAAATATCTGCTCCAAGAGGGCAGCTTTACTTGCTGGGAATCATCATAGCTATGTGAAGGACCATTTCAACTCAGTTTGAGTTTCCACTGAGAGTGGAATTGAGAAAATGCTGAATAGAAAATGAAGGAAGAGAAGTACAGATTGGGACCATTTAAAATATCTTTCCACCAAAAACCTTTCTAGGCCAAAACCCTCCAGGCAATTCAGCTTCTTCACTTACAGTCACTCCTGTTTCTTCCATTTAATTCAGTCTCCTAATGCCCAGCCAGAGGTCTGAGCAGCCTCCAGTTTCTGCCAGCCTCTTGCTTATGTGTCTCTTCCATGGACTGCAGAAGGCAGCCTAGAGTCCTCAACAGACACCAGAGCTTCTACCACAGACACTTGTTAAAGCTGAGGTTGCTCTAAATTACTGTAAGGTCTGGCTTCTGGCCCTGAAATATCTAAGAGGGTATGGGGAGCCTTACCATTATTTCTGGGATATATTATTCAGTTTCCACTTGTGAAACAGAAACCACATTGCCTTTTTTGACTGAATCCTTATTTCTGTCACACATCATATGGCTACTTGCAGGGCAGATGATGCACAGCGTGAAGGTAGTAAAGGGATTGAGCCAGACTAATGTCTGATAAATCACTAGATTTATAGTCCCATTTTATTTACGGAATGAGTCTGTAATATTGCAAAACAGAGCCTAAACCGTCCTTTTTTTTATGAAGTGAAGAAACGTCCTCTTTTGCTTATAATTTTCTCCAAGAAAAAGGGAGATTGGAGTTTGGATAATTACCATTAAACAGAGATCAAGATTAGCAGACTGATGTGGAGCAGGAGATTGCACAGGTGAGATTTGACATCTGACCTCTTGTATCAGACTTAGCTAGAAGGTTTTTAAGGTTCTTTATACCAGCAAGGACACTTTCCATCAAAAGAAGAGAACCGAGCCTCTGCTCTGACATTTATCTACCACATGCCAAAACTGTATTTTTTTTGTTTTGTTTTGGGGTGTTTTGTTTTTTTTTTTTTTTTGGTAGTATTAGCATCTGTCCTTCTGCATCTTCAGCACACAAGGAAGAGAGAAAGGGAAAGGGAAAACCAGATTAAAAGAGCTGGATGCACTTTCTTATGTTCTTATATCAGAAAAAAGAGTAGAGCTTCACTCGTGAACAGAAATACAGTACACTAGTGGATGTACACAGGGCACACTCCTGTTCTCTACTTCCTACACATAAATTTAGCTCACAAGTGGTGCTAAATTCATCAATAAGAAGACATAGCAGAAAAGTTGCCTCCCAGCCAGACTGGTGTAGCCGCTCTTTGCCATACAAATAAATGCATTCCCTCACAGAGCTCCAGAGTGTGTGATTTATGTAATTAGTGTCATATATGTCTGAGTTAAGAAAAGTCCTAAATATAGGTGAGCAGCTGGGAGGTGTTCTAGGGAAAGGAGGGTCCTATCTGAACTCTGTGCTGGCAGAAGTAAGGGGAAAAAGGCCAGAAGGCATCATTTCCTTGCCTTTACACATTTTTCTTGGTGGACTATGCCACACAGAAAGCTGAACTGACCACCAGTGAGTCAGCAGGCAGAGGCAAACAGAAGTCTATAATTCCAAACCTGAAATGTGCTTTTTTTCTTAGGTCTTTCTCAATATTTCAACTTTTCCCCTGCAAAACTGAGGGAAAGTAGTACTAACACTTCCCAAATGAAACATTGTAAACCCTTCTGGGAATAAATAACGTGGCTGAGGCTCAGGAATTCGCCCCGGGGGAATTCCACTGGTGAGAAGGACGTAAAAGGGCAGCACTGCCTTGAAGGCATAATTTGAAGAATTACGGCTTCCTTTAGAGTAGAAAGCAAACAGGATAAAAATGTATCTTAGTGACACAGCACAAGTAATCCCCTTTATGGCCCCTGCTTTCAAATTGGGGTTTTCAGTGGGATTTGGGAGAACTGTTGTAAGCAAAGAGCATGAAGGTGAAAACACAGATTTGGTCTTGATTGTAAAGCTCTACCAGGATGTGCTAGTCTTTTGCCACAGCATTTGTTACTTAGCTGAGCATAACATTTTCTTGTTAGTCTTCAAAATATATACCCAAACAAACATGAGGAACCAGATTCTCAGCTGGAGTAAATCAGCAGACAGTCACCCAAGCCAAGCAAGCCACACTGATTTGTATCAGCTGAGCATCTTGCTTAAACTATTTAGGCAGCAGGGAAACCACACCCACTCTGAACTCTCTCTAGGACAGGATACAGAGCAGTGGTGTTATTAACTCCTACACTCTTGCCGTAAGAGCAGGTGTTTGCCTACAAGACTTGTGGGCAAGTCATGACCACTGCATTTGCACTTTTTCCATGTTGTGCCTAGAGAAAAATTAACTCAAGCTTTGGTCATGATCAAAGTCCTCTGCAATGGATTTTATATAGAGAGAGATTCTTTAAGGGTTTTTTTCACTCAGTTCAACTTTGTGCCTTTTTAGGTGGGTCTGTTTCGAAAATCCGGAGTGAAATCCCGAATCCAGGCACTACGCCAGATGAATGAGAGCTCACCAGAAAATGTCAGCTATGAAGACCAGTCGGCATATGACGTGGCAGACATGGTAAAGCAGTTTTTCAGAGACTTGCCAGAACCTCTCCTCACAAGTAAGCTAGGAGAGACTTTTCTACACATCTACCAATGTAAGTTTCAATGTTTTAATTATTAGAAAAATTAGAAAATATTATATGCTATATAAAAATATAATGTAAATAATTCTGGTATGTTAACACTGTGTGGGTTTCTTTCTACCTACCTTTGAGATGCATCAAAGAATATCTCTGCACTCAAAATCTTTAAGAGATTTTTAGAACCACCTAAAGGTTTCCATACCAAATACTAACAATTTTTGTGGAAAGGCAGCATTCAAATGTTGAGAAGATTTGAAACTATTAGCCTTGCAATCGGAAAGAAGCCGCAAGGACAGGATGCCATGAACATGCCTCTGGAGTTCAGACAGTCTTTTCATCAATTCTCCAGGATAAAGGGGAGGACCTTAGAAAAGCTAGGAGGATTGGCCAGGTTAATATTTGTTTAGAACAGCGGTGTCATAGTCAAGGGTTTGGGTATTTAGAACATGGGAGCCAGTTTAGGAGTCCAGATCTGCTGGAGGCTGATGGAGCTGGCCTAACAAAGGGGAAGAGTGGTTTTGGTAGGAGGCTTGCCAGACTTGTCAAGGAGGCTTTAGACTAGATGTGTTGGGGGAGGGGGCATCATTCCATCCCAGCACTCCCAGTCAGTTGCCAGCACCTATAATAAATGCTTGGAGCAATGTAGAGATATTCCAGCCAATGAGCCAGATTCATTTGGAGCTCGGCTCAGATGCCTCTATACAAACGCCTATAGTATGGAGAACAAACAAGAGAAATTAGAGATGTGTGCATGTCTACGGGGATATGATATAATAGGTATCACAGAAACATGGTGGGATGGCTCCTATGACTGCAGTGTTGGAATGGAAGGTTACAGGCTCTTTAGAAAAGACAGGCCTGGCAGATGGGGAGGGGGAGTTGCCATTTATGTTAGGGATAGGCTGGAGAGTATGGAACTCTGTCTGGGGACAGGTGAGCAGTCAACACGGAGTTTGTGTGTCAGGATTAAAGGGAGAACAGTGATGGGAGACACTGCTGTGGGGATCTGTTACAGGCTGCCTGATCAAGAGGACTCTGTGGATGAAGCACTCTACAGACAGATAGGAACAGCCTCATGCTTGCAGGTGCTTGTTCTCATGGGGGACTTCAACCACCCTGACATCTGTTGGAGGGATGGTGTGGCTTGGCAGAAGCAATCCAGGAGGTTCCTTGATTGTGTGGAAGACAACTTCCTTCTGCAAGTAATAGAGGAGCTGGCAAGGAGACATGCCATGCTTGATGTCGTGCTCACCAACAAGGAAGGGCTGGTCAGAAATGTGATGTTCCAGTGCAGCCATGGCTGTAAGTGATCATGAGATGGTTGAGTTCGAGATCCTCAGGAGAGTGAGAACCGCATGCAGCAAGCTCACTGCCCTGGACTTCAAAAGAGCAGACTTTGGCCTCTTCAGGAGCCTGCTTAGTAAGGTTCCATGGGATGTAGCCCTAGAGGGCAGGGAGGCCCAAGACTGTTGGTTGATATTCAAGGATCACCTGCTACAAGCTCAGGAGTGCTGCATCCCAACTAGAAGGAAGTGCAGCAGGAGGGCCAGGAGACCTCCTTGGATGGATAAGGAGCTGCTGAGGAACTTCAGAGGAAGAAAGAGGCTTATAAAAGGTGGAAGCAAGGACAGGTGGCCTGGGAAGAACACAAGAATGTTGTCCGGGAAGCTAGGGACCAGGTTGGGAAAGCTAAGGCCCAGTTAGAATTAAACTTGGCTAGGGATGTGAAAGATAACAGGAAAGGATTCTATAATTACATTACAAATAAAAGATAGACTAGGGACAACGTGGGCCCTCTTGGGGAAGCTTTCGGGAGAACTGGCTACCCTGGATTTGGAGAAGGCTGAGGTTCTGAATGACTTCTTTGTGTCAGTCTTCACTGGCAAAGGCTCTGACCACACCACCCAAGTCTTGGAAGGCAGACGCAGGGACTGTGTGAAAGAAGACCTTAGGCCCACTGTAGGATAGGGTCTGGTTTGAGACCATCTTAAGAACCTGAATATGCACAAGTCCATGGGACCTGATGAAATCCGTCCGCGGGTCCTGAAGGAGCTGGCAAATGAAGTTGCTAAGCCACTGGCCATCATATTTGAAAAATCATGGCAGTCAGGTGAAGTTCCTGACAACTGGAAAAAGGGAAATATAACCCCCATTTTCAAGAAGGGGAGAATGGATGACCCAGGGAACCACAGAGCAGTCTCACCTCTGTGCCTGGCAAAATCCTGGAGCAGATTCTCCTGGAAGGCATGCAAAGGCACATGAAAAACAACAAGGTGCTTGGTGACAGCCAGCATGGCTTCACTAAGCGGAAAT
The DNA here is from genome assembly GCF_037157495.1 of Lathamus discolor. Taxonomy (NCBI): domain Eukaryota; kingdom Metazoa; phylum Chordata; class Aves; order Psittaciformes; family Psittacidae; genus Lathamus; species Lathamus discolor. The sequence continues at coordinate 104,699,500 of NC_088887.1, forward strand.
CCTGCCTGACCAGTTTGGTGGCCTTCTATGATGGGGCTACAGAACTGATGGAAAGGGGTAGAGCATTTGGTGTGATCTACCTGGACTTGTGCAAAGCGTTTGGGACCGGTCTTGTCTGACATCTTTGTCAGTGACATGGACAGTGGGATTGAGTGCGCCCTCAGCAAGTTTGCCGATGACACCAAGCTGGGTGGTTCGGTTGCTACACTGGAGGGAAGGGATGCCATCCAGAGGGACGTTGACACACTTGTGAGGTGGGTTCATGACAACCTTATGAAGTTCAACCATGACAAGTACAAGGTCCTACACCTGGGTTGGAGCAATCCCAGGCACAGCTACAGGTTGGGCAGAGAAGAGATTCAGAGCGGCCCTGCAGAGAAGGACTTGGGGCTGTTGGTCGATGAGAAAATGAACATGAGCCGGCAGTGTGCGCTCACAGCCCAGAAAGCCAACCGTATCCTGGGCTGCATCAAAAGGAGCGTGACCAGCAGGTCGAAGGAGATGATCCTGCCCCTCTACTCTGCTCTTGTGAGACCTCACCTGGAGTATTGTGTGCAGTTCTGGTGTCCTCAACATAAAAAGGACATGGAACTGCTGGAACAAGTCCAGAGGAGGGCCATGAGGATGATCAGGGGACTGGAGCACCTCCTGTATGAAGACGGGCTAAGGAAGTTGGGGCTGTTCAGCCTGGAGAAGAGAAGGCTGCGTGGAGACCTCATAGCAGCCTTCAGTATCGGTAGGGAGCTTATAAGGATGCTGTGGAGGGACTCTTTATTAGGGACTGTAGTGATAGGACAGAGGGTAACTGGTTAAAACTTAAAACAGGAGAAGTTTAGATTGGATATAAGGAAGAAGTTCTTTCCTGTTAGGGTGGTGAGACTCTGGAATGGGTTGCCCAGGGAGGTTGTGAATGCTCCCTCCCTGGCAGTGTTCAAGGGCAGGTTGGACAAAGCCTTGGGTGACATGGTTTAGTGTGAGGTGTCCCTGCCCATGGCATGGGTGTTGGAACTTGATCTTAAGGTCCTTCCCAACCCTAACTATTTTATGATTCTATGACATAAAAAATGCCAAGACTCATGTTTTTGACAGATTTCTTTAAACTGTGGGCCCATTTCATAGGATCTTAGATTAGTTTGGGTTGGAAGGGACCTTCAGAACTCATTTAGTCCAACCCCCCTGTAATGAGCAGGACATCTTCAACTAGATCAGGTTGCCCATAACCACATCCAGCCTGACCTTGAATGTCTCTATGGATGGCACATGTACCACCTCTCTTGGCAACATGTGCAGGCATCTCAATATAAGCGAGTCTTCTGGGCATGGAGTATTCTTATTTGACCAAAAGAACACCTGCCTTTGCAGTCCTTTTCCTTGCCCTGACTTTCAATTATTTACCTTTTCATTATAGTCAGTAATGCCTACATGCAATAAACAAGCTGTTTATTTAGCTTTTATGTAAGGATCTCATAGAGAAAATAAAAAAGCCAGTGGATTTCTTCATGTCGGTATAAGCAGCCTGCAGTGAGAACTGCAGCTCAAATCTATCAGACAGATGAAAATCGCTGTAAATCAGGAAATGACTCTGTATCTTTTCTCCAGACTTTAGAGAGAAATAAACAGTGAGGAAAATACTGAGAGGCTAGAGGAACTAGAGCGTTTCCTGACAGTGTCCATTATGAAGGTCAGTCAGCCAGTGCTCTATCAGATACAGAACAGCATATCCAGCCAGCCTAAGCCAAATAATTGGATGCACTAAAGAGAAGTGTGTCTAGTCTTTTCACTTGCAGACATTTCAGCTGCCAAAACAATAGAAAGCCATTTTTAAACACTGTATAATCCCAGTGCTAAAAAATTCATGTTACTTCCGTTGCCTTCCTTTACTGTAAAAATCTGTCTTATGGCACATAGTCACTAATGTATTTAACATAACAGTGTCATGCAGCTGGTAGAGAAATGCTGTGATCCTGCATGTGAGAGGCAGCACTGCAGATAAATTCAGTGGACTTGGTTATATATGATATCTTGAGACAGAAGTGAACATTTGGCACCTAGTCCTGGAACATCATTTCCCCCTCTTCTTTCCTGTTTAGAAGTTGCAGTTCTTGGCTGTCTATGCATACATTGATATGCTTGTTCAGAAAAGCAATACTTAGTGATAATAAAATGGCAATCACAATTGTTTCTGTAGCCAAGAGGCCAAGGAGAAGATTATCCACTAGAAGGACATGTTCTACCTGTCCTTGGAAACAAACGACTTTCAGACTATTGTTTGATGAAAATTGGAAATGTCCTGTCTTGGCACAGGAGAGACTGCAAGTAAACTACGCCCTTGTCAAAGGAAGAGAGATGTGGCAGATCTCACTGTCACCGGTGGTGGGGAACTCACCAGGTCTGACTCGGGAGGCTGGCATTAGAATTCACAACAGCTATGAGGCAGAATGGTAAAAGGGTGAAACCTCACTACCAGCCAACAGAAAAATGTAAATAGTGGCACAGGCAGACTGTAATCCTATGTGGTACTGCAGCAGGAAGTCTGAAGAACTCTTTTTACATTGATTGGGGGTGGGGGGGAACTGCCAGGAAAGATTTTCTTCAACGGTACCAGTAGTTCAAAATATTTCAGGTAGACTTGAGGATGAGTCTCTTTAATCCGACATGGGAACAGGAAAAGATGAGCTCTGTAGACATTGAAGACAAATGTTTGGATTAAGAATTAGTAGTGGGTTTTTTTCCATGCAACCAACACTAAACATGTTTTTCTGTTTTAGACAGTACTGACAAAACTCCTTTCACAGAAAGAAAAATGTTGAAGATTGCTGGGATACCAATTGTATTTTGTAATGTCTGCAATTAAATAAATCTGTAGCTGGGAGTTTTTCTTCCCCTTCATCCAGTTTAAATACTTATTAATGTGAGGTTAGGAAGGATTTTTTCTCTCTTGGTATATTGGCAAGGGATTTCTGATCTTCTGGGGTGCACTAAAGATCTTTTTTATATAACCAGAATGGCTTGATTTGCTGTAACACAGAGGCTTGGGGGTGACTCATGTAGTAATCTATATGGCATAGCATTGGTGAAACATTTTCCATTTCCCTAAAACTCTCAGTTGCCTAATGTTTACCTATGACTTGAAGTCTTCTGTATGCATCAGGCCCACTAGTACACAGTGCAGGTGAGGGAGTACCAGATTATGTGGGGAGAAAAGACACGTTCCATGGGTTTAGCAAGGGCTCCTCTGACTTCTCAGAATGACCTGGTCTTGTCAATTCTAGAAAATTGGAAGCACTGGACTGTGTTCAGTTTGTCATTCATGTCTGAAAGCTTTTAAAATAAAGTGTTTGTACAGGGCTAGCAGGCAGAGCTTAAAAGCTGGCTGTTCCCTCTACTGTAAATCTGCTTTTGTTCTTCTTCTGTTCGATTATATAGAGCATATGTAATACCCGGAGGAGGGCTCCAAGTCTAAACTGAGAAAACTTATGGTAGTTTTAGAAATGGATCTGCCTGAAGTGCTATTTAAGCATATCCATTACTTCTTTCATAAAACTGTTTTATGGTTTAGGACACAAGTATAAGTATTTTCCTGAAGACTTGAACTGTCTTCCCAGGGGAAAAAAAGAACTTGAAAAATACCAAAAGTACTGAGTACTGCTCTCCTTTCATAAACTTTAAAGGAAGTTCAGTCTCTTTTTGGGAGAACAGCCTCTCATATGAACAGATAAATGTCATGCACTGGCTAGCTGAACTGCTTGATGGAGGAGCAAGAACCATGGCCTTACAGCGACCATCTCATCTTTGCCCCTTGGTCCCCTGTCATCTGCCTCTTCAGAGAGCCATTCCCAGAGTGTGAATGCCTGTGGTAACTCTGTCTTGTTGCTGGATCCTTATCGGATCATACAATTGACCCGCTGAACATCACTTGCTTTTCCCCAGACGTCCCCAAGGAGCAGCGGCTGCAGGCAGTGCAGGCAGCCATCATGCTGATGTCTGATGAGAACCGGGAAGTTCTGCAGACTCTCCTGTGCTTCCTGAGCGATGTCACCTCTGTGGAGGAGAACCAGATGACTCCTATGAATATAGCTGTTTGTCTGGCCCCCTCCCTCTTCCACCTCAATATAGTGAAGAAAGAAAGCTCACCAAGGTAAGTTTCTTCTCAACGCTATTAGTAGTTATATCCTTAACACAAAGTGATGCTTCCAGTGTTTCTCAGGGTATGCAGGATAACATTTTCCAAGGCATCTGCTTTCCAGCACGTTACACAGGGCATGGCTTCAGTGAAAGGAATATTGGCTTCAGCCTATGCTGCAGAGCCAGAAGCACACTTGTACATGCACAGAACATGTTTTCACAAGCCCGCAGGCATTTCTGGCTGTCTGTTGTGGATATGCAGTGCCTGCGTTCCATGCAGAGTGTCAGTGGGGTGCTAGTGAGTTTTGCATGAGTACTGTTGGCTTCTGTGAAGGGAAAGGGCCTTACTTTGCTCTGGTTGAAGCCAAAGATTGACCATGTTTTAAAGGATTTTAACTTGTAGATTTTCAGTGAGTGATCTTACACTCTGCATTTTCTGGCTATGTTCTGCCACTTGCGGAAACAGAATTTTTTTCAGGCGACATCAAGATGGCTCGTAACATGGTGAATGAAGACTGAACAGGGCATAGACCCCACTAAATATTAGTGATCCCAACTTGATGTCCCTCCTGACTTTCCCCCCACACCCCTTCTGGTTCAGAATACACTGGGATTCTTGGTCATGTACATGTATAACCAGTGTCTGAGCAAGCGCTTTAAGCAGTAACAATGTAAACCAATGTACATCATGTCTGTTAGAAATCTGTTTCAAAACGTACAGCACCTAATGCAGGACATGCATAACCTTTCCTGCTTTTACCTTTAGCTTAACAGTATTTTAGGTAAACATTTTTCCTTTAAAAAGTCCAACAGTCTGAGCAGTCTGTGATAAATGGAAACTCAAGATAGGCTTTTCTCACTGATGTTCTGAACATCCTGCTGCTGTTTGCTTTCATAATAAAAAGATCCAGCTCTTTTTACCTGAGACACTGAATTCAATTACAGAGTCATACAGAAAAAAAATGCAACAGGGAAGCCAGATCAGAAGGACCTCAGTGAAAACCTGGCAGCTACTCAGGGACTTGCTCACATGATAATGGAATGCAACAAACTTTTTGAGGTGAGTGGGAGACTCAAACGGCATTATTCATGGCCACATAATGCAGCATCCTTTGAAGTATTTATGTTTATGCTTACATTTTCTGTCTTGTACTAGCTCAGAGATTGATGGTGCCTCTCTTATTTGTAAACTTGCTTCATCTAAAGTTTATTTACCTCATTTCTGACTGTTCCCTTCAAAGACAGCTATTGAAAATTCAGGGTAGCAGTTTTCAACCCAGATGACTGAATTAGGAAGTTTCAGTCTGATTAAAATCAAAATCTGCTGATTAAATATTTAATTTTATTATTATGCTTTACCATCTTAATTGAAACTTACTTGTCTCAAAAGGAAGAGCTGATACACTTTATTTCTGTGTCATGTAATAAAATTGCATAGGGAGATGCAGTCATTCCTGCACCTACTTGCACTGTAGGTGGAGGAGAGATAATACTCATATATCCCTTCCCCAGAAGCACAGGATAAAATTTATGGGGTCTAGAGGAGTAACATGGGTGTATTGACATACAGCTGAACAGTCTAATATGGTTCTGCATGAGTAGTGCTATTCTAAGCCATGGACTGTTGCATTATACTGCTTTGTTTTCTCATCTTGCTTAAGAAGCAGACAGAAATAGGTATCCATTTTACAGGTCATAGCTTACTGCAACTGGATGCTGAATGGTCCATTATCCTTTAAACACACTGCCTTAAGGAAAAGTTCTCAGTGTAAGAACTTCCCTGTGTGTTTTCCCTCCCTTCTGTGGCACAGGTCCCACATGAGATGGTCACCCAGTCCCGAAACTCCTATGTAGATGCAGAAGTACATTCTCCCACCCTGGATGAGCTTGGGAAACAAGTGGATGAGGAAGGAGGGAACTATCAGATGTACCTGGAAAGTCTCATGCAGAATCTGCAGAAAGAAGCAAAAGAGAAATTCAAAGGATGGGTCACATGTTCCAGTATAGAGAACACAGAACTTGCCTACAAAAAGGTAATTTGGGGAGACGTGGAAGAAGCAGTAAAGAAACCCCAGCAAACTACATCCTAGCTACACAAGACCCTGACTTGTCGCATGGCTAAATACATACCTTTCTGTCTGGTGAGGCACAGGATTTTTTTAAAAGGACTACCAAAATCAATTTAAAACGTAAGATAAGTGTTTCAAGTATGAGATTCCGGGAAAAGGCACACAAATCAAGCTGAAGTCTCCAAAATGGTTAAAGTGATACAGCAAATAACACAACCAGAGAACAAGCTGAGGCTTTAAACAACAGATAACATTGCCTGGGTAAGCTCTTTGGCTATCTCCTGTTGTTTGCCAGGAGTTTGGAGAACACAGCAGAACATAGGTATTAAAAAAGCTCTTCAGGCTGTCCGCTGCTTTACTTAGCCAAGCCAGCCACATGACCAGATTTATCCCTGTCCTCTTATCCATGTTTCCAGTGGGGTTTTGATACCTGCAACTTTTATCAAAATTTCTGAGGTTGTTCCTGGCTCCATCACTTCTGCAGGGGAAGCCAGACCACTGCAATCAGGAGGAGAGTGCTGCAGGGTCCCTGCAGACAGTGGAGTTCAGGGCTAGTAGAAATGCAATGGCAAAACAGAGATCTGCAAAACAGCAGTAGCTAGTGAAAGGAGGGGATAGACTGGGGTGGGTGACTCTAGTTACTGTGGGGAAGAACACTGGAAAGAGTGTATGATGTAGATGGTGAGGGGGCAGGAGGCAGAATTACCCTGTTTGGGTAATGCAACCCCTCTGTTAAGGCAAAGAATTTGCAGTTACTCTGGTTTGTAGCCAGCTTCTGTGAGTGATGCCTCCAGTGAGGGACTGCAGGAGGTTGGGGAGGCAGTAGCAGGGACTAGAGGCAGTAGCAGGGACTAGAATGTGAGAGGGGAGGGAGTGAATAGGGGCATGCACAGGTCTGGCATGTGAGAATACAGAAGGGATTGGGAGCCCCTCAGGCTCTGGGGCAGGGGGACTGGGGAACTGGAAGCTTTGGGGAGAAGGAATTATAACAACAAAATCATTTGAGGTGGAAGGTGGGTTTGTAGGGACACAATCCTGGGCCTGTGGGAGGCTCTGGAGGTTTCTGGAGTACTAGATTGATATGAGAGCACTCACATTGATATATGAGGATGCTGGGGTAGGGAGGGGTTGGAAAATCAGGGCTTGCAAGATCTAGTGCTTACAGTTAACTTGTTTTCTGCCTGAAATCTGACCTCTAAAACCATGCAGAAAAGCAATTTGTCTGGAATTTAGGATATTCACCTCATTCATATCCCAGCACTTTGTGCTCCCCTTACTGCATGCTATGGAGGTATAACAAGTAACAGGAACCATGAGCTAGGAAGAATTAACAAGCAGTTTGTGGGTTACATCTTTGAAAGGCATTTTCCCAATATCTCCCTTGCAGCTATTTTGAGGAGCAAACATCTGTGTACCTGACACAGAACTGACTCGGCATGTGTTCTGCTCTTCCATCAATTAACCAGGAGGGTTAATGGATCCTCAGTCCCAACTAGTGCTTCAGATTGCCCAAGGTGGTAGCTTTACTCCAGCCCAAGGCTTCAGTCTCTCCTTTCATTTCTTTTTACTTCTACATACATTTTCTGTATTAACTTGGGATGCTTGGGGTTGAAAAAATGCCTGTCACACAAGAAATAATACAGCAACACACTGGTACTGCGGGAACTGTTCCTGGTATACACTCATGTGAGTCCAGAAATCTGACTTCAGTTTTCCATCCTGGACTAGTATGCAGATGTTTTCACATACAGTAAAGCAGCAGCAATAGCAATAATAGTAATGATTAGCAGGGAAATAGGCATGCTAATAAGCTTAAGTCAGACACCCGTATCAAGACTTTATCCTCAGTTACCCTCTGCTGAACACAGGCATATCATTCATGGTGGTTTATATTCTTTCTTGCTTTACTCCAGGTTGGGGATGGGAACCCACTAAGGCTTTGGAAAGCCTCAGTGGAAGTTGAAGCCCCCCCATCAGTTGTTCTGAACAGAGTTCTGAGAGAACGTCACCTCTGGGATGAGGACTTCTTGCAGTGGAAGGTGGTTGAGAGCCTGGACAAGCAGACAGAAGTTTACCAGTACGTTTTGAATAGCATGGCTCCTCATCCTGTCCGAGACTTTGTTGTTCTAAGGTGAGCTAAAGGACAGTTCTTCAGTACCTTTGCTTCCTGCAGTGCATACAAGGAAGATTCAGTCTTATCTCAGCCTTTGCATCTGTGTAATGGTGCTTTGAGAACTCTACTTCTGGACAGCAGTGTTGATTTCTCAAACTGAATTAGGATTGTTCACCTAGAGCATGCTGACCTTTCCTCTGATGTAATTTGAGCAGAACATACTCCTGAGGCCATAAATATCATTTCTTCCTTAGAACAAATGTCTGATAATAGCTGCTGTTCTCTCCTAGCTTTGTTTGTTGTCAGAACAGAGCAAATAGAACCCAATTGGTTTTTACACTGCTTTTGCCATTCCCTGGGGAATGTCTGATGTAGAAGAGCCAGATGTTTAGTAGAGAAGATGGTGACCTTTGTAAGCTAAGGTGGTTATTCAGTATCTATATATGTTGTTATTTTAGATTTGTAGTTGGAGTCTTTGTAGACCAAGAAATGCTAACCCATAAAAATACTAATGTGGAAATGAACAAAGAAAGGCAGAAGATATGTATTCTGACTGTACTGCAGGGGATCATATCTCTCAAATGTGTAGTTGTGTACCAATATTCCAAATTCAGTCCCAGTTCTGCTGTTGTCTGTCTGCCTGTACAGAACAGACCAAAAAAATCCTCTTTTGCACCTTCTGCCTTTGAAATCCTGGCCCTTTGCTTGCTTGGAGCTATTGTGGAGCTGCTGACATATTTCACTTACAGGGTCAGTTCTGCAGTTATTTATTTCAGGATTTGTTCATTCCTGTTCCTCGTCTCTGCTTTCTTTGATTAAAGGGATGCACCAGAGAAATACAAAGCAGTTTTGACAAAGGAAATAGTACAGTGAGTCAGAATTGTATTAGAGGTAACGAATGAAGGAAAAAGATGAGTCCACTAAAATATAATTATGATAGTACATCCCTTTTATGAACATCAGTGTTCTCTTAGAGAATGACAACATGCAGATATTGTCGGTATAAGGGAAGAATTATTGGCACTCTTAGGGAAAGATTGTAAAAACGTTTTCTGCAAGTTCTTCATAAAGTTAAAACACCAGTCCTCCCATTGCTTTATTTCCTTTGCCTTCCCACAGTATACTGGACTAAATTAATTATTTTATAGTCAATTTTCTTATATAATATTATTGACTTAAATCAATGATAAATTTGGCTCCCCACATAGCACTGAGAAGATTGTCTGGGACTGGCGGGGAGGTTTTGATGACCGTAATTCTGTCCTCTTATTTGCCACTTAGTTCACACTATTAGGTTTCACAGTGGTTTGTGTTCTTTAAAGACCTGCTGTGCAGTCACATCACTTAAAGAAAAATCTTGCCATCGAGTTCTCATTCTTTTCACTCACCCAGGCAGAATGACCCCCAAGGACTGAAATACATATCATAAAACAGGATCCTGGTGGGTTTTTAAAGGCTAAAAACAGCTGTCAGGCAGATCTGTCAGATTCTGATGTTTATCTCTTTTGATTTATATCATTAAGTCTACAGCAAGGTTTGACAACAATATCGCAGTCAGTTTGATACCTTATGATTGGTGGGAAGTGGACAGTGAAATTACAATGCACCTCTGGGGACATGAATAAACATATTTTATCAGACAGCAATTTTCTCTTTCCCAATCAAAGTTCTGGATGCAAAAGGATAAATTTAATTGTTGTTTTATTCTTTCAGTTCCATAGTCATAACAAGGGGATTAGGCTCCCTCAAGAATACTAATGGTAAGAGGACAGGGGCAACGTTTCATATGCCTGGGATCTGGCACACCTCTCAGCCCTGCAGAGGCATTGCTTTTCATTAAAGATTCCTCAAATGTTTAATGTACATTAAGTATCATGGCATCAATCTGAGTTAGGTACCATGCCCATTTTTACTACTCTAAAATAGAGAAGTAGAAACTGGCTTAAATCTGTATACGAATCATAAGTCTTGTGCAGTGTCTGGGTTACAGTTTTCCACTTCCTAAACGGCTCAAGTAAGTGCTGCCTGGTTACCAAAATAATACAGTCACATCTAAGCCCTGTGCAGGCATTCACAGTAGATGGTTCAGCATTTCACAGTAGAGCTGAGGAGTGATTTTTCTACTTTCCATGTGTCTCATCTGCCAGGATAGCTTATAGTTTTATTAATGCACAGACACATGTAAAAGCTTCTGAAGTTTTAGAAGAAATATCTTCCTTCTTGAATAACAGCTCAGTTTCATGTATGAAAAATGCAGAATGTTAAAATTATCTGCTGAAGTCCAAACTTCAACAGTTCTTGAAAGCAGCTTACCTACTAAACCATGATACTTCCCAAGGTAACATTAATCCCCATCTCAGAGAGTCCATGGCAAGATGATGCATATTACACAGCAGCACAGTGGGAATTTCTTATTTCTTCCCATAGCACAGGAAAGCATAGACCTATCCTGTGAGGCTCAAGGCAGATGACAAAAAATATGAGACAGCAGAATATGTAGAGAATGCTTACAGAACAACTGAAAAATGCACCACCAGAGGACTGGACTGGGTATTAGGAAAAATTTCTTTACCAAAAGGGTGGTCAGGCATTGGAACAGGCTGCCCAGGGAAGTGGTGGAGTCACAAACCCTGGAAGCATTCAGAAGCATTCAGAAGCTGTGTAGATGAGTCCCTCAGTGACATGGTTTAGTGGTGGACTTGGCAGTCTTGGGGTAAAGGTTGGATTTGATGACCTTAAAAGTCTTTTCCAACCTAGTTGATTCTATGATCCTGTTGCAGCCTAGGTCTCCTGAACTTGGTGGAAAACTTCTGCGGCATGTAAGGCTAGAAATTTGGAAGAAGGAAAAATTTAAAAGACATTTTGATTTTTAATTCAGGTGCCCTTGAAACATGTTGTGGGAGTTTCAGAAGTGAGTTGTAGAGAGGATTTCTGCTGTGCTAAACCGTATTTGTTGATAAGTCTGTATAGGTGCAGTGCAACATTTCAGCCTTTGCCGGATGCCTTATGCTCACTCTGTCTACTTTCCAAAACTTCTGTCTGTCTGTAGAAAGCCCTCTAAGACATAATGGTTGCAAAATGCTCATGTGGAGAAGCAAAACTTCTCCACCTGGAGCCTGCAGCAACAGATGGGTTACCATTCACATAATGGTCAGATTCCCAGCTTGGAAAGAGGAAACTCTGCAGGGGATTCCTAGACAGTCCAGTGGCACTGCAGGCACAACAAGGATAGGCAGGAAGTAAACTGTAACCTTCGTTCTGGTTCTTACTTTTGTGCCCAAAAGTTTCATTACTAAAGTGATTCCATCTTGAATGTGTTGCTGCAGGACATGGAGGACAGATTTGCCAAAGGGGATGTGCATGCTGGTTGCTGTCTCTGTGGAGCATGAAGAGGCTCCTCTTATGGGAGCTGTGCGAGCCATCGTGATGGACTCTCAGTACCTGATAGAGCCATGTGGCTCAGGAAAAGCTAGGCTAACACACATCTGCAGAATTGACCTAAAGTAAGTATCCCACCTGCAAAAAGCACATGTCCATTCAGCAGGGCAAAAACCTCCAGCTCAGGGAGGGGAGGTGTGGGGAACAAGAGGACATGGTCAGTGTAGCTTTGCTGCTTTGGAATCTTCCTGCAGTCTTTCCTATCCACCAAGCTCTTTTCTCTGTTCAGCACCTACAGCTATTACAATGTGACACAGCAATAAAATCTGCTTGTTTGATTACTGCAAGGGAGAATTTCATAGTACACTTGCAGTGACAAGTATGTAAAGTTCCCACCATTACCGCTGACAGCGGGGAGTAGGAATCATGGCAAGCCTGTTCCTGTGGGCATATTTCTTGAGTATTTGAGTTTCTCAATAATTCTGTTTCCATTTCTTCAGAGGACATTCCCCAGAGTGGTACAACAAAGGCTTTGGACATCTGTGCGCAGCAGAAGTTGCCAGGATCAGAAACTCATTTCAGCCTCTGATTGCCGAGGGACCAGAAACAAAAATCTGAGGGAGTGTTCTTGGGAGCATGTGAGCATAAATCGGGGTCTGGCAGGAACAGGAATCCTGAAAGCAAAGGTCTTCTTTAAGCAGCAGAAATCTGACCAGACCTGGGTCTGTACAAAGCCAAAAGAGGAATTTTATGGGAAAGTTCTTTTATTCTGGAGACTTCACCTCCCCCTGCCACATCCCTTCTATTAATTTCTATTATTGAACTAAACATTTCTTCAGAGAGCTTTTATCATTAGTACTTTAAAATCAGACTATTGCCATTACTTGTGTGTCACATAACTCTGGTATTTAAAGGCTTCTAAGAAGCATATTTTAATTGTAAATAAAATATGTACAGTGTGTATATATTTATCTATATTATATCTATATATATGTATATGTATAAATTAATTATTTTGTATATAACTCAGTGCAAATCACTTGCATCAGTTGGACCTTAAGTGAATCTGTCACTTGTTTCTTAGTGTATCACTGCTACATAAGCTGTGTTTGCTATTATCACAGGACTACCAGGCATAATCCGTGTGATAACAGAAACGCCTGTTCTCAAATATGTTCCATGTTTGTGTATGCTATGAGAAGGTACTTAGAAATAGATGTAGGAAGAATTAAAAGAACTAAGGAAGTAGGAAGTTACGTTGAAAAACAATGAGGAGTGGATCAGTTTCACCAAATAAATTATGTGGAAATGTAACTGAGATGATAGACATTTTGAAGCCCATTTATATTCAGCTGCAGAATTGTGACTGTTAGTACAAGGTGTTTTAAACTTACCTGTTGCCTTAATTATAGTAATGGTATATCTGCCACTTGAGAACCTCACTATGTGCAGCATTCAAAGTAACTGCTCATTCTTGGAGAGTACAAGATAATGCTGTGTGTACTGAGGTGTCTGAAATCAGACTGGTAAGTTATTAAGCTATAAATCTTTTTCTTTCTTTTCTTTCTTTCTTTTTAGCCTTTTGTCTAAGTTCTGAGTAAGTGTTTCTATGTTGTCCTTTCCTTCTCCCATACAGATGGCTAATTGTAAGGAACTCCAAAGCAGATTTTCTGTATCCAGTGGACACAAAGACAGGCAGATGAACACCATTCCTTTTAATATTCTTACTATACAAATAACTAAACTTTTTTTAAGCTTTTAAAGACATCCTGGAAATTTAAAAGACTAAATGCAGACTATATTTGGAAAGATTGCTTTTATAGTTAACAGCAAGCCTTTTCATATTATAATGCACTGATCTGCATGATCCTGCTTCTGTAGGCATTGGTGGGAGGAGGATTAGCCCCCGACGATGAGGAGTAGGAGCCATTTAAGCCTATTTATAATTTCATTTTCAGGGACCTATTATTTTGCTAATGGAACAATGCTTTAAAAGTAATAATAATAATTTTTTGATGTTATCTTTGGAGCAGGGTTTCATTCTGTTTTTAACTAACCTATGACCAAAAACTATATTACATCTATGAGTCAATAAGATTGTACAAGCCTGTTAATACTGTTGTTCATTAATCACAGTTGTTCACTTTTACTTTTATTTATTGCTGCATAAACCAGCTGAGTCATTTATAGCCAGTGTTTTAGCTCAGTCCTTCCAGCAAAATCCACTAAGATTTAATATGAGGTCAATTAAACAGGATACATTTCCTACATGAAGCTACAGATTTTGTAAAATAGGCGGTCTCTTCAAAGCCAGTGCTTTGAATCTGCCCCAGGAATGCAGGCTGTGGGGTGGACCTTGTGTGGCCCTTGATAGCTCTTAGAGCACTGTCCCACCTGCCATTGTGCGCACATGTAAGGGCTATGCTGGTAGGGAACAGCCATGCAATCTGAGGAAGCAAGCTGATGGGAGCTTGGCATGGACAGGGGCAAGGTCTCCATGGAGCAGCAGGACCCCAAAAAGTCACTGTCATCTTCCCCCCATGACCTGGCTCACCCACATTTTATTGTGCAACTCACAGGACAAGGGAGGTTGGCTGCCCATGAGTTCCTGCCTTGAGTTTATGGCCAGCAACAGTTGCACTGTGCAATTATGGTGTGGTTTTGTTGGGGTCTGGCAGTCTCTAGCCAGCTGCAGGGCACCACTGCCCAGGTCCAGCCTTCCCAGGAGCAAGTGGTGGCTTGGGAGCTGGTGGGGCACAGCCAGTCCCCTGATTCCAGTGGGGCTGCCAGCCCCAGAAAGCAGCACCTCCTCCCCAGATGCCTGTAGCCGGGGCAGCAGGTTTCATGACGGCTGTTTTCTGAAAACACGAGCTGAAAACATGAGCAATTGGAGCACTTCTGCTACATTAGTTTGCATTAATTAATACAGTAGTGCCTCAGTGTTAATGGGTACAGAATTTCTGGCCCTGGGAATGGCAATTTTCTGGCAGTAAATAATTTCTTAAGGAAGTGAAGGGAAAGCCTGGACAGTGGTTTTATCCTGTCTGATAAGTCATCACTCAGCTGGAAGGAACCCTGTGGCACCTGCCACCATTAGCAAGGTGGGGTTGTCCTCCTACCCTTGCAGAAGCTCTGTCATGTGCTTCTGGCATCTCTAAGCTATGTATCAATGACATAAGATTTCTTTAAAATGCACATTATCTCATGTCTACCATTCAGCTACCACAGTATTTTGTATTGTTACATTGCCATTTGAGAACGCATTATGATAATTACATTTTTAAATGTTATACCAATACCTCATATTTTTACCTCATCTGTTGGTATCAATCATTAGGTGTAAATAAATAATGGAAGAGTTGAATAAATTTGCATACACTGAAGAATCACGTTTCCTCTGTGCGCTCGTTTCATCCATGGGCAGAAAACAAAGTGGTACATTTTTTAAGCTCTTGCTTTCTTAATTGCAACCTCCTGTACACTAAACTCTGCTGATACAGGACTTTGATAATGATTTTAGGCTCAAAATGATATTGTTGCCCATTATACCTATCCTATAGTGCCTATAACTATATATGAACTTCATAACAAATATATGCTTTCCAAAGAAGCCGTTAAGCTAGGATTGCTGGCTTGAGGAAGTTAAACTCAAGTCCTCCACAGCATTTAGGCCCCTGACTCCCACTGAATTCCACCATGTTTCTGCAGCTACGTCCTTGTCAATAAACCAAGTCTAGGTGCCTAAGAGTGACTCGAGCTGGGTTGCTGAATGTTAGGTTCGCATCATCAAACTTCCACCATGTCAAATCCATCAAGCCACTGCAAAAGAAAAAAAGATGCAACAGCAGGATAGTGGTTACTCAGGTTTGTCTTACTCAAGTCTACGGATGGAATAAATGTCCCTTTGGATGGACCTGTATCTCTCCAACTCTCGTGATTTATCAAAAGAAACAGTCTCAAAACAGGATGCTGAGCAGGGAGTCATCCATGAGGGACCATCTATGAGGGGATAAGCCTTTGTGGCCCACCATTCAGGGGAAGCTCAGTATTAAACTTTGGACCAAAAGGAAGTATTTGTCTCCAATTCTTTGCCATGGCAGAGATGGTCAGCTGTGTAAGTCCGTCTCTTCTTGCAAAAAATAGCGTGTGATGCTCTCGCATTCCCATCTCTCCTTCCCACCCACCTGCATCAATGTCAGGGCAAGCAGACTGTCTTAATCCTAACAGCACTGGTATTTCAGCTCCTCTTATGTGTGATCTTTATAATACTGAATCCTTGGACATCCATCCTCTTTACAACAAGTTGCAGGAGTCACCAGCAAGGCACCCCTCTGATGCACTTGCTCTGCAGAATTAGTGTCAGCCTTGGAGGATCTTGGCATGCCTAAGAGATGTTGCTCTTTGAAATGGCAGGTAGTTGTTAGATGAGAGCACATGCTGAACATACAGAAATGACTGTGAGATGAAAACATCAGAAGAAATATCTAAAGGACTGCTGGAGCCTGCAAATCAAGTAGGAAAGGATAAAAACTGATACTGCTGCTTCAGCTTAATGGTGACATGGAAGAGCTGGGGAGTGAATACAGACCTTGCCAGACAGAAAGCAGCATTTAAAAGGCATGATCCACAATCTCTTGGGCATTTGGGACAGCCATGTGATGCTCTCCGCCAGATGTGTGTCAGTCACAGCTGCACAAGGGCTTCATTTGGCTGGGTGCTACGCCAGGCACACCAGTTGTTACAACTGCAGTTACATGTCGTGGTGTGACAGGACCTGGAATATGGGGCATCAAACCCCAGATTAATAGCAAAGTGGGTGTTTGGACTTCTTTATGATGTGCAGTTTAAATTGTGACCCTCAATACCATGGTTCTCTCAGCTATACTATGTAGAAAGCTAATGTTTTCCCCCAAAGCAGCAACGGATGCGGAACAAATCCCACCTTGCACTGTGTGACTGTAGATTGTCCTACTTCAGTGTGCAAGAAATTCAGCTCAAGCAAACAAGGGTAGGTGGAACTCAAGGGCTAAAACAGAGCAGAGCATTGTGTCTGGGTTAATGAGTAAATGACAGGGAAAGCATTACAACACTGCAGAGACCTATTTGCCTGTCTTACAGGCTAATCCTGGGAAGGTCTCACACACTCCACTCACAGGACTCAGACACCAGAGCCTCTATGACTCTGATGAAGGTTAGCATCTCTTACAGAAAAAGTAACCTGGACACTTAACTTCTTCCACCCCTCTGACTGAAACCAGGATGTCTATTCCACTACCTTACTACTGACCTCCCACAGGTAGCAGTTTTAAACTGCTCTTTTCCACTGCCTAGGCCCAGCTCCTTAGCCCTAAATGCCCTCTTCCCCGCTTGGTCCCAGCATGCCTGTCTGCACTGCTTCCCCAGCCCAGGCTGCACAGAAGGCCACAGGGTTCAGCCTTCAGTGCAGGTGGATCGTGGCCAAGCAATCAGTGGTCCAATACCCAGCTGAAAGAGCTGGGCATTGCCAGCCAGCCAGGGCTTAAGTCTTTAGTTGTCCCATGCCCCGCACTAGGGACAAAGTGCCAGAGTGAGGACAGGTCATTTCTGCTCCTCTCCTCCAAAGAGGTAGGGAGGTGCGAGCAGGAAAACAACCAGGCTCCTACACCACTGTGCAGATGCTCCTCAGTCCCACCGCAGTGACAAGTTGGGGCTTTTCATCCTCTCCCACGGGGTGTGTGTCCAGCAGGATGGGGAGGCTAAAGGCAGCTTAAATGCAGTGAACTGCTCTTTGCCTTGAGCAGAGACTTGAACTGCAATGTGGAGTTCATTGCCAGCTGTTTGCAAGGAGACAAGATCAGGTCCACTGTGACTGCGCTTTAATGAGAAAATACCTCGTTTTGTGGCAAGAGCTTCTGCTCCAGCAGGAGGCTGTCCTGCCTGGCCAGAGCAGCTGCATGGAGCTCTGCTGGCAGCCAGATAGAGGATTACAGCTTATTTCTCAATCAAAATACTCGATTCTGCAAAAGGCGCTAGGGAAACTCAGCCTAAAACTGCAGACTCTGCTCTTTCTCTTTCACCTGCTCATAGCAGACAGGCACATGGCTGAAACGCAGAGCCAGCACTTGCTACAGCGAGGATTTGCAACAGCTTGCAATTCATGGGAGCAAATTAGCCGCAGGGCCATCTGTCCCTGCGCAGACCTCTCCTGGCCCGCTCCTTGCTGGAAGGACTCCTTTTCCTTGGGAGGATGGGTATCGAATTGCTTCCTTTTTCCGCTTATTTAATTAAATGAACGTGGGAACCGCAGGTGGTGGAGCAGACAACAGTAACCGCCCAGCAGTATCTGCAGGCCAGCAGTGCCCCACCACGCATGCAGGGCAGATGCTAGCAGGGTGCCTGCTTGCAGCCTAACCCCAGACCCATGTGGGGCAGCAGCCCAGGGTCTGCCAGCCCACTTGGCCACCCCAGCGCACCACAGTGGCTGCAGCCTGGCTTGGTGTTCATTGCAGGAGGGCCAGAAGCACCACAGCTGCTCTGGTTTGCCCACATGCTCAGTCCTTTGTTTCCTGCTAGACTCTTTCAGTTTAGAGACTTGCCATGGAGGTAAAGCAGGGAGTTTTATCAACACCAAACATCCATCCGCGTGCCACACTGCTGGCTAACCAGCACAAGCAATGAGCACACCAAGGCTGCAGATGGAGATCGCCCTGGGTCCATGGCTGCTCTGCTGTTTTGCCCAGTTGGCTGGCTCTCAATGGGACAGGAACTCAGAACTCAGCCTGTGAAGAGAAAGTGCAGGAGTTTACATCTTCAGCCTGTATTTCTCTTTTCCTGAAGAGTCATGACCCTTTCCCCCTGGCCCAGGGAGGAGGGATCACATCAGCCTGCCCCCCTTACCCAGGCTCGCAGCTTTGGGCTCACTGAGTATCTGCTGCTTTGGAAAAGAGGCAAAAAATCTGGTTTAGGGAAAACTTCCCATTCTTCAGTGGCTGTGTTTGGGATCTGCGGTGAGTAGTAGGGCTGATGGTGAGGAAGGACAAGCTCTGCTGCTGCAGATGGCCTTATGCCCTTTTGAGTTGCGGTTATCATCCAGTGGGCTCATGTCATTCTCTCTGCAGTGAAGGACATTTGTAAATAGCCGAGCAGTGACATTCATCACCCTCCTGAAACCACCAGGACGGCGATGGAAAAGTTTGTGGGTTTTATCAATGCAAGTAAAAATAATGGTTGCAAATAAGGAAAAATTAAACGGGTATCACTGGGCTAAGCCAAAGTGTTACAAAATGGCCTCCTTGGCCTCCTAGTGTTTCTTGCCTCGGGCAACCTTTTCCAGCAATCACTGGTATTTATCAGAAAAGAGATACAGTTATTGCATTTGGGTTTTTCAAATAATTGAGTAATTTAATCTTTTAAGTGCCTCTGAGATCACTTGCTGTAATTAAAGACAGAAGATGAATGACTGAACTACAAGAGCATTGGAGGACTTTAAAAATGAATGTCCTTGACTGCGTCTCCTGTGCATTCATATAATGATTATCCCACATTAATATGACCAAACTGATAAAAGGACAAAATAATAAGAGCTTGGTTGCATTATTTTTCTTCCAGCCCAATAATAATATATCACCAGCTGGAGGAATGTGCCTGTGAATACCAAGCAGGAGCAACCACGTGCTGCCGAGTGCAGGACCCTGCAACCTCCCGCTGCGAGGTGCAAGGAAAGGCAATATCCGCTTACAGCTCCTGCAGCAATGTGGCAGATAAATGACTTACAAATGTGTGTAAAATTCACAAACTTCCATCAGAACAGGACTTAAAAGACTCATCTAGTGCTGGGAGAGACAACTGCTATACTGACAGCTTACTTTATGAGCATTTATTTTCTCAGCTTTCGGAAATAAGACCCATTTGATCCTAGTGGAGAGAGGGAGGCAGAAGTGTTGTTGCAAAGTAGTAACTATCAACAAAAAATCTGTAAGGCTTGTAAACAGTATTTTGTCTTCTAAATAAACTATATGCCCTGGCATACCTATGTCATACCTGTGTCATACCTTGGTATTTAGCTCCCCATTTCATAGCCCAAATGTAAATAAATATATGCCCTAAGAGGGAGCAGGAGCTGGTGAGAGAGCTGGAGCTGGCCCTGCTCCATTCTTCCCACAGCACCAAGCACCTGGATCATGCCTGTCCCAGGCTGGAGGAGCAGCAGCCTGGCACTCCTTGGGGCACTCTCTGGGCTGACCAGAGAGGGTGCAGCTGTGAAGCCCTCCTCACAGGCTTTCTCCCTTCCCTTTCCTGGCAGGGCATCCGATGGCCTCCAGCTCGACTGCACTGTTGCCAGGCTACAGAACTTTGTCACCCCATAAAACTTTACAGCGCAGGTAGTTCATACCATTACACCTCTAGAAGGAAACACTCGGCCAATTCGCGGTTCCCTCTGCAGGAGGAAAAACAGATTTCTTGGGTCAGGTGTTGTGTTTGTGCAGCCCTGCTGGTTTACAGCCCTGTCCAAAGCCTGTTACAGAGCTCTGAGTGCAGAAGGCAGCGATGCAACAGCCAGCTCACTGCTGAGAGCCAAGCCACTTTTCACTCAGCATCCCACCAGGACACACCATTGGTTCTGCTTTTCCTTTGGGCCCTGCCGTATGTCCCGCTCCGGAGGTGCCTGGGGCTTGGCACTGCTCCAGCCTGGATATGCACCCCAGCAAAGCACAGTGCTGGGGGGAAGCTCTGGCTGGGAGGCTCCTCTGGCTCCTGAGAACCAAGCACATAGGACTGAGAAGGTGCTGCCTAGGTCCATTCCTTCCCTGCAAGGACTGATGGCATAAAAAATCAGCGAGGAGTACATTATATATCCTAGGTTAGGGATGTAGTAGATAGGATAGGATAGGATAGGATAGGATAGGATAGGATAGGATAGGATAGGTGTGTTAGTTATATTGGTTACTTCCACAGGCTTTTTAAATAGTAATAGCTATAAAGCCCCAAAAAAGCAAACAACACAAAATCCAAGACCCAAAACCCCTCCAAAGCCCTAGGTCTGTTGGAAAAACCTCTGTTTAGATATAAGCCCCAGTAATCTCCAGCAAAAGTTATAGTTATTTATGATTTATGCAGCACTGGAAAAACAAACAGCAACACAAACTCCTTGCAGAGCTATTATGAATAGCCTCTCCTGAGGTACTCTGTACTTCATGCTGCAGACAGAGAAATTGGACAGATTAAAATAAGATCATGTTACAGTTTGTTACATACAATATCTTTATTTCCTTTCTGAGTTTGTTATAAAAGCAATGTAACATTCATTCTTTCATTTAGCAAACATATCCTTCTCGCAGGAACTCTGCACAGTATTTTCAAGAAATAAACCAGAAGCCTTCCACTCATGTCACCAAAATATTTTAAATAAAAATATATTTTTTTCTTCTACAACATGTTTGATCTGCAGCATGGAGCAAACTGACACCAGCTTTTCATTCTAGAAACAGTTAAAATCAAGAAACTAGTCTACATAAGACGCTACCCGTTAACATCCATCACACACAGACTCTGGCTGCTCTTTAGAAAATAAACCACCATCCTCCCCTGAGCTGTCTTTGCAGTCTGACTATGGAGACCTCTCTGCTCAAAGCCCTTGCTACTGTCGGCACTTCTGATCTAGATGCACAGGTGGTGATGGGGAAGTGCCAGATCATCACTCACAAGTGGGTATCGAATGGAAGAAGTGCCCCATATCCCACAGCCTGATTGCAAGAGGTGATTACCACATCAATCTGCATGAGCACACCACAATTCTCCTCGGACAGGTACCTAATCTCTGCTTATTCACGAGCTTTTTTGCTGTTAGTGGAGCATGGTTTTCTTTAAGAAGACTGACAAGATGCTGGCCCCTGATTACAGAAAATGAAGCAGATTCCCAAGGTAAAACCATACCATTACCTCCATCAGAGCAGCCTGTGCAGTTCAGACTCTGAGAGCTACACACCACTGTGCGCAGGCAGCACTGCTTAGGAGAAGACTTTGGCAACTGCTGTGCCCAGCTCAAGCCAGTCACTGCTCTGCAGCGATACTTTTTATGAAGGTAGTAACTGTGCCGAAGGCTGTGTTACTTCTATGGGCCACAGCACCATGAATGGATGTGATCATATAGCTTCATAGCAACAAATCCCAATTTATCTATAAATTAGCTATCCAGCTGGTGCCATCTGCCTGTCGGTGGTTACATATCACCCGGCCTCCACAGGAAGAGCCTGAAATGTCTCTTCCATGCTCCGACTGCTGTTTCACACATCGCACTGTAGCTGGGCCATTAAAGAGCACATGGCAGCAACTCTGGATGATTAATTGCTACTGATGTGTCAGGATGGGCTGGTGCCCACCATCATGACACCCATGCTCACCTGGATTTGCTCTGACCAGGCCCCCAGAACCCGTGCCAAAAAAGAAAGATCAGGCCCAGAGTCTTTTTGCTTTACCAACAGCAAAATAATTGTAACATACATACACACACACACATATAGGTTAGGTATGACCTGGCTACTATCTGGATGAAATGAATGCCACTTTTTTGTTATGTACTGTGAAGGCTTCTAACTAACGGAGTTATGTATTGCAAGGTGATTCATTGCCATGCCGTGGGGAAAACCATTTGGCATTTCACACATGTAGGGAGGGCTATTTCTTTGTAATCCACACTGCGCCAGGCACCAATGCATAAATATACATCAGTTTAAATTTTTCTATTCTTCAGCATGTCCTATTAGGCTATAAATAACTTTCAGGGATATTTTTAATACTTCATCACTTACCCTGAATTTTTCAACTTTATCAACTTAAACCAAAATATACGTTAGTGCAAAGAGAGACAATTTTAAGACTGGAACTAGAGGACAAATATATTAATCATTATGATAGGATACTATTTTTTTTCTATTTCTACATATAGAATATATAAGAAAAATATAACCTTAAATTACAAATGAAAATCACATTCAATATGGTTTAACTTACAGTATAGAATCACAGATTCATAGAGTATTCAGGTTGAAAGGAACCCTGGGAGGTCATTTAGACATGTACTAGTCATCTAGTAGATAAACATCACATTTAATACAGCACAATCAGCTTTAGTATATAAATAAATCTTAATTAACACAAAGCACATTTCTTTTAAAATCTTCTTTCCAGTGAGCAACATTATTCACATAGCAATAAAAATACAATTACAGCTGAAGGCAATGCAGGCCTACAGTGTGAGAGTGGATAAAAATGACCACTGCTTTACACCAAGGACACTCCTAATGTAGTGATTTTTTCCATTCCCTCTCTATTCCTACTGATAATGTTGTTACTATTTTGCTAATTCGTCTTGCTGAGAGAAAAACGAGAGGCCTTCAGATGTTCAGTAGTACTTTGGGATGAAACACTGCCAGAGGCAGATCCAGTTGCTCACAGGAGACCCTCCAACCACCCTGTAAGAGGCTTGGAGCAACACCTCCAGGATCTCATATCCTGGCAAAACCAGCAATAAAGTGCTGGATTATTACACCAAAATGGTGGGATTTAAAGTCTCCACACTCAACATAATTGGCACACAGAGACCATCTTACTAAATTACCCTCAAGTTTCCAGCAGGTAAGTAGGTGGGCAGCAGTGGAGTGGCAGCGGTGTGCAACTTAGAATCATAGAATCATAGAACAGTTAGGGTTGGAAAGGACCTTAAGACCATCTGGTTCCAACCCCCCTGCCATGGTCAGGGACACCTCACAATAAACCATGTCACCCAAGACTCTGTCCAGCCTGGTCTTGAACACCGCCAGGGATAGAGCATTCACAACTTCCCTGGGCAACCCATTCCAGTGCCTCACCACCCTAACAGGAAAGAACTTCTTCCTTATATCCAATCTAAACTTCCCCTGTTTAGTTTCACTTCCTGGAAGAAGGGCAGTGACAGGGTGTTCCAGCCCTGCCATGTCTATGCACACAGAGCAATACAGTGCAGTCAGACACACAGCCTCCTGACAACTGAGAGGGCAAAGACATCCCAGTGTCTGCTCTCTGCTTTTCTACTGAGCAAATCAAAGAGAAGCCCTTTCACCTTTTCCATCTCTTCCCACCAGATGGCATGACCCCTGCCATCCCCGGGCTTACCCCTGCTGCTTCCCCCACTAAGACACAGTTCCTTTAGCTGAAGCTGCCCAATGACATCCGGCAGTCAGATGCAGCCGTCAGCAACCTAAGTAGTAGTTCACCTATGTACCCAGCGCTCCCAGCAGCACAGACCTGTGTCTCCCTGTACTTCCCCCTGGATCTGCTTTAGGAAAGGGAGTTTCCTTTCCCTCAGCACTGCTTTGTGCAATTCTCCTCTGTCTCTGCTCAGCCACGTTCGCTGCTCCAGTCAGGTTCTGGCTCCAATCAAGCAACATCAGCATTAAACCCTAATTTGGAAAAGTAAGCCATTTTGTTTCTCCTCAGTTTTCTCTTGGATAATTCAACATTTAGGCTCTTCTATCACCCCATGTCTTCAAACCATGCTTTCACTTGCCCAACTCAGTGAGGCAAAACCAAGGAAGGAAAAGCATCAACAATAGGTCCCAGGGAAAGTTGTGAGAGAACTACAACCACAGGAATTACGGACTGGTCATAAACCAAATGTACTACATCAGAGAATATGATTTCTGGAAGCCATATGCTAGCAAATTCTTATCAGTGTCAACATCCTGCAGTATCAGGAAATGTAAATGTCTTCCTAGTACTGAAGAAATTACAACATTGTGCGCTCTTATTTCAAGTTTCCCAAGGGAATGCAAGAGGAAGGGCAGCGAGTGATGTATTCAAAGGAGCAGCTCTATTTATACCTTCTTTCTATCCTCTTGGAGTAGTAAATAATGAAGAATATAGTAACAATAAAAGCAACAAATATGAAAGAGATAAAGGCTAATAATGATTTTCTGGTTCGGAAAAAGTGGCATTCAGGACACGAGGCAGTCTCCTCTGGGCACAGCACCTCAGGAGTTTCCGGACCAGGAAAGCCGTTATTGTCAATTATTTCCCTGTAATGTTTCATAGAAGGCTTTGGTTCGTATTGATTTGCAATGTAACTGTAGAGACCATATTTAGGAGCAGTCTTGTCATTGAAAGAATAGACAAAATATCCTTGCAGATTAACGTTATCCAGAGTGTAAGCTGTAAAAGAAAATAAAGAGTTGAAGAAATGAATAAATATCATTTTGGCTTTCAAAAGTAGCACCATATGTCAATACATAATGCAGAGGCAGGGGGATGTTAAACCCACATCTGCACTTCTCTTCCTCAAAATAAGGTAAAATACATCTATGAACTGTTTCTCTTAAAAAGTAAGAATCTGTCAGCTTCTGCCAGACAGTGTGATCTGTGAGTATCCTGCAGTCTGTTTCCTTGTGCTTGGTAAACACAGCTGTGAGTGTATGACTGTGTTTAATGATTAGCATGGAGCCTACCATGAAAAGATGGCCCTCTTTTTTATATATGAAAGAATGTAGGTTTTGGCTTTTCTGCACCTGGATTTCTGCAACCTATTTCTCCGATTGCTCCATCTTCCTTGCAGAGCACCTCCTGACAGCCAAGGAACAGGGGACATCAGGCTGCACTTCTCATGAGCTGAGGCACCAGGAAAAGATGGCGCCATGCTAAGGTCATGTACTGGGACATCACCAGTGCAAATGGAAAGGTTATGCAAATCATAGTTCTCTCTTGTTATTGACCGAGTTTCTGACCCAAGATGACCTGTATCAGTCTTTACTAAGAACATGTCCACAAACCATACTGGAAGAGCAATACAGAAGCATTAACCTTGAGCCATCATCCCACTTGACAAAACCAATTAATCCACGGTAGTAAAAACAAACTGTAATGTTTTACCTCTCAAAATCACTATTTTTAACAAAACAAAGCAATGTCTTGTAGCAGATGAACAAAGGATTGAAAATTAATGGTTGCTGCCATTTTCTTGTGTGTCTGGAAATAATTATTTCTGCAGCCATATGCAAGACATTTAGCGCCTCTAGACTACTTTTCATGTGTAAAATGGAATAATATGTACCTGCCCTTTTACAGAGCTGCTACCCAGAATAATTAGTTTGTGCTTGCAGAACTGCTTGTGGATTTAACGATGTTACATAAATGGTTACTGCTGTCTGTTGTTTTCAATTGGCAAAGATGTATTTAAACAGTATACAAAGCACTTAGTGTACAAAGCACTTAAAAACATAGTCTCAGTCCAAAGGGTTTGTACTGTATTCTGGAATCATTTATCTGCACAAACCTGTTGGCTCCCCTGGAACAATGCAGGTGAGCAACATCACACGCACAAATGCTGCCACATGCAGTCCCAGAAACCAGCTGGAAGAAGGCAGAATAGGAACTTTAAGGTGAGAGCACACATGTTCCAAATCCCCTCTGATCTCAGTTACTGCAAAGGGTCTTGCAAAAAAAATGCAAGTTTTGGAGAAACCTGAATCAGTCATGATGCCAAGGTTAACAGCTTGCTCCTTGTGTAAGGACAAGATGGACAAAAGCACTATTGCAGAGCAAGAGAAGACAAGAGAATGGTATTAATGATGGACCAAACACTACAGAGGAGCATATGATGTCAAAAACTGGGAGAGTCAGCTTTAAAGAAAGTATTATGTCCCTATTTAGCAGGGACACAGTCATCCATTACAAAGGTAGAAAGACAGTAAAATGTAAAATGTGGCATGCATGTGATGGCTAAGTTGAAAAACATAGGAGCTACTTTAAGGCTGGACAGAAAGGGAGGAGAAATAAGTGGCTGGGAGATACTGGTATCAGAGTACAAATCACAAAGTTCTGTAAAAAAAAAAAAAAAAGAGGATGGACTACTTGGTGGATAGGAATTGGCAGATGGTCACATTCAAAAGGTTGCAGTAAATGACTTGATGTGCAAGTCGAGACCCGTGATGAGTGGTGTTCCTCAGGGGTCGATATTTGGACCTGTTTAATATCTTTGTCACAGACATAGATACTGGGATTGAGTGTACTGTCAGCAAGTTTGCTGAAGACACCAAGCTGTGTGGTGCGGTCAACACGCTGGAGGGAAGGGATGCCATCCAGAGGGACTGCCGTGGTTTTGATTTTTACGTTCCTTCAATTCTCCTCCCCATCTCACCTGGGGCAGGGGACCAGTGAGTGAGTGGCTGCATGGTACTTAGTTGCCAGTTGGGGTTAAACCACAACAAGGACCTTAACAGGCTGGAGAGGTGGGCCCATATGAACCTCATGAAGTTCAACAAGACTGTTCTATGTGCAGGTGTTCTGGCTAACAGGAACTGGGATAAAAGCCTATATCCATACACACTTTGAAAATGGAAGTGCCAAGAACTGGTACAGTCTAAAGTGGTAGGATGGAGAGAAGGCATACAGTAAAAAAAGATTGAAACCATATGCCCAAATATAGCCAGAGCATGTTTTTTTAACTACCAATGCAGAAAACACGCAGCCAGTGCTTCAAAATGCTGGAGAAGGAACTCTTGGGCACTTAATATTGATGTTCAGTAACCTGTGAGAGAGGTGGAAATCACAGAAGAAGAGATTAAAAGCCAATACTTAACAGAGTGGACAGGATGACCTAGCAAATCATGGAACTGCCTGCCATCTTTCACTACTAGCAGAAGAATGGAATAGATTATATAAGGCTTGATAAAGAAGAATTACAGGTGATATATATGGTTAATGCCAGTCAGTTTAGCTTTATGAAAAATAGATCTTGTCAAACTAACTTGACATCTTTTTTATGAGATCAGCAGATCAATAAAAGTTATGATGTTTGATGTAATATACTTAAAACTTCACAAGGCAATTGACTTAGTATTATATGGCATTCGGATCAAGAAAACAGAATGTTATGAGGTCAAGAGGAGCCCCTAATAAACAGGTTTCATATGCTCTCAAACAGAACTAATATGTCTAGAAATGGAATTGCAGGTAAATCTAACAGTAGGTGTATTTCTACCATGGTCATGCTTTTAGCACTAAGATATTAAATGAACTTAAATATATCAACAACCTGAAAGAAAACTATTCCTTCCAAAGTTTGCAATTAACACAAAGATTAGGGACATAACTTAGCTAGTGTTGCAAGCTTTGCACAAGCAAGCAACTGGCATTTGAACATGACCAAATGTGAGGATGTCAAACAACAAGCAGACCATACTTCGGCAGAGAATATTCTGCCTGGGTGGCAGGAATCTGTAACTGAGTTTAAAATCTCACTAAATAACCACAAAGTGTGTATAACCAGCCTGATGCCATGGCCAAAAGGGCTAATATGCTGCTTAGATGTACAAAAGAGGAGTAAAAGAGAAAGAGGTTGTATTATACCTGCTTGAGATACAGGTGTGGCAGTTGTAGAAACAGTGTGTCCACATCTGGGTTTACTCCTCTCAAGAAGAATGTTTGCAAATGTGAAAGTTTAATTATTGAAAGGTTCTAAATGGTATTTTACAGCAAGGGACACAAACAGCTTTGACTGTGTTATTTATCAAAGACATGAGAGATAACTTGGTTTCTATCTGTAAATAGCAGCATAAGTAAGATACATGGAAATGCACAACAAAAAGGCTCAAAGCTAAAGCAAAAGAAATACTGTGAGATTTATACGTATCTATGCATACACATATATAAAAGCAGTAGTTTCACATTGCAGCAGCTTACAGTGAGGTGTAGAAGATTCTACATCAGTAAAAATAATCTCATCTGGGTCTTGTGCTTTTCTTGAAAACCAGTGTGTGTTGTATGACAGGATGACTCTAAAAGCCTCCTTTTTGCTTTATAATGTACGAATCTTTGAGACAAAGTCTGGTTTGGGTTCTGAATGGTAGAAAATGGCATAATGAGATAGATAGCTGAATTATTATGAAGATCACTGTTGGATAAGATCACTGTTGGATAAGATACAGAGACAGCTGAGGAACAGAACTCAAACCCAGCCCTGAGGCACATCAGTGTGCAGAAGCAACAAAGCAAAACAACAGTAGAAGTGCAATAAGAAGAAAATCTGCCTAAATACATGTGGAGCTACACACGTAACATAATATTAAATTTCTGGAATCCACAAAAATTTCTACTGCTGACTTACACAGAGTATGTGCAAAGTCAGTCTTCCCTATGCTTAGTAACAGGAATCGTTAAGTCAAATGAAAACCTGTTATGCTGTAATAACATCTCATTTATAGAGTATTCTACATAGGATTTCTTTTTTTAAAGTTAAAAATACTTTATTACAAAGTGCATACTAACACTGGGATTTGTGACATATTAGCCACCACTACTGATTCCTTACCTTTCAAAGCTTCATTGATGTAATTCTGTATATAATACACTCTGAGCTTATCATGCACCATATTCTGGTCATCGTCAATTCCATTAGCCAGAACATAAGTTGGGACATCACCATACTTTGATTTAACCCACTTGAGCAATTTACGCAGTCCCCAGGGCACTACTGCAGCTCTGCTGGGGGAGTGCAGCCATGTGATGTCATTGATCATTTGAACTTCAAGATAGTGGTCATATTTTACTGCATCTTCTTTCTCCCATCCTACGAGAGTAGTAGTGTAGTGACTCAAAGCAAAAAAATCAAATGAGCCCTTGATTAACTTCTTTTCGTCTTCTGAGAAATAAGGCAAGTGGAAATTATACAGGTCAACACCGTTTCTTCGGTGAAGCCACGCTCTCATCACCTGCGGGTAGTCACCATTCCCAAAGATGGGCTCTGCAAGCCAGCCAATGTCGAACTCTAAAATTCTGTCAGCAACTTCTTGGTCATTCCTGGAAAAGGGACAAGCTGGTTCTACCCAGTCAGCTTGCAGAGCTATTGATATTTTGCCTTTCTGAGATCTCCTGAATTCTTTGTCATAAAGATGCCATGCTTTCGCATGGGCTTTCAAGAGGTTGTGCCCTGCAGTGTATGTCAAGTTTTTCACAGGTGGTTCATTCATTGTGATCCAAAATTTGACATGGTCCCCAAGACTTGTAAAGCAGAATTTGGCATACTCAACAAAAGCCTGAACGGTTTCCATGTTTTCCCAAGCTCCATATTTGGCAAGGGGGGCTGGAAGCTCTTGATTCTCAGCCATTGGTTGCCATAAAGCAACAACAGGAGTTATGTTAACTCTCAGAAGTTCAGTAGCAAAACACTGATAATAATGTACAAGTGTGTGGTTGATTAGCGAAAGGTTACCTAAAGGAAGGATTAAAGACCATTTCAGTGAAAAATGGAAGTGTGTGACATGCATTTCTTGCAGAAGAGAGATCTGGAGCCTGATAGCAGCAAAGTCAACACAGTGACGCTTGCGCTTCGAGGTGAAAACTCCATCCAATTTAATAAGCTTCTTCGTCTGGTGAACATCCCACACATAAACATTAGAGTCAAGAAACTGGGAGGGTGTCGTGTCTACCTAGGTAGAATAAGAAACATACCAGATTCAATCTGTTTGTTCTAGGTAGGTGGGAACATCATAACTATCAGGCACAATGTAGCGAAATATCTGAAGTCAAAACATTGCAGCTAGCACTGCTGGCACCTCTGATAGCATCAGGCTCACGTGAATGAATTAACTTTCTGTTAACATGTGACAAGTACCAAATCTATAGATAATTTTCACCCTACTTGCTGAACAAGCTCATCCTGATTGTCACCATGTTTGTATCTTCTCCAGATTGCTCCAGCCTGTATGGGAAACAAGGGATAAGGCACTAAGCCTGTGACAGCTCTCCAGAGAAGAGCTTCAGCAAAGATTACAGTAATTTTTAAAATGTTTTTTCTTTCAAGATTAAAAAGGGCCTACAGAGAGCCTGTCTGTTGTAAATTACCCAGAAGATTCGGTTTCAAGACCACTCCCTGAACGCAGTAAAAGAAATAATTAATGCAACATCATTTCTGTGTTCTTTTCCTGACTATGATGAAAGATGAGTAATGCTCTGCACTTGATTTTTAGCACAAATTCAGTTAACAAGCAAAATTTTTCCTTCTTGCTAAAGACATCCTTTCTTATTTAACTCATACTGAACTCATTTCCAAGTTATTTCAGCAGGCTGTTATGTCTGAACAATTTGTTTTCAGGCGCCCGAGTAAACCCAGTATGTCACTCCAACAATAAGTGCTATTTCCTGTGAGTCCTCAGGGCTTCATGTCAGAATTGCCTGTATGACATACTGACACAGTAGAAGATGAGCTTTTCCGGGTCCCACAAATTGTACTTTCACTTTTTAATGAATATCACAAACAGAATAAGGACTAGAAAATGAAAAAAGGGAACTACTTAATATAACACACAGTGTAAAATCTCCTAATTCATACTCTAGATTAACTCCTACAGGAAAGATACAAACTACAAGTTACTGGTACCACAGATGTTTATTTGGCCCTTTTTCCTTCCTCCACCCTTTGGTGCACAGTTTCCCCCTGAGTTCAGATTTTCTTGTCCTGCCCTCTGTTTGAAAAGCAGGTGTCAGCCTACAACCAGTGTTCAACTTGTAGCTGAAGCTTTGCAGACTATATAAAGAAGCCGCTGAAAATCAGTTGCTGTTTTCTCCGGAGAGGTCAGTACTGTGCTTACAGAAGAAAGTAATAAAAAACAGCGTGTCTGAGGGAAATTGCTTTCCTGGAGAATTGTCCCTTGTAGATTACTAAAGCACGCATTGCCACTAATACTGTGGGAATGCTGTCAAAAGAGTTTTTCCACTGTGATGCATCTACAAATCATGCTACCTAAGCCTTACAGCACAAAATGTTGGAATGGCCTTTTGAAATGAAAATACTCAGCTCTGAAGTTTTGGGGATGGAAGGGATTTTGTTAACTGTTTTAGGCTGACTGCCTCCACAACTTTATAGCTGTTATTGATCCCTAAAGCAGCAATTCCATTTCTAATCCCTAATCTGTCTGGGAGCTACAAGGATAATGAGTGCTGAATTTTCTTGGAAATTGGAGCACCAAGTAAGGAGGCTGAAGTACTTTTCAAGAGAACAAAGTCAGATCTCACTTTCGGAGTGAGAAGGAACAAACAAGGCCCCTGCACTTTAGCCTTAAGAAAGATTCTGTGTTTGTGGAAAATCTAAATTAAAAATTCTGTTCTTGGATCAAGCCTCTGTGCTGAATTTAACTACACCTCTTTACTGTGGTTAGAGAAGCCCTGCAAGCCAAAACAGCATCTGACAATTACAGAGCCAAACAGTTGCAGAGACCACAACTAATCTACTACTTTTACTCATACAATGAAGTCTTAAAATTTGAAGATTCTCCCAAAGTATCGGATTTGGTTGAAATAAAGAGTGACAGATATGCACTGGATCCGTAATCTAGCTAGGTGCTATCCAGGGGCACTGCAGGCCTCCGTCAGACACAGTACAATGCAAAATGACAAAGAAGGAATAGAGAAATTCCATCTAAATCTAATATCGTTTACTTTTCTTAATACATATAATCGCTCTAACAATGGTACCAGTATATATATGTGTAAGATGCAGAAGCATGCCGCTGGAGTTTTAAGAGCTTTCAGGACATTTTCTAAAACATGTATTATCACAGCAGGCAAATACATTACCATTAAAATTATGGGCATGACAAAGCAGTAATATTTCCTATTTCATAGACTTGGAAATGCACTTTGGAAGACCTAATGAACTTTCATTTGAACAGGACTGACTTCCAGTAACTGATCACGTAACACATCCAGGGAAGATGAGCATCAGGCCCCTTTCAATTTCTGCACATTTTTCAATCTGACTGGATCTCGTTGGTCACACACAGAAAGTCTAGTAAAGACTGAATTACAGAGTGTTTGGCACAAAAGCCTTGTACCATCTCCTTGCAGCACTGTGGTAATAATATATCAGCAAAGACACTCTATCCAGCAAATTTATCAATATGATGCACTGATCTGGCTGGGCAGCATGTTGGCTTTATCATCAGACTCACCTGAATGTAGTTGTCAACAATTCCCCAAGCAAAGCCACAGGGAAAAATACTTTCTATGGGCTGGTTTTCAGGCAAAGGTGGGAAGCCATTTTTTTCTATCAGCTTTTGATAGAACAAGACAGAAGATTTGGGCATCAACTTCTTGTCATGGCTTTGAAAATCAACATAAAACAAACCACGTCGAATGCTGTATCCCCTGTGCCATTCAAAGCCATCCAGGAGGGACCAGACCGTGTAGCCAAACACATTAACTCCGTCGTAGCGGATGGCTGAGGAAAAAACAAAACCAAGCTTACCGCAGTGCTCATTTTCCCCCTGTAGGGTTACACTGTATCAGCAATGTTTGCAGTGTTCAGGTGTAAGAACAATGCAATAGGTCAGATAAATATCTCAGGGCCTGCCTCAAAGCCTGTTTAGGGAAGATTTTCAACTGCATCCAGGTAGCTGCTAGGTCATGGGTGCACTGTACAAGGCAGCTGAGGTACCTGGCTTGGCTTTAAACAAGCTAGATTTAAAAAGAGAATCAGTGTAGCAGTGGTTTGAGGCAGTGCTGCCAATTAGGCGTGCCAAACCTCAGCCTCAGAGCAGAGCATGCTGCACTTGAACCGATTGCAGCACTTGAGCCAAAACTGCACTGCACTCTGCTACACATACTGCAGCTCACACTGGGGCAGTCAAAGTGCCATTAATGCAGCGCTATCCTATATGCAAACAGAAGTTACACTCTTTTTCATTCCCCCTCCCACTACCAATACATACTGACAACACTTCTGGTGTGTGGATGAATATTTATTAGCATAGATTTTAAGTAGAAGTGATAATGCAGAGAGACCCTCTTTGTTTGGTAATTCTGTCTCTTTACATCTTTCATGACATAGTATTTTCCAGCTTAAATATTTAAGGGTTTCTAAAAATATGTGTCTGTTCTAGGTCAATTATTTGACTTCTAAGAATCACTACACATATTGAAAGTTAGTATTAGGGTCTACTGGCATCTGTTAGTTTAGCCAACACTACAGTTTCAAGATTCAAATGATACTCTCTTTTAGTTGTATTAAACACTGAGATTCAGCAAAATCCAAAATGCCTGAGCAAAGTTCAGCTTCAGGAAAACACAAAGGAGTGTGCTTATTTTAATTACATAATTAGATCCACCCTAATTCAGCAATGCATTTAAGTGCAATCTTAAATGTTCTTTTGAACTCCAGTTTGGCTCTGTAGCCAGTAGAATTTATCTTTATTACTCACCATCGTCTGTCAACCCAAACTGGGTACTCGTTGAACACGTCTGCCAGCCTAGTAACACTGAAAGAGTGATTTTCCAGGCACCCAGAATATCAAGATACTAATTTCCTGGGTTTTATTAATGTACCTCATTACAATCAGTTACGAAGGACCACATGGTTTCTTGATTGCAACCCTGTTTGAATCAATTAAATGAACTGCAGTTAAGTAAGCAATGAGTTTGGCCCAGTCTTTATCGCAGGTCACAAGAAAATGTCTTAAGGAAACAGAGTATTTCTCCTCCTAAAGGCATAATTCTTTTATGTTTGGAAGATGCCAATATTTTTCTAACCTCTGCATGCATCCATGATGACATCTGCCATACCAGCAGAGTAAGAGCCAATGCAGGTCCACCTTGTGAACCGGTCGCAGTGAGCCCTTCTCTGTGAAAAGCATCTCACCCCTTCTGTAAGTCATCATGCAGCACTCCCACACTTCCTGAGTGCCTCATAAAAATTCTCCTCAAAGCCTTCTTTAAAAATGTATTAACTTGTGTCACCTATGAAAGAAGCAACATGAAAATTTTTTGTAAGTCTGAACAAGTCTGGAAGTTTCCAAACCAGTATCTCAAAAGGGAAAACAAAAAAACCACCAAACGACGATGAAAATTATTATTGTTTTTTATCTTTCCTTTTTCTCCCTCTGCTCTTTTTTATGTCTGTGGTGCACAACACTGGCTGACTGAAACCTAAACTGTCCTTGCTTCTGAAACCACTTCTGAGTGGCCTTGAACATACTACCTACTGAAAGTAACCCCTGACCTGAGTAATCCCCCACATCATAACAAGAAGTGGTCACTAAGCAGGCCAGAACTGGGTTAAAAATTAAACAGCAGGTCAGTTCACACTCTGTTTAGCTCACTAGGATAGAAACAGTCCAAGGAAATATGGCAGACCCATAAGCATCAAATACAGATCCTCAAAACCCTCTGTTCAGCTGCTGTTCAACCGCAAGGCATGAAGGTGAGGTGTGCGAAGCCCTCAGCCCCTGTTTCTATGCAGAAGGTGAGCAGGGATCTACATTTTGCCTTTGGACATACCCAAGAACAGTTCAGTCACAATCTGTCAGGGCCTGGCGGTTCCCATTCTCCCTCAGACTCTGAATTCAGACCTGTTAAATCCCTAGACAATGACATAATC
This sequence comes from Lathamus discolor, assembly GCF_037157495.1. Classification (NCBI taxonomy): domain Eukaryota; kingdom Metazoa; phylum Chordata; class Aves; order Psittaciformes; family Psittacidae; genus Lathamus; species Lathamus discolor. Next base: position 104,734,562 of record NC_088887.1, read on the forward strand.
CCTTGGCTAGTCAACACAGCACAGAGCTCTCCTGGTCAACATGCTCCACTTTACAAGGAACAATCTATTTATTTGTTGCACCAGAGACAGAGCAGGGAAGTGAATATCACCCTAGAGTAAGTGGTTAGATACCCACCAATCCCCATCAAATGATCAACTTTTGGTCAATGAGAAAATCAACATGAGCCGGCTTCATTGTGTGCTCGCAGCCCAGAAAGCCAACCATATCCCAGGCTGCATCAAAAGAGCGTGACCAGCAGGTCGAAGGAGGTGATCCTGCCCCTCTACTCTGCTCTAGTGAGACCTCACCTGGAGTATTGTGTGCAGCTCTGGTGTCCTCAACATAAAAAGGATGCAGAGCTGTTGGAACAAGTCCAGAGGAGGGCCACGAGGATGGTCAGGGGGCTGGAGCACCTCTCGTATGAAGACAGGCTGAGGAAGTTGGGGCTGTTCAGCCTGGAGAAGAGAAGGCTGTGTGGAGACCTCATAGCAGCCTTCCAGTATCTGAAGGGGGGCCTACAAGGATGCTGGAGAGGGACTCCTCACTAGGGACTGTAGTGATAGGACAAGGGGTAATGGGTTCAAACTAAAACAGGGGAAGTTTAGATTGGATGTAAGGAAGAAGTTCTTTCCTGTTAGGGTGGTGAGGCACTAGAATGGGTTGCTCCATCCCTGGCGGTGTTCAAGGCCATGGTGGACAGAGCCTTGGGTTGCATGGTTTAGTGTGAGGTGTACCTACCCACGGCAGGGGGGTTGGAACTAGGTGATCTTAAAGTCCTTTCCAACCCTAGCTATTCTATAATTCTGTTCTAGTCTAACTCTAATTAATATTTAACTACATTAGATTCCAGCTGTAATTACTCTATTCAACCATAAATGATATTTGGGACCAAAAAAATAATTAATTAAAAAAAAATATATATATATTAAAAATATTGTAAACAGTAAAAGAATTTAGGGCTGTGAATCCCAAATAAAAAGACCCTTTCCCAGAGCCACAGAGCTTGCCTACAGCATGCAGTGTGAGAATGGACATCAGCATTTTAACTGACGTCAGGAGCATACTACGCAAATCTCCCTCATCACACTTAGGCTCATATCACAGAGTGGTCTCAGGATGCACGATCCCAGTTCCTTTCACATGAAATTAATCTAGGAACAGTCTTCAGGAATGCACACAGTGTGGACACCAGACCCTCCACACCAGCTCTTTTTAGTCAACAGGCTTAGTCCAATAGGGTTGCACTTTTTAACACAGAAATAGACGTAAGCAGTTTTGTCTGAACCTGGGTCTAAATTAATTGTCCTTGTTTCTAACTGTTACAGCTCCAGTGGCATTTCATTGTCCCTACACTGCTGGAGTGAATCTCATGGTAAATAGCTCATGAATCTCTACATTTAAGTGTTTTATTACACTGTTTACAATGTTTATTTATTACATTAGATGTATCCTAAGCCTTTGAGAGAGAAAACGCGTACCTTTGTCTTTGGCCTTTAATGCTGTCCAGCAAGACTGTTCACAGCCAACATGATGCCTTTTGTGGATCTTCCTCAGCTAAATTCCCCCAGACAATGCATAAGAATTTTTGGTATTTATATTGAATTTTGCACATTCTAGCAGCAGAAGATTTAATCACAATAATTTCCATCATAATGACGCCAAAGTCCCTTCTGCTGATCCAGTCTGCCTCTGCTGTTTTCCTTCTCTTTCCGTAAAAAGTTTAGCCAAGTGCTGGTATTAAGTTAGTATGACAAAACTTGCCATATTAAGTACTACATATTAATAACTATATTGTTGTTGCTGCCATTATTATTATTATTTACTGAATGGCACATTAAAAGGAAAGAGAGTCTGTAAATTGAGACTATTTCTAGCCAGCTGTGATTAAAAGGAACATCTATATGTCCAGCAATTTATAAACTAAGCAGAAACATGGGTGACAGGAATATCACTCCTCTGTGAAAAGAAGCCCTACATCTGACTTCATGCAAACTAGTAATACTATACTTGCAGGTGTTAGTAATTGTTTTGCATTTCATTGTTTCCATTCTGGATGGGAATTTAATTTATTTTCAATAATTAGGTTTCTGGAATAGTAGATTAAACAGATGTGGGAATCCTCTGCATCTTCATGAGTGCTGAGAATAAAATGAGACCCATTTTTGCTTATCCCCTGTATAAAAATGGCAATATAACAATGGCTATCTCATCTGAGCTAACAGCTACAATAATACCGCTTTTTAAACCAGACAGTAAACTGTAGACAAGTAAATATATTATTAAATTGTAAATTAAGAAATTAAAAGACAATGAAAGTGGAAATGGTAACCCCACAACTTAGAGGTGACTACGAGGATTGAAAAAAATCTGTTTTGCCACAAGAAAATGGGAAAACACAAAATAACTCTCATACAAGGTAGCATATTTCTCTTACTTTTTGAAAAAAGATAATAGGTTAACAATTTAAATAATTCAGATTACATAACCTCAAATATATTCAGTTCTTAAACTGATGTAAAATTCAGATTTTTGTCATTGATGTCCAGAGCTGTACCAATGTAAAATCTCTGCAAGGGCAACACTGAGATGAAGGATGAAAAGGTTCCAATTTTTCATTGAAAAAAATGTATTCTGTTTTTCTCAGAGGAACTCCTATTGCATAGTATTTACCTTCCCACATATACAGTCTTAGGTTTTGTACGTATGTTCATACATCTGAATTATAGAAAACAACTACTAATAAATAACACAGTAAATTTCCATAAGTCCACTGAGAGTATAGTTCATGTTTTGCACTTCCTCCCACCAAAGACAGCAGAAATTTTCCCACTGACTTCAAAGACAGCAGCATCAAGCTCACCAAATGCTATCTGCAGATATTAAGGGTCTTCAAAAGCTGAAAATAATAAACCCAGAAAAGGGATTTGGAGTCTCATTTCACAAGTGCCAAGATGAATGTTAAAGACCAAAATTAGTTTTCAGCCTGGTTCTTTAACATGTCTCTGTAGACTGTTTTGCATTATGAGTTTGTCAAGCACATATTAATACAACCTCAGTCCCTACCTTTTAAAGTTTCCATAATGAACTTTTTGAGATAGTAAATATACTTGGCATCATCTCTCTTGGTGCTACCAGAAACAAACCAGCTGTTCTCCACAATGAATATTTCGGGGTTGTTATATTCACTGCTTATCCAGTATAGGAGCTGCCTCAGGCTTATTGATTCCAACTGCTGGAATTTCATGTGGGAGTCCAATAGCTGGAAACTCAGGGTAGCTCCAAATGAAAGAGCAAAAAAGTCTGCTGTTCCCTTGACATACTTCTTCTCAACCTCACTGAATTCAGGCAACAGAGATGAGAGGTTGCTCCTCATGCTCTCTGGATAGTCACCATCAATAAATATGGGCTTGGCAAACCAGCCGAGCACAAAATCGAGGGATTTTTGACATTCTTTTATGTTTTTTTCAGTCATATGTTGAGGTTTTATCCAGTGGGAGCTAAGGGAAATGGACACTTTTCCTCTTTGAGTTGGACGAAAATGGTCATTGTAGAGGTGCCAGACTTTAGCATGGGCCTGTTGAAAAGAAAGACTGCAATTAATGCACCTGAAATTCCATTTTAAGTAACACAATTACTCTCAAGTACTGACTTCATGTCACATACTAACAACATACACATGAGCATTTGAGGGCTCAGCCTTATTCATTTATCAGCAGTTTACAACTCCTAAATCAAATTTTCTTTAACACCGTATTAATACCATGTATCAACTAGAAATCACTGGTCAGCCAGGGAAAACAGCATCTCAGTTTTCCGTAAGATACTATTCCAGGCACTGAACAAATTTTTAGCTAGGCACCTTTGTTATCTTTTGAGTTCAGACATACTTCTAGTATTTATAAAAATGAAGATACTTATAACTAAATATGTTTGAAAGTACATTTTTGTTATAGGAGTATCACTTTATCCGTTGACTCACAGATATAGAAAGGAGGAAGGTCTGTTCTTAAGAACTGCCCAGATGTCTCAATACAAGACAAAAAAAAGCCCTTGAAATTATTTCTCTTTGCACCAGAACACACAGTAACTGAAAAACTACCAATCTGGATTAAAAAAGTCTGGTGAAAAACAACTTACCATAGCTCCTGAAAAAATATTCCAGTAATTAAATTTAATCTGTTTTATTAAAATTTGCTATTTACCTCTAGCACCAGATTTCAACCACTTGTCTTGGTATAATTTTATCTGTTACTGTGAGATCTTTTCTACCAAATTTCCTTCCCATGATCTTGCAGTCAGTTGAAACAGCCTCCTGATGTTCCCTTTGAAAGCTAAATAGATTAAGTTCCTGGAGCCTTGCATTATATTCAGGCATTATCTTCAAGCTCACTAACCATTCTCACTGCTCTCCTTTGATTTTCTTCCAATTTGTCATCATCTGTCTTACACTGTAGAATCAGAATTGGACACAATATGCCAGTGGTAGTCTTGCCAGCAGTAACACCAAAGACGATTTAATACATTCTTTCTGCTTATGTAGCCATAGCATGACCGTGTGAGTGTATGCTCATCTCAACTACCCTCTCTAAAGCCCTTCACCATATAAACCATACTTTTCCCTTGCACCTAGCTTATCAAAGAATTTTGGTTTCTCTGTGAATCAAGATCCCATCTTTTTGTCATTGACACTTTAGTAGAAATTGTCACGCCTTTTTCCAGGTCATTGATAAAATGGTAAAATATATGAGATCTACTCATTAGAAAAAAGCCTACCTAATAACTATTCCCAGTTTACATCTGTATTTTGAGACTTACCAGTTAATGTTTGTTCATATGTGCTATGATGACACGAACCTATATTCTTGCCATACAAAGTCACAGGTGTGATAAATATATATGACAGATTATTAATCAAAATGTCACACACATTTTTAGCCCTCCCTGGAAGGATACAAAAAGCCTTATAACTCCACTCCCTGCCGTTGGTATGTTGGCAAATTTTATCATCAATTTATTGACAGATGCTGTTCACAGTTTTCTTTTCATACACTCTTTACCAATCAAGCTTTGAACCACAATGATTTCCAGCTGCCAGCATTACTAAGAACATTATGCAGTTAAAATTATTAACAATTTATTGTTTTTTACACAGACACTGTTAATTACCCTGGAAAAAATAATGAATTCTATCATTTTAGTGTTCTTGGAGAATATTAATTCTCACTGCTGGGAGAAAAGCAATTGGAAGTGAAGGACAACTAAAGTTAAGATCAATAATCAAGGCTCAGCTCAGCAGCCCCCATACAGAAAGATGCTGCCTTTGAGTCATCATGGGATATATAAAACATCTGTGCAGATCTGACGCTGGCTCTAGAGGAGACTAGAACCATGCCCTTTTAGAGTGGTAAAAAAAACCCAAACAGAACGATCCTGGAGACTGTGAATCACAGTACACTTATGTGCTTGTACCTAAATCAAGCTCTCAGTTGCAAATTTCAATGTACATGCCCTCATTTATAACACATCAATAGTTCACATAAATGGGATGCACTCCTACCATCTGTGTATATTAATACAATGGTTTTTAATGCTAATGAGAAATTAATATAGAAATTATTTCAAAGTCCAACATCAAAAATGAGATCTGACCTAAGCACAGACTTAATTTTTACTTCACACTGAAGCTCCATTAGCCTGACGAAAGAATAAAAGCCATTACATATCATGACAAAATGCTACACACTCAACTCTTCAAGTATGATTTTTAAAGTACCATTAGGAACAAATGTGCCACCATTTGCAACCCACTGAACACCCAAATTTTCCCTCATAAAGGTGCCATATATTCTTCCTCTCTTGGACCTGACTCATCTCCAGATTTCCTGTCTAAAATGTAAAGATATCACCATGCTTCTATGCACGCTCTCAAGCACACAATTTCTTCTCTGTCATCTGTACTTCCAAGTATGCTGCCCATATGCTGTACAGCAAGGACTGTGGAGGACTTGCTCCATAATTCTCAGATGTCCCTATTCCTAACAATGGAGAGAGATCTTCCAGCATTTTCATAAGTTTTGATTCTACCATGAGGAAAGGAGGAAGGGTATCCCACAGGTTATCCTTCCACACAGATAAGGAGGTACTGTTTACTCCCTCTCTGCAATGAAAAAGTATGAAATGTAGCAATATGGGATTATTTCGCTCAACTTTATTTTCTAAGCAAGTCATCTCATCTGCCTCTATAGAAAATGAAAAGGTATCTAAGATATGCAGGGTAAGTCACTCTTTGGGAGTCCATCTCTCTCCACTAATGACAGACAAAACCTGCTACCCAGTTAAGACAAGACACGTTCTACAGACAGATGAAAGCAGGCAAAAAGAAGCCTTATGGAGTGTGCATGAAGGGGAATTGTATCATTTCCATTTAAAAAAACAACTAAACATAGAAAATAGTGCACCAAAGTCCTCAGGCTCTGTGGACATAGATTAATGAAATAGTTCAAAACCACATAGAAATAAAGCTGGAAAAAGCCAGTGACAGAACAGAGAGTCTCTATACATCTAGGACAGAATTAATTTGCCTAGAATTAGGTGTCTAATGCAGTTTTAGAGACTTCAGAGTATTCTGGCCCGAATTCCAGCCAGTTTCAGAAAGCTGTGAGTCTTCCACAAATGCTAAGTCACATCTCGCAACTCCACAGGAACACCTGGTATATGACAGAATGTGTCAAATGATACTTTGCACCTACTACCTATCTTCAGGCAAATCAATCCCACTCCTAGGGTGGCCCTCATTTTGACCAGAAGACCTTATATTTCACTGTCCATATGTGAACTAGATGCCCAAACTCCCACTATAGGCAATGGAGATCTCAGGGTCCACTCAGCCACCTGAACAGAGGCACCTAGTTGCCGCTCCAGAATAATGCAGACGTAGGCCCCATCTGGTATTTCCATGCAGATGTCCTAAACAGCTTATGAAGTCTCACATGGCACTACTTACACCAAACTAACAGTATCCCAGTCCAAGTCAATCTACTCAATGGAGTCGAGCGAGTGATTCCCCAGTACAGTACAGCAGCCATACCATTGCACACAGCAGGACCACTACCTACATCCCAATAACTGTACGGATTAGTGGTAGGATTTAATGTAGGCGCCTAGACCTTTTTGAGATGTCTTACCTGACTGAGGCTGTCAGACATGATTCAGAACCCAGCGGGAGACCTTGGTCTTCTGGAGAACCAATTGGAGGACAGGCAGTATATCCTAGGGTAGCTCAAACGACACCATATTTCTGCTGGGACAACTGAAACCATCCAGATGTCTATTAGCTATAACTGGCATTTAGCATCCCAGATCATGTGCAGAGAAAATAAGTAGGAACCAACCTACCATCAGTTCTTTATATTTATCTGAAATATTACTTCCTTATCCAAGCGACTTACTTATTGGTACCTAATTTTAGTTCACAGTTGACTACGATTACAATCATGGCAATCCACAATTCAGTAATTGACTGACATACAGCAGTGACTCCATGTCCCTGGTTTTATAAGGTGCTGAGGGGTCTTAGTTTGTTCCTGGTCAGCTCAAACAGGCATGCAGTGCTGATAGATCACTTGGCTGAAAAACACTACTGAAAAAGGCTGGTTACAAACTGGCTCTACAAAGGGTTGTGCAGTCACCTATGTGTTATGCGCAGAACTAACTGTTAAAACTTGTGTGCTGGTCTACAGACTGCTGAATTTGGGTAGTCTTCTCATTATTATTTGTATTCAGACAGAAGCACATATTGCTAGATACCAAACACCTGACTGACACTTTTGGGGGGATACTACCATATATTCTTGAACCTGCTGAGACTTGAGAAAAGCTCGTATTGGGAAAGCTGTGTATGAGGATGGGTGCTGTCTGTGCTTACTAGCACCTATTCTTCAGGAGCAAACTGTCAGGAAAGCTTTTAAACAATACTTACCCTTAAAACGCTTTCATCGCTAAGAAAATCATGAAGTTTTATATCACCATAAAAATGAAAAAAGTCTCAAGATGTAGCTTGTCCTTATCTCAGCCCATTTGTATGTCTGTACTTAATTCCTGTTTCAGGCTCTGACCCAGTCCCATTTAAAGTTCTTCTTCCCCTGACTTTCCCACCCTGTATTGGTTCCCACCCTGTTTGGACCACACTCTACCTATACTCAACTCATGAAACTGATACTGGTCATGTTTGATTAGCCTTAGAGAGACGCCTGAATGAATCAGTCAGTAATGCCAAAATTGAGCCTTGATGAAGGCAGAAAAGCCTCCTACAATGCCATAGCACAGGCTAGTTCTACAAAGTCCTGCAGAACTTTGTAATAATAGCAGAAATGATTCAACACAGGCAAACAGGCTTCAGAATCTGACACAGTCATGTCTTACTCTAACGCAGGACAGACCTACTATAGTACAAGACACAGCAGATGAAGTCAATTTAGTAATACACACTTGTTTGCCTGACTACTCCTCCAAATTCCTGCCCAAAATCATTAAGATCTTCCTGAGTCTAACACTGATACGTATAATTTTCAAGTTCTCAGTACTTGTATCTATCATGATGCATAACCTTCACAAGAGCACATCAAGAATTATAATTGGGAACATCATGATTCCATAATTTGTGTTCATTCCTCTAGAACAAGTTGTCTCAATTTTAAGTTGTGTATCTTCTGAACCAATAATACTACCATTCATTTCACAACTAAACTGCACAAATACCCTGCTCTCCACACTCAGATGAACTACCCTGTATTAACTCTCTACTTGCATGTTAATGAAACTGGATAGGAAAATGTTACTGAAAGTCATTTAGCAATACAAAGAGAAGAGTTAATTGGAAAAGATGCGCAAAGGCTTCTGATTACTAGAAACCAGGCCGATGTACCTCCAACAGAAAAGTCATTATTCAGTCCTATATCAAAAGCCCCTCTGAAATGGATATAGCTATTGGAATGACATGAGAAAGTCTAGTATCAGAATGTGCCTTGTACCAAGAAGGGAAAAATATGTGTTTTTCCCCGTATCATCAAAAGCTATATTTTAATCAAAAACTACAACAAAGGATGTTACATTTTATGCAATATTTCACCCCTAGATCCCAAGTCAAGTAGGTTCTACCCACACCATCTTTGGGCAAGTGTTCGCTTGCACAAACAAATTATATTCTTAATACTGAGTAACAGTTCTAAATTGCTCAGGTTTTCCCCATATTTCAAAACTGGCAGGTAATAGCTTCATGCAAAAAGCACAGGACTTTCCTACAGACAGTACGTTAGTCATGTAGTCGTGTAGTAACTTAATTTTTCCTCTGTAATTCCTTCCCAAAGATGTATTTTTTGAGTTTTATTTTTTAGAGTCTTTTACCACAGATGATCAATTCAATAAATTTGGTATTTTTGACCAATCTCAACAACCTGGGACCAGAATTAGGTCTGAAATTGTACACAGAATGCTAAGTGAACATTTCTCAGTCTATAACCACTTATATAAAATGTGCTATAATTATAGCTTTAAGTATAGAAAACACAACTAACTACACAGTTTTGTTCCAGTTCCTTTCTCAATACTATTTAGACACTGCCCTTCACACTGTGCTTTCATTTTAACATGCTGAGGCATCACAAATGTGAATGAATTTATGCCTGCCATACGTAAGGCAGGAAGCAGTATGATTCCTATTTTAAGGACTGAGAACAGAGATCATGCATAGAAGAAACAAAAATAAACCAGGTACCTTAAGTTGTAGAGCAGTGTATGAACTCCAGCACAATACCTCTGGTATCATACTCATCTCTACAGAAAAAGCACCGAAGATGGCATTAAATACTTGTCTGAAGGCACAGCAGCCAGCTAAAACAGTTTCTCCTCACCACAGGGAAAACATAGGAGCTTTGCAACCATGAAAATAAAAAGGAGAAGGCAACCAGAAAGCATGAAGCTAAGTCGCAGGCATCAAGATGCACTGCAAGTACTCCAAAAATATTAGCAAAAGGAAAAAACAAACAAGCAAACAAACAAAACCCCAAAATATAAGCAAGCAGATAAAAATTATTTTTGCACTTTGATTTTGAATTTTATAGCAGATGAAAGTCTGGGAAGGCTTGTACTTTCACATACTGTATGCATAAGAGTAAGTGAATATTATCACAGATAGATATGCAGCAGAGAAACACAAAGTGACTGCAGTGTGACAGAAGGAAACCAAAACCCCTTTGATCTCATCCTGACAGGTGCCTGCTGTAGGAAACCTGTAGGAAACAGGAAGCCCAGATGCAATGGCACAAGCCCTGAGTTAAGCCTCTCTTCAGACTCACCCTGCCTTGAAAGGCCACTTGCCCAGCAGGTGCCCTGTGGCACGGCAGCCAGAAGGAAGGCAGCAAATCCCACCATCACCATCAAAGGCTGCGCAAACACAGGCGCACACCTTGAGGGGGACTCATCTCACCTGATTCTTGTCATCACCTGCATCTGAGTAATTCATATGCACAGCAGAGGGGAAAGCTTCCAGCCACAATTCACTCAAGCCATTTTTAACACCCAGGCAAGAGTGAGATGAAAAGTGCCTGTTCCCTTCCACCCACCACACAGGCAGGCCGGCACAACCACTGCAGTCAATATCCTGTCCAAGTAAACTAAAGCACCAAGAGATGAGTGGGATGGGAAAGCAGTCTGAAGTCTCCCGAGACCTAGCAGTCTCTGAAAATATAAAGGTCATCTGGAAAAGAATTAAGCGGTGTTTGACTTTGAGAAGCAGTGGGAGACAAGATAAAAATAGCTTTATTTCTGACAACAAGTGCTTCTGAGACACTTGATGTGTTTAATTATTTTCTGTTACCTCTGACAGAAAAGATTAATTACGGAACTGCACAAAAATAGTTCAAGAAATGTTGTGACCCATGTAGATATTAAAGATATGAGAGAATCTGAAACACAGTAAAAAAAGAAGATAAAAGGACAGAGCAGTCTGAGTGATTTAAAGCTTAGACACAGTCATGCAGTACTGAAGGGAGCTAAAAGAGTCCTTGATAAAAGACTAGACTGATTGGAAAAAGAGACACAACGCTCAGGCAGTATTTAGGGGAAGACCAAGATATATTCATTGCTACAAAAATTGTTGTGGGTGTGCTGGAGCTACATAAACATATAAAAGCTTCAGAACTGAGACTGACCTGCAAAGCCCTCTACCTGAACATGAACCTCCTGGAGGACGGGCCAGGCTCCAATCTCGCTGACACATTCAAGTACACAAAATAACCAACAAAAAAGACACAAGGGAAAAAGGCATGGGGAACTTAACTGTAATCCACAAAACCAAGCACACAGAACTTCACAAGCTGTAGTGAACAGCACTAACCAAGACAATAACAGCACTTTACAAGTATTGATAATCACCATTATTGATAATGAAATGTGCTGAAAGAAGGTGATGAAAAAATCACCTTGAATTTGGAGAAACCCTGGATGGGAATGATGGTAATGGTGGCAACTGAACACATCATTAGACCAAAACCCAAACAGAACATTAATGGACTTTAAGTCATACTCTAGTTGGAGAGAAAGTAATGATGTGCTAGAAACACTAAAAACTCTCATAAAACTCATATAAAACTCTCACAAACTCATATAAAATGGATATATCAAATATATGTGTAAACTATATAATACTGATAAAATAATTCCCAGTCAGAGCACTGAGAGTAAACGGATGCTAAAAACTGGAAAAGGCAGTATTTGTAATAATACTATTGAGGAAAAGGCATCCATTATGGCTCTAAACCTTTGGTTTCATGAAGGTTTGTACAAACTGGGTGGAGAGGGAGTAAAACAGCTGAGGAAGAAGTATAGGACTGCCTGCAGGAAGCTCTCAAACTGCAAGAGCAGAGCTCCAGAAACAAGAAGCACCAGAACTCATGACTCTGCCCTGTGCTATGGCAGAAGCCAAAAGAGAAGAAGCCCCTCAGAAGTCATAGTGAAGGGGATAACCACAGTAACATATATACTCTTTAAGTACATCAGTTAAAAAAAAAAAAAAAAAGAAAAAGAAAAAAAGAAACTATTCTTGGTTACATATCTACATTTTCAATACCTTTAAGGGTAAAGATTCTGCAAGAGGGGACTAACGTCAAGCATTTTTCTCTGATGCATTACCTGTTTTTCTTGTAGACGCAGACAGGGAAGCAAAATACTCACTTGTGCATATTCATGCCCTCAACGTATCACTTGGAAATGCTTATTCTACGCACTGTGGAACTGTGCTTGCTAATAAAGGTTTTTCACAGGGAGAAAGCATATATTTCTGGTGGTTCAGTGGAAACATGAAGAGAATTACTTTTGAAAGTCTCAGAGAAGTTGTCAGAAGCTAAATAAACAGAAAAAGCCAATGAAATAGAAATGTGTTAGAAAGAAAAATTCTCTTAGCAAGAGGTAAAAGTAAGGAGTAAAGCCCATCATCAATATATGCACCCAACAGACTAGGAAGTGACAAAAAAATTCAGCTTCTTGGGTCTAATCTAACTAGCTAATAACCCATCAACCCGGCTTGGAAAGATGTTAAAGACAACCTACAATTTGGGCTGAAAATTATAGAATATAGGACCCACACTACTCATCATTACCATCCCTGCATTTAAAGCATCCAGAGAAGAAGCCCAGTGCTCTGGTGTTAAAAATTAACCTTGAATCCTGTCCTGGGCACACTGGATTGACCCAACTGAAGCGTGGATTTGCTCCTGGAGATGTTCTGGACCATTCTGTGTGCAACTTAATGGTAAGACTCTCCCAGGAGAAAGAAAAGAAGAAATCCCTGACATACCATCACTACCAGAACATCAACTAATACTAGATTTGGCAAATCCACGTTTGTAGAGTTCAGAACAACTTGACAGACTGGCTGTCAGAAATTATTCCTAAGGTACATGAATGTGCTGTCCTAAAAACTCCAGAAGTTCATTTAGAGATGAATGGGTAGAGGCTTTTCCCCAGCTACGGTCCCAAAAGAAATTAGACTGCAGGAGGTATTCATGCTGAAGTGTTTATGAGTCCTGATCATCAGACACAGAAGCAGTAAAAATATCCCCAAACCACAAAGAAAAGCTTAGTGCAACAACAAATAATTGCATGAAGATCAGGCACTTCTGATGCTACAATCTGGCCTATCATAAAAGCAGACAGCAGGATTTACTGGGTAGTAGATTTTTGAGCTATGAATTCTGTTATACCATAAACCACACCAGTGACAGCAGAAATGCTAGAGCCTGGCAGAACAGACTTAGCATATGCTATCTTTGTGATCTCATTATCAGGGAAAGGCTGGGAAGAATTCCCCCCTACATTTACAGGGCAGCAATACCATTTTACACACACCTACTACCCAAGGATTTCAGCGTGCTTCAGCTTGATGCAATATTCATATCATCCAAACATGGGAAAAAGTTATCAAAAGCTGATCAAATCCATGTAATTTCATGAACAGGTGATGTATTAATGTACAGCCAGTCTCAAACAGAGATGAAAAGTTAATTAAACAAGTGTAAGCCATAACTTTGAGAGCACAGTTCTAAGTGAATTGATGAACAGGTCAAGTGGTACAGGAAAGAGAAAAATATTTAGCAGACTAATCATCCTAGCAACAGCTAGCAGAATTAATAGGAAGCTCCTTGCTCTACAAGCCTGCGCGAGGTCAGATCTCTTCTGAGTGTGTTTATTTTTCCCCAGGGTTTTATATCCATGTCTGCATGGGTATGATTAAGTCTTTAACTGAGTTGTTAAAGAACGTGCGGCAATGGTAGTGGAGATAGGACAATACCTGACCTCTTCAGCATTCAAAAATGTCTGTGATAGGCAACCATGCCAAGGATGCTGTTCCAGCTTGGCCACTTTATTTGTACTTTATTACCCCTCCAGAAGCAGTAGAGACCATATTATCACAAAACCAAGGAAAGTCAGTCAGTTCACTGTACAAAAAGGGGCATATGCTGCTCCTAGGAGACTTGACACGGTGACTCAGAAATTGCACAGTGGGTGAAAGGCGTAATTACCAACCTCAGCATGTTTAAGAGTATCAATAGAGTAGTGTGGGCTCAGCAGAAGAATGAACCACAAGAAGTAGTCCCCAGAGCACAGCATGAGGATCTCATTGAATTTGTTCACAAGAAAAGTCACTTTGAGGAGTCTAAAACAATAAAAAGGCAGCCCCCTCAGGGAGAAAACATTAAACAATCAGCACAGAATTATTTAATGTGTACCACAGTGAACATCTCCACTGCATAAACCAGACCCTCTCCCTTGTCAGTACCCAAAGATACCAGCTCCATGGCTGCAAATATAAATTGACTGTTTCTTTACCATCTCACAGCAAAACAGGAACTGCTGCAATGCTCAGGCACATCACTACAAGGCAGTAACAATCAGAGGCATGAGAACAGCACAGCAGTGGTGGTGTGACTGGGTGCCACCCACCAAATAGTTTCAGAAATTATTTCTGTGTGATTGCAGGGGTGAATAGCTTTTCCCAGTGTGAGCTCCTCTGTAAGAAGTGACAGCCATTGGGCAGCAACAGCGAAAGAACTGGAAGCAGTCTGCAGCAGTGGAAGGGTACCCATGAGTAATATGGAGGCATTTGGTCCTACATAGTTGGCACAGGAATTACAAATTCAGTCTAAATGCAACCAATATATGACAAGTTGTGGCAGATCATACACCACAGGACCCCAAATCAGTGACGATCAAACAAAAATAATGACAGTTGTGATGTTAGCAACATTGTTTAATGACTGTAAAAACTTCAAGCTGACAGACAATGACTCTGGTGTTTGTACACAGGGCAAAGCTGATCATCATTAAGCAAAGCTAGCACAAAAATACTGGATCAGAGCTCTGTGCTATAAGATAGTCGAAAATAACTCAGAATTTAGGGCCCTTACTTGAGGTGATCTTTACAAAGATTCTTTTATAAACCAAATGTTTGGATTACTCATGCCCAAACGTAGCCCAGACACTCACATAATAACCCGAGTTTACTCTGCTATAAGCTTGGCTATTACATTTAATAATTCTAAAATCATAGCTGTGAATCAGTGACAATGACCTATGGAATAAGATGGAAAGTTCCAGCCATCACTCTAGATGGATGCAAAAAGCAGTTAATCGCAAATAAAACAGCAATATAAAACAGCAATAAAAAAGTGAAGGTGCCAGTTTTCAATCTTCAGACAACTGATTAGATTACGATTTGACCAGATGTGAATATGGAATTCCTCTTTTTTAATCAGTCTGCAGCTGTTTATGTGAGATCCAGCTGTGTTTGCATGTATACCCAATATAAAGCAATCACTACAAACAATCTTGTTCTCTACAAGCTGCATTAAACGTTCTGGATTGCGTGCATGCAATAGCATTGACTGAAGGGTGTGATTTCAATTACACACCTTTACAAGTAATGCTCAAGTTTCAAAAATCACTGAAACTATATACTAAATTCACCTTAATCCTGTTAACTTCTGGATCAGCTTTTGTGTGATTCTTGAAGATAATAAAGCATTCAGATGTAACACCTGAAGTCTAGTTGGTTGTAAAACAAGCCACAAAAGCAATGATTACAGCGCACTGCAATAGCAAACAAACTGCTCACAAACAGCCATAGAGAAGACACCGTGTCATTCTTGATAGGAATCTCTGTTGTGTGGTCCCCTTCAGCTGCAGGAATTTTGAACTTGGCTCCGCATCCTATAGCTGTAATCCTACTTACACTTTTATACTTCATAATTTGCACAAAGTATTAAGTGCGGTAAGTATTAAGTTAAGTAAGCAAGTTGAGGAATGCCTATACCCTAGAAGAACGAACTATGTGGACTACCCTCAGACCTATACATGTCATCATGAGGCCATACCAGGCAAGAAAGAGCTAACAGCTCCAAGAAGAATGACTGCTTGGTCCTGCTCCACAGAATTCACTACATTATTGCTAGATTCAGGAGTGATAGCTCACAACCTGCAGGCTACTGACAAAGAGGATTATTGCCCAGGAAATACAGTATTGCTACTGCAGTAATACCAAACTACAGGATGCATATGAACTTTATCTTGACTCAGCAGTCAAGATAGACAAATAGAACTGAGAAACTCATAACTTGGTTGTCTTGATGCCGCAGCTGTCTGAGGCATCAGACAACTTTGCAACAGCAAAAGGGAACCATAAGTCTAACAAGTTTTAATTAATAGTTATTACTAGCCATAATTCTTCCTTAATGTTATTGCTTCCATGACGTTAGGCTACGAAAAAAAGCTGTAGGGGGAATCAAAACCAGTTACTTAGCAAAGGCACATCTCATTAGGGGGAACACAGTCACTGGAGGAGGCAGATTGTCATCAGACACCTTTATTTTGAGGAATCACCACATTCCTCAGGAGCCACCAAGAAGATAAAGTACGTTGGTCAAGTCAGAACCCGGAGCAGAAGAGAGAAATTCCAGTGCACCCAAAGATGGGGGAAGCAAGATTCACTGGAGGAAGAGAAACTCTCAGGGTACCACATTTCTAAAGACTCAACAGAGTGATGACTTCAGCCTGGAGAAGGAGAGAAAAAAAGAGGCATCCAATTTTATGGTGGAAAAAAATTTTGCATTTCTACAGGGGCAAAGATGATTTATGTGTATTTATCCAGTCTTTTCTACAAGCTTTTGGCTATAGTGCAGTCACAGATTAAACTGGATTCAATTTATATCTCCTCTGATTTGGAAAATACATTTAAAACCTCATCTAAAGTCTGCTGAAACCATGAAAATACACTTTTGAGGTATGAATAAGTCCCTTTATGTCTGTTTCTAAATGCATGTTTAATGGGAGATATAAAATCGCTCTGCTACAGAGATGAGTCTTAACTCAGAAGTGTACAAATTAAAGTTTTCCTGCTTTATTCCTGTAGTTTGCAAACATAATAAAAAGTGCCGTTTGAGCTAAAAGTTGGAATCTTGTAGAACAGAAAACTGCAACAAACAAAAAGCATTTAAAATTAAATATAACATTCTTACATTATAAACAAAATCTTCATATTGTTGATTATCTGTAGAAATTCAGCCGGGTTTCACCTCCTTGTATACAAGAAATCCAACTAGTTTGGCTGACATAATATTGAATAAATGTTTTAATGCAATTGCTAGGAAGCTAAATGCTAGTAAAATTGAATAAAAATACCAGCTACAGTTGTTTCATTTTTGAAAGTATATCCTGTATTTTTATACAATGCAGTATAGAACAGGGGGGATTACTACATCAATGTACTGCAATCTCAGCCACAGTAATCAAGAAAAGTAATCATAGTAAAAGATCTAAAGCAGCTTTTATCCAGTCCTTAAGAGAAAAAAAAAAAAAAAAGAAAATCTTAAAAAAAATATAAAACAGCAAAAGAAAGGATGTTGTCAGGGTAATTATTTAGTCTAAGTCACACAGAAAAGAGGATGTGTTGCTTAATACATGCACTTGCAAATGCTAATTAACTACTCCTCTTTCAGCAATCCTAGCTTCAGCTTCTGTGCTCTCATAGCCACAGCACCAGATACCTTCTGACCAGAATTAACATCTTATTAACAGATTGAGGTATTCATAAATACTGTGTCAATTGGACAAATATTAAACCTACTCAGCACAGGTAGGTTTAGACTTTACTCTGGGAGTGTAATGAGCACTTCTGGAGGACCAGCATGTGACTCTTTAAAAGAGTAACTTTGCATGTTTCACGTTTCCTTAACCAGCTCCTTCCCAATTCTCTGCTCGCATTCTCTTTTGGTGACAAAATAGCTGTCTCTTGACGAAAAGACAGTAACTTTGGTACTGAGTTTTCTTTACACTGCTGCAGAGTGAAGTCTTTAGAAAAATCCTGCCCGAGTTGAAGGAAGTGGCACAAGGGGAAACAGAATTTAGCTTTTGTCTACTATTTCGAAGTGCATTACTGAACTTCAGATTGCTCTAGAACAAAATATAAAGCCAGTGACATCAAGACATTTGTATACATGAGTGAGAGTCATCACTGGACTATGAATATAAAAAGTGAAATGCCCGTGTATCCCTTTTTTTTTTTTCCTATTGATTCCAGATACAGCTAAAACCTGTCTTTTTCCCTTGGCCATTTTAAATAATAGCTACAGAAACATAAGGACAAATTAAAGCCTTAACAAAGCAGCTAACTCACAGCTTCAGATATACTTTTTAAGCTATGTCTGGGATTGGCATTTGTTTCTGTATAACCGTGTCTTTGGAAATTCTGCCAGCTCACTGTAATATGTAAATATCCAATATCGAAGTATTATAATGTTTTCAATAATTTAAAGAAAACTTATTCCAGGGTAAATCCCAGTTTGAAGACCAAAATGTACTAGGACCACACAATGCAAGTTCACATATTTCCTGTAACAGCATCATTTCATCCTGTTATACCCAGCTATATATATGCCAGAAAGTAATGCTGCCCTGCTTTACAGTTAACATCAGGCTAGCTGTGTTAGCATGTGTCAGGAGGCCACATACAATAATGGCAATTAGGTTGCTATCTAGAAGCGAGACAGATGCCTACCATTCAAACATTGTCTGTTTTAAAGGAGGGCAGTTCCAAGTAAAGAGTTCGGAGAGATGCTTCATTTCTAAGTAGTTTACCAAAGAGCTATACAAGTATAGCAAGAACTTCCAACAGATTTCCAGGAACACATCTGTCAGAACATTCTCAGAGCCACTTTGTAAACTAGCCTAGTGTTTGTTACAGCCCCGCTCCTAGACAACAGACTGAAACATCTCAGGCTTAGAAGCAGGAGGACAGAAAGAGCAATAAATCCAGTAATTGATTTTTTAGCAAATATGGTCTTTGATTTTCAGGCCAGCACAGGCTCATGTAAGCAGGCAGATATTCTGCCCTTGTCAGATGGAAAAGAAGATTAAGTGTACCCCTGTGCCTAATATATTTATAATATGTACCTAGTTAATTTCCAGCCACATCTACTTTAGCAAACAGTAGAGCTGAGGACCAAACATCCACAGTAACTTATGGACCTGAAGCTGTTTAGCAGCTGGATTACACTAGGTGTGCTCCTGCAGAGCAGTTTCCAGGTTACCTCCATCCCAAACCAATCCAGCTGGGTACTCCAAAACCACTTCAGGCTACAGACCATAGTATAGCAAATGGAGGCAATTAGAAGAGTCACATTGCATACACTCTCCTGATTTGTACTGTAATGCTATTGCAGATGCATGCTCAAACAGCCTAACAGTACAAAAGCATGAAAAGCTTTGTATTTTTTATCAAAACCTTCAGCGAGTATGTAGTACAAAGGATACTGAAAAATTAATTTAAGACAGGGTACATTAAATCAGGATGGCACTTTAGATATTACAAAATTCACAGATTACACCATTTACATGAACTGGGGTTCAATCAGGAAGCAGCGCATCTGGCACTTCAGTCAGAGCTAGTTGCCCAAACATCAATTTAAGGCAAATTGTGGGCTTGAAACAGGGTGCTAAGGGCTTAAAGAGCCAGGCATTTTGCTGAGACAAAGGAAAGAAGGCAGGAAGCGACAAAGAAAGGCAGGAGAGAAGAAAGTAGAAGAGATTACATCACATTAACTGAACTTTTTCACTGGAAGCAATCTTATACTTGAATGCTCTTACAGAAAGCTCAGATACTCTGCATGAGACACATACACAGGTTCTTACTGCCTTACTGTGAAGAAAAGAAATCTCTGTAGAAATGAGCACTTGCAAAAAAAAAAAAAATAAAGGCTCGATCTATAGCAATCAAAATCCGCTTTCCTCTTATTCATGAGATGCAAGAAAGCAGAGCTGTTGAAAAGAAATACTGAAGAAAAAGTAGGGCTTTTATGTACGTTGTTTGAAACGTAAAATAATTCAATTAGGATATGGTTTATCCTTAAGCATATTAGATACAATTGATGTTTATTACTGAACGAGCCACTAAGCACATTTGGTAATACAGAGTTCAAAATATAAGGACATTTGAATATAAAGACAGAATATAAGGACATCTGGTCAACAAGAAGCTGAACATGAGCCGGCAGTGTGCGCTCACAGCCCAGAAACCAACAGTGTCCTTGGCTGCATCAAAAGGAGTGTGACCAGCAGGTCAAAGGAGGTGATCCTGCCCCTCTACTCTGCCCTCATGAGAGCTCACCTGGAGTATTGTGTGCAGTTCTGGTGTCCTCAACATAAAAAGGACATGGAACTGCTGGAACAAGGCCAGAGGAGGGCCACGAGGATGATCAGGGGACTGGAGCACCTCCCGTATGAAGACAGCTGAGAAAGTTGGGGCTGTTCAGCCCGGAGAAGAGACCTCATAGCAGCCTTCCAGTATCTGAAGGGGACCTATAGGGATGCTGGGGAGGGACCCTTCATTAGGGACTGTAGTGACAGGACAAAGGGCAATGGATTAAAACTTAAACAGAGGAAATTTAGATTGGATATAAGGAAGATCTTTACTGTAAGTGTGGTGAGGCACTGGAATGGGTTGCCCAAGGAAGCTGTGAATGCTCCATCCCTGGCAGTGTTCAAGGCCACACTGGATAGGGCCTTGGGTTACATGGTCTAGTCTGAGGCGTCCCTGCCCATGGCAGGGGGGCTGGAACTTACTGATCTTAAGGTCCTTTCCAACCCTCACCATTCAATGATTCTACAATTCTAAAAGGGATGCCCTGCTCAGTCCAATCAACCATCCATCCAGCCCAGTAGCATTTCTGACAGCAACAACAGGACAAGGTGCTATTTCAAGAGAGTAAGTAAGTTCAGTCACTTTCTGAGATTCAGCCTCCTGCTTCCTGAACATCCACACTGTTCTGCTGAGGATGCTAGGGGGTGTATTCCTCCCTATTTTGTTTAGCATCTGCTTATGGACCCACTGTTCATGTGTTTGCCTACTCCCTTTTTGAGTCTGCTGGTACGTTCTACTTCTAGAACCTTGTATGGCAAAGTTAATGAACTGCTGTGTAAAAAGGACTGAACCGTTTGCTCCAGGATTCTCCTATTCTTCATGGAAAGAAATGGGAAATTCTAGACTGTAATTTGTCTTAGCCTAAAGTAGATGGGCAAAATTGGTCAGAATTAATGGCGCCTTAAAAGTCTCTTCACTGAGCACATGGGGAGTGTAATCTAATTAGTTCAGATGTAAGCATGTACAATGCAAATACCTGAAGTAAACTGAGATGAACCACACCCTTTAAGTTTCCAATTTAAAGGATATCGCACAGTTTGATTAAATCTACTTAACAGATAAAGCAAGAGAAGCTTAGTGCTACCGTCAGAGTGCTGCCTCCATAATCTGCCCTTTTGGGGATTACTCTGTTTTGCGGGAGAAAGATGGCATTGAAAGTAGAGGTGCTCCACAAGCCTGATCTATCATAGACCAGGAGTTAGCCCTGCTAATTGTACATCTTCCTAAGTTCCTGCATAATGATAATAATCATAGAACAGTTAGGGTCGGAAAGGACCTCAAGATCATCTAGTTCCAACCCCCCTGCCATAGACGGGGACATCTCACACTAAACCATGTCACCCAAGGCTTCATCCAACCTGGCCTTGAACACTGCCAGGGATGGAGCACTCACAACCTCCCTGGGCAACCCATTCCAGTGCCTCACCACCCTAACAAGAAAGAACTTCCTCCTTATATCCAATCTAAACTTCCCCTGTTTAAGTTTTAACCCATTACCCCTTGTCCTGTCACTACAGTCCCTGACAAAGAGTCCCTCCACAGCATCCTTATAAGCTCCCTTCCGATACTGAAGGCTGCTATGAGGTCTCCACGCAGCCTTCTCTTCTCCAGGCTGAACAGCCCCAACTTCCTCAGCCTGTCTTCATACGGGAGGTGCTCCAGTCCCCTGATCATCCTCGTGGCCCTCCTCTGGACTTGTTCCAGCAGTTCCATGTCCTTTTTATGTTGAGGACACCAGAACTGCACACAATACTCCAGGTGAGGTCTCACAAGAGCAGAGTAGAGGGGCAGGATCACCTCCTTCGACCTGCTGGTCACGCTCCTTTTGATGCAGCCCAGGATACGGTTGGCTTTCTGAGCTGCGAGCACACACTGAAGCCGGCTCATGTTCCTTTTCTCATCAACCAACAGCCCCATGTCCTTCTCTGCAGGTCTGCTCTGAATCTCTTCTTTGCCCAGTCTGTAGCTGTGCCTGGGATTGCTCCGACCCAGGTGTAGGACCTTGCACTTTCATTGTGGACCCTACAAATGATTTCACATTAAAGTATGAAACATTCTGAGAAAGACACTGGAAATGTTAAATGATAAAACATTCCAGAAGGTGGTGATGAGTCGTATTACTGCACAAGAAGAACTCTGACTTCAGAGAATTTCCACAGAAATACAAACAATACCTTACTGAAAAAAAGTCATTACCATCTTTATGATCTTGTGTCTACTCTGTGCCAGGGATTAGGAAAACTGGATTGAAAAATTAAGAAGAGCCTCAAGGGTATCAGGTTCAACCCTCTGCTGATATGGGCATATATATGACACAATCCTATCTATAACCTGATCCAGATTCACTTTAATATTGGCTAGGTATTTTGTTCATACTATTCTCTTCGCAAAACTAGTACAGAACCACACTTTGCAAATGGTTTCCATTTTTCTCTGATTGTCAGGTTAAATTTATTTGTGTTCAGTCTGAAGTTCTTGTATCAAAACTTTCTCTGGACTTAATTCTTTTCCCCACCTGCTTCTACCATTGATCTATTTATAGACAGAAAGTATATCCTCTCACAGTGTTCTTGCTGAGGTAAATAAGCCATGTTCTAGTAAGGTAATTCCTCATCTCTGCTGGAAACATCACCTGATACAGACTCGAAACAAATGTGTCTTTGTCACAGCTGGATTATATTGGCATCTGACGGTCATGCTGTGATCAGCAAGTTCTCGTTTTATGGAAAAAATTTTTGAGTCTTTCTATTCATCTGTTTATTATCCTGATTATCCTTTGCACTGGCACTCTTTCCCCGAGTTTAGCTCATGCTCTAATTATTGCAGTCCTAGTCTGTGCCAAAGCATGGGAGCTGAAATACATTAAAAAATTCAGCTAGGAACTGCCCTTGAGCCTGATGCTTCTACTTTCAGCGCAACTTTTTGTGGTATTTGCTTTAGCAATTTCCTATCTTCTGCTGAAAATGCCCTTCCTCCTGTACTGAAAGGGTCATTCTCCATGTGCCACCATTTCAAGTGTCCTACTGAAAATACAGATTAATTATGTTTTCTTTTTCTAGATAATCAGTTACCACAGAAAGCTATCAGATGCGTCTGGCTTGACTTTGATACCGTAAATTCTTAGTGTTTTGTATCCATTGCACTAACCCTCAGCCTCATTAACCTTTCCTGTCTCAGTGCTCAATGAATCCCAGTGCTCAACACGATCGCTTTTCTTGATAGATCAGATAAAAAGCATTAACTGGGTTTGCAAGTATGTCCATTTTAATCCTATCTTCTTCCCCACAACCTGAGGGCAGTATGTCTTTCCTTCAGCTACTCTCCCTCAGGTGATTGAATGGTATCTTGTGATTTGTTTTAAAATAATGAGGGGTTTTATTTTTAAGACAATGCACATTTTGAATTTTCTGCTCACTGTAGTCAGTAAGCACCTATTGTATTACTTAAATTGAAATGAGGGTTGATAAATTCCTCGGAGAAAACAGTGAGGCCTATAGGAAAGAGACATCTTTTGTTTCCAGACAGAAGTAGACTGTGGCAACTAGCATATGGCTTGCATTTACATACCGCTTCCAAGTAGGGGGGCAAAGAATGTGTTAATTTTAAAGTTTTTAACCCTTTTGATGTTTTAAATTACATTTTCCAAAGACTGCTCTCTTTACATTTTTGGAAAAGGCATGAAATGCTTTAAGCAATCAACAGTCATGGTGGGTCAGAGGTGGCTGACCGGGCAAAAGGGAGGGCAAAAGAGCCACAGGATGTGGCTACTCAATGCCCATGAAATCTTACATGGCCACCGTGGCTATTTGCTTGCTCCAGCTTTACAGGACCAAGCAGGTGCTGCTGACCCCCCTTGCAGGGCGAACTGCTTCCCTGCGTCAGGAGACACAGCTCAGGGCTCAGGAAAACCAGAGGAGAGCAGGATGTGCAGGATTTCCCCTCCCCACCGATATGCAGAAGATATCACATGCCTGAAATAGGTGAGACTCGGACAAAAGTTGCATGTGAACCAGACCGTATGCCCACCATCTGAGAAGTCACAGGAACACAAAGTACCTCAATGCAGTATTTGAACTAGCCCTTCAGTACCCCCTCCTCTGATATCTACCCCACCTCTCCCTACCCTCATAGTCTGTTTACAAAAAGTCTGAGTGTGTTTGAGTTTCTTACCATAGGTTTTGTCTCTGGACAAAACAGACAATGGGACAAAACTGGTTCGGTTTGGTTCAGTTCGGTTTGGTTCTTGTCATTTTTTGTCACAGGATGAGAAACGCTATACTCACTTCTCTCCATTACCTGCAAAAGGACCATAGGATGGCGAGCTCAAAGGCAGATGTCTCTGTTGAACATGTTTAAAATGAGCTCAGGCGTGATTGCCCTCATCAGCCCTGATACAGCATTGTTGTATGACACTTGAGCTCTTGGCCCCTCACTTCAAATTATGTGGCCCTACACCGAAGGCCTGCAGGCAGCCAAGGACAGTCCATGTCTTCACTCGCTAGTTGTTGTGCAGAGCCAAAGTACACACAGCTACACCCTGGTCAGCCCAGGGGACAGCTGGCTCAGAGCTGGGGAGCAAGTCCTAGCTGGTCATCCCTCTGGGATCACTGGGAAAGCCGCCAAACCACTTGAAGAGAAATAGCTTTACACTAAACCACATTTCATAATGGTTATTGAAAAGCAAACTATTGAGAGGCCAAACAGATGCTAAACTGTGTCTCAAGAGTTGATGCAGAAACTGCCTGGAAGACAGTACAATGATGCTGCTAAACTGTGGAGCAGGAGCAATTTTCCATACTACAGCCTCACTTAAACTAGCAAAATGCCCTGCTACTAACAGCCGTAACTCAGGGTGGACATGAACCCTGGGTGGTTTAACATTATCTTTTCAGCTGTTGGATAAATATAATTTTCTCTTGATAGAACCTGCAGGTTGAGGACTGTCCCAGTTGTACCCAGTTCCAATACAAACAAATTATTCTCATGCTATACACAAAAGTAAATGTGGGGACTCTCCAGGCTCTAATCCCCATCCAGCTCTCCTATTAGCATCATGGAGCTCAAGAACTGGTGGCCAACTGACACCGGAACAGACCATTTCTGTATTGGCTGTATCCACCCTTGATTAGGGGTACAGGTTTTCCTTCCATGACATCCTTGAGGACACAAGCTAGTAAATAAAATTACTTGCATATCTCAGAGGCTACTCTTCAGTTAATCCATCCATTTCACAGTTAACAAAAAAATAATTAAGACAACTTTTTCAGCTAGAAAAGGTATTTACCTGTATCCAAACTACCACAATATGCTACAGTTCCAATAATCTACATGCCTATCTGTCTTCTGAAAGTACTCTAGCCTTTAAAGCCTTTGAGACACAAAACTGAGGCTCTGAGATGGTGCTTCCCAAACCTATGCATAGTTACTGAACAAAACAACAGTGAATTATTCAGTGGTGGGGTCAATAACTAATGTAGGGGGATGAGAAAATACTATTTCCTTACCCTTGTAGAAGAATAATAGTAGACTATAATAATCCCTGCAATGGGTCAGGTTGTCCAACCCATCTCATTATCACTGGAGCAGTTCCAGAATAAGGTGCTTCAGAGAAGAATTTTCAGCTGCTTACACCAACCGCTAGCAAATCTGTAATTGCTTTATGACACAGCCAGTGGTGTAACAAAAGAGCAGAGTCTGTCTGGAAGCTTTTTGGCAGCTGTCATTGCTACTGTTTCAATCTTATGTCCAATGTCAGTGTTTGTGGCACAGAAGGCCTCCTACAGTTAACTGTTTATATTGGTAAATTACCTATGGATTTCACATGCCAACTAACTCCCTTCTCTCTGTATACCTCCCACTATTACTCTTTCCTCTGGATGCTTAAATAGCCCAGTCAGGCATGCCTATGTGGTCTTGGGTGTACAAAATGCTAGTGCCCCCCAAGTCTGTTTCCAGTCCCTCCAGGCCCTTTCCCACATTGGAAACATGCTGCTCTAATGTATGTTTGACCCTTTCCAATTCCTCTCTCAGTAGTTCACTCTTCCATGCTCACTTCGTTCCTAAAGATTATTCCCCAGAAGCACTCCCACAAAATGAACAGTCCCTCAGAAAAACCAGAAAGGATATATGTTAATCACCAATTCTAGTTGTCTGCAATAGTATATCAAGCTTTTAGCCACAAACACTACACAATAATATCTACTATATGCCCCCTCATTTCCATGTTTGTGGCATTATGAGCCAAACACATCTCAAGACCTTGAACACAAGAAAAAACACCAAATCCTCCAACAGCACAGTAAAACACAGGAATGAAACAGGAAAGAGCAAAGATGCATCACTGTTCTAAACCCTTGCAATAGAAGACAAATTATTTAGGCAAAATTCCCTAATGATCCTGGGAACCTGGCCACCTTCCATGGCACCAAGAGAGGGGAAAAAGAGGCCCAAGAAGAAACATCAGTGTTCCTTGGCAATATAAACTCCTTTCTGACCATGACAGCAGAGCCCCCAAAATCAGATCCCACAGGCCAGCATCAATATCTCATTCATACCTACTCTCCTCCCCGTGGTTCCTACAAACCTATTCCAAATTACCACTTACAAAGAAAACATTCCTCTCCAGAAGAGTTCAGCTTCCGTGAAGTGGGATCTGACTGTGTAGCTGAAGGTTCTCACCTTTCATGGCTTAGCGCTTCAATGCCATTTCTATAACCATTTCAACACCAACCAATTTTGAAGTGTTCTCTACTTCATTAACCTACGCTGAGCTACGGGAAAAGGCTGTTTCTGAGCTGCCCTGTGCTACAGTTTGTTGGTTCTAACATCCAGACTCAGAATGGCTGTGACAATTTGATGCTGCTTTTATTAGAATTCCCTCCCTTTTAAGCATCTGCCTCCTTCAAGTACCACTTTTTACCAGAAACAGGAAGGAGAAGCGTGTAAATGACTGAATAACTACACTTTCACACAGAAGTGGAACAGGCCGCCGAGCTACAAATGCGAGACACAGAGTAACCGCTATGGTGCAGTAATTCTGTCCTTACAGCTCTAAGACTGTTTTCTTTCTTTCATCAAAGAATAAAAGGCATCAATCCGCAGCTTCAAGAAGTCAAGTCATATTGCAGCGGGATATACGGCAACTTCACAAGGGTAAACTGACCCAATTTGAAGCAGTGGGCACTCATCCAGTGAAAGAATACAGAAGTCCGTGTGTGAAATGACTGACTCACTGTATCAAAATGAAATTTTTCGATACCATATAAAAATGAAGAATTTCCACGGCAAAGTAAAAATAAAATGACAGATTTGTTATTTTCCTTAGTTCTCAGGTTTTTCAGGGGAAAACTGAAGTCTTTCAAATATTTTAATTTCAATGAAGCAGCAAATTCCAGCTTCACAGGTTTTAGATCTTGATGACTTGCTCTAATTACATGACATTATTTTGTGAAAACAGGAGGTATTTGGAATATGAAAAAAAGCTAGCTCATATGACAGGAGGGTAGTAATCACAGCTAACTATGAAGAAGAAAAAGAGGTATTTTTTAATACTACCAAGCATACTATTAAGATGCAAAACTGCAGCTGAATTGTAGTCTCGCAGCTTATTTTCTTGCCCTGTGTGATATACCCCAATATTCTCTTCTCATTCAAAACAAGAGGCATGCTCATGGCTGGGAAGGGAAACAGGATGATAAACAGAATTCAAGAGCTCCTTCATGCATTTCCAAGGCCTTACACTTCACACCAAAGAGGTGCTACTTGAATATGGGAATGCACATTTTCTTCAAGTTAAGAGGTATACATCTGTTCAACTTGCTAATTTACTTAACTGCTTGAAAGTGGCAGGATTCTCAAAAAAGCTTAAGGAAAAATCAGTCTTCACTTATTTTCCTTAAGCTCCTTTGAGAAACCCAAATTTAATGTAGCATCCCTCCTTTCTTTTGCAGGTTGCTGTGTCCCCTACTCCCAGTGCTGGTGGCAATGTGGGGACAGCAACTGGACACCATAAGACAAGACAGACTCTTTGAATTGGGCTCCGTCACTGTGAAGCATGGTTTGTGATTTGATTGAATCACCAGTCAGCTTCCTTAATAAATAAATAAACATTTATAAATAAAAATGAACCAGAGGACAACTCATGTCAACTTTGGGGGACTCCAAACCGTCTTGTTTCACATCTTTCTGGTTTCAGCTGGGATAGAGTTAATTTTCTTCCTACTAGCTGGTACAGTGCTGTGTTATGGCTTTAGTCTTGTCCTGATCAAGGACTTTTCAGTCTTTTATGTTCTGCCAGTGACTAGGGGCACAAGAAGCCAGGAGGGAGCAGAGACAGGACACCTGGCTCAACCTAACCAAAGGGGTATTCCATACCACAGCACATGGCATAGAAACTGGGGGGAGTTGGCCAGGAGAAGCCAATCACTGCTCAGGGCTGGGCATTAGTCAGTGGGTGGTGGTTGTTGTTAACGTTTATATTATTATATTTCAATAATTAAAATGTTCATATATCAGCCTTTGGGTTTTACCTGCTTGTTATTCTCTTCCCCATCCAACCAGAGGGGCAGGAAGGGCATGAACGAGCAGCTGCATGGCACTTAGTTGCTGGCTGGGATTAAACCACTACACACATCATGTTTAATTTTCAGTGCTATATATACGCACACAAAACTGCAGTATTGCCTCATAAACCCAGCTCCTGCATTCCCACTCACTGTCAGTCACCCCCATATCTCACCATTTCCTCATGCATTGTCCGTTTTCCTAATACTCCTCTTTCCTATTACCCCATGGTTTATAACGACCCTTTCTGGCCCGGATTTTGCCTCCTGATGGCATATGTAACTGACCATTCTGTTGCATTCTCTCTGCAAACACTACTTGTACCCAAGTTAACACTGCACAATGACAAGAAAATAAACGAAGAACGAAATAAGCATATTACAAAAGGCATGTCACCACTGTACAGTCAGGAGCCAGCTGAACTTTCATTTCAAACTTGAGGTCAGAATTATTGAATTGATTTTAAAGCAAAACGTTATTACTTACAAAATACAAACCAAAAAATACTCAGTCAGCCTGACAGTGTAATATATTCCCAAACTACTTTCCCCAAAAGAAAAGAAGTGCAGGATAATTCTATCATTTCCATATATATCTGAGCTAAGGACCCATCAATAGAATAATTAATCAACAACTACGTTCAACAGTTCCATGCCTGCAGCAGAAATGAGATTATTTTTTAAAATGCTGAAAGTTAAATAAACAAATTGAGTAAACTCTGCCCTCAGCTCAGAAAAGCAACTGTTCCAGAGGAGCTACTACGTACTCGAAAGAACATGCAAAAAGCTGACGGAGGAAAGGCATTGGAAAATCACAGTGAACTCTTTCCAGAACGTGTGTGAACAGCTACAAGTCTGTCCCCCTCCATGCCTGGCCATTTGATGTCTTTTCTAGAAGCAGGATCAAAACAAACAGCAGCTGCTATCTTCCCAACTGTAAAGCAAACAGCTTGTAAAATATAATCCCAGTGGTTCCAACATTTTCTAGCCTTATTAACTGGTAAAAGGATTCCTGGGTTGACTTTCGGACTCACAAAAAAAGGCATTTCCATAGTCTCCTGGTAAATTTCAAACCATTCAGCTGCCTTCAGAGGTGTCTTAGCCTGACTGAACCAGAAGTCAAAGCTCAGCTGTTAACACGAGACCTAAAGTGCAAGTAACAAAATGATCATGTGCAGACCAAAGTGCCAGCGCACTGGAAATGTGTGTGGCTCCCCATCAGCTCAACCCCATCGCAGGGTGTCTCACAGCACTTCCAGGCTGCCAGGCTGGCCAGATCCTGAGACATTCAAAAACCCCTGGGCTTCCTATCACACATAAGCCACAGAGCCCTGCTGCCCCATGGGACTGGAACTACCCATGGTCCCAGTCCCTTGGTTCCTACACCAGCTGTTGTAAACTGCATCTGTAAAGATTTCCATATCTGGAAAAATTTAGCATATAGATAGAGTATAATATTATTTTTCCCCAGAATCAAAACAAAGCTAAACATAAAACTTCTGCAGTTCTCCATATCACAGAACGCTATCTCCTCTTGGCCTAAACATACATAAAAAAGAAGCAACACAAATGTGCTTCTGTGTGGCCAAATCCAGAGATTCTTAAATTGCTTTGTCTTATTCCAGTGCACATCTAGAAAGACCCTCCCTGACAAATCTCCAGGGAGGCATACCACAAGCTTAACAGGCCAGGCTTCTTATGCGTGTTTTGTGCACCCAGAATAGAGTTGGAGCTGCCACAGAAAGCTAGAAGTTGCTATCACTGATACCCTAAACAAGCTGTTTACTGTTAACACAGATTGTATTGAATTTTTTCCACTGAACATCATTCTCAGAGTTTAAATCCTGCCATATATCATTCTGTTATGAATTTTCAGAGGAAGAAAACACATTTACAAGTACTGCCACCAAATGCATCAAGAGTCTTTTCTCAAGCTGCTCCAGCTGTCTTAAAAGATTTTTGTTCCTACCATTAACACTGAAAACCCATTCCAGAAGCTCTTTCCTCCAAGGACTATCCATGACTTCTAAGAGTCCATCCAATTGTACTGATATTGACCTTTTATCCTTTTGTATGTGTGTGCATATGTTCTGTAAACCTTCTTCCTGTCACTGATATTTATATCCAGTATGTAGAGAGCATCATTGTGAATCTAACTCCCTCCCTTCCTTGGTATCACTTGTCTCCTACTCACCCCATTTTACCAAAGGCTCCAGTCCCTTGCTGTGGCCAGTACCTCTTTCTCCTCTTGTGCTTAGTTAATTACTTTTCCTTCCTGAAAACTCACCTTCTCTTTCTAATGGCATATTTTCTCTCAGGTTAAGTAATTCAGAAGCCAGTCTCTTCTTTCATGCTTTATTCATACTCATATTCCATGGATCACCTTCTCCCTCAGAGATCTGTTCAGTCTTCATTCCAGTAATTCCCTGAACAACCTGAGATGTTGTCCCCAGCCTGATTTTCTGTTCCGTTCTTCTGATTTAATCTAAAATCAGCATTCACAGTTTTACCTCTGACACTCTTCTGCATGCTTTGACAGGCAAGTATTCAAGCATAAGCAGCTTTTATTTAGTACCTAAAATGCGTAACACACATCCTATAATTTCTACAACCTGTCATCACGGTATATGGAGGTCACCTCCCCTGCTTCCTCAGAAGCACTTCTTCGTCATTTCCTCTCCTTCATTTTTACCATCACAGAGAGGAAGAAGAAAATGTCCTCGTGTACGTTTCTGGCACCTTCAGGGCTGCACAAGCAGGCTCCTCTGGTCAGTGGCTTCTTGGCTTTTTAAAAACTTTGTCACCATCAGGCCGAAACGTTTGATCAGGTTCAGCAGTTTAACTGTTCGTCGGCAACAACCAAGCACACAATCACACACTCAGCTGCAAGGATAACCAAACAGCCCTCAAACTCTGCCGGCTGCTAACAGAAACCCACAAGATTCTGCAAACAGGAGCTGAGCAAACTACATAGCATCCACATGCACGTCTCTGTTCCTTCCTTTTCTCCCCCTGTAAGAAGGATACACATCATAGTCACCATAGAAAGAATTAAAATGAAACATCTCCAAATGCCCACAGCCTGCACTACTCTTTGTTCACTGTCGTAAAGGTCATGGTTTGCCAACGATAATACCAGCTGTACAGACAGCTTCTGTCTAGTTGAAGAAAGTCTGAAAGATAAAACATGTTTTGCTCCCCAGAGTAGACTGGGCAGGAGATAATGTTACTCAAAGAAAGAGTTAGTAAGTGTGAGGCAGAAAGCTAAGGTATGCTGGTTTTGGCTGGGATAGAGTTAACTTTGTCATAGGAGCTGGTATAGGGCTGTGTTTCGGATTTGTGCTGGAAACAGTGTTCCTAACACAGGGCTGTTTTCATTATTGCTGAGCAATGCTTACACAGAGCCAAGGTCTTTTCTGCTCCTCACACCACCCCACCAGGGAGCAGCTTGGAGGTGCATGAGAAGTTAGGAGCCAGGACAGCTGACACCAACTGACCAAAGGGATATCCCAGACCGTATGGCATCATGCTCATAATATAAAGCAGAGGGAAGAAGAAGGAAGCAGGGGATATTTGGAGAGTTGGCGTTTGTCTTCCCAAGTAACCATTACATATGATGGAGCCCTGATGTCCTGGAGATGGCTGAACACCTGCCACCGATGGGAAGTGGTGAATGCATACCTAGTTTCACTTTGCTTGTGTGTGGCTTTTGCTTTACCTATTAAACTGTCTTCATCCCAACCCACAAGTTTTCTCATTTCACTTTTCCAATTCTCTCCCCCGTTCCACAAGAGGCTGTGTGGGGCTTAGCTGCTGCCTGGGGTTAAACCACAACGTAACTGCCCAAGATACTGCCAGAGTCTTATTCTGATTTAATTTCTACCAAAGCAAGAGAGATCAGAATTTGACCTTCTAGAAGGTGGGCATGTAATGAGTGAAGCAACTTCCTCTTACATCACAAAAGTATTTCTTGCTCACATAAGACAACACTCTCAACAGAAAGAACTGTCTCTGCACTCTCAACCTGCTGACAGTTGTGCAATAGAGGTTTCGACTTGACCTATCATGCGAAAAGCTCTAAGAGCTCCTTGCTTTCAGTCAAAAACTGGTGAACTATCTTAAACCAAAATATAAATTTTACTCTGAAAAAAAATTGATGTTAGGCTTCGTTTTCCTGGTCCAAACAATATCCTTAAGTACAGGTAGGAATTATGCCTATCAACTACTTTAAGTACTGGAAACCTCCCACAGAAACAAGATGAAGCAGAAACTGGAAAAGTTTGTCATATGAAAGAATGCACGGCAACTTGAGTCCTTCCACACACTTCAGATCCCCCAAAACTGCAACAAATACTGGATCTTTTCTGCTTGAGGGAAGAGGTTTAAGGGGAGAACCAAGAATTTCTCATACTTTATGAGGTTTTACTAATGCAAACTGGAAGAGTATCAAGAGTATCAAGCTTTACACTCATGTACCCAGCTAGACTTTCTGAGATGAAGGAGGTCCACTCTTACTTTTCCATGACAATATCTTATTCTCCACGTAGTCAAAATCTTCCAATAATTAAAGATCAAAGTAGTCTGTAAAGATCAAAACAGCCTTTTTGTTACCACAGAATATTTGAGAACATTCCTTTTGCAAATGTGTGCGCAATCAGGTAGAAATGGCAAGGGGAAGACTACACATTCTATCTTTAAATAAGCGTCCTTGAAACCCAAACTCCTCTGTTTACCCCATTTTTAAATGAAACTCTTTTTTTTTCTTTTGATAATTAAAGCTTGAGAAAGGTACGCTACCGCTTTTAATTTCTAAACATTGTATAACCATTCATAGCTACTGGCACAGAAAGCTGAAGCATCAGATCTGAATTTGCTCTATGGTTTGACTCCACTTTGTCATCTCTGGCATTTGAAAGATACCTGATTCAAATGATTACTGATTAGAATAATCACTACTGCAATAAATTGTTTGCAAATATATACTACCCAACTGATACTCAAATCCAGAAACAGAATGAATTTCTTCATTGTTCATCTTTGAATGAAGTCTTAAGAAAGCAAGAATAGGAAAAAATCCCAAGTACTATTTATTATTATTCCTTCTTTTTTCTAAAAATTGTGCATCTCTTCACAACTAGGATGAGCTGTGTTACCTTCAGGAAAATCCAAGTCACTCATTTGCACTGAGTGAAAGCTTGAAGGCTGTCTGAATTTTGAAAGAAACAATTCACACCAAGAAAAAAACATTCTCCTATGCTGCAATTACTGATACTTTATTAGGTTTAGCACTGAAGGTCAAGAAAAGAGTACTTACCTTTTGTTTTGGAAAGAGTTTTGGAATAGAAATCAGTCTGTTGCTACGTGACTGGTTTCCAAGCAGCAATTCCACTCACTTCTTCAGGGAAACTGTGTTCTTCTGTTTCTGCAAATGCTGTTTATATTGAGTAAATCCAAGTACGTTCAACTCAGAGAGCATACCAAGAGCCAGTAATGAAAAAATGCATTTGCAAAAACTAGAACACAATAAAATGACCTTTCAACTCTTATCTAGAGAAAGAGATGCATCATATACATGATATATTGCTGGCACTACATTTTCTGCCTGTTGACCCGAGAGAATGCCAACTTTTATGAACTATACTTGAGCCATTCAATTTATTTTGTGAATAAACACATACAGCTTCTTCCATTTCTTCCCATGCTTGAAGGACTTAGACATATCAAAAGTGACAAGTGTCAGTGGAAATACTATAAAAGGGTAAAGTTTTCACTGAATACTGATCAACATCCCTCAATAACAAACCAAGGATGCATCCATAATAACACGTTTCTTCTTACAAGGGTTTTGTATGCTATTTTTGCTCTGTTTTGTAAGAAGTGTCTCCTACTCTGCCCATTTAGCATCTGTTAGGACTCACTTGTGGAAGTTCAGTAAAATGAAAGGCAATTAAAAAATTCAGCACAATAGTATGAAATCCATTCAAGCTCAATTTAAATATCATTATTCGGATCAAACTTCATTGCCCTGTTTCCACCAGCCCTGAGTTGAACAACCTGAATTGAATTAAACCCTTATTTGGTTATTTATCCAGATAATAAATGCCTTGCTCAGAAAGACAGAGCCCAAAATCCACATTCATATCTGTTGAATTTAAAGAACTTAAAGGAAATTATTTTGTTTTTTAATGTAATTAACATCCAGTACAATAAATTAGTAGACATCAGATTTCACTAGCTATTAAGCTTTACATTTATGATGGTCTTTGATTTGAATAAATGCAGAAAGAAGATGCTTAAAATTGCATATTATAAATAAGGAAAAAACAGTCAGCAACCATGTGTATTAGGAGTTAGTCTGCTCATTTGCTAAGAACCAAACATTTACGAAAACCCACTGTATCTTTTAAAAAACAAACATGTTCTGCAAGCTCAATTAATTTCCCTGAGGAAAAAAAGAACAGATGAGAGAGGAACGAATGCCACAGAGAAGGAAAAAGGATTAGGAAGCAACCTGGGACCAGACCTCTTGAGTAATGTCAGAGATAAGCAGCAAAAGGTTAAGCAGCTGAAAGAGGTTTTTTGTGGGGATAATACAACCACATCTTTTCTGGCAGGGCTGTGAGGACTGTATCTCCCAGCAGCACTGCCTGGCACTGTACGCATACGCCAGGTTATATGACAAAGTGGTACTGTTGTACAGCCGTACAATCCAAATCAAATGTGCTCCTGAGAGCAACTGACCCAACTCATCTACAAAACTATATGCAATCCAGACACATATTAAAGAACGTCATTCAAGTTGCAAAGTCAATCACTCAAGGATTACATAGAAGAATTTAATTTGCACGTGGAAATGCAGAATAATCTTTCATTACACAACTACATGCACTTTCTCTACAGATTATCAGGCTGTGTAGTCAAAGAAGCCACACACAGCATCCTACTTCGTTGCTTGCACAAGTTGAAAGGTGCCGTATCAATAAGCTATGGAGATGTAAGAAAGAAAAGGAGGATTTCAGTGTTAGAGCTGTTCACTTCTCTGTCCTGAAGTGTTCGGCTCTCTCTCTGCATGTACTGAAGACTCCTATCTGGAGGAGCTGTTCTGGGAGCTCTTCTGCATAAATGGCACAACCCTTATTTTCTGTGGAGATGATTTGAGATTTTGGGATCTGATCTGTAGAAGAGCAGAAAGTATAGTAAAACTGACCAATATTCTAAAAAGAGCACAGCCAGGAAAAGGGCGCTAATAGTCAGTGGGCACTTAGGGTCTTAACTTCATCTGTGCTTCAGTTATTCATGAAAGGTGGAAAAAATGATACCTTGCTGCCTTACACTCTTGTGTACAAAGAAACATCTGCTAATTGTGAAAACCCGGACTGACAGTCACTAGGACAGAACTAAACACGAGGTTCTCTCACTAAACCCAAGTATTGGTAGACTTTAATTATACTTTTTACATGGTTTAGGCAAAGTCTGTACCTTCCTTCTCCATAGGGCTTTATGAGAACAAGCAGATGCTTGAGATTATGATGGATTTAGGCAGACACTGTGATCATGTGGGATATACTCAAGAGTGGAACAGAGTCAGGTACACCCCACCATACTAAATGAAGAGTTTAGAGGTTTCAGGACCAGAAGTTTGATCTGAAATTTTACCCACATTTTCCCCACTTATATTTTCTCTTATTTGTAGCACTAAACAGTGCAAAAGTGATGCAGGAAAGTGGCAAAAAGTTGAGTAAGGCATGTGCTGGATGTTTTCCTGGTGTTCACATCTAATGTACGATACTCATTAGGATGTAAATCCTGACGGTTAAGTGTATGTTGAGCAGATGGACATTAGCAGAGTTCCTAACTGTGGATTACGGTACAACAGAACATGCCTTAACGGCTACACCATTGCAGTTAGGCTGAATCCTTTCTTCTGTCACTGGAAGGATTTGTACATACTTTTACTTAATTCTCCCTGAGAATCCAAAATGTTTGCTTACAGCAAACATTACAATTACACCACATATAGACACACTGCATAAAAATTACATACAGCAAATTACTTATGCCACTTGCTTGGCTAGCTCGGGAACAGTCTTTTTACCCCAGAAGGGGTCATACTCAAAACAAAAACCCATACTCTGTCTCAGGATGACACCATGGCTGCCTCTACCAACCCCATCAACTCACAATGAGTTTTTATCAATACATTAGTTCTCTTCACAGTCATATTAAACCTTAGTAACCTTAGTAAGGCGGTGCTGTCTGGCACTGCCAAATGCATCCACTCACCCACCCAGAACAGCATTCCCAAGGAATGAACACTTCTGCAGAATACAGAGAGCACTCTAACTCAGCATGCTTCCACTAACTCAAAATAACCACAGATAGAAAGCTCCTGCCTACCCTCTCTTTATCCTTTACCCCATAATCCAGGGGCTCGCACTCTGTCGGGCATGCCGTTTTGGTTTTCTCTCCAGCAGCCTCCATACCCATCCCCTTGACATGACCCAGAGGCTAAGGAGCTGCCAGGGACCCTTCCCACTGCCTGCCATTTACCTGTAGCAGGTGGTGGGCTGCCCGGTAGCCGAGGCGCGGGCCTCCCCGCACACCGGGCGGCAGCTGCCCAGTGCCGTACCCATGCCAGGCCACCACGTAGGGGTTGTCCATGGTCAGCCAGTAGCGCACCTGCCCGCCGAAGTGCCGGAAGCAGAGCTCGGCGTAGTCACGGAACAGCTGGGGCAGGACAGGGCTGGCCCAGCCGCCAAAGGCGTCCTGCAGACCCTGCGGCAGGTCCCAGTGGTACAGGGTGACAACGGGCTCGATGCCCAGCTCCCGCAGGCGGCCCAGCAGCCGGCCGTAGTGGGCCAGCCCGGCGGGGTTGACAGGCGCTGTGCCATTGGGCAGCAGCCGGGCCCAGGACAGCGAGAAGCGGTAGTGCGAGACCCGCAGGCTCCGCAGCCCCTCGGCGTCGCGGAACAGGTTGTTGTAGCTGTCGCTGGCCACGTCGCCGCCCGCCGGCGTGGACGGGCGGTGGGCGAAGGTGTCCCAGATCGAAGCGCCTTTGCCGCCCTGGCGCCAGCCGCCCTCTGTCTGGTAGGCGGCGCTGCCCGCCCCCCAGAGGAAGCCGTCGGGGAAGGTGTCGTGGAGGAAGAGCTGGTCCTGCGGGTAGGGCAGCCGGGCGAAGCGGGACCAGGTGCCCGCGCCCTGCCCCGGCGCCCCTTGCAGTGGCCGCCCCAGCAACAGCAGCAGCGGCGGCAGCAGCAGAACTGGCGCGGCGCACACCATGCTGCCGGCGGGACTCCGCGACGGCAGCTCCCTCCTGCCAGCCCCCTGCCGTCCCATTTTATCTCCCCTCGCCTCTCCCCCCACCCCCGCCCCGGTGGGCACGGCCATTAATAATTACCTCGGAGCTGTCGTCTGCATCCTTCCCGACCGGCTTCCTCTGGGAGAGCTACCTCCGGGGGCGGGATCCGGGGGTGAGACGGGGCGGGCGGCGAGGAGAGGGCGGCAGCGGGGCGGGGGCTCCTCGGGGGAGAGGTGGACCCTGACTCCTCTTTGGGGTCGCCTGTGTCACCCACCCACACACGCGCACACACGCCCTTCAGCGTGGAGATCGCCGTCCGGGAAGACAGGGCCGGAGCCCGCACCTCGCTGCGGCTCCGGTGCCCTCTCGTAGGCGGGACCCTCGCCGCTGCCCTGCTCCTTTCAGAAACGACTTTTCTGAGGAGCCCACGGATAGACCCGACGGCCGGAGCCATCCCCTCGGAGCAGCTGCGCGTTGCTTCCGTCCCGTCGGGGAGGCCCGGCGCCGGCGGGCAGCGGCCCCAGCGGCCGATCCGAGGAAAGGGGGGGCGGGGATGGGACGCGACGGGACGGTAATAAAAAACATTTTTATTGATTAAAATGATACAATTTTTAATTTTTTTCAATTAAATGCGTTTTTCCTTCTCCCAGAATTTCCTTCATCATACCTTGGCACGAGACATCTCATCTGCAATCTCTCATGTAACAGTAATTAAAGAGAAACTCGTTATCCAAGTCCGCACTCAAACCCCTCGCCTCTTAACCCCCCTGCCCCAGTAGTTCATGGACTGCCACCTCGCAGTAACAACACCTTTCTTTTCTGGAGTAGGAGCTTGGTTGTTTACCGTGTGCAAAACAAGTTCCAATTACAAATGCCTCACGGATCTTTATGGAGAGGCAAAAAATCTCAGCTAAATTTGGTTGCTGAGTTATACTTCTTAACTGATTGCCTCTGTGTGATGCATGGACCCCTCTTTTAAAGGCAGGTTTCCGGCTGCTGTGCTCATCTTCTGTCCACAAAACAATTCAGCCAGGGCACTGAGGTGAGAAATAGCTCAACACATTGCAAAAACCTGGTGTTCAGCTGTGTGGACTCTTAACAGAAGTTGGGACATGTAGGGATAAAACACACCTGCTAGACAGGCTGTTAAGGACAGGGAGATGTTCCCAGGAGATAAAGTTGTTTATTTAACTGCAGAATGAAGGTATTTAGATAATTTCATTCTAATTTTAGAAAATAAATGCCCTCAGGGGAAAATTACAGGTAATCACTAATGATGAGTCAATGGATTTAAATGCTAGCTGTGATCTGCTGAAGGTTTCCTCTAGTGTGTATGGGGGGCTCTCACACCTCCCAGGTGCTGCATGCAGGGCAGTTGGTCTGTGCCTGGTTCTAGAACTTCCACCTTCCACCTTTTCTGCACTGATCCGGTTCAGTCTGGGGAGGTTCTTTTGTACTGCCTTTAAAGAAGAGACCAAAGATATAGTGGACAGGACTGCGGTTAGCCTTCCATTGGTGGCAATTAATTCATTCCTGTGTTAGAGGCAGGAAGCTCTGAACAGCCCAGGGGGCCATCAGCACCCTTCCTTAAGGGAGGAAGTTTGTGGAGTGAGAGCAGGGGGGTGGCAGGCCCAGAACCAGGGCTGGTCATTGGTTGTACAGTCTGATGAGCTGCTGAAATCTGATTACAGTCAAAGTAAATGGCAACTTTAGCTTCAGCAACAGAGCTGCAGCAAGAGAGAAAACATGTTAGCATCACCTGGTACTTACTTGCAGAATCCGGACAACAGCTTTTAAGTGTACAACAGTGTTGCTTCAGTGGGCCCTGTGCAAAGTGAAGAACCAGGCTCCCGTTCAGTTACCGACCTGATTTCAGTGGAAGTGTAATGCCTTCGCTGGAGCTCACTGCCAAAGTATTTAAAAAATCGAGATGTAGAGACATGCTTCAGAACTACCTCAGCCTAAAACAGGGTATCAGTGATGCTAAGTCCGCTGCTGACATTTAAAACAAGACAAAACTTCATTTGATATCTGAGGACACAAGAGATTTTTAAATATGTGTTGATACTTCTCTTTTCATTTGTTAATGATTAACTAAAACCTAGATTGATTCTATTTATACTTAGGCAGCACCAATTCAGTTAAATAGGTACTTAACTGAAGCTCCTTCATTAGAAGCTCTTATCTTTCAAAGCCTCTCAACAGTTGAAGGAAAGAAAAAGTATTAGTCTAAGTCAGCCCAGTTATGATCTCTGTCAACTTTTGGAGATGGCTACCATCTCCAGGTAGCTGTCCGGGAAGCCTACAGTGACTGTGCAGAAGAAAACAGCCTGTTTTTGAGGGATGAAATCTGGCCATAAATTGCTGGCACAAAGCTGTCCCTTCAGCTGTATGTCCCTCAGATGAAAACAATTTAATTTTTTTTAGCATAAACGACAGCAAATGAGCACTGTGACCTTCAGTTGCGTGGGGTTTTTCTTAGACAGAAAGGTTATTTTTGTGGTTTAGGATAACACAATAACCCACTGCTCAGCCTGTGGGGTTTTTTTCTCCTAACAGTCTAACAAACTCTGTGCAATATTAACCATGCAGAAAGGTCAGCCAAGCACTTGCAGACACCCAGGTCTCTCTCATTGCTCCTTGAGTTCAAAGCAGGGCTCCATTGCATCTGCGTTGCTGAGCAAGCACACTTCCAACTCTGCGCTGGGTCAGCAGATCAGGACTTATCTTTCAGTCTCTTTGTACTGATTACTGAATGTTCAGCTTCTGATAAGCTGTATAATGGATACTGTGAGTGTCAGTATAATTTTCATTCAGGCTGTGCTGGGATTTTCTTTGCTAGCTATGCAGTCAGTGCATGCAATCAAATTTGACAGTGTTCTGAGCATTGCTGTTTCTACCCCAAAGAGGGTGCATCTTCTGGGGTACCTAATTTTAGGTAAAGTATCTCTATTACTGCTTTAGATTCACTTAACAGCTTTCCCTGAGATCACACCATGCACTAGCTTCAATGCAGCAAACCCTTTCCTCATTTTAAAATCTCTGCAGAAGAGCTAGCAGCTTTAGACTGGTAGCATCTGTGCTCCTCACTGTGGTAGAACAATTGGTCTCAGTGCCTAAAACCCCATCTTCTGTTTTAATGCCCCTTT
The DNA here is from genome assembly GCF_037157495.1 of Lathamus discolor. Lineage (NCBI taxonomy): Eukaryota > Metazoa > Chordata > Aves > Psittaciformes > Psittacidae > Lathamus > Lathamus discolor. The sequence continues at coordinate 104,775,816 of NC_088887.1, forward strand.
GCTGTTCACAAGCATATTTACAAATGTATACAGGCATAAAGTCAGTTGAAAATAGCCAAAAGTGATAGATTTTACTCTCTCAGCATTTCATTTCAAGACACGAAAGTGCTCAGTGCTAGCTGGGGACACTGATTAAGTATATCACCACCTGAATTAGACTGGAGCGTTTTCTCTATTGTTTCCATCACTGCATAGCAGTACTGTATTTTATTGTGTCTGTTAAATGCAACCTGCAAAGATGTCAATTTTTTCTTCTTCTTTCTGATGAAAAGCTGTTCCCAGAAAAGCTGTGCAATGGAGTTCTAGATTTACCACCTTCATCCCTGCCAGAACCAGGCAAATCAGATCTTCCTCGATTTTCCCAAAGAAAATGCAAGTCCAATTTTCTTGAAAAAATTCAGCCTTCCATACCTATTCCTTCTCTCTCTCTCGATCACAGTAGCTATATGCATTCACTGTCTGTTCAGAATGACTTTAAAGACAGCTAGTACATTACTATTGAAATTGGAAACATGGTGGTGTCAGGTCCAACATATTCCTGCTGGTGTAATGAATTAGCGCAACGCTGAAGAATGCTTGGGAAGGTGTCAAGCCCTTGTCTATTGTAGCCATAAGTACCAAATCGTTCTCATCTCCACTTTTTTGTAGTTGGAAAGGGTGGTGGAGAACATGAAATGCCTTTTTTGTTTGTTTGTTTTTAATCTGGGGGACTCCAGATATCTCCTGTTTCAAGTGTAACAAATTCTTTTTATCCCATAAAGGGCCCTGAATTGTTCTTTATTCTGTGGTAGGATCTAGTCTGGTGGGAAATTAGAAACCTAAACTCCATTTTCTTTTTAACTTTTTGTATCTGTGTCTCCAAGAAGTGGATAAATCAAGTTCCTTGTAGGAAAAGTGGAATTCCAGATCCTTTGGCCCTTTTTGCTTTGGAAGGTGACAGGGAGTAACCTCAAGGCAAACCTAGAAATTTATGTTTTATTTCCATGGGACAGTCATGACAATCCCATTGTAACCTAGGAGGGGACATGTGGTATCTGGATGCTTCCTCGTATCTGGACATCAGAGGCTGCAGAGCCTTCCCAGTCCTGCAAACCCTCCTAAAGGGGAACTAGTAAACCCGTTTCAGACCCTGAGTCACGGAAGGTGATGGGGACAGGAAGAAAGCTGAAACACCATCTCGGAATTCCATTTCATGGAAATGACATCTGGAAATGCTGTCTCTTCTGGGAGGCCACAAGCACCTCCCCATTATCTAGATGATGATGGAAGAGTTTGTAGATGGTCTCCCTGTCTTCAAAAGTGCTTTGTAAATTGGTAGAAGAAGGGATGGACAAAGAAGGGAAAAGAAGTTGCCTCTCTACTGAGAAGGGCAGTAGCTAAGAAGTAGATACAGCCTTGCTCTTCCTCTCCTGGGCAGGGGACATAGGCTTGGCTAGAAAGGAGGGTCTAGAGCTGAAGGAGATTCAGTGATGTGGAGAGAGGACAGGAGTGCTCCTTGCCAAGTGCAGCTCATGAGCCACAGGCTTCAATTCTGTTTTAGGCAAGAGCTGAACCCTAGTTTTGGAGGCTGAAGAAATAGCCCTGTCTCCTCTAGTCTGTCGAGCCTGTGTGAACAAATGAAGGTGGATGTCCAAGGAAGTTACAGACCAAACAGGGAGTTACCTGATGTGTTTGGGCACTTTTAGGGTAGAAAATTCTGGAAAACAGAGGGACTGGATCACTCGCACGTGTGAAATAGATTCAACAATTTAGATGGGGTCTGGATATACTGGATCTCAAGCCAAAGAGGTACATACATACCTGTGAAAATCCCAGTTTGTGGTCTCTGATGCAGTATAAAAAGGAGAGAAACATAATTTAACTTTTCTCACTTCTATTTTAATTTCTGTTTGTGGTACACTGTTATCATTTTGAAACCAATTTAGTTCAGTCTCCACAGGATGGCTCGAAAGCTTGAATCCTGTGGCTCAGTCTAGAGCTGACAGCACTCTAGGGACATGTATGGTGGCTTTTCATATGCAGTCATCCTATCTCTTCAGTTCAGGCACAGCTGAAGCATTTCCTTTTACTCTTCAAATTTCTACTATTTTAAAACCTCTGGCAAAATGCCACATCGTCTATGAAAAGAGGGATCCACAGGGCTTTAAATGAAGAAATAAAAAGCACTGCTATTAAAAAATTAAAATGCAATGCTGAGTTTTATGTACATGGAAGTTGATATTTTTATGCATTAAATTCAGTCAGGGAAGAATATCCTGCAAAATTACTTCTATCCTCATATCTTTAGATAAGATGAGAAACACTCCTGCTAAAATCATACAGCAGGACAAGTTAGTGCTTGTTAAATCTGTGTTTCAATAAGCAGTTGAATGACACCTCAGTTCAGATACTTATTTCTTGTTGGTTTCATCTCATGCCAATGTTGGTTTCCTTTGCTGCCAGGCAAAGACTGGCTCACCAAGAAATAGAAATAGTTTAAAGAACTACTGTAGTGTGTTAATTCTTTTTAAGATTTTCTCCCTAAATTACTCTTCTGCAGTTAAGAGTTATATCATTTTAAAGTCTACTGAGCTGAAACTTTGTAAACTAGTCATTTAATCTATATTGCACTGTGCTGCTGCATTACTAAATGTACAGGCAACACTGGCTGCAAACACATAAATGCTTTTCAGGGCTACAGGCATATGATGCTCTTTAATAAACACAATTATATTATACTATATCAATTTTGACTGCATAGCAGAAACTCAGTTTGGTACCGAGTGAAGTGTGTAGTGCTGAAATGTGATTTACAGTCAACTGAGAAGTCATTTAGTCTTTTAGAGCTGCTTCATTCTCACATGAATGTACTTGTGAGCTATTCCTAGATACTCTAGCAAGGCTTTACTCCCATATTTCTAAGACTGGCGCAAAATCATTAGGAAGTCAAGATATTTGTTACCAAAACAGTGAGTATGCATGGTTTAGGGTCTACCTCTTCAAATGTGGTTGAGGAGTGGAACCAGATTAGACCATGATAGAGTATGTTGCAACAGTCTAGTTTTGAAAAGACTTGAAAAGACATAACGTAAGGCCTTGCTTTACCCACATCTGAAATCACAGAAGGTTTAATCTTTTGAGCAATAAGATGCCAATCCCTTTCTTAGGGTGAAATTAGAGACAGGATAATATTTGTTGACAGTGTCAGGATCTTAATACTTCTTCCTGAATAGGAACCAGACTGTTACATGTTTCAGGTTTATTGCCCTCCTGAAGTGATGGCCTTACAGCCTCCTCTTTAGATCAAAACAGCAGGGGAGAATAAGGAAGTCGTATGTGCTACCACTGACTTTAATTCCATGAGATTAAGTGTTTATGAGACTATTTTAGATTTTCTCCATGTCGTGGTTTAAACCGATCCACACAGCTCGTCCACTAACCCCCCCTCCCCCCCCCCCGACCCTCCCCACTCCCAGAGGGATGGGGAGGAGAATCAGGAGAATGTAACTCCCACGGGTTGAGATAAGAGCAGCCCAGTAACTAAGGTATAACACAAACCACTGCTGCTACCGCCAGTGATAATATTGATAAGAGAAAATAACAAGAGAATACAATACCACCGCCGAATGAGTTCGACCGCCCCCGAAGAGAGAGAGTGCCCTTCCAGGTAACTCCCAGTTACCTCCCTGGGCATGACATGCTGTGGTATGGAATACCTCTTTGGCTAGTTTGGGTCAGGTGTCCTGTCTCTGCTTCCTCCCGGCCTCCCCTCGTCCCCAGCAGAGCATGAGACTCACAAAGTCCTTGGCCAGAATAAACATTACTTAACAACAATTAAAACCAATCGGTGTTGTTAGCTCTCTGCCCAGGCTGGAAGTCAAAACACAGAGCTTGCACCAGTTACTAAGAAGGAGCAAAACGGCTCCTGGTAAACCCAGGACACTCCAGGTCAGCGATTAAATTTCCACCAGCGGCTCTGATTCACCCCTACAGTGTCATAGCTGCTGCAACTCGAAGGATGAGGAATATAATAAGACAGGAAGATCAGTGCAGCATTTATAATGCAGGTATCTGAATGTACGTGTAACAGAAAAGCCACAGTGATTAAGCAACATATGCTGGCACATCAACGTTTTAGATCTCTTCATCCAGCAGGTAACTTCAGAAAATAGTATTTGTGGGATTCTCAAAAATACCCATGTTTGATATGCCTGCTCAGTGGCTGTGGGGAAAGTCCCAAACTGTGTCTGAAGGAGGTATTAATTAAGCTTTGCTATATGTACATATATTTTTGTATATATATACAAATATAATATGTATTTTATATATATATATGTGTATATATATATATACATATATATACATATATATACACATATATATACATATATATATACATACATATATATATATACATGTATACATATATATATACATATATATACATATATATATACATATATATATATGTATAAAATATATATTTTATCTAAATGTAGGAAAGTTAAGCAGACTAATTCTCTAAAATTGCCAGGCCTGTGGGAAGGCTGTTGACAGCTTGGTACAAGCATCTAAAGTAAGCATTTTCCAAGTGTAAATCCTTGATCTGCAGTGCTCTTTTACGTGTGCCCAGAATGTAACCAATGCAACAATTCAGCTTGAAAAAAACACTTTGGAGTCTATGCAACGACATTACAATTCATTCACTGCTGGAAGAATGTACCCCCCTGACCAGCATGGTGCCTGCATTCTTCATCTAAACCTCATTTTTTTTTAATTGTAAAAAAACTTCTTTGTAGCAAAAAATCTTTCCTATGTATATAGTGAGGCAGTCTCACGCATAGAGAAAGAAGCAGACCCCTGGCATTACAGAAGATGCTTCATAGGAGACAACAGTAAGTGAATTTTAAATCTATTAGATAGAAAAAATAAATGTGCTCGAGTTAAGTATCATCAAGCAATTCCTCCTTTTGGCTGAAACAGGGCAAGGACTCTTTGCAGAGGAAGCGGGAGAGGAACAATATTTACCAGACCAATTTCTCTGTTGGGTACAAGGGGTAACTGTTGATTTGGATCATGCTGTCGAAGCAAGTGTTCATCCAGACAATTTATGGCCACAAAGATTGGTATGGCCTGAAGTCTGTAGCTTAGTCATAGATACCAAGAAAAGTTAATTTGTCATTTTTTTTATTAATTTGTCATTTTTTTTAATTGACTTAGCATTTAAATTCCTGTAGGCCCAGCTTTCAGCTAACAAACAGATGTTCCTTGAAAGGAATGCATCTGTGTCCATTTCTCTTTATTATTTCTATCTTCAGTTTATTATTTCTTCAGTTTATTATTTCTTCAGTTTATTATTTCTATCTTCAGTTCAATTCTGTTTTTAACTTAAAAAGCTGAAAATTTTGAGGAAGATGATCTACTAAATACATCCACTTACTTTTCATGCTTTTTTTCTCATTGACTCCTGAGAGTCTCCTTTCTGTATGCAATGGCTTTTCTGGATGTTCCTTACAGTTCCTTACAGAGCAAAGTATCAATGCCTGCCGTGTGCAAGACTTGTCTTAGCATGTTTGCTATTATTATTTCAGCAAGCCAGCAGCAGTTTCCAGAGGGTCACAAATGAAAGCAGGAAAATGGTGATTTTTCAAAGTGTGTCAGGTATCTCCATAAAAAGCTCAGCAAAATTTCACACTGTGGGGAAAGCGTGGGAAAAGCCTTCCCAAGGTTAAAGGCATCTTCCAGACCCTCCATCTCACAGCTGTCGGTGCAGTCAGCTCTGTAAGACCTCAAGGTCGGTGAATCCAGTCTCCAGAGAGTTCAGCACTGTTCTTGTCTCTAAAAAATGCTGACAGGCTTGGCTTGGTGTCAAAGCCTCTGCCTGGTTTACTGTCTTCCAGCCATGCCCCTTACACACTCATGGCCTAACTGGCCAAGCGTTTCATGTTTGCCTGTAACAAGGTGTTGACAAGACCCTCTGTAGCCTCCCTGGGGCTAATACAAAGTGTTCTGATTTCTAACTCCTCTTTTACAGCGATCAAAACAGATCAGGTATCTCATTTCACACATATCATTGCTTGGCTGCTTCCTGCCCTGCTCTCCTCCCTCACATAAGTCACATTATTGCTCCAGCTTATGTTAAGGATTTACATTTTTGTTCTCAATTCATTATCCAGGCTTACTTGGGCCAGTGTTATATTGGACCCTTTTATGAGCAGTACTGAACAGTGTTGCAGAGTAGCTTCCCTAAACCACAAGTGCCAGCTAAATACCTATGAGCAGATGGCTATTCCTTGAAGAAAAGGTAGGAAGAGTTTTTACTGTGAAACATATGTCACCTGGAAGGAATGTCATTTGTCAGCTTGAAATAATAAAGCTGAGTAAAAAGACTGAAGCCTTTTAGTAAAGTCTCGCATATATTATGGAACAGTAATACTGGCAGAAGTTCTACTACGGGTATAGGTATAAAAATACGTTAACTCTGGCTTAGCTTATGCCTCTTTCAAAATGGGACTCATCTTCACCAACAGAAATGCTTTTGTGCTTCTTTAACTGGGGGCTTGGATCCATGAGAATGTCTCTGGATGGTAGCAAGTGCCAGTTAGTCTGCAGTAACAGTCCAAACAGGTATTTTTGGTACCTGACAGACGTTACCCCTTAAATGAAAGGTCTCCTCTCCTCACCTGCCACCTGCTCCCAAGATAGCTGCTTGACCCCACTAGTCTCAGTACTGGAGAGGAACAAGGGAGGCTACACATAAGGGTAGGTGGAGCAAATTCCAAACCCCAAACTCTGGGGCTATCGCTGGACTTGGAGAAGGCCAGGAAGATGTTCAACTGTACATCTGCAGTGAAACCTCCCCCCTCAATAGGCAGCTCTTCTGCTTCAGCAGCACAACATGCTTCTTTCAATCATAAGCAATAAAACATATATGAGTAATATGACATAAATTCTCTCCTTTCTTATATGCACCCTTTTTCCTGTAACGCCTCCACAGATGCACATAACCATGGAGGGGGGGGGAAGCAAAAGCAGACAACAAACTTATGGAGAAAAAAAATAAAAATGAGAATAAATGTGATTTACAAACTTGTTAGAAGAGGAGAAATTCTCTTTTCTGAGACTGAAACATTAAAAAAATCCATTTTTCTGTGAAAGTTTTTAGTTTCTATTCCTGTTTGGAACTGGGAATGGGAAATGCTTTGGTCACCTGCATAACCACTGTTTGAATAAAGTAATCCAGCAGCATATAGGGAATGAAACGAGGATAATCCTGCCAGAGCTACTCTGTCCTAAAATAACATACAGGTCCAACTGTACTGGTAAATAAAATAGAGCTGTGGTGTGTTTGCGCACTCATCCCCTAATCACCCAGCTGTTTATTGCCATTCTCTAGTTCTCCTTTTGGATGACTTTTTGAAAGACAAACTTGCTACAAAGGGGAGTAGCCATAACCACTGTGATGGTGCCAGATGGTGCTACTTAGCCCTAGGTGCAGGAATTGGTGTCTTTTATTCTCTTCTCTTTTCTTCAGCAGCATGAACATAGCTAAAAATGACCTTTCTGTTTAGTACCAGGACTATTTTTTTTTAAAGCTACACATGCACCAATAACCAGTAAAACATCTCCATAACTCACCTGGCCTTCCCCATTGGTGTTTGATGAGGTGTTACTCCACCCGCTCCTATTCAAAAGACGCATCTGCCCATGCTCAACACGCTGGGCAGATTTCTGAAAATGGATGAAAACATCTGTGTAAGTCTTTACAAACTTTGCTTTCCAGACTTTAACCTGATGTTACACTTCGTATTACCAGATAAAGCAGCTGAAGTTGTGCCAGGGTAGGTTTAGATTGGATATTAGGAAAAATTTTTTCACTGAAAGGGTTGTCAAGCACTCAAACAGGCTGCCAGTGAAGCGGTTGAGTCACCTGGAGGTATTTAAAAGATGTGTTGATGTGGTGCTTAGGGATGTGGTTTAGTGGTGGACTTAGCAGTGCTAGAGGAGCAGTTAGGCTTGATGATTTTAAGGGTCTTTTCCAGCCTAAATGATTCGACCCTGCAGAGAAGGACTTGGGGGTGCTGGCTGATGAGAAAATGAACATGAGCCGCCAGTGTGCGCTCGCAGCCCAGAAAGCCAACCGTATCCTGGGCTGCATCAAAAGGAGCGTGACCAACAGGTCGAAGGAGGTGATCCTGCCCCTCTACTCTGCTCTTCTGAGACCTCACCTGGAGTATTGTGTGCAGTTCTGGTGCCCTCAACATAAAAAGGACATGGAACTGCTGGAACAAGTCCAGAGGAGGGCCACGAGGATGATCAGGGGACTGGAGCACCTCCCGTATGAAGACAGGCTGAGGAAGTTGGGGCTGTTCAGCCTGGAGAAGAGAAGGCTGCGTGGAGACCTCATAGCAGCCTTCCAGTACCTGAAGGGGGCCTATAGGGATGCTGGGGAGGGACTCTTTGTCAGGGACTGTAGTGACAGGACAAGGGGTAATGGGTTAAAACTTGAACAGGGGAAGTTTAAATTGGATATAAGGAGGAAATTCTTTCCTGTTAGGGTGGTGAGACACTGGAATCGGTTGCCGAGGGAGGTTGTGAGTGCTCCATCCCTGGCAGTGTTCAAGGCCAGGTTGGATGAAGCCTTGTGTTGGATGGTTTAGTGAGAGGTGTCCCTGTCCATGGCAGGGGGGTTGGAACTAGATGATCTTGAGGTCCTTTCCAACCCTAACTATTCTATGATTCTATGATTCTGCGATCATGCTGCCTCCTATGGGGTAACACCACGCACACAATTATTGCTGTGATGTAAAACTCTTTACCCTTCTTTGCTTCCCTCCAAGATACTTTGCATGGTGCTCACCTGCACACAGGGACCAAACTTCCCAAATCCCTATTTCTCAGCATCAGAAACGCCAAGGATGAAAATCCCAGCTGCTTCTTGACAGGAGGAATAGGATTGGTCCCTGTGAGGGCCAGGAGAATCATGGTCCCCGGAACTTGAAGTGAAGGAAGGTGGAAAAAAGTTCTTGTCAGGCCAGCTGGATAACTGCACATTGATGATGCAGTAAAAATATTGGCTAGTGGGCTCACCTATGATTCACACATGCTAAGAGAAAGAAGAAAAATATTGTCAACATATATTATACACATGGTGTAAAAGAATAGGTGTAGTTACCATGTCTCAGACAAGTTTACAAACATTACTAACCCTCTCACTTCTGAGAAAGCTACATGACCATCAACAAGATAGGGAAGACATTCAGTGTACACACATGCATGACATATTTCTAAACACTAGTGATAAAACTGGTGCTAAGTGGTCATAAATAGAGATTACCATTATACAGCAGAGCAGTGCTTTTTTTCTCCCATGCTTAGATGTGCGAAGTTTACCTACAGATTCTCTCACACCCAAAACTTGGCAGTACTTTGGTTGCTAGCATACTATCTGCCATACTTACTAATACTACTTAATTGCTTCTTTAAAATCCCCAATCCATAATCATCTTGACTTTTACCTTGAGTGAAAGTCCTCTGGGGGAGGAAGGGAAAGTGAAGACATCATCAGTGTAAATGTGAAGCTTTGGAAAGGGATTAAAGGCTCTACAATAATGCAAGTTGTTGTGGTGCTTATCAGAAGCTTCCAACAGAGGTTTGCCTCCAGAGCTCAAGTCCCTAATGATGCTACAGAAAGGATCTCATTAAATAGCCAAGTTCAGAAGATTACTTTAAAAACCAGTTCAGCGGGATGAGGTGCAACTTTCTTTAAATGACTGCCGAAAATTTTTGGGAGCTTAGCTTTTCTTGCTGGTAAGTATATGTTAAACACCAAGCTATTATTAGGGTGATTTTATCTTAGTGAGTGTGTCATCCAAATGGTATTTTATAGGATAGGTTGGGAATTTTCCAACAGAAAGTATTTTTGGTCAGAATATGCAGCTTTATCAAACCCACAGCTTTTTTATGGAAATGTACATACCAGCTTTGATACAGATGGAATTTTCATATAAAAAAAACAAAGAGCTAAAGAAGACTAAGTCATAACAGCCTTCTGGCTTGGCTTGCTTATCTGGCTGTGGGAAATGAAGACTGAGATTTCAGGGTGTGCATGATTTTGCCTGAAGACTTGGAAGATCTGTTTTCTTCCTGGAAGGAAAGTACTACTTTCACCCAACTGTGCTGGGATGAGTTGGTTTTTGTCTATAAAAAAGAGAAAGAGAAAATGAGGCATGCTCTGCAGCCCAATGGTCAGAACTCACACGTGCAGTGAAGTTGACAAAGAGATGCTATGTGATGAGAGCACCAGCATATACAGGAAAAGAAACCAAAGTCCATGTGTCTGGTTGGAATACGGAAGAGCAGGTTCAAACACTGATCTTCCTTGTCCTATTTGATAGCCAATTGCATCTTGTAGTCACAAAGACAACACAGATGGATGGAAAAACACTTGGCAGCAGATGCCCTCAGACCATTGTGTTCCAAAGATACAGAGGACTATGAATGGGGAAGAGACACAAGAAAAACTATTTCATCATTCCAAGGTAGCGACTGTCCATGAAAGCACAGACACATTCTAGAGAAAAAACATGTGAACTCTAAGAATATGAGGCTTATCCCTCCACGTATTTTATCTCTTGACAGGAGTGCAGCCATTTCAGATTTTCTCCAGGTAGTCAAAATTGCTAAGTAAGCAGCACATCGCAATAAAAGAACATGCTGTAGCAAGATAATAAATGTGATTTGCTTAACAACTGTGTTATCTCCTACAAACAGGCAGGAGAGGAGATAGCACAATCTAAGTATCAATGTGCCTTACACAAAGGCTGTAATAAGCTGTAAGTCACACTTCTGAATTACCACTTATCCATTCGCAATATAACTACCCTCCTTGAAAATACATATAGCCAGTCAGAAATTAAATGTGAAATTTGTCACAAAACATTTATTGCAGAAATAAAGGCTCATATCTGCTGGAGAAGGATTACCCATGCTTTCCTTCAGTGCTGGAAAAATACCTTTTGTAATTGTACTGCCATAATGAACACTTGTTAAGTTTATTCTTCATTCCCCATTACAAACTGTTATGACAGGTGTGATTTTTGTACTTTGCATTGTGGGAACACCAGACCTTCACATTAATGTCTTCGTACTAAGACTAGCTGAAAGCCCCTCCCTACTGCAATACTTAAAATTCTTTTGTCTGCTTGGTTTCTGTCTGATTAAGGTAGAAGGTTCAGCGTTCATTCTGAAGCAAAGGAAGAATGCTTTTCAAATAATTCCTATCCAGCTTTCCTTTTCATACACATGGAAGCTGTTCTCAGGCATACTGTGTTGTTTGTACCAGGTATAGTCATAGATAATGCTGTTCTTTTTTTTTTTTTTTTCTTTTTCTGGTAATATTTTATATTAAAAATCCAATTACAAATGTCTTTAAGTAGATTAAAATTATTACTTTATAGTCAATCACTTACCATGGGGCTTGGTAGGTTGCTTTGAAAAGACTGTTGTCTTCCAAAACACAATATACTGATTTTCTGTAGCCTTGTAATACGTTTATGATATTCATTATAGTTACTTAGCCTCTTATAAATTTATTTTTATTCTTTATACTAAGCATATTAGTGTAAAGAATAACATTTTTCTACTCTTCACCATCCCCTTTCATCAACCAGCCATCAGTCTTTTGATTGTTTTTTACCTGATACATTTTCTTTATGAATTTCCAATTCTGACTGAATGAAAAGCACCCTTCCAGCTAGGGAGCAATCTCCACACAGATGATGGATTATTTAATTCTCACTTGCATACTATTTAAAGGAAGGATTTAAATGATACACAAATCTAGCTCTGAGGCCTTGATCCACAAATGTACTTCACACAAGGGTCTAGTAAACTCACCAAATAATTAAAGTAGGAGTGACAGAAGATCATGGTAGGTGAGGGCAGTTGTTTTTTAGCTCCTGTAACTGGTGTTTTTCAAAGCCACTCATGCTTTGCCTTAAGTCTCTAGGGGTGTACATAACCTCTTAGGTGACAGCCAGTTGAAACTGGGATTTTATCTCCAATGTCATTTACTCGATGGGATGAACTGGAACCAAATCTTGAGCTCAGCTCACCTGCAGGTTCTGTACAAGTGGCCCATGATGCCCTACTCAGTGTAGTAGCATCGGATGTTTCCAGCTGGAGCTTCCTCTAGAGACACTTCTGGTCCTCTACTGAGCAATGACTGCAACAGTAGCATAAGCACATGTGACTTTTAATTAGGGGAATGTGGACATCAAGTTCATTTCTACACGGGGATTAATCACTACTGATTAAAGTCCCTACTTTAAAAGGAAAAGAAGATTTTCTCTTCTTAGAGGGCATCTGAATGCTATATTTTCTGTACTTTATATTCTGAAAGAGCTCCAAAGCAATAGTTCACCAAATGGAAAGAGTTCGGCATATATATGGCCTCATTTGTATGCAGTGTGCCCTGTCTTGTAAGAATATATTTGACTTGCTTCTTTCCTTTCCTAATATGTTTTACTCACATGATATTAGAAATTATGGCTCAAAAAAATGTTGGAGATTTTGTACTTCAATCTTCAATGTGGATATCCTGAGAAATATATTCCTGAAATTTCTCCTTTCATCCTTCAAAAATTGTTTGGGTTTATGGGTTTGGTTTTTTTTACGTCAGCATGTCTGGAAGAGTCATGTAACTACCACTGAATGGCACAGTTGGGGAAACTATGTTCTCCAGATGCAATCAAAGTTACTGTATTTTATTTCCTATTTTCTGCAGAGGAAATGACTTTTAAAAGCCTCTTATGATTTTGCAAGAAATAAAAAAAGAGAAGATAAATTGGTTCTTGCAAATTGTACATTTCTACTACATTCATTTTAATGAAAATGTGCCAGTTTCAAAAAAGGTGAAATAGGTTGGGTTTTTTTTAATTGCAGTATTCTCCTTTAATTAAATTTAATCAGATATTTTATAGCGCACTGAATTTGTACATATGGGTGTTCAATAGGATGCTTATTACTGTTCTCCCTTTTAAAGGTACATATAAACGGAAACACATACTGCATTTCACCAGATCTATTGCAATATTTTTAAAGTAGAGGCAGATTTTAGTTCAGTCATGATAAAGAGCTTGGGTTTGCTTCCACGTGACTGTGTAAAACTCTGATACAGCTATAAGAATTTAGAGAAATTCTGAAACTTTTAGTTTGGTTAACTCTACAACCCATTATTGATAACAACAATAAAAAATTCCTGTGTGCTGGAACTAGCCCTAAAGAGATAATATTATTGTTAAATAGCCTGAATACACTGAAAAACATTTTTGATGAACTAGTACTTTCTAGAAACATGCTTTGTAATTCACAGCTATTGCTATTCTTTCAAAATTCTACTCAAATATATTTTAGAAGATATTTTATCTGCACTGTTGACTAGCCTCTTGTCTCTGATAATTATTGGCACTGTACGAAAAGAGATTGTTTAGCTTGGATCCGTGGTAACTCCTCAAAGTCTAGACTCTGTCTGTGTAGTATGTATCACCTTTATGAGAATCTATAAAGCTTGCCTTTTTCATTTCATGAACTGTAGAGATAAAGTCATCCTGTAATACAAAATAGGTATTATATCCCCTGAAAAGAGCTGTTTGGAAACCTTGAAAAAGAAAGCTCTCCCCCTCCCTGTGCTTCCATTTATTGTGCTTGTAAGGGGCAGATTTTCAAGGTATTGCTCTCCATCTGTATTTGAAGAATTAATCAACAGCTTTAGATGGATTCCATTTTCTTTGAATTATCAAGGAGAAAGTGTTTAAGGCCAGCTGTCAAATTCATTTTTCTTTCACTCAAGCTGGATAAAGAGAGCTTGTGATTTTCTTGCTGGCCTTGCACAAAAGTGCATCTGCATATGAAAACACTGAGGTTTTGGAAGAGTTAGTTAGACTGTTTTGTGGATACTATGAAATGCAACTGGCATTTAGAGTGTTACTAAATTTTTATCTTGCCAATCTGTTGTTGCATGAGTTCTCCTAAAGCTATTTAAGGTCAAACCCCAGAAGAAAATGTCTCAGTATTATCATGTGTTCATCTTTTTCAGCACTGCTGTTGCATTATAAAAGACAGTGTATGCCATGCAATTTCTTTTCAAGCTGGCATATTATTTTTCTTATTTATAAGAAAATGGGGGCTCATGTGGCATGGACGTGCAATCATTTTCATGTTTTCCACATCTTATCACCTTCTGGGCAGTAGAGACGTGTTGACACTGTCCCTGTTCTCCCTTTAACAACTCAGGTCTCCGGCTGTTGTTTTCCAGCCGCATGTCTCAGTTCTCAACACCATGTCATTCATCCACTGCCAATCAGAGGATGGTTGAAGTAGAGCTGGGAAGGCTTCTGAAGGCATATGCACTCCCAGAAGCCCACCCTCCTGCTGAAAGGTAGGTTCAACTTTTTTACAAGCTGGATTCCTAACAGCAGTTTATCTAACTTATTTTTTAAATATAATTTTTAGTATACTTCCAATAATAGAGACTCCACAACTTCCTGGCCAATGCTACCTACCAGTGCTCGCTGTCCTTATCATTAGGATATGTATTAAGAACTAATGCACTTAAACCCTTTGATTCTGTTTAATTCCAATAATTTTGTATTATCTTTTCAGTTTTCTTGTGTCTTGATTTAAAAACTAATAATCCCTGAATCTTTTTTTCAATTACAAAGCCAGCTAAGTCCTCTAAAGTGCCAAGTGGAGCAGGGGGACTATTTTAACCAGCCTGTATTTAGGACTCCTATTTATACATCTCCATATGATGTTTGCCTTTTTTGCACAATGCTGATTCATATTCTTCTTCTCATCCCCTGTGATTCTCAGATTGCATTCTGCAGAGCCGCTGCCAAATCAGGCATCTCCCTTCCTGTATTTGTTCCTAGTCAGATGTGCCTTCCTCTGTTGAGCTGAATTGGTGGAGATGGGAAAGGTCAGATGATTTTCACACATTTGTTTGGATCGCTCTGAAGCCTACACCAGTTCACTGGCATTCTTGCAGCCCTCCAAGCTTGGTATCATCTGCAAAATGAAAAATGTGGTCTCCTCTCAATTATCCCATTGATTAGAGTGTCAATTGCTGGGCAAGCCTTCTGCAGAACAGCTTCCTTTGCCTTTGGCAGGGAACAACTGATAATGGTTTTGTGAATAAAATTTTCCAAAACCTTTTCACTCACTTCACAGACATTTCATCTAGACCATTGTCATGGTTTAAGCCCAGCCGCCAACTGAGTACTACACAGCCAGTTGCTCACCCCCCATACTCCCCAGTGGGATGGGGAGGAGAATCAGAAACAATGCAAAAACCTGTGGGTTGATGAAAAGAACAGTTTAATAATTGAAATAAAAGACAATGATGATGATAATAACAATAACAACAACAACAACAGGAAGGAAAGAGAGAGAGAGGAAGGAATAAACACCACACCCCAAGAAAAAAAACACAGGTGATGCACAATACAATTGCTCACCACCCACTGAGGGATACCCAGCCCAACCCAAGCAGCAATGTGGGCCTTCTGGGTAACTCCTCCCCAGTTTACAGACTGGGCGTGACTTGCTGTGGTATTGAGTACCCCTTTGGCTAGTTTGGGTCAGGTGTCCTGTCTCTGCTTCCTCCTGGCTTCCTGTGCCCCTCCTCACTGGCAGAGCATGAGAGACTGCAAAGTCCTTGATGAGGGTAAGTGCTACCAAGCAACAACTAAAACATTGGTGTGTTATCAGCATTGTCCTCAGACTAAATCCAAACCACAGCACTGCACCAGCTACAAGGAAACAAAATAACTCTATCACACCCAAAACCAGGACAACCACGTTTCCCTTCTTTGACAGAAGGAATGTAAGGCTGAGTCAAATATTCACTAAGCACAAAATATACAATAAATACTGCTTCTCCTTTGGCTAAAAGGGTTCTTGCACTACCTCCAAATATGACTTGGCTTCTCTTTTTCTTCCAGTTTTGAACAGCCAGCAGATCTCCGTGCTGAGAAAGACAAATATAAGTAAACTGGGTAAATCTTTGTTTCAATCAATATATTGCCCTCAACACCTAAATCAGTTAAGACTGTGCAAAGACTATGATGACTATCTGCTACCCTCTTTGAAAGGTAAGCAGTTATTCCAGATTGCTTACTATAGAGAAATCTGCAGGAACACAGTGCATAAACTGATGGGGATCTGACACTTACCAGCAGGCTGGGCTGGTGGGGTGTACTTCACACTAAAAAATACCAACCCGGATAACTGTGCCCAGCTGACAGGTGATAGTGCAAGTGATAATAACAGGTCATGTTACCACACCATGACACCTGAGAACACCTAAGGAGGTGAAAGTCCAGTGGGCTTAGCTACAGCAGCATCCAGGAAACCTCCCAGCTGTTGGGAGCTCTCAGCTATATTTGGCATTGCCACAACTGCTCCTGGAGTACCCAGCTCTGGAATGCTGTGTGCACTCCAAGAAAGAAGCTGACTAATTGCAAAAAGTTTGAGAAAATTAAAATGGATGAGAAGACAAGAAAATTGAGTGAAAAAGTCAAGCATTTGAAAATACTAGCTGGAAGGAAAGAGTGGTTGTAAGGTGGTTTTAAGGTGGTTGGATCCCAGTCTAAGCACCTGCACAGACAACAGCAATGCAGCAGAAGGAACCTTGGAAAGAAAAAGTTTCTTGGTACCGGAAGCTGAAGTAGACAAGTTCACCTAATAAATAATGGAATTTTTATCCATTGAAAACTTGTTTGTGCTCAGTTCTCCATTAGTGGATATTCTGAAATACAGTCTGGTTGGGGTTTTTTTTCTACAAGTTGAGCTGTAGTTCAGAAGTCCCACAGTTCCTGCTAACTTAGATAAAATTACCAAGAACATCTCTTTGCCCTAAGGTTTGATTGGTTCATGTCCTGACTTCAATTCCATTCATGCACAAACAGATCAAATGTTACTCACATGGCTCTGTGTGTAGTAATTTCTGCAGATATTTTCTCTAACATTTAAGAGAATAGTTTGAATAGGAGATCAGATTTATAGGAGGACTCCTAGTACCCTATTATTAAAGAATTTCTTTTGCAGTGTCTAATCTAAATCCCTCCTCTTCCAGTTTAAAGCCATTCTCCCTTGTGCTATTACTGCATTCCTGTGTAAAAAGTCCCTCTCCAAATCTTAAGAATGCTTTATTAATAGCAACATTGGAAAGTGGCACTGTTAAAGGAAGATAAGCCTAGTGGCCAGTATCACAGTCTAATCTAAATCCCTCCTCTTCCAGTTTAAAGCCATTCTCCCTTGTGCTATTACTGCATTCCTGTGTAAAAAGTCCCTCTCCAAATCTTAAGAATGCTTTATTAATAGCAACATTGGAAAGTGGCACTGTTAAAGGAAGATAAGCCTAGTGGCCAGTATCTAAGAAACTTTTTAACAAAAAATACTAAGCAGTTTCCAAACAGCTTTGTATTGAATTTTCAGGAGAAAGGATGAGACTAACATTGAGATATCTTTGTTGAAACTGTTCCATTTTGATAAAACAGATTTCTGTTTGCCAAAGCAGTAACTGTAGTTACGCTGTAGTGTAGGTGCTCCATCTTCCACATACAACCTGGCTATCACCTTTCCCTGTGACCCAGTAAATAAGATACGTACTCAAGAGGAGGGATATACGAGTTCCAAATCTTGCTTCAGCAGCTGTGGGTGCCTGTTATAGCCTATGGGACACCTCTTACTGGATGAGAGCAGCCTGTCTAGGATACATAATAGCATTATGTTGGAGCTGTTCTTGTGGCAGGGGAATAGTGAGGGAGATGCTTTTAAATACTGGAGAACTTTGAAGGTAGGCTGCTTATGGTATTTTTTCATTAGACTCAGCCACTGAAGCATTACGGAGGCACACGTCCCCTCCAGTGATGTTGTGAATTGATGGCCTCATTACTTAGATTTTGTTACACATAACCCATGCTGTTCAGTGACAGAAAAATAAAAGGTGGGTTTTTTTCTAATTGATAGAACTAGTGATTATTCTCCACTTTTTTTGGCCCTGAACCAGCAAATTGGTTGATTTATGTAGTTCTGCCATTGCAACTCTCAAGATTACACACAGTTGAGAATTGCTAGAGAAGTTTATGCTGAAGCACAGCTTTTCAACCCCAGTGCCAGAATGCAGGCCCCATTTCAGGAAGCTCTAACAGTCAGGGACCATCTTTGCATTCTTTGTGTTACATGACTGGGACCCGAGACCTCATTTACTCCCACAGAATCATGCACAAATGTTAATCGGTTGAACTGCCTACAGAAAATTGACTTTTGCCATCTTCAGACTACCTTACCTTTTCCTCGCTCTTATCTCCCCTACCATTTTTGCAGCTTTATGCTGAACGTGTGGAAGAGGATGCTTTTTAAACTATGAGCAGGCATGTAAGCTGCACAGAGCATAAGGCTTGGGAAGGAGTCTATCTCCCATCTTCTCCCAAGGAGCAAATGCCTAACTGCTGTCCTCCAGTTTATGAGGCATTCTCCCTCTCCACCTACCAAATCTAAAATTGAGGTGACAGACACAACTCCCATCCCCTCCTTTCCTTACCTGCCTGTATAAAAGGTGAGTGTGTGAAAATGACAGCTGTGTTGTGCTGACCAGAAGCTGACATGCAGACAGGTCTCTTTTTGAAGAAAGGAGCCATATTCCATGGCTAAGACAAGCTAGAAAGCTTGTCTTTCCACAGTGTAGGTCCTCAGCAACTTGGCAAATTGTAGTAAGGGACAGGAAGGAGATCAGCCTGTGTTGTATAACCTTCTCTCTGTAATATTAAATATATCCATTTTATCAGGCTATGGCCATGACATTTTTTTATCCTTTCAAAACACTGAGTGAATTCATGAATGCCTTTCAATAACCCATTTGTATTCGTTTTCTAAAATAAACTTTTCTAGGAAAAATAATGAATATGACATTCATTACAATAGAAGCCTTTGGATAACATATTCTGCCTGATACATACCTTCACACCCAAACAGTATGATAAGATAAATTCCGTTTTCGAGCAGCTGAAAGGTATTACAGTCCCATTAATTTCAATAACTAAGCCACAGCAAGAAGCATTTCCTGTAAGCTCTTTTAGTTTTATTTGGATGTACAATAGGGAAACTTACTGGTGATTAAAATGGCATTTGTGCATTTTTTAAGAGTTTTTTCCATTATGTTTTGCAGTTTTGCTTTTTTCCCTAATGCATCAAAGCATAAAAACCCCCACAGCTGTGACAAATGATAGCAAAGGAGTAGTGTTTGCAGACAAATTTGATTCCAGACTAACTAATGCATTTGCCAGCATTTTCACAAATTTTGGCCACCTGTTGTAGAGCTGCGGGAACCGTAAATTCCCTTCCCTGTGGAAAAAAAGGGTGCTACATAAAGTCACTACAAGTATGAAGCAAGGGATTAAGAGGAATATTTTAAGAAACAGCAAAAGGACATCACTGAAGAAGTCTCATATTTGCAACTTTAACTATATCCTAACCTATGAATTCCTCTATGGTGTAGAACAGGCATGCAGTGCACTGCTGTAAAACTGAACTAGGAACAGTGTGAAGCCCATGGCTTCCAGTGAACTTGTGGAGGCTTACCACCACAGTTCACATCTGTGTCTCTGCTGGAGGTAGGAAAACACATAAGGGAGCTCTGGAGTTTCCTACCAGTAATGGTGAATATGGATAAGCTTCTACATCTCCTGTTGCAACTGTTTGACTTGTGAAGCCACCTGAGAAAAGGGCTGTTCCCATCCCTCTCTTATTCCCAGAGAATTGCTAGAAAGTGTAGAGTTTTTTTCTCAACTTGCAACAGAGTCAATGAAAACTATAGCTGGCATCAAAAAGTTGGTTTTCTATTCCCCAAAACAGTGTTTTGGCAATCTAAAACAATATAGTTGGTTTGAGAAGTGATGGAAAGGTTTTCATGACATTTTTCACACACTAACCCTACTTTCTGATTCTTCCTCAACAGTCCAGAAAAACAGATTTCTGGCACTAACACAAAACTAACCTGATGGTCCTAAAGATATACAGAGTGTAATATTCTCCATGCATTGTACAGTATCTTCTTGGCTGTATTCAGCACCAAATACCTGCCAGCTATGGAAGCAGAGCTAATACTATTGGTATCATATCTGGGAGATGCAACACTTTCAAATCCAAGAGTATCTATCCCTAATTGTCTGGTGTTTCTATGGTCTTGCCTCCCTGACTGTGTGAAGTGAATGCAAATAGAGAAGATCCTTCCAGCTGGTGCAAACACACAAAGAAAACATCTGTGGGACATGGCAATCTCACATCAGGACAACCTCATCAAATCTAAGGTCTTCGCCATGATCATATTTTGCTGAAAATTCAGCTGAGAGGTGGTTGAATTTTTATTTATTTTTTTTCTGGCTCCCTCTATTTTCTGCACCTTAGGAAGTGTATTCTGAAAAAGTGCAGCCTGACTAAAACCAAGTTTGTGAGAGCAGTCAAGGAATCACTGGGTAAATAGAAAAATTACTTCTGACCGTGATTCTTCTTTTTTTCCCGCACACCTCAGTTTCTGTGAAACACAATGCATTGTAAGTATCTTTTCATATGTCCTTTAGATTATAACAAGTGTGTTTAATAACCTATAACTTGGAATATAGAATAGCATCCTACAATATTTATGCTGGAAGGGACCTCTGGATCCACTGCTCTAGGCTTCAAAGTGGGAACAGGTTGCACAGGGCCTTGTCCAGTTGAGCTTTGAATACACCCAGGGAGGCACATTGCATTGGCTCTCTGACCAATCTGGTTTTCTGTTCAAACAGTAAAAATCAAAAAAGCATATATCAAAGGAATGAATTTTTTCTCACATATTTGCACAGTATCTAGCACATTACACTTCTGTGTGTGGATGATACTTTACTACAAGTAATTAATAAATAGTAGAAATGCTGTTGTAAAATGCATTCATTTGCATTGATTATTTAAATACTATTCCATTGTCTCATATTTACTATGGAGAAACTCAAGATTTAATTGGCAACAGTGACAGATTCTGCCCTGTATGCCGAAGAACTGTCTCTGTTATGGTGTTACATCCACCATCTGTTCCCAGAATCTATCCACACAGCACTGAAAGATCTCTTTTTATCATACTGGCTAATCAGTTTTACACCCTGTGAGACAGGCTATATTTTAAGACAGTAACTTCTGAAGTGAGCTCTTCTAGGAAGGTCATGCACCACTTTGCTCAACTGTCAAAAAACAGTTGTTAAAACGCAAAGAGTGAACATGATGCCTCTGCAACCAGGATTTTCATGCTATCAAAAATTGCTCATTCCTGGAAACTTCCATCTCTGAAGAGACTTATGCCACAAAGATATCTCCAGAGTACAAGGTCTCATTTTTGCAGCTACTTAATGTTTCACTGAGGGATGCTGAGCACTTCCAGCTGATGGTGGGCCAGTGGAAAATGAATGTACTCAGTATATGACCATCAGTCTCCCAGATGGTATTTTGGTTGGAACAGTCCAAAATTCTTAGTTTCTAAAAGAAGTGTCCCTGTGTGTTTGCTGCAAGCAAAGACTCTTAATGGTTTATCACAATCCTAATTTCCAATTTAAATTAATGGAATAGTAGCACTATTTACTTTAATGGCTCCCATAATATGCAGTGTCATTTCTTGCATAAGTTGCTTCCCACAGCTAATCTGCTACTGCAGATGATAACAAAACCCTTATTTATTTTAATGGTATTTAATGAAATATATTTAGTTTTGCTCTGTACTTCTTGGAAAATCTGCCATTCTACTATCCAGCAAAGGGACTGCCTTTATTGATGTACATCTTATATATTAAATTGGTATACATCTTATATATTAAAAGAGGAGTGTGGTTTTAAAGAGTTTATGGGATTTTTGCTCTCTATGGTGTTTTTTGCTTGGGGAAGGGAGGGATCTGTTTGTGATGCTCAGAAAGTTGTGTGATGCTCAGAAAGTTGCTACTCAAAAGGGAATATATTGTCCACATATCACTCATTCGTGCTAAGGGGCCAAGAATAGAGGAAATGCTAATAATTTATGTTCCAAAATATGACAAGATCTTCCAACCTCAGGACAGACAGCTACAGCAACTAGTCAAGAGTGGATGCTATATTATAACAACCAGAACTTGAACTGCTTATGACCCTGAAAGATGTGGAGCAAGCTCAGTGACTGCAGATAAAAATGAGACCACCAAGAAGTAGCCATTCCTGGGGTGGTTTTCTCAGACAGAAAACACATTGCATCAGCCATCACATGGAAAAATAGCTAGGAAACACTGGAAAGAACCAAATTTACATGGTAAGTTCCACAAGACTTTGAATGTCATCTTGAAATGTATTACTGCATGCTTACATTATTGTTATACCTGCAGGCTCCAGTCAAACGAAGGCCCATTTCTGTCAGGTTTTACCATTCAAAAAATCAGTATTCTGCTTGTGAATACTGTACATAATCCAGAGCTTTTTGGCTTCAGGCTATTTGGCGTGAAAGTACTCTGTTTCATGTTTGTGGTCTGCTTCCCCTTGAGTTGGAGGCAGTAAACAGATGCCTGAGGACTTCATGAGAAAATGAACCAAAGCCAAGAAACATATTCAATGAGGCTCATTCAATCTCTGATTTATTGATCTGGCAGACTGAAAGATGGCAGGGATCCTACCTACTGTGACCACTGAAAGTGGCGGGCATTGTAACTTCATAGTCTCCCTCTATTCAAAGAGCATATTTGCGAGGCAGCTAAATTAGCTATGAACAGATACACAACACAGACTGCTTTTCTTTTGAATATGCACTTCTTAGGGCATTCTTTGCTTATCACCCTGAAAGATGTGGAGCAAGCTCAGTGACTTGAAAAGAAAATGTTATCATATATATACAAAGTGTGATGGACAACATACCTTAACATAGCCTACTCAGAGTTAGTGTTTGCAGAAGTACAACATTATTCAGTTGATTCGGATTTTCTCCCACGTTCAACCTTTGGTTCCCAGAGATTCCAAATTATTATTAGACAGAGACTAAATCATGCCTGAAAAATATCAGCTTTATAAGTCATCTCAGAGACTTGCAAAAATATGCAAAGCCAGGATCCTTACTGTCCCGCGGAGCTCAGCTGCAGAAGAAGGAAACAGGTTCTCTCTCACAGCAGCCTGTATTATTTATACACTAAAAGTATGCTGTGGAGTTTTAAGACATACATTTGAGGCATCCGCATGTTCCTAGGGATTAAGGAAACTGGATGCAGTAGTGAATTCTCTGCTCATTTAACTCCATACAAGTCAACAGAATTAAGCCAGCAGAAGTTGTTGCCTGTAGTTTTTAAGGTCAGGGAGATCCCAATGTGCTGTTCTCTTACATGACACACACCAAAGAGCTTCCTGCCTGCAGGAGAAAAAATTTTTCTTTGTGCTGAACAAGCTGCAACTGTCAGCCAAGTATGCCTATGCGTTTTAGGAGGACATGTAGTCTTGATTCCAACTCCCATGCATCTTTGAATCTGCCATTTTCCTAAGTGGATTATTCTACTGATTAATAAGAGTGGCTGTTAAAATGTTTCGTTTTACTGCCAATCTTAATTTCAGTGAAGACTTAATAGCTGTAGACTCACCATCTCATAAACAGGGATGGATGGGACCTGGTATTATGCACTGGTTGCACTGCTTAAACACAAGAGTTAAAATAACAAGCGATTATAGCATAAGCTTACTTACAAAGACTTAATAGCTGGACAATGTAACAACTTCTATCTACAGAAGGGAAATCGTAGCACTCACCAGTTTATTATATACGGTTCTTATGTGGACTTTATTATATACAGTTCTTATGTGGACTCTGCAGAAAGTGAATTTACCTCATTAGGAACAAGGAAGCCATAAAAAGTATGTGAAGGGAAAAGGTAGTATTGCTGCAAATAGATGATAAGATAATGCTTCCTGTCACAAAGTTTAGTGATCACAGCTCTTGGTGCAGGATTATTGCTTGTTACATTACAATGATCATATTTACCCTGTGTTATTATCATAAAACTGGGATGTTATTATAGCTAACCATCAGTACTATTTCAATATCTACAACTCATTTGTAAGTTTTTTATAAAAGACATCTTTTCAACAGAATTTCTGATGTCTTCATATGTCTCAAGTTCTGTGTAAGACATGTTCAATATCCTGGCAACAATTTGTACAATTTCCTCCTGTTTCTGTAGAAGTATCATTTTAAATGGGCTTTCTAATTAGGTCAAATGTTAAAAAAAAAATCTGGAAAGGCTAAAATCCTGCCTAAACGAGGACAGCTCCTCTTTGATGTGGTAATTAAGTTTTGGTAGGACTATAGCAATAATTCAGAAGCCTGAGGAGCAGAGACAGAAAATATTTAAACAGTAAAATGTTTTATCAAGGTACTGAGTAGAAAGGAAGACAAAGGAGAGAATGAGGAGGTAGAAAGAAGAAAGAAGGAAGGTGAAACAGAAGGGAAGAGATGACAAAATACTGTGAAAGAAAGAAAACAATATGAAAGAGGGAAAGCCGAGGAGAAATATCAGAAGTGTGAGAAAAGGAAAAAAATGGGGAGATGGGGAGATGAGATCAGGATGACAAAATGAAAAGCAAAATGAGATGGGAGCATATGACAAAAAAGAAAATGTGGAAAATTGTTTATGTTTAAAAAGTGTCAGCAGTATAGCAGTATTTAGCAAGTGAGGAAATTCAAAGCAACAGTAGCTCAGGTGGCAATTATCTACTAAATCAAGGTTCTCAGTATCTTCTGTAGGACAACCAATAAATTGCCCAGATAACCAACCATCTGTGTATGTTCACAGCTTGAGTGCAAGAACTTCTACCATGCTTTACAGTAACACAGTCTAACAGCATCTGCTTGAGGTTAGCATTGCTCCTTGTAATTTCTCCACTGAACAGTCAGTGAGATGGGAACACAGCAGGTTTTTGCCATTCATATAATGTCATGCAATATGTTTTGCTGTTGCCAAAACCAGAGCTCTGATCCAATAACTCCCAGACTTCCAGATCATGTTCATGGTCTGAAATAATTGTTCCGAATCATTACAGGACAATAAGAAGATTTCTAGCAGGCAATCTCATCACTGAAACCACCTAATATGTACAATTTAAAGATTCCTTTCTATGGCACCAGCTACAGTAATTATCTAAGAATGGTGGTGTGTGAAAAGTACATAGCAAATTAGCAGTATCAAAAGCTTTAAAAGATTGCCAGGCAACCATGGTTTTGCATCATTCAAAGATCGGTTTGTGCAAAGGCACTTTATTCTGACTTGGATGATTACAGCCTTTCTCCATTGCCCATACATATTAGGAACTGGAAGTGGGGTTACCACCTGCCTACTCCATTAGTAGTAAGACAATTTCTGCTTTTCATTCTCTTTTTTGCATACTCTGTGCTGGTGCCCAAGAGTGGGAGAAGAGAAAATTTGATAGTGAAGCCTAATTGCTATTGCTTTATGATATGAGCTGGAAAAAATGTTGCACAGAAAGGAGAAAAATGCTCAGTATCCTCAGGATGAGGATATTAGAGGGCTAAACATTTGAAACTAGGCTGTGTGTACATCCTCTTCCATCTCCTGATTAGCTATTCTGAAAGATGACTGAGATGAGCAAAACAGCATCTTTCTGTACCAGAAATTACAGTATAACTTGAAATAGCTTCCCTTTACCACTTTTGTTACTGTTTTTGTGATACTTTTGGATTTCACTCAGTCTCGTTATATTGAGTGCTTTTGAAATTTGGCTTTCAAGTTGTGATGAACTTGGGCTTCGTACAGGTGCAGCCACGGCTTACTATGGTGAGACTTTCAGCATGTATCTCCTGAAGCTTAACGCTACTGGGAAAAACAACAGTGGTCAGCATGGACAAGAAGACAAACTACATCTGGGCAGTATAAAGATCTACTCTCTTGGGAGCATAAGATTCATAACCAATTCTTTCTAAAAATGCTGGTGAGCAATCATCAAGACAGTAAAAAATATTTCAAGGCCCTCAGGGAACTTTGACATCCAGGGCAGATAAATACTTCTGCCTACAGAAGTATTCCACATGTATATTCCTCTACCTGATGAGGGATACCATTTCATTAATATATACTGAGGATTATTAGAAAGGACAGGCCTGGCAGGCGGGGAGGGGGAGTTGCCCTTTATGTTAGGGATAGGCTGGAGAGTATGGAACTCTGTCCGGGGCAGGTGAGCAGTTTACAGAGAGTTTGTGGGTCCGGGTTAAAGGGAAAACAGCCATGGGAGACATTGCTGTGGGGATCTGTTACAGGCCGCCTGATCAAGGAGAACCTGTGGATGAAGCACTCTACAGACAGACAGGAAAAGCCTCACGCTCGCAGGCCCTTGTTCTTATGGGGGATTTCAACCACCCTGACATCTGTTGGAACGATGGCACTGCCCGGCACAAGCAATCCAGGAGGCTCCTTGATTGTGTGGAAGACAACTTCCTTCTGCAAGTAATAGAGGAGCCGACAAGGAGAGGTGCCATGCTTGACCTTGTGCTCACCAACAGGGAAGGGCTGGTTGGAAATGTGGTACTCCACGGCAGCCTTGGAAGTAGTGATCACGAGATGGTTGAATTTGAGATCCCCAGCACAGTGAGAAGAGCGTGCAGCAAGCTCACTGCGCTGGACTTCAAAAGAGCAGACTTTGGCCTCTTCAGGAGCCTGCTTAGTAAGGTTCCATGGGATATAGCCCTGGAGGGCAGGGGGGCCCAAGACTCTTGGTTGATATTCAAGGATCACCTGCTCCAAGCTCAGGAGTGCTGCATCCCAACTAGAAGGAACTGCGGCAGGAGGGCCAGGAGACCTCCTTGGATGGATAAGGAGCTGCTGAGGAAATTCAAAGGAAAAAAGAGGCTTATAAAAAATGGAAGCAAGGACAGGTGGCCTGGGTAGAGTACAGGGATGTTGTCTGGGAAGCTAGGGACCAGGTTAGGAAGGCTAAGGCCCACTTAGAATTAAACCTAGCCAGGGATGTTAAGGATAACAGGAAGGGATTCTACAGGTACGTAGCAAACAAAAAACAGACTAGGGATAAAATAGGCCCCCTGAGGAAGCTTTTGGGAGAACTGGCTACACAGGATTTGGAGAAGGCTGAGGTTCTGAATGACTTCTTTGCCTCGGTCTTCACTGGCAAAGGCTCTGACTGCACCACCCAGTTCTTAGAAGGTAGACACAGGGACTGTGAGAATGAAGACCTTGGGCCCACTGTAGGAGAGGATCTGGTTCAAGACCATCTTCAAAATCTGAACGCACACAAGTCCATGGGACCTGATGGAATCCATCCGCGGGTCCTGAAGGAGCTGGCGAATGAAGTTGCTAAGCCACTGGCCATCGTATTTGAAAAATCATGGCAGTCAGGTGAAGTTCCCCACAACTGGAAAAAGGGAAATATAACCCCCCATTTTCAAGAAGGGGAAAATGGAAGACCCAGGGAATTACAGACCAGTCAGTCTCACCTCTGTGCCTGGCAAAATCTTGGAGCACATTCTCCTGGAAGGCATGCTAAGGCACATGAAAAACAACAAGGTGCTTGGTGACAGCCAGCATGGCTTCACTAAGGGGAAATCCTGCCTGACCAATCTGGTGGCCTTCTATGATGGGGCTACAGAATTGGTGGACAGGGGTAGAGCAGTTGATGTCATCTACCTGGACTTGTGCAAAGCGTTTGACACTGTCCCACACCACATCCTTCTCTCTAAATTGGAGAGATATCAATTTGATGGATGGACCACTCAGTGGATAAAGAACTGGCTGGATGGCCACACACAAAGAGTTGTGGTCAATGGCTCGATGTCTGGCTGGAGACCAGTAACGAGTGGTGTCCCTCAGGGATCGGTGTTGGGACCGGTCTTGTTTGACGTCTTTGTCGGTGACATGGACAGTGGGATTGAGTGCGCCCTCAGCAAGTTTGCTGATGACACCAAGCTGTGTGGTCCGGTTGATACGCTGGAGGGAAGGGATGCCATCCAGAGGGACCTTGACACGCTTGTGAGGTGGGCTGATGCCAACCTTATGAAGTTCAACCACAACAAGTGCAAGGTCCTACACCTGGGTTGGAGCAATCCCAGGCACAGCTACAGACTGGGCAGAGAAGAGATTCAGAGCGGCCCTGCAGAGAAGGACTTGGGGGTGCTGGTCGATGAGAAAATGAACATGAGCCGGCTGCAGTGTGCGCTCGCAGCCCAGAAAGCCAACCGTATCCTGGGCTGCATCAAAAGGAGCGTGACCAGCAGGTCAAAGGAGGTGATCCTGCCCCTCTGCTCTGCTCTTGTGAGACCTCACCTGGAGTATTGTGTGCAGTTCTGGTGTCCTCAACATAAAAAGGACATGGAACTGCTGGAACAAGTCCAGAGGAGGGCCATGAGGATGATCAGGGGACTGGAGCACCTCCTGTATGAAGACAGGCTGAGGAAGTTGGGGCTGTTCAGCCTGAAGAAGAGAAGGCTGCGTGGGGACCTAATAGCAGCCTTCCAGTGTCTGAAGGGGGCCTGTAGGGATGCTGGGGAGGGACTCTTCGTCAGGGACTGTAGTGACAGGACAAGGGGTAACGGGTTAAAACTTAAACAGGGGAAGTTTAGATTGGATATAAGGAGGAAATTCTTTCCTGTGAGGGTGGTGAGGCACTGGAACGGGTTGCCCAGGGAGGTTGTGAGTGCTCCATCCCTGGCAGTGTTCAAGGCCAGGTTTGTGAAGCCTTGTGTGGGATGGTTTAGTGTGAGGTGTCCCTGCCCATGGCAGGGGGGTTGGAACTAGATGATCTTGAGGTACTTTCCAACCCTAACTATTCTATGATTCTATTCTATGAATTAAAAATTGGGCTTTTATGGTATATTCATATTGTTCTTCCATGTTTTATTCCAAATAACCATTCTATGATTCTATGAAATACTTGTGATTTCTAATATTTTTATGTACCAAATATATTTCTTTTTTCACTTATTGTTTTCAATCAGAATAGTTTTTCAACTGTTGAATTAAAAAACAAATAAGTTTCCTAACAATAAAGAACAAGAATCCCCATGGTAGTAAATTCACTAGACCAACTTCAGTACGCAATTAGTAAATCAATACTAATAATGTTACAAATGAGAAAAACAATGTTCATAGTCACATTGTAGCTCCTAGTAGAACAGTATTTGCTATCCTAACATAAAAGAAAGCAAAGGAAAAGCTTACAGAACAAATAGCATGCAATAATTATTAACTATTCCATTACTGATTACAAGAAAGTTTCTGATAAAGAAGCTTGTAGATGGAGACTGAGCAGTAGCAAAGAAGATACACAAGACAGTTCAACCACATATGAAGAAGCTCCCAGGTGTTCTAGATAGAACAAGAAAAATTGATCGCTATACAGTTTCTAAACCATAATTGATTCTTATAAGGTATCACAAGATGAATCTATCATTCTCCTTGCAGTGTACGTACTGTAAAAACTACTGCATATGGAATTTCTGTATAGTTCATGTATGTGAAGTTTTACATTTAAATGCTTCAGTGCAGGATGATGTGCTTTTCCACTATTGCAAGCTGTTTTCTGCTTCCAACACAATATTCCTGGCCAGATATTAGTATTTCCTTCCATGCATTAGGCATTTGTTTCAAAGGTCTGGGCACAGTGGCATGGGCTATCACCCCAGTCCCAACAAGAGCTTTCTATCTGACCCTAAAGAGAAAACAAGAGAGACTCCTAAAGAATACCTTAGTTTTCACTTAGTTAATGCAAATAACAATCAAATGCACTTGTACATTTTGCAGAAGTAAAGAGCACCCACAAAGCACTGATTCAAAAATATATGTTCCCCAAAGTATTGCTTGAGCTCATTGAGGACCCCACTCCCACATCCATCCAAATCAGTGCAAAACTTGCAGAGATGGCAGTGGGAGCAGACTGTCCATATGTGGCATCACACACTATAGTGCAAATTTTGCTCTCAGCCAACATTTTGGAAAGTCTCAGGGACTTTTTGACATGATCTTGAAGTGCTCCAAAGCAAACCAGACAGCCCTTCAGTCATGGCTTGAACTATCCTGAAGGTTCCCACTGTACATCCCTACAGACCACCTGTGAATTTAATTTTGGGCAGGTCCAAGAGGACATTATAAGCTTTTTAATTCTGAAGGAGCCTGAAATATATTTACCCAAGTTAACAATTAATGGAATGATAGTGGTTCAGAGTCCCAGTAATCACTGAGGCTAAGCACACTTTGTATACATTTGTGTACAGGTCTTGGACTTGTTTTTTCCAGTCTTTTCCTGGGCGGCTGGCTACAATGCAAAAGGAACTTTATAGCTATCTAGACTCTGAGTCAATCTTTGGTAAGCCTGCTGAGTACTTTTTTAAGATTTTACTTTGAAAAAAAAACACAGAAAGCAATAAGTTATCTTCAAAATGTTGAACTTCAGCTCATCCTCAGTAAATTAAGCCACAGCTCTATGGTATATTAGTGCAAAGAATATGTAATGCACCTCTACCGTTTCCATTTTCTGCTTTGATGTTGTATTTGTTATTATATAGTATTTCTTTTTCTTCTTAAGTACAGATGCTTTTTAAAGCTCACAGATTATAATGACATTTCTGTAATAGACAAAAGCTGTGAATTGTGGTAGGAATTTTATAAGAGCAGCTAAACAAAATGGTTCTAGCAAATAGCTTCAGTGATTCCTAGTTCATCGCATCTAAAATTGGGTAAAAGTCTCAAAAGCAGCAGAAGGAGAAATATTGTTCTTTTATATCCAGTAGATGAAAATGAACAGAAAATGTCAGCCATACTTCGTAAACACAAATTAAACCATCACATTTCTTTTAAAGTAAGTGGGCCAGATACAAAACAGCACCATGTTCCGTTTTTCCTATGGTCTTCAATAAATCTGAATATTTTATTATTTCTTTCTAGATATTTATGGGATACATATTCATGAGAATTAACTGCCTTGCTTCTGTATGGATCATTGTGGAAAAATACAACCCACAACAAACACAATCACTGACCTCTGATGCTTTGAAAGTGAAGGATTTCAAAGAGCTTCTTAAAACTCTGGAAATATTATTCACATTTCTTCAATGTGAAAATAGAGTTATAGGCAGGTTAAAAGGCTGGTTTGCATTTACACTGCAAGTTAAAAGCAGAACTGGAAATAAAGCCAAGCATAGTCAAGTCCAAATGTTATGCTCTGTCCCTTCAATGTAACTCTTCTTACCTTCACTGGTCTCATTAACATCCCATACTCCTACATAGCTGGAGGTAAATTGGGATATTTCCCATAATTATGAGCTACCAGAAGCTTCAGATCAGAGCTTTGACATTTATGCTGGGAGCTGCCTTCCAAGAGGCTTTGTCCAGCTCACCCAAATGGGCCTTTTAGATTCTGAGAAAACTACCCTTTTGATGCAATAGTGATATCACCCATTTTGCAGAGGGTTATTATTTGGGATCCAGTACTGATCTGCAATGGCAGTTGAGCTCCACTTATTTAAATAAATGGAAATGAGCTGAAAGCTGCTGCAATATATATGGTATTGCTCAGAGAAGGCAGGAGGCAGAAAAGCCAGGTAGGCAGCTAGGTGCAGAGGTACTGGGGGAGTGAGGGCTCTAATTCCATGGCTGGTCTCTTAATTTCTCTGCATTTCAATTTCTATGAGAAAGAAACAGAGGAGATAACAAAAAAAAAAAAAAAACCATTTGTAAAGTGCTCCAAGGTCTGCTGATAAAAATCCATACCTGCATGAGACAGGAAGGATTAAATCAGATTGGTCACATAGCACCATCCCCTGAACTTTATTGAAGATGTCTGTCATGCTTAAATTCTACCATGTGATAGAATATTGGCAGAAAACCAATGGAAGAAAAAAGGGAAAAGAAGAAGGGAAAGGAGCACTCCCTACTCCCAGCAAGATCATTCTCATATAATTGAAAGGCATAGCATTTGTGTTGATATTAGAAAGACTTTATCATAAATAAACTGGGGAATTTGTGAGCAGAAACTGTTCAGTAGGAAAATAATTTATGGGATTTTAAAAATATAGTATGATCAGAGGCGTCTTGAAGCAATGAGAATAATGGACTGATTTTCATTTTTAAAGGGATAGAAGTTATCATAAGGCACCTACAAAATTACTGAGATTAAAAAGAGACTTACGTAAATTAAACTTACAGAATCTAAGCCTTTCCATGCAGGACACATAGCAAAATTTACACCTTCCCACGAAGCCAGGTTTTGGCTGCTGACCGAGGCAGAATACTGGAATAAAATGCATGTGGTCAAGACTGTCTGGCCATTTGAAGTCAATGAATTTTCATCCAGAGTGATTATTATTTATGACAGCACCATCCTGCAAGTGGGAATGATGGTCCCTGCTCTAAAGCGTTTGTAGTCTGTTTTATGGGACACATGGTAGGCAAGGATAATCTAGTATACAAGTTTGAATATCTTACCCAAGATGTTATTACCATTTAACAGATCAGATAAATATGCTTTCCTAGGAAGAAATCTTCATGTTTTTATCTTTCAAATCTCCACTTCCAAATACCTGTTCACTGGAAAACAGACAAGTCATAACTGCATACAGCAATTTGTCTACTGAAATGAAATTTCCCACCAGGCATAAATCTGTCACAGACTTTTTTGCCAGACAGCAGACAAATTGCATCAAGGTGGATCAGACAGGGGACCGTTTTATTTAGTTCATCTTCTTCTAGTGGAGGTCCTGAATTGATGTAGTTGGACAAGCTCACATCTACACAGGAGCTGGAGCTGGCTGCAAAAAACTAACACTTATGGTTGTGTAAGACAGCAGTGAAAATGTTTTCATTCTTAGATATGTGTAAGTCCAGACTGAAGGGAACGTATTCTTTCATTCCCATCCTATGTTTGTTAATTGCATTAGTCTTCTCCATCACAGTGTTGTTCCTTAGCAGCTGTTTGATGATTTCCACAATATTTTCACAGTTCCTATATCTCTATAGAGGTAATGGTCTAAATTCTGTATTTCTAGTTATAAAGCCTTGTATTTCCTGTAAGAAAACAGGCTTTTTGAGTGTCCCTTTCCTGCAGTCATCAAGTACCTCACACTGCTGAACGTGGCTGACCTGCTTCCATCAATCATGCTTCACACATTATCTAAATTTTGTTTGTGGCTTACTTTCAGAACACTGATGAAACTGTTGCCTAGATGCATGGGTGGTATTGATTCCTGAGGAACTTCATTAAAAAAAAAATATCATTTAATGTCTGACAACTGCTTTTTCTGGTATCTTTTCAGATATTACAAAATATTCATCTAAAGCACACAAATAAGAGGAAAACCCAGTGTTGGGACATCTAGT
This sequence comes from Lathamus discolor, assembly GCF_037157495.1. NCBI lineage: Eukaryota > Metazoa > Chordata > Aves > Psittaciformes > Psittacidae > Lathamus > Lathamus discolor. The sequence continues at coordinate 104,809,217 of NC_088887.1, forward strand.
GTTTAGCTTCAGCTTTAATTACAAGGGGAGAGACTCCTGTGTGAGATCAAAGGTCTCACTGTGAAAATATTTCCTGAAAGAAATTTTATGATGGAGATAATTTCAGTTATGATGTTGAATTGGGAATTTATGCCTATTGCTTGTGCTTCTCCAAAGGAATGGAGGAAGAAAATGGGAAAAGTCTGATTTAAAACAGCCTTTGAAAAAAAATCTTTGGGCTGCCAGGATGTGTCTAAATTCCAGATGAATGAGGACATCTGGTCATCTTAATGATTTTTCAGAGAATATCAAGGCCTATTTGGGCATTTAAAACAGGTTTTCAATAGTGTTTGAACCCAGCAGCTCCTGCTGGGAACCCTGTTGAAAGTTTCAGAGCTCAGCCCTTAAAATTCCTGTCCAAACTGGATCCCAACTTTTTATGAGCTTAAATAAAAGAAGACCAAAACACATAAGCCAGTGAGGTTTTAATTATTAAGAAACAGGAATTTTCATTTTTATTTCCATGTCCAGAAATGCTGTTGAGCTCTTTTGAAAAATCCAGCTCAAATATGCATAGCTTTTCAGAGATGTGTTTTTATGGTAGACTTCCCAAACAGCTACATGCTGAGGTTCTGTCTTGTTCCTGCCTTTCTCCTTAAGGGGGAAAAAACTTAGGTCTCTGCTCTACTCACACTTTCTCGGTTCTCTTGAAACTTTTAGAAATATGATATCTTTGAGATTGTAGAAAGGCATACTGAGGGAAAGCTGGGACAATTTCAGAAGCCTCACTTCTCTAAGAAAATTCAAGAGTAAAGAAGAAACAAACCCTGGAAAATATTAGATAATGGAGACAAACTGCAAAGATCCGCTTTAAAAGTCACCCTCATTGCTCTGCTCACATTTGGCATCTCTTTCTCTTTCTCCACAGATTTCATGCTAATGAAAAGTATGTTTTTCAGGGCAAGAATGTACCTGCTTTGGTGCTTCATTAAGCTCAGTGGGGAGGGGACTCTGACAGGTGGGTAGTTTTTATAATAATGAATTACTTGCATCATCCACTGCAGAAGACTGCGTGTCCCAGTGCGCCAGCCTTCAGCAATATGTATGAAAAACTTGGATGTCTGAGCCCACAGCTTCATCGCTTAAATTCTCAGGGATATACTTTCAATTCAAGTTTCTTATGTTAATACTTCAGATGTTTCAACAACAATTTGCTGAAGCAGTCAGGGTATCTGTTATAAAGAAAAGAGAGATAAATAATTAATGTGCCCAGTTTGATCTTCAAACTTATTTTCTTTGTTGCTTCCAGAAAATTTAACTAGCAAACAAATTAATAGTAAATAAGCAGCTGCTCTGAAGTCTCCTTAGTTACAAAAACAATTGTGTAAAGCAAAACATTTTCACTTTGCACTGTTACGTAGGCCAATACAAGCAATTCAGCCAACTGCTGGCAAGCTTTTCTTTCCCAGAAATAGATTTTGCCACGTTTCAGTGCATATCTCCACGAAGGAATAACTATGGTAAAAAAATTGGCAAATATGTGTGGTGCAGCGAGGTCTAACCATCCCAGCTGAGACTGTAAGCCCTTTACAAGAGTCCACATAAATAGCAAAGATGGTCCCAGCCCTGAAGGCTTTCAGTATGAATCAGCAAAATTGACAAAGGCCAGGAGAAAAGCACTACTATTTTTTCCTATTTTGCATGTGGGCTACTAAAGCCTATGAAAATTATATTTAGTATTATATATATCTCATATACATGAAATTAATTGCCAGTGGTATGTTACATATGCAATTATCTGTGGCTTTATATGAAGTCCCTGCTAAAGAAAACTCAAAGCTGCCGCCCCAACGCGTACCACTGTTGCCACAAGCTCATCCCTTCTCAGCAATTTTGGAAGTTTACATTTGCTTCATTGACCTCTGGAGAGCAGTGTAAGGTTAACCACACACTTCACCGTGGTGTAGCTTGAGGTGTTTAGATGGGCTTTTCAATTTATGCAAGCCTCCTAACCATCCCAGCCCCACTTCAGACCACAGAGACTGCCGGGCTGTGCATGCTGAGACTGGGAGATAACCTATTTTAACCTAGCAGGAAGGAAAAAAGCCTCACTAACTCTTTATATTCCCACAGTATTTCAGTTCTGGTTTTCAGATAGGACTGAAATTAGTAATGCCAAGGTCATGAATGCCAAGGCTGCTCTTGGTGTATGCTGCCAAACTCAGCCTGCAAGCAGATGGGCAAGAAATCCTTCAGAGCATACAACTGCATACTATAGCCACACTTGGAGCTAAATTCTGGGAAAGCAGTTAGACATTTGAAGCGATCTCTAACCTCAGCCAAATCTTAAGGGAGTTATCAGTAAATAATCTGAATGTGAAGATAGGTATGGGAAAACAGAGTATCTGCTCTTCCTGCACTCTTCATAAAACCCAACAGAAAACAATTCCCCTTTCTTTAAAAGAGACATGGGATGCTTGTCATGGAGGGCATGGTTTGACTACCAATATTGCATTGCCTATAAAGCAACAAGCACTCTGAAATCTTGGAGGTTTTTATTACTTCTCCTCTTTTTTTAACAGAAAATATATGACAGCTTCTACTTGCGAAGAAATATAAAAATACCACATTTTACATTAAGTATTTCCTTTTAGTTAAAAAACGAAAGTATACTTCAGAGTTTTGCAGATTAATCTACATACTTCTAAAATCATACACATGCACTTGGAAAAAAAAATAAAGAAATAGATGTCAAAAAATCTGGAATGTCAAAGGTTCTTATACACTATGGACTTTTCCCCTACTATCCTCTAGGAACAGCAGTCTGCCCAGAGCACCATCCTAGGCATCATTTAGCTCTGTGTGACCTAAGAACAGAACATTTCCATCTGAAATTGACGCCAAGAGAGAGAAGAGTCATGAACCCCTAATTCCTGATTTCACGGTGCAGCAATGGGAATTCACAGCACAGGAAGTTCCGACCATGTGTGGGAGATGCAAGCTGATGAAGAGACTTCCTTCCCCACCATTTTCCCTTCCCCTTTTTCATATCTAATTTGTGCCATCTCAGAACTAAAATAACTAAATATTCATACAATAAGGTGAAAAATGAGCAATCAAAAATGTCAAAGAGAGAAACATTCCTATCAACAGAGTCATGCAGTTCAGAGGGGAATCTGCCTTGCTTCTTGACATTAGATCAACATTTTGTCAAACCTTCCAAACCCAGCAAATAAGGGCTTCTGTGTCCAGTATAGGGGGAATGAATTACTGCTAGACCTTGATGGTTATCTTGAAACATGAGCTACGCTTGCAAAGCTAATCTGCCTTCTCCAGTTCTGTGTTTAGGCTGATGCAGGTTTTCCACTGGTTCAAATAAGACATTAATTTAATCCTAGTCCTTATTCATTTTCTTTGGGTTGAGGGAGGAGGCACATTGACAGGCCGTTTGCTGTACCAATATTAGCAATTGCCAGGTATGCATCAAGGAGGGTGTGCATGGAAATTTGCTGGTGCTCAGGACTTTTGGCTTACAAATCTCCTATTAGTCCAACTCTGGATCTTTGCTGGTCAGTATTTGTCAGCTCTTTTGTGGCAAGGAAAAATAGAGCCTGTGATGAAACCCCAACAAGGTTTAAATTCAGCCCTCCAGAGAGACATGGTTTCCCAGTAGCACTACACCACCTTTCCCTGTCACTGACCCCTTTCGGCATTTTATCCTGATCCATATTTCTTTCCTTTATGTATCTGTTGTCTATTACAGTGGTCTATGGCTCTGAGTGCCAAGCAAGTACAGCTCAGCTTTGAAAGGATGTCAAAATTATTGGCTCTACTTACGTGTATGTCTGAGTTTCTTCTGAAACAGATTCTCAGAATTCAAATTTATGGACTAAGACATCCAAAATCAATGACAATTTCTCTTAAAAAAAACAAACTGAGGAGCTCTGGACCTGATTTCTGAGCAGTCAGATATCCATTACCTGGGAGTCTGTAGATACCTAGGGACAATAAATGTACCAGCTATTCCAAGCTAAGCTACCATCAGCAAGACTGATTTAAATCCCTCTTCCTATCACTGAGATACTGTGGTTTACAATACATTACGTACCAGTTAACACCATGAAATAAAGACAGAGATTAAAGAGATTAATGTTACTTGTTACTGATGCAGTTTCATTTCACTCAGACTCACTGTGGAACAATTCTCAGTGGTGCATCACTTCTTCTTCACTCAAGGAAGACACTGCCACAAGAACACAATATCCTGCAGCAGGAGGTTTTCCTAAGTAGGGACTCACAACCAAGCTAATTGGGCATATTAACTGGCCTTCATATACACCTCATGAAGGGCCACACTAGCAGGACCCATCTTGCCCCTCAGACCCACCAGGATCAATAGAGAGGCACAAGTAGCACCATAGTGCTGCTGTGCTTGAGCGTCTCCTTTGGGAAAAGAAAGTGGTGGAGGGAGAAATATTAAAGGCAGCACTGCTCCCTCCCAAGACTGAAGTACTGGCTTTCCTTATGAACAGGTTTGGTGGGTAGGGAAAGACATGGAGCATGTCTATCTCTCAGCATTATTCCCCCACCACATTCCTTATTAAAAGTCCAGTAATCCAGTCATTTGATGGACTACAGCTGACACAGCTGCTTCTGCATTCTTTTTCCAGAGCAAACCCTACTATTTCAAAATGGCTGTGTACTCTCAACCCCATCTGATCCAATCCCATCCCATCCAATTGAATCCAATCCAGTAATTTCTGGGCTATTGCAGGCGCAAAAGAGCAAAGTCTGAATTCCACCACCCCACCCTGAGATGTATATTCTGAACTCTGGAGATAAATGTAGAAGTGAATCTATGATGGAATAACTTACAGCTTTGTACCATATATAAATTGCATCAGTTTACAGCATATACATTACAACAGTTTATAATTCCTTGATAACTTTCAATTAGTGGGCTAAATTGAGTAGAGATAAGTATGCAACATAGGACTTTGGAAAGTGGAGCCTGTCCAAGGAGCTATTTTAAAAGATGAGTTTTAAAATGAGTTGGGATTTCACTTTTTAACTTTGAAAGAAAAGAAGATGGGGAAAGCAGGAAGGTTATGGCAAGTTGAGCATCATTGCACTAAATTTCCCCTCTGATGTGTTGGAAGAGACAGGTACCATCAGACTTAGTCTGCCTAGAAAGGTTTATATGCCTATACATCTATTTCTTGATTTTTTTTTAGAGAGATACGATGCAGTGAACATGACCATGTAAAAGACATAAGAGACAACAAGCAATTCTGTACTGATAGCGTTTTTTCAGAGAGGGGGTGCATAAAAAGAGGCACCTCCCCACAAGAAGCTGTATGCTTGTGCTGTATTGAGGAAGTCATAGAATCATAGAATAGTTAGGGTTGGAAAGAACCTTAAGATCATCTAGTTCCAACCCCCCTGCCATGGGCAGGGATACTTTGCACTAAACCATGGCACCCAAGGCTCTGTCCAACCTGGCCTTGAACACCGCTAGGGAGGGAGCATTCACAACCTTCCTGGGCAACCCATTCCAGTGCCTCACCACCCTAACAGGAAAGAACTTCTTCCTTATATCTAATCTAAATTTTCCCGGTTTAAGTTTTTACCCCTTACCCCTTGTCCTACCACTACAGTCCCTAATGAAGGGTCCCTTCCCAGCATCCTTATAGGCGCCCTTCAGATACCAGAAGGCTGCTATGAGGTCAAACACAAGGGTCAAATCCTAACAAGCTCTCCTGAAAGATTGCTGGAGGGTGAGGGAGGACTAGGACTGCTCTAGGAGCATGTGGAGAGTGCTGCCATAACATGCCGTTTGATGCATTCACAACACTATTCCCTTGCAAGGTATGACATCAGCCATCTTGTAATTATTAACCTTTTCAGAGCAGGGTCAGTGAGGCTGCAGGACAGGTTTGCCACCCACTGGAGCTTACGGTGCTACCTGCCTGGTCCTTGCACCCCACCCCCCAGCAGAAGTTATACTCAGGGCAGTTGCCACCATCCCTTGCCTTCACAGCCTGTGAGAGGGGACTCAACCACAGGGAGGTGGGGGAGATGTGACAAAAGCATAGAAGGCTCACTTTACATGGATCAGCTTCACTCTGCACATACATGAACATACAAGATAAGTAGTATAGACCACAGCACTGAAATCACGCTGGCAGCTACTAATACAAATATATTGTCTATCACCCATACATATGGCATCATTTCATCATTTGAAGGCAATGCCAATATTTGCACATTTGAAAGAAATGTGAAAATGCCCTGGTTTCAAGTTAATATTTCAAGTGATTATTTTTTTAGCAGGCAGGAGATACCTGATTTTTTTCTGACCTAGGTGACATTTATACCCTGATAATGCTCAGAAGACCTGACCAGAACCAAGATTGCACCACAGTTGAACTGTGCAAGCAAAGGCTGGGAAGGTGCCAACTTAGTTAATGGTTACTCCTGTCCTTCAAAGCTTTTATTAATAATTTTTTTTTCTGTAAGCCAGCAATTCTATTTTTAACCACATCTCTATTCCATGCACAGTTCATCAGCATGCCACCTGGAATTAATATTTACCTTATTCTTAGCCTCAGTTAAGATGAGCAAGTGTCTTCTGTCCAAGTGACCCAAGAAGACCCCAGGCATGAAACATTCACTTTTCTTTCTCAACTTTTCTCTGTAAAGCAAGACCTAAAGCCAAGGGGCTCCCATAAAATCCACAAGCTATGAAAAGCAGGTGAGTGTCCCCACGCAGGTCTTCCTCCATTGCAAAGCAACAGCACTTCTGTGGTCCTGACGCTCAGGACAATGGAGAGGAAGGCAGAGGCAGACAAGTAGAAATTTCTGAGCAAGTTAGAGCTGCACTGGCTTCCATACCACATCATCCACCCTATGGGATCTCCATTTTCAAAAGGTTTCAAGCCAGTGGATGGCTGTACATTGGAGTCACTCCTATGAGTCACAAGCAGTTTCCGCAGGTGATATGGAAGACACCTGAAAGGCTATGTCAACCATTCACTCCCAAAAGTACATGGTCTGTGCTTGCATGATGAGGAAAATGCTCACCCCAGAAAAATATCTTCCAGCTTTTGAGAAGGTGTGGCTTGGAAGAAGGATCTAGTGGATCACAGGAGTAGCATGTTAAGCTACCTGCACCATCCACTGACTGGGATCACTGGTTCATTATCAGTCTAGGTCATATGAAAGCAGAGTTATTTTTACCTAATAAACCATGACCCAAGCTAAAAATATCTTTCTCATTTGTTGAATGAATTGACACAGTGGATGACTGTCACTGCTTAGCATTGATGTGTAAGTGAGGAGAGCCAGAAGAGCACAAAACCTAACATGATAAAAATGACAGTATTTTTAATTTCATGTAGCTGTAATTCACACTTGGAGCAACTGAGAGTGTTGCCTTCTAGGATATCTAAGATAAGAACAATGATGACAAGCTGAAAAGAGTCTAAATAACAACCACAGAAACAATGAAAATAAAAGCATAAAATAGAATTTCATAGTTAATCACTCATGTTCAGGGAAAAAAAATACTTGCACATCTAAGAACCGGTAAACATATAAAAAAGGATCCATGGTGTTGTCAAATCACATCTTGTTGCTTAGTGACAATGAGACGTGACCTAATGAATCACTAAGTAACATACTGCCATTCATCAAAATAGTCGTCCCCCATTTTCATTAATATGTATCTTCCTTAACTTGCAACTGTAAATGTACACACATAAACATGACACAAACATTTTTGTATCACAGGAAAAACAAGAGCTCTTTCTCATTTTTCCTGCTGTAAATGAGAAGGACAAATAATGTTGGTTATTTACCAAATAAGGTTGGTAGCAAGGTCTACTGCGTAAAACTGTGCCGGCGAATCAGCACAAAAGCAGTAATGGGTACAGGGACAGCAAAAATATAGCAGGTTGACATTTAAGAGAGAACTGTCTTTGTAATTAAACTGCTGATGTGCAAACCTGTAACAGGAAAAGTGATCACAGTAATCAGCTCTAAACAAAGACTGAGACTCAGAACAAACATGTCAATACCTACAGGCAGGGAGTACATTAGAAACGATTGCCACTGCCAGCAATCCGTGCTTGGAAATGCTGAAGTTGTCAAAATGGCTCTGCTTTTGGTGACTGCACTTGCTTATCTACAGTTCAGAGCACCCCTGTGTAACTCCTTTCTATGCTCCAGATGTAGGCAGCAGTCCAGATACATTAGTACAGATGTCAGCTAAAATAGCTGAATACCAAAGAAGGAGTCTCAACTGTGTTTATAAAAGAGTTTGAGCTCTGCCCAAAGTCATTGTGGAGACTGGACAGAATATCTGCACTGCTGGAAAGTACCCGCTGTGCATAGCAGTCTGTGTCCAAAGGGCATGGAGTTATTTATCTTACTTGCTTGAATCATGATATTAAGGATGATATATGAATTCAAGGTCAAAGCGGTTTGCCCCTTGCCGCTGCTACTAGACCTTTCCATTTGCTCCTTTGCTCTTCTTTACCAGTGTGGAAGATGAGCTGGTTTAAAATAACATGTCTTCATGATTTTGTCCATTTCAACTCTTACTATGTCTAAACTTCTTCATAACTTTCAACAACAGTCCTCTAAAGAGAGCCCTGGGAAAACATGCAAGAAATAACAGGCCTTAGACTCTGTTTTCAGAAGGAGCAGCATAGTACATCTCCCTCATCCATCCTGGAAGTGTGAAGAGTTGATTTCACAGATGTGTGGGTGAAAACAGCTGTAATCACCCTGTGCAATTCCTGCCAAAGCTGTCTCTTGGAGAAGATGACTGCTGAGCTTAGCTAGAGTAGGGATTAAATGAATACCCACAAAATCATCTTCAAAAAAGGGCCCTGGTTTTCTTTGACAGAGGCAAAGGGGAATTGGGATGTCCTGGATTTAGAATTTTTCCCTCCCTTCACAGAAAGGACTTTTGAACCCTCCACCCCAAAAAGAACAGGGGAAAGGGACAGAAGCTATCATCCTTTTCAACCAGTTTCAACACTAATTAATGTAGGTCACATCTTCACCAGTCTCACAGCTGGCACATTGGAACTTCATCATTAAAAGCACTTTCTGGAACAAAAGGCCACATCCAAAGGCTGTAACAAAGCCTTCAGGAAAAAAAAAAACCTAAACATTTCAGTCTAAACAAACAAGCCTGAAAGGTCTCTGAACTACAGTCTAGCCAGATACTTTCTTCAGACAGTCAGTCTGGCAAAGAGAGTTAAGGTCACAGTGAAAACAAAACAAACACACAAACAAACAAACATTTGTTTTATTAAAGAAGGATATGAAGGTAAAGCAGAATCTGCCAGAACCTCCAGAAAATAAAATCCCCAATAATTTTAAACAATTTTTCCTTCTATTTGAGACACTCAAATACGGCAGAAAAAATGTTCCAAAGCAGTATGGTTTCTGGTAACATACCTTTTTCATTTAATTCAAAGGACTTCATGATAGTTTGGATGTAGTATCATTTTTCTTCTTGTTGGAGCTGGGTGTTTAGTTCTAAAAGATAATCTTCATTTTTATCTATGGCACAGAACCGAGTGATCAATGAGTCACCCAGAAAAGCATAATGAGAATGGGGAGAGAGGAAAAATGTAAGTCTTCAAGATACCACTACATTAAAAAGCTAATCTCACCACTAAGAAAAAGGAACAAAACCTTGAGCTGGTCCCAAAGAAAAAAGCTACATGGAGATTTCACACTCCTTGAGAGTCAGAGATGTTAGCTATGGCCTGAGGTCCACCACAGATCCATCCCTGCAAGCTTTCCACCTCTTCTACTTCCACCTCATTTACTTTTTGCAATCTCCTTTGCTGTCTGGCAAGGCACATCTCTAAGACCTTTTTAACCATGTACACCAAGATTTCCTGTTCTTACCACTGAGGATCTCTGTATAGGAAGTGCTTAAAGCATACAATTAACAAGTGCAGTGGTGCACATACACACCACACCTTGTGCTGCATCTCAACCTGCAGTCCAAAAAGCAATTGAGTCTCCTCTCAGCCCCCTTCAGAGCTGAATTGGCCCTGTCATTCCTCACAGGGTGGTTGACCAGGAAATGCCACATAGCTGACGTGAAAATAAGAGTTTGAAACTGAAGTGTCCTTCACTGCAGTCTCTCCAGCTAATTTAGATCAGGTTGACAGGAATGACAGAGTAAACCTACTTTTTTTTTTTTCTCCTGACAGTAAAAGGGTTCTAAAAATTACATGCTTCTAATCCTTCATTAGCTGGCATTTTAAATTCCCAGGCTGTGTAGCTTGTGCTCAAGGAGAAAGTGACAAGAGGAGAGTTATAATCCCTGTGGCATGAGCTGTCACCAAATACCTGCTGGGTGATAAATCCACTAGGCTTTTTCAACTAGTTTTTTTTCATGCCTAAACTTCAGGGATGCTACTCAAAATAAGGAAAAATAAATTAAAATGACACACAATCTAAAATTCATGGCATGTACCATGACCTGTCTATATCAACTGATATGCAATGTGTTCAGTCTTTGAAAGACCCTTCATATCATAGACTAGAAAAAGCATGGATTGACAAGTTATATATTTTCCTAAATTGTTTTCCTCTCGGAAGATGCAGTTTGCAGCACTGCAGCTTGCTTAGAAACTGATCTTCCCCTGTAATGAACACTGAGACAAAGCTCTATGAAGATGTCCAACACATTAAAATGAAACTAATAGACCAGGCATCATACTTAATAACACTCTCAAATTATATTAAGTTCATTTTCCAGCAGAACCAACTTGTGCTAGCAACAGTCCAACTGCAAATGATTGAATTTTGCAAATGTACAAGCACAAAAAGCAAATGTAACATCACCAAATAGATTTTAGCTTGTTAAGCTGATAAGCACTATGTGGTTCACAATATCTCATATTGCATTGTATTTGTCACACAATTAGTAAAAGTCATGGTGCCATAAGCAACATGACACTTACTGCGCACACTGTCATCATGGCAACACAAAGTGGAGTGTAATACCAGGCCGATGCTAGAAGAAACAGTGACCGGACTTCGGGTCAGAATACCCTCTTTAACTCAATTCAGGGAAAAATCAGCAAGGAGCTTGGGTGGTTTTCAGGTATAATCACAGAAGGGTTGAGGTTGGAAGGAAGTTCAACCACCTTGCTCAAAGCAGGACCTCCTGGAGCCAGTTGCCCAGGATCAAATGTTGAACAGTATGCATATTTCAGTGGAGAATAAAAAACACTGCATTCCCAAAGATACATTTATCTACTATACAGGTAGAGTTCAAGTGTGACAGGGTCAGCTTTCTCAGGCTGTGCTATCATCTGCCTTTGACCTTGCTTATGATCAGCAGCTCTTTGGGGAACAGGGAAGGTTAATCACCTATATGGGTTCATATTCTCCGTCGTTGCTTGACACAGCAATGAAGATGTCAGCTATCAGTGACTTCTTTTTCTTGATGACATGATCTTATCATCAGGAACTGAACAATGCAAATTTTCACATGGACCACTATTCCACCCTCATATCCCCCAGTCTTGTTATTGTCAGCTTGGATCAGAAAACCTGAACTCGTAATTTTTCAAGGTCAAAGAGGATTTTGCAGGAATTGTGCAAGAGCTGGATAACAAATTCAAGCCTTTACACTTCACATACAACAGCTTGAAACATCTTCTAGTTAAGGCAGATGAAGTTTTGCTAACTGATGCATCATCCCTGTAAAAATCAATGGCAGCATCTTATATTTATAGAGTACCTTGTGCCACAGAGTCTTTAAGCTCTCTACAGAGCAAAACACACAAACATAACAACATTAGTAGTGCTTGGGAACAATTTCTGTCTACCTTGTGGAGCATTTTCCTGTATTCCAATTAGTCAGTTATGCCCTTGAAAATCCATTTTATTTGTATATTGTATATAGCTTTATGACTATTAATAAAAGACATTTTCATTTCTGTCTTCTCACAGGGTCTCACATCTCTCAGTAGCATGAGGACTGGAAAGAATATAAACAGGTCTGGAAATCTGCTGATACTGACTGCTGTGAATAGGGTAGGCACAATTCCCTTTGACAAAAAGAAAACCAAATTTCAAAGCATCTCTCCTTGTAGCTTCTAGACTCCTGAGGAACTGATCACAGAAAGAAAACAAGAGTCTCTAGTGAACTGTAATGGGTGGAAGGAATACTGCTGCTACGGTCAGTGAATAATGAGCATAGTAGCAAGGAAAAATGTGTACTGTCAGTAAGGCAGTGTCTGAGCATTCCCCAGCAGGATTACTGCAGCACAATACAGATGGCAAGAGAATCTGAATACAGGAGAAGCTCTGAGGGAGATAACATACACATAATCTGTTCTACCATTACGGTATTACTGGTTTATTCTATATACATTTTCACAGTTCCTGACCCATTACATTGAAGTCAGAAGTTGTGAAAGTAGGTGTTACTGACTCAGAGTAGCGCAGAACAAACACCAAGAAAATGCATGGAACAATAATACCAACATGAAGACTGAGCTACACTAATGCAACTTGCTTTCACCAAATAACCACAGAAGAACCAAATTTAATGGTGCTCATGAAGCAATTTCCTCTCCATGTGCCTTTCCTCTCTGAAAAACTTTTTGAATGCTGATTGAGTCCCCTCTGACGTTCACAGAAAGAATTTGGTTGTGTTTCCATTGAATAAATCACCTTTTTTGGAGTAAAGAGCACCAACGGCTGCATTGATTTCAAGTCACAGATTTTGAAAGCAGCTGTGGTTTCCCGTAGTTGATAGTCCATTACATTCATTACATTGCTGAGGTGAGTAGCTCGAGAGAGAGCGCCTTCAACCCCTGAGCCAGGGAAGCTCAGCGTTCAGGAGCCGCAACTCAGAGCGGCGAGAGCCACCGAGGGAGCCTCAAGTCCTCAGCAGGACCTGCCCAGGAGCCGGCAGCTCCGCGGACATGGTGGGATGGCTCCTGTGACTGCAGTGTTAGAATGGAAGGTTACAGGCTCTTTAGAAAACACAGGCCCAACAGAAGGGGAGGGGGAGTTGCTATTTATGCTAGGGATAGGCTGGAGAGTATGGAACTCTGTCTGGGGGCAGGTGAGCAGTCAATAGAGAGTTTGTGGGTCAGGATTAAAGGGAGAACAGTGATGGGAGACACTGCTGTGGGGATCTGTTACAGATCACCTGATCAAGACGACTCTGTGGATGAAGTGCTCTATAGACAGATAGGAAAAGACTCATGCTTGCAGATGCTTGTCCTCATGGGGGTCTTCAACCACCCTGACATCTGTTGGAGGGACCGTATGGCCCAACAGAAGCAATCCAGGAGGTTCCCTGACTATGTGGAAGACAACTTCCTTCTGCAAGTAACAGAGGAGCAGACAAAGAGAGGTGCTATGCTTGACGTTGTGCTCACCAACAGGGAAGGGCTGGTTGGAAATGTGATGCTCCAGCCATGGTTCAAGTGATCATGAGATGGTCGAGTTAGAGATCTTCAGGAGAGTGAGAAGAGCGTGCAGCAAGCTCACTGCGCTGGACTTCAAAAGAGCAGACTTTGGCCTCTTCAGGAGCCTGCTTAGTAAGGTTCCATGGGATATAGCCCTAGAGGGCAGGGGGGCCCAAGACTCTTGGTTGATATTCAAGGATCACCTGCTACAAGCTCAGGAGTGCTGCATCCCAACTAGAAGGAAGTGCAGCAGGAGGGCAAGGAGACCTCCTTGGACGGATAAGGAGCTGCTGAGGAAGCTTTGAAGGAAAAAAGAACCTTATATAAGGTGGAAGCAAGAACAGGCAGCCTGGGAAGAATACACGGATGTTGTCCGGGAAGCTAGGGACCAGGTTAGGAAGGCTAAGGCCCAGTTAGAATTAAACTTGGCTAGGGATGTGAACGATAACAGGAAAGGATTCTATAATAACATTGCAAATGAAAGATAGACTAGGGACATCTTGGGCCCTCTCCGGAAGCTATCAGGAGAACTGGCTACCCTGGATTTGGAGAAGGCTGAGGTTCTTAATGACTTCTTTGCGTCAGTCTTCACTGGCAAATGCTCTGACCGCACCACACATGTCTTGGAAGGCAGACGCAGGGGCTGTGAGAATAAAGACCTTAGGCCCACTATAAGATAGGATCTGGTTCGAGACCATCTTCAAAATCTGAACACGCACACAAGTCCATGGGACCTGATGAAATCCATCTGCGGGTCCTGAAGGAGCTGGCAAATGAAGTTGCTAAGCCACTGGCCATCATACTTGAAAAATCATGGCAGTTGGGTGAAGTTCACCACAACTGGAAAAAGGGAAATATAACCCCCATTTTCAAGAAGGGGAAAATGGATGACCCAGGGAACCACAGACCAGTCAGTCTCACCTCTGTGCCTGGCAAAATCTTGGAGCACATTCTCCTGGAAGGAATGCTAAGGCACATGAAAAACAACAGGGTGGCTGGTGACAGCCAGCATGGCTTCACTAAGGGGAAATCCTGCCTGACCAATTTGGTGGCCTTCTATGATGGGGCTACAGAACTGATGGACAGGGGTAGAGCAGTTGATGTCATCTACCTGGACTTGTGCAAAGCATTTGACACTTTCCCACACAACATCCTTGTCTCTAAATTGGAGAGACATCAATTTGATGGATGGACCACTCGGTGGATAAAGAACTGGCTGGATGGCCGCACACAAAGAGTTGTGGTCAATGGCTCTATGTCCGGCTGGAGACCAGTAACGAGTGGTGTCCCTCAGGGAACAGTGTTGGAACCGGTCTTGTTTGACGTCTTTGTCAGTGACATGGACAGTGGGATTGAGTGCGCCCTCAGCAAGTTTGCCGATGACACCAAGCTGTGTGGTTCGGTTGATAAGCTGGAGGGAAGGGATGGCATCCTGTCCTCGGTTTAGCAGTAGCACTGATTTTTTTCTCATCGGTAGCTGGTGCAGCGCTCTGTTTTTGACTTTCAGCCTTGGAACAGCACTGGTAACACCGATGTTTTTAGTTACTGCTCAAATGTTTAGTCTGACCAAGGACTTTGTGAGTCTCATGCTCTGCCAGGGAGGAGGAGAAGCCAGGAGGAAGCAGAAACAGGACACCTGACCCAAACTAGCCAAAGAGGTATTCCGTACCACAGCACGTCATGCCCAGGATGTAACTGGGAGTTACCCGGAAGGGTACTCACTGCTCAGTCAGTGGGTGGTATAGTATTCTCTTCCCTTTTTATTTCCCTTATTATTATTATTGGTGGTAGCAGTAGTGATTTGTGTTATACCTTCGTTACTGGACTGTTCTTATCTCAACCCGTGGGAGTTACATTCTTTCAATTCTCCTCCTCATCCTTCCGGGGGGGTTGGGGGGAGGAAAGAAGCAGTGGTGGTGAGCAAGCAAGACTGCGTGGCTGACTGTGTTTTAAACCATGACACATCCAGAGGGACTTTGACATGCTTGTGAGGTGGGATGATGCCAACATTATGAAGTTCAACCATGACAAGTGCAAGGTCCTACACCTGGGTCGGAGCAATCCCAGGCACAGCTACAGGTTGGGCAGAGAAGAGATTCAGAGCAGCCCTGTGAAGAAGAAGGACTTGGGGGTGTTGGATCGATGAGAAACTTAACATGAGCCAGCTTCAGTGTGCGCTTGCAGCTGAAAAAGCCAACCGTATCCTGGGCTGCATCAAAAGGAGCGTGACCAGCAGGTCGAAGGAGGTGATCCTGCCCCTCTACTCTGCTCTTGTGAGGCCTCACTTGGAGTATTGTGTGCAGTTCTGGTGTCCTCGATGTAAAAAGGACATGGAACTGCTGGAACAAGTCCAGAGGAGGCCATGAGGAAGATCAGGGGACTGGAGCACCTCCCGTATGAAGACAGGCTGAGGAAGTTGGGGCTGTTCAGCCTGGAGAAGAGAAGGCTGCGTGGAGACCTCATAGCAGCCTTCCAGTATCTGAAGGGGGCCTATAGAGATGCTGTGGAGGGACTCTTCATCAGGGACTGTAGTGACAGGACAAGGGGCAATGGGTTAAAACTTAAACAGGGGAAGTTTAGATTGGATATGAGGAAGAAATTTTTTCCTGTGAGGGTGGTGAGGCACTGGAATGGGTTGCCCAAGGAAGCTGTGAATGCTCCATCCCTGGCAGTGTTCAAGGGCAGGTTGGACAAAGCCTTGGGTGACATGGTTTAGTGTGAGGTATTCCTGCCCATGGCAGGGGCATTGGAATTAGATGATCTTAAGGTCGTTTCCAACCCTAACTACTCTATGATTCTATGATTTCAGTAACACAACCAGAAACAGAGCCCTCTTCCCAGTTAAGTGGAAAATGAGGTTCTTTTTGATCTCTTCACTCCACTGACTAAAATAACCAACAAAAAAAGATGGACTGGGATTCATCTGAGCTACAGCTATGTCTGAGACTGTGACCCCATGCTCCCTTTTAAGTCAGTTCAGAGGGACAGTCACTTTCAGAGGATGATTCAGCTGGTCTGATTTACATGCCTGCCTCAGGATGACATTTGTTGTCTCCCACTGTCTGGTGGATGCTTACTTCTATCTTTTGATTGTAAGTAACTGGTTAAGATCTGTAGCAAGACATTTTGGTTAGTAAATGGTGTGGTGACTAATAATGATAGACAGTATAGCTTGCAGTTTGTGAATAGCTATCACTATTCACTAGACACTGCGGATTCCCTAAGGACCTTCACACTAGTAAAAACCCCACAGCTGGGCAGGATAGAAGTAGCCAGCTCCTCTTCCCAGTGGGAATGTGAAGTGTTTCCCATATACCAAAGATACCGGTCTCTGTCAACGTTAATTGATTTGCAGAAAGATTAAGCAGGACACTCTCCCTCCAGTAACACAGCAGTAGAGGACAAAGCTCAGAGCTCTCCTGAAAAATTGAAGATACACTTATTAGATTTAAAAAAAAATAAAAATGCTCCTCTCTAGAGGCAAATGCAAGTTACTGCACCCAGCCAGGAACGATCATTAACAAATGCAAAATGGGAAACCATTAGTTACACAGCCATTGTGCTGAAGTGATCTAAGGATTAGTGCGGAGCAAGAGGTGAACTTGGATCAACAATGTAATTTCTGTTGTGAGGAAGACACCACTATGTTCAAATATAAAAATGGAACTGTAGCTTAAAGATACAGGTCATGGACACTGTGACTCAGAAGGAAGTGAACAGGCAGAGCAATAAGAATGATCAGAGGTCTATAAAGCACATCATAAATGAAAGACTGAATGAAGTGGGATTGCTTACCCTAAAGAGGAGGCTGAGAGGAACATAAAGCTTTCAAGAACATAAAAGGATGCTGCAAAGAGAACAACCTTTTCTCTAAATCAGCACTGGGCTGGACAAAGTAAAATGGACTTACCTTGCAGAACAGAAGATCCAGAGAACAGCTGAGAAGAAAAATATGTAGCAGCAAGCACAATATGAGTAAATTATAGGGAAGAATCTACCACCAGAAATGTTCATGAGAATGTCAGACCCAGTTATGGTGCAGGCATAATGGAAGGCCAGAAGAAATAACCACCTGCCTCACAAGCCCTTTTCAGGTTTCTGCAGTGCTCTGAGCCCGTGGTCCCTGTCATAGATGATCAGTATTAAGTGACAGTTTCCTCCTGGGCATTTGTTAAAAAACAGCATGAAAATGGATGACTCTCTGAGGGACAGAGATCGCTGTAGGACATTCACGGTATAATGAAAAACTTACAAGCTCCCAGGGACTGCACTACCAGCATCTCACAGTACCCCTCATCCCAAGTCCTCCATGGGAAGTGTGCTACAGCCTAAGCCACTCCACCCACAGAGGTTAGGTCAGGTCACTACTTGTTTCACTGCTGGTGAGACTCTTTCATTGTTTTTTGACTAGAGTAGAAGGATTCAGGCAAATAATCGCCGCAAAGTATATGGTAACAGAACCCACAGTTCTGAAATAGCTTGGATTTCAAAAAAAAAGCTCCACAAAACACAACATGAAAACAAACAGTACAAACAGATGGAAAAACACCTCTCCCTTAAAACATGAAAGTGCCTTTGAAGTACAATGTTAACTGCATACATTATCACATAGTAAAGGAATGAATAAATAAATGTCAGGGCTTTTAAAAAAATTGTGCTGGATATGCATTTATTGCTGAAAGTGTCATTAATCAGCAGCTTCACATCCTCAGCTTCCCCACAGACAGAGCTGTAGCTCAAGCCAGAGCAAGTCTTATGAGCCACCCCCCTCACTAATCACAGCTTGAGATCGCCCTAGCCCATTGCAAACATCTCTGCAACTGCAAGGATTCCTGGGAGGGGAAAATGTGCTGGAAAAGTGAATTTTTTTGCTGTCTGTTAACTCTTACTATCACTTGGAAACGAACAGAGACTCGTCAAGTGCGTTATGATGAACCATGTCTTTATGAGCCATAAACCACAGTCTGATACTGTAACCAGTCTTCCATAGTTCCGTTTCCTGTTTGAGAACGGCTGGACCAGTAATTTTGCTAGATGGACAATTTCTCCTTCATTTGTTTAGCCCTTTCCTCACCATTAGAAATGTAGAAACACAGACCGTCTGTTCTTGGTAAGAGAAAATAAACATTCACAATTCTTTGCAAGTTGCTGTTGTTTTGCACAGAAAAGAAGATGAAGGCCCAATTACCTGAAAAGAGTAGCATCTCTCCAGTTCACGACCCTTACTACAACTCCTACACAGCAACAGTGGTTTTATTAATCTTCAGTTTTTCAAGGCATAAAAGATTTGATAGTCTCTCAAAGGGAAATCTAACTTGTATGAGCAAGATGCTGGAAGACTTTGAGTCTGATTTTAGTTTGATTTGCCCTTATATGATCAGTTAAACCACACACTACACTAGTATTTAATACTAAATTGACATTAGTGTCAACAATTGTACAAAGTGCAAGAGAGGAGACCTGCTATAAGCTGTAGCATTCAACACTGACCTGCTCCCCTGGGCTAAGGTTAAATTACCCAATATACCATTCTTTGATGTTCTTCCCACCTCTGTGCTGCAACTCACTTTCTTCTCTGTTGTAGCAGGGTGTCTGTGGGACTACACTGTAAGCTGGAACCATGGAAAGGCAGTGGTTGAAGAAAAGTCCACCCAGGAGAAAGTTGTTTCCATTTTTTAGTTCTATGTTAGTAATTTACCATAATTTAAAAAAAAAAAAAAATGAGAGAGGCCTGAGCAGCAGAATTCTGCTGGACCAAGGCTGGCTGCAGTGCAGGAGGCACATCCAACCTGCATCTCAAGAAGCACTGAAGGGTGCCATCACAAGGGGTCTGTGCTGATGAAGCCAAAGGAACAGTGTCTACGACAGAAATAGTTTGGGGCAGTGGTCTGGTCTTCCCCTCCTGATCCCAGCACAAAAGCAGGAGCAGGAGCATACCTCTGAGGATAACCTCAAGCAGCATCATGCCCATGGGACATGACAGGAAAAGAAGCAACATGCTGCATCCAGTGTCACACTCCTTAGCTCATTCCCCTTCCCTGCAGCCTCATCTGAGAGGGCATGGAGGCAGTCACCCCACTGCAGCTGCCATGCTGACTGTTCATGGGTGGAGGAGGAGGAAAGGCTCCTCTCTAGGACAGACACTCTACCCCTTCCCCACAAACCAGGCAGCAGAGAGGAGCACATGTCCATGTACTTTCAGACCTCAAATGGCATCATCCATCATCATTTCATGCTTATAAGGATTTTCTTCTGGATTTTAATTCACAATTTCTTTAAAAGAAATAATTATTTTCTCTAGAAAGGTGTAACAGTTAATCAAGCTGCCTGATTATAAGGCTTGCATTGTAACTGAGGTCATTTAGGGGAAATTGTGAGAGATAAAAAACCTGAAAGCTCCCATCATTTTGTATCCCATCCCAGGTCCACCCTGGAGCCTGCAGATCTCCCTCCACATCCTCCAAGCACTGGCAGTCTTTTTTAATGTGCATTATATTAGTCGATCTCATCTTGACAAACTTGTGCTCCCTGCAGTGTGGCAACACAGACCATGAAAGCCTTTTTCCTTCCCAGACAATTAAGCTAACCTCTAAAGCAGTAATCTCCACACAGGAATGAAAAACAGAAAAACCCTATACACCAAAGAGCAGACACTGGCTGAGCAAGAGCTTTTCACCCATCAGTGTGATGGCTATACCTCAGCTGGCCCTGCGATGCGGGGCTGCTCACCTCTGGGTTGCCTCACCACTTAATCGTTGCACATCACACAGCAGGGGATATATTTGTACTGTTTGAGAACCGGATAACCACTGAGTTCTGCAACTGAAACATGAAAATAATTCTATAGTCTGTCTGATTTTTCTGGTGAATGCAAACACTTAACCCCACAGGTCAGTGGTTACAACACCATCCTGTTGGGCCAGACCCAATTTCCTATATGTTGACTTGCATAGCATCTATAGCCCGGACTGAGCTCAACCAGCTCTCCAGGCCCCCTTAGATCCCCTCAGAGACAATAAAGATGCAATTTTTTCAAACTTCTTTTCTCGCTCAACTTAACCCTCATCTCAATACCATTTACCAAAGCTAATATAGACAAAGCAGTATACATTGGCCAGTTCTGATCTTCATAAAGCACAGATCTCTATCAGCCCATGACCAGAAAGGGTCAAGATTTTCACATTAATTTGTGCAGAACCACAAGGCCTCTTCTGTTGTGTGGTTTTGTAGCATAGGACCCTGATGTATGATGACTATGGTTCATTCAGTTCTGGCATCACCAGCATAAGGACATGGAACTGTTGGAACAAGTCCAGAGGAGGGCAACAAGGACGATGAGGGGGCTGTAGCACCTCCCACACAAAGAGAGGCTGAGAAAGTTGGGACTGTTCAGCCTGGAGAAGAGAAGGCTGCATGGAGACCTCATAGCAGCCTTCCAGTACCTGAAGGGGGCCTACAAGGATGCTGGGGAGGGACTCTTCATCAGGGACTGTAGTGACAGGACAAGGGGTAACGGGTTAAAACTTAAACAGAGGAGATTTAGATCAGATGTAAGGAAGTAGTTGTTCACTGTGAGGGTGGTGAGGCACTGGAATAGGCTGCCCAAGGAAGTTATGAATACCCCATCCTTGGCAGTGTCCAAGGCCAGGCTGGACACAGCCTTGGGTGACATGGTCTCGTATGAGGCATGGGGGGTTGGCATGGCAACCATGAGGCATGGCAGGGGGGTTGGAACTAGATGGTATAAAGGTCCTTTCCAACCCAAACCATTCTATGATTCTATAATTTTATGATTCTTGCAAGATGGGTCAGGTTCTAATTTCCCACCAAATTCAGTGGATCCTGAATGGCTTCTGCTGCTGGCAGGATGCAGCCTTTAACGCAAGGCTTTGCAGTCACTTGCCCTGAGGGTAAATACAGGGTAAATGACTAGTCACATAAGTCTTCAAGAAATATAGTCTTGTCCCAGATTCAAATTCCCTCCGCCAAAAAAAAAAAAAAAAGTTAAACATAAAACTAAAAAGTGCTGAAAACTGCTATTTAACTGGTGTTGACAAAACAAATGAACAGCAAAAAGGTAAATATAGAACGTGCCTAAACAAAACACAAACATCAGTAGAACAAGTTCCAGCAATCCTAGCATCTTCATAACAAAATAAGTGCCTTCAAAAGTGAATTAAATCTGTGAGAAAACAGCTTCCCCTAAACATCATGACAGCTACCACTGACAAGATGCATAGAGCTGCACAAATCACAGAAGACAAAATCTGAATAAATATTCCATGCTTAGTGGGAGATATTAAGAATACATATATGAAAAAAGAGATCAAACTGCAGACTCTCCATTGGTTATATCTACCACAGATAGAGTATACATCATTTCCTTGAAAATATGATTTTTCTTCTTAATTCATGCTCTTTCAGGCTTAGCTTCATTGTGAAAGTGTTACATTTTGTTCTTTGAAAAAAGCAAAGAATTGTCTTGAGCCCTCAATAGGTACCTAACCTAGACTCCTCTTATGCCACAACATGAAAGCATAGAATCTGTGGTCAAGAATTTGAAGGCTTGTGTTTTGTACATAAAAGAATTATCACAAACTAATGGCAAGACGATTTGGAAGCCTTCCTTATTTCTGTAGCTAAGGGGATTCTTAACTACACAGATTGGCAGCTTCCACCACAAATGGAAGAAATATTTCTAAGTGGGAAGTATCCCATAGTTGTCATATCCCATTTTCTGGTGCCTTCTTCTGAGGCTGGCTACTAGATCACAGCATGGTACTGGATCATGCTGATGTTGGTTCCTGTCCAACCTGGCAGCTCTTGGGTGCTGACAGTGATTTGTTCCCATCCTAGCCCTGTGTAACTGCTGCTTTCAGCTGTACTGTGTGGGAAAGAGTATATTTTTCTGAAAAATTAGCCAGCTCTTCACATTGAATCTGTTGCAATGTCAGTACACCCCTCCAGTAGGGTAAGGAAATTATCTGAATGTAACAGCTAGGGATGCCACAAGACCAAGTGATATAAAATATATTCCTAAAAATATACTACTTCCAAGTGCAGAACATCCAGGCACCCCTTAATCTTCTCCCCTTCTGTGAAATGCATGGTGTTGACACTACAATTCTTTTTTTTTTCCTGATTGATGCTGTCTCACATGTATTGTAAGGTCTTAGGCAGCTGCCAGCGATGAAAGCAGTCATTCACAGAACAGCACAGGCTGTTTAGCTTTATTTCCTTTTGTTGCTGAGAGCACAGTTTAATATGTATTTGTTTTGTTGGGTGGTATGGGTTTGCTAGTAAAGCTGGTTGAGTTGGAATTCTCTGTTTCAGTTTCCTTAACTTTTTGCCTTTCAGTTTTTAATATACTAAGCTGATTTACTGTAAAGAAATTAACACACACACACATGCTTATAAAAAATAGGAATTTATCCCATGGTAACAGCTGTTCTTCAGATGTTTTGCCCAGACCAGAATGTTTTAAAGAAAAGCATCTTCTGGTGCCCATTCTCAAAATGCCAGTTGCATATTTAGAGGTCAGGTTGATGGAAGGCTGCTTAAATATGTGTTCTTTTTTCTTGCCCAAAACCGTTTTACAACTTAAACCTCCTTATAAAGGCATCTTCTACTACATTGTGATTTTCTGAACTGTGTGGATGGGCTTTTTACCTCCCACAGAATTGGAAAACTGGTAGTTACATACACATTTTTAATAGATTAATATCCATTAATCAAACTTGGTTTCACAGATAGCAATATATTAACTTCTTAATATACAGATAAGCAATTGTTTCATCTACTTACAAAAAAAAGCATGAGCTATGGCACATAGTGTCTCTCTTCAGCTTTCTCTATCTAGCATGTTCTTTCTCTCAGTGACCCAGGCTGAGCCTGCCTAGATATCTCAGTTGAGTCTTTTTAAGTCAGGTTACATGAACTAGGGTTTTATCTTTTTCAATAGAATATAAGGGTGTCCTGCCCTCAGATCTCTCTTCAGTTCTTTTCATCAAAGTGACACCCATTGAAAAGGTAGTGCCCAAGGAGAAGAGGTACAGAAATCACAGTGTGAAGGGTTAAATCATGCTCAACGTTGTTTAAAATTCTGCTGTTCCACAAAGATCAAACACTGCACCTTTTTCTAAGACAAGTGTTACAACACAGATTCATACATTCCACTCAACCTCAACACACCATATGCCACACACCAACCTCTTTCTGTGCCTGCTCTGATTTCCTAGAGAAAATTATTCAACAATCCCACAGGTCTTTGGCTTCTTATTATCAATTCACCAAACTAAATTATTCTTCGCTTAACACATAAAGTCATAAACTTTGAGGTATGTGGGATTTGATGCTTCTCAAGGATGTATCCTAAACATTTGGGATATACTATGAAAGAAATTTAAATAGTATTTAGGCACTGAATTCTCTTCATCATCATCTCTGTTTACATATCTTCAAAATTTTTTAAATGTCAACCAGGAAATCTTCACTTATTATCTTCCACAGTGAAACGCCATTTTGGATTCTTTCAATGACAGTGCATAGAGGGGATATGCCTCAACATTTCTATGTATTCATGTTAAGAAAATAAAATAGAATTCCTCGTAATTCTAAAATTCCTTTAGTAGATAAGGAAAAACAACTGAAGAATTCTGATGCTTATTGCAGGGTGTTGGATTAGATGACCTTTAAAGGTCCCTTCCAACCCAAACTGTTCTGTGATGCTATGATTCTATGATGCAAATCTTTCAAGGTCGAATGATGCGTTGCCCACAGGATGTTTTTGTGATGGGAGAAAAGCAATTGGGTGGAAGTAAATACTCATTCTCTTTCTCGAGCTTCATTGTTGTCTTAAAAATAATCATACAATAGATGATTTCTCTCTCAACTATTTAGTAAAAAGTTATGAGAAGCATTTTGACATTTAATGGTTTGAGGAATCCTTGACCACAAAAGGAAGTGTGCATTTTCCAGTGAACCCTTTGTTTTCTCAGTTGAAAAAAAAAAAAAAACTAATCCATTTTTGGCAATAACTCCAGTTTCCACTGTATTATTTTAAATGTGGATGAATCTTAGAAAATAATACTGCTTAATTTCCTGTCATGACCAGTTGATAGCTACATGAAGACCTACAGATATCCAGAGACATCTGGTATTCTACAATGCACTTTTATTGCCTTTGCATCAGTCATTATGTTGTTTTTCGTAACAAAATAAAAAATAAAAAAAATCAAGAGTTTCATTCTTAGAAGTAAAATTACTTTTATAATCTTCATTTCCAAACAATCTTTCATCTGACAGTCCTGCCTTTACTGATTAATACAAAACCATATTTTAATTTATAGCATAAAATGCAAAGCATCTTTTTAGATGCAAGGGTATATATCACAGTCACAGTCCATGCAAGAATATAATTCAAAGAACCAAGCATACAAGAACAATATTTAGGCTCAAAATTAGATGATGACCACTTTGACAGTTCTGTACTGCTGCATCTTGATTGAATAGGCCCTAAATGTTGTGTCCCACATTGCTATTATATACTCTCTGATGATATATGTGATGGATCTCCTTTAGCTAACAAGAGTTGGACTACTCAGATATTGCTAGCTGTAATTCTTTTGGGTAGACTTTAACTGTCCTGTAAATTCATCCCAATGTATCATTTGTCTTTCCTGGGCACTAGAACATATATCCATTTACAGTCAGAGAAATTTAAGGTGTACTCTTTGTGCATACCCATAAATCATAATGTTTGAGACCAAGTACATCATACAACTTTATTTCAAACAGGATTGCTGGGAAGATGAAGCAGCCTTCAGCAAACATAACTCAGAACTCCCTCCAGAGGAACTGCTTGCACTGCTTCTCTCAATCATTGCCAGATCTTCATCTTTTTCTGACCAGGCCCTTCAATCTTCACAGTGCATACTTCCAGCAATCTCTTAGTGAGTCCCTCACATTAGGCTTATTTGTGAGTGCCTTCCCCCCAGGTCTCCACTGTGATTCAGTCATGGTCAGTATGGCAAGCTCCAAGGAAAAACTTCTGTCTGTGTATTTCTACTACAGGGCTTATGCTATCCCTCTGCTACAGCTTTATTGTTAAAATCGCTCCTCCTGCCAGTACAGAACAGCTCATAATATTTCTTTTTCAAACCTGTTAAATTTGCATGATCTCCACAGAGCATTGGTGAGGGGTCTACCTGGGAACAATTAAGGCTAGGCCAGGAAGAGCTAATATGTTATTTTACTTAAAAAACTTTTTCTGTACCTCCAATCCATCTTGCGATAGAATATATAATGTTCATGTGTGGCAAGTATTTTTTGGCTGCAAGAAAAAACTCCCTTAAGTCTTTTTGCTCTCTGATTTCATTATAGCTATTAGTAACATGTTTAGTAGTCAAACCAGAAACACAAGGCCATATTCATGACTCTTCCTGCTGATGCGGAATTCAGTGAAGTCTAAGGACAGCTCAAGGAGAAAAAAAGAATTTCTGAGATTTTTCTTTGGGTTTTGTTATTATCCTTTGTCTCTCTCTACCCTGAAAACAAGGCTTAATCAATATATTGTTTATCAGGGCTCTGCAAAAGCTGGGTTGAGTCAACCTGCCTTTTACTCATGCAGCAGATGATGTGATGACTCATAGAAAAATGGAGAAATAATTACACTCAGGGACACTTCAAAAAATAAGGGACAGGCTTAAACTAAGACATATGTAGTCATCCAACAACTCTTCACATGCTCGACACAGATTGTGCTAAAAGTCAGGCAGGAGGAAAGCAACAGTCCCAACTGATATTAAGAGAGGGATTCATAAAGAGCAGCTCTTCCCTGGGGAGGCTGGTCTCTCAGGATGACAGCCACATGCCAGTGAGGAGAGATGCTCTGTCATGGGACAGTTCATAGAGCCAGCAGTTGGCTTCTATTTCAGAACATCACTGTCTCTAAGGTAAATTTTGTCTTTGTCCACTTAGTCCAATTTGTGTGCCTGGAGCATGTTCCAGGAAATGAGAGAAAGGGAGCCATCATTTTATGGAGTACTTGGATTTGTAAGTGCTGTTCCCTTTTCGTGATGAGTTTAAGAGCATTAATCTAGATTTTACCATACCAAGAAATGACATAAAGCAATTAAAATGGATGGCACAATGAAGAAAAAATGACCTCACTGTTTTCTGGAAGAGTCCTCATGGGGTTTTCAATGAATAATTACTATTATTATTATTATTATTATCTATTCTTCTGTCATGATGTATCTACTTTCTGGATTTTTTCATGGGACAGTACTGGATTTGTCTTGAGCTACTAAGCAGCAGAGACTCAGAGACTCGACTCTTTGCTAAGCGCTATTCCTCAATACCTATGTAGAAGTATCCCCACTCCAGCCAAATGGCTCAAAACACAAACTCAGGGCTTCATTTGGTAAAAAGCTTTCTTTTATATATGGTTTATGGTTTTATCTAAGCTTCTGAAAGGCAGAACATTTCAATGAGGTCCTACAGAAGTTAAGAAAACAGCAATAATAATTAGTTTCAAAGGGAACTGCAAACAGCGGTGACCTTTCTGCATTCAGAGTGCTGTCTTCATATCTAAGAGGGCAAACAGAGTAAATCTGAGCGCCTAAATTGGCACAAAATCCCAGCAGGGTTTGGTGCAGCCCTGGGCAGCTGCCAGCTGGAGATGTCCCCATTGCTGGGACAAGGGAGGCAGGTACAGTGATGGGACACTGGGAAGGGGCTGCAGGACACAGCACACACAGGAACACATGGAACCTTTTGGGAGCCAAAGTCATGACAACATCTATAAAAACATTCAACATTATCTGTAACCCTAGCTGGGAAAAAGGATTTAAAAATTCCTCATGCCAGTGAAGGGCAGAAATGTTGTAATGTAGAAAACTCAGAAACATGGTAAATTGGTATTAACTATCATAATGAGCAAAGAAATGTACAAAAGCATCCAGATGTTGAGTGAACACTGTGCTCTGTCACAGTTTATTACACTTGTTTAAAAATTTGAAGCTGAAATGAAATTATATTAATCAGATAGGGAAAAACCTCATATCTTAAGCAATCCACGTAGTTCAGTAAAAAATATGGTTTAACTAAGGGAGACTGGAAACTATATGAAAAATAAAATAATGTAAATTTTACAGGAAGGTCCATGTAAACTGCTGCACAGATTTTCTTGTATCTAATGATTGTTGAGGTGAACTCAAAGAGGCAAAATCCAGCTACATCCCAGTGATCAGTTAATCTGTTTTCTGTTTTGTGCTGTAAAATGGGGGCTGCCTTTTTCATGCAGAGATGTCATGGCAGAGGTTTCACAATCAATTTTTCACAAGTGTAGACTGCAGAATGCATGGAGGCTCTTTTAGAGAAAGCATGGAGCTATATCTCTGCTATTCCAACATCCTGCTCTGATTGCAAGGATGGGTCTTTCTCAGTGAGGAACAACCCATTCACCAGCACACTAAGCTGTGGCATGCCAAACACCTCTACACAACTGTTACAGATATACTCTACACAACCTGCTAAAGATATTTTTTTTTCCTTTAACAAAATCAACCTGTAATTTTTTCACATGTTGAAGTGATTTTTTTTTTCTTTTTTTTTTTTTTTATGTACACACACCCACAAGCCAGCTGCTGAGATGTGCCCTGTGAAAGAGGAACATGATTCACACTGGCATAGAGCAGTTGTGATGCTGCTGGTTGTGAAGGGTCTTTTTTACTGGAGTGCAACTCTGCAAATTTCCTGTTTTCAATAGTCAGTGATCAAAATGTAGCCCTTAAGGCTTATCCAGTTGGACCCGCTTTGAGTGGAGGTTGAACTAGATGAACACTTTTGATTTAAGCTATTCTGTGATTCTATGACTACTACTTCAAAAACTGTACTTTGCCAGACTTCATTGGGAAAATGCCTAATTAAGAGCTGCAGCATAACAGACAATGGGACATATAGATGCATTGTAATTGCATTTGCATTGTTGTCAGCACTGGAGCATATTCTATAGTAAATATGATAAAACAGGAAGTCCAATTGAAGAGGTTGTGAGGAATCGTGAACCATAAGAATGGATCTTACTCATCACTGTGCCTCTTGCTGTTTTACACAGTGGGGAGAACATGAGCACTTACTCTAGGCCAAAGAAAACTCATTCCTGTCCTGTAACAGTCGCGTCCCAGTTCAGACATTTTCTGTCTATAGTATTACATTATGCATTCTCTAGGGCTGTGCTTAGGGTTCAACACAACATTACTGGTGGTTTTTAGAGTTTCAGGTTATTAAGACAGCAACAGTTTTTGCAATTCATACTTTGCAATGCACTGCTTGCTTGTACTTTGGTTATTACTTTTCTGTGGCTCATAATAAATTTAGAAACTGCATTGATAAGGTTTTTATGGTTAAAAAAAAAAACTTCAGGAGCTATGCTGATATTAAAAAGGACTTCATAAGATTAATATTGACATAAAAAGGCTTTCTATGAATTGTTGATATAAAAGCCTCTCAGATTTTATGGAAAAAATCCACCATGATGAGATTTTAATGAACATAACAGTTAAAGGCTCTGAACACAACAAACTGGCATTGATTTTCTGCATTAATAACCACAGTTACCTAGGTTCAGGATGTTCTTTTTTGAGAAAGCCATGCAGGGCTCAGTACACAGGAAAGACATTTTTTAATCTAGCACAAGGAAGACCTTGGTAGGCAGAACAGGCTGGGATTAATGTGAGAAGCAAACAGTGGTAGAGCAGGTGTTGTCAGACTAACAGGGAACAAAGACATGAAAAAGGCACCTGTGCCATGCTGAAAGTCAAGGGGGTCTCCAGGGAGGCATCCACTTATACCTGCTCAGGGTGATAGCTGACCTTGAGAATAAGCAGCTGCCATTTATGCATCTTTGGGTGCAGTAATAATCATTCACAGCAGTCACAAAAATAAGCAGAGTCATTCTTTTCTACGGAGTGCTGCTGGCAGCAGCAGGCTTGCAGAGATTGGCGCAAGTCCTGTCTGCTCTGGTTCAGCTGCCAGGGCTCCAGCCCTGCTTCTGTAGGCAAAGCACCACGGCTGCTGCACACAGACCCTGGGGAAGAGCTGGAAGTTCCAGTATCACTGGCAACTCTTGCACAGCCACCTGCATCTAAGACAAAATAAGGATGTAGGTTGGCTACCAACACCTATTTATGCCCTGTGTTGCATTGAGTAGTGGTAGGAACACAGCCAGAGAGATACACCTCCTATTTTTAACCCATCTGTAGGCCACCTTTTGTGCATGGTGCCCTGCTTATATCCTTTCTGAATCACAGCCTGCCCTGGAAACTGCTTATTGTACTGTTTGGTTTTTATGAGAGAGAACAAAGGGAAAATGGCACAGAGCAGAGAACTACAAAACTGTCTACTGGCCTTGTAGAGAGAGAGGCAACTTGAAAAGATATCTTAATATTGTAGTGAACATTTATTAAAGGGAGATAATAATGAACATCAGCAGAAGAAATATTTTCCACTTTTTTTACTCATAATTTCATTAGGAACTGGTATTCAGGCAGGATAAATGCCTTGGGTAAATCCTCATAACATTTCCTTTAATTTGTTTGTATTACATGTTTTATTGCTCCAGATTTCTCATACACAGAGTGCTCAGAAAGCAATACAATTTGAAATAATGATTTAGCAGCATACTAATTGGTATACATACAAATATAATTATTCCATCAGCTTTAAATTATCAAAAAGAGGTTAGCTACAAGGTTAGTGACTTGGTTAATAGCTAATACAACAGGAGTAAGAAAAGTAGAAAAATTTCTCACATCTGACTTTGTCCCAAACATTCCATCAATGAAAGGTATTTTCTTAATGATTAAAAAGCAAAATTAATGATCCATGTTATTGAGGCAATATGAGCTTCTCAGTGGAGACTATTAATAGCTCCCAAGTCACCCCGGCCTCACACAGCACTTGCTCAATACCAACTGCCACAGGTCTCCTACTGCAAATTCACCACACTCTCTTGGAAAAGAGATGCTGCCTCCAAGTCTCACAGTTCTGTTAGTGAACAATCCCACTATGTGACAGGCAGACAGTTCTGGTATGCAGGAAACCTAAGGGTCAGTTCTGGGAGGCCTGGGCTGCCCTACTCACCTGGCAGACCGCTGCTCTGGAGTTTGTGCCCAGCCATCTCTGGGAGGGACCCCAGCAGGGCCCTTGCTGTCCCTGCTCCTTGGTGCAACAGGCTCCTTCCTGCAGCTCCTGGTGAGATGAGAAACTGTGTGCAGGATGGTAGTGAGGGGCAATGCTGCCTGGTAGAAAAAGCAAGAATAGGACCTATTCTTGTCTGTGCCAATGGTCATTTGTTCACTTTTCTGCCACCAGACATTTATCACCCACTAAACGTAGTTAGTTTTGTGAAATCCTTTGAGGACCCTTGACAAAAAGGCCTCTAAGAGAACTAGATACGCAGCAATTTCAATCCCATTTAAAAGGGAACAACACAAGCCCCCTTTCCAGAGTCCTCACATCATGGTGTGCCTTGAATACTGATGTGCAGCCTTTCATGCTGGTTTGCTCAATGGGTCAAATAAGTGAATAGGGGCAGAACAAGGAAGTATTTTACTCACTATAGAAAATACAGTGACAAAGTACCATCCTCATGACAGCAGGAATGTGCTGGCCTTTAGACCTCGCTAGCTTTCCCTGCAATGCTTTCTTTTACCTGCAGGCAGTTGGCAGGGTGAGGAAAGGCACCACATGGAAGAAAAATACACGAGATAATATTGCATCCATTCCTCTGACTGAGTGATATATACTGATTATGACCTTTTCCTAGCACAGTTTATTGCAATAAAACAGATGGTGCACAGTTTCACACTGATCCAGCAGTTTCACCCACCTTCTGGACATGCCAGAAAAGGGAGGACTAACGCTTGGCTTTGAATCCACTAGAAGTCCGAGGTGTTGCCACCATCAGAAAATCAAATAAAGTGACGTTCGTAGAAGAACACGTCTTTCAGCTCCCTGTGAGTACAATCAACAAGGGCACTTTTGAAAGGACATCTTTTGAAAACATTTTTTTCTCCCTTAACAAACTCCTATGCACAAAAAGGTAATTTGACCCTAAGTGACTTCTAGGATAAACGAAAAACACAGTGTGAGAAGCAGTCAACTGTATCCCAGTGTATCTCTGCTGAAATCTTATGGCTTCTTAAGCATTTTAACATTAATCATACATTGTGGTTTTGAGTTCCACATTATACTTAGCATTCCAAGATCTTTTTGTACAATATAGATAGATTAAATGACAAAAGGTTTCTGAGCAAAATAGGAAATACAATTCAATAACTGCTAAACAGTTGCTGTAATTCTAAGCTATAAAGATAAAAATGGATAAATATTCAGGAGTGTTAGGAGAGAGAGCTAAAATTGGAAGGAAAACATTTTCTTAGTTTTCAGGCATTAGCACTTCCTTCCTCTCTACAATACACAAAAGGCAGAGGAGGCTCCTAATGAGGCAGTATTGAAGCGACAAATCACATTTCTGCCACGCTCAAAACAAAATCACATAAAGTCCTATTTGTTGTTTAACCTAATTATTGGGATGGAAGTGACTAAGTTTTGAGTGTAATCCAGATAACAGGGAAGTGTCCTGCCTACGTAATGTAATTTTGTTGAAAACACTGAGTTCTTTGGGTAAACTGGTTCCATTTTGGATGACATGTGAAAATTTTCTTCTTTTCCCTCTCCCCAGGTGAATAAAATGTGAGGACAGACATAAATAACCTCTGAAGCACACATAAACTTCAACTCAAAAAAGTGGTGTAATCACTACTTGAGAAATTAATTTTGCATTTTCATAAAGACATGTATCACTGCCTCTGTATGGAAGCATGAAATGAGGAATTTAGTTTAGAATCAGCTCCAAAACTCTGCTAACACTTTCACGACATGTTGCAAATGGAATTATCTACAATAGCAAGACTATTTAAGTCATGTAACTGCATAATTAGGGTCTCTTCTGGTTCATCATTATGAATGACTAAATAAGATTAAAACATGACTTGATGTTATCTACTCTTTCTACTTCGTTGTCTGACATTTCTCGGTAACTATTAATAGGACAGGTATAAAGAGGGAAACATTTTGTTCCTCTCTTCGGTAACAGCCATTGTAAATTTCCATTACAAGTTGTTTTCCTCAGGCTTTGGAAAAAAAGAATTGCATTGATAATAAGTAATTTATGTCTGTGAACAGTAAAACCTTGACTTTACAGGTGATAATAAACAAGTAAGTATTTTCCTTTAGCAAGGAAAGTTGAAACGTGAAAATAAGAGAGTGAAACCTGACCATTACCAATGATGGAAAGTGGAGACTTTTTCCATAACAGAATAGTAGTGAAATCTCCAGACATGGGAAATTTGCTGAAGTTGTTTACAGGAACTTGTGTACATAGTGAGCGCATAAAAGACATACTGGCACCGAATAAGAAGCTGTCCTGGGTTCAGCAGTAGCAGTCATTTTTCTCCTTCTTAGTAGCTGGTAGTAGCAGAAACCAAAACCAGAAAACTAAGGCAAGCATCTTGACAGCAAGTCAGTTGTGTCCACCTGATGTCTGAGATCACATTACCACTTAGAAGGTAAACAAAAATGGATCTTCTGTTAAAACATTCAACTATGACATAGTTGCCATCACAGAAACACAGCGGAATGCTGATGAAGCACTCACTGAGACACTTTCCATCATCAGCAGTCCTGACTAAACGGAGAGAGTCCAGTGGACTGGAGGTTAACAAAGGAGACTCACATCTACAAGTAGGGATGGACAAAGGATCCAGGGAACTACAGGGCTGTCAGCTGACTTCAGTGTCTGGAAGGTTATGGAGCAGATCATCCTGAGTGCCATCACAGAGAATTTATGGGACAACCAGGTGATTAGACCCAGCCACCATGGGTTTATGAGAGGCAGGTCCTACCTGACTAGCCCAATCTTCTATGATATGGTCACCAACTTTGTGGATGAGGGAAAGGCTGTGGATCTTGTCTACCTCAACTTTAGTAAAGCCTTTGACATCATTTCCCAGAGCATTCTCCTGGAGAAACTGGGTGCTCATGGCTTGGACAGACATATGTTTTGCTACATGAAAAACTGTCTGGATGGCTGAGCCCAAAGAGTAGTGGTGAATGGAGTTAAATCCAGTCTGGCAGCTGGTCATGAGATGTTCACCATGGCTCAGTAATGGGGCCAATCCTGTTTAGTATCTTTATCAGTGATGTGAGCAATGAGATAGAGTGCACCCTCAGTAAGTTTGCAGATGACACCAAGTTGAGTGGCAATGTTGATCTGCTAGAGGGTAGGAAGGCTCTGCAGAGGGATCTGGACAGGCTGGATCAATGGACCAAGGCCAATCGTATGAGGTTCAACAAGGCAAAGTGCCAGGTCCTGCACCTGGGCCACAACAACCCCATGCAATGCTACAGCCTTGGAGAAGAGTGGCTGGAAAGCCACCCGGGCAGAATAGGACCTGGGGATGCTGGCTGACAGCTGTCTGAACATGAGCCAGCTTGTGCCCTGGTAGCCAAGAAGACCAACAGTATCCTGGCTTGTATCAGAAATAGTGTGGCCAGCAGGATGAGGGAAGAGATTGTCCCGCTCTACTTGGCACTGGTGGGGCTGCACCTCGAATGCTGTGCTCTGTTCTGCATCCCTCACTACATGAAAGACATTGATGTGCTGAAGCATGTCCAAAGAAGAGCAATGAAACTGGCACAAGCCCTGTGTAGACTGGTGGAGGGAGCTGGGGTTGTTGAGCCTGGAGAAAAGGAGGCACAGTGGAGACCTTATCACTCTCTACAGCTACCTGAGAGGAGGTTGTACTGGGGTGGGTGTAAATCTCTTCTTTCAAGAAACAAGTGATAGGACAAGAGATTTCCAGTTGTGCGAGAGGAAGCTTAGACTGCTTTAGATTTCTTCACCAAAAGGGTTGTCAAACACTGGAATAGGTTGCCTAGGGAAGTGGTTGAGTCTCCATCCCTGGAGGTATTTAAAATAAGTATAGATGTGGCACTTAGGGACATGGTTTAGTGGTGGACTTGCCAGTGCTAGCTTAATGGTTGGATTCGATGTCTTGAAGATACTTTCCATAAAGAACCTAAATAATTCTATGATTATATTCTATAACTCGCTGCAGTGCTATCTTCATACAAGTACTGATATATACATCTGGTGCACATACATAGCTGTTTAGGGTTATATTGCTGTAAAAATCTGCTACTATCTTAGTATAGTGAAGTCTGAGGTGCAGAAAGAAGATACATATCCACCCTACTTGGTTTGTGCTACGACCACTCAGCCACATCCCATGTTCTTCCTCACTTGAAACAAAAACCACACTGGAGCAATTATGTGTTTTGCTTCTGAAAGTGCGAGGTACATCAGAACAGAGCCGAAGTAGAGTGGTCATTTTTAACTGAAGAGAAGATTGTTAAAAATGTTCAGTTTTCAGCTTTTTATTTGGCAACTTCTGAAACTATTCTCTGCACATACATATTTTCCCTTAATTTTAACATCTGGAGTGAGCTGGGAAGGATATCTGCCTCTGGTATCTACTACAGCAAGAGGACTTCCAAAATAAAGTATTTATTAAACTAGGTTCACAATGATTTTTGCCTCCAACAATAGACTATTCACAGATTTTCCTGAACAAAACCAAAACAAAACCCCACAAAAAACCAAACCCCCACTCCCCCCAAAAAAAACAAACCACAAAAAAACCCCACAAACAAAAAAAAAAACGGCAAAACCCAACACAAAAGTCAAATCCAACAATTGTTTGGTTTGAGCCCTTCTCATTAATAAATCCTTATGAGCTGTCAAGAGACACATTTTATTTCTGGACCCACAGAATTTGTCTTAATAGTGATACATAATGTAGAGAGTTACAAAGACTCCCTAAAAATTTCCCCCACATGCTTATTCCATGCCTTGAGCCCCAGCAAGTCAAAAACCTGGGTAGAGAGAGCACTGGGGAACTAAGAAATTTAATGTATAAATCTTCCCATTTGAACTACAACCACTGCTATAGATGTTGCTGGGGACACTAAATTAAGATTATCAGTCATTTCAGGGTAGTCTAGATTATTTCCTGAAGCAGAGGGGATGTTAAGGCAAGCTGCCTGGATGGGATTCAAACCACTTGGAAAGCAGAGAAGTGTTTTTTCTGGGTAGATCCATAATCAGATCTATCTTTCCCTCCACCCACCCCAGGCACATGCAACCCTCTCTGCCCTTTGTCATGGACAATCACTGTCCACAATCCCATACCCAGGTTGTCTTGGTCCCATATGCCAGAGCACACAGGGATTGTGAGCAATAGTGGAAGAGAAGAGACAGTAGGAGGGAGCAATTACATCCTACATGATTTAAAGTTACTCTCCTTGCCCAACTTTTCTTAATATTTGAAGAAGGAAGTGGCACCATTTCTCATGTCACTTTCCAACGTGTACAACCTATTCTCTGGTGTGGGTAAAATAAAGAAAAGCCCAGGTGATGTGCAGCCAGCACAGGAACACTGAGATACAATGCCACACAAGAGGATACACAATATTCAGAGCAGTAATCGAGGCTGCGGATGAGCTGTGCCCAGTTTCCCTGGAGAGCCATTGTCTGCTCTGTGTATCACAGAAGACATTATGCCAGGGAACAGAAGAAAGCTAACCATCATCTTTATTGCTAGAATTGTAATACAGAAAAATGTCATTAATAAGAGTATGGGTCTCACCTACCTGTCCCTCCCTACTGCCCTTCTGTGACTCTTCCAGGCCTATTAAACTTCCATGCACAAACACACTCTGAAACAACAAGGGACAAAGCTCATTTTAAACAAAGAGAAAAAGAGAAAAATATTATATATCAGAACCTTGAAAGGATACACATGAAAAACTGAGGACACAGCTTAACATTACTTTCAGTAGTGACTTCACCACTAAATTTTTCCTAGTTCCAGCCTATATGCTGCTTACGTCTGATGTTCTATGGTGATATCTGTTTTAATAGAGGGCTTTCCACCCCTAAAATTCCTGCTGGTATTGCTATCTCTGTTTTCAAATGGGGAGACTAAAATTACAAAGTGATCTCTGCCTTAGATATCTGCTTCATTTCTTTCTTGGATGTTCCCATCCTGCTGCATGGTTCAACTGCTGCAGGATGGACAGCAAAGATTCCTGCCCCACAGCTGCCTGAACACCTTCAGTGTTTGAGCCAGCTCCTGGTATACATAATTTCATTTTACAGCTTGGCAGTTTAAATCAGTGCCAATTATCTCAGTACCTGTGAACTACGGCTGCTGAGCAGTTGCTAGACAGCAGCAGTAGGGAGAAATGGAAGGAGTAAGATGGGCTGCAGGGGACAGAAACTGCTACAGATACCTCTGCTTAGGATCCCTGTAGGATGTTTCTAAGCACCTGTCAAGCAGGAGTCCTGAGGACCATGGGTCAGCAGAGAGCAGCAAATAGTCCACTCAAGTGGAGATTGCCAGGTACCTCACAGCTAGTCACATCAATGCCTGTGGCAGCCTGGACTGGCTATCAGTCCTTCCACCAAGGCTATGAGATTGCAAGACAGCCAGTGAGAACAAAAGCTGTAAGACATAGCCTGTTGCAAGAAGCAGTGGTTCAAAAGTAGGTTAATGTGGTCAGCCCTGCTTTCAGTTTCAATATGAGGAATTAGCAGTAAGTGGGTAGTGACATGGTGCTTTAATTATGAGAAAAGCCCAATAAGCCATTCTCTCTTTAAATATATCCTCCTACACCATGAATAGCTTTACTTTAACAAAAAGCACATTAGATCCTCAATGAAAATACAGCAGAGCTTGGACTGTGTGAATACAGCTGCTAAGCAACCTTACCAACATCCTGTCTATTCCTGCATTGTGTCTATGAATAATTACTCCTCCATGTAACCTTCACCTTTCTGTTACTGCTCTTCTGCAGCTGTATGCCGTTGTAACTGCAAATGGCTCCAAACCAAACTCCCACATCTAAAATTGTTCACATATTTAAGGAAATCTGGAAAGAAATCCAAACAGGTGTCTGCCCTTCCTCACTACAACTGGATGATGTGGAGCCCTGAATATAAACAACCCACACTTTCAAGACTGCATTTTTGTTTCGGATTATATGGTTCAAGCCTGTCTGTGCTCATTTCTTACCCTGATCTCTACTGACAGAGGCAACTTTTAAAAGCCAATACATAAACCAAACAATTTCACCAAAAAATTAAAAATACTTTCAAAGTATTGATGACAATTAAACCATTGACTGCATTCACTGACTATTCTGGCCACTCTTCCTGGAAGAGATGAGCTAGTGCTGCTTCATAGGAGGAAGAGATTCTATTACACAACTGAATGCAAGAAACTTAAAACACAATGTTTGAGGTAAAAGAATGAATCACTGCCCTCTTGGCACATCTCCCTGTTAACAAAAGAAATGAGCATCACCCAACCTTACCTTATTGTCTGTGAGGCTGCTGAGATTTATTTCCTAGGGGTCCTGGTCTATTTAAACTCCTCGGATAAAGGACTGCACAAATTTTAAAAAGCAAAATTTAATAGAAAGACTAAAGGCTGCTCGTCATGTTTCAGAAATACAAGGAAAGGTCTTTGGTTTGGGGAGTAAACAAATTTCAGCACTACAATACTAAGATGTTGTAAAGTCACAGCACTAGAAATGCAGAACTTAATCTGTCACTAGAATATTTAATTTCTAATTTATGATTGTAATATTGGATCATACAACTAATAATCACTACTACAAATATTAATCTTATTAAATTACAAAGATTGAAATAGTTAATATGAAGGAATTAATATATGTAAAAATAACTGTCTAGAATTTAGCCTCTAGTGGCATTACAAGGTTACTGTGGGATACATTTACCCTGCAGAGTTTTCCTCATAAGAACTATTATTCCAGCTCTTACAAATCACAATCTCAATACAATGGTGTTCCATCTTTCCTAAGTATGTGGGACTCTCAAAATTTTCCAGGGGGACTGATGATTCCAGTACAGTACAGTTCAGCCTAGTGATAACAACTTTAATTTTCCTCAATGCCTGTCACAGATCCATTAAGAAGCATCAGCACAATCTAGCAGTCTGAACACAGATTGAGAACCCCTTTTGCTAAACTCTAAACATCAAAGTAGGCATATCTCTTGCATGGGCAGGAAGGCAACTGCCTTCGGAAAAGAAAAACAGTCTTGAGGTTGAAAAGCAGGAACCTTCTGGGAATGAGACACTACTTTCTGACTGCAGGCAGGCCATTTAACTTCCCTGTTATCATGTGTCTGTCCAAGGCCAGCAAATGGCCTCACTGCTAAAGCCAGCAGCTGCCAATGCAGGAGAAGATTTATGGAGAGAAGGAAAAGCACTTGTATAGGGGCCATAATATTTTACCACCCTCATGGTAAAAACTTTCTTCCTCACGTGCAGCCTGAATCTCCCCTCTTTTAGTTTAAAATCATTACTCCTCACTTCTCATCCTAGCGTAACAGGCCCTACTAAAAAGTCTCTCCCAATCTTTCTAACAGACCCCTCTTAAGAACTGAAAGGCCACAATAAGGTCTCCCCAGAGTCTTCTGCTGGCTGAACAAGCCTAACTCTCTCAGCTTTTCCTCATAGGAGAGGTGCTCCATCCCTCTCCATCTGATAATTCCTGTGGCCCTTCTCTGGACCCTCTCCAACAGGTCCATGGCTTTCCTATACTGAGTACTCCAGAGCTGGACACAGCACTCCAGGAGCAGAGCGGGAGAGTCACCTCCCTTGACCTGCTGGTCATGTTCCTTTGGATGCAGCCCAAGATATGACTGGCCTTCCAGGCTGCAAGCACACATTGCCAGCTCATATCCAACCTTTACTCACCAGTACCCCCTTCAGCTAGAACTCCTTTTCTATGTTTCTCTCTTTTCCCCTTGTAAATCAGAAGAGCTCATATATAAAAGCTCCAAAACCAGATTCCCATGGGCTCACACACCCAGAGTGAGACGGAAGGGAAGCACTTCACGCACCAAAAGGAAATCACATTTATTCCCAGCCAACATACACACCTGCCCATGTTTCATCAGAGAATTTGTATTCATTTCAGATCACTAGCACCAGCTAAATTACATTTATGTTAAACATTGAATATTAGCTTCAGGAATGCCTTGGCCTGCTCAAGTGCTAAGAACCAGCATGCAGAATCATAATCATTTAGGTTGGAAAAGACCTTTAAGATCATCAAGTCCAACCATTCACCTAGCACTGCCAAGTGCATCACTAAACCATGTTCTAAAGTGTCACATCTACGCATCTTTTAAACATCTCTAAGGATGAGGATTCACCCACTTCCCTGGGCAACCTGTTCCAGTGCTTGAAAACTCTTTCAGGGAAAAAATTTTTCTTAACATCCAAGTCTCATCCTGGGGCAAATTGAGGCCATTTCCTCTTGTCTTATCACTTTTTACTTGGGAGAAGAGAACAATATCTGAAGGGGGCCTACAAGGATGCCAGAGAGGGACTCTTCATCAGGGACTGTAGAGATAGGACAAGGGGTAATGTCTTAAAACTTAAACAGGGGAGATCCAGATTAGATATAAGGAAGAAGTTTTTAACCGTGAGAGTGGTGAAACATGAGAACAAGTTGCCCAAGGAAGTTGTGAATGCTGCATCCCTGGCAATATCCCAGGTTGGATAGGGTTAGGGTTAGGGTTAGGATTAGGGTTAGGGTTAGGGTTGAGCAATATGGTCTAATGGAAGGTGTCCCTGCCTGTACAAGGGGGTTTGGAACTAGATGATCTTAAGGTCCTTTCCAGCTATAACAATTCTATGATTCTATGAATCCACCTCTCTACAGGTAGTTGTAGAGACCAATGTCTCTCCTAAGCATCATTTCCTCCAGGTATAAGCAGCCTCAGTTCCCTCAGCCACTCCTCACAAGACTTGTGCTCTAGACCCTTTACCAACATGACACTGTCACTGTTCTATGTGCAAACTGCACTAGTTAAGGAACATTTTCTTCTGTTTTTACAGATATTAAACCAAATAAAACCATCTTTTTTTCCTCTAAGGAGCTAAAATCTATGTAATTACTATAGCTTTGGTCTTACAGCAAATTTTTATGCTTTTAACTCTCATAGCAAAAGCAACATAAATGTATTTGTATTACATGTTCTATTAGTTTTTAATGTGGTTTACAAAAATCAATTCATGCACACACTACTGCTGCAAGACAGGAAATTACCTCCTTCATTCAGTTAGTGAGGTCCAAAATATCAGTATCAGCCAGGGCTTAACCAGTCTACATGCATCCAGAAGGGCTGTGCTACTCTAAGGAAGCTGATTTTAACATGAGTTAATTGCAGCCTCTGCAATTTCTTCATGTAGAAAAATTATGTGCCTTTCTCTATCTGTCTGCATGTACATGGCCATTTCATAAGGAGGGAATGGAATGAAATAAAATGCATTTTCTTCCTGAATAATGGGGCCCAATCCTGGGTGGAGTATGGAAAAGCTGTATAGAATTCACTAACAGCTATTCATTAACTGTTCAAGCTGAGGACCTGAAATGAATGAAAATATACCTGTTTACACTGAACATGACACTCAGCTTCTGGGGAAGCAAATGCTCCATCCTAACCAGGCTCACTGGGAGCATGGCAGCTTTGTGCTCTGCAGGGCCAAGTCACTCTTCTCTCTCTCAAACTTCTAATTACTTGCACACAAGCCATGAGGAAGCTCCCAGGCATTCTGGTTGCCCATACATGCAATGTTAAGGTCCACTTGGGCAGATTGTGAGGGCGTTGTTCCAGCACTCTTGCTAGCTATTTTACTTGGCATCTGTGCAGTAAGGTTTTGGCAGTAATTAGCATGGCTGCTTTGCAATTTTGTAAGATATAAAACTTTTGTTATGACCTTCATTTGCAATAATCCTAGCATTCAATAAAAAACAATGCTCAGGAAAACATATTTATGAGGGATTAACATGGTAACAAACATAAAACTGCTACGCAGCTTGAAAAAAATTACTAAATACTTTTCTCATGACTCCCCTAAATATATTATTTATACTGATCTGAGCAAATCTAGCTCTTAAATTTAAGCTGCAATACTAAATGTAATAGGAGCATTTTTAACAGAGTGCTTGAAGTTGCATGCCCCATATAACACATTGGCAATTCCATTCATCTCTGTTCTACTGCTATGCTCATGTAGAACATTAAATTTGAGGGCCTGTGTACTGGAAGTGTTAGGGGCTTTGGTCCCTTCCTCTTTCTCCAGACACTTTGTAGGTTATTTCCTGGCCAGAGAGAATACACAATCAACTGTTACGGCAAGAGT
This sequence comes from Lathamus discolor, assembly GCF_037157495.1. NCBI lineage: Eukaryota > Metazoa > Chordata > Aves > Psittaciformes > Psittacidae > Lathamus > Lathamus discolor. Next base: position 104,851,035 of record NC_088887.1, read on the forward strand.
CACTCACTGGCAGAGCAGTCCTGCCCCTTTTCCTCTAGGAACAAGGTTCATCCTGCAGGATATTGCCTGAGCCACTTTGCTGTTTATTACAGAAATGTTCTGTAGCTTGAAGTACCCTGGAGGGGGTGAGCTTTTAAGAATTGTTTTTAGGGTTCTTACTAAATCTGGATCTGTTACCTGGCAATCTACAGTTCTGGAGGACAAACGTTCTGAAGATTCATGGGAACATTCTAGTTCTGTGGTATATAAATGGAAATGTTACTTCTCATCCTTCACTAGCTATGACCCCATTAGCTCAAAGCGTCCATTTCAATCTCATTTATGCAGAGTCTTGTAAACATCTGTCTTTCTGATTATCAGGCTTTGGTATGGTCCATGTTTGAACACAGACTGATACCACTCATATCTAAGCTAACTTATTTTGGGGTTTATGATCCAAGGTTAGACCAGATGGTGAGGTGGTAGGGAGGATAACTGCAGGCACAGACACCCTTCTGTTTGAAAAGAGACTGACTGGCATGAGATGTTTATCTTAAGAAAGGATAAAACCAGACATGATAAACAGATATGACCCAGTCGAGCATCTTCAGTGCTTCCTTCAGTGAAGTTCAGCAGTCCCAGCTGGTGTGTCAGGGGGACTTTTTTAAGCCTTTTCTATCTTTTCTGGTTGGATGGCTAGATAATTTAGTTATAACAGTACTTGTAAATACTGCTATACTCAATGCAAGTAGTGGTGATTTCAACCCTTCTACTCCCCCCAGAAGTGCCAAACACACGGAAGGAAATTAAAGCAAATGACAGGAAAAGCAAAGCACTTCTCAGGGCAGGCATATTTTAGAGATACATACTTAAAACCACACTTAACATTGTGCCAGAGAGTAAGACACATAGCCAGGCCAAACAGCCTGGGGGATATTTGCTACCACTGTTTCTTCTGCAAGCATATTCAAAGTCATGTTCCTTGAGATGGCAACATTTCACCTATTCTCCTTCTAGCCCTGCACCACAAAGCAACAGACAGGTCGTTAGTTCTGGCATCTCTTAATGGAAATTCAAACCACTGCAATTTTCCTGTTTACACTACAAAGTTAATCATAAAATTCATACAAACTGAATGCTAGCAGAATGGTTTGCTATGATCATTTTCTATGTACCATGTATTTTAATTGAATGATCACTTGCCTATATATTTTCTGATATTTCCAGTGCCTTGATTTATATGCCTAGAAACTGTCTGCCTGCCCTAGATTACAACAAGACTAAAAACCAAGATTTGTGACCATTTTGAGATTGCTTGCAGTAGTTTTGCTTTCATTAGGTTTGCTAATGTAAACAACTGAAGTAAACCAAATGCTTTGTTGCCTGGTTGCACAGATTTTGGGAGCAGGAAAGACAAAAGATGGAAGCAAGAGTTCAGAGAGCCACAAACCAGGTAATAACATTAAAATGCCGAGCGTTGCTTGTACCACAGGATCTCCATCCAGTTGCACATTTCATCTTTGGGCAAGGAGGTGCACCTCCAGATGTCCTATTTGCTTCTATCACTTTTCAACAAAACTGTCCTGTGCCATCACTTTCACCAGGGAGAGATATTCACATTCCCAGGCTATGGAATAGTAGCTTCTGGAGGTCGATTTGCAATAGCTACTGTAGCGTGACTTAGGGATTTTGTCAGGGGAACATACTGGCTCAGTTCTCACGATGCTCAGGAGGGCTGGCATTAGTCTTGCTGACAAAACTGAAATGGAACGCAAACTTCCCAGAGGAGGAGCCAATGGAAGGCATGTGCTGTCAGTAAAATTGTGCAGGATACATGCCTTCCTCCAAGATCATCATCCCAAAATGCAAACACCAGTTTTACAGCCAGTAAACTGGTCGGCAGTATTTCATTCTGGGGCATTCAGCAGAGAAGATCAGCTAATAATTCAAATATACAGAGGGCTTTTCTTTCACACTTTGACTTGAATATGTTTACAGCAGTGACTGAAACTGTGTTTTCCAGCTGACCTGAAATATAACATCAGACTAAACTCTGATCTGCTCTGCCAGGTGTGTCAGGGTAACATATGGCTCTGCACTGTGCAGGCTAACCCAAGTGAAAACTGGAGGCAGATTAGAACATTAAAAACACAAGGTCCTATAGCAAACACTCCTTGAAGCTATTTGTTGGGTCTGAGGCAGTGTGTAATTCTGTCCTGGTCTTAACTATTAAAAAGGCAACAGCTTTAAACACTGCGCTGAAATACAAGATTATAAAATGCAAAACAGGTGAGCTTGCCATCTGGAGTGGTGCAAGCTGCATACACAGGCACTTGCTACATTTAAAATGACAGCCCAATCCATAAGAGGAATTACTGGAAAAACAAAGCAGACAAATGCTCTTTTGATCGCTACCTTTATTTTCCTACTTGTGCTGGTTGTTTGCCTGCTATCAGGTAAATGCTCAGTGTGCAATGTGATGGTTAAAAGGCCACTGCTATTTTTAGCTATGTACACATTGCAAGGTAGCAGAAATGTAGGACAATTCATACAGGCAAGGCACAGGCAATTCTTGCCTGAAAGCATGCAGCACTCTAAAGACTGCTTGAAGAGACAGGAGCATTCTTGTAGTCAAGAGCTGGTTTGTAATATCTCCAAGTCAAAATCTAGACCAAATATATGTGCTCCCAATCATGAGCGGCCAAGTGTAATAGATGCTTTCATCTGGGGCTCTGTTTAAGATGATAAGGGGCAAGACAGGGGTACCACGTAACCCTTAGAAGCAGCCTCCCAGGCTTTCTGACCTGAAACATGTAGTTCTGACCAATCTGCTTTAAAACACACGTTGGCACCGGCTCCAGCTTCATGCAGGAAGCAGAAAGAATCCCAGAGGGCACAGACCTGAACAGATCACTCTCCACCACAGTCTCCTCAACTACAGCCCAGAAGCCAGGATGAGCATACAAGAACACAGGCTAGCCAAGGGCAACATAACAGGACCTCAGGCCAGCACTGGGGCATTTTTGGACAACAGGTTAACAAAAGACATTAAATTTGTTGGCAATCAATAATAGAGTTTCTTTGCAAATTGTTCCTTCCCATAAAGACATTAATGGGTTCTGGTGTCATCTTCTCAGACCTGTCCTTCTGATAAGTCCTGTTCTGTTAAGTTTCTCAGGTATTTAGATGTGGAGGTTGTTCTGAGCTGCAGTGGAGTTGTTGTTCTGCATGGAGTAGCATGTAGATGTGACAGCAGCAATTTCTCTAGCTGCCTTAGGCAATGAAACAGCTTTAGATGCTGGGAGGAGAGAGGAAACACAGATGTGACTACAAGCTGGTCATCAGAGGTGCCAGACAAGTTTGATGTCAGCACAGAAGATGGCCTAGAAGGAGGGTAGGCACACCAGAACACGAAGATGGAGCTGAGCCCTGCAGTGACAAGGCCACATCAGATAGCCATCCATGAATGCTTTGCAGGCCTATAAAGGTGAAGGAAGAAGGAAGTAGGTTTCTGGGTAGAGCTAAGAACAATGAGATGCAGCTGGCAAAAGAAAAACATTATTACAGCTGAATATTAGGAAACATCTGAACTAATGAGGAAAAAAAAGTATTTAAAATAAGAACATAAGATCAGAACAAAACAAAAATATTCTGTGCCTGACCTGTCATTTTACCATACTAAAACTCTGATTTAATGGCAGAAAAACATGTTAAGTTGAATGGAGTTCCTGCAGTGTTATTAACAGAAAGGCTCAGGGTGAGAGAGGTGGTGGCTTAGCTACCTCTCAGTAACTGTCTGCTGATTATTTAATGCCTGTAATGTGCTTTAAAGATGAAAAACAGTGAGTGCTTAGTAAATAAGAACAAAAAAATTCACCGACAGTGGCATCTATTAAATTACAAAATAACCTCTCCAGGGAAGCCTCAGAAGTATTGGCACTAAATAAATTAAATACTGAACAACCTGAAATGTGTTCGCTATAGGAAAGAGACCTGCATTTGCCCCAAGGAGAAGAGATGAAATGTCCTAAGGCTTCAAAGTCTTTCACCTCCAGTTTTTTATTGCTCTTTCCTGATGCACAGGAGAGAGAGATGATTATTTAAACTGTTTTCTTCTCTGAAGCTGTCTAGTGAAATGTGCTGACGGGTGCTAGCCATTGACTGTGCATTTCAGGTAGTTCATAAGGCAGGCAAGTAAGGGGGCCCACATTCCTTGACAAAAAGCACACACATACGCTGGAGGAGGACACAGATTCTTTTTGAAACCAAGAAAAGCTGCCATCCTTTGCCATTTTCAAGTCAGACCGGAATATTCAGACATTTTCAGGGCAGATGCATATTCAGACACAGGAAGCAGCAAGCAACAGAGGCGATCCTAGGCTGTCACAGGATGCTCAGAACAAAAAGAAGAGGTGGCATTTTCTTTTTCCTTATGGTTCTGCTGCATCTAGCCTGTGCAAAAAGAGCAGCCCTCTTCTTTTACTATCACTCACAAGAGCCAGGACTGAGGTTGTTTATACTGCCATTGACAGAGGGAGGGGCAGAGGCAGAAGGAAGGATGGGAAGCAGGAGTCCAAAGAGCAAAGTCAGATGGTGGAAGAAGGGATTCAGACAATGCCAATTTATACACAGCAACAAGAAGCTCAGTTGTTTTGACTCTGATTTCCCATTAACTCAAAGCCACATCTCTGTCTGGGATAGTTATGTATTGCAACCCCTATGCTGTGGGCACCTCACTGAACAACTGCATCTGCCCTAGAAAGCTATGAAGCAAGCTAAAGGCTCCAATGAGTTTTTTTATGGCCTCTGTGTAAGGACTGCCTTACAGGGGGAAGTCCTTGGAGGCACTGTATAGTCTCTAGTATGATTCACAAGTCACAGGACTGCCACAAGTAGGATCAGTACTAATTTCACTGGAGGAAGTTCTTTTGATGGTGTGATACAAGGCTGAGATGTGGGCAGGCCTTTAAGCAGGTGCAGCTCCTGCCTCACCAACAGAACAGTTCTGTGGCTCAGCAGGAAAGAGAAGTGACATAGAGGTGACATGGTAACAGACATTGTCCAAGGGTGGGAGATGTGATCAATAAAAAAGGATGCCATCAAGAACAGCTGGGAAGACAATAAAATGCAAATTAACTACTTCTTCTTAATTTGTAGGTAGCTTCAATACTTTTATTAAATTACATTTTCTATCATTGCTTGATCATCTGTTTTGTAGTAAATAGGAAGTACAGCAAAACCCAGAAATATGGTAATTTTATTACTGAGATATGTTGAGTATACAAAAGTTCTTTTTCAGAGTACACACATGGTTCCTCAGCATACTTTACTATGGAGTTGCCACCTTCACTTAGCAGTAGAGGGCTCCTATTTCCCTTTAAGTTCAGCAAGGTGACAGATCAATATGAAGATGTCTGCAGGCCACTAAATCTTCAGGGTGGTGGGCGGAGAGGAAGAAATGAAAATTTGAACTGCCCAAATAACATCTTCATTTCCAGCTACATTCTGTAGTCCAGTTGGCAGCACATGGGAGTCAAGGAAGAGCTGATCATTTCCAGAGGCAATCAGACAAGTACCATAGGGGCAGGCAGGAAGACACTGGTTCACTTAATGTAAGATACTTTGATATGACTACACACTCCTTAATGTTCCTACGCAGTGTCAGCAATAGCTGATGAGGATGGCCATTGTCTCGCCTTAGTTTTTTACCTTAAAATAACTTATATTGCAATTTGCAAAGACCTGGTATGTTGTTAGTAAATCCTAATTTTCTCCCATCACTGCTTGTCCTACTTTTTCTGGGCCAAAGTCCCAGTACTGTAGTACAAAGTGACAAGCCAGATATCATAATTCAGGGAAGAAATCTGAGCTGCAACTCAAAACCCAGGATGCCTGCAAAAGCAATTTTGATGTGGAAAAAGGATCTCACATCACAAGATCTTTTCAAGTTAGACATGAGAGATCAATCCAGAACTCGACTTCTCAGAATATTCAGGTGCTCAAAATGCATTATTTCTCAGTGGCACAATTTTCATGCTGTATCTTAATGAAAATTACTTGATAACCAATAGCTGCACTATCAGAATTAGAACCAAAGTCCCAGTTATATCTATATTAAATAAAAAATGTCATTAAAATTCATCAAATGAAAATTTCACTACCAGCAAATCTGACTGATACACTAGAAGATTTTTCAAGAGGTATATTTAACTGAACTATAAAATGAGGGCATATTCCAATAAATGTACCAGTTTGTTTAAATTATACATGAAATGTTTTTTAATTAACAGCCTATTTTATAATTAGGTATGTTAATATAATTAGGTATGTTAGGCCATTGTGAGACAGGTTAGTTTTACCCTACTGATGATGTGTTGTTGCACTAGTAATCCTGCTCAGTACAAGAGGAACTGCAGGTTCAGACCCCTGGTGCATACACTTGGCTGAGGAGCCACTGGCTCGAGGCTACCATCTGCGGGCTTATGACTGAATGCCTCTAAGGCAGAATCCCACCTAGACATTTGATGTTGTGCTGTTGCATCACTGATTGCTTGTTATTGACCCAGGAGATGACAGTCTTGTTCAGAATGTGTGGGTAAAGCCCTTCCCGAATCTTTGTTAGCAAAGACAAGTCATCCTCACAGGAGAAGGAAAACTCATATCTTCAAACCCGGGCAGATGGAGCTCGTCTAGCCTTGTAAGGTCTTCCATCTAAGAGAAGAACACTCTTACAAAACCTACGACCTGAGGACTTTGCTGTCACCGTCCTAGCTAGCTAGGCCGTGACAGATAAACCTCAGGTGTAAAGGGTGGCGCCAGTTCTGTGCACGCTGCGCCTCACCTAAAAAATCCACTGCGCAGGCTGGAGGGGTTTCCTCTCACTTGTCTGTAGCGACAGGCAAGGATCGAAATGGCAGATGACAAGGTGCATTGGAAGCTGCAGATCCAACCTTGCATGTGAGTGGATCAGGACATTGGTTGCTCGAGATTGCCCCAGGAGATGACAGTCCTGGTTGGAAACATCCTGATTGACTAAGCAGCCTTTTTTCCAATCAGATTTGCCTATCCCACATGCCCTTGGTCATTGTGCTTGTAGTAAGCATGGGTAAAGCCCTTCCCAAATCTTCGCTTGCGAAGCCAAGCCATCAATCAATCAATCAGTATTCATACTTGCTCAGGCAAAAGAAAGGCATAGTACATGTGCCAAATTTCAAAATAAAGGCATTTGATTTGAATCATGTTCTAAAACCAACAATAAACCTTGTTTTATTGCAAGTTTCTTATAGCATACCAATGTTATGATACAAAACAAAATACAATGATACTTTGAATGCAGCCTCATGAAATAGCTGAATGAAATATTTACTGTATGTAATGGATGAATCAATAACAAACAACTTATGAGCTTTTCGCTTAATAACCCGTGATCCATTCACTTCTTCCTCCAGAAACATATGGTGTATATAACTTTTCACAAAGCTTATTGAGGTACTGATAACAAAGAGAGTAAAAGATATACACTTGACTGAAACAGCTAAATCACAGGGATGCCTTTTCAGAATCTTATTACATTGTTTCACCTCCTACAGAACAAATAAGCAATTCATTTTCATGTAAATAAATATCTAACAAAACATGTAGTATTGACTTTAGAGAATTTCTGAGCTATTTCAACTCTATAGCTTTTTTTCTGTGTATTCTCAATCCACGACAGCAGTCTTTTTAGGAAGACATTTGGATGCACTTTATTCAAAGCATTACAGTCAAAGTCCTGGTATGGACAGAAAGACACATAACTTATGAGCAAAGCCAAGAATGTACTGCTACTGTCAATGAAACTTTAACTCACAGTCACTGAATTATTAATCCTGATCTGATTATTATAGAAAAAGAAGAGAAAAAAAAAAGAAAAAAAGGGAATGCTATTAAGTCTCTGTAGTTATACAGGTGAAACTGTTACACATAGGTTAGTTCCTATCCCTTCTCCAGTGTTATCTTTTGACTGCTCACCTGGATCCTAAGTTGCTTGGCCTCACACCGTACATGAGGTTTTACATACAGTAGATACTTTCTCTTTGTTCTATTTGTTACCTCCGGAACCAGTTTTACCCAGTTGCCAGGTCTGCCTTTATCTAACCATTAGTCATTGACCACTGACGTGTTGAGTATAGCTCTGGCGTCCCAAGTATCATCCCACGCCCTCTATCGGCAGTTCATGTATGTACTCCCCTACAGTGCATCCAGTAACTTTCCTTTTGAGGCCTCTGCTATGATACCATGCTTATAATCCTCTACACTGCATCATTTTGCTATTCTTCATTCTATATAAAATAACTACTTCTTACTCTCAGCTAAAAAAAAAATTATGGCTATATCACGCAACTGTACATAGCTAAGCAAAAGCAGAACAAATTGTTTAATAGTCATCTGGCATTAGGAAATTCCTGTTGCAGCTAAACAAGCTAAAGCAAAGCCCCAAGCAGGTCAAGACAAGCCCAGACAAAACCTGGAGTCCTGAGACCTTACAGAGCCCCTGCAAACCTTGGGCCAGTTACAAAGAAAAGCAGTGTGTGTTACCATGAATATAGTAAACTGAGCTGCAGGGCTACAAAAAATTTGGCTGCATGACAGCTAACAAATGTAGTCCATCTTTAAAAGCTCTACCACATAGTCATAATGCCTTAAAAAACACCAGAAAAGGGAACTTGGGTCATCCAGGCTCCTCTTTGCAGTCACTGTATTTTCACTTGGAAGTAATTAACTTCTTGTCATAATAATAACAGCTGTATCTATCCCGACCCAGCTGTGCTAATTGGTGACTCTACTGCTTCCTTCCTAACTTGAAGAAAGTCAACCTACTTTGAAGGAGGGAAAGCTTGTAAGGTTTCTTTTTCTGGTGACTGGCTTTCCTATGTACTTTAGCTCAGGCAAGAGCATACAGGAAAATGTTTCTTTCTCCACCCAGAGGAGCAGGGCCTGGCTTAATACCAAACCATAAATAGAACCCTAGACCTAGAAGCCAGTTTAACTGGGTTCCCTTCCTGATTTTCCACCAGTTGCTTTAATGACCTTGAGAAAGTCACTAATTTGTGACCTGCCAAATTTGTGATCTTCCTCCTGCCAAATTGGGGCAGTATTGTCACTTAAAATATTATGACAAAACAGTTAAACAGCTATAGATAAAATGAGTCATTTAAATGCATACTATTATTTTATTATCCACAGAAGTCACCTCCAAGCCAGTTTTGTCATTTCTGACATGGACCTTTTTGACAGCCATGCTGGCCCTAAGAATTCTGGATCCCACTGAACAGTCATTGAAGCAAGTACTGGGTATGTGATTGGATGAGTTGCAAGAAAGAAGCTGCCCTACCTTCCTTACTCCTATTTTCAGCTGCAGGTCAATAATATTTTGGAAGTGAGCACTGGGGTGCTCTCCTTTTCATCAGCATCCTTCAGGGAAAAGCCTAGGACAAAAAGGAAGGAGGGGAAAATCATAATACTTCATGCTGTAGCTCCTTTATTGTTCTTCCCTTAGTCCTGACCTTGCCAAACCAGTTCCTGCTGTGCAGCTCCCTACCACACATACAGCAACAGAAACACATCCTGCTTGTGCTCAGTTCACTTATTCTTCATTTTAGACCAGGCTGAATAGAACTTTGAAGCCACTGAATATTCAGCTATGTTTAACTGAAAGTTCAAGATCAGAAACATGTCCAATTTAATGGACTTCTAGGATTTCCTCATGTTCTTGGTTCCCCCTATCCTGACTGATCCCGGCTCCCAACTAACTATACTGTCATTTCTATTTTGCTCCAAAACACAAATACAGACACCTATATTCACAAGTACTCCTCACTGTTCTCTATAGTACAAGTGTTTTAAGCAGAAGCTTGTCAAAAGATGCTTACATTTTCTACCCAGATACCTAAAAAGCAACTCCTCAGCAGGCTGCACGAGTTGCTTTTCAGGTATCAGAGGGTAGAAAACAGGCAGTGCAGGACCCAAAATGGAGTCAGTGAAAAAAAACACACCCCACCCACAAAAAAAAAAAAAAAAAAAAAAAAAAAAAAAGTCACAAATTTTTGTTTAACAGGGCTAGATTCCCTGACAGGCTCAACACAAAGTTATGAATATTGCTATATGGACTGGAATACTACCTTGTCCTATTTTCTGCAATGTACCCTGGTGCTTTATGTTGCTTCTGATGCAGTACTTCAGGTCTGCAGGTGCTGTTCAATGTTCAATGACTTTCATAATTTATAAAAATCACAGCAACTGTACATTAATTACTCTATTTTACATCTCTGATTGACACTGATCTTTGTAATAGGCAACATGCAAAGTATTCCTTACTGTACTATTTAGGAGAAATTATGGCAATAGGTAATTGTTTCCATCAGTGGTTATTCTAGAAGCAGAAATTACTGAGAAGTGTAGCTGTTTTATGAGTAGTTTTGAATTATAGCCATAGGCTGAGTTTAAGTCAGAGCTTTCTTAGTGAAATTATTAACTGAATCTTCTAAATACCTGATGCTATTAATCTTGTCTCTTCAGAGTAACTCCTGAACTTTTTAGGTATTTGTCATCTCCAATTGTTCAAGTTAACCAGCTTAATCTACGTGCTCCCACGAGTCAGTTAGCCCGGACAGAGGCACTGCATGCACAGAGAACCCAAACTGCACCTTTCATTCATTTTGCTCAAAACCAAATCATTCCTGAGGGCTGCTCTCAAATGGAAACATTGCCACATGATTCAGACACTCTCATGTGCTTTTTCTTACCAGACTTTATATAGCATTTTTCTCCAGAGCACTTCCACTCCTTTGCTTATGAGAATTAATGAAACCAGGCTTGCACAGAGAGAGGGTATTTAATATTACAGCATAAAGGTTACTTAGCCTACGCTAGCCTGTACAGCACTGCACATTTCTAGCCCTCTCTCCAATTCATTTCTAAGTACTCCTACCCAAAGGCCTTCTATAATTAGGCCAAATACAATCAATTCATAGAGCACTATTGTTTTCCCATGTTCCAAAGCAGTCGTTCAGTACTGTTACATACTCTGAACTGATTATGGGGATTACTTTATCTCCAGGGGAGATGATGATCAGCATTTCCCACCCAGTTCCTGAGCTGTTTTTACTAATTTATCTTAATAACATCTTTGTGTTTTGACTCAGAAGGAAAGAGATCAAAGCGAGAACAAGGCAGGCATACTCTCAAGATTAAAATTGGCCAGAGGCAATCAGCAGAGCAAGTAAACAGCTCTTCAGCAGTCTGAAGAAAAACCTGGGCTAACGTGAGCATTTTTGCAGTCTTGCAAGCTCTCTCCCATTAACCCAGTTGGCTTGGTTACATCTGCTGCTCACGCTATTTCTTGTCATCATTCCATCCCTATTGCCCTTTTTCACTCTTGAACTTTGTTAACCAGTAACATTACACAAACCTCACAGTTCTCCTTTTCTCCTTAATAACATAGCACAGAATTGTTTTCCTTACAGGAACAGGGGCTGATCTTACAGGGCAGCTCCTGGCTTCTCTTTAGCCCTGAGCCCTGGCATGCTGAGGAGTACTCAGATGTCAGCCGGAGGTGTAGTGCTCAGTCTCCTCAGTGTAAGGTTTGGGGCTTACAGGGTCAGTGTATTTCAGTGTTTCAGTACTATCCCATTTCACTTTGGCAGGAATAGAGGACTGAGCACACAGGTGGTGGGGGAGCCTGTATTTTATTTGATACTCAGTATGTCTCACCTGGTACCTTGCCATTTCTGATGGTCCTCTCTGTTCACACCTTCTCATGCCTGAGAAATGAAATTGCTTCGCTGTAAGTTGGCTCCATGTCACATCTTTAAAGGAACAACCTTATCAGAAGGGGAAATAAGATGGAGATTGCATTCCTTGTCTTTCTGCAAGGGAACCTAAAACACAACTCCTGCTTATTTTCTTGGCTCTCTTATATTTAGAAGGCAGACTTGATGCAAAGGAGCATGTTGAAGTGTTCATTTTAGCTTCCGTTGGAGCTTGATTTTTAAAGTGGACTTGGCTCCCAGTGAGTTCAAGAGCCACTGCAATCTAGTTTAAAAGTGATTTTTTTTCTTTCATTAGGCCTGTCTTTGCGCTCATTTTGCTCAAAGTCAAAGGTGGACAGAAGCAGCTCAAATCTGATTGAGAATCAATGCATACAAATACAAGGTCATGTGCTTGAGAACAACAGAGTCACACTTGCTGTGGAACAGGGAGCTGGATCCTGCTAAGCAGCAGCTCTGGAAAGGACATAGGAGTTCACAGGGGAAGAGTGCCATGGTGTCAGCAGCACAGTGCTGCAACAAAAGGGACATTGCTGCTACTTCTGTGGTAACACACTGAACACAGAAGTGGCACACCCTCTCTATTTGGCAGCTGTGAGGCTGTTGCAGACACACTTGAGCCCATTGGCTCTGAAGTGCTGGAGATGTGGGAAAAGCATTTGCAGTTTGTGAGTGCTGTCAGTTTTGCAGGTCCTCACATCTTCTCTTCCCAAAGCTTTGCATACACTACAGCCATCTTCTTTGCTAACAGCCAATTTGTGGTGGAGCCCAACAATAGGGGACAGAAGACTCCATGCAGCTTTTTAAAAATGGGATTGGGCAGGTGTGTGTGTTCTTGTGCTAAATGTTTGAAAGGCAGAGACCAGTTCAGCCAGTCCCTTCATACCTGCTGCTAAGACAAGAAAAAGGAGGAAAGCCAGGACTAGCCCAAAAGAGGTGAGCAATTGTGTCTCTGCCAGGAGTTCATGATGTGTGCTGCACTCCAGAGCTCTGCTGCGACACATACGTGGAGACAGACAAGCTAAACTTAACCTGGGAAGCTTTAAGTGAGAAACTAATCTTCCTCCTGGGTCACAACCTGACTGGAGACCAGAACTTGAAGTGTCCTTCAGGAAAAGTCAGTTCCTAGAATGCAGGTGATGGAGTGAGGAATGCAGTCTCATGGCATGTACAGGGCCTAGATTCAACTCCATTCCATCACAGCCTGCCATCATGGGTGAGGCCAGCACTGATTCTAATGTTTCCTTCAGATAAAACAAAAGATTGAAAAAATCATATTTCTAAACATGATTTCTAAATATTTCATTATTTGCATTTTCTTTGCATGTAGCACTGCTTTGGAAAAGCTAACATCTGTCCCTACAGATTTTATCCTTGCTTATTTCCATCTTCCCTAGATATATTGGTGAAAATAGGCCAGAAAGGTAGAAACGCTAATTTAAAAATGTTGCCTTCTCAAAACAGCTTCTGACAGCCAAGGAAGTGGCCAATATGTACCCACTGCCTGTTAACCAGCTAAACATCCAGCCATTGCTTTTTTCTTTTAATCAGCAAAAAGACCTGTCAGATTTGTCATTATAGTCAGGGTTCTGCCATGCATGTCAAATCAAACAGCCACTGGGCTCTTTGGAGCTACCACCAGGCTCACTGGATTCTTGACAGAACTAGATGATCAGCCCTAATTACAATTTTCCATAACAAAGTGGCTTTAGTCTCCATGCAAGGCATGTGTCAGGCCCATTTAATCAGGAAGGAAATTGGGTAAAGATGAAGTCAGGGTAATTAGCACTTCTCTCTCCCCTTGATATCCCCTCCACAGGAGAGTGTTTACAGAATACCAAAGGCATCAGCAAGTTTCTCAAGTCCAGAGAGCAAGACCAGATGGGGCAGCCATGACACTGGGCAAAGAAACTGATCCCTACTCATGGCCTTGGTATTGCTGGTTTCATTCCTTCATATGGAAACATGGACTGTAATCTCCCTTCCCACGAGGCTGCCTGTAGCTCTGAGGGTCACAGGAGACAAGTGCTTCCAAAACAGCATGCTCTGGGGAGAGAGGGAAGGAGCTGAGCATCCTCACATAGATCTGTTTTGACCTTCTGGTCAACCTTCTGTCCCACAGTGACAGCAGAGCTCTTGCCTCCACCATGGCACAGTGCTACTTTGAAAACCCAGGAAGGACCACTCAGCACAGGGACTTCTCTCAGCCACTTCCACTGAGACACGACAGCCTGTCTTATGAATCCTGCTCTGCCACTGTGAAAACCAGTGTGCCACTATCGTCAATAGCACCTCAGAACAGGTCAGCGCCAACCTGTGCTTTGTCACTCCCACACAGGACCATCAGTGGTCCCTCTGGACCCAGCAAGAGTGACCCACACAAACCTGCCCCTCTGGTTCCCTCTATGGCTGCACTAGTGTGAGGAGAATTAACGTTTCATGGATGAACTCATACAAGTGACTTCCAGACAGTACCTCATCTTTCAGCTGCCTCACCAGATTTATTAAAAAAAAAAAAAAAGAAAAAAAACCCTCCTAAAGTAGCTTTTATTTGTACATTTTTCATCATTCCAAAGAGCTGTAGAAGTTTTGCTCTGTAAGTCTTATACCATAAGGTTTCTTTCCTAGATGCTGGACCATTTTTATGACACTTTCTTGAGATCTTAATAAATTATGTCACTAAGCATGAATGTCAGCACTGAACAACATTGTTCCCACCAGTGTCTATACAATGGCGAGGTCACTTCCCTGCTAAAATCAAGCAGCGTATTTTTGTGACATTAAACTGAAACTGGTGTTTCAGAGTGGACAATCTGAAGAATGAGCAAGCTCTTTCCAAGATCTGGTTGGGCTGCTCATTTTCTGAAACCTAGTTGCTCGTAACATTTTCTTGGGAAATAATGTACTTAATGGGGTTTGTTTCTAATGTGAAAAGCGTTTCTCTGAAAATTATGTAAGTTTTTGTCTTTTTTTTTTCGCTATAGTATTGGAAAAAATAAAAGAGAAGGAGAAACAGAAAAGCCAGTAAACTTCAAGAAAAATATGAAAATGCTTCTAGTTTGAAGAGCAACTAGAAGCTATTTACAGTGACAGCCTTTGGGGTTTGATTTTTTTTTTTTTATGGAAATCATGTGCTTGCACGTTATAATGCCAAACAGTGATGTGATATGTTGGATAGCTGTACTTGATAATGTGTGTATCTTTGCAGTATGTGATAAAATAACACACACGCAAATTCCCCTTTGTGTATGTATATATATAAATATTCTGCTTCAAGGTTATGTTTTTCTGTTTGGTTTTAATTTTCTTGACAGTGTTGTTTGCTTGTTAACGAAAAGGAAACATTACTTTCTTTACTCCTCTCCCCTTTGACATTATTAAGGAAAGCACAACAGGTCTACAAACCAGAGCTATTAATGTAAGCCATTAGGTACTAGACGGTTCAGCAGCTTCAGAAAGAGGGGCCGGGGGGGGGGGGGGGGGGAAGGCACTGTACAAAAATAGCATCCTTTCATGTAAAAATACCCAGTCCGAAAGCTGTGCACCTCTTACTTGCAACCTCTTTCACAGCCTGTACTGGGAAGTACACAGAGCTCAGCATATGTGAGGCGCTAACAGCCTAGAGGAAGGGCGAATTGAGTCCAGGTCCTTGCCTCACCTAACTTAACAGCCTCCGTGTCTCACAGTTTGCAGGCTGATGGATCTTTTGCATGTGCAACAGTACTGGAAATGCAGTAAGCCGATGTTCACAGCAGCGGCAGGGTGGTGCGGCAGGCCGAGCCCAGCACCCCAGCTGCCACCTCTACACCGCGACTGGAGCGGGCAGAAGATGGGGGAGATGCCTTCACTCTCAGGCCTCCATGCTGCAGTACCGGCAGACACCAAGACGTGTGCTATCCGTCTTGGGGAGGGAAAGCAAAGCACAAAGAAGACGTGCACGAGCTTTCTAACGTTCGAAGTAACGTTTTGGCCGCAGCCCATCGCGTTTTACGACCTCCCGGCTCCCCCGCTAAAGCCGAGCCCCCGCCCGCGCCTTCAGTCGACCGTTACCACCTCAGGCGAGTGACACACCCCCCCCTCCCCCAGCCCCTGCGCCCCGGCCTCCGCGGCGCGGCGGGAGCGGGGGCGCCACCTGCCGGCCACCACCGCACCCGCAGCGCCGCCGCCCCTCGCTCCTCTCAGGGGCCGCCCTCCGGGAGCGCGGCGGGAGCGCGCCGCCCGCCCGCTCCCTTTACCGCACCGGCAGCCTTTACCCCTCTCGGCCGCTTTACCCTGCTCCCGGCGCTTGGCCGTGTGCGGAAGGAGCCTGGCGCAGGCCCGCACAGACCTTCCACGTTCCCCTGGCCAGCGTTGTCTTCTACAGAAACAGCGATGCTTGCTGCGGTCAGCAACCCTCTAGAACCGCGGTGTTAACCACCACAGAACAAGCAAAGAAACTTTCAGCCAGGGATTCAATTTTACTTCAGCTGCGCCTTTAACACAGGAAGTTTCTCATCCATAGCTTCAGGCCATGGCTCGCTCCTCTTTCTCTGTTTCACTTTCTCCTCAAGCCCTGACATTGGTGCCATTTCCTTTGTCCACTCTCACCTGATCCAACCTGACCTCGCCTGGCCAAAAAAAATACCTGCTGCTCTTCCTGACTCCTCAGGAGCACTAAACCTGCTCCAGATGAGCATTACAGTACAGGCTCATAAACATTTACCTGAAAAATACGTGAAAATGGCTATTTCCAAGAGGTTTTTTGTTTCATTAAAATCGTTGTTAATCTTCATCTTTATATAGCTCCTTGAACTCATTAAGCAGGCAGCCCATGAAAATCCCCTGTCCACTCATAAACACACAAGAAACCCATCTCCAAGGAGCATAGCTCTAACTAGTGGTCTAGCTAATAGTTTTCCCACATCCCTTTGCTCTCCTGTCATGTTAGATTACACCAGGAACTCTCATAACAGCATTTGTCTGTTATTGCACATTTGCCAGTGCCCATCTTGGAGCACAGAGCTGTAAATAATAAATCCCCGTCTGAAGGTGTTACCCACAAGAGTAATGGAGCCCAAATGACAAGTTAATTGTTACAAAACAAAAAAGAAAGGGGGAGGCTTGAACTAAAAAAGACAGCATTGCACATCAGTTTGGAGATCTAGCGAGTTACAATCCAAGAGATGTGTACAAAGGGTGTAATCTGCAGTGCTGTCCTTTGTCAGACTGCTCTGGCAGGCCATACCCTTCAGGAGAGCACGAGAGGCTTTGGCCAGGCTCTGGTTTTGGATCTTTTTCCCTTCTCCTACCCCATGAGTACTATGAGATCTCTGCTTACTGCTGACAGAAAGGGCCGCCTGAAGCACCAAGATATTTATATTTGCTTATATTTGGTTACATTCCCTCTCTGAAGCAGATGATAATTCTGCTGGATACTTTACCTTTGTATGTGTAAGGATTAGAACTGTGTTTGTGAACTGAAAACATTTTTTGTCGTTTGGAAATCCAGCCTACTATAACAGAAAAATCGCCAAAATAAGTAACGCATGTTTTATGTTGTCTGTGTCACCTGCAAGATTGGCTATGTTATACACCAGAAGATAAACCCTAAGAAGATGATTACAGCCCAATATTTCCTTTTCCTCACGGCATTCCCAAACCCTATATAGATAAGGAAGTCCTGCTGTTTCCATGAGCACGTTACATGATAGTAATGTGTCCAAACCAGCACAGAACTAACAACTAGTTCCTTCTGCTTGCAGAGCCTGAATTCATAGATGTACAAACATTGTTACACAAGTTTGTCAAAAATACACCACCTTTTTAAAAGAAGGTGCTTACAAAGAATCACAGAATCACAGAATCCCAAGGGTTGGAAGGGACCTAAAAAGATCATCTAGTCCAACCCCCCTGCAAGAGCAGGGTAACCTACAGTACATCACACAGGAACTTGTCCAGGCGGGCCTTGAATATCTCCAGTGTAGGAGACTCCACAACCCCCCTGGGCAACCTGTTCCAGTGCTCTGTCACTCTTACAGTAAAGAAGTTCTTCCTGATGTTAACATGGAACTTCCTATGTTCCAGTTTACACCCATTGCCCCTTGTCCTATCACTGGATATCACTGAAAAAAGCCTAGCTCCATCATCCTGACACCTACCCTTTACATATTTGTAAACATTGATGAGGTCACCCCTCAGTCTCCTCTTCTCCAAGCTAAAGAGACCCAGCTCCCTCAGCCTCTCCTCATAAGGGAGATGTTCCACTCCCTTAATCATCTTTGTGGCTCTGTGCTGGACTCCTTCAAGCAATTCCCTGTCCTTCTTGAACAGAGGGGCCCAGAACTGGACGCAATATTCCAGATGCGGCCTCACCAAGGCTGAGTAGAGGGGGAGGAGAACCTCTCTTGACCTACTAACCACTCCCTTTCTAATGCACCCTAAGATGCCATTTGCCTTCTTGGCCACAAGAGCACATTGCTGGCTCATGGTCATCCTCCTATCCACCAGGACCCCCAGGTCCCTTTCCCGTTCACTACTTTCCAGCAGGTCAACCCCCAACCTGTACTGGTACATGGGGTTGTTCTTCCCCAGATGCAAGACTCTACACTTGCCCTTGTTAAATTTCATCAAGTTTCTCCCCACCCAACTCTCCAGCCTGTCCAGGTCTCGCTGAATGGCAGCACAGTCCTCTGGTGTGTCAGCCACTCCTCCCAGTTTTGTGTCATCAGCAAACTTGCTGAGGGTGCACTCAGTTCCCTCATCCAGGTCATTGATGAAAATATTAAACAGCATGTAGCATGATCTCCTGTCTGCAAACACTATCCTAAAAACAATAATGAAAAAAACCAAAAAACAAACAAAAAACAGACACACACCCCCAAAAAAACCCAAACCAAACAAAAAAAGCAACAAACCAACCAAAAAAAAAAAAAAAAAAAAAAAAAAGCCCTCGATTATTTTCCTATGAACATTTCCAAATCACTGTAGTATCATCTATGCCCACTGCCATGGATTTTTACATAGAATCATAGAACAGTTAGGGTTGGAAAGGACCTTATGATCATCTAGTTGCAACTCCCCTGCCATGGGCAGGGACACCACACCCAAGGAAGGCTCTGTCCAACCCAGCCTTGAACACTTAACAACTTCCTTGGGCAACCCATTCCAGTGCCTCACCACCCTCACAGTAAAGGACTTCTTCCTTATATCTAATCTAAACTTCCCCTGTTTAAGTTTGAACCCGTTACCCCTTGTCCTGTCACTACAGTCCCTAATGAAGAGTCCCTCCCCAGCATCTTTACAGGCCCCCTTCAGGTACTGGAAGGCTGCTATGAGGTCTCCACGCAGCCTTCTCTTCTCCAGGCTGAACAGCCCCAGCTTTCTCAGCCTGTCTTCATACAGGAGGTCCTCCAGCCCCCTGATCATCCTCATGGCCCTCCTCTGGACCTGTTCCAGCAGTTCCATGTCCTTTTTATGTTGAGGACACCAGAACTGCACACAATACTCCAAGTGAGGTCTCACAAGAGCAGAGTAGAGAGGCAGGATCACCTCCTTCGACCTGCTGGTCACGCTCCTTTTGATGCAGCCCAGGATATGGTTGGCTTTCTGGGCTGCGAGCGCACACTGCTGGCTCATGTTAAGTTTCTGATCATAGAGCTCACAACAAATTGTAATTTAACATGGGATAAGTAATGTCTACACTAGATTGATCTCAGTTATGAACTGTTACCGTGGTCTCATTGGAACTGAGCACTCCAACTACCCTGGCTCAGGAAGATCTGATTACTTAGGCCTTTTCTAAAGCAGGAGAGGGGTAAATACATGGTCCATCACTTTGACTGTTCTGCTGCTGCTAAAAGAAGCAAAGAAATTTCTATTGCCATAGTATTTAATTCGACTTGTCACTACATCCCCAAAGACTGTCAGAATATGTATCAGGAAAGAGCAAAGATTCTGATTCAGTCGAAAATAAAGTATGGAGAGAGGGAAATAAGTGGGGAAGTAAGTTGTAGAGAGACAGATCTCTACACCAGTCTTCCCTCTTTTGGAAAGAAGAAATAAAAGATACGGAGAAGAAAGAAGGGGAATTTTCAGGGTTCATGTAGTTACACTCCTTTCTGACACTGCATTTCCATGCCAGGCAGAGAAGATAAAGTGCTACTAGATTAATATTCTTGGCTTGTCTTTATTTATAATTGAAGGACTATTTGGTTGTACTAACAATGATTTAGAGACAGCTATGAAGAGAAGTCCAAAGGTATCCAGTTACAATCTAATTCTGCTCTGCCTAAATTAAATATGAAAAAGAATTAGCCCAGCACCCTGCAAACTCTGTGAAGGATGAGAATCTGGAACTACCTCAGCACAATAACAACAGACGTATATCATTAAAATGCGCCTAGGGATATGCACAGAAACTTGAGGCTGAATTTGCAGCCCTGTCCCAAAATGAAGGATGGGAAAAAAATAATTTAAAATCTCACTGCTTTGTCATACACAAATAAGTTTTCTGGAGCTGCTTAGTTAGTCAAGGCTTCCATGAACACATCAAAAGTTCTTTGTTAACTGCATTCACTGTGTAAGAGGCAGACTGGAGGCTATGGCAGCATTGCCTGCTACAGAGAACTGAAACCAGCCAGTCCGAGCAAACTTGAGCTAGCTCAGAAACCAGCATCAGCCTGTAACACATGGGATAAACAGTTACACATTTCAGCCCTTTAGAAGACAGCCCACATGGCTATGATTTGTGGGCTGCAGTGGGTGCTTTGCCAGCAAGGAAAAAGAGACTTTGAACAGTTGGAGGGATGCTAAAAGGAAATGTCTGCACTTCTGCATAGCTGCACATTGGGAATATCACTTCTAGCACAATGGGAATATCACCACTTTCATGCTGCCCTGCATTTTCCCTGCTCCCTTTTGGCATGGAAGGCGGAATCCATGCTGTCAGGGTGACTAACAGGAGGGGAAATGTACAATGTCCATAGACAATGAAGGATGCCTTTTAGAAACTACGGTAGGAGGCAGTGAGGTCATGAGTTCAATTTGGAAAGTGGAGAGAGAAGCAGGAGTCCTGGAAGGGCAGGGAAGCACAGTCATTGCATGTACTTGAGGATTATCTCTAGAGAGAGAAGACAGATATGTCTTCAAGCAGCTATCTTGTCTGGGAAATGACACAGTTCTAGACAGATCATTTTCAAGTTTATTTAACTTACAAAGAGACTGTGAAAAAACACAGAGCATCAGAACAAATTTAAACCATCTGTTTGATCATCTTGCAAAATGTAAACATTGTCTCTGAGAAAATAATCTTTCTTCAGAATAACAATGTGCACAAATTTGACTAAAATCTGGGTAAAAAGGAACTTCCACTAAGTGAGATGGAAATTACCCAGAGCACTAGTCAATATTTAAATTATTTTAAGTAGTAATTCTTCTTTCAGCAGCTTCTTCCGGGAGTACCCGGGAATGCATGCTCCCTCCAGCTCCCTTCCACACCTCCCTGAGCACTTGCCCTACGCAGCACCATTCAGATTAATCGCCAGACAGTTTATCTATTTAAAGCCCTTGTGCACATGCCCTGTCTTGGTTTATACTTCCTTTTTTTTCATATAGATTCTGTAGCATCCACATTTATTCTTCCTGAAAGTACAAAAGTTTTAAATCACTGTACTGAAATCAAAATTATTATCAGATGATTGAATATTTTTTGCCTTGTCTGTATATTGTGCTTTTGAGCTATTTCTTATAATCCATAATGCATAGCTAAAAGAGAATGCCTGCCTATAAACTAGAGGCAACAAAGTTGCTCTTTTCTTCTCCCAACTCAAAGCCCCTTATCAGCAATTTCACTAGTTTAAAATAACAAAGAAAGCACTTCATGTCAATGCCCACTAGCCACACTGATCAGCCTCCACCTTTCCAAACAGCCTATTTGTTGCTCACAATGATAATGTTAATTTCCTAGGAGAAAAGAAGATTCCACACATAACAACATTAACATTAATCTAAAGCAACACTTCAGAAACAGTGCCAAACCAAATACATGTTAACAGTGTTGGATTTATAGATACAGACATTTAAAACAGTAGCAGAAATCACTTTCTGAATGTGATTGGTTATACACACATTCCCCACATCAAACCGTGCTAATTAAAATATATAAATCTTGCACAAGGAGATAATATCCAGCACAGTTACAGCATGGATGGCCTAGCTCAGCAGAGACCAACTGGGGTCTGCAAGCCAGACCCCGCCTGCAGGTTTCTGCCTGGCTGGGTTCCTCTATCCCCAGGAGGAGATGGGGAACAGCTGCTTAGGCAGTATATGCCATACTAACAGCCCAGCATTCCTGCCCACACTGGCCCAGAGCCCAACCCAAAGGGGCAGGAGCTGTGTTCAAGTGAAGAGGCAGGGCACAGACATATGTCCTCCTGCACCTCTTCCTTGGTTGGGAGCAACCTCCTGCTGCCGTTTCAGGACAGCAGCTGGGAGTGTGACACCCTAGACTGAGTGTCAGCTCCCCAGATTAGGCCACCATGAGCTGGCTGCTGAGATCTGGAGTACCCCACTGTCCTGGGTTTAGCAGTAGCAGTCATTTTTTTTTCTCCTTCTTAGTAGTTGGTGCAGCGCTGTGTTTTTGACTTTCGGCCTGGGAACAGCCTGATAACACTGATGCTTAGTCTGACCAAGGACTTTGTGAGTCCCATGCTCTGACAGGGAGGAGGGGAAACTGGGAGGAAGCAGAGACAGGACACCTGACCCAAACTAGCCAAAGAGGTATTCCATACCACAGCAAGTCATGCACGGGAGGTAACTGGGAGTTACCCGGAAGGGCACTCACTGCTCAGTCGGGCTTGTTTCGGCAGGTGGTATGGTATTCTCTTCCCTTGTTATTTCCCTTATCATTATTATTATTGGTGGTAGCAGTAATGGTTTTGTGTATAGCTTGGTTACTGGACCGTTCTTATAGCAGCCCGTGGGAGCTACATTCTTTCGATTCTCCTCCCCATCCCTCCTGGAGTGGGGGCGGGGGGGAGAAACGGGTTGGGGGGGAATAGACTGTGTGGCTGACTTGCTGACAGAGTTTAAACCACGACAGTCCTTTTTGTCGCCCAACGTGGGGCATAAGGGGTTGAGATAACGACAGATCTGACCACAGTGTGTCTAATCGTATTTGTGATAAGCATTCATTGTTTTAGATTAATAGTCACTCGTCACAATGCTGATTTATTGGCTCTGAAAGTTGTTTCTCTTGATCTCCCACTTTCAGTATATCGTATCTTACTTACAGCCAGTATTTGCTATGTTAGTGTTTTTCAAGTGTGGGGCTTGGGCTAAGGTTCTTGTCTCATTGTACTGTGTGGTAGTGACTTGTAATACAATAGAATCATTGATCAGATCACTGATCTGGCTTATGTTCCCAGTG
Source organism: Lathamus discolor (assembly GCF_037157495.1). NCBI lineage: Eukaryota > Metazoa > Chordata > Aves > Psittaciformes > Psittacidae > Lathamus > Lathamus discolor. The sequence continues at coordinate 104,874,225 of NC_088887.1, forward strand.
TGGTCACCACCTTTATACTTTGGGAGGTATATAATAGAAGTGCTTAGCAATTACACATCTTTTTTTTCCTTCTTGGGTGGTCAACCTGTGAAGGAGACATTCTCTTACCCCCCCCCCCCCCCGACCGTTTACAGCATCATTTGAGAGCTTTGAAGTTTTTGAATGGCCTTTTAATACTGTTGAGACCTGTTTGCTGATTGTGATGGGGATCACCATGTTGGCACGCATACAGAGTGTGTTTTGCCCACGACTATTTAATCTGATTTCAAGAGTTAAGCAGAGTCAGGTTTGGGCCTTGACTGGGGTTAAATGATGATATAGGAGGACCAAGAGATTTTCCCCACGGCTGGACAGCCATGAGTGGCAGGGTGTGTGGGATAGTATAGGCAAGTATCTAAGTCAGTGGGCCCCTCCAGTACTTTGGAATTTCACCACTGAACAAGTGCGAAATCCAGGAAAGTTAGTAAAACACTTAAATGAGGTGTGTTGTCATTCTGGCCATACTAGAAACAGACAAATCATGGCAATGTGCTGGGGCTTGGCCTATGCTTATGTTCAACACTATCCAGCACCTTCAAAAGGAAAAACATGACCACTACTGGTAAACCCAGGACACCCACCTAGAATACTGTGTCTAGCTATGGGCCCCCCAACACAAGAGGGATGTGCATCTGTCGGACTGAGTCCAGAGGAGGCCATGTTGGTGATCAGGGGTCTGGAGCACCTCTGCTGTGAAGACACGCTGAGAGAGTTTGGCTTGTTCAGCCTGGAGAAGAGAAGGCTCAGGGGAAACCTTAGAGCAGCCTACTAGTACCTAAAAGGGGCCTACAAGAAATCTGGACAGGCAATTTTTATAAGGGAATGCAATGATAGGACAAGGGGGAATGGCTTCAAACTAGAAGAGGGAGATTTAGATTAGATATTAGGAAGAAATTCTTTCCTGTGAAGGTGGTGAGACATTGGCACAGACTGCCCAAAGAAGCTGTGGCTGCCCCGTCCCTGGCAGTGTTCAAGGCCAGGCTGGATGGGGTTTTGAACAACCTGGTCTAGAAGAAGGTGTCCCTGCCTGTGGCAGGGGGTTGGCACTGGATGATCTTTAAGGTCTCTTACAGTCCAAACCATTCTATGATTCTATGATCTCTCTCACCCTAAGCCACAAAGTAACCCGAAGTGATGATATTATTCGATCTTAAAGGAACTACCAAAACTTTTCGAACCATTATGACTCACTCCTTCCCTCTGTCACTGATCATAGCATGAAGCAATCAAGTCTCTCAAAGCCTGGTATATGCATCTGTACAAAAGTAACCAAGAAAAACAGAATAGTGGACACACTGGGGCATTGTTCACAACAACATGAAAGGCAGTGAGGGGCATTCAGCACTTTTTTCACTGCTGGTCACATTCAGCTATCTATTAAGAAATTCACACAACCAGGCCTGTTTCTGAAGGACCTTTAGAAATGTATACTTACTTAGGAAAAAAATAATCTAGACAACAAAGCCATCTTGTTCATATCAAACACTGACACAATGTGGAGAAAAGAGACACAGAAGTGTAAACAGACAACACTACTACACTTGAGTGAAACCCAAGGTAAAGAATCAGATGCTGTTTGGTTGACCATACATTTTAAAAAAGTCAGCCAGGAAGAAACCTGCTTCTTTTTAACTTAAGTAGTACTGGGAGCTCATGCTAACAGAGTGGCAATACCAATGAGGTCCTTCCTCTTCAGGTGTTACAAGACTACACAGTTTCGCTTCTGATTATTTAGTAGCAGACTATCATAGTACTAGTCAGTATGTGTGCTGATACCTGATTATCAGCTAGTAAGTTCATTAAACACTCTACTGTTCATGCAAGTGGGAAACGCACACCCTTTCCATAGGTATAAAACCTATTCAGTGAAATACCGATTGCTCTTGTACAGTTTTCTGCAAACAAAACTATCTTGCTTATTCTGGTGTGTGCAGAGGTTGGTTTGCAAAACCAGACAATTCATCTTTTAAAAGCAGAATAAACAGAAAGAAGCAGTTACACACAAAAATTCTAAGTTGATAAGAGTCAAGTGGCAAATGCAGCGGTTGTGGCAGACACTCTTCAAGGCCTAAGTAAACATGCAACATTTTGTAAAGCTTTGCAGGTAAGTGAGGTAATATAGCTGCTGAGGAACTCTGGGGTATTTGACAGGTTGAAGTATTAAACACAAGCACAGCATAAAGGGAAACTGAACAGCTTTGGATGAAGAAATTCTTTCCTGGGTTTAGATAATGAAGCGGTGGCTCACATACTACTTCTGTTACACTGTGGTCAGTGCAGACATCTCGGTATCAGAATGTGCTCATGATCCTAAGCAAGATAGCTTGGCTCTTTGAGGCGAAGAAGAGCAGCCAGCATTTAAGGGAAATGAAGGTATGAGGAAGTACTGTCTCTCTTCCTCACGTTTTCTGCCATTTTAAACTTCCCTTGTGTAAGGCAGAGGATTGCAATCCCTGCTGGAGGAATTAAACTTCCTTAGCTAGGGAATCTTTTTTATACACTCTCAACTGACTGTTACAATTCATGAGCAAGATTTCAGCATTTTGGTAGATGCTTTCATTAAAACAGCAGCTCAGTGCTCAAAGAAGAAAACCCCGTGGTAGGAATTATTAGAAGGAATAAAGAACCATCACTGTGCCAAAACTGGGGACAGTTTCAGTCTCCTTATGTCAAATTGAAATAGCAAATCTGTAAAAGTTTCATAGAATCATAGAATCATAGAATCATAGAACAATTAGGGTTGGAAAGGACCTTAAGATCATCTAGTTCCAACCCCCCTTGCCATGGGCAGGGACACCTTGCACTAAACCATCTCACCCAAGGCTACGTCCAACCTGGCCTTGAACACCACCAGGGATGGAGCATTCACAACCTCCCTGGGCAACCTATTCCTGTGCCTCACCACCCTAACAGAAAGAACTTCCTCCTTATATCCAATCTAAACTTCCCCTGTTTAAGTTTGAAACCATTACCCCTTGTCCTACCACTACAGTCTCTAATGCGGAGTCCCTCCACAGCATCCTTACAGGCCCGCTTCAGAAGGCTGGAAGTCTTCTTCATAGTCATAGGCTGGAAGGCTCTGAGGTCTTCATGCAGCCTTCTCTTCTCCAGGCTGAACAGCCCCAACTTCCTCAGCCTGTCTTCATACAGGAGGTGCTCCAGTCCCCTGATCGTCCTCGTGGCCCTCCTCTGGACTTGTTCCAAGAGTTCCATGTCCTTTTTATGTTGAGGACCCCAGAACTGCACACAATACTCCAGGTGAGGTCTCACATGAGCAGAGTAGAGGGGCAGGATCACCTCCTTTGACCTGCTGGTCACGCTCCTTTTGATGCAGCCCAGGATATCTTTGGCTTTTTCAGCTGCAAGCGCACACTGAAGCCGACTCGTGTTAAGTTTCTCATCAACCAACACCCCCAAGTCCTTCTCTGCAGGGCTGCTCTGAATCTCTTCTGTGCCCAACCTGTAGCTATGCCTGGGATTGCTCCGACCCAGGTGCAGGACCTTGCACTTGTCATTATCCTTGCTGTCTTCTTTGAAACACATTTCTTTTTTTTAGTCTTCAAAAAATCCTCAAGATAGCCAAAGCAGTATTATAAAGGTCCAAGTGGCACAATGAGTGCTGTCAAGGGCTGGCCATTCAGCATGATCTCTGCCATCAGAACTAGGGATGGTCAAATGAAGGTAGCAGGAGCTGGGTTCAGGAACACATGATCAGAGGCAGTTCACAGAGTAGCTGCTTGCCAAGGAGCTCCCTGCATGTGTAGTTTTTGTGGGTTGAAAGGGGGACTGGAATAGAAGAGAGATCCACTGCAAGTCATGAAACAGTTAAACCGCAACAAGCTCAGGAAATCCTCTGGACTGAAAATAGCTCACAGCAACAGGGATGTCTGAGGGAGTTGCTATATACTCTTATCCTGTTCTTATTCTCCTCTAGGCACCCATTTCTGGCCACTGCTGGAGGCAGTCTGTCTCTCTCAAACAGTACAGTTTCCCAGTACAGCCACTTGTCTGTTCTTTGATCTCAGCCTCTCTCCCAACAAACGCCAATCTGGCCATGAACTCCTGTGCTTGACCTGTTTCTGCTATTCACATCACACACACTGGCACCTCCCACATCCTAAAAGAAACCCTAAGCCATCCTTGTGGGAAGGAAAGTTAAAATCTTTGCCAATAACTATTACATATGTAACACAGGAAAAGGCCTGCTGCGTTTGTTTTGGTTTTTCCTTCAGTAGGGAAGACTTATGATGGACAAGGAACACAGACTTACACCTAGGGAATCCGCTATTAATGGAGTTCAAATAAAACCTTTTTACAATGAGATAAACTGCTCCATCAGCAGCCTATCTCATTGTAAAAATGAGGTTTCTGTCCAGATCTTGCCAGCAGAGCAGCTTGGCCATCAATCTCTTGATCTGGCCAGCAGAGCAGTTTGGCCATCAGTCTCTTGATTTGGCAACATAGTGTTTCTGCCCAAGATGCAGGGGATAAAATTTTACCTTTCTTTAACAGAAAAGCCTGACCTGCTCTCTGCCAGGAGCAGCCTCAGACATGGCAGTAGCCAAACCACTACAATCCCTGATAAAGGGGAAGAATATGGCAGATATGGCATGGCCAGATATTCTTGCATGGCCAGATATTCTTACTCCTTGGTCCTTGTACAATGAGATAAATCATCTAAGTGTCTTCAACTGCAGCAAACACTCAAATCCTTCTGCAGTTTTCTAGTGCTTCACTTCCACTCTCATGACTGGTATTTCCATTGTAGATTTCCTAGAAGGCAGCACAATAGAGGCACAGAGTACTTGATGCTGGAAAAAATCTCTGGTGGCTAAAGTCCCCAAAAGGACCGGGGCCTGAAAACACAAGGCTTCTTCCAGTTGTCTGAAGGCCTCAGCTACTGCTTCTTCCTGATAAGGCAGTTGTAGCAGACACACACAGTATCACCTGTGTTAGCCTGCCTGCTAATCCTGACTGATGAGCTCTTGGCTCCTTGGCTCCTCGGCTCCTCATCCATCTCGCACATAGCTCCATGCAGCCCTCCTGTACTCACATACAGGGCAACTCCCCCTCCTCAACTTCCTGTTCTAACCTTCCTTAGATCCGGGGTTGGGTCAGCAGATGGAGTATCTCACTGCTGCCATTCATTGCTTTCTCCCAGTGCTACGAGCTGAGGTACTGAGCTGCACTGGAGGGAGACAAGAGAACCCAGAAGATCTCCTCCAGACAGTGAATCTCTTCCCTAGTGGCAGAGCTCCAGGGGAAGCAGAAGCCATTCTTCTCCACCACCTCCCAGCCTTCATTGTAGTGGGAGCCCTGCATTCACACCCAACAGACTGTGCCTGTGCCTCCCTGAGTGCAGCTTTTGGGGGTTTCAGGCTTTTGCACCTGAAGGGCCCTGGAGAAGGTCTTCATTGTCATTCATGATGCTGTGCAGCCACTACCTTCCTCCTGCAGCTTTGCTGCTTGGCAACACAGACCTTGCCAAGCACCCACCTCCTGACGGCAAAAGCCAATCTCCCCAGCATCCCTCAGCCCCTGCTCTGTGGAACTGCACTTGGGCTGAGGCCACTGATATTGCAGGGGGTGTTGGCCAAATGCTGCCGGGGTCTGTGCTCTGTGGCATGTTCTCACCCTGGCAGGGCACGTGTCTGCTGCTCACAGCAAGGTCCCTAGCTCTTTCCTGCACTGGCTGCTGCTCTGAGGAGCTGTGTTCTCAGCGAGTGCTTGTACAGGACTGTCCCATACCTGCTGGAAAGGCATTTGTCTGCTTCGGCCAGGAACCTGCTCACAGTCCTCTTTCTTCAGGAACAGGCTGGACCTTCTTTGAGGTTGCAGTATCCTCACAAGTAGCAGGACACTGATGCTCCTCAAAAGGCTCTGGAAGTTCTCCACCAGTGCCAGGAGAAATTCAGAACATCTAGAAGATTGCAAAGCAGAGCCCAGAAATGGCTGCACAACTTGCTGTACCCATCTCCAAGAAGATGGGCAATTCCTCAAGCGTGTGTTTCAAGCAACTGGAGTTTGCCTTCAGCATTTGCAATCGTGTCCACTGAGGAATATTCATCTTGCCACATCAAATAGTTTTACAATTCTTCAAACAAACCCAACTCTGCTAAAGTAGTTCTCTACTTACTTAAAGTCCACCACAGTATCTTGAGATTTGAATTTAGTACTCAGTGGATTAGAAAAACCATGATTTGAGCCCACAACTGTACAGGGCCTGGAATACACTACCTGATTTGTAGTAATAATACATACTGCATTAACACAACAATGCTAAGTTCCTAGTACTAATACCTAGTGTCCTGGGTTCAGCAGTAGCAGTCATTTTTCTCCTTAGTAGCTGGTGCAGTGCTGTGTTTTTGACTTTCAGCCTGGGAAAAGCGCTGTTAACGCCGATGTTTTTAGTTGTTGCTAAATAATGTTTACTCTGACCAAGGACTTTCTGAGTCTCATACTCTGCCAGGGAGGAGGGGAAGTCAGGGGAAAGCAGAGACAGGACACCTGACCCAAACTAGCCAAAGAGGTATTCCATAGCACAGCACATCATGCCCAGTATATAAACTGGGGGCAGTTACCCGAAAGGGTTAGATCACTGCTTGGGTCGGGCTGGGTATCAGTTGGCAGGTGGTTGTATTCTCTTCTGTGGTTATTTCCCTTATCATTATTATCATTGGTGGTAGCAGTAGTGATTTGTGTTATACCTTAGTTACTGGGCTGTTCTTATCTCAGCCTATGGGAGTTACATTCTTTCGATTCTTCTGCCATCTGTCCGGGAGCAGGGGGAGGAAGAGGGGGGGGAGTGAGTGAGCAGCTGCATGGTTCTGAGTTACTGGCTGGGCTTAAACCATGACATCTACAAAAGAGATAGAAGTAAAAATCTGATGTTGAGCTGCCAAAGCTGCCTGCAAGCATGCAGGTATACATAAGCATATATACATACAGAAATCATAACATCATAGTATAGTTAGGGTTGGAAAAGACCTTAAGGTCATCTAATTACAGCCCCCCTGCCATGGGCAGGGGCACCTCGCACTATACCATATCACCCAAAGCTCTGATATGTCCAACCTGGCCTTGAACACCACCAGCGATGGAGCATTCACAACCTCCCTGGGCAACCTATTCCTGTGCCTCACCACCCTCACAGGAAAGAATTTCCTCCTTATATCCAATCTAAACTTCCCCTGTTTAAGTTTGAAACCATTACCCCTTGTCCTACCACTACAGTCTCTAATGTGGAGTCCCTCCACAGCATCCTTACAGGCCTGCTTCAGATACTGGAAGGCTGCTATGAGGTCCCCACGCAGCCTTCTCTTCTCCAGGCTGAACAGCCCCAACTTCCTCAGCCTGTCTTCATACGGGAGGTGGTCCAGTCCCTTGATCATCCTTGTGGCCCTTCTTTGGATTTGTTCCAAGAGTTCCATGTCCTTTTTATGTTGAGGACACCAGAACTGCACACAATACTCCAAGTGAGCTCTCACGGGAGCAGAGTAGAGGGGCAGGATCACCTCCTTCGACCTGCTGGTCACGCTCCTTTTGATGCAGCCCAGGATACGGTTGGCTTTTTCAGCTGCAAGCGCACACTGAAGCCGACTCGTGTTAAGTTTCTCATCGACCAGCACCCCCAAGTCCTTCTCTGCAGGGCCGCTCTGAATCTCTTCTCTGCCCAACCTGTAGCTATGCCTGGGATTGCTCTGACCCAGGTGTAGGACCTTGCACTTGGCATGGTTAAACTTCGTAAGGCTGGCATCAGCCCACCTCACAAGCGTGTCAAGGTCCCTCTGGATGGCATTCTTTCTACCCAGCTTATCAACCGAACCACACAGCTTGGTGTCATTGGCAAACTTGCTGAGGGCACACTCAATCTCACTGTTCATGTCACTGACAAAGATGTTGAACAAGACCGGTCCCAACACCGATCCCTGAGGGACACCACTCGTTACTGGTCTCCAGCCGGACATTGAGCCATGGACCACAACTCTTTGTGAGCGGCCATCCAGCCAGTTCTTTATCCACCAAGTGGTCCACCTATCAAATTGATGTCTCTCCAATTTAGAGACAAGGATGTTGTGTGGGACAGTGTCAAACGCTTTGCACAAGTCCAGGTAGATGACATCAACTGCTGTACCCCTGTTCATCAGTTCCGCAGGCCCACCATAGAAGGCCACCAAATTGGTCAGGCAGGATTTCCCCTTAGTGAAGCCATGCTGGCTGTCACCAAGCACCTTGTTGTTTTTCATGTGCCTTAGCATACCTTCCAGGAGAATGTGCTCCAAGATTTTGCCAGGCACAGAGGTGAGACTGACTGGTCTGTAATTCCCTGGGTCTTCCATTTTCCCCTTCTTGAAAATGGGGTTATATTTCCCTTTTTCCAATCACAGAATCACAGAATCACAGAATCCCAAGGGTTGGAAGGGACCTAAAAAGATCATCTAGTCCAACCCCCCTGCAAGAGCAGGGTAACCTACAGTACATCACACAGGAACTTGTCCAGGCGGGCCTTGAATATCTCCAGTGTAGGAGACTCCACAACCCCCCTGGGCAACCTGTTCCAGTGCTCTGTCACTCTTACAGTAAAGAAGTTCTTCCTGATGTTAACGTGGAACTTCCTATGTTCCAGTTTACACCCATTGCCCCTTGTCCTATCACTGGATATCACTGAAAAAAGCCTAGCTCCATCATCCTGACACCTACCCTTTACATATTTGTAAACATTGATGAGGTCACCCCTCAGTCTCCTCTTTTGCAAGCTAAAGAGACCCAGCTCCCTCAGCCTCTCCTCATAAGGGAGATGTTCCACTCCCTGAATCATCTTTGTGGCTCTGCGCTGGACTCCTTCAAGCAATTCCCTGTCCTTCTTGAACAGAGGGGCCCAGAACTGGACGCAATATTCCAGATGCGGCCTCACCAAGGCTGAGTAGAGGGGGAGGAGAACCTCTCTTGACCTACTAACCACTCCCTTTCTAATGCACCCTAAGATGCCATTTGCCTTCTTGGCCACAAGAGCACATTGCTGGCTCATGGTCATCCTCCTATCCACCAGGACCCCCAGGTCCCTTTCCCCTTCGCTACTTTCCAGCAGGTCAACCCCCAACCTGTACTGGTACATGGGGTTGTTCTTCCCCAGATGCAAGACTCTACACTTGCCCTTGTTAAATTTCATCAAGTTTCTCCCCGCCCAACTCTCCAGCCTGTCCAGGTCTCGCTGAATGGCAGCACAGTCCTCTGGTGTGTCAGCCACTCCTCCCAGTTTTGTGTCATCAGCAAACTTGCTGAGGGTGCACTCAGTTCCCTCATCCAGGTCATTGATGAAAATATTAAACAGCACCGGTCCCAGCACCGACCCCTGAGGAACTCCACTAGTCACAGACCTCCAGCTAGATTCTGCGCCATTGACCACAACTCTCTGCCTTCTTCCTTTCAACCAGTTCTCGATCCACCTCACTACTTGATCATCAAGCCCACACTTCCTTAGCTTATCTATGAGGATGCTGTGGGAGACAGTATCAAATGCCTTACTGAAATCAAGAAAAACTACATCTACCGCTCTACCATCATCCCTCCACCTAGTCACTTCCTCATAGAAGGCTATAAGGTTGGTCATACATGACTTCCCCCTCATAAAACCATGTTGGCTGTTCTTAATGACCCCCTCATCCTTGATATGCCTAGTGATGGAGTCAAGAATAAGTTGTTCCATCATCTTTCCAGGGATGGAGGTAAGGCTGACCAGTCTATAATTACCCGGGTCCTCCTTCTTGCCCTTCTTATAGATTGGTGTGACCTTTGCCATCCGCCAATCCTCAGGCACCTCGCCCGTTTCCCACGACTTACCAAAGATGATGGAAAGTGGCCTAGCAATGACCTCCGCCAGCTCCCTCAGCACCCGTGGGTGCATTCCATCCGGACCCATCGATTTACAGATGTCCAGTTTGCATAGCTGATCCCTAACCCAATCCTCATCTACCAAAGCAAACTCCTCCTTTGTCCTGACTCCTTCTGGGGCTATAGAAATCCGGGGCCCTCGGGGAGAGTCTGCAGGAGTAAAGACAGAGGCAAAGAAGGCATTCAGCACCTCTGCCTTCTTTATATCCTCTGTCTCCAGGGTACCCACTTCGTTCAGCAGTGGGCCTATATTGCCTCTTGTTTTAGTTTTATTTGCTATGTATTTGAAGAAGCCCTTTCTATTGTCTTTAACCCGACTAGCAAGATTGAGTTCCAAGGAGGCCTTAGCTGTCCTAATTGCCTCCCTACATCCTCTAACAACTGTCCTATATTCCTCCCAAGCGGCCAGCCCCTCCTTCCATAATCCATAGATTCTCCTTTTCCACTTGAGTTTGCCCAGCAGCTCCTTGTTTAACCACGCCGGTCTCCTAGATCCCTTACTTGACTTCCTACTCATTGGGACGCTCCGATCCTGAGCTTGGAAGAAGCGGTCCTTGAATGCTAACCAACTATCTTGAGCCCCTTTACCGCCTAGTACACTTTCCCATGAGACTTCCATCCTTCCATCGTGAACTTCACCTGTCTGCCATGATTTTTCAAATACAATGGCCAGTGGCTTAGCAGCTTCATTCGCCAGCTCCCTCAGGACCCACGGATGGATTTCATCAGGTCCCATGGACTTGTGCGCGTTCAGGTTCTTAAGATGGTCTCGAACCAGATCCTCTCCTACAGTGGGCCCAAGGTCTTCATTCTCACAGACCCTGCGTCTGCCTTCCAAGACTTGGGTGGTGTGGTCAGAGCATTTGCCAGTGAAGACTGAGGCAAAGAAGTCATTCAGAACCTCAGCCTTCTCCAAATCCAGGGTAGCCAGTTCTCCTGATAGCTTCTGGAGAGGGCCCCACATTGGCTCTAGTCTGTCTTTCATTTGCAATGTACCTATAGAATCCCTTCCTGCTATATTTCACATCCCTGGCCAAGTTTAATTCTAACTGGGCCTTAGCTTTCCTAACCTGGTCCCTAGCTTCCTGAACAACACCCCTGTATTCTACCCAGGCAGCTGGCCTTGCTTCCACCGTTTATAAGCCTAATGTATAAGCTTTTTTGAACCCACACTTACATATAATCACAAGTCAGAAAAATGAAGACAAATCAATTTATTAGCTTTGTATTTGTTCTCTTCTAAACCATGCTAGCACTCCTCTACAGTGATACTAAATAGCAGGTGGATTAAAAGTTGAAATGCTGTAACAGTGACCTAAATTTGCCCAGCCACGGAAAGTTTCTGCTTTTCATGATTCCTACTTCATAAGCTGTACTGTCACAGGAATGGGATCATAGGATAATTCATGCTGGAAGGGACCACAGGAGGTCTCTAGTCCAAAAGTCAGTTCAAAGTAGGGTCAGCCATGAGGTCAGGCCAGGTTGCTCATGGCTTTATGCAGCTGGTTCTTGAAAAATCTCCGAGGGAGACTGTATAATCTCCTCGGGCAACCTGTCCCACTCCTTGACTGATCCCATTCTGATCTGTCTTCATAGGTTTCTGCTTGCCTCCAGCATTACACCCAGGTACAGCTTCTGACTTTGTCTCCCTTCCTCCCACTGTGCTTTGCTTTGAAAAGCCTGAGCCCATCTTCTCAGTAACCTCCCTGCAGGTATCAGCAGGCTGGTCTTAGATCCCTCAAAACCATACTGAAAGCCTTGCTTTTCCAGCTTCCCCTCACAGGGCCTGTGATTCAGGCCCTCACATTTTGGTCACCCTCCAACTAAACTCACAGGAATTTATCAGTCTTTCATGTTCTTAGAGTGCCAAAACTGATACCACAGTAACTGACCACAGTATCTAGACGTGGTCTAGTAAAAAAGAGTGGATAATCACCACCTCCTAATATCCTGCTGGCTTTGCTCCTGTAAATACATTCCATAATGCTGTCTACCACCTCACCCAGGTGATTTTCAGATCTGCTGCCCAAACCCATCAGTCCCCACCCTCTATTGTTTCCAAGGGTTCTTCCTGTGCAGGGGCTGGTGTACTTCCCATTTGTCTTCACTGAGTTTCACGAGGTAGGTCTTCCCATTCCTCCAAGGATTCTAGGTGCCTCTGTATGGCAGAGTATCGACTACCCACTTCCATTCTGTATCATCTGGAGGCTTTGTGAGGAAACACTCTGCCATCTCCTGCAGGTCACTGATAGAGATGTTAAACGTATGACATACCGGGACACGTCCCTGGGGCACCCCAGCTGTTACCAGCCTTGAGGCCTTTGAATCACTTGCCCTCCAAGTCCAATCATCCAACCACGGTTTCTATCTCCAAAGCCTAGAACAAGACTACAAGTGCAAGAGAAAACCTTCATGTTTTAGTATAAACAGCCAGAGTAACCATTCCTTATCTCATCCAATTCAAACATGGCCCAGATTCAAATGCTGTATAGATTACCATCTGGACCATGTCTAGGAAGGAGTTTAGCTTGCAGCAGCTTCTTCTCATCCCAGGAACCACATCTTCATCTCCCAGCTCCATCCACTATAGACATTTAAACCTGTGACTGTTTAAGACTGGAGCCATGGCTGTTCTGTATCTCCATAACCACCTGTTTCTCCTTTGGCCTCTTGCTTCACCTCAGTAGTAAATCACTTAAGCTTTCATCCCAACTGGCCAAAGTGCACCCTTGGAAACAAGCTTGTGAAACTGAGGGGATCTAAACCTGTTACCAGCCTCCTTCCAGCAGAGGAAGTGCTGTGTGACTTGGTCACCACATGACTGCTCACGTGCTGTGCACTGAAGTTACTCCTCTTTGCAGAGGGATGAAGTACTCCGATTTTTTTTTTATTCAGAGACATTTTCTCACCTGAACACCAGCAATATCTCAAATTCAATGCGTTAAACTTCTCATAGATGAGAATGTGCAAGTTTGCAATTTTTTATGCATGTTTTGGACCCCTATTTTCCTTGGATATTCTCGGGGTTTGAAAAGCGTATTTATTCCCATACTTGGCACCACCATTTTTCATTTGTTAGCAGTTTTCCTCTGCCACAACAGATCTGTGCAAACGCATACGTGTTCCAGTGATGCTGGGAGAGGAACCTTCCTTCTCAGGCGCCGACTTTAATCACTGCTGCTAATCAAAGCATTGTAGGCTAGTGAACATAGAGCAGAGGGCAGCAGATGCATCTGCTGTTGCCAAAATAGGCAGAACTTTGAGTTTTAGACTCGAGATGAGCTTGGTTTTCCTCATTTGTATTTGTGCTATTAGACACAACATGAAGGAACAGCATCTAGTAGATGGGAACCCACGGCATAAACACTGAAGCAATTGAGAAGATACAGAAGATACAAAACCCCCAAACAGACGAATGGATGTGCTGATTTTGTTTTTAGCTCATCACACATTCTGAGAAGTTTTCCATGGCTACTGCCAATCTTTTATTAAACTCAGATGCTGCTTGCTATGTAGAGCAATCATGCACTCTCTTTTCCCATGAGGACTTGAACTTTCTCCCTTGTTTGGAAGCTCTCCCAGTCAAAGCCACTAAGACCATTTCCACAGCAGTCTATTCTACATAAAGAAAAGTACGAACCATGGTTCAAAATAGAAAACATTATACTATGCTTAAGTCTTGCAACCTTGTTTTCAGGAACATTTTACTATACTCTGCTTTAGCACATTAAGAATGTCCATGTATAAGAGGGAAAATAAAAGCCACAGCCTACCAGGCACTGGAGTTGTTACCAATGAACATGTTCACAGACTTGCACAGAAGCCAAGACCAAGGAACACATGGGGTTTTCAGTGTATGCTCACCACCTGCCCTCTCTCACCAACGTGCAAATGACAAAACTGTTCCATTTCAGTTCTTCCTCTGCAGGAAATTAAAACATCAGCTGTTTCAGAAGACTAATGACGGAAATGGCAGAAAGGAAGTAAATGCACACATTCATTACTTTAATAATCATGGTTCATTCTTGGTTGTATTTCTCTCTGCCATGTGAAACAGGAGAGTTTTCCCTTGCCACATGCAAAGCTGTCATATTCTGGATTCTTTCTCCTTGTACTCAGCATTTTAGTGACTCTCAGCTGCAGGAATGTAACCATAGTAGATACCAAAGGACAGGAAAAACAAGTAGGATGCTCATGTCTCTCAAAGATTATCCACGATGCCTAAACTAACTTACTTTTTATTCAAGTGAGCTGGTGTGCATTTCATCATTTTTAGTGCAGTTAGCAGTTTAGTACGAGTTAGCTACGATCAAGCACAGGCAAGGGTTCTCAAAAAACTCCCCTCACCATACCGCAGGTAGTGTCAGTGCGCCAGATGACCTCCATAAGCCCTAGTACTGGAATCTGACTTTAGATTTGTGAAAGCATTGATGAGGCTGCACACAGATGCACAGGAGGTAACCAGAATACAGCAGACCTTCAAGCACTGCTCCAAGAGTAGTTTAGGTTCTGGGAGAGCCCACTTGGACCACTGATCTCCTGGAAGTATTTCACAGAAGGGACACAAACTATTATCCTGTTGTACAGTCACTGGTTAGAAATTGCAGAACACCTAAACAGAACACCTGCAAGGGAAGTGAATAACTTAAAGGATGTCCAAAGGTTTGAATCTATGCAGTTAGACCTAAATTAAGCAAAAGGCTCATGAGAAAAAGACTTCAGGCAATTTCCTGGATGAGATGAAGCTCACATTGCTTTTGAAATGAACAAGATAGAGGAATGGAGAAGTGCAGCTGAAAGACAACAGAAATAGCTGTGAGGGTGAGTATCTCCCTGTGTCTAATAGAGGTAATGCCTACCAGGAACATAGCATTTCATTACCAAGAATAGTGTTATCCAGAGGTTCAAGCAGGGGATCCACCTTGAGAAGCTCTCAAGTGTCTCAGTCATTCCATCCCAGGAACTTAGACTGAGAAACACTTTAGGGATTTTTTTAGTCCCTTTATAACAAAAGAGGATGACCCAGCTACTTAACAGCTACCTTGAAGCCATCATCAGCCTTGAATTTAAATAGGGTGGTGGGTCACAAGCAGGAATGGCTTCAGTACCAAGGACTACTTTTTCTTGCTGAGAATAGGAACTGTTATAATGGTACTCCTTTCCTCAGGTACAGAAACAAAGCCACTAGTGACCTCCAGAGCATTCATGTGGTCCTTGCTTGGGAACACCAAAGCCACATCAGCTCCAAAAGATAGGTTTTTGTAACCTACTCTGCCTCTACAACCCCTGATTGAGCCAAGAGATCACAAGGAGACGCACATTGGCATAACAATGAAATGTGTGGAGATAAGGTAAGAACATTGTTCCCTGTCTTTAGTACTAACAACAGAGAAAGTGGCTGCTTCTGAGAACTGGAATGTGCCCAAGCCCACAGACTGGCAAAGGGACCTGAAAAAGCAGTTCTTTTCTAAAGTAATTTTTGAAACAGGTTCCCTTCTCTTAGTATGGAGGTAAAAAGACTGAAAGTCACCAAAAAAACTATTCCCCACTCAAAGAAGAGGCCCTGTAGGGGCAGGAGGACAGAAGACCTTCTTCAGTGAAGTCCATCAAGTCACTCTTAAGAGCGAATCAGCTGCTAATGAGGCAACAGACCACACTGGGAAAACACCACACAAAAACCTATTTCATCAGGAAATTCAAAGAAACAAACAGGGCATTAGGCACACTGTCCATACAAACTTACACAGCACCGGAGGGAGAGCAGTCATGGCTTCCTGAAGACTGCGGAAACATTCTCCAACCTTAAGCATTAAGTTCTTTTGGAAAATGTGCATATATGTAGTCAAGAGACAAATGGTTTACAATTCTATGTGTACTACACACACTATTTCAAAGCTCCACCTTTATTTTGCTGCTTTAGGCCAAGTATTTGTATACATAAACAACATATGCATCTTATATGTATATCAAACAGAAGGAAGGCCCTGATGATGAAATCTGTTTAACAACTCCACAGGCTCCAACAGAAACAACTGGTTTATGCAGGAAGCAAGTATTTGAGGCTAATCAACATATAAGATTTGTTCTTATTTTGAATAAATACAGAAATGGAAAGCAGGCAGTGGATGCTGATCTGATATTAAATACTAGAGTTATAAAAATAAGCCAGTAAAGTAGCAGAGCAGCTTAGGAAGAAGGAAACAAAATTCATTTTTACATCTTTGCAGAGATTAAAACACCATCCCATACAGAATTAACCTGCTTCACACATATTTTGGGATGTACCCAGGTACATTATCACTAGAAGCTGCTGAAACAATGTATTTTATGAGTAACTATTCCTATTCCGTTCATGAATACAAGGAAATGGTTTGCAAAACTTGATCTTCCCTACTGCTGTAATCTTTCTTTCACATTTGTACCAAACACTTGCTTCTTCCCTAACACCAACAGCAAGAAGTGAACTCAACTTCCACCCATATCCTTCCAAATTATTCCTCCTTTTGGTCTATATACACCGTTTTGTATTTGTGAGCACAGAGTTGGCTACTTGTGCTTCCGGGGAGTCCTCACTTGCCATTTCATTGGGTAATGCAAGCCGCATATTGAAGACAGTTTCACAGTTTTGGAGAAGTACTTATAACCTTGGGAGGAGCTTGATTCCCTAGATACTGGGGAAACTGAGATATCAAAATGTAGAAGCCTTTCAACTAGTTGTTCTCTAGTTCAGCTCCACAATTCGTATGCACCTCTCCCAAGATGCGCTGCAGCTGGGTAGCAGTCTGATGACTGCATTTGTTTCACAACATGGTGGCAGCATTTAGAATCACAGAATATCTCCAGTTGGAAGGGACCCAGAAGAATCAGAGCCCAAATCCCTACTCCTCACAGGACTACCTGAAACTAAACCAGATGACTAAGAGTATTGTCCAGATGCTCCTTGAACTCTGACAGGCTTGGTGCCACGATCACTTCTCTGGGAAGCCCGTTCCAGTAGCCGAGCATGTTCTCTGTGAAGAACTGATGTCACAAATGAGAAAGATTTGGAAACCTGGCTGGTTGAGGCCCACTGAAGTGAATGAAAAGCACCAACGACTGGGCATAAGAGACACGCTGCCCTGTAGGAGAGGACGTACGTATATGTGCGGGAAGGGGAGACTAGCCCAGGCTGCTAAGAAGGTATACTGAAATTAGTAGAAAGACTGGGTCACCAGGGTTTCACAAAAAGCTGCTAAGAAAAGCGGTCACATTGAAAGATTTAATGAGAAGCATTGTAGGAGACATCATTACCTACAGTTATATGCTGCTGTCTGCAGTGTGCACCTGTGAGGACTGTTCCTATTAGGAGGCTTTGAGGGCTCTGGTTTCCAGATGGCTTATATCTTGGCCTATTTTGCCTCATTTTTAGTACTGCATTAAAAGGATGT
The DNA here is from genome assembly GCF_037157495.1 of Lathamus discolor. Taxonomy (NCBI): domain Eukaryota; kingdom Metazoa; phylum Chordata; class Aves; order Psittaciformes; family Psittacidae; genus Lathamus; species Lathamus discolor. Next base: position 104,891,582 of record NC_088887.1, read on the forward strand.
TGCCTTAACCTTATCTTCCTACCTACGGAGGTTAGAATTCTCTTCTGCCTAACTATTCCAAATTCCTTATACTTGCCCTTAGCAGCAGCTATCATCCTCTTTCAACACACACACTCTGGGCACTAGTCTCAATTCTGTGGGTCTTCTTAGATATATTTCAACACTCCAACTTCTTCCTCCAAATCAAAGAAAACACCACATCTTCAGTTCTCCTCCCTTACATAATCAAAAAATGAGAATATCATCACTAACATAATTTCTCTTATCTAGGCTTTCATCTTGAACAGAAGACTCCTATCACTAGTCTTCTGATATTAAGTAACTGCTTTCCCATCTCATTTATCTGTTGATTCCCTACCTTTTCCTTATCTCTCTAGCACCTTTCAAATTAAAAATTCATCTCGAATATACCACTTTTCACCCAACACACCTCCACATAGCATTGTTTTCCCATCATCTACTCCATATAACAGGACGTAAACAGAAGGTAAATAAAACCGTTACTTTTCACTCCTTCCTCCTCCAGCTTTTATCTTTTGAAATGGTTATGGAGGGACAACAGTAAATGCCTTTTGTGGAAAACTCCAAGGCAGTTTTCACTGCCTTTCAGAGGATGCTGCAGGTCAAATGCTCTGGCTGTGTACATCAGATTCATGTAAAACATCACTGCATCTATAGATATGGCTATAAAATGCTGCTTAAAATGAACACCTTACTGTTTTCTTAAATATGGATTAAAACCTCTTCTGTTCTTCAAAATATCTTTACAGAATTTAATTTTGCTGAATAGAAAAATACTACAGAAACATGTACGAGTAAAACATATGTACCAAAAAGGCAGCTTTTCCAAAAGAAGTCTTATTTCAAGGTGCCATGACTTCAGAAGAAAGCTAGTTTACATTATCAGCGTGCCTTCTCAGCATACTTGTCCTGGGTTTACCAGTAGCTGTTTTGCTCCTTCTTAGTAACTGGTGCAAGCTCTGTGTTTTGACTTCCAGCCTGGGCAGAGAGCTGATAACACCGATTGTTTTTAATTGTTGTTAAGTAATGTTTATTCTGGCCAAGGACTTTGTGAGTCTCATGCTCTGCTGGGGACGAGGGGAGGCTGGGAGGAAGCAGAGACAGGACACCTGACCCAAACTAGCCAAAGAGGTATTCCATACCACAGCACGTCATGCCCATTCCTGGGAGTCATCCCAGTCATTCCTGGGAGTCATCCCCATAACTGGGAGTTACCTGGAAGGGCACGGTCTCTCTTCAGGGGGGTCGAACTCGTTTGGCGGTGGTATCGTATTCTCTTCTCTTGTTATTTTCTCTTATCATTATTATCATTGGTGGTAGCAGAAGCGATTTGTGTTATACCTTAGTTACTGGGCTGTTCTTATCTCAACCTGCGACAGTTGCATTCTCTCAATTCTCCTCCCCATCCCTCCGGGAGCAGGGAGGGTCGGGGTGGGGGGGAAAGGAAAGAAAGAGGGAGAAAAAAAAAAGGGGGGGGGGGGGGGGGGAATGAGTGAACGAGCTTTGTGGTTGGGTTTAAACCACGACAATACTGAAGAAAAAGCTTTCTAGGGCAAGAATGTTTCATTCTAACACATTCTCTTATAACACCAACAGAAGTTATTACTACTTAGATTGTTACCAAGTTCTGTTCTTATACTGCATAATTCCAGCAATTGTCTCCTATCTATAGAAAATTAGTAAAATGCAACAATACTGACAGCACCTTACAGAACCTAACATCTAAAACCTTCAGCTCTCTGGATCTGCTCAGAACTATGCAACAAATTTGTGAAGTGCATTATTTTTTAATAATAAAATTACTTCCAAGTAAGCAGTCAGCATATTCAATAATACTGCTTGGATTTTCAAACTACTGTGTTTCTTTGTATCTACATACATGAGGATCCAAGCAGCAGAAACACAAACAGCCAACGCTTTACAAGACGTTATTCATCCTCCACAGAAACTATGTGTTAAAACTAATTCCAACTAGAAATCTGTATTTGATACTTTCTTTCTTCTTCCATGAGTATAATACAATGCTGCTAACTCAAAAGAATATACAATATACACCTTCATTATAAAAATGAAAGTGGTACTAAAACCACATCATGACTGTAGTGAGGCAATGGAAAAAATGTGTGAAGCATTACTGCATATACGCACTGCATGATACTATGTTTATCCTGCCTATACAAATATAATGGCACTTAGTAAACTGTGCAGAGAGGTCAGACCTTTTAAGCAGCAGAATCTGATGAACTTTTAAGCAAGTTGTCCTGTATTTCTGTCCCAGTTCGCACCATTCAGGTCTTTACTTTTCTACTCACAACAAAATGCCAGAAGCTGTACTGTGCATAACGAGGCATGTGTCCAGCAGGTGTCCAACAGGTGTATGCTGGACAAACCTACTGACACAGCAGGGAGACTGCTTATGCCTGTGGAATGTAAGTCACTTCTATCAGCGTTAGGAAATTGCACCTAAATTAGGAAATACCTTTCGTAAAGGCAAACATCCAACAAAGATGCAAAGACTGGGATGCCAATCTGAGCATAACAGGAACCAAGAATGCATGAAGGTTCTTCCCCTGAAGGAGGACTGGACAGAGGTTCTTAGGTGAATTTTATCATTTAGCCCGTATGAAGACAGGCTGAGGAAGTTGGGGCTGTTCAGCCTGGAGAAGAGAAGGCTGCGTGGAGACCTCATAGCAGCCTTCCAGTATCTGAAGGGGGCCTATAGGGATGCTGGGGAGGGACTCTTCGTCAGGGACTGTAGTGACAGGACAAGGGGTAACGGGTTAAAACTTAAACAGGGGAAGTTTAGGTTGGATACAAGGAGGAAATTCTTTCCTGTGAGGGTGGTGAAGCACTGGAATCAGTTGCCCAGGGAGGTTGTGAGTGCTCCATCCCTGGCAGTGTTCAAGGCCAGGTTGGATGAAGCCTTGTGTTGGATGGTTTAGTGTGAGGTGTCCCTGTCAATGGCAGGGGGGTTGGAACTAGATGATCTTGAGGTCCTTTCCAACCCTAACTATTCTATGATTCTATGATTTTGGTCATCATAAAACAATCAGACTAATGGGATGGCCATCTAGAACTCATCTTAATCATGTGTTTGTAGAAATGCTGCCTTGGACAAACATGCTGGTATAGCTGAACATGTTTCCTTAAGAAATTCTTTGTAAAATATGTACTGCACCTACCTTGATGAGGTAAAGATTTATCAATTTCTACTCTCTCTCTATATATATTTAAATATATATTTATATGTGTATATATATTTATATATATACACACACATATATAAATATATATATTTATACATATACAGACAAGTTTTAAAAGTATCACAAACTCATTTTTCTATGTCCAAGGTATACAGTTTTACGATACACATATGTTCTCTTCATTACATGACCTATTTACACAGGTGTTAGAAGAGTCAAACGTATCAATGTACTTGGATACGTACTTGTATCTGTGCAGGACAAATGCAGCGAAGAACCCCACAGAACCAAAGGGATGCAAGCTTCCAGGATCCAAAACCTACTCTGTGTTTTCACAAAAGCAGACTTTGGTAATCTGTCATAACCTACACTAAACGTGCAGAAAACAACATGAAAACTGTATACACACCTCTATGTTAAGTCTGGTGGTGGCTGGGTTTTTTTAGAATATCGGATGACAAGTGCTATGCCAGAATGAAGTATTTAATCTTCAGACCTAAGCCTTTTTGCAAGTTGCTTACAAATTGATCATATTAATTTTCAGTGGAAATGTCTTTAATATGAATGCTTTTTATAAATTCTAATGGTTTTGTTCACAGAGATTGAAATGTCAAAACAACAAATGTCAAAATATTTGAAAAAGGGTTTAATTTTGCTAGAAAACGAAGTCAATTCACAGAGTCAAGTATAGCTAATACAGGATTTTAGATTGTCCTAAGTGGAATAGGTGTACTCACACTAGAACCTCCAAGCAATTTCGTATTTCCTTCCCATTGGAGTGTTTTAGCTAGCCCTAAATATTTATTATCTCTGTTGGTGGCGAGTGAAAAATCCCATGCTTCTGGAATCAGAGTGAATTCTTCTTAAACACTAGTATCAAGATTACAATCACTGTTTGCATTCTGTATATGAACTACAGATCACTGAAAGTCTCCTGTTGCACTGCAGCAAGAAAAGGAATTGTAACACAAATGAGCTTAATTTGCTGCAAAGTACAGCAAGATACTTCGGTAATCTCACAAAAATGTCATACTGGAACTTGTTACAGTGAGTTCAATTTGATCTTTTAATGTAATACAGTACATTTTTATAAACTTAACATTATCATTGCAGAAGAGCATGCTAACTCAGTGTTAGCAATTTATCTTTTATACATAATTATACTCTACTGTAGCTACTGTACGCAGATCTCAAAATGTTAGTACATAAAATATTCATTTTCTTTATATGAGATGAGAATGAACTTAGAAGAGATTTGAATGTAAGAATGAAATATTTGCTGTGCCTATTTCTCAAGAAATAATGAATTACACATTATAACCCAAGAAATCATCATTTAAATTGCAAAACTATAGTTTAAATTTACATTAGACATTGTGATCAGTAATGTGCATCAATATTCCATGAAGTTTAACCTAACCATGTTTATGCACATAAAGCCTCAAGAGTCTGCAGCAGTTTCAGCATCAATTTTTCATATTTTTTGTATAAAATGGACTTAAAGGTACATCTTCCATAAATGTTTTCAGTGCAATTCTGTCAAAGAGGAAAATATAAAGCTAGCTTTCAGTCATTTTATACCATAAAAACCACCCCAACAACTTGCATTTGCACTGCTGAAGCATAAGTAAGCCAGTTCTGTTGTGCCAACTATTTCAAAGTCAATTCAAATCAACCGTAATTGCCTTTTTAGGCAGCACTTCACCTATCCCTATAGGTATAAATGTTGAAAAGCTGAATACTGATGGGAGTAGGGGGGACGTTGAGGCAGAATAATATTTATAATACCTTTTTCCAATAGTAAAAAAAAAAAAAAAAAAAAGCATAATGGAAAAATTATAACTGTTTCTTTAGTGGTGATCTTATCATTTGGAAATAAGTAAATCCATGTTTTAGTATTGTTTCCTCTAATCTTTATAGGTCACCTTGCAACTCTAACTTACTTACGGATGGATTACGTGAAAATGCTCCATTACCGAGATAAAATTTTCTCAAGTTAGAAATTGATTTTTGCACATTTTGTCAACTGCAGGGAACCAGAGGGAGAACAGCACCTGAAATTATCGTACGTGCTTGGCTAAGCATAGTGTAATAACCTATACATTTTGGTTCAAAGACACAGTTTATAAACTGTAAAACTGCATACAGGATACTGCTTTAAGTATTTTGTTTCTCTTTGTTGTCTTTTTTTTTTTGTTTGTTTTGTTCTTTTTCAGATTATACCTTGAAAATAAAAAATAAAAATCAAAACCCCAACCTCTCTATGGTAGCGGAAAATAAAAATGGAGCTTCATTCAAATCTTGAATACCCTGACTGCAATAATCAGCAGCTGGTTATTCCACAAAAACTTAGCTCTTCATACCAAAAAAATTTGGCTCAAAACCCCAAAACAAAACAAAATGGGTACAATAAACTCTCAATAAAAGATTCTCTCAAGAGGCAACCTACCATATACTACCGCTAGATACGAGTTTCCAAAAAAACATTACATCCCATTTTCAGCACATTTTTCATAAACATGCAACTTCACTATAAAATACAAAACACTTGGCTCTCAAGAACAGCTTTATAAAGACACACTGCATCAATAAAATTTTTCTTTCTGATTAACTTTACACTGTAATAAGAACTGTATTTTCACTAATGTTTATATATCAGATTTCATATTATAATGTAGTAATAATTTGCTCTGTGAACATCACGTTCAGAAGGAAATATCTATACACATTAACATACTAGACTATTAAAAACTCAGTTACAGAATTTTATTGATACAGTAGATTAATAAAAACTGATGGGGAAGATAAAATGGGTAGGGTATTCAGTACATTATTTAATAACACACTTTTAAAATTAAAATATTTTAAATCCTTTCTGAATTTTCAATGCCACTAGAAGTCCAGAAAAGTCTGGCATCAATACTGAGGTGTAAAACAACTTCTTTCACAATTTGCATCTCTTGTATTATTCTATCCAACATTGTTCAACTGTAAAAGAAAGTAATCTAGCACCTCTGATGATAAGTAGGTGCTTAAAGGTAAACACTAGGTTAAATCCATGAAGGAAACAAAGACCATTTTTCTTTCTTCTTCTCAACAAATAGTGGCAAAAGAAAGTGGCACTATTTGTTCAACTGATTTTGTTTTCACAGTTAAATGTCAACAAGAGTACAAATACAAACACTGACAGATATTGCTTGAGATCAATTTTCAACAAACTTCTTTTTCATATCAATAGATCCAATAACCAGTGGGGTACTGTCAGTTTAAAGCCGCAGATAAAAGCTATACAAGCACTTTAGAAGTCAGAAACATTAAAAAAAGAACTATTTACAGTTTTCTTCTTTAGTTCATATGTCTACAAAGCCAGCGCACATTACACTTCACAAAAATCCACAGTTAATGATATCAACATGTGTGTGGCTAAAGCTTGTGACCTAGGGACTGCAAATGCAGGGGCAGGAAAAGGAAAATAGGTTTTGTCTTTTGTTCAGCAACCCCATTTGTGCACTAACAGCTTCATTCAGTCTCAAGCTTTACAGTAAAAGCGTTCTTCAAAGCTTTCACCTGGAAGGCTGATAACTACATGCTCACTCATCGCCTTTCCCTTTTGGAAGCTCTGCGACGGACCTGTTTGGAGAAAAAGCATTGTAAATGTTTTTACAGGAAAGTATTTGAAAAATTCAGGAATAAATACATTTTATAATGGAAAAAATGTTTAAGTCTCACAATGACGTTTGAGTAACTGTATACAGTGTCATTCATTACTCATCACAGCGACAAGTCCCAGTCAATAACTGCTTGATGTTCCTGAGTCTGCATCCTTCAAATATTAAAAAATCATTTGGTTTCATTTTTTAGAGTTTTCACACACTCAGATGCTCCAATCATCAGAAATGTCCAAAAGTGTGAAGGCGTTCACAGTAACATTTTTACTATTGCTACTAACATTACTAATGGAATAAATACAAAGATAAACTTAGTTTAAAATATTAGCATATTCTGGTAAGAGGAAGAAATCTGTTTAGGATTCTGCTCCAAGATCCCATGCTTCTCTTTCAGCACTATTTATTTTGTGTCTTTTTTTTTGTATAAAGAAACATTATGATGTTCTTGCTGAGAAGAATGGGCAGGAGTTACCTGGAAAATAATTACCATGAGGTCGCACACAACTCAGAAGCTATACAGAACAGAAAACAGAAGATGCTTGTCAAAACCTGACATTCGCTAAGGAATGCAGCTTCTCTGGGAAGCTACAGTGCGGTGCCACTACACAACAATGGTGGTTGACAGCCACCTCATTAATTTTAAAGGAGGAAGGGTAAGCTCTCAGAACAGCAGAAGTCATTCACTGAACATCAACACACCGAAAACACCACAAAGACTTTCAAAGAAAATCTCAGGCATTTCTCTTACATTGATTGTGGAAACTTCCTCTTCTTCTGTTACCTCTTCCTGGGGAATGTCGTCACTGACAGGTGAGCTACTCTGAAAAACGTCCATCTCTTCACTAGATTCATTCTCTTTACTGGCTGCTTGTTTGGAACGTCCTGCACGGCTACAATCAGAAGAAAAATAAAGATCATTTTCACAGTATATGTCTCTGCACATGTATACACATGTGTAAGAGCAAACACTCTACAAAAACAGCAGCCTTATCACTTCATGTTATACAATAATAGCTCTTTTATACCCATCTAGTTCATCCACACATGGAATAGAAGAAGTGAAACTAAGAGGCTGGACAACAGCATTTTAAAACTTATTCTTCCAGGTTAGAGGGTTAGGAGTACAAAGTTGCACAATTTCTGCCTCCACACAACAGATTCTTCTCTTCAGTGCCAGAATATGGGCCTAAGGAGGTTGACACAACAGTAACCAGTGAACAGGAGAAGCCAAACAGCCAGAGACAGAATACTTGGTTGGTTTTGCTTTTTCCCCCTTCTACTCAATTTCATGAAGAGATGTGCTGTACTTCTACGGGAGTTTATACACAACAAGATTTGGTAACTGCATCAATGTTTTTACCGACCTAGAAGAACCTTTGTTCCTCTTTATGAAATTAACACTATAACGAACCTGAATGCAAATCTGCCAAGCCAGCTCATGCTAAGAGCTGGGTATAATCAGGATAGCAATACCTTCATCAGGATAATCAGGAAAAATCAGTCCACAATATCATAAATTGTCTGTTAGTGATGGGACATGAACCACAAGCAAAAAGCACTCATTTGCTTTAAAATAAGAACTTGTCCCCCTCCCACCTGAAAAAAAGAGGGGCCAACTAGATACATATCCGAAACTACACAGCTGCATCTACATCATAATTTTGGTTGGGTCATTAGTACAGTTCAGAATCAAATCACTGAATAATCCAGTTTACTGCAGATGCAGTCTTGCTACACCCAAACCAGGTAACTTTCTGGATGAAATTAAACCAGAAACTCTGTTCCAAACTGCCAACAGGCACACTTCAGTCCCCAGTGGGGGAACACAGATCCAGAACAGCTGGCTTCTGACAGTAAAGCACACATGTGATGGGAACCACATTAAAATCTATACAAAATAGAATCTCTGAATTGCATATAGTAATTATAGTGTAGTACAGGGGCTTTCAGCATCAACCAACCAACATGATACCCACTGAGAAACAATACAAATTAGCCCAACTCAAGTCTTCCAGAACTGATAGATACAAGAGAATTGAAAAGAAAAAATTACCCACAAATTCATCTTCTCACAGATTACAAAAATAAGCCAGCTCACATGCACTAACGGGTAACCCAGCTGGCTATCAAGAAACAGACTATACACTCTCACCTCAAAGGTGATTTTACCTCACAGGTAAAATCCCAAACTCTTACAACAAATCAAAGGAGCCCAGAAAGCTTTAAGCATTTGGATTATATCTATCTATATATATCTACCCTGTGGTACACAGTGCTGCTCAGTCCATCAGCTCCTTTCTCTTAAAACTGCTGTAGATACACGTGTAGAAAAGTGAGAAAGGCCTGCCTACAGTGCACTTTGAAAACTGAGGAATTACTGTGGCCTCATCTTTTTCTTGCACATTTAGAAAGAGGACAGAGAATTTGGGTGGTCTGATCACACAGAATTTTTCTTGGTTTTGTGTTTTTTTTTTTTTGTTTTTTTTTGTTTTGTTTGTTTGTTTTTTAATGAAATCTAGAATAGACCCACAACTCACTTGGGTTTCTCGTGCCAGGAACAATGTACATGCATGTGAACAAGAGCTATATGCCTGTTACTGATCACGTGTACTCTTGTTTGCTTAAAATGGGGTAAAAAATACACTGATTTCACTGAGAAATTAATCAGAAGCTGTTTAAGTATTAGCACATCACCCAACAGTAACTTGTGGGCATGTCTTCTCTGCATGGCAGTAGCTGTTTCCAACTCTTGTTTCACTGTACATGTAGCAGTGACTTCTGCAGTAACCAAGACAGTGTCAGGACCTGTGTTTCTGGTGACAAGAGTAAAGGAGCAGGAGAGGTTTAACCTGGGGTAGGGAAACAGAACACTGTTTTGGGATATTGTGCATGTAAAATGCCAGAACATGCAATTCGGTTTGAAATTAGTTTGAACTGAGGGTACAAGCTTGTTCAGGCAAAGATCTTTGTTATGGAAGATTTTCCAGGGACAGGCAAATTGGTACATTAAGGTGCCAGAGGAAGATCAAAATGATGCTAACTAAGCCCAGAAGCTAGAAAAACAACAGAGTAGTATCAAATGCCACACTGAAGATGTACATAAATAATGCCCTAAGGAATTTATCACTGGGGTCTGGAAAAGTATCTTGCAAATCTGTTCCATGAGCTGCAGTTTGATACCTGTGAGCAGGTAAGTCCTGTCAACTTGTACACCTCTGCCTTACGTACATTGCATATACACATACAGAAAAAGGTAGATACACCTGTAGCTTCTGACAGCAGGCACAAGAGGATTAAGCTAGCCACAGAGTTTTACCTTTATTTTAAAGCTTAATCTGCCTCAGAATTTTCAAAAGCTACTATCCTTTACTGATTGTAGCACATTTTATTCATGTGGAAATGACTCAAGTGGATAATAAGGCCACAAATTAGAAAGCAAACATTAATTTAAGCATCAAAATAAACTTAATTCTCCACAATACTCTTTAACCACAGTAACAATTTGATTCTTCCTCTCTAGCCAAAACAAATGAGAGCACTTTTTGCTCCTTGAAGTCCTAATAAAGCCCTGCCTTTAAGGCCTTCATGTGCCTTATTTTCTCCTAGAAGAGCAAAGTTTGGTATATGCTTAAACTTATAGCCTCTTGCTCTGGTGTGAGGTGTTCTGGGAGAAGCAGCTAGGGAAAACATTTTAGAAATAGCAAAGGAAATTTATTATCTGTCAATTAAAGGATTCTGAAATATTTTCAGTAAATGGTTGTTTGGGAGCACAGAGGCATAGTTCTAATTTTCTCTAAATACAAATTTAGAAAATGTTCCCCACTTACACTTTTTTTGGCTGTGATGGTGGTGTGTTTGATGACCTTCCTCGTCTTTTCTGTGGCGTAGACTGTGCTGATTCAACTGTACTAGTTTCAGATGGTTCTGCTCTGTTTTGAGGAAGACCCAAATTGCAAAGTATCAAATTATAACTATGTCCAAGGATAAAAAAGATGCAGCTTACAAGAAGACAGACTTACCTCTGCTGTGTTCTTTTCGGTGTCCTATTTTGCCTGCCTTTTGGTTTTTGTTCAATGTTTTCAGTTTGCCTTTCTTCCTCTTCCTCCTCCTCATCTGCTGCAGCTGCTGACGGTTGTTTTTTTTTGCTCCTTTTTGATGACTTTGCTACTGGTTCTTCCTTAGGTGTTCCCCCATTATTTCCTTTGGGAGGGCGTCCTCTTCTCCCTTTCTTTGGTGGACTATTCTGTTCATCCTCACTTTCTATAACATCTTCTTTTAGCCTTTTTTCCTCTTGCCACTGTGTTTCATCAGATTCTGAAACAACTGCAGGTCTCTTCCTTCCCCGTTGACTGCCTCTAAGTTTCTGCTCTTGACCCAGTTTATTCAGGTCATCTATGCTTAGTTTCTCTTCTGCATCTGTGATAGCTGCTTTCTTCCTTCCTCTAGGCTTCTCCATCTCTGACTGAAAAGGTAAGATTATACCTTTAAATTTAAAAATTAAACTGCCATATTAAACTGTCAGGTATGCAAAAGCTACAGAAACTTCACCCTCGAAGAGAAAGAGTTTTCAAGTTACACAACTTCATAACAATTCAAGATTGTCCGCCATATCCATTTCAGAAACCTTTCCAAAAATATAAACACACACATAAATATAAAATGCCAGGCAAAAGAGAAAAATTATTTCAAACACTGAAGTGTGTAAAGTCTTCATTTGTATGCTCACCTGTGTCAAACACAAGTTGCTAGAACATCCATAAGTGCATTTTTATCAACAGGAAAAGATAAAGATATAGAACATGGGAATTGTCAATTTGTGGCTTCAACTCTGTTGCGAGCTGCCAGGGTGCTTACGCCTGGCTCACATGCTGGCAGTGGCAAGGAACTAATAGAGAAGACAACAGGTAACCCAAATTTGTAAATGTGGAAGGAAGCACAGGAATTTGTGGTAGCTGCCAAAGCATGGCGTCAGAGCTGCACCAAGACTCCACATTTGCTCCGTGCAACAAAACCCCCACCCAGCCCTTAAAAGAATCACAGAATATTTGGGTTGGAAGGGACCTCTAAAGATCATCTCATTCCAAACCCCCTGCCACATGCAGGGACACCTCCCACTAGACCAGGTTGCTCAAAGCCCCATCCAACCTAGTCTTGACCATTTCCAGGGAAATTTCCAGCCACAGCTTCTCTGGGCAACCTGTTTTAGTGTTTCACCTCCCCCACTAACAAATTTTTTCCTGATACCTAATCTAAATCTACCCTCCTTCAGTTTAAAACCATTGCTCTTCGTCCCATCATTACAGGCCCTTGAAAGTCTTTCTCCATCTTTTCTTATAAGACCCCTTCCTGTGTTTGAACAGTGAAGACATCTCCTGCCAGTTCATGACTTCAGTGACACAGCTGTTGACCTACATCAGTGACATCCTTGTTATTCCCTGTTCTATTTGCTTTTGCAGCGATTGTGCATGTGTCATTGCAGCTGCTTTTACCAGGTAAATAGTTGTAGCCAGGTCTCACGGTAAAGTTTGTCTCTTTGGGTTTAACAGTGTCCCACAACCTTAGAATTAACATGTTACAGTATGATTTAATCTGGACAAATATCCAAAACATTGACATCTTTAAAACATGGACTTTCTGCTCCCCAATTAAAATTCTACTTCTCAGTTACTGCTTGCTATAATATGCTCCCCAGCTCTAAAACACCCAAATGAGTCCTGAATCAATAACCTTAAGCAGCTTGATTACATAGTCAAAGTGAAATACAAATGTCCTCAAAAGTACCCGAAATACTGAATTGTATTTGCTTTATTCCTCAGCTTTGTCACAGTTACCAATTCAACCAAATGCTTGGAAACATGAATTGCATGCCAGCAGCTGTTTAGACTCTCAGGCTTTTCAAGGTTTACAGCTGAAGTGACATATCAATATAGGCAGTGGGTTTTTTGACAAGAGACTGCTGATTTTTCTGTTTTGTTGTAAGCCAGTTTGCTTTTCCCACAAGATATCACAGCATACAATGGTTATTTGCACTTCAAGGCAAGCAAAAATTCAGGACATTTTCACTAATCAGTACCTTAAGTCCCAAGCAACTTCAAAAAATGGAACAGACATACTGGGAGAACGGAGAAATGTCAGAGACAGTAAAAAATAAAACAGAAGTGACATCATAGAATAGTTAGGGTTGTAAAAAAACTTCAGATCATATAATCGCAACCCCCCTGCCACCGGCAGGGACACCTCACCATCCCACACAAGGCTTCATCCAACCTGGCCTTGAACACCGCCAGGGATGGAGCATTCACAGCTTCCTTGGCCAACCGATTCCAGTGCCTCACCACCCTCACAGGAAAGAATTTCCTCCTTATATCCAATCTAAACTTCCCCTGTTTAAGTTTTAACCCGTTAGCCCTTGTCCTGTCACTACAGCCCCTAAAGAAGAGTCCCTCCCCAGCATCCTTATAGGCCCCCTTCAGATACTGGAAGGCTGCTATGAGGTCTCCACGCAGCCTTCTCTTCTCCAGGCTGAACAGCCCCAACTTTCTCAGTCTGTTTTCATAGGGGAGGTGCTCCAGCCCCCTGATCATCCTCATGGCCCTCCTCTGGACTTGCTCCAACAGCTCCATGTCCTTATATTGAGGACACCAGAACTAGGACATACTTACTGCATTTGAAAAAATCCAATTTGAGACTTATTATGACTATTATGACATTATATCATGACTATTACAATAAATCTGACCTTGTTTATATTACTACGTTTTCATGTACATCCAAGCTACTATAAAATTTACATACTGCCAGCTGTTATTAAGGGACAAAGAATGGAAATTTACTAGTAGTTTGTGAAATTCATATTTTTTAAACTGCTCTTAGAATTACGAGACAATTACAATTTTCTTTAGTGGTTCTTTTTTCTCCATTTTGATACATGTGTAAATTCCACCTGAGACAGTATTTAACCTGCCTTTGATATTTTGAATATTTCATAATTTTCTTAACATATTAAAGCACTATATCTGATTGAGAGTACAAATAGTTTTTATATCCTCACTAGGATAACCCCCATAATCCAGGGGGAAACGGTCAGTGACCTGCGACACCACTTTGACACACACAAGTCCATTAGGGCCAGATGGGATCCACCCAAGGGTACTGAACAAGCTGGCTGTACTGCTCACTGAGCCACTTCCCATCATTTATCAGCAGTCCTGGGTAACTGAGGAGGACCCAGTGGACTGGAAGTAGCAAAGGTTACGCCCATCCACAAGAAGGGGTGGAAAGGGGATCTGGGGAACTACAGGTCTGTCAGCCTGACCTCAGTGCCAGGGACAGTTACGGAGCAGATCATCTTGAGTGTCATCACACAGCATGTATGGGATAATGAGGTGATCAGGCCCAATCAGCATGGATTTATAAAAGGCAAGCCCTGCTTGGCAAATCTCACCTCCTATGACAAAGTGGCCCACTTGGTGGATGAGGTAAAGACTGTGGATGCTGTCTACCTCAACTTTAGGGTAAAGCCTTTCATACCATTTCCCTGAGCATTCTCCTGGAGAAACTGGCTACTCATGGCCTGGACAGACATACACTTTGCTGCATAAAAAACTGTCTGGATGGCTGAGCCCAAATAGCAGTGAATGGAGTTAAATCCAGTTGGCAGCTGGTCAAAGTGGTGTCCCCCAGGGCTCAGTACTGGGGCCAGTTCCATTTAGTATCTTTATCAATGATGTGAACATTGAGATCAAGTGCACCCTCAGTATGTCTGCAGACACTACCAAGTTGGCTGGAAGTGTTGATCTGCTGGAGGACAGGAAGGCTCTGCTGAGGGATCTGTACAGGCTGGATTGATGGGCTAAGGCCAGTGGTATGAGGTTCAACAAGGCAAAGTGCTGGGTCCTGCATATGAGCCACAACAACCAATGCAATGCTGCAGGCTTGTAAAAGAGTGGCTGGAAAGCTGCCTGGCAAAATAGGAACTGGGTGTGTTGGCTGACAACTGCCTGAACATGAGCCAGCTTGTGCCCAGGCAGCCAAGAAGGCTAACGGCATCCTGGTCTGTATCAGCAATAGGCTGGCCAGAAGGATGAGGGAAGTGATTGTTCCCCTGTACTGAGCAACTGGTGAGGCTGCACCTCAAATCCTGTGTTCAGTTCTGGGCCCTTCACTACAACAAAGACATTGAGGTGCTGGAGTGGGTCCAAAGAAGGGCAATGAAGCTGGTAAAGGGTCTGGAGCACAAGCCCTGCAGAGGAATGGCTGAAAAGAACTGGGGTTTTGTAGTCTCAGGGGATACCTTAGCGGTCTCTACAAATACCTGAATGGAGGCTGTAACACAGTGGGTGCTGATCTCTTCTCCCAAGTACCAAATGATAGCAAAAAGAGGAAACAGCCTCAAGCTGTGCCAGGAGAGGTTTAAACTGGATATTAAGAACAATTTCTTGACTGAAAGGGTTGTCAAGCACCAGAACAAGCTGCCCAGGGAAGTGGCTGAGTCAACATCCCTGAAGGTGTTTAAAAGACGTATAGATGTGGCACTTAAGGACATGGTTTAGAGGTAGACTTGGCAGTTAACAGTTGCACTCAATGATCTTAAAGGTCTTTTCCAAGCTCAATAATTCTATGAAAACCAGAAAAACTGAACCTTTTTTTCATTGCATTTTCATATCCAATTCAAACACGTTTTCCCATGGCTTACACGATCAACTTATTTTCATGCTTTAGCACATTTTCTTGATATCAAATATCACCACATTGGTTTTTATTATAAGTCCTGATGACTTAAAATAAAACATGCAATGCAACCAATGAGCTCACCCTTACAATATCAGAGTCGTCCCTTTTGTCAGTTTTTTTCCCTGGTAAGGGTGAAGTCAGTGTGAATTCTTCATTTTCACTGTGGTCCATTTCAGTACTGTCAAGCCTAGGATGAATAAATATTTATTCTCCTCATTATTATAATACAGCAGGCAATATTTAAAAGTATACATATTAAGAACAACACCACTTTTAGAGGACTTTTTTCTTCTTTGGTATCTCTGCTCAAAGCACTGATCAGTTTAACTTAGGTGAAAAGATGACAGAACACGTCAGACTGCAAGCACAGCATTTTTTAAATGAACTCGATGTAGAACACTACTGGTCTCAGATTCATTTCTGGATATAGAGAATAATCTGGATTCCAACATGTCTTTAGCCAATAATGTATTTCAACATATGAACCTACATGACTTATTTCTTACAAGTCATTCTGTGGACTTCCCATGGAGTTGACAAGTATTTTCTGTAAAACACTGCACTGCATTTTAAATTAGCATTATATGTTAATAGTACACATTAAATTAGCATTATATATTAAAGTTACATAAGTACCACGTGAGAAGTCTTATTTCCAAACATAACATTTTCCTCACAGTCTTGAGATAAAGTGAGAAAATATGAATATGCAATCTCTAAATGGTATGTGAAAAAAAACCTGATTATAATGTGACTTTCAGTTGAAAATTGAGCATAGGAAGATATGGTAACTGATTAATAACCTTAAAAAATTGACACAAAATAAGCTATAATTTTTGAAGACGGGTATCTAGAAGTAGACTTATGTAGCATTACAGTCCATTCCCCCCCTCCATCACAGGAATCTAAAATCAAAAACTATTAAAATGTTTATCTATAAATTTGTCCCAGATTTTGCAGATGAGGAAGTCATGCAAGATCACCACAATGGCCCACCCAGTCCTCGTTGCCTATGATGTGCTGTTAACATTATGGCAGACCACAAAGCTCCTAGGAACTGCAGACGTATGTATACACACAAACACAAACCTACGTGTGTGTATATACATATATGCAGGTGTGTGGCTTATATATAGATATAAAAAAAGAAAATGAACATATAGCAACTCTGGATATGATTTGATTCTGTTTGTTTTTGTTTTTTTTTAAAGCAAATTTATTTCTTGAGTTAGAAAGCCAAATTCATGGTTTCAGTTATACCAATGCGGTACCATAACTTTACTTCAAAATAAGATAATAAAATTCCGTTTCTCACTTAGAAAACATTATAGAAGTATTCAAAGTTGCCATTACAAATACTTGAAATATCAAAGCTGCTTTGTTGTCTACCAACCTCCCTTTGATCCTTCCTGGAGAGCTTGGATTTGAACTGCTGCTGGCATTGCTTACAGTTTCCATTCGTGAAGATTTGGATTGAGACTGCTTGCCTGCTGACGAAAGAGGCTTATTAACTGCTCCGAGAACATTGGCTGCTTTGGGCTGAAACCAAAAATATATTTCCTTTATTTTGAGCTACACATTTAGATATGGTTAACATGTACTATGCTTAAAATATTTAGAGATTTCACTTTCTGCAATCAATATCTTAGTTTTAACACAAAACTATAAACATTTTCATATGAAAGTTACAACAGACACCAGAAGGATGCTGACAAAGCTGTAATCAAACAGCCTGCTGCCACCAAAACCAGTATGCTTTTCCCTACCCTCTTCTCATTGGTAGTACTGGGTGCTCACCTGACCCTGCAGTAAGCCACTTCAGCATTTTTGTGCAGTTTGCTTTCTGCTGATCTAGGTGCCTGAACCAGCTCACCATTTGGGTCAGATAAGCATCTGTACTGGCAAAACAGAAACAGCAGTAGGACAGCCCTTTCAACAAAGAAGCCATTAAACCGGCTAAGCTGTAATGACAAACCACACTAGTTTCAACTGGGAATGAATCTGAATTCAAAAAAACCAAATACTGTGCAGAAGATTCTGATACTTCATGCACAGATTATAAACGTTAGGCTTTTAACAGGTGCCAGAATTTCCAGACACTGGTGAGCTTCAGGTTACTCATTTAACTGGACTGTCTTTCAGACACACCAAATACCTGCAGCCCATACTAACTTTTGAAAGAGTTGAAAGAGTTCAGTTACTCCTAAAGAGAATACACCTTTATCCCAGACACCTACATACAAAACCACTGAATTGAAGACCATTCCCTTCAATTCTCATGATCTAGGATGATCCATCTTCTATCTCGGTATTGGATTCAAGCTGTGTCTAAAGTTAGTGACAGCTGAAGAAAACCAAATTCAACATGCACATTACAACAGCTTTGGGTGTTCCTTTTTCAGAGACATGCACTGTGGAAGTGGTGGTTATACTTTTATAGCTGGAGGGAATTTTACATGTACACCAAAGATTCACTCTGCACCAAGTACAAGCAAAACAAGATATCCTTTCCAAAACCAAACCTTGGAGAACAAAGTCCAGTTTAAGAAAGTGTATCTATTAGTTTAGAACTTAATCAGTAAGTGAATACAGAAAGAGCTCTAGGGCAGGGAGATGTTCCAATTCAAACCGGACTGGACTTCCTACTAAAAAGGAACTAACAAACAGGTCTTGCACTAACCGTTCCTCCCTTACCACAGAACCTACATTCGAGCTGCTGCCCTGCTTACATCCACCCCACTGCAATCCACTCAAGAGATTTTTCCACTCCCAAAACCGAGACTCCCTAGATCAACTCTCATTTCATGTTGCTCTCATCATGGTCAAACAACCAAAAAGTTTTGGTGACCAAATACACCTCTGTGTTTGTTACAAAATTTCAGAACAACAAAAAAAGGAGCTAGAGCACCTCACGCTACAAATACAAAATAATATAAAACCTGCACTAGGTTCCAAAAGAATTTCAGTTAGGATATATGAGAGATATAGAGATATTGGGGAGAATCCAGCAAAAGGCCTCTAAGATGAAAGGCAGGACCAGAGCATTTGTCTTATGAGGAAAGTTGAGAGAGTAAGGACTTCAGACTACATGACCTCCAGATATCCCTTCCAAACTCAAACATTCCGCGATTCTATGATTTCTTGTGATGGCATAAATATGTTTCTTGCTTAATTTTGTCACAGTACACTTAACATATTAAGTTGGGGACAAACTAGCAAGTATGTTTTAAGTCAAGAACTGGGTAAGAGAACTTGATATTGACTATGGAGCAGAAATTAAGAGACAGTTTTCAATTAAACAGCTGTGCATCTTCAGTAAAAAATGAATCTCTAATCCACAGAGTTCAAATACTGAAATGTGCAATACAGTGATGACACATTCCAATCAGTAAATGTTGGCTTTCAACTTCTAAGAAAAAAGATGCTCCTTTACATCTGCATTTTTTCCTGACTTGCATTCCTCCTTTATTAGTAAGTCACTACATAGCAGCTAATACTTCATTAGCAAAGTTAAGGGTAATGAAGATGTTGTACTTCTACTTCTTTTGCAAGGTAGCAAATGAATGTTCTCCTGTAATCTAGATCAGGACACATTACTGCAAATTTAAAAAGAAAATAATCATAATTTGTTTTCCTTTACTAGAATTCAATTTTATTCTCAGGAGTACATAGGTTTAGTTTTAGTGAAGAGAGAACACTGCCATTCAATACAATGCATATTTAGAAAGAACAAATTAATATGACCATAGGACAGTCAGATATCTTGTAAGATACTGTAAAATGATATTCAGGTTTGCCGAAGATTAACTTATGTGATTTTTAAAATCATTTTCTATTAGAGTTCTCCATAGCTGTCACTTCACATGCAGTACTGTAGTCTTCCGCAGAAAAAAAAGTTAGCCATTTTGCAAACTTATCAAATATCACGGGGTTGGGTTTTTGGACTCTCTCCTTTAGAAGACAACAGGCTTTGCCTACTATTACCACACCTCAGCAGATACAGCAGCAGTTTTCCCTTCTACCTATCTCCTTCTCTTTACCTGTTTACTAACCTTTGGTACAGATACCATTTGGGTAGAAATTATCTATTCTCTTACACTTGAAGATTTTATTAACTGCATGTTAGCTTTCTTAAAACAAAACCAAACCAAAACCAAAACCCTAAACGCAGTACCAAAAGGAAACCCCCTCAACCTCCTCACCATACATACCTTTCCAGGAGTGAAAAAAGACTTCATTTCCGGAGGAAGATAATTTTTGGTGTTACTGAAATTCTGTAAAGGAATGATGGGGAGAAATGGGGAGTGGAATCAGAACAATAATCAATTAGAAAGATACATACATTTTGAAGGTAGTACTGAAAGATATTAACAAATGAAGAAGGAACTGAATCACAGAATGGTTAGGGTTGGAAAGGACCTTAAAATCATCCAGTTCCAACCCCCCTGCCATGGGCAGGGACACCTCACACTAAAACATGTCACCCAAGGCTCTGTCCAGCCTGGCCTTGAACACTGCCAGGGATGGAGCATTCACAACTTCCTTGGCCAACCCATTCCAGTGCCTCGCCATCCTCACAGTAAACAACTTCTTCCTTATATCCAATCTAAACTTTCCCTGTTTAAGTTTGAACCCATTACCCCTTATCCTATAACTACAGTCTCTAATGAAGAGTCCCTCCCCAGCATCCTTATAGGCCCCCTTCAGATACTGCAAGGCTGCTATGAGGTCCATGATTGCTGAGGTGAGTAGCACAAGAGAGGACACTTTCAACACCAGAGCAGGGGGAAGCTCAGCATCCAGGAGCCTCAGCTCAGAGCGGCGAGATCCACCGAGGGAGCCTCAAGTCCTCGACAGGACTTGCCCAGGATAGCGGTTGATGTGTACAATGATACTCATTGCTATAACACAGACTCTGATAAAACGCCTCCTCAGCAAGTTTGCTTGTGATAAAAAACTGGGAAGAGTGGCTGATACCCCAGAGTACTGTGCTCTCATTCAGAAGGATCTAGAGGGATGGGCAGAGGGGAAACCTTTTGAAATTCATGAAAGTGAAGTGTAGGGTCCTGCACCTGTGGAGGAATAACCCCATGCACCAGTACTGCCTGGGGTCTGACCTGCTGGAAAGCAGCTCTGCAGAGAAGGACCTGAGGGTCCTGGTGGACAGCAAGTTGACCATGAGCCAGTAGTTACGTGCCCTTGGGGCCAAGAAGACCAATGGTATCCTGGGCTGCATTAGGAAGCATTGCCTGCAGGTGGAGGTACATGTTCCTCCCTCTCTGTTCAGCCCTGGTGAAGCCTCACCTGGAGCACTGTGTCCAGTTATGGGGTCCCAAACACAAGAGAGACATGAAGCTGGTGGAGCAAGTCCAGCAAGGGGCTACTAAGGGTCTGGAATGACTATTCATATGAGGAAAGGCTGAGGGAACTGGGCCTGTTCAGCCTAGAGATTGCTCTGGGGTGATGTGAGTAATATGAACAAGTATCTGAAGGGAGGGTGTCAAGAGGATGGGGCCAGACTCTTCTTGGTGGTGCCAGCAGACAGATCAGAGGAAATGGACATAAACTGAAACAGAGGAAGATCCACCTGAACATGAGGTGGAACTTTACTTTGAGGGTGACTGAGCATTGGAATAGGTTGCCTAGAGAAGTTGTGAAGTCTCCTTCTCCAGAGATACTCAAGAGTCACCTGGACATGATCCTGAGTAATGTACTCTAGGTAACCCTGCTTGAGCAGGGAGGTTGGACTGCATGACCTCTGGTGGTCCCTTCCAACCCCAGCCATTCTGTGATTTTCTTTACACCATTTATGTTTTCGAAATTCTAAACCTGAAGAACAGTATTTTCCAGCAGGGGGAAGAAATCAGTATGCGTGCACATATATAAATATTTATGAAAATATATATATACATGCAACTACACTATAACAGGGAGAAGTCAGAAGTTACAAGAACAATTACAAAACCCCCTCAGTTACAAATAACAAAGATTAAAACAGACCTATCTCAAGAAAAATCAAATGTTAACATATACCTTGTCAGGCTGAGTAAAATATCTGGCAGGAAGGACCGGGTCTTTAGGGGATTCCAAACTGTATGTTGTACTCTTTGACATAATGATATTCATAGCTACATCACAGACTGTGTATAGTTTCTGTAAATGATAAAATTTAAAAAAATGATGAAACAACATTTCAGAAGTTTACTGAACAACTTGACAATAGTATATTTTAAGCACATAACTACAAGTACTCTCATTTCAAAAGCAATCATCTTCAACATGTAACAACAGCTTGCACCTTAAACTGTCTGTCTCAGGGTATTAAAATACAGGAGCAAAAGACGAAAGCAACTTGTGATTTAAGCACGTGGCTTAGGCCCAGCAGCTGAAGAGACTCAACTTTTATGATGCTTCTACACTTAAGAACAGTGTATGCCACAGTTTCAAAGACAAAGCTGAAAACTGAAACCCCAAAATCTCACCTCTGTGGGAAAAACAGAAAAGTGACAAATCCGTACATTTCTGTACTGCAAAAGTCTCAAAAAAGATCCGTGTTTGATACATTCACTACACAATACACACTGGACACATTTAATGTATGTCTTTTTCTTCCTATACTAAGCTTAATCTTGCACTTTTTAAATTAGTTACAAAGCACTTTAGTGAAAGATTTAAACAGTAAAAATTATAGTTTGCGTATATTTTAGTGTTTAATAATCTCACTGAGACACAAACGGGACTAAACTATTACAACTCCCTTGCAATCATGCAAAACCTACTGAAGCATAGGAAAATAACTAATATAAACTACAGTAAACATTACAGTATGTATTATTTCCCACATACAATTCTACGAAAGACATTTTCAGGGTTGGTGTAAAACCAAAACGCAATTCATTTCCAGAAGTAGGCCAGAATTAAATGCAATTCCCAGTCAAAAAGTATCACCTACTTCATTCATTTTTGGATCATCTGGTCCTTGAGCATCCTTAGTCTGTTTGATATTTTCTACCATTTTTCGGATAAACGCATGACTGTTGTTTTCATTTTTAGCCATCAATATTTCCAGTATGAACCACAGGCACCTGAAGGAGAAATGCAGTATTCCTCGTGAATAAAAATGCAAAAGAAATTGTTTTAAACAGTTGAGAAAGTGGCGTCCTCCTCCAGGTATTACCAGTATTATTAATCTGAACCAGTCTAACTCTGGGAAACCAATTCTTTCAAAAATAAATAAAAAATAAAGAAATGAAAGTAGGATGAGCAGAAGGTGAAGGCTCCTCTGTAAGATAGCACAGAGCACTAAAAATGCACATAGGCTGTTTCTCACAGTATTTTACAGAAATAACTACCATTGTTATGTGCACTGCGAAGTATCAGGGTACCACAATGAAACAATATTTCACTTAGCATGAAGTCATGTTGGTTTTAACACTAGAAATAACATTATTAAAAGTAGTCTTACTCTTTAATGTCCTTGAGTTGTTCAATGTCCTGGACTTTGACATAATCTGGGTCATGAGCAAGGAGATGTATAGTATAAGGAACAACATATTCTGGTAGAAGTGACAAAAGTTTCTCTGAAAAGCAGAAGAAATATGCATCAAAAGACTACATACTGAGAAATATGCTTTTCTACTAGAGAGAAAAGAGCACAATTTAAGGTCAAATATAGGCACATGTGGGCCTATCACTTCCTTAAGATGTTGTATCTCATGGTTGATGTGCAGATGTTTCATGCATGCAAAAATTAACATTTTAAGTATGTCTCACTCAGGGCTGCACATCTTCTAGCTACCCTGAGAATACAGCTACAGTCATCCCTTTCTCCCAATCTTTTCCTCAGTTCAAAGTCTGTATTCTGAAAGACTTTTAAAAACAGAAATGAGGATAGATCACAAAAGCCATGTTAACTGCAACACATGAGACCAGCACAACTGCAAGATAAGCTCTATTCTTCCTTTGGATATTGCAGTGCACAGCCTTGCCGTCAACAGAAAGAAATGCCCTTTGCAGGGGCTTTGCAGTTTTCTCCAAACCCACAGCCTACAATATCTGTTTAAACAAGGGAGAGGAGGTAACATGAAAGCTGTAACAGAGTAGTACTGGACTGAGTTTTAAAAGCCCAGTCCCACTTGAACAGACCAGCACAGCTGAACCATGGTATTCAAAGGATTCAAAACTTCTTCTGGGGATTGTAAATAGTCCTAAGCAAGGACTGCAGAAGAATGTCTTCCCTACAACATGACAGCCAAACGGCCTGTTTTCCTTGGGCATTCAAAGAGTAAGGATTGTTGCCCAAGCCCCTCTCAGAGTTACAAACACAAAATACACATTCACTAAGGTAACCAACATATTCCTGAGCTACCCAACACTATGCAGAGTGAACTTCAGCACCTCGCAGTTGGATTACAAAAATCAGAATAAAAAAGGACATATCCTGAAGGGCAAGGACAACAAAAAGCATTTTGCAAAATAACATCCACGCTACTTTCTTTAGCCTAATGAACGAGAGGAAATGGAGGATGCCCAGCACACCTCAATTATTAAACCTGTACCCTGTGTGACAGGCAGGATGACAGGCATGGAAGGCATGCTAGTATATTACTATGATATAAGCATTTGATCTTGAGTGCTTGTGGCAAATGCAAATTCACAGTATTAACATGCTTTTGGATATACACTTGAATGTACATGTAAAGGAAGGAGGGAAATTCCTGTCCCTGCTTTTGAAAAATGCCATTTCTAAGTTAGTGATTGGCCATCAAAGACATAACCAAGTCTGAGAAATTTTATTTCAGTAAGCTTTTAACTATCCACATTAGGTTATGAATAAGAAGTCCAAACATCTGTAAACCATTATATACAATAATATTTGAAACTAGTTTATACCACATTAGAACACTGACATTCTTATCTCCACTATATATATTTGTACAAAATGTGCTTGACTAATGCTGTGCACATCAGTAAAATACATCATTACTGCAGATTTCAGAAGACTGATTAAATAATTGCCATGAGTAAGTAAAATCTTAATCTATCTCTTTCTTAAAGGTTTGCATAGATAGGGATAATGCAGAGTCTACATCAAATATTTGGATTCATTCATTACAGCAAGGAAAGCGTGAAAAATTAATAAAGGCCCTCAGAAGACAGCGCTGTCAATTTCCAGGGGTAAACTTTGAGACAGCCATTGCAGTTGATGCAGTTAATTATCAAGAGTAATTATTATATAGACTATAAGCCATAACAGGGTTTGAAAAAAATCAAATCACCAAATTTCTATTTCGAGCTATATTTATGTAACTGAAATCCAGCACACAAAGCAGTTTTTAATGTGTTTCAGTTCACAGTGCACTACTGTAAAAACACTTCTCATGCGCTGTCCTGCATTTTAGCCACCAGCTGTTTGCATAACTACATATCAAATATAAAGATGTGGCAGGGAAGAAAAATAATGTAGTTATGATTTCAGAACACCAGCAAAATTGGCTTGCATTAGACATGTCACAGGCAAAACAGTAATAACTTCGATAAAATGCTCATCGAGAGCTCATGAACTCAGGGTTTCATTAACTTCCTGCCTTGTACTATGTCTACAATAACTATAGTAGTAATTCCAACTCGGTCTGGAAAACAAAGTGAACACGAAACAGGAAAAAGACAAATATTGACACATACTATATTTAACCCATCAAGACAAAAAATAGTGTTTACACATTCTTTTCTCATCTTTAATGAGAAAAGACACAACCCAAAAGGTGGGCTGGCTTTGTGGACATGAACTACCAGCATTTAAAATCAGATTATGCCAAACCCCTCATGACAGGCCTTTATGAGCATTAAGGAAAGAAACTTGTTGAAAACTAATATTTACTCTTGTAATTTCTCCACTTACTGACTTCAAGCGCAACCTGAGAAAAAAAAGATTCCTATGCAAGACGTGCCTACCCAGATGAAACTATGAAGAGATACACAATCAAATTGAGTCTGCTCTTGAGTGGCTTCCACTCTGAATAGCATTTAGAGAACTTAAGAGGCCTGAGAGCAACTCCTGCCAGACTGTAAAAGGCCAGTGTGGAGGAAAGAATCATTTTACTATTGGGTACCAGTCCTTAGGAAGTTTTCCTTAGGCAAGGCATATAGAAGTTTACCATCTTTTCAACAAATGCTGAAATCTCCCAAAGATTTGAAAGATATCTACGGTTCCAAGAAAAAACATCACAAAAATGACATTGATAGAGTCAGAAAAATAGCTGCACTAATCAAAAGATGCAGATTCTCAGCTCTAGTTTTCCGTGGAAGCTTTTCAAACAAGCTGCTATCATCATTACCACCCTGAGTTACTGTATGGCCAGTAGTGAGAATGATAGAGGGAGACACAAACACATTTAAATAGTATGATCTTACCAGAACTGAGCTTCAGCTGTACTACTACTACTGCAATAATGATTTTTTAAGATGCAGACAGCTCAAGACATCTGTTAAAAGCTCGGACTGCTAATCTGCATGTCACAAAGTTAACACCATAATCCTCAAAAAATCCTGCAATCTGCATTTAATCTAGAGTCCTCGTGTATCAGAATGCTTATCAAACCAATGGCATCACTCAAGGTAAGTCTTTCAGCCAGAAAAAAAATAAGTCATCAGGCACACTCTGAGGTCCTGCTGGATAAAAAGGATCACACATACTCAGGCTCCTCTTCATTTCTTCTACAGGTTTTTTTATAGTAACCTTGCGGCATCTATCTTAAATTAAGTTAGGAGATCAGAAATTACTTTTAATCCTATTGGAATTTTATACTTTCCTATTACACAGCTAAGAAGAGTTTTCAACTTCCAAGAGGAATAGTCTTAGGATGATGTAAAAGTGTTTGAGTAATGGATTATTCTTCTTTACATGTAATTCAGGAGGGAGGAAAGCATTGCTCTTTTTCCTTTTTTTTTTCCCTTTTTTAAAGTCTAATTAGCAATACACAAAAGCGTTTTTCTGCACTTATTCTCTGACCAAAGTCTAAGGCACACACTGACTGACATGGTTAATATAAAGTCTGTGATTCATAAATGCGGAAGGAAATCAGTTATCTGGCAGCACCTGTGAGATCAGATTCAGAAAACAGGTCTGGTCTAACATAAGATGAAATGAAAAAATCCCCTCCATTAAATGCCAAACCATCAGTAATCTTCCAAACACTTATTCAAAATGCCCATAGCTCTTCACAAAGGTCTGCTTTTTCCTATGACCGTATACCAGTGTAGCTTTAAGTCAAAAGGGAAAAAGACTGGTTTTATAAAAAGAAAAACAGCTAACATTAGTCCATAACAACTTTGGCATTCCCACGATCAAACTGCTGGTACTGGGAAGAAAGTACTACATAAACTGATCCTGAAGTGCCTACAAATACAGCCCTTTGCCAGTGTAAGACAAGAAGCTACTCAATATAGCAGTGCAAAGATAGTCAACTTAGTACAGCATTTATGTCATTAAGGTTGCATATTATTAATTACTGAGGTAAAACTAATCATTGTCATTTCACTTACAACATAATTAATTATTAAGTTCAAACAGTACACGTAACTGCCTTAAGAAACCACTTCCAGTATAGTCAGGAATGAGCATTTCCACAGCTTTTAACAAAATTGAAAGATCTCAGAAATGCCTGTTTAAAAATATCAAAACAAAATGTGAACATTATTTGCAGTTTTCATTAGATACCTCTAAGAGAAATTTATAGCCATTCTATCTATAAAAACAGAAAACCATCATACTTTCACAGTCTACTCACATTTACAATTGAACTATAGCACTTGTACCAAAAAAGAGACTTCTATTCTCTTACCACTAACTGCTGCATGTTGCTTCAGATACTCCCTTCTGACATTTATGTTCTTCACAAGGCACTGCCTAGCATGAGCTCTTCTCTCTTTCACGGGATCTTTTGCACACAGTGCACAAATGGCCATATATTCTAGTGGCAGCCGTAGTCTAGAAAGGCCTTTATGAAGTTTCTGAGCAAATATTTGTCTCACTTGGTAACATTCATCCTATTAAAAAAACAAACAAAAAACAAAAAGCAAAACCAAAAAAGGTAACAATAAACTTTTCTAAAAGTAATATAGACTGAAATAAAACATGGAAGCCTGGGTAATTGTGCCAAAATCAATTTCAGACCTTGCAGCCACAGAAACATAGGAATTATAAGAATGTTTCTTAATGCCAATTCAGAGCAATTAAATTGAATTAATAAGTTCAAGGTTCCCTTAAGATCAGGAGAAGAGTTAAGGTTCAGAAACTGTACAGGAAGGTATCACAGTCAGGACACAAGGCCTAACTTAGTACAGTATTGAGGCATGGAGTTAATGTAATTGTATACAATAGAACCACTTGTGTCATGGAGCCAAAGATCGCCACCAAAACAGTGTTTAGTCACCAGTAATCACTGTGTTGATTTTATTACTGTGATTTCACAAATCTTCATCAAGCCATTAATATGAGAAATTGAATAAAATTCAACAGAATTACCAGATAAGTCAAATACTGAAGAGAGTATCAAGCATTTCCATCATACTGTGGAAATTTATGAACTACAACCTGACCACCCATGTCTAATAGGTGCCAAATAACATGAAGGAAAATAATATGAAGGTGGCAAATTTACTCCTGCAATTTTTTCAGTAATATATTTCTCAAAAATATATGAACTTTAAAAGTCTCAGTATGGAAAATAACTTACATACTTTAAGACACCATTAAATGTATCACAAAACAATTTAGTAACACAGGCCAAGGAAGGTTAACAGCAGCAGGTGTGGAAAACAGAAGAAAATGTACAGAGAAGTATAATGTAAGCAAGGCCACCAGAACAGCTTGGCCTATTCAACCTGTCAAAAACACATATCAAGAGGAAAGATCTGTTATCTCTAAATGTGAAGAAAAAAAACATTAACAGGAATAAACAGCTATCTTAGTCAAATGATGGCTTTGAAACTAGGAAGAATTGAAATGTGTTTCCAGCTATGTGCCAACAGGAAGTGCAGAGACAAAACCTAGCCACTGGTAACACTGACTGTGCTAAATTTGTAAACAGCATCAAGACAGATCATATAGTGTATTAAACAAGCCTCCATCTCCCACCACCCAAAAATTAAATCTAGAAGAAATTAACTAAGCTCTATTTTCCTTTCTGTGCTTCAAGCCACAGTCTTCCTTTCTGGGCTGAAACACCTGCTGTAATGGAGTTGAAGCAACCCAAGACCACAAGCCCAAACTGTGAGACCTACTCAAGATCTATTGCCTCCTTACAGAAAATTCGGTCCCCAGCAGCAGGCTAAGATATACCCCTCTTCTGCTCAGAAACATCACTTAAGTCTAAAGCCTTTGGAAAGCTTAAAAGAAACCTGTACTTGGTATATGGCCAAGGAAGCATGTTCTCCTTGACTAAGAGGACAAAGGAAGGCTTAGTTCATTGTTACTGATGGTGCTGTGTGGCAAAAAAGGGAATGTGACAAAAGGGAATGATTATTACTCTCAATAATAGAAGATAAATAAGCTTTAATTCAGCTCAGTTACATTAGTTCACTGGAAAAAAAAAAAGGGGGACCAAACTCAATTAAGGTCTAAATTTTTACATCATACAAATACAATGCACGCATTAAACCAAATTCACTTATCTACCTCTCTCAATTTAGGGCCAGTTCATCGGAAATTCACCATTTAAAAGTATTTTAAAAAAATTTGCAAAGCAGCATGTACCCCTCAGACACAGCTCTGATTCTTAACTACAGGAATTAGCAACAGTACTCAATTATGTATTCTGCTCTCTAAGCATTTCACAATACGAAATGGCACTCTCAGAGAAAAAAAGAAATAGCCAGCATAGAACCATAGCAGAACATGTGCAACCATTACAGGCCTTAAAAATTAAACTTTTCCTTTTGCTTAGTCTGCTTCCTGATCTGTCAGCTTAAAGAAAATTTGCTTTAAATTAAATTACATAATGCTAGAGTTAGCCTTGACATCACTTCAATGTCATAATTCATGAGTAGACTCGACAGTATTAAGAATAAATACACTGTTAGAATAGTCAGTGTCTCCCATCAAGAAATGGATTCTAATACTAAACATTCTAATCATAAACAAATATGTATTATGTTATGTATGTATTATGTATACATGCAAGTATCTCAAAACAACCCCAGATGGCTTCCAAAGGAGATTAATATGGTGCCACAAGTGCCAAAGTCACTGAAATCATTAGTTACTCTGCATCTGAAGATCTGAAAGAGAGAAAGAAATCTGCAGAAGGCCTCAAAAAGATACAGACAAGCTATGAATAAATATTCAAAATCCATTAGGAACTGCAGTGAAAAATAAAGGCAGAATTCTGTCCTGACAGAGCTGGCAATCTAGTAAACAAGATAAAGTCACAAAAGGTAAAGGAGTAACAATAAATGAGGAGGAAAAAGTGACAAGAAGTGATACTAAAGTAGAAAAAATTCTCCTGGAAGCTATGTCAGGGCATATGGATATCTACAGGAAAGCAATTACAGACAGGCAACAAGGCTTCACAAAGAACAAATCACACCTAAGCCATCTTGTACCCTTTCACAATGGAGTCACTGGGGAAGAGCAACTCATGTCATCTATCTGAAGTTCTGTGTGGCCTTTGACACAATCTCAGAGAACACTGTTGCCTCTAAATTGGAGAGATATGGGTTACATAGATGGAGTATTTGATGGATAAGAAATTGGCTGGATGGCCACATCCAAAGAATTGCATTCAAATACGCAAAGTCCAAATGGAGATCAGTAAGACCTGGTGTCCCTCAGGGGTCAGTGTTGGGACCGATACTGTTCAATTATCTTTGTTAAGGACACAGATAACAAGATTGAGCAAGTCTGTGGATGACACCAACCCAAGGGGTGCAGTCGATACAGTAGAGGACAGGGATGCCCTTCAGAGGGACCCTGACAAGCCTGAGGTGTAGCCCCATGTGAAACCACGAAGTTCAAAAAGGTTAAATGCAAGGCCCTGCACTTGGCCTGGGGCAATCCTCTGTAACAAAACAGACTGCTGGATGGACAGATTAAGAGCAACTCTGCAGAGAAAGATGACTTTGGGACACTGGTAGATGAAAAATTGGACATGAGCCACCAATGTGCACTTGCAGCCCAGAAAGTCATGAAAAGGGGCAGCATAAAATGAGGCCAGCAGGTCACAGGAGCCAATTCTCCCCTTCTACCCTGCTCTTATGAGACTCTCACCTGGCATCATGAGCCTAGCTCTGGGGTCCCCATTACAAGACAAACACAGAGCTGCTGGAACAGGTCCAGAGGAGGGCAGTGAAAATTGTCAGAGGAATGGGACAGCCCTCATTTGAGGAAAGGCTAAGAGCTGAGCTTGTTCAGCCAAGAAAGGAAAAAGCTCCAGGGAAACCTATTGCGACCTTTCAGCATAATAAAGGGGGCTTGTAAGAAAAACAGAGAAAGACTTTTTACCAGCACCTGTAGTGACAGGAGAATGGGCAACAGATTCAAACTGAAAGAGTACAGGTCTATACTGGACATAAGGAAGAGGTGTTTTATAGTAAGGGTGGTAGGACACTGGAACAGGTTGCCCAGAGAAGTTGTGGCTGCCCCATGCCTGGAAGTGTTCAAGTCCAAGTTGGATGGAGCTTTGAGCATCCTGATTTAGTGGAAGATGTCCCTGACCAAAGCAGGGCAGTTGGAATGAGATAATCTTTAGAGGTCCCTTACGACCCAAAGTATTCTACAGTTCTACACTAAAATGTGAAACTAACTTGTTTATAAATGTTGACCCTACTATATTCTTGTAATAAAAAGCTCATCTCTCAACATTCCCTTTTGAAAATTAAGAAGAGGCAAGCATCAGGCTCAAATATAACAAAAACAAAAACAAAACCCAAAACAAACCAACCAACCAACCAAAAACCAAAACAAAACCCCATCAAACTACTACCACACAAACACCAAAATGAAACCAAACAAATAAAAAACAAAAAAGCAAAAAAACCAGAATGTTGACAACATGTCTCTTATCAATATCCACAAAAGAGTTAAGACTGGTACAAATGGAAAATGGGAAGTGAAAAATGAAGTGGTAGACAGTGATGAAATGGAGGGCAAGGGGCTTGCACCAAACATATCAAAAAGAGAGTCAAAGCAATGAAGGCAAATTCTGACAGAGGAGAACATTTAGAATAAACAAAAATATGCCACAGAAGGCAAACAACTGAAGAAATGAAAAGATTTTGATCACTGGGATCAGAAGAAAACAGAACATGCAAAAACTATATTGGCAAAGCTAGTCTGCCATGACATTATCTGGCTAGAGTATCCTTTCCAGAACAGAGATCTTATTTGTCATTAGAGTAAGTGGCTCTTTTCCTCTCTACTAATTTTGTTCCAAATTGTAAAAATCTTTAAAACCCATTTTCACACAAGACTAACATTTCTATTACGTTTTGGAATAGGAACATTGAAAAGTCCTCGTTTTGAGTGTAAAATCCTTCAGTTATTACCACTGAATTTCTGCTGCAGTTTTGCTAGATTTCATCTGCTTAAGTAATTTTGTTTTGTTCCATTTCTCTTGCTTTTCATATCGTTTGGGAACTGAGTAAAAGCTCCCTTCCAAAGGAAGACAGAAGCTTAAAATCCACAGACACATTGTTAACATACAAGCCTAATACAGACTGTGTTACTCTGATATATGAGTGGTTTTTCTAGACTAACTAATTTAAAATGGGGTATAGGTTTTAAAACTTTAGCCAGTCACAGGACTTAAGGTCTAGAATGAAGTATCATTATTACTAAAGGTATGTTCTGGAAGAGATTCCTTCCAGAGGATTTCTTGACTTTCGTGAGGTCATGAGAATACCGGCAGTTACAAAAGTAATACCAAAACGAGTCCCTCCATAATTGCCTTACTCTTAACGTGTGGATCAATTTCTGTAGAATTTCTTAAATCTACTGGACAGGAACACAGAGGATCTCTATGTCTCTACTTACAATTTGAAAGTTATTTTCTTTCTGCTACTGTGGGCTCACAGGCATAAATTAAGGATGAAAATTGCAGCACCTATTGAGAAATCTCTCCCTATCTCTTTTAATATTTAAAGGATGGCAATTATCATTGCAGACCTCTACGTTCCAGCTATACTCTACCAAATATTCAAGAAACCAAGGTCACTGTTGTCACCACAGTCCAATGTACTTTATATAATTTCAACTTCTAAAAATTTATTAATGCAGCTGAGGTATTTTAACTCTACACTGAATTCCTCGGTTTATTCCAACATATCACTACTTTAAGTTAGCATACCCCCACTGGACAGCTTAGTACTATAGATCTAATTCTCATAAAAAATTAGTTTTCAGGATTATGCAGTGGGAAAATAAATTCAAGCCAAGACTGAACAGTTTGCATAAAATGAGATTAGCAGAAGTATACACAACATACAGAACAAGCAAAATACATACTCATACATATGCTGATAACCCACAACTCCCACCTATTTCCTTACATTTATGGCTAGTGCACACAGCTGGTACTGTTCTAAGGTGATGATTTCATGGTAACAAGGTTCTTGTGCCAACTTCACAATAGCATTCCCTGCAGCCAGCCGCAACCGAGACATATCAGGTTTACTGAAAAAACAAGCATATGGATTATGAAGGTTAATTAGTAAGAAAGTATGTAATTATTTGACTTACTTAAATCTCAATAAATTTGCATTGCTGAAAACCAGGTACTTTAAAAAGAAGGAAAAGTTTCCATGGACTTTGCCACCCACACCCCCACAAATCCACAGCAGAAGTAACTTCAAACCAGTAGTTTTCATGGCACCACATTTTACAGCCTGTTACCACATACCTATTACCTTGCCCCAACTTAGCAATGAAAATATTCCTTGGAGCTTCCTAAAAATTCCATATGTGTGAAAGTTTTAGCTGTACACTGGGGCAGCACAATCCAAATTGCCCCTCAGAGACCTCTTTTAGCCTGTGAGATACTTCCATACAGCATGCTGATTTTTCTTCAGCAGGGTGCTTCTCTCAAAAACTACCCCAATTCTAGTCCCCAGAGATGCCAAAGCTTGTCTAGAAATGAAAGAGCAAGTAGTGATAAGACAAAGGGGAATGGCTTTTAACTGCAAGAGAGCAGATGTGATACTACGAAGTAATTCTTTACTATGAGTGTGGTGAGACACTGGCACAGGTTGCCCAGAGAAGTTGTGGCTACCCCATCCCTGACTGTTCCAAGACCAGGCTGGACAGGGCTCTGGGGCTTTGAACAATCTGGTATAGTGGAAGGTGCCCTCTGCCCATGGCAGGGGGTTTGGAACTACATTGTCTTTAAGGTCCCTTCCAACTCACGCCATTCAAGGATTCTATGAATGACAGCTCAAAACCAATGCTGCAAGTCAACTTCAGTTAAGATTAATTAGATATTATGATAGGTGACTAAGTGAAAATAACAGCAAAAAACAATTAGGCAAGTGCAAAAGTTTTCAACATGCTGAAGGTATTGTTACTTGACTCGCACACCAAAATTGCACTTCCACGTAGCAAAACACTGAAACTCTCTGCTAAGTTTCATATAAAAAGATGAATGGGTTTTTCTGTAACCTGTGTAAGTATGATTATAGGCTGTCAGAATATCAAAAGCATCTTCAACAGGAGCTTTGCGAACTGATACCCACTTGATGTTAATAAATTTAATAAACTTAGTTGAGCTTTCACTGTTCACAGTTTATTTCAAAGTACATTACTTTGTTGTTTCTTCAGATCAAACACAAAGAAATCAGTAAGTTTTATGCATCTCACTTAAAGCACTAATGAATTTTATTCAGCAGTAGTAAGTACAGCTTTTTCTTTGGGTAACTTGAAGCAGGAATCAAGCTGTATTCTTATTTAGAAATAATTATTCATTTTAAGAAGGACAAATACTGTTTAACTTCTTAATTGTTCCCTTTTATCCTTAGGAAAAGCAAACACTGTAGACTTAAATCCATTACTGCAAAAAAACTGTATAAAGCATTTAAAGAATTCAACAAAAGAACATTATTAAACAAAGAGTACATGACAAAAATACCTTCTAAAGAGCTTAAACCTTAAAATTCATCTAATTAGGCTTCATACACACCTCATGGTAAGGAAACCACAGCAAAATCAAACACCAAAAAACTAAACAGCAACCAAGTGGCAGGCCAGAAGCTGCACTCACTTTCAAACAAGGCATGAAGATTAACATGCTAATATCTAGTTTTTAGATGGTAAATTTCACTTTAAAAAGAATCTTCTGTGGTAAGTGAACCCAATGAAGTTTTGCACTTCAGTGACAACTGAGAAATAGCAACTTTCAAGCACAAAGTGATTGAGCTAAAGGAAGGATAAAATTAAGAACTTTCAATCTTCCTCAGCTTTAGTAGTAATAACATTTAATTTTGAAAATTGAATCAATGATATTTCACATAAAAGTTGGCCAAATTTTACAGAGTATGTGTGTCACAGAAATAACCACAAGCACACGGGAAGGAAGAGGACAGTGTCAGTTGTGAATATCATTCTTACAGCTGATGATGAAAATTCATCAGCTGCCTTATTCCTTGAAGGGATATCTTTGAAGAAACTCTTAACTGAGAATTTACTTTTTGTCAAACTGTTATAGCCAAAAGCTTTCTGATCTGCTGTTGATCCCAAACCACACAATTATTAGGGCTGAAATAAAAGCTCCTGCATAACACAATTAAGCTTTTGATTACTTCTAATGATTCTGAAAATTGGTACCAAGGATGCCCTTCTCTTTTAAAACAATCCAGCACTGGAGTTAACATTTTTTTCTTCTACTCCAGAGGATAAACGTCTGTGTCCAGTTTTCTAAGCATTTTCTATGTTACATGGAATAAAAAGTGTCTTTTGACAACTTCTGAGAATGTTGCATATCAGATGGTGTAGCAATTTATCTATAGCACAGAACTATGAAGATCTAAACTACATCTTTTTAAGCAAGCTTCAGTGTAAGGAAAATGCAGATAGCCTTTCAGAAAAACGTCAGTTCAGGTTCATATCTAATATCAATACTTTCAGCAACAGCTAGTGTTCTCCAATACTCAAGTACTCTTACTTCACGCTTAGTATAGATAAAATTAAAATCCTACTACAAAAACATGCAAGATTCAACTTAGTTTTACCTGACCACAAATAAAAAATCTGTATAATTTTGAATTTCAAATTTGTAGGACTGTTTATGACTCATAAGATGAAAAATAAAGACCTGGAAAGGGCAGTTGAGATACTGATTATTGATAAAGATTTAATATTAAAGCATCTGACACTGGTGAATTTAACCTACATATGCTAAGAACTCAAAGCAATCAGTTACTGTCTTAAAAGAAATTCAACAAAGTCATCAATCTTACCACTTCAAAATGAAGAGTACAGATTTGTTTATTTTCCAAGAAAGACCTTGCCTTTACCTGACACTCTAGGCTGAACCATGCCTTGAAATTTAAACATCCCCTTCCATTACACTGTCACGGAGAAATACAGTCGTGTATATTTAAAGAGGCATTGAGACAAGAGTAATTTTTATGCCTCACAAGGACAACAACCCAAAATGATTATAACACGACTAAGAGCCCACATGAGGTCAAATGCCTCCTGAACCCTGCCATTTTCTGTTAATTCAAGTATCTTTAGCAAATTACATTGTTTAAAAGACAAGTGCAAGCTATGAACACAAAAACTCCATCTATGTAGATCGACATCAGATCAAGCACAGTTTAAAAGATTATGTTCTATACTCAACAGATAATTTTGCTACCCAAGGACTACTTTAATTTTGAAAGGGCAGTGTCAGATTTGTACAGTAGGAACATAGTAAGTACTGTGAGAAAGAAGATATACTCATTCTGTTCTCAAAGGGTGAAGAATAAGGGTCAGGAAGCGTCAACAAGATAACAGGAACCTCCATGCAGGACTAATGTGCCTGAAATAACATCTCTGAAGCAAAGATGACAACATGGGCGGTATGTCATACAGAGACAATGGAAACCTACCCTCCTTGCAGTTTAGAGCCTTCACAAAATGCATTGTGAAAAATCACAGCATAGTTACATTTGGAAGGGATCTCTAGAGGCCATCTAGCCAAACCCCTCTCTTCCAGCATGGGCACCTAGAGCAGGCTGCCCAGGACAGCATCTAAATGGATTTTCAGTATCTCTAGAGATGGAAACTCCACCACTTCTCTGTACAACCTGTGCCAGTGCTCAGTCCAGTCTTGCTAGTAAAGACTGAGGTAAAGGTGGCATTCAGTACCTCAGTGTTTCCCACATTCCTGTCATCAGGACTCCTGTATTGCTCAGCAGTAGGTGTACATTTTCCCTAGTCTTCCTTTTATCACTTACTTAAAAAAAAGCTCTTCTGGTTGCCTTTGTAATTCCTCACTAGATTCAATTCCAGCCAGTTGGGCTTTGGCTTTCCTAACGGTAACAGATGGCGTTTTCTGTATTCCTGCCAGGTTACCTGTCCCTGCTTCTACTTTTTGTATGCTTGATAGAACCATTGAACGGTTTGGGTTATGAGGGACCCTTAGAGGTCATCTAGTCCAACTCCCCTGCAACAAACAGGGGCTACTTCAACTAGATGAGGCTGCTCAGAGCCCCTACAAACCTCACCTTTAATGTTTCCAATGAGGGGGCTTCTACCCCTGCCCTGGAGAACCCGTTCCAGCATCTCACCATCCTCACTGCAAAAACAGTCTTCCTTATATCTAGTCTATATCTACACTCTAAGTTTAAAACCATTATCACTTGTCCTACTGCAACAGGCCCTGTTAAAAAGTCGGTCCCCATTGCTCTTGTGAGCCTTCTTTAGGTACTGAAATGCCGCAACAAGGTCTTCCCAGGAGCCTTCCCCTCTCTGGACTGAACCACCATAACTTTCTTCACAGCAGAGGTGTTCCATCACACTGATTATTTTTGCTGCCCTCCTTGGACCTGCTCAGGTCCATGTCTTTTCTGTACAATGGACTACAGAGCTGAGCACAGTACTCCAGTTGTGGTCTTCCAAGAGAGTAGAGTAGATGGGGAGAATCACCTCCCTTGACCTTCTCCAATTGAACTCTATTAAGCAGAACCTTGAAAGAGGCCCAAGTCTGTTCTCCTCAAGCACTGCGATCTCACCTTCTGCCTTCCTTGCTATCCTCAGGACTCTGAACTCCACCATCTTATGGTCGTTACAGACAAGGCTGCATTTAGCCTTCACACCCCCAACAAGTCCCTCCATTGTTGGTGAGTATGAGGTCCACCAGAGCACCTTGCCTTACTGGCTCCTCTATCACATGTGACAGAAAATTGCCATTGATGCTCTGCAGCAAGCATCTAGACTGCTTATGCGCTGTGTTGCTCCTCCAGTATATCTAGTACATGAAGTACCCCACGAGGGACAAGGCCTGCAGACATGAAACTGTTTCTAGCTGTTTACAGAAGGCCTCATCCACTTCCTCCGTGGCCAGGAGGGCTACAGCAGACACTCACTACAATATCACCTATACCAGTCTGCTCTTTAATCCTAACCCATAAACTCTCAGTTCACTCATCATCCACTCCTAGGCAGAGCTCCAGGTTCTGGGGTTGAAGGGTTGCCTTCAACACAGAGTGACTTCATGTCATTGCAGCTTTCTCCCTCCCCTGAAAGTATCTCCCGTCCTCCACTAACTTAAATAATGGAGCACTGACCACATCATTATGTACAGTTTGTATTATTATTTGTAGTTTTGAGTAAAAAGAGATTGGGAAAATTAAATTCCTAAAACAGGCACGGTAAGTAAGCATCACTCCAAGCATCAAAATACAGAGGACCTACACAACTGATTGATTCTGGATAAACCAACAGTACACTCTGAGCAGTAATGCTGAAAAGCTAAATTACTACCACTTATCTCCCTAGTAAATGCTATGAATGGTTGTATTACAGAATTTAAAACTATGAAACAGTTATTTTCAAGGAACTCTAAGACAAAGACTACACAGTTGCTGCAAAGATAACATACGAGACAATTCTATAGTTTGCAACTTCGTGCATGCAATGTAGGTTCTATCCGCATAAACACTGTATAATTCTACCCCAAAATTAAAATTTTTACTTAAACTGGCACAATCCATGCAAGCCATTAATGGCTTTTATAGATGTGAATTTTCAGTATTTGGCAAGCAATAGTGGCTGACAACTTGTCACTTCTCCCACTGTAGAGGATTAAGAAGATACCCAGAAAAAAAAAAAATCAGTTGCCTGACAGATCATCTAAAAGGTACATTATTTATTGAGACTTTAATCCTCTTTACACAATTTCCTCTTGTTTTCACTTTTAGAGGCCTCAAGGGATTAAAGTCTGCCTCCAAGCAAAGTGCCTTATGTATTAGCTATTCCCACCTGATTTAGTGCAACATGCTATTATCTTTTTATTAGAAAGGCTGTCTATTGGCCTTTGGCATACGCAACAATTGTACATCAGGAAGAGCAAGCTGCATAAAAAATTAAACCAAATTTTCAACATGAAAGAGGAAATTACACAGTTTATTCTTGCAATACCAATAATGGCCCTTTGAAGAAAGGGATAAAAAACCAGATAAAAACTAATATACAGCTATACCTAGTGTTAAAAAAACCTGAGACTCAGCAAACTTACGTAAGTATCCAGCCCAGCTTACCACCAGTTCTTACGAAATAAGATGCATAATCATTAAGCAGTCTAACAGAATAGTTTAAGTACTACTTCAACTAAAACTCTACCCACCGCATCAACGCAGACATCAAACGTTACCATCTGTTACATACCTAATTTTCCCCTGCTCTGTTAAATCACCATCACTATGTAGTATTGTTGTTAGCAACCTCAGAGTAGAAGTTCCTGACTTGCTGTGGTTGTTCTTCATTCCTAGCAACCACCGAACCATCATCTTGATGGCCTGAATCTGCAAAAGAAAGAAAAGTTGATAGGCAGAAGTCAAATCACACAATGAGCTCATTTATTTTAATAATCTTTATCATAATTTAATTACACAGTATTTACCCAAATGCTTTTTGATGCTACGAACATAAACCTGTCAAGGCTGCAAAATATAATTTGAATACTGAAAGATATACTAGACATACTCTCACTAGATAGCAACATTTTACTGAAAGTCTCACACACTTATTACAGCAAATAAAAATCGTACAACAGTTAAGGTCTGAACTGTTCATCTTACTAAGAAATCATACATTTTGCCCTGTGAAAACCTAGTATCCTAATTGAGCTTACATCTATTAAACACCGTGGAACAGGCAAAACAGTCTATACTTACTAAGAAAATGTTACTGGATCAAGAAGCAGAAGGCATTTTCATCTTCCTATATTGCTATAATTCCTGTACTTAATCCCTATATGTTCTTTATTTATATATGAAATATTTGAGTTTAAAACATGTAAATTAAAAAACACTTCACAGACATCTGACTGGTATAGTATCACACTGTATTAAGATAACTTGTTCTAGAAAGGAATTTTTCTTTCATGGCTATTTAAAGAAAAGCCTCAAAGCATGTTACTTAGGATAACTTGTCTTTTGCCAATGGAAACATCAAGTGTTCTGAGGCAAGCTTCTAAAAGTATGCGGAATCCAGCTGCTATCAAGACACACTGAATAATTTCATATTTCTTTAGTGAAAATAAAGCATGAATTTTTATATTAGTTTGTTTCAGTATTTGAATCACTTTGTCCTTTCATTTTCCTTCTATGTGAGAGCACAGACAATAAAACAGAAAGAGGACTATCCTCTTACAGAAAAATGAAAATGCTGATCACACAGGCAGCCTTGGGGGAAGAAGAAAAACAAAGCAAAACCAAGCTTTCAAAAATCTAAGATATTTTTTGTAAATACTAACTTCAAATTTTCTCCTTGATGGGAAAGGCAGTTCTAATGACTTTCATGTACACATTCACAATATCACCAAATTAAATTCATCATACAGTTGATCTATTCCATGTAACAAGCTGACCACAATGGTCCCTTCAGATCTAAATCCCGTGATTGCTATCTATACCAGAGTTTATTTTTTTTTTAGCACCATGGTCCATATTCTCCACCTCCAGAACTGTAATTCTGTTGGGTAACACCAGCAAGAGGTAGGATATCTGGCACTCCAGATCTCCAAATGCAAACAGCTTTTGTGGAACAGAAATGAAATCGTCTTGCCCTAGCATTCCAACAGTCTTTCACTGAAACAACTCTTAAGTATCCATCAGAAGATTTTAATAGCAACAAAACCAATGTAATAATAGCAAAAAATCCACAATGTAGTAAAAGTAGTAATAATAATAGCAGCAGCAGATCTTCTGTTAGCTTACCAACTAAAGTTTCCTCATGCCTTAACCAGTACCTTTAGTCATTAGTGCCTCCCATTTGTTGGGAGGATGGAAATATGCCAATTCTATTTGGTCTAGGAGCCTAGAATCTTCCCCTGAGATTAAAAATGATTATACATGAGATGAAAATATAAAGTCAAAACGCAACATGGGTCAGAACCATATAGAGGGCCACAAAAAACTGCTTCATACTCAGCAGCACAACATGAACAACATGTATTTGAAGTGCAAGCACATGCGTAAGAAGTTATCATTTCTTAAGAGAATAACATGACAGATCTTTGATTTGTTATGAGAAAACTGCAACTGACTACTAGCTTTACATAAACTGTAAGAAGTATTAATTTTTAATATTAAAATTAACAATTAAAAATAATCAACAGGTAGTTATAACAACTTTGATCTAGAGGTTATCATCACGCTTCCATTGTAAAAGTATAACTGGCTCCAATCCCATGTAGTGATCCTAGAAACACTGTCTTCTTACATAAACATGATGACACAATAGTTAGCTCAGGTTTCTACTGCTTGAGTTTTCAGAGTAACAAACACTACAAGTTTGTGCAGAAGTGGAAAATGAAATAATGCCCATTTAAAGCACGGTTAGAAAAACAGGATGAGAAACTTATACTGCTGTGCGCACTGAAGGAAACAAGAAATATCGCTGCTTCTACGTAAGTCTTAACCCACTACAGGATACAGAGTATTCGGTACTGGTTGCTGTCAAGAGTCTACTGCTTTAGAGCAGACAAGTGCCAGGCATAGGAATTCAAGTCTAACTCATACAGTAATTAATCCAATTTAATACTGTACTGAAACAGTTCTCTACAGACATTTCATTTAAGGTTTAGCACCCAAAACTAAGGGTAGCCTATACCAGTCTACATCTGTTAGGCTGGACAATACTAAAATCTTGTCTTCATCAGTACTTCCCCCTTTCATACTTAAACTTGCTAGTTTTAAGATGCGCATTAGATAAGCAATTACGTTACAAAGGGAGAAAGAGGCTTTTAAAACCAGAGTGAAGAAAAATAGACTGTCAGAGAGAAATCATCTACAAACTAATAGTGTGGCCTGCAGTGTTCATTAAATATAGGCCTCTCAGTGGTAATAAATGCTAATTAAATTTGCAAATCAATTTTCACAATAACCTGTTTTCATTTGCCAATAAATGCTCTGTACAGTTTGCAGGCTTGGCTTCAACTTTGAATTGCCTGAAGATTTTCTATAAACCAATTCCCTTCCAAACAGCCAATTGTAAGAAAAGTTTTATCAACAAAAAAGAGCATTTTAGAGAGATACAACAGCTTCATGAATCTTTAAAAAATTAAGAAAAACAATTAATATTTACTGTTTCAAGTTACACATGTAATCACTGAAGTGAAATCATGTCTATTTTAAACTAGCAGTTCATCAAATCAAAACAAACATGCATTCTTTCAACAGTTCTTGGAGTGCACTGTGTAACTATGGAGTTGCACAAACACAAAAAATATCCTTTCTATAGTCAAACCAATAAAAAGCTAACAAATAAACTCCAAACACAACTGAGCACTTCCAGTAAGAGTTCTGTACCAAACTGGAAACAAAAACACTTGTTACATCAGCAGAGAATAAGGTATGCTACAGAGAGTGTAACTTAACACAGAAGACAAAGAACTTTTGAATAAAGTTGCTCCAATTATTTAAAAAGGCACTGGAAATTAAATGACTGCTACAGTTAATTTAGAAACAGCATGCTATGAAGTACATGCATCTCACCGATTCTGAGAGAAAATGCAAAAGCACAATCTATCTCTGTTCTGAAGAGCATTTAAAACACAAATACAGACATAGGATACATTTTCTACAGTGTAAATCTATTTCTCATTGAGTGAAAAATTAAGTGAGAATATCTATTACCAAGTCCAGAAAATGTAATAATAAACTTATTCCAAAGTTTGCGGTGGCATTTTAAAGTAAAAAATGCCAACAAAATCCCCACAATTTTAAAGCTGGGTTTGTTGGTCTGTTTGGTTTTTGGTTTTGTTTTTTTTCCCCCCTCTCTCCTTAAATCTTGTTTTTCTGGTACACACTGTACACAGAGCAAAGCAATTTAACACATTTATTCATTTGAAGAAACTGACAAACCCAAACCCAATTTTTACTTTATTCCAAACAGCACTGAGAGTTTCTAGGAATGTCCTAAATATTCAAAAGAAAAAGGAAGACTTTAAACAGTCTCCATGGTATTTAACTCCTATGTGAGACAGGAGGGAAGTATATCCATATACTAACTGTGATAATATCTGAAATACTGCTGCACACCAAACCTGTGCTTATAACAGGCTATAATAAAAATCCAGTAAAGCATATATGTAAATTTATTTAGAAAAGCAAAAAAAGTACATGCTCCCAAAAGCAAATCCTTCTGACAATCCAAAATGTGTTCTGGTAAGATAATCTAAAACCAGTTATTTCTGTTTTACTTTTAGAAAGGTGACAAGCAGAAAAAAGCAGTTGACAGCTTTAAGAATTCGGAATTCTCTTAAGAATTCTTATTCTGTAACAATACTATTATTATACAATAATACAAAAATATAGTAAGTGCTACTTACTTTAACAAGTGTTTCAGGAGACACTTCTTCATCTGGGACCCAAAGTTTTGTTGTCTTTTTCCCTGGAAGCTAAAATAGAAGTTACATTTTGTTACACTGCCATTACTCTCTAGTGAAACCTGATGTAATCTCCTCTTTCCTGTTTGCTTCTGAAATCAATACTGCAGCACCCACTGGTTTGCTATATGCCTTCTGTCTTTTATAGAAGTAACGATCATGGCAGTGAGATACTGTTCGTACCTCACAATTCAAGTATCAGCAAATTTGACAGCAGTAGAAGGAGTTTTATTATTGTTACCTGAAAACTACTGCTTTTGAGTGTAATAGCCATTGCTTTCAAATTAATTTCTAGTTTCCATATCCAGTAGATTGGAACTTCAAGAGCGTAGTTTGACAGTAAATCTTTCCCTAAACAATGGCTGACAATGCACAAGTACTTTTTTTCACTTTAGAACCACTATGTAAGGTGGTATGAAGTAACACAAAAATTAAAACTCACAGTCTTTCAATTAGACAGCATATTTCAGTTTCAAACACATTATACTTCCTAAAAAAAAAAAAGTAAATCACAACTTGCTTGCTCAAGACAAGGGACTAAGTGACTGAAGTCATTACCAATTTTCCCCATTTTTAACAAAAGGCAAATCATGAGTGATTAAACACTGTGCTATATAGCTTGTCACTTCTGTAAGGACTATAAAATTAGTACTACTTCCTTTCTTGTACTGTGGGTTTTCAGTTCAAACAGTACACATGGACATCTATCACAATATCCAAATGTAGAAATCAACAAGCCAAAAATATTCATAAGTATTTGCTGAGTATTATACCACAGGAGAAGCAAAATATTAATAAGAGGTTTTAAAAATACTTACCCTATCATTCATTAGCAAATCTTTAACAATAAAAGTGGCAACCAAAGATTTTAAAGGGGCAGCAAACTGATCAGGTGCTAGCATGGCTATGTGGCCAATA
The DNA here is from genome assembly GCF_037157495.1 of Lathamus discolor. Lineage (NCBI taxonomy): Eukaryota > Metazoa > Chordata > Aves > Psittaciformes > Psittacidae > Lathamus > Lathamus discolor. The sequence continues at coordinate 104,936,216 of NC_088887.1, forward strand.
GTAACCAACGGTGTGATGAGATGCTCAAAATTGCTTGGATCCAGACTTTTATGCAGTGGCTAGAATAAAGGCAACTGTAATCAGTAATATTCAGTAATCAATAATATTCAAGTATTACTGATATAATCTGTGTCTTATTGAGGAGAGGGGGGTTGGAGTTCTGCACTAAGTTGTCCATGACTACTTATTTTATTTTTCAGAAATACAATTTTTAAAGAACTACTGTTTAGATTCAAAGACAGATTTTCCAACCCTACAAGTCCCTCACAGATCAGAAGAAAAAAAAAAAAAAATCACAAAGAACCATGAACTGTTTGTCACATCTGCATAGCTCAGAAAGTGGCAGCTCAAGCAGGGCTTTTTAGTAAAAAAAAAAAAAAAAAAAAAAAAAAAGTATATTTTCTTGTTGAAGAAGTGGGCATGCTACATCTCAAGATCACAACTTCAGTACACGACTACAATTCAGCCTTCAAGATAAACAGCTGATGGGCACTAATTAAAAAGTGTATTTGCAGTTATAACTTAAAAATCTATTTAAATAGTCTCTACCATAATTCAGTTTTCCTCCATCTCTATAACCATTTAAATACTTTAGGCCAGTCCTAACAAGGATAAGGAATGGTGTATGGCTCCTCCTCCCATACAAAGTTCATGGTTCTAGCAGACAGTTCGACACTTAGTTTTACTCTGTCATCTGTTAAAATACATAACCCTAAACATGATGGATCATAGGATACAAAACCCTCCTCCACTACCATATTTCAGGCCAAAGTGAAGAGAACAAAAGGAAAGGGGAAAAATATCTTTTGTAAATTTGATACAATTTGACATACAAATTACTACTACCTCCCTTAGTTCACATTCGCAATATAAACGATTAAGAAAAACTAACTTAAATATTTTAATTTTACCTCAAATATCTGTGCAAACTGTGTTTCTTTGCTGGAAAATATTGCATGGATGCAATGAATAGCATACTTGGCTTGACGAGGGGGTCCCTTTTTAGCTTTATGATGTAACACTGGAAGCAAAGCTCTTAAAAAGAAAAAAAAAACCATACCTTTTCACAGACTGAAAATCTTCAAAATATCAAACCAGCAAAAAAGTACAGATACACACATAAAGAACATAACACCTCTGCAAAAGTGCTAGTTGTCCTGGTTTTGGTGATTTCTTCAAAGAGAAATGGCTTGCAAGTAAAAGCCCCTGGCTTTTGTTGATAAAATATCATGTACTAGAAGAAATATTTTCTCTGCACAAGTTACTAAATGCTCTTTTGGAAACATTCTTGTCTACACATCCCCATTAAATTGCAAAGAATGGTTTTACATTGCCGTAAATTTAATTTAGGGGAAAAAAAACCCCAAACCAATACCCCATATGTAACTCTGGAGGGCAATGATAAAAATCACGGTAGTGCCAGTGACATATCAGCTGTTCACTACTTTGAACGCATTCATTTCACTTCCGTTGCTCAAAAAGCACCACATTTTAAAGTAATTCAAAATCTTTTTCCTGTTTTACCTGAAGTAATACTTTATTCCAAAAGAATGCAAGATAATGCTATAGTATGCAAAGGGAAGAAATAAAACTTCCAAAACCCCATAAAGAACACCGCTCAAAGAAAGTAAGATATAAAACTTACGATCGTATATGAGGAAAATCTTCTTCAATTTTACTTCCTGTGTTTTTGAAAATTTGTAATGCAGCTTCTGCCACCTTTTCATCATCCATTTTCAAGCAAGCCAGGAGAGATTCAAAAGTTTCAGCTGAATGAAATGAGATAGGGTGCGTAAATGAAAGTACCTGCCAAAATAAGATGAAAGCCATGTTAATATTTTTTTAAAGGTCCACTTACATACAACATTCCATCATGAGTAATCTTCCAGGGCCACACTGCAATATTTATCATACTCTGCCTGGTTTTGTCATATCCACACTTCTCTTTTCCTGGCTTTTTCTGATACCTCCTAAATACGCCTCTTCTTTATACATGATCTCATCAGTTTTAACTTAACTCTTCAGTCTCAATTTCTTCTGCTATTGTGAACATGCACTTTTCAGTGGTGACATCTACATTAGCAAGTACTGGCTTACAGCAGAATCAGATCTTAAAAGAAACAACTGATACTAAGGAAGCAATATTCACATTTCAAGGGTTTTACCTTCAGAGTATTTTTAGACAGACTTGAACCCACTTTAGCCACTGCAGCACAACATGTGCTTCTGAAGCCCATCTCAGTTTTGTTTCTCTAAAAAGAATACAGCTTATGTGCTCCCAGACTTCATGCTTTTTTGCCAAGTGGAATAACTGGTTGCACTCTGAACTGAAGCTCCTATCTCCAAAATAGTAATATAGACATACCCAATAGGGTCTCTAGTTCCTCAAGCTTTATACAGCAGCTCATCAGATCCTGTACCTCTCCTTCAGATTCTTTGACTCTGTTTTCAAGTATGACAGTCCTCCCCACTTCATTGTATGGCATTCCCTTTTCTGGACTCCTACATTTGTCCTTTCAGGATTTTTCTCATGATGTACAGATCACTTGCCTCAGGGCAATCTTACTCCTTTTCCTTAACTGTGTCATTCCAGTTCGTATGAGTATTTAAGTACTGACCTGGGAGCCTTCTTTCAAATATATAGTCCTTTGTGACATGATTCATTCTTACTCAGATTAATTTTTGTGCTACTGGCTTTTTGTACTTTTATCTAAGCGTGCACACCTGGTTAGAGAGTCACATGTCCTCAGATGAATCTACCAGGCCGTTAGCTGATCTAAGATATTCTGAAAACTTAAGTATAGGAGTCCTTTAGATTTTGAGGCCTATGAAGTCAATCCAGACCCAGACCACTCTCAACACAAACATGCAACTAAAGCAGTACTACAGTGTAAGTACATTTCTGTTCAAGTACAGGCAAATCTGACTACACTGTACTCTTAGCCTAAAGTCTTTGAGAGACACTAAGTGAAACAAAAAGCCCTGTGTAATGGCATCTGAAGTTTCAGGCATATAACAGTATTGGTAAGTAACAGCGATCAGCTCTTTTCTTTCCTCCTAGCAAAAAGGGAGTACAGAATAAGAAATTCTGTATGCTGTCCCCACAAGTGCATCTTTATGGGGTTTGCTATGTTAACTGAGTCTCCAAGACTATACAGAGTTGAAACAGGTAAGACACAAATTTATGAGGAACTACTAGGAATCACAGTATGATGCTTACAAGTACAGTTCCAAAACTATTATAACTATATTGAAAAGCAACTAAATTCACACTCCAATAACAAAACTTCCAAATTCTTTATAAGATTACTTACGTGTCACGTAAGATGAACACAGAGAACAAAACTCAAACCAGTACTCTTTCAGACAGCCACCAATTGCTTATGGCTAAAGATACTGAGTGCCAATTAAAAGTTTACCAAAGTTGCTTCAGAAAGTTTTACATGCTCACTGACCACCAGGAGTATACTTGCCTTAAGCAATTCAAGACCCGCCCTGATTGCCTGGTCAGTAGGTACACCCTCATCTTCATCATCAGCTGTTCCATCTATAGACTTGTTTACTTGCTTGATAAGGGCACTGAAGAGGAAAACAAAGTATGGCCTTGTATTTACTGCAATCCACTGTGTATGACAGTTTTCATAAGATATAATCTTATTAATGGAATTTATGAAAAACTTAAAACATAAGCTTGTTATAAAACAACTGTCAACTACATACATAACCCAGTTAACCTCATCTTCTACCTAACTCAAAGTTTATGTAGCATTAAGTTAAAAAACATTTATCCATCATGAATAAGATGAAAGAACCATGAACAAATTACTCCAGAAGGATGACCAAAATAAGAAATTAATTTGAGCATTACGAGCAACAAATTCAGGTAAGAATTATGGTGAGGCTACTAGCTGCTATGGATTCTTAAAAATAGATGGAAAACAACTGTTTACAATGTTTAGTATACAATCCAGAGGAAAAAAAAACACAACATTAAATAGCTTTACTAAGAGTTGATGAAATATTTAAAAGACCTATTTTCTGCACATTTCACCTTAACAGTAATGCTTCGTTTTCTCCTTACACTGTACCCTAGGAAAGGAAATGATTATTGAAATGATCCTATTAGTGTGTGGTGTAGGCAGCTACCGTACCATAAACTGAACAATATTCAGAATATTCCTCCAGTACATCCTGTAAATAATATTTATAGACAAAAAAAAAAAAAAAAAAAAATCCCCAAACCAAACAGCCTCAAACGAAAACAAAAAAGCCCCAAATGAAAATAAATAAGAAAACCCCAACTGGTAGCAAACCAAGCGTAAGGCCTCTTAGCCAGACTTCCCACATTATGCTTTTTTTCCTGCCCTTAATTGGACAAAAATTACCACATAATAAAATCAAAACAGAAACCAAAAAATAAACAAACAAAAAAACCCCCATCAAAACTTAAACCCAAAATAACAAAAATAACCAAAACCCAGTGACTTTCAAAAACAAACTGGGAACTCAGTGAAATTTTACAAAGATGCAAGAAAACCAGTTCTGTGGCAAAACTGAAAATATGTATTTATTACTTTTTTTTCCCTTGTATACTGTAAGGCAGTCAGTAGGTAGACAATTTAGAGCCACATGTGAATCTTACTTAAAATATACATTTTATATTACTTCAGTGCATGTGAAGAATCTATTTTCAAATTTAAATAAAAAATCCAGCTATACATTGTACTTGATCCAAGATCAGAAACAGATTAAATGAAATCTTAATGGCTCCATTACATTACATACATAACAGGCAGCAACTGAAAAGCTCGAGTACTTAAGAGTCAAGTGCTACAGTTAGAATTAACAGGTAAGAATTTTCCAGTATTTAGAACTACCTGTCTCTAAATAAGGTACCACATATCTCAAAATACAACTGTTAAACAATTATTTCAGCAATTACATTTTTCTCCTCCCATAACTGGCTTACTTTTCTTTATAGTCTTGATGCCTCATCACCATAATCTTTACTTCCTCAGTTAAATTACTGGTTAGATCACAGTATGAGCTAATATTCTGTGTGGAAAATTTCAGTAAAGAGCCATGGACAGAAATTTCTTTTAAAATCAGTTAACGAGTTACAAACCAAACTTCACCCATCAGCAACAGATAGATTTTTACTGACAGGTTGTCATGGCTGTGCTGAATGACAATTCAATTGTTTCTGTGGCTACATTCTAAACTAGCACACAAAAAATCCTAAGGGGAAAGAGAAGAAAATATTGCAGGTTACCAGGTCTTAAACCGTAACTTCCAGTCCATTAAAGCTTACGCTTAAAGGTGAAATAAGAAGCCCCGATATCAAACCCTGCAATCTACAGCTAACACACACACACAAATACCTGATGGATTCAGTATCAATGTGCACAGGAGCAATCCTCTCAAGAAGAAACTTTATCATTTCCAGGAAAGGATTTGTTGGTTGTTTTGGATTGCCCAGCTTCTTTGTTATCTCCCTCTGCAATATAAGTTTCAATTAAATTTATAATCAATTCAGTTCCAAAAATATTAACATATTTTAAGAGCAATTCTTACCACACATCCTTCAGCCTGTTTGCAGGAACATGTTGGGCTAACAAGCATTTCTAATTGACTTCTTATTTTTTCATCATCTTCTAGAACTTGTGTGAACTTTTTCATGAAATCTTGAGCTTTCCCTGGATCAGGAAGGTTTCCTTCAAATAAGCAAAAGAAAGCACTATTTATTTTGAGAAGTATGAAGTACCAGTATTGTAAATTACACAAGTTTGAAATGCTACACTAAGAAAGTTTCTATGTGTGCTGAAGTTAACAAAAGGGGGGGGAAGAGGTGTAAATAACCAACCCCCACAAAATAAACAAAAGACCCAAACCATAAAACACTTTAACTTATGCTGATGTATCTATGAGGACACTCATTTCTAAAAACTGGTATACTCACAGACCTCCCCTTGCTATTTCCTTTCCTTGGCCTTCACACTCATTTTGCATCAAGTCTAGTTGTTCTTGCTAATAACAGTACCAGCTGAAGTTGACCTCAGAATGCAAGGTCTACAACTCTACAGAAAAATATACTCTGTATATAGCTCACCTGATATGACACGTATGAAATAACATTAAAAGGGTATTTTTGTTAAAATTACTCCTCCCCTAAATGTAAACTGTACAACAGCTTATAATATTAAAAAAAAAAAAGCTTTTAAAATGCATTTATTAAACTACGTATTAACATTAGCATTAAGCAAAGTTGGCACAGAAAATAGTATAGGACTACAGGATAGTCAGCTCAAAACAAGTTCTACTAAGTATTTCTTCCCTTTTATTTGTTTTGGGTATTTTAATGCGAGCCAGAATTAAAAAAAAAAAAAAATCAGAAAAAATACAAACTGAACAACTTTTATATTATAAAACAAAAAGAAAAAAGGATTTGGAACATGGCCAACCAGCTAGTAAGATTCATTTTCCTCCAAATTTTTACAAAAATTTACATAGCCTTAAGCGGTATCAGTTTCTGCCAGAACAGCTGGCTTTTTATTATTATTATTATTAAAAATAAAGGTAGATTTAAAAACAAAGTTTCAGAACTGTAAAGCAAATTTTTCTTCTTCATACTGGTTTTAATGCAATTGGCATGGTGGTCTAGGGGGAACAAGACATGCTCCTTTGGGGCTGATGTTTTTTTTCTTTGCTGAGAATTCAGGTTACATGAAAGTTCTTCAGCTTCCAAAGTGCCTTCCCTGCTACTGACACCCTAATTATTTTGTGTTCTCCCAAAAGCACTTACAACATCAACACCTCAGAGATAGATAAGTTAGTAGATATTTTAGGAGGTTAGTTAACATCGGTTAATACATATTCTATTATAAATGGTAAAGCAGACACTAACACACTAGGATCTAGATTTTTAATTAGTCCACAACATATACAGCCAAAATGTCATGTGATAAGGTTCATGAGTGGAGACTTTTTACAGTAAGGAAGTAATTCTGCTTACCATTGTCATCATTCTTTAAAGCATATCGTTACATCATCTTTATCATGATTTATATCTTTTATCTGTTACAGAACTTTTTAATAAGCTTATCTCAAATGATATTTAAAGCAAGAACACAATATAGTTAAACTGCAATTTTAAAAATGTAAATATTTTAACTTACTTGTTATAACCATCACTTTTGAGAATATAGCTTTACTGCTGGCATCTGTCTGTAAGCCACAAAAGAAAAATAGATTAAGTAAAAATTTTATATTATATATTTCAATTTGGATACTGAGTGAGCAAAATACCACAATGCATTATCAACAAGTCAGCACCCATTTTGCTAACACATCAGTGTGTTAGAAATCAAAACTACCACTGCAAAGTTAATGCTAAACAGTTACAGGGAGTAAAAGCTAGGTCACACCTATAGCATCATTATCACAGACAATTATGTAAAATATTTTTATTACTTTTCAATCTACTATATAACTTATGAACAGAACAAATGGGTTATTTCCTGTAACTGTTTTCCATCTAAGGCCTCTTTTGTTTTTAAACATAAAATAGACAGCGAGCTTTAAATTCACTTTGTTTTCTTGTTCAGGTATTGATTCTAAGTAGTCTTGGTAGCAGTCCCCAACTTAACACAAAGAAGAGAGCAAGTCAGTAATAAGACACCTTCTACCCCTGTTTAGCTGAACAGGGAAGGCAGCAACTGTGAAAGTTAACAACAACATAACTGTACTTCAAGATATGTGCGATGGTTACATTTCAGTGAAACTGTTACTGATAGAAGGTCATCCAAAAGCATCTTACAAGCAAAATAAGTTATGCAGAACAGCTTTTTTATTTAATTTAGTTTCTTTTTGTCAGTAATTCTTCTGGTATAGGATTTCAAATTCCACACACAAAGTTCACCTTAAGAGTTAGTTCTGGCACTGAAAAAGTGGAAGATGAAAAACCTACTACTAAAGGTAGACAAACTACTTCCCAGGGCACTCTGTCCCCACTTTTAGCTGTAATCCACAGTATTCTACAGACTAGGAAACTTTACTGAATTGCACTGAAGTTTGAAATATTAAAAAATTATCAGTAAAAATGCCAAAGGTAATCCTTAATTGTACTCAGAAGATAAACACCCAAATCATCTTCAGATAAGTGTTTTAAAGTGGACAAAGTAATTAAAAAACATTGAAATCTTTCACTGCTGCATAATAAGTGTTGTTCAACAACTGGGAATTCTTCATAACTAAAATGAAAATTGGAATCGGAAAGAAGATTCAAGCTTACAGCAGTGTTGCCAAAAGCATATAGACCCATCAGCTTCCAAACCATAAAGGAAGCTGCTCTTTTGCCACCTGACTTTTGACAGATCAGCTTCAGTGATGTAACTTAGAATATCTACAAAACTCCATAATTGCATGTAAATAGTATCAATTATGGGCTACAACTATCAAATTATATTCTTCTGAGAAAAATTTAAACAGGAAAACTACCACACTATTAGCTTTCACTGAAAAGTATTTAAAAAGACACACGGAAGTGTCCATCTCATAGAATGGTTTGGGTTTGAAGGGACCTTAAAGATCATACAGACAGATAGGAAAAGCCTCACGCTCGCAGGCCCCTGTTCTCATGGGGGACTTCAACCACCCTGACATCTGTTGGAACGATGGCACTGCATGGCACAAGTAATCCAGGAGGTTCCTCGATTGTGTGTAAGACAACTTCCTTCTGCAAGTAATAGAGGAGCCGACAAGGACAGGTGCCATGCTTGACCTCGTGCTCACCAACAGGGAAGGGCTTGTTGACAATGTGGTACTCCAGGGCAGCCTTGGATGCAGCGATCACGAGATGGTAGAATTTGAGATCCCCAGCACAGTGAGAAGAGTGTGCAGCAAGCTCACTGCCCTGGACTTCAGAAGAGCAGACTTTGACCTCTTCAGGAGCCTGCTTAGTAAGGTTCCATGGGATATAGCCCTGGAGGTCAGGGGGCCCAAGACTCTTGGTTGATATTCAAGGATCACCTGCTACAAGCTCAGGAGTGCTGCATCCCAACTAGAAGGAACTGCGGCAGGAGGGCCAGGAGACCTCCTTGGATGGATAAGGAGCTGCTGAGGAAAATTCAAAGGAAAAAAGAGGCTTATAAAAAATGGAAGCAAGGACAGGCGGCCTGGGTAGAGTACAGGGATGTTGTCCAGGAAGGTAGGGACCAGGTTAGGAAGGCTAAGGCCCAGTTAGAATTAAACCTAGACAGGGATGTTAAGGATAACACGAAAGGATTCTACAGGTACATAGCAAACAAAAACCAGACTAGGGACAAAATAGGCCCCCTGAGGAAGCTTTCGGGAGAACTGGCTACACAGGATTTGGAGAAGGCTGAGGTTCTGAATGACTTCTGTGCCTCGGTCTTCACTGGCAAAGGCTCTGACTGCACCACCCAGGTCTTAGAAGGTAGACGCAGGGACTGTGAAAATGAAGACCTTGGGCCCACTGTAGGAGAGGATCTGGTTCAAGACCATCTTCAAAATCTGAACGCGCACAAGTCCGTGGGACCTGATAGAATCCATCCGCAGGTCCTGAAGGAGCTGGCGAATGAAGTTGCTAAGCCACTGGCCATCATATTTGAAAAATCATGGCAGTCAGGTGAAGTTCCCGACAACTGGAAAAAGGGAAATATAACCCCCATTTTCAGGAAGGGGAAAATGGAAGACCCGGGGAATTACAGACCAGTCAGTCTCACCTCTGTGCCTGGTAAAATCTTGGAGCACATTCTCCTGGATGGCATGCTAAGGCACATGAAAAACAACAAGGTGCTTGGTGACAGCCTGCATGGCTTCATCACTAAGGGGAAATCCTGCCTGACCAATTTTGTGGCCGTCTATGATGGGGCTAGAGAATTGATGGACAAGGGTAGAGCAGTTGATGTCATCTACCTGGACTTGTGCAAAGCGTTTGACACCGTCCCACACGACATCCTTCTCTCTAAATTGGAGAGATATCAATTTGATGGATGGACCACTCGGTGGATAAAGAACTGGCTGGATGGCCGCACACAAAGAGTTGTGGTCAATGGCTCGATGTCCGGCGGGAGACCGGTAACGAGTGGTGTCCCTCAGGGATTGGTGTTGGGACTGGTCTTTTTTAAGATCTTCATCGCTGACATGGACAGTGGGATTGAGTGCGCCCTCAGCAAATTTGCCGATGACACCAAGCTGTGTGGTCCGGTTGATATGCTGGAGGGAAGGGATGCCATTCAGAGGGACCTTGACACGCTTGTAAGGTGGGCTGATGCCAACTTTATGAAGTTCAACCACGACAAGTGCAAGGTCCCACACCTGGGTCGGAGCAATCCCAGGCACAGCTACAGATTGGGCAAAGAAGAGATTCAGAGCAGCCCTGCGGAGAAGGACTTGGGAGTGCTGGTCGATGAGAAAATGAACATGAGCCGGCAGTGTGCGCTCGCAGCCCAGAAGGCCAACTGTATCCTGGGCTGCATCAAAAGAAGCGTGACCAGCAGGTCGAAGGAGGTGATCCTGCCCCTCTACTCTGCTCTTGTGAGACCTCACCTGGAGTATTGTGCGCAGTTCTGGTGTCCTCAACATAAAAAGGACATGGAACTCTTGGAACAAGTCCAGAGGAGGGCCACGAGGATGATCAGGGGACTGGAGCACCTCCCGTATGAAGACAGGTTGAGGAAGTTGGGGCTGTTCAGCCTGGAGAAGAGAAGGCTGCGTGGAGACATCATAGCAGCCTTGCAGTACCTGAAGGGGGCCTATAGAGACGCTGGGGAGGGACTCTTCATCAGGGACTGTAGTGACAGGACAAGGGGTAACGGGTTAAAACTTAAACAGGGGACGTTTAGATTGGATATAAGGAGGAAATTCTTTCCTGTGAGGGTGGTGAGGCACTGGAATTGGTTGCCCAGGGAGGTTGTGAGTGCTCCATCCCTGGCAGTGTTCAAGGCCAGGTTGGATAAAGCCTTGTGTGGGATGGTTTAGTGTGAGGTGCCCCTGCCTATGGCAGGGGGGCTGGAACTAGATGATCTTGAGGTCCTTTCCAACCCTAACTGTTCTATGATTCTATGATTCTTTACAGTTCCAATCCCCTGACATTGGCACAGACATCTCCCACCAGACCAGATCCTTCAACTTTTCATAGTAAATTTCTGTTCTCTAGAATGGAATTCACTAGATACATATAAAAGAAAACAGGATTTTGAGTTCTAATGTATTTGCACAGGTTTTTGTCATTAAGGATATTAATTAGCAAATTTGTAGAAAATATGGCAATGTTTAAGAAGAGAGGCAACCTGAGTATAACAAAAATATAGCATGCAATTAAGACAAGCAATGTTTTTAGTGAACGTTCTTCATCTCATGACATGGACACTTCACATGTAATTCTAGCCATTAAGTATTTCTACAGAACTTTCCATCCCTTTTTAGTGTTGGAAGAATGCTGCAATTTTCAGGGCTTCTGGATGTCACAGCTGAACAAGTACGTTCAGACAAGAAATGAAGGCAAAAAACAAAACAAAAAACCCCAAACCCATCAAAACAATAACTGGTTTACAGGATTTAAATAATTATGTCAACAGATACAGAATCTCCATATTTGCACCTCTTACAATTCAAAAGGAAATTACCAAAACTGTACTGTGGAGTTTCTTTGTTTCTGACTGGTCTGGCCTTCCAATACAGGCTATGTCTTCAAGTACTGGCTAAAGCTCCCATTAAAACTTACCTAAAGTTAAGCAAACTACCAATCATCGAATTAAGTAACCTGAACCCAAAGTATTTTTTTAACTTCTAGTAGTATAACTCCACTGAATAATGAGAGACTGAATAAGATCAAGGATCATTTATTTTTAGAAAATCTACTGTGGCACTTTATCTACATTATCTTGCATTCATGATATGGAAGCATCTGCAGCAAATAAAGCTTATACTCCAATACTGATAAACCAGCATTCACCCACTTTTCCTCAACCCTCTTCACGTCTTAGAGCTCTCACACTTGCCACTGTGACAAGATCTACGGGAGAACAAATCAACAATTAAGCTATAACCATTAAGTGAAGAAATCAGACTGAAGTGAAAAAGCACACACAGTAACACCAAGTCACATTCTAAAAGATTACTAGTTCGTTTCCGTTTTGTTTTCTGAAAGAAACTGTTTCTACAGCTCTGAATGGCTCATATATATTTGTCTTGAGATTAGTACTGCCTTGGACTGCAATGTCTCTTCAGTTCATGATTATGAAAACATACTCCTACAGTCATTTAATTCCATGAATTAATTATCAATCTGGGGAAAACACACAAAAAAACCAAAACACAAACAAGCCATACAAGGAGCATCACAAGTAAAAGGTTTGTTACAAATATCTAAGCATCTGCACTGGGTACAAAGGCAGGGTTTTGGGGTAACAAAGGGTTCCTGGGCTGACCCACTAGGGAGGAGGTTACGAACTGTGCCTGCCTAAGCTGCTTCCAGCCAGCTCCACAACCAAGAAACCAAACCAACACAACTCTAATCAGTGAGAGAAGCCTACGGTGCTTCCGAGAAAATATATTTAAGAGAGAAGACGCTGGAGAAAATACAACTCTAAAGGGATTGAGGCTAATGGAAGAATCCCTGATGGAGCAGCGGATAAGAAATGAGGAGCAGTAGAAGGAAAGGAACCACCACACCTGATGCCCGTCTCCTGTGCTGTCATCACCTCACTGAAGGAATTCAGCATAGTGTGCAATGCGGGCCTGAAAACTGTAAAAAAGCTGTTTCTCTTAAGTGTGTGGTTGGTTTTTTTTCCTCTCAATACCAGAATAAATAAAAAGTTTGTGTTAACAGACAATAAACTAAGTAAAATTCCCTCACTCAAAACCATTTTGTTACCCATGACAGCATCTCAGACTATCTAAAGCCCCTTACATTCTCCAATGCAGTCCTGTTACTCAAAAGAATAATACAGTGTCGAAAATTAGTACTTAACAGCAAATGACAGGATGAAAGCCATATGGACAAATGTAAACATGTCAATAGCATAACACTAGTTTGGATAAAATGCTAATACTGGCACTTATCAAAACCTACATGTTTAATTCCATATTCTATTTGATATAGCTGAGAATGAACTTTCATTATTTCTCCCTGAAAAAGGAGTGCAGTCTAATGGAATATCAGCTAACTTTCAAAATATTTTCTGTGATTAAAAATAAGCTTCAGATTGTGAAACAAATGGAATTAAAAACCTGTACGCTAAAGATAAGTTGAACTTACTTTGGGTTGTTTTATTAGGTCAACCAAATCCTTTACTTGATGTCGTAGAAGATTTTGACATTTCCACATTTCATTCAATGCTCTAAGAAAATATAAAAATATAAATTAATTAATTAATTTAAAAAAAGTTGTCAAAATCACAAACTCGATAAAGAACACAACTGACCAAGAAGAGCCCTTAAATCCTTTTCAACTCCAGTCTCAGAAATATGCTTACCACCTGAACTTTTGCTGCTGCGTGAGCAATGGTTAAACGTTTCTTAATGGCATGACATGGTCATATTAGATTGGAACAAAGTGAGATTTTGAAACAAGTTTCATTTCAGATACTTAACTACATAGCCTTTAAAAGAAGTAGGAAGTAACTGATATCTGGCCCATAAAGAGGGCCAGATTTGGCCCTCATTTGTACATGCATGAAATCACTTTTCTAAAAACATTCCAAGAAGCAGGCTAAAGCAGATGTTTAAGATATTTATCATGAAAACAATGTTTTCCTTGCATACAGAAAACAGCTACTAGATGAATAAATTGTGAAAAGTGGGCATGATTAGACTCATAAGAGATACATTAGAGATATTTGACAAAATTGAAAATTAGCACATTTTCCAGGAAAAATAAGCCATATAAATAATAAAGTCACAGATTCGCTTAAACTTTCCTAAGCCACAAGAAGTCAGTTCTATGTAACTAACTGAACATAGTGCGTCTTTAAAATGAGTACTTCTGCACATGAAAACTGTAGAATTCTGAAGTTATTTGTTGACTGAAATAACAAGCACTGAAAGGAATCCATTCTGCATTTTTCTTTAGCTTATACTAAAATTTACTAGAACAGTAACTTCTTATTTTTTGATATACTATTCTTAATTTTCATTTGTTACAGTTGTAATATCTTTAGACAGGCAATATAAGAAATGCAGGCGATTCAAAAAGCACTTTCTGTAGCATTTGAATGCTGTGAAGTTTTTTTTAAGCCATTTTTTCACATACAAAGCTTTTTCTAGTCTCCCTTATTAGGAAACAAACAAACAAACACAAACAAACAAAAAAACCCCAAAACCAAACCAAAACAAACTATATTTGATTTTCAAGTGACTAAGTACTAGTAAATGAAAAACAAATTTAAAATTACTAAATTCAAACTGTGAGCATTACAGCAGCAAAATTAGTCAATTTCATGCATACATATCCATTTTAAGTTGAGGAAGGCACAGAATTTTAAGTAAAATGCATATCGAAGGAGGAAAACCAAACAAGTAATTCCTTCCCACTCTAAAGTCATCCTGGGTGTTATTAATTGAGAAGCTGCCAGATAAGATCTAGGGCTAGTCAATGCTATTATCTATGCAATCTCTTTTCAGACATAAAAGGACTGACATGCACTCAAGCTATTTATACTTAAAAGATACCGCACCTTGCTGGAAAACACCCTATTAGTCTGGGGTTTTGTTTGTGTTTTATTTTGGGGGTTTGGGTTGCTGTTGTTTTTTCCTCCACAATACCATCTAAAAAATAGGTATTATTGCTATGTTCTGTTTTCTGATAGTTCATAAACTACTTTTGTCCACAGGCTTAGGCTACCTGTAACAATTTAGAACTAATTTACAATAATGTTTACATTAAAAAATATTTTGCAAGTAGTTAAAAACGGCACGTACTTCACAGCATTTGAATCCAATGTTGCATAAAGGTAATACAAACATTTCATTCGTTCATTGGTTTCCAAGTTGTGTGGGACCATATACTGAGCAAAGATGCGTTCAACAAGTAACCTGAAAGACAGGATTAAGAAACTTAAACTGTAAAGGAAGAAAGCAGCTTGATTTGCAAAACATTCATTCAGAAGTTCTCAGACCTATCTAGAGGTCAATTGTTGCATATAAAGATGCGCTTATTAAAAAACCTAAAGGTCAAGTTACTTAACTTCCAATATAACTCAGCATAAGCCAAACAAAACTATAAAACTATACCTTCTGTAATGATACTGTTAGCAGTAGGACATTTCAGAGATTACATAATCAAAGTCAGATATATTATTCTACACAGGAACCAAAGGATTTTGGTTGTCTCTGAATAATCAGCCCAAAGAGATGTCATCAGTGAATTTCATTACGGGTCAGTATTGAGATAAATTCATGAGTTGATGTAAATTAATGGGCCTAAAATAAAGAAACATCATGTTGACTGTATCACACATCATCATGAAGCCTAGAAGGAGAATTCAGATACTCATCACAAGGCGAAGACTTTCTTCGACCTCTCCCTAGCCCCTTTCCCAAGGGATAAATTAATCCCATTTCTTTTGCTTCCGCAATAAAAATGTAGGTACATTCACAAGGGAATTATGAAAATTATGTTTAGGCTAATGGAAAGAAGAAAATTCTTATGCATAACTGGAGCAGCTGGTCAAAACCCAAACCCAGATCCATTAAAAAGATCCTGAAGTTTAAGAAAATCGTGAGTAAGACTGCATCTGAAGCTCCAGGCAGCTCTGCACACTTCCATGGTACCACAAAATAATTTCTTATTTTGAAGATGACAGATGACTTTTTGAGTCTACAAGTTTTTGAAAAGACCTGGATGGGTTTGCAATACCATTTGTATCCAATCACACTGTGAAGGTCAAAGGCTCATTTCCAGCACCGCCAAGACTGCCTTGATTAGTCAAGAGGGACTAGCTGCTCATTCGCATCTCTCTGTTTTTCAATACGAACAACCATAGACAAGGCTATAGCTTGTATGACAGAAGCACTGCTTTCACCACAAATCCAGGACAAAGCTCTAACTCATGGCTATTATAGTACAGAAAAATGAACCTTCTGCAAAGGGATATGCCTTAACTGTTGTCGCTACAATAATCAGACTTACCTTTAAATCATGTAACAACATGCAAATATAAAGCAAGATTGTTAAAGCGATTTCAATTACTGCATTTTAGCATAAAATTAGCAAGCTACTGAAAACACAAACAAAAATCTCCTTTACTCAAGCAATGAAATACGGCTGTAAGTATTGAAATATCCTGATCTATCTCACCCTTTAGAATAACTTTAGCCCTTTAAGGTAAAAACGGAGAAGAAAACAACACAAGACGACATGGCTGCAATCACATAAGATTACACTACGCACTGGATCAAAACATACATTATCAAGTCTCCTTCTTGCCAGCACTTCAGCATAAAGGAAAAACAAATCTGAAGAGTAAGTTACGCACCTATCAACAGAATGACCTAGCTCATGACTGACTTACCGGTCATCAATACTGTTTTGATAATATATATGCAGAAGTTTATCTTTGATCCATGATATTTGTTTTGCAGCTTCTTTTCCTGCTTCTGATTGTAATGAATACTTCTTGTATATCTGTGCAAGTCCCATCATAGCTTCCTTCCTCACTCTCCACTTGAGAAAAAGAAATAGTACCCAGTTTAGCAGTTCAAAGCTCAGACTGCAGAATTTCCTGGTAGGCATTACCTATTCTACACCAAAATAATATCATTTACAAATCATTAAACTGAGTTCTAAGTGCAATACTCTCTCAACAGGACATATACTGCATGAAACCTACTATGCTAAACCTTTCAACATCCATAATTACTGTGCAAGTATCTTGAATTCAGAATTGTTACAAATTCAAGCCAACGCCCTTTCTCACAGGCTACACTGAATATTTGTGATTGTATTATCAGTGCAACAGCAGAAAGCATGCCAGCAATTGGAAAAAAAAAAACAGGTGATAATGTTAATTTTAAAGGTTTGCCACTAGCAGCTTTACAATAAGTAGCAAACACTCAAAAATTTACCAAATAACCAAACATAGTTTAACTAAATTTCAAGACTACTCAAATTTGAAAGCTACTACACTGATTTGTCAGTCTCTCAGTGATCTAATTAAAGGAAGGTAAACTAGCTAGCTCTGAAGGGGGAACATTTTTCATTAGTAATTTACAATATATTTTGAAACCTGCTTGTGAAATTTGTTAAGAAAAATGTTAGAATGTTTTATAAGGATTTCATTTTATTGAAAAAAAACAACAAAACCAACAACCAAACCAAAACCAACTAGAACTACACAACTGGAACAGTATTTTTGTGCTTTAGCCTATTTTTTTGTAACATACTATCTTGAATAAACATGCAGCACAATGAAAAACGTGGCATTCAAGTAATGGGCAAAAGATGCCTCATTAAATAGACTGCTTCAAAATTTTTTGCATAATATTGGTTTTAATTCATTTTCAAATTAGTTCAGCATTTTTTAGAATTGCTGTTTTTTAAAAAGCTGAATTACAGTCTAGAAATATAACACACATCCATGATTAGGACTACTTATGTCTTACCCGCTTGTCCAGTGTTCGTTCTCTGACAAAATTAAGTAGATGATCATTGACAAGCAAAAGATCTTTTTTAGCAGCAGTAACTATGGAGACTATAACATCATGTCTTATGGCCTCTTCAGGGTCATGTGACCTTACTTTAAGATATTCTGGGGGAAAAAAAAAAAAGTAAGTACACAGTTTTAGCTACTTTTCTTATGCTAGACAGCACCCAACTGACAGAAGCAGAAATCATGACTTTCTACTGGTTTGAGCACTGACAGTAAGAAACTACTAATTTTCTCTAAGAGAAATACCAGCAAAACCTTATATTAGAATATTAAATTTTTGCATTTCTGACATCATAGAAATATGAGTTCTAGCATTACAGCTTTTACTTTAATTTTTATTATTTCTTAGAGTAATTAGGCTATGTCTACATTATTGACTACAACAGCCAAACAGAACCGGATCTGCAAAGTAGAACAGACAGTGCTGAGAACTTGATAAC
Source organism: Lathamus discolor (assembly GCF_037157495.1). Classification (NCBI taxonomy): domain Eukaryota; kingdom Metazoa; phylum Chordata; class Aves; order Psittaciformes; family Psittacidae; genus Lathamus; species Lathamus discolor. Next base: position 104,954,328 of record NC_088887.1, read on the forward strand.
CACACTGGATACATTTTAAAGTCTTTAGGCTAGAGACTACTCTTTTCCTGTATACTCCATCCCATTCAGCTGCTAAAGCACATTAGCTGCGCTCCTGACAACAACTTCTATACTATTCACAAGGAATCTAGTTCACATACTCCAGGAGCACTTTACAGTATAAGCTGTGTAAGCACTGTAAACAGGGAAAAATCAAGAGACATACTTAAAAAGCATGCTCTTTGACCAAGCTATAATGCTTACTTAGACATGTTTTAGCTTATTTATCTTAAAACTATTTTTCTAGATTATTTTGGTCCACTGCTACTTATTTGGTAGCATAAATAACCTCATACTATCCACATTTTAAGATTTCTGCTTAAGTGTCAAAAATGTCAGCTATCGTCCTTTTAGAAAGCTGACAAATAAAATGGCAAAGTTCGTTTATCTTTCTAGAAGTACCTATTTTAGCCTATAGAAGCACAATCAGGTAGGAAAACGCATATAGAAGTTAAGATCACTGTACTCTGCATACATCAATGAAACACTGAGTACATTAAGAAACATTGGAAATTCAAAGTTTATTCTGAATGCAATAACCAGAGGTTACTGTTCCCTTATTACTGTTCAACGACCAGTGAAAATTTTCAAGTCTTATCTGAAATGCTGGCCATTAACATTTCTGGTAATCAGCACAAGTGTCAAGAGTGCACATCAAGAAATAAAGCTTTGCACTCATAGAGGTTATGAAATTTGAAATCCAAATACAACTCTTTTTTTTTTTTTTTTTTAATTATGTGTTCCACAGGGGCACATAATAAATTAAAACCAAGTGAAGAACTACGCCGCTGCACAAAACAATTCTGGTCTGAAAGAGCAGTGAGTTAGAGAACTTTTTCAACAATTTTACTTTGACAAGCGCTGTGGGGAGAGAAAGGAGGGGCAAGCAAAATTACATTTCCCAGAGGATACCATTAGAGGGGGCACAAAGTCTTTCAGCAATGCACAAAAAAGAAAAAAAAAAATCCTTGCAAATACAATTCTGATAATTAAAGAAGAAACATCTCTGCCATTTCCATTCTGGAGAGCCCAGATTTTTTTTTAAGCTGGCTTAACAGTACCGATAACTACAGGATGACTCGAGCCTGCCTGTGTGTTTTAACTTCACAAACATTCAGCAAGCAGGAGAGCAGTCCCATGCAATTAACAGCCCTTTAAATTTTCTGCTTAGACCAACTAAATAAAGATATTACCTCCAAAAATTATAAGAAACAGGAGTTTATTGATTGGGGGAGATATAGTCTCCATATACACTGTGAGGGGGAAAAACCCCAAACTATACAATTTTCTTTAATTACACTTTTCTCATTAAGACATCAGGAACAACAACTACTAAATATTTTTATCTACATCAGTTCCTTTCTACAGAGGTCTTGAATTACAAGCTGTATTTCGCCTGAAGAAGACGGAACCAATGGCTGTGATCACAGTTACCAGGACCGTTTCTCATGTTTTAAACCATGACTGCATAATATTTGCACATTTTGGCTTTGTGGAACTGAGGTCTCCACTCTGCACCCTACTTAATAAATGCCATGACCATTAGGTTAGCCAGGCTGTCTTTGCCTGATCCCATAGTGCTTACTTTCAATACCGGCTGCAAATGCAACTGCTTTGAGAGAGTGATCTCTTAGTTAAGGCATTCTTTATGCACAACTCCCTCAGCCCAAGAGGCAGCACTAAGGCAGGGACTCTGTGACTTAGAACTTGAACCTCAATTACATCCTCCACTACATCTGACATTACTTAGGATTACAACTAACCAGCCTGACTTTTCCAGGAGACTTAAAATACTATTTTAATGTTATAATAAATCTGGTACCTGTTAAGTCTTTTGCTAGGTCAGGATGGTTCATAAGACAGTGACTTGCAAATTTCACACATTCAAGACGAATAGGTACATGGATATCATTAAACCTATTTAGAAACAAGACAACGAATTACAACAGCAACAAAAATACCAATGCTTCTACCAGAGCAATTAGTTTATTTCCACACAATTTTTAATACCTCCAAAAATATTTTTATGCTTCCCATGCAGTTATATGCTGTAAAACATCTCTGATTTCACAGTATTAAGTAGACTGTCTTTAGCTTAAGAAAAGATTTCTGTACTCATTTATTAATTCATGTTCCAAACGTGAAGAGAAATATTCTCTCCTGGTACACATGAAAATCTCCCAGGCAGATAACAACTATTTATTACAAAGATGTCTGACATTTTAAGTATTTTTTCTGTAATAATCCATATAATTGACCATGAACCATGTATCAGCAGCTAAAACTTTTATAAGCTTATGATATTTGTCCTCTCTTTAAACTGTATGAAAGACATCAAACAGGAATCTAGCCTAGTACAAATTTACTCTGAGATGGATCACTTCAACCTCTGTAGTATTTCTTTTTGAAAGAATGAATTAAGTTTGATGCTTGAAAACCAGTATTTTCTCGTATTTAATTTTGATGCAAGTCATTTTATAACAAAATGACTGATGCAAGAGATTTTTGTAACTCTCATTTTGAAAAATTCAATGTATTTTCAAGCTATCCTCAAAATGCTTGTTTTTAAACAAATTAAAAATTAGATTTTAGAACAACATTGCTGTTGAAATGCTTATTTATAAAACAAAGAGGTTTTAAGAAATAAAAGTTTTAGCAAAAAAGCAGTTATATTTTCAAACTTCACAGATATTAAGAATTGTTCCTTTAACGACATGGCTATTTTAACTTAGTTAAAATCCTGGGGAAAAGGTAAACACGTATGTGATTCAAAACTAGCTGAAAACAGTAATTATGAACAACAGTCTTCATATTGCTTCACATTATAATAGAGTGAAGCATTTTCTTTTAGGCCCAGTTAGACCTGTGGGTTTTTTTAATGACATGCAATGTTTCCAATAGTTATACACTTTCAAACAAAAGGCCTTCCCTCAATCAAGTTTCTGTACTGTCAAAAAATAGCAGTTCTTTGAGGACTCTGGTTTTGATACACTTGAAGGCTAAATTATAAACTATTGCATTTGTAATAATGTGTAGAATTTATCCTCATTTACTCAAATCAAAAACATTTTCATCCTCGTAGCCATACTTAAGTTTCTTCTTACTACAAGGTCCAGCTGTGTTTTCTGGCACAAACCAGCAGAATATTTCAAAATCAAGACTAAGTATGTTTGCCACACAAATTTAAATACTACAAACCTCCTTAAAGGCACTCCTACCATTAAAAAATTGAAACCAATACACAAATACTGTAACATAAAAGCCTCAAAACAAGTTGCAGTATCACCGGATACTGCAAATGTCATTTGATGCTGTTTTAGAATTAATCCATTATTGAATAGTTTCACTTATGAAGAAATATTCCTTTTGCTTGACAATTGCAATAAAGATAATTGGGGAAAGGAAAAAAGAGAACTAAAGAGGAATGATTTGTAATTGTTTCCTCTGCAGAATCACAGATGCAGAAGATTTACGTATAATAATCGCTTTAGCATTATGTGTCAGATTTCAGATAAACCAGCAGGAGGGAACTCACTTAGGTGTATCACTTAAAAGGTTTAATTATACTTCATTGAATGTTTCTTCTTCCTAAGGAAGGGAATTAAACCAACACATACCTCCCCAGGTAGCACTGCCAAAGTGGTTTGTTTTGAGAAGCCAACTCTGAATCCTTTGCCCCAAACATTTTTGCTAGCAGTTTTACAACCTGCAGGCGTTCTTCATTGTCATTGCTCTAGAAATTGAACACATTTTTTTTTAATTAAAAAGTAAAATTATAAAACCAAACAACACCAAAAAAGCCCACAACCCCCCCAAACCCCAATAAAAACCAGAAACACACAACCAAAAGCCCCAAATCCCCCCACACAGACAAAAAAAACACCAAACAAACCAAAACAACTCAAACCAACAAAAACAAAAAAAAACCACAACCAAACCCACCAGAATTCTGTTTTGTATAGATTTTACACCAATACACTTATACACTTCTAGAAATATCAGAATGCAGATTAATAGACTTTTCTTGTGTAGAAATGCGTACATCCAGACAAAAACCTTTTGCTATTACTGGGAAAAGACAAAACAATAACAGCAGCTGAAAATTAAAAACAGTGTAAAGGAAAAAACCTAATGTGGACAAAGCCTGGTGAAAAATATGAAAAGTACACAGGTGCACACATCTGTTTAACCCTCATTTACAAATTAGTGATTCTGTTAGGAAATTTGGTATGTTCCTGTACAAGCTTACACAATTCAAGCGCAACACAAAACCCGCAAAACTAACACTACATTTGTCTGCATTCAGAAAACCAATTTATAGAGAAGATCCAAGATGCACAGGTTCTGGTCCTGTATTTAAGCCTGCATCTAAAAATACTGAGTTACAACAGATACCTCCCTTTCATATTTAAAATTAGCACTAACAGAGATAAAACAAGGCACTTCCCAGTATATTTTCATTATCGCTGGTTCGCATTACACTTGTTTAGTACAACACACAGCATTTGAAGCTTAAAACATACTTTGGATATACGTGCTAATGCTTGTGCAATTAGCATGAACTTGCTGCTCATCGATTTTCTTTTGCTTATTAAAAAGAAAGATAACTGGCTGCAACATTTCTTTGGAAAGGGAGTAGCTAAAATTAGTCATAGCTAGATACTAATCACCTCATTATTTCAGCATTTTTCTAGTAATAAAGACAAGGACTGTTTAAAATATTGTTCTTTTCTACTATTTCTGACATTCTAGTTAGTTCAACATCACTTTTTTAATGTAAAAAAGAAATAACAGCACAGTGTAGCTGACAGAGCTCTCTAATATGACATCACAGCCTTAAAGACCAACTATTCCTCCTATCTGACTCAATACCATAAATGGGCTGAAAAGTTTGCTAGTATGTCCTTTTAGTTCAGCTCCCTAGAAACAGTAAAAGCATTTGTAAAATCTTTAAACAGAGAGAGACAAGTTAAGGATGAAGAAGCCTTAAACACTGACATCCGGCATTACAAAAGACTAATTCTTCCAAATACATGCTAGTATTAACAGCACTAAAAGTAAATCCATTACTATTTGACTAATATTTCCAAATAAAATTCAGGTTGACATTACTGAAAGCCATTTTCAAACTCCTTCTCTTAATCTGCAATAAATTATACTTCTTTTCCTCAATAAGTTTCAGCTTGTGTCCTTTATACTACAAAGTCATATTCTGTGCCCTCATGGTTAAGATTTTATTATTTTTTTTAAGCCTATATTAGTCTCCATTATTCACATCCCATCAACTCCTATTAAACCAACACAACATTAACATTAAGCATCTCTGAATTTCCCTAGGTAACCAATACAGATCCAGAGGAAGACACACAAGAAGGTGGGGAAAAAGTGGGGTGAAGGGGTCAGTAGCACCCTAAACATTCAACTACTTGATTTCACAGCCAGAAATAGAGGGGAAAAAAAAGATTAAAAAAGGTTAAAAAAAACCCCAACAAACAAATCCCAACACACAACAAATAAAACCCTACCAAAATCCATACAATATCCTTAATGAACTGGCCACAGAAGAAGCTGTCACTTATTAGCTAACTATAAGACAACCTACTACATTTCTAGTCCCGCTTGTAGAAACAATGAATATTTATGGCTGTGGATGAAGAGAATTTGCAACTTTCTAAATTTGTGCCCAAACGCTGGTCTCCTTGAAGCATTCTTACACAGAACTCCTGAAGGTAACAAAAATCAACCTGTCCCTCTTATTAAATTAATACATCACTGCTGCAGCCTCTCAGTGATATTTTTTCAGTTTCCCATACATGCTCCCAACACACAGGCAGCTGCCCTTCTGCCTACATATTAGGGTCACAAATAGCAGCTGAAGTTGGTCAGATTGTTATCAGTACCAAGTCCAAAAGCAGAGGCACCACTGAGGATCTGGGGAGGATTTGAGAGTAGAAGTGGACACATGACCTGAAACTTGCCAGGAATTTTAACTACCATATCCAGAAAGAAAGGCAGCTCTACAATAATAGAAGTCAACATTTTATTGATTTTATTCATTACATTATATTGTCTTAGTCAGATGGTAAAATAAAGATGTAAAACCTGTTATGGCTATTTCCTAAATACTCTATTCATGAGCTTTCAATTCACCTAAACATACAATGAATGGTATTCACCCTCAGTAACACAAATTTCTAAAATTCAAATACGAAATTTGAATGAAAGAATATCAGTTTCCTTTACAAGCTGACCTACACAACAATACATTCTTACCTCTGTTCCCTCCTGCACCAGTAGCGCTTCTGTGTCAACACTAGGTCTCTAAACACACCACCTTAAGATGCCAATGTCAGACACAAATGACTGACTCTCACAGAAGAGGGTTAAGCTAAATGAATTTCAGGGCACATTCTCCTGCTAAGCCCTCAGATTCCTTTCCAAAATTCAGTTAAAAAATAATTACCAGTTAGAAGCAACCATGATCTGACACAGCTCTCCAAGAGTTACAGTTTAACAATACTCCTTTTCTGCCACATGAGAACATAGGAGCTTTTTCTTTACAAAGATCTATAAAGGTGTGATGGGTTGACCCCAGCCACAAGTCAAACATCCACCCAGCCTCTCTCTCACTTTCCTCTCCTGTGAAGAGAGTGGAACTGGAGAAAATAGAAGGAAGATTAAAATGTTCATGGATCAAGATAATAACAGTTTAATAGGTAAAGGAAAAGCTGCATGCACAAGTAAAGCAAAGAGAGGAATTCATTCACTACACCCTACCAGTTCCTAGAAAGCAGGTCTCAGAGAGTATAGCGCTTGCTTGGGAAGACAAACATTATGAGCACAAACATACGCCCCCCTTGCCTCCTCCTTTCCCTGACCTTTTATTGCTGAGCACGTGTCACCTTTCAACCTCCTGCCCTGCCTCAGCCTACTTGTGGTGGGGAAGAAAGCCTTTACCTATGGAAGCACTATTCACCAACAGCCAAATCATTAGTGTGACAATAACTCCGTTTTAGCCACAAATGTGAAGTACAGTACCATACAGGATGTTACAAAGAAAATTAACTCCATCCCAGCGAGACCCAAAAGGATAACTAGTATGTCCTCTTCTGTTTGTGACATGGCAGCACACACCTGACTGCACTTCAATTCTGGCCGAACATACTAAAAAGATTCTTGTGATACACAGGACAAAAAAAGCACCTAAAGGAGTAAAGCACACAAAAGCTGCACATTTCAGAAAACACCAGCGCTGCCAGTAACCTTTCATTCTTCAGCCAAGCCAACACATACAATTCTCACAGCAGTTAAAATGACCTGGCATCCTGACCAAACTGCATGGTCACTGGTTGCACCTAACGACAAGGTGCTTGTACACTAGGTGGCCACATTGTTTTAGATCCAAAACAGTAAATTTGTGCAACAGTGTTACTGAGGCACCTATGCTCTCTCACAACCTCCATACTAAGTGTTTCTTAATCCCTCTATACATTGTCAAAAATTTAGCCACTGACAAGAAAACCCTTGCGTTTTTCCCCACACTCAAAAAGACAATCTTCCATAAGACCCTGATCCCATAAAGAAAAACCAAGAGGCTTACTGCCACAAAGAAGGCAAGTTCAGGGAGATGGAGAGCACGAATCTGGATCCTGTCAGGTAATGAGTCACAGACACAAATGTTTGTTCATGTCCTCAAACTCCTATCAGCCCAACCAATTGGAAGGCTCCGAAGATCGCCCACCTAGTTTGTAGGGGGAAAACCACCACCACTTCATCTTCAAAACATGCCACAAAGAGTTTAAAAGCAAAAAAGTACAACATTATGTGGAAATTCTGGTTCACATACAGAATACAACCAGTAGAAAAGTTGCTGATACCAGGAAGAACCAGTTTAGAGCAACAGGATCACTATCAGAGAAATGCCCAGCACTTACATTGTGAGACTGAGTACCCTAAAGTCAGGATGAAATATGAGAACAATCCCTGGAAGAACAACTTAAGGATACCAAGACCTTTCAGCAGCCTCCAAGAACAGGGGAAGGTCCCCAGCATCAGAACAATCAAGATCTCAGGGGACTGGAGCACCTCCCCTATGAAGACAGGCTGAGGAAGTTGGGGCTGTTCAGCCTGGAGAAGAGAAGGCTGCGTGGAGACCTCATAGCAGCCTTCCAGTATCTGAAGGGGGCCTATAGGGATGCTGGGGAGGGACTCTTCGTCAGGGACTGTAGTGACAGGACAAGGGGTAATGGGTTCAAACTTAAACAGGGGAAGTTTAGATTGGAGATAAGGAGGAAATTCTTTCCTGTTAGGGTGGTGAGACACTGGAATCGGTTGCCCAGGGAGGTTGTGAGTGCTCCATCCCTGGCGGTGTTCAAGGCCAGATTGGATGAAGCCTTGTGTGGGATGGTTTAGTGTGAGGTGTCCCTGTCCATGGCAGGGGGGTTGGAACTAGATGATCTTGAGGTCCTTTCCAACCCTAACTATTCTATGATTCTATGATCAAGAACACCTTTGGGCTTTTTTCCCTCCTGTTCACTTTAACTAGAATTTATGCAAATGAGCATGGTAGCCCTTGCACTCATGAAACAGGAGTACATCCAACAGACTTGAGATTTCAGTCTGTTCTCAGACAGAAATCAATTAATCAATTAATTGATGTGAATGAGCACTTTGCTTTTGGTAGAAAAAGCATCACCAAAAATGTTTCCCTCAGTGTAAACAGACTCATCCCATTCAACGAACAGGATTCATCAGTAATCACATGGCTCGAGGACCAGAACATGTGTCTCCTTGATGCATCTCAAGTAAAAAGGAAGACAGTAAAAATGAACTAAACTGTATTTTTCTTTAAGGGCTCAGTAACAGGAAGCAAAATATATATACCATTAGAACATACAGATATGAGCATCTCAAGGACAACCCTTCAAAGTCTTATCACATATCATTATCAAATCACTATTATTCTTCCAGGAATTCCTATCTTCTCTTGTTTGGCTAGTAACTTCCCATTCTGTTGCCAAATGGCAACTCTGAAAAGTGAAGAAATCTTTCTCAGGTTATCAGTAATGAAGTTCTGCAATATTTGCTTTTGGAAACCCCACATCACATAATTCTTCTCTTGTACAGAGGCCGAACTGTTATTTCCCAATTTATTTTGAAATCCTGAGCCCTACTGAGCTGACCTTCATTGCTCTCTACATGACAAGGCCAACAAAAAAAAAATAAAATAAAATAAAAAATAGTTATTTATCATCCATACGAAAGTAACCATTTATCATTCTCCACCGGCAAAGAGACTTTTCAGACGTCAAAAGAATTTAAAAAGAACAGCTCTTGGACAAAAATGGCTCGAACTACAGCAAACAAAAGAAAAATGCTTTAAGAAATTAATTCATTTCTTTTAAATTTCACTGAAATGATCAGAAGTACTGAGTTCTGGCCCACAGAACTTGCCAAGTTTGACCTGAACATTGTTTTTTTTTTAAAACATCCACTTTAAATTGAGCCAGAACACTTGGAATCTTGATTGGATATGTCTACTATGAGTCTGCTTCATCTGGCCAATTTTTTTTTTTTTTATTTACTGCTTTTGAAACCATTATAAAGAACATGCATGTTCCCAGAAAAACAGAGAGCAATTACTCCATTTGTCTTTGAAAAGCACACATCAAATGTCCAACTTCCATATGTTCAAAGCATTCCAGATGAGATCATTTGGATACATCTTCACTCCTCAAAACTGACAACGCCACAGTTGAGACAGCCACAGCTTTTCTTTAACATCATCTGCTTTAAGAGCAATACAAACCTCTTTAGCAGCAAAGTAGCAATATGAGATCCTGGAAATCAGTAACTGTCACACTACCCCATAAGTTTTATTTGAGTATTTGCCCCCAAAATAATTGACTTTTACAATCACACCTTTGTCTGAAACAGCTCTTGGATATAATCTCACAGAGGGCTACAAAGATGATCAGGGATCTGGAACGCCTCTCCTACGAAGACAGGCTGAGAGCTGGGGTTTTTCACCCTGGAGAAGAGAAGGCACCAAGGAGACCTTAGAGCAGCCTTCCAATACCTAAAGGAAGGCTGCAAGAAAGCTGGAGAGGTGCTTTTTACAAGGGCATGTAGTGACAGGACAAGGCAGAATGGCTTTAAACTGGAAGAGCAAAGACTGAGATTAGACATTAGTAAAAAAATCATTGAGGGTGAGGCACTGGAAAAGGTTGCCCCGAGGAGCCATGGCTGCCCCATCCCTAGAAGTGTTCAAGGCCAAGTTGGACAGGGCTTTGAGCAACCTGGTCTAGTGGAAGGCGTTCTCTCGCATGCAAGGGGGTTGGAACTAGATGGTAGATAAAGGTCTCTTCCAACTCAAGTCGTTCTATAATTCTATGAAATGCTATGTACCAAATCCAGAAAAGCCAAAGTCATCTAGTCAAGCTATGAACGATATGCAGAGCTCACCGAAGTTCATGGTTATTGTATCATTAACTGACCTTTATTCAAAAAACCCACCTACTCTCTCTGCTATTTCACTTGGACTGCCAAGTGTATTTTTCTCCTTTACCAGGCAACTGATCCAAGGCTTCACCAAAGCTAACAGGGATACTGCTGTCTGGTTTCTTTTCATCCAAAGCAGCAAAACATTAGTTGCCTTCTACTATAAGCACTCTCAGTTTCACTGAATTCATACTCTCCTCTTAACATGCTAACATGCAATTTACCTAGATCTCAATTAAAAATGCTTGACACTAGCTGCTGCTGTTTTGAATAAAGCCATGACTATTATTGGAGTGGAAAGTATTTGATCATCACTGGCAGGTCTGCATAAAGAACGAATTTGTGTTGATTTCAGAATAAACATAGTCTGACCATATTTCATTAGTCTTTCAGAACATTCATCTTCAAGATACTATTTTAACCACAGAAGGATCTTACAGACCTCTCAACTCATTTAGAACCATAACACAGTTTGGGTTAGAAGGGACCTTTAAAAATCACCTAGTTCCAACCCCCCTACCACAGGCAGCAACACATTTCACTAGACCACTTGCTCAAAGCCCCACCCAATACTTGGCCTTCATCACTTCCGAGAATGGGGCATCCACAGCTTCCCTGAGCAGCCTGTTCTATTATTTCAAAATTTAAACTAGGATTATCCTATTCCAAATGGAGGCATTTCTTTTTTCCTTTTTTCTTTTTCCCCCCCCCCCCGTAAAAGATAGGTCAAACTACATTTGACAGCCAAACGGACAAAACAGACATATATTATTTGTCTTACAACTCGAGGCCTCAAAAACACACACCTGAAGTAACAAAATAATTCAAGCAGAAGCCACGCCATGGTCTTAGAATAGCTACAGACTGTACTCCATTCAACACGACATCAACAGAAGATGAGAAAGAGCAATAAGAAGGTAACTATAAATACATACATGTCTATTGGAAACACTGTTCACTGGATCTTACAATCCCCAAACCTGAACCCTTACCCTCAGGTTCAAGACCTCAAGGAGAAAACTAAACTAAGGATCAAGGAGACAAAAGCAACAAAACACATGCTCATCAAAGAGTATACTAAACAAAGAACAGAAATGTAAAAATGGAGAAAGATAAAAAAAAGAAAAGAAAAAGAAAAAAGGTGTTGTAAATTAAACAGTATAAAAGAAAACATGGAAACGTTTAGCGCTGAAATCACCTCGCTGAAGGAAGAGACTAGAAGTTGTTGAAAGAAAAAAGGCTGACAGCATCAAGCTACTAAACTTTCTGTTTCCAATGGTAAGATAGGATACAAAAAAGTTTGAAGGAGTGGAATGCAAGAGTTAATGAAAGAGGAGGAAGACAATTCAAGAACCTGCAGTTTTTAAATGGACCTAAAGATGGAAAGGTTACTGCAATTATGGCTGGGGGGGATGGGGCCGGAATAAAGGATGTGGCAGCAGTTAAGATTAAATCTTTTGAACAACAGCATTGGCTACAGAAGTACTGTTTTTATTGGAGTGAGAATGATAATTGTTCACCATCTGTAAGAACAGAAATTAAAGGCTGCAAAGGTCTATTTTTAAGAATTAGACAAAAAGCAGTAAATTGAATCCTTCTTTTGGAAATATGAATGAAAGGATAAAACCATTAACACGCAACCAGACCAACAATTGTATTGCGCCTGCCAAGCAACATTAGTGAAAAAATAATAGGCATAGGGGGTTGGAACTAAATTATCTTAAGGTCCTTAAACAACAGCACCTCCCCTATGAAGACAGGCTGAGAAAGTTGGGGCTGTTCAGCCTGGAGAAGAGAAGGCTGCATGGAGACCTCATAGCAGCCTTCCAGTACCTGAAGGGGGCCTATAGGGATGCTGGGGAAGGACTCTTCGTCAGGGACTGTAGTGACAGGATAAGGGATAATGGGTTAAAACTTAAATAGGGGAAGTTAGGTTGGAGATAAGGAGGAAGTTCTTTCCTGTTAGGGTGGTGAGGCACAGGAATAGGTTGCCCAGGGAGGTTGTGAGTGCTCCATCCCTGGCAGTGTTCAAGGCCAGGTTGGATGAAGCCTTGTGTGGGATGGTTTAGTGGGAGGTGTCCCTGCCCATGGCAGGGGGGTTGGAACTAGATGATCTTGAGGTCCTTTCCAAACCTAACTATTCTATGACTCTATGAACAAGCCACTATGATAATGAATACTGCACTGAGAATAGACCAAATGTTCTACAAACCTAAAATCTGTCCTCAAAAATACATGCAATTTTACAAGTGGCCTACCACACACTAGCCCTCACATTTAGTAACAGATCACTTTCAAACTTTGTAATAAAAAACTAATCAAATTCCCCACTTCCACAGAAACCCTGTGGAATGACAAAGAGAATAGAAGTAGTGCAGAATAAAGGGAGTATGAGCTGTTACATGAATTTCTTCCAAGTGATCGAGACACTCTGAAATGGTTTGAAGTTGTCCTGGGTTCAGCAGTAGCAGTTATTTTTCTCCTTAGTAGCTGGTGCAGGGCTGTGTTTTGACTTTTGGCCTGGGAACAGAGCTGATAACACAAATGTTTTAGTCTGACCAAGGACTTTCTGAGCCTCATGGTCTGCCAGAGAGGAGGGAAAGCTGGGAGGAAGCAGAAACAGGACACCTGACCCAAACTAGCCAAAGAGGTATTCCATACCACAGCACGTTATGCCCGGGATTTAACTGGGAGTTACCTGGAAGGGCTAGGGACTGCAGAGTTGGATGAGGTATCAGTCGGTGCTTGGCTGGGGGAGTGGGGCAAGTTATTATTGGTGGTAGCAGTAATGGTTTGTGGTATACCTTAGTTACTAAACTGTTCTTATCTCAACCCATGGGAGTTGCATTCTTTTTGATTCTCCTCTCCGTCCCTCCGCCAGTAGAGGGAGGGAAAGAAGGCAGGGAGTGAGTGGACAAGCTGTGTGGATCGGTTTAAACCATGACAGAAGTCAGAGAAAAATAACTACTAAAAGAGATAGCTAGCACGAGCTATCTTTCAGACATAAGAAATAAGCCTGAAAATCATAAAAGTCATTGCACAGCAATGACTACAACACACATTTATTGAGTCCAATGCTCTGTTTAGACATTTCACGGGCCTTCTATTTGAACAAATTTATCAGTACATCAGTTTCCACTAACATGGAGCCCATCTTTTCCCCTATTCTGAACAGATGTAGTTTCTCTGTGCAGTTAGCAGCACAAGGTACTTTCAATATAGTGAAAGACCTTCACAATAAATAGTACAGTAAACCAAGGAATAACACAGGTCAGATTCTCAAGTCATCAAAAAAATCAAGTTACTGCTTGAAAGAAGCAAGGCAAAAACAACCAAACAAAAAAACCCCACATCAACCAAAACCCAAACATATGTATGCATGTATATATATGTATTGAATTGCTGAGGTGAGTAGCTTGAGAGAGGGAGAACGCCTTTAACACCGGAGCGGGGGAGAGATCAGCGTCCAGGAGCCTCAACTCAGAGCGGCCAGAGCTGCCGAGGAGCTTCAAGTTCTCGACAGGACCTGCCCAGGAGCCGGCAGCTCCGCGGACGTGAGCAGGGACTCACAGGGGGCGGAGCCAGGAGCAGCGGCACCAGCCCTGAGTGGGTAAAAACCTGCCCCAGGGAGCCCGAGCGACCAGGAGCGCGGCGAACAGAGCGGGATGAGGCAGGACGAGACAGTTTGCGTGGCCGTTCGCGCAGGCAGGCGAGCGGGATGGTGAGCACCCGTCGTATGGCCAGGGCCCGCGCTGGGAGCTCTGCTCTGGCTGCCCCGGTGGTGCCCAGCGTAGGCACCCAGACAGAGCAGATGAGAGGGGAGGCTGCAGGGCAGAGCTCGGGGTGTAGAGGGTGCCTGCACTGGGCTTGTGAGGGAAGGGGCTGCACTCGGTGCTCCCTGGTGGAGGCCCTCCTGCAGCAGGTGGCTGAGCTGCGGAATGCTATTAGCGGGCTTCAAGATGTCAGGGTAGCTGAGAGGAAGCTGGAGCAAGCAGCTCCAGCCCCAAACTGTGCAGGGGCCTCAAGCTTCCCCTCCAGCTCATGAAGGAAAGAAGGAGGCCACCAACCCGGTAAGCTGGGAACTGGTGACAAAGAAAAAATAACAAAAGAAGAAGGAAAAGGACAATTAAAAGCAAGGAGCTTCCTCCTAAATCTGTTGTCCCCACGCAGAACCGCTTTGCTGCCCTGCAGGAGACTAACGAGGAAACAAACTTGCACCACAAACAGCCGGATTATGCACAGGTAAAGATCTCTACTGGCGCTACAAAGGAAAAGCGGCGGGTTGTAGTAATAGGGGACTCCACTTTGAAAGGGACGGAAGCACTCGCCTGTCGGCCAGACCCCGTCTCGAGGGAGGTGTGCTGCCTACCAGGGGCACGGATCAGGGATGTTACAGAAATACTGCCTGCTCTAGTAAGTTCCACGGACTATTACCTGCTCCTGGTAATCCATGTGGGTGCTAGAGATATAGGTAGTAGGAGACTGGGGACCATAAAGAAAGACTACAGAGCCCTGGGAGAGGTGGTTAGGGGCTCCGGTGCTCAGATAGTCTTTTCGTCAATTCTCCAGGACACAGGGGAAGACCAAGAAAAAGCTAGGAGGATTGGCCAGGTGAATAGATGGTTAAAAGGGTGGTGTCATAGTCAGGGGTTTGGGTGTCTTGAACATAGGACTGAAGTTAGTAGGCCAGATCTACTGGGGGCTGGTGGAGCTGCTCTGGTAAAGAAGGGGAAGAACAGTTTTGGTAGGAGGCTTGCCAGGCTGGTCAAGGAGGCTTTATACTAGATGTGTTGGGGGAGGGGGGCATCACTCCATCCCAACACACCCAGTCAGTTGCCAGCACCTATAATAAATGCTCGGAGCAATGTAGAGACATTCCAGCTGCTCCAGCCAACGAGCCGGCTTCAATTGGAGCTCGTCTCAGATGCCTCTATACAAACGCCCGTAGCATGGGGAACAAACAAGAGGAATTAGAGATGTGTGCACATCTACGGGAGTATGATATAATAGGCATCACAGAAACATGGTGGGATGGCTCCTATGACTGGAGTGTTGGAATGGAAGGTTACAGGCTCTTTAGAAAGGACAGGCCTGGCAGGCAGGGAGGGGGAGTTGCCCTTTATGTTAGGGATAGGCTGGAGAGTATGGAACTCTGTCTGGGAACAGGTGAGCAGTTTACAGAGAGTTTGTGGGTCCGGGTTAAAGGGAAAACAGCTGTGGGACACATTACTGTGGGAATCTGTTACAGGCCGCCTGATCAAGGAGAACCTGTGGATGAAGCACTCTACAGACAGATAGGAACAGCCTCACGCTCGCAGGCCCTTGTTCTCATGGGGGACTTCAACCACCCTGACATCTGTTGGAACAATGGCACTGCATGGCACAAGCAATCCAGGAGGTTCCTCGACTGTGTGGAAGACAACTTCCTTCTGCAAGTAATAGAGGAGCCGACAAGGACAGGTGCCATGCTTGACCTTGTGCTCACCAACAGGGAAGGGCTTGTTGAGAATGTGGTACTCCAGGGCAGCCTTGGATGCAGTGATCACGAGATGGCCGAATTTGAGATCCCCAGCACAGTGAGGAGAGCGTGCAGCAAGCTCACTGCCCTGGACTTTAAGAGAGCAGACTTTGGCCTCTTCAGGAGCCTGCTTAGTAAGGTTCCATGGGATATAGCCCTGGAGGGCAGGGGGGCCCAAGACTCTTGGTTGATATTCAAGGATCATCTGCTACAAGCTCAGGAGTGCTGCATCCCAACTAGAAGGAAGTGCGGCAGGAGGGCCATGAGACCTCCTTGGATGGATAAGTAGCTGCTGAGGAAAATTCAAAGGAAAAAACAGGCTTATAAAAAATGGAAGCAAGGACAGGCGGCCTGGGTAGAGTACAGGGATGTTGTCTGGGAAGCTAGGGACCAGGTTAGGAAGGCTAAGGCCCAGTTAGAATTAAACCTAGCCAGGGATGTGAAAGATAACAGAAAGGGATTCTACAGGTACGTAGCAAACAAAAAACAGACTAGGGACAAAACAGGCCCCCTGAGGAAGCTTTCGGGAGAACTGGCTACACAGGATTTGGAGCAGGCTGAGGTTCTGAATGACTTCTGTGCCTCGGTCTTCACTGGCAAAGGCTCTGACTGCACCACCCAGTTCTTAGAAGGCAGATGCAGGGACTGTGAGAATGAAGACCTTGGGCCCACTGTAGGAGAGGATCTGGTTCAAGACCATCTTCAAAATCTGAACGCGCACAAGTCTGTGGGACCTGATGGAATCCATCCCCGGGTCTGAAGGAGCTGGCGAATGAAGTTGCTAAGCCACTGGCCATCACATTTGAAAAATCATGGCAGTCAGGTGAAGTTCCCCACAACTGGAAAAAGGGAAATATAACCCCCATTTTCAAGAAGGGGAAAATGGAAGACCCGGGGAATTACAGACCAGTCAGTCTCACCTCTGTGCCTGGTAAAATCTTGGAGCACATTCTCCTGGATGGCATGCTAAGGCACATGAAAAACAACAAGGCGCTTGGTGACAGCCAGCATGGCTTCACTAAGGGGAAATCCTGCCTGACCATTTTGGTGGCCTTCTATGATGGGGCTACAGAATTGATGGATAAGGGTAAAGCAGTTGATGTCATCTACCAGGACTTGTGCAAAGTGTTTGACACTGTCCCACACAACATCCTTCTCTCTAAATTGGAGAGATATCAATTTGATGGACGGACCACTCGGTGGATAAAGAACTGGCTGGATGGCCGCACACAAAGAGTTGTGGTCAATGGCTCGATGTCCGGCTGGAGACCAGTCTTATGAAGTTTAACCATGATAAGTGCAAGGCCCTACACCTGGGTCGGAGCAATCCCAGGCACAGCTACAGGTTGGGCAGAGAAGAGATTCAGAGCAGCTCTGCAGAGAAGGACTTGAGGGTATTGGTCAGTGAGAAACTTAACAGGAGCTGGTTTCAGTGTGCGCTCACAGCCCAGAAAGCCAACTGTATCCTGCGCTGCATCAAAAGGAGCGTGACCAGCAGGTCGAAAGAGGTGATCCTGCCCCTCTGCTCTGCTCTTGTGAGACCTCACCTGGAGTATTGTGTGCAGTTCTGGTGTCCTCAACATAAAAAGGACATGGAACTGCTGGAACAAGTCCAGAAGAGGCCCACGAGTATGATCAGGGGACTGGAGCACCTCCCGTATGAAGACAGGCTGAGGAAGTTGGGGCTGTTCAGCCTGGAGAAGAGAAGGCTGCGTAGGGACCTAATAGCAGCCTTCCAGTACCTGAAGGGGGCCTATAGAGACGCTGGGGAGGGACACTTCGTCAGGGACTGTAGTGACCGGACAAAGGGTAATGGGTTAAAACTTAAAACAGAGGAAGTTTAAATTGGAGATAAGGAGGAAATTTTTTCCTGTGAGGGTGGTGAGGCACTGGAATCGGTTGCCCAGGGAGGTTGTGAGTGCTCCATCCCTGGCGGTGTTCAAGGACAGGTTGGATGAAGCCTTGTGTGGGATGGTTTAGTGGGAGGTGTCCCTGCCTATGGCAGGGGGGTTGGAACTAGATGATCTTGAGGTCCTTTCCAACCCTAACTATTCTATGATTCTATGCACTGTAGGTTCATACATCTGAAAGTAAATTATTCTTTTTGAGGGCTTTGATGAGTTTTCCTTTAAACAGTGCAAAGATATGTTTTACATATAAGTATTCATTTTATATGCCAAATAATTTGATGAAATTTTCAATAAATAAATAAATAAATAAAATAATTATAAGAATCATTAACAGCCAAAGCACACACATTCCAAATATACAGGAGGGACAAGAAGTGTTTACCTTAAGTTTGAATTCAAGCTGGGGTAAAACAGAAAGCAGAAGGTGACTGTCAATATTGTACAACTCCAGAATTAAGTCGAATACGTGCTCTGACAGGTCACTAATGGATGTTTTACCAAGCATGAGGACTTGATTGAAGAACTGGAAAATAAAACACGGTATATACATTAATAACTAAGTGTATATACGCTCTTCTAAATCCTATACTTGCCTACCTATAAATTCACCATGCACAGATCAGGATTCTGTAACAGAAATCTTCAAATATCGTTGTTTTGTATTCAATGTTACATGTAATGGAAAGTACATTAGAAGTTTGTTAAAATGCTTCACTTACCAGAGCAGGCCTACAATAATGTAAGAAACACAATTTTAGAGGAGTTCCAAAGTGCATCACGTCTTTTTATAATGTGACTATATTTAGAGTTATTTCACTATTGAGAACAATCACTTTATAAGTATTGTAACATTTAGCCAAAACAGGGCTGAAACAACTGGCTAATTACTATATTACACAGCTGACAGGTTAAGGAGCTGTAAGTAAGAGCACAGGAATTAATAACTGGCTGCTCCAGAATTTAAATTTACAAGCAGCATAACGCAGCTGTAAAGCCATTATTCTTTCATGGTAAACTTGACAGGTATGAGGGAAACTTTATACTTCTCATTAAAGAAAGTATTTTCTAAAATCAAATATTAATTCCACACTCATTTCAACTATATCCTTTCAGAATACATGGGAAAGAAGCAACTAAGGAGGAACTTCCTACTCTTTACTCATAATAGGGAGGACATAATTTGGAAAGTTTTTCTTCTCTTTGGGTTAAGATAATACACAAGCATGGCTAAACAAATTAAACTATTTCCACCTGCCACAAAGGCAACAGAACACACGTAAATGGCACTTCAGTTTCCAAACCCCAAACTTGGTACAGATGAACATCATGACTCTTTGTACCTGACAAGGTTAATCATCTCAGTAAAGAAACTAAAATCATGAAAGCTACCATTTTTTAAGGTTTTAAAGTAAACCTCAACAAGTGATATAGTAGGAAAAGTCAACAGTTTCTAGCAATAATTATTAGAAATAATGAGTAAGTGCATTTCATTAGAAGTTAAAGAGTCCACACTGTCTTGCAGAAAAGTTTTCCTTTTCTGTATACAGTGTTGCCTGGAATACGTATATTCCATAATTCTTACTGTGCCTTTAATATACTTTAAGAAAGCAAGCAACTTTCAAAACAAAGACACCAGACAGCATAATATTTCCCACTTGTGGAAAACCAGGAACAGAAGACTGCACGTACATATTTTCCGTAAGAGGAAGATTCTTAGTGTACAGACTTCTTTTAAACGCACAAAACGCCACCCAGTTTGTAATCTAAACTTGCAGCTGAACAACATTGTAAGCACATTCCCATGTAACAACACCTTCCCAAACAGCAGGTTTAACTAACAGGTTTGAAGAGTTTTCACGGAAGATTTTTTTTAAATCTTAGAAGGTACCCATTTTGCAAGTACAAGCATTAGAAGTCTGCAAGCAGTAAAATGCATTGAAAATTTTCTATTGTTTTCAAGCTCCTGAGGTTTTGGATAACTGCCACGAGACCTGCTAAATCTTTAACTACTTCTAAAACCTTTTAATTACTTCTAAAAAAAGTACTATATTTTTTTCTATTGTGCAACCTAAGTTAGAACATAGTTCTGCCTGATCTTTACTCCTGTCTGATCTTTACTTCCTCTCATCCCTCTTCTCTTGCAATGTCTATGACATCTAGACTCAACTTGGCTACAATCCTCAATCCACTTGCTGGTTTTCTTCCTTAATATCTATTCTTAGATTCTGTTTCCTCTTCTTTTCCTGTGACAACAGCATTAAAATTCTGCTCTATCCTCACTTCTCTTAGCTTCTAAAATAGTCTCATCTCCTCACTAGAAAAATAATTTTGCCATACGAACAATGCGTTTATGTATTTTTTTCAGAACAATGCATGTAAGTACCATTGGTCTTCCAGTCACATTAAGACTGAAATGCAAGGTCTCCCAAGGCAGCAGAAAGTAGACTAACCACTGCATTTCAGAAATCAAAATTAATACAGGCTTAGTAGTTTCAATATCATGAAGAATTAAACTCAAAGAGATAGGTTACAGTGCTTCATTAATACAAGAATTCTCTCAAAGAGCAGCCCTATTTGACTATATGCAATTCACTCACTTTGTATTACAGCTCAGTTAAAAATGTATTGATTTCCATATTTGTTTGCAAATCTTCACTTACATTAGTAATGTATGGTTCAATTGCTTGTGCTGTCCTCTTTAGTAAAGCCTTTGCCAAATCATAGGCTTGCTTGTTTAAATTCTGGAGGGGAAAAAAAAGCAACAGAAGTTTTAAGCACATACATTAATCCTAAAAATAAATACAAGAATTTAAAGCTAATGTGTACTAGTAAGTCCATTGAAGGAACAGTTCTTTGTATACTTTCAGTAGTAAAGATAATACAGTAAAAAAAAGCCTACTCCAAAGAAAGCTTTGTAGCCTCCACTAATATTACTGAGAAAACTCTTTCCTGGCAAACTGGGGCTCACTTTTAATTCTCTGTTATTTATCTAAGCCTGAAACTCAGTGAAGTCAGGTCCTGCATTTTACTGTTTCTCCTTATCATCCCTGAAAAACGGGAAAGCAATATAAAGCAACACCAAGGCATTTACAGGCACCACAGAAGCAAGACTCTGAACAGGACCGTGGTAGAAAGTCTGATTCTGCCCTTGCACCAAGCAGCTACCTGTGAACCACCATCACAGCTTCTCCATGGTATCTTGCAAAGATACTGTCTCTTTGAGATAGCAAAGAAAAAGAAATACCCAGAATTTTAGTTCATGAGAAGAAAATACAAACCAACAAAACTAACAAACCAAAATAAAAACCCACACCACTTTCTCAGCATCCCCTCCATTTCTATCCCTCCATTTGTCTATTTGGGTTATCACTCTATCATTGTTTCCTTCCTTTCCCTGCACACATTCTCCATGCTCCAGTTGCTACATCTATTGTCTAATCACAATTATTTTTCAAAAATTCAGAAGAAAATGCAACTCAGCCCTTGTGACACCCACTGCAGACTTGATTAACACATAGAAGAATGAAAGTCTTCAATATAAAAAAATACATATAGTCTTTATAGCTAAACGTCTCTGTAAAAATATAGTCCTCCCAATTTTATTAGTCTTTGCAATTTAAAAAACTCAGCATATTCCATTCACAAGACAACAGTATAAAGGGGCAGTTTGTAGTTGTTTTTTAAAACATCTCATACATAAAAGGAATCCCTTCAGCATAATGAAAAACAAACACAAGATACATTGGACACCCAGGGTACTTCTTGGCCTGTGTATTCCCGGTTCTTTGTAGCTATCCAAATGGAAAAGATGAGATTTGCACGTAGATGGAGAGTACTGTCTGCAATTTCAAAAACTGTACAGGAACTAGAGACTTCTTGATAGCAGCAGGAACAGATTAACATTTTCTGTTAATATAAAACAGAAGTCTTTGACTTGCTTATTGATAGAACGAAGTCAGGTGACTGAAGTCAAAAGACTACAAAGATTCACACCTGAAGTACCTATTTTACCCAGAGCCACTACAAAAAGGGAATAAATTCCTATTCTAGAAAGATACTCAAATGCTTACATAAAAACATTAACATCCTGTAATTTCCTCTTCCCTTTATCTAATCAAGATGCAAGGGCCAACATTGGCAGCCTTTTTACAAATTTGTACAGCTGTTCCATGTCCCAGAAAAGACTGCAGCATTTGTTTTCTGTTATTTAGCTAGAATTGTGAGTGTTCAGGAAATAAAATGGCACAAAAATCCCTAACAAGGAACGCATGCCACTTGCAATTCTTGCTCTGATCCCTCTTGACTTGCACAGCTCACCTCCACCAAAATAAAGAAAATAATTTTTACCTGGGTAAAAGTGAACTCTAGATCATGAGAAAGATCTGATTTATGTATAAAACAAGTCCAAACAACAGACCTAGCACAGCAGAGTTCCAACAGGCAGATCTGTTTTGATTCTCATTAATTAAAGTTTCAGCTTGTATCTCTCACACACTTTATTTGAAAACCTTAATGTTTACCAAGGTAAATGCCATAAGTATCCATTTGCAACCCAGAGTAACATATCAACATTACATTTCCTTCTATCTAAAGAAGCTGTAAAGTTAAAAAATACATACTTGATCACAGCCTGCTAAGGCAAGTTAGCTTTTTTACATGCCTTACGTACTTGATTTAATTGTGCCAATAGTCAAAGTCCTCAAATGTCCAGAGACTGAACTTTCTGAAAATAACAATACCAAAGTAGTCTTAAAAGCACACAAGAAAGTTTTCTTCCCCTTTTCCCGTTTCAGGATAAAAGCAGAAACAAGAAAAATTGCCACTGCCTTACTCAAAATTGAGCCAGGAGCAACCCAGGCCATTATCAAATAGGCTCAAAGATCTTGTACAAAACGTCAAACCTATCTTTCTGACTAATTTAATAGCCACAGCTTTAAACTTTGCCTTAAGCAGAAATTTTATAAACAATTTTTACAAATTTCTCCCTGTGTTTATCTCAACTCTTCCATCATTACCCTCTCATCAATCTTTCCATACATGTAGGGAAAAAAAAAAAAAAAAAAAAAAGATGTATTTCAAGATCTTCTAATGCTTTAAGAAAGCCCTCATGATGGGGACAATAACCTTAATCAGGATGCCTCTAAGAGCCCACAAGCACCCAGCAGGGATAAGCTTTTAAGAGTCCTGAATTGGGTAGAAACTGAGCCATCAGCTGGCAACACTGTTTAAAGTAATCATTAGTAATTACTGCATTTTGAAGGTAAAAGCAGAAATAAGTACCAATTGATAAGGACAAATCAAAGAACCACCCATGAAATGGCAGAACTCAGATCTTCTTCAAGAAAATAAACAGGAGAGAACACTACTATTACTAACATTAATTTCTATGCTTAGAAGGCCTCCAGAAACAGTATCTGAAGACAGACCATCTTTGTCAACCCTCAATTCTCTCCTTTGTCTCAATTCCTACCACAATTTTTGTGTATATATTGTTAGCATTTAAAGCTTTTTACACTTCTGTAAAACATTAAGTTTTGCCAACTCATTTTTCATACCTGTTCTCCAAAATGACTGACAAACTGCTACTGCAGATACAAGAAGGAGTGGAGGCTTCTCTGAAAGCATGGCACAGATATTTTTATGTATCTATAGACAGTGATCTCCAAGACAGTTTGCCAGAGAGCCAAGCCAGTTGTACTAATACAGTGGGGTTAGCCATGATGGAAATGCATATCGACTGATTCTCTTCAGTTACTTTTCTCTAGTTGACTCTCAATGTCCAATTTAACACAACTCAAAGAAACTGAGTGAAATAATTCGTACTCAGCCTTTTAAAATAAATAAATGAAAAGGTAACAAAAAACAAAAGTATATCCCTTATTTTTTCCTTCAAAACAGATAGCTTGCTAGCATCAAGCCAGTCCTTAATTTCATAGATTTAGTAGTAAAATAAAACATTTGAGTCTGTATCTAGAGCAAATTTTCTCTAAGGAAAAAAAACCCCAACAAAAAAAACAAACCCCAAAACAATCAACCACAAACAAAAAAACCCAACCCCACAGAACAATGTACATTTAACATATTATTTTCTTGGCATTTGAAAAGGGTTTTCAATTTGTTTCTTATTATCAGTGGCAAAGCACCAGAATTTGTACCCAGGAGGACTTGACAAAACAGTTCTAACAGATTCTCTAGTTCTACTGGGGGAGGGAAACCAGCTTCTAAGGAAGGCTGATAAAGGAAAAGCACAGCTGAAGTGTTGCCAGGATAGATAGCACTAATTATTAAGCAAGTTCCTGGTAGAGACAGTTGGAATTCAATTGTCAATATCACTTTTTTGAAGAGATAAGCATGCAAAGCATGTGGGGCACGCTATGTGGGATTCCTCGGTGTACTCCTGAGGCTGAAAATGGAATACACTCAAGAAATAAAGTACAATTTGCTTTTTAACACACCGCACAAACAAAATTGTTTACAGGTGCTGCCATAAAGGGTTAATAATCTGAAAAGAATTAAAAGTGAAAAGAAACCTATTAATATCTCTTGCCTTTTCATATTCACTACCTCTCCTTCGCTTCTGGTTTTCTGGGGTTAGTTCACTATATATTTCATTCCCTGTTAATATAATCCTATCAAATGAATTTTAGTAGAATTCATAAAAAAAGAGAAACCACAAAAGGGAAAAAGTAATTGAACATCACAAAAATTAAGAGTTGAGCAGATAGTCAAGTTTGCTGTTTTACTGATTTACCTGATACCTGCTGTACTACTCAAACAAGCCTGGGCGTACTCTACTGTACCTGCAATACTAGCATCAACCACGTTCATTCAGGTTTACATCAATATGGCTTTTATTCTGGACGAGTGAGATGCATGACAAATTCAAGTGAGCTAGAGCAGCTCAGACTACTTCAGTGACTACTAATTATGGTAGACAGAAGTTTGACTGTACATCATGCCCCCAGTACATGCTCCTTTTGCCTGAGTCATTGCAGCTGTTCTGCTAACACCATTGCTTGTCAGACTTACTACTCAGGACGACTCAGTGACCACATGTGGCATCCCTCTTCAGAAAAATATTGATCTTGGTTTTAAGAGATAACAACTTTGAATTAACCTTCTCTAAATTGCTCAACTAGTTACTACAACTCTTAAATATATTCACATAATTTGTGCAATCTAATGATGAATTTCAGCTATCAGACTTCCGCATCCAGGATCTAAAACTAGAGAAGCTGTTTGAACCTTCTGTTCACTTGCAGACTGCCCCTCTGATAAATCAGAGATTAAACTCCTCGAGTCTTCCACCCAGTGTTAGCCAATACAGCTTGTTATACAACAAAAGTCATACTAGCTCTATCATTATTCTCTAGAATATAGTCATTCAATTCACAAGGGCACTCCACGTTCCTTCAGACACACAGCCTTCATTCGGTCTGCATCAGAAACAGACCGCTTGCCGGTGTCACTTGCTACAAACAAAGCTGTCCTATCTACAGCAATCTTTCAATCTGATCATTTTCAAATCTTAGCTAGTAACAGATCTACGTTTCTACACCATCAAATGTATTCTTTTGGTTCCTGAGGAATCTGGCTAGATAAGGATTCCCTACTCACCATTACAACAGCTCTTGTCATTGTGCCATTTTTGCTGAGCCAGGTTGATTTTAGAATTTCCCTCGCCTGTACAGGTGAACAGTTAGGTCAATTAAGACACAGTTCTGCTTTATGGTGGACATTATCCTTAACCGCCTTGTAGTTTAGTGCTCAATGGACATGAGTGGAAAAATTCTCACTCTGAATTCATTACACTTTTCCAACATGACATCAGTAGCCACAGAAAGTGGTTAGACGACTATGTAAGCTCTGAAATTTTAAATGAACACTATGAGAAAATACTGAGATGAAACAAAACTATCAGAAGCTTCTTTTAGTATGAAAATAGTCAAAAAAAATAAAACAAAGGTAAAAGTATGCAGAATATGGCCTGAAGTAACTATTTCAGTTAGAAAGTAAGCTATAAGCTAGCATCCTTAGAGCCAAAGAGCCAGTCCGATTAGAAGAAAATGCAAAACCTTATTCTGTTAACATGTTCAGTCAGTAATATGAATCAAAAATAGCACAGTCAAATCAAGTTGAACACAGGCAACACAATGAAACAAGATACTTAACAACTGAGAAAATACAAACTATTTTGTGTAGTCTTGCTTTTGCTTGTTGCATCCCAAACCTTTACTACTTCATAAATCCAAATTTTAGCAACACAAATCTCATCCTGGTTCTGGCACAAAAGTATTAGAATCCTTGAAGAACACAGGTAAAAACATTTCCAGTGGAAAAAAACAGACCTATACTAAGCATTTAATCTTTCATTATCAATAGACAAATAATTTATGTGCTGTTTATTTACTGAAATTGATGGCTAGTGGTAAAGCACACTATACTGCACTGTTTGCTATAAACTTTTGAGAGTGTGTCATGAAAAATTAACTCAGTTTCTTCAGGTAACTTACTGTTAAAAAAAAAAAAAAGGCATTCCAAAGACACAAAATTCTCACACTGAACTTTACTGTAATTTCTAAATTCTAAAAGTCAAGTTAGCCCCTTCCTGAACGCACTAAGAAAAAAAAAAAAAAAAAAGCTGTCGGATGACAGCCAGAACTGTCCAAAACCCAGCTAACATTTCCTAGATAATTCCAGAATCCTTTTCTTTGTTATACACAACTTACAAGTCTTCTCCTACACCATAGCCCAAAAGATTCCAGTAGGATCCAGCTAGTTTTCTCAATGAGGAAGTCAAATGTTTAAACAGCAAGGAAATCTAAGTGTCACAACGCGGGCACAGTTTGAAGTTTTTCCTCAGTTCATCTTTTGGACACTGTTTTGGGGGTTTAAGACAACATTATTCACTAAGTAAAGGCAATCATTACTTGGGTCTTCAGGCACCTCCACTTCTGAACTTAGTTCTATGGCTGCATCAAAAACACACCAATGTGCTTTCAGTAACACCAAGTCAGCATTTCTGAAATATAACTGTGCCTACTACAAATCAGCAGTCAAAACTTCTTCCCCTCCCACTTAGGGCAGCACATTAGTTTGAACTGCTGACACAGCACTACAGTAATTAAAAACTTTCCAAAGAATATATGTATCTTTTAATAAAAGTTCTGATGATATTGACCATACATAACAGTGTATAAATTCACATGACATTAAAGCTTTCAGATTACTATGACCACTGATACTTTGGTTTATGGCAAGTGAATCAAAGCAATGAAACTACTGAATTGTTACTACTAAAAATCATTTGTTTACTAAAAAAGAAGATCCAAGTAATACGATTATGTTTGCTACAGCTATTCTCACAAAGGAATGTGAATATGTGAACACATACATCCAATAAGTAACAATTACAAAAAAAAAAATTAAGCCACTATTGTCTTACCTTATGTGCTGGCACTAGATTAACTAACACTGTATCCAAAAGTTCCTGCGACACAGTATCTCCCTCACAAATGATAGAGCTCATTAGATCAACCATGTGCATGTGTACTTTTTGGTTATGACCATTGCTGAAATTAAAAACAAAATTCTTAGTGTACTGTATATATAAAGTACAATCTCCATACAGCGTACTCCCTGCGGTGATGCCAAACAACAAGGAATATAATAATCAAATCACAAATTTTCTTAGAGGTCAAAATACTTGTTTTTCAGCTGCATATACCACTTCCCAAACTGTTCCTGAATCTCACACCCTCTTCATTTACTACTGCAGCAAAACAGTAGGAGGACTGTATCTGTCCCTACCATGAAAAGAAAATGTATTACAACATCCCTCCCTTTTACTCAACATCCCAGAGTAAGTCCGGCAAAAGGCCACAAATATGACTAAAGGACTGAAGCAGCATTCATGCAAGATGAGGCTGAGAGTGCTGACACTTTTTTAGCCTCAACCAGAGATGGCTTCGGGAAGAACTTATCATTATGTTTAAATACCTGATGTTGGGAGTAAAGAAGATGGGGCAAGACTGTTGTCCACTAACAGGACAAGAGGCAATGGGCACAAGGTGAAATACAGGACATATTATTTAAACAGGAAAAAAAGAGAAATTTTTTAAATGTATGGGTGATTGAGCACTAGAATGTTGCCCAGAGAGGCCATGTAGTAGTATCCGTCCTTGGAGATGCTCATAACACAACTGGCTACAGTCCTGGACAACCTGCTCTAGTTGACCTGGTCTGACCAAGGGGGCAGGCTGGACAATCTTTAGCTGTACATTCCAGTGTCCACTACTTACTAACTCAAGTTTCTACAATAATAATAATTCTCGAATTCCCTGTAATTGCACGTTACATCATTCAATTTCAAGAACAGAATAAAATAAACGCAGTAAAAGACAATCAAAGTAAGTTTCTTTGGAAAAAAAGATTATTTCTAGTGTCTTTTTTAACTGAAACTTGCAAAACTGACAGCTTGTCATGTTTATATTTCTACCTTTAGTTAAACTGAATTACAAAACTAAGCTCATTACTGCCACAAGTCACACAACAGACTGAACACTCAGGTTAGAAACATCTGACCTCAACCATGCAGTAATATATTATAACTGGGGGTGATAATACTTACTTTATTACTGAAAACAGCGTTCTGTACAACTGTGTAAAAATCTCATTGCTGTCTTCTAATTCAAAGCATATGTTATAAGATTTGACCCAAGCTATGTTCTGTGTTGAATAGAGAAAAACAAAAGTAAATACACAATTAAGCTGAAAACATAATTTAACAGTTATTATGAAATAACTTATGAAGCTTACCTCAAGCAAATAAAAATACCGATTAAACTGGGGGCTTTTTGTATCTTCTAAACCTTTAAGCTGCCTTGTTATGAACATAAATATATCCTGAGAAGAAAAAGGTTACAGTTAATTAATCAACTGCAATGAAACTTTCAAAATTAAAATAATTATCTTTTTCAATTACTAGCATTATTCATTACCACAAAATATGCAGCAACAACAGACACTATTTCACAGTCCAAAAGATGATCTACAAAAACATCTTGGAGAATGTCAAGGAGTAATTTCAAAATGCTTCATATTTCTTTAAACGGTTGAGAAAATATTCTTTTTCTGAAGGAAGCAAAAGTTTTTCTTTTCCAAACAAAATCACTCAACTTGACAAAAACAGAGCTGCAACTGGCTGACATGCTGTGGAAGTCAAAAGATTATTCAGAAGGACAATGAATTTTACACTAGTACTTTATACTGCAATAGGTTTCAGAAGGGGGAGAAAGCAGTAGGAAACTTCAGCTTTCTTAAAGAGTATTATACTTTTACATTGTACTGCTTGTGCATTTCTCAGTCATCTGCTACTGACAAAGATCACATCTTTTGCAAAAACCAATAAACCAAATTGCTCCTCCTTCTTTTATTAACTTTCAGCACCAGAAGACTTCTTCAGAACAAGTCTCACACAGAATAAATTCAAGCAGGTTATAAAGAACAAATAGTCAATTATGAACAGAATGGAACCACACAGGAAAGTCTTTTTAAAATGCTTTTTACACTCAAATAATCAACAGCTAGAAATTCCTAAGTACTACATTGAATCAAAAGATTCAGAAGTACATACCACCAGAAACAGTGTTTACAACCTCAAGTGAATCTGTAATACTTCAATCTAACAATCTAGGCCTATCTTTGGGAATTTATTTGATTTATGAATTGTCTTAATAAACACAAGAAAGCTTTACAGTTAACCCTGAAAAAACCCCGCTATCCTAGAAATAGTCTGGAAAGCTTTTCTATAACATTTTCCAAGGACCGTTTCCCCTCACTCTCACAAGAATGAGATGGACAGAAGATGAGAATGAGGTTACTTTTTTTTTTTTTTAAACACTACAATTACAAAATTAATCCTTAATAATTAAGCTGAGCACTTAATATGGGTCTAGGTAAAAAAAAAAAAAAAAATATAGATTACACACAACATGATCTCTTAGCAAAAAAGCACAGCAAGCAAACTGTTCATATAGATACACTGGTGTTTGAATTTGGATCAAGATTGTGCCTTTGAAGTTTAAATAAGGATGATCAGAAGAATCACTGTTTAGTTCACACTTCAGTTACAGAGTACACCGACTAAACCAAAAGACACAGTTCAAAGGATGCATCTATGAGACTTCAACCACTAGAGAGTGGAAAAAGTCAGTCTGGAGAATCCCACCCCCCTAAAACACAGTGCCTCAACCACTACCAGGCCACCAGCCCTTCCATCTGAAAAACTGGCACACCAGAACATGCTATGAATTCAGCAAGACATACAAACTGAGTCTCAGTGAAGGATAAGATTCAAATAAAGAAGAAAGGGAGCATCTAAGAGAATATTCCATGCCCTAGGTATAATTATTCTGTTAAACTTTACTTGTACAGATGAGTACCAATCAGTTCATTTAACAAAGTATCTTTACCTTTTATCCTGCAGCTCAATATACAGCACTTTTTACTGAATGCAATTCAAAGACCCTAGAGACCAAAGTAATTTTCCTTTTATAAAGTACTCATCACTGTATCATATATCAATACGTATATTAATGAATAGCCTAAATGTACAATGTCTAGCAACTCAACGCTTCACAAATAATAATGGTACCATTTAAAAAAGTAATAATTTACCCACAATTTTATTTTCCTATTCCTCCTTTAAAGGAAGTAAGACAGACTGAACTCAAAAGTACCCACTAATTTTTAGTATCTTGTGTAATACAACTCAAAGTTTTTATCTTTTTTGAAAGGAATATACTATTTGAACATGCATTTATGAAAGCAAAACATGGGATAAAGTAAACTTAAGAGTGCAGCTAAGAAATCGCAACACTTTAAAACAAAGTGGACAACATGGTTTCACATCAGACTCCATAAAGCAAGTCCACATTAGAACCCAGACTCTAAAAACAAAAGCGCTTATACTTTAACTTTATGAATAACACTGAATGGGGTTTGTGTACTGTTGTCTTGATACCAGTTAACCACATAATGATTTCAGTAAGCATCAGAGCTGTGGCTTTCACCACAAAACACTCAGATAGTTAAAGTTCTGTAACTATATACACCCTTATACATCTCCATTTCAGCTGAGTCAGGCAGACAGTCCATTTGTCCAAGTCATTTTCTCTGATACATACCCATGATTAGAGTATCTTACACCTCCTCCCCCCCCCCACCTCGAAAATTAGATTTGGGCTGTAGGCTTTCCCTAGACTGAGAAAGACTTGAACGCTGCCATATCCAAGAAGAGCAATCCTGCTCCAATTCTGCTTTTAGCCTACTGGTGGCATTTTCCATCCCTGTTATGAAAGGGCTTACAACACTCAGCAAGGAATGTTAAGATTTATACTGAGGATACTCCCAAGAGAGAAATCTGAAATTCTGATCCCTTCTCTCAGCATCTCACACAATGCACAAGTTACAAAGAGATATGAAGAGTCTGAAGCAAGGGCAAAACCCTAAGTTTTCTTCTCTCAAGAAATTATCTTTTCTAGCACTTAATTTTGCCATCTTTAACTTTGGTGCTAAACATACTAGAAGAGACTTCAGAGCTGCAGTATGGATAAAATATTAAATATTGGGTTAAAATAGTGCCAAGACATAACCCAAGAGGAAGTACTCTTCCTCTTACCTCTTTGTCATAAAGTGGATGGAACTCTTCGATATTTGTATCAGAGCTTGTCCTGCAACCACAAAAGCTGTATTCAGAGGAAACAGGTTTGCAAAAACCTACCTCAGTAGCCCCAGGCAAAGGTCTCTATTGCTTGTCCTTTATTTATTTCTCAAAATAGGTTTAGAAATTCCAGTCAAGAAACTGAATTCTGAAATCTGTACAGATTACAGAACAATGTTGAAAGTGAAGGTTCCTAGTCTGTTCAGAGCTTTGGCCAAGTAGCAATATGCTTAAACTGCAAGTTTGAGATTAGGAGTGTAAACCTTCCAACACGATATACTGCAAAATTTGAAACTTAGTAGCATTTCATAGATGAAATTCAGTATGGAAGAATATTATAATGTTAGCCCAACACAGAAAGAGAGGGAAAACACACCAACAAACTCTAAGCCTAACAAGCAAAGGAAAACATATACTCAAAACTGAGGTAGAAATCAGGATGCCTCAAAACTAGGTTTAGAATATAGCACAGCAGAGAAAGTTAGTGTTTGTCTCCAGTTGAAGAGATGGTGTAATCAATAGGTAAGGTAACAAGATACTGTGTAATCAGAGGTGCAACAATTCAGAATAAAGAAAAAAACATCTAACAAATCCCTGGGTGTCTCTCCAGTATGTCTGGTACTAAAGGATTTGCTACAGTTGAAACCATACTGTTTGCCCTACATATGATGCCCTTCTGGTGCAATCACAAAATCAGAAATTGATCGATTTCTTCTTGAGCGATAACAGATATGCCTTCCACCACAACTATCTTTTTATCCTACTGTGGAAAAAACAAAAACCAAACCAAAACAAAGTAGTACATATTTTTTAGTATTATTTTTTGTCTGCAAGATTTTCTCTAAGATTCGGTTCATCACTATAGAGTCAGACTGTGTAAGGGAAGTGTTTCAATTTTTAGAGTTTGAAAGAAAGTTAAGATTTCTATTTTGAAAAAGTAAAAAGAAAACAACAAAACAACCTAATTTTATTTTTTTTTTTCTGGAATAAATGGGGCAGATCTGTACTGCCTTTTCAAACCTGGCATTTCTCTATCAACCATCTCCATCTAGTGGGATCAGTGATGTTTGTAATTGCAGAATTTTCCAATTCACATGAGAAATCATCATCCTCTGTACAAAAATACTTTTTCCTTCTTTCAACAGAGCATTTAAAAATACAGTAATCATCTTTTCACAGTTTAATTATAAACAGCAGAAGCATTTTTCCAACTGAAGGAATCAGCTATCTTGCAAGATATTATGATAAAATATATAGGTGTGTCAATACTTCTGAAGTAATAAACTGCTATCTGCAAATCCCCATGGCAGTTCAATAAAATATTTACTTTCAATATAAAACCAAAAGTCTACAAGTTATTGAAAGAGGTACTATATATCACTTTATCCAATGAACATTTGACGTGACCAAACACACCTACCTCAGAATCAAGTTAAAACTTTGAATTGTTCATGCTGAACCAGAAATAAAGAGTTATAATCAATCATACCAATCATTCAAACCTGGTGTGAAAAGAGCAATTAATTCAATTTACCTTTAGTTTATCTGGTGAAGTGTATGGAGCTTCAGGAGCATAAATTCTGAATATATCAGCAAGACAACATGCTACCAACAAACGTACATCCTTATCAGGATGCTTGAGGAAAAAATCTGAAGCAAGATGTAAAGCAAGATTTAGGTAGAGCTCCTTTTCTTCTTCGGAGTCCTGGTCCATATCCATGAAAGTTTTCACAACCATCTAAAAGGGACAGACAGACATCAGTACATAACATTAAATACTCTGCATAACAGGGTCCTCACTGAAAGTTCCTTCTCTGGTTTTGTGCAACTTCTAATCAGAAACATTATTAGCAATGCAGTAGCACTTATCTGAGTAACCAATGTCTTATTTTTCAAGATAAAGGACCTAGTCAGGTCCTCTGTCAATCGTCTCAACACATGGTCTCAGAGCTACCGAAAAAAGCCTACCTGTAGTACTTCACATACCTTTCTGAGAAACCATATAATCAAAATCCAAAAACAACAGCATTGACTGTTGTAGCAATGCCCTGGAAAACTTTGAAAACAGCAAAACTAAGGGAGAAATAAGTATTTTGAATAGAAGTATTTAGGGTTACAATTTATTTTTCTTCTATTCTCTTTCAATTTCAGGTTTTTCTCTTCTAATGCTGAGAACACATTTCCTCCCCAGAAGCAGACCATGCACTTTCAGCAGAACTATATATAATACCAGGGCAGCTCAGCAGCATGCATGTTCTAAAATGCCCATGAGTATTTATTAGGCTCCAGTAGACTGAAGTTACGGAAGATAAAAGAAAAGTCTGGGACACCAAGTATTTAACACCCTAAACAGAACAAAAGCAAGAAAAGCCACAATTAGTAACTGCTAGTCAGTCATAATTTTTCTATTCAAAAAACTGTTTGGAGGAGAAAAACCTACTGACAAAATAAATTATGTCTTTCTCCAATTTCTTATTTGGATCACAAAAGCAGAATTATTTTCAGGAGTTCGACTCTTGTTAAAATTAACAAAATAAAGACAATTACAAAGTCCTGAGAATTAAAAGCCAAAACTCACATCTATTTTACACTGCAGGGA
The DNA here is from genome assembly GCF_037157495.1 of Lathamus discolor. Lineage (NCBI taxonomy): Eukaryota > Metazoa > Chordata > Aves > Psittaciformes > Psittacidae > Lathamus > Lathamus discolor. Next base: position 104,988,617 of record NC_088887.1, read on the forward strand.
CAGATATTTTTCAAGAATAATTAGTTATTAGTGAAGTTCCTCAAAAGTAAAAGAAAACAAACCAAAACCCACCCTACAAACTCGTTCACTTCACTAAAGTTTGTTTTAATTAAAAAATTATTTTTTTTTCCCCCTCAAATTCACTATTATCGGTCAGGGAGCAACAAATCCTACTTTAAAAAAGGAGGAACTTCTGCATAGTTACAATCACAGCAGCTGTAAGATTTTCAAGCATACAAGAATCCTTTACTGAAAGGTACAAAAGGCGAGTAGCTTGCACGCACATAAAATATCCACTGTGAGAAAAAAAAAAGTCCTCTCCAGTCCGACACAAGATGAACCATTTGAAGTGCACGGGTGCCCTTACAAACTTAAAGTGATTTAGCAACCAAAATGGTTTTCACTTTTATGGAAAGTAGTTAGATACGTGTAACTAGAAAGGAAAAGAACAAACATTCAGGCATCACAAGAGTTCATGCAACAAGTACGTTTTTTGTTTACTCTGAAGATGAACTTCCACACTGGTCAGGACAACAAAAATCAGTCATCTTGCATCCAGAGCAATCTGTCACAGTGTTGAAGGAAAAACAAAGAAATCCAAGCTAGTTTTCCTAGCAGTCCTTCATAGCTTCCCACAAAGCAACAGGTTAGAGGATTCCTGAGCCTGAAATCACAGCTAGGCCACCATGATTAATACTCCTGGAGCTTCATCTTCCAGATGTGGCCTGTATTTCTTAACCCATTCAATTTTTCCTACCTTTTTCTACAGTAATAAGCTTCAGAATTTAGTCATACAACTTACGGAAGAGTATATTATTAGACTACTGGTGTAGAATGAATGTATTTCATTAATTATGCCTTTTTTCTTGCATGTAAGAGAAACTCTGGAATAATGTGTTTTTCTCACACTATCAAGTGTTTATTACCTTCTTTCTGACTTCGGTGCTAGTTCATAACTCCAACCATTTAGTTTATCTCTTTTCCAAATCTACTACAACTTGGAGATAGCACGGATCAGAAAAGGACAACATTTGAGGGAAGTTATGCTAACACACAAATTTATTATGCATATTTTCCATTTTATTCCAGAGGTTTCTCTATATAATTTGTATTTACATAAATAGATTGTCATTAACAAACAGCAGACTTCCTGCTTGTGTAAATCAAAATAAACTCCACAGAAAAGTGCTTCTCCCCTAATAATTATCTGAATTTGGCAGTCAGGGAAATGAAGAGGCTAACAGTTTACTTATTTATCAACTACTGTCCTTTAACATCTGAAACTGTATTTATACTGTAGGTCTATACACTTGTGGTGTAGCCTAGATCATCCAATCCTTTATAAAAGAAATACCTTCTCCCTGCCTGTGTACCAATGAATGAACAGCCAGAATAAACCACTGACAAGAAATACATGACATCCTGCAAAGAACACTTCACCCGCAAGAGAGATCAAAATGACAGAGTAGAAGGGACTAGATGTTCAAGGCCAAAAATGAAATAAAACTATAGGAGAAAAAGTATCAGTAAGAACTGTGTACATTTTAATAAACTAAAAAAAAAAAATAAATAAATATATATATATTTTAAAATAAAAGGTTACACAAGTGTTAACAAATAATCTCTTCTGTTAAAGAGTCATACATACGGTTATAAATGTCATCTTCTACTCAACACCATAGATTTTAGTCAGTATACTGCAGTCTATCAGCCTAACTCCCAAAGCACAGACAGGTTGCTGCAGGGAAGGGGAGAAAGACTCCTTGTGTTTTGGGGTTTTAATTGCTTTTTGTTCATTTACCAGTAGTTCTAACTAACTTAAACCCACTTCTTAAGAAAACAAATGCCAAATTAAGCTCTTCCAGCTGTTAGAATACTTACAGTTCCTCTCCCACATCTGCTCCCTCCTGTTTTACAGGGCAAGCCCAAGCTGCAAGCATTCCTTCTGCACAATACTAACAGGCCTGTATTTTTGTGAGAATACATGTGTACATAGAGAACTGTGGTAACATAATTATCCCCCCAAGTCTCTCCACTTTCTCATAGAGTTTGGCCAAAGAAAGTGATCAAGAAACTGAGAAGACAGAAATACATACTACAATCAAAGACAACCTTCATTATGATACAGGCTAAAGTAACGAGAATAAAGAGTTTTGTAATCAACCCAAAAAGCACAAATCCATAAATTCTGAGGTATCCATATTATTTCCAAAATCATGACTGGCTTTTCATGTTTTCTAGTATTTTCTTCTCTAAAAGTACCAACTTACTGTAGGAGCTGAAATAAAATTCAGGAAGTATCCGAAATTAATATAGCTTATTTCCATTTGTGGTTTTTTAATTCATTTAAACATTTTTAGACAAGTCACTTTAAGAAAGTGGTAGCAGGCACAACAGGCAACAATTTCTTCCTACTGAGCACAGAAAAGGTAAAGCCCAAAGTAAAAAAGTAAGTAAATAAACCTTGTCGACAGAAAAACAGAGTAATAGGATCACTGATGCTGTACACAGGAAACTTGAATCTGCAAACAGTTACTTGCATACTAACCTTTAGCCTTCGTACCATCTCTTCTTTAGATATTTTATCAGAGATTTCTTTGACTCCAGGAGGATATGTGATTTTTCCATCGTTGGCTCTCGTCTTTGAATGAGCCATGATTTTAAAATTTTAAAACTGTGGAAAGAAATTAAGAGTCAATGTATTTACTGGTTTACCTTATCTGCTTCATTTTCACAAACAAAATCCAATTAGAAATATAACAAAAAAAAAAACATACAAAGAAAAACATCGACAAGAGATTTTGATTGTTTTCAGTACTATATATTGTGGTAGACAGCAATGGTTTTGGTATCCAGGTAGATTGCCCTATACTACAATAAAACTTGAAAAGCACACAGCAGAAAAAAGCTGAAACTCCTCATTCCTGAATGTATTTGATCTTCACACTTGAAGATGCAACCAAGAATCTTCTTATCTTATTGTATGAACTGTTTCCACCACTTGATAATAATAAATCCTAGCCAGCTTGGATTTTTAGACTGAGAACAGACATCTGAAGTGGACTTCGTGTTTTCCAAACAATTATACACAGCACAATTTCCCCCAAAGCCTAAACAGCAATGCTGGTGAAGTGCTACACATAACTAATTTTAATTTGCCAATACTGACAGACAAGCAGCAGATAGAGAATAAAGCAGTGACAGGAACAGAGCAGACCAAATAGAAGTCTTTCCTCTGTCCCACACAGACAAGTTTTTAAGCAAGACTGCAGATAAACAAAGGTATCTTCTTCCTAAACTCAAGTATAAAAATAACTCCATTTCTCAGTCCCTTTAAACTGATGGAAATGCAGACTGCCACCTTAATCCACCCTAAGTTATGGAAAGTTCCACTGCTGCAGGAAAGGAAGCTGAACTGAAAGCTTTACTTGCATAAAAGCACTTAATACAAAAGACAGTGAAAAACTAGATAGCATGTGCTGGCACAAATTATTATTTCTACCAGGACAGCTACAAGTCAAAAATGTACCAAAGGGAAATAAAATTTCTTTGCCATTGCCTTCATATTTTTATTTATTTTGAAGTTTGAGAGACTTCCTCACAGTCATCACTTTCCTGAACTATGAGTTCCAAGTCAGTTATTTTCTTCCTTCTGACCTCCAATACAAGGAGTACCTATGTACACTTTGAACTTCTCAGAACTTTAACATCAGAAATAAAAATCAACCAGAATCCACAAGAGATGGGTCAGAAGCATGTTACATAACAGGACAGTGTAACCTGCCATAACTGAGACTTCCGGGCCCAAGCCATGTTATACAATGTACTTCAACAGCTACAAAAAAGTCAACTCAGTTTCTGCCATCCCCTCCTGTACCTACATGGCAGCTGAACCAAGTGGTATGCACATCAGCTAAAGACCATGAGAAAACTGTGATGGAACAACTCACTGAAGTAACTACTTCTAATACACCCAGTAAAATACGCTACCACCTTTATTCCCGCTGCATTTCTTAACACATTGTCATGACATTGTCTAGGACTCCTCAAAGACAAACAGAAGATTTAACCAAGTTCACTGGTGTTGCTGTTTGACACAGATAATTCCATTCCAACTTTCAGATGTTTGATGTCATAGCTAAATTCATTTCAACAGCTCATCACAGCAGAAGGGAGTCCTGCATCCCTTAATCCGATAATATATAAAAGCACCAAATGCTTTGCTGGACCAACCAAACTCGCCAACTCAGAAAAACAAGCCTAATTCTTTTTGAAAAGCATGTGACAAGCATCAAAGCTAACTCAAGGGAAAGAACAGGAACTAAGGGAACTGGGGAAACAAAACTTCCCTTTCCAGTGGTGGATAGCTGTCAGATCAGATCAACTGCAGTACAAATTTGATTAGAAGATGATGATACAGTCCTATTTGGAGCACATTTTGAAATAATTCAAAGACTGAATCTCCTATTATGGTCAAGTTGAACTGTCCAGCTGATATGTCCAAATGACATGCAATCAAGCTTTTAAGCTTGTGTGACATACAAGGTCTGCGTTTGAAACTGAACATCTGTATTGTGTTTACATAGGAAGGTTTTACTAGTATCCCTTGGTTAGGGCCCACATTACAGCAGAGGGAAAAGTACGAGGACAGAGTGGAAAGATGAAGGGTTACAAACTGTCTGCAACCCCTCTTCCTTATCTCCCCTGCACTGCATGATGTGGAAAGGAGAACGTAAAAGAGTCAGAAAAGGAGCAATGTTGAGCGTGGAAAGAAGGGGGGTTGGGGAAAAAGTGGTTTTAGTGTTGTCTTTGTTTCTCTCCATCCTGCTCTACTTTTAATTGGCAATAATCATCCCCAAGTCAGGTCTGTTTTGCCAGTGACTGTTACTGGTCAGCTATTTATCTTGACTCATAAACTCTTTCATCTTATTTTCTTTCCTGTTTTACTGAGCAGGGGGAGTGAGAGAGCAGCTGCATGGGTGCCCAGCAGCCAGCTAAGGTCACAAAACAGGGCACGTAACTTATCCCTCTCAGAAGTATAGAAATCACTACTATAGAAAATTAGTTTCTATAAATTAACACATCTAATCTTATAGAACCAAAAATAAACTTTAAAAAGGTTCAATTAAATAGGCTATTACTTGACCACAACAGGCAAACAATCATAAATAGTTTAAACTTTTTATGTACTACAAATTTGCAGATCACTCCTGAAAACTTTTTAGGATGGCTTTAAACTGAAAAAAGGTAGATTTAGATTAGATACTAGGAAGAAATTCTTCACAGTCAGGGTCATGAGGGACTGCAACACACTGCATAGAGAAGTTATGGCTGCCCCACCCCCTGGACGTGCTCAAGGCCAGGTTGGATGGAACTTTGCACAACCTGGTCTAGTGAAAGAGCGGTTGGAACTAGATGATCTTTAAGGTCCCAAACAATTATTCTATGAAATACTACATACCAAATCCAGAGAAGGGCAATTCTTCGTAAGTTTCTTTGAGATTCAACAAGAAACTCAGCTGACGGGTTGGTATAGGGTGTTTTTTCTTGGGGTGTTTTTTGTTGGGTTTTTTTTTCAAAAAACTGAAACTTCAGTTCTTCACAACATTTTCAGAAATCCAGTGTTATTCTATATACACAATTGGAAGGCAAAGGAACAGGAAATGCTCACATGGATACCTTTCTTCAGACAAGAAAACACCTCAGATACTAAGACACTTTGCACCAGCCTGAATGTAAGCCTGTTACCTAATCAGTAATATGTGCACTGTTTCTGCTCTTACATGAGGACAAAAATTAAGATAATTGAACAAATACATAAAAATACAAACATATTCATAAGAAACAAATGCTAATCCTAACACATGGGAATAAAAACCATGATTCACTCAGCTTTTGGTTGTATTAAGCGGAACAAGCTAAATGAAGACTTTGAAAACTACAAAGAAAACAAACATCTTAGAATCATAGAATTATAAAATAGTTAGGGTTGGAAAGGAACTTCAGATCATCAAGTTCCAACCCCCCTGCCATGGGCAGGGACACCTCCCACTAAACCATGCCACCCAAGGCTCTGTCCAGCCTGACCCTGAACACTGCCAGGGATGGAGCATTCACAACCTCCCTGGGCAACCCATTCCAGTGCCTCACCACCCTAACAGGAAAGAATTTCCTCCTTACATCCAGTCTAAACTTTCCCTGTTTAAGTTTCAACCCGTTACCCCTTGTCCTATCACTACAGTCCCTAATGCAGAGTCCATCCCCAGCATCTCTATAGGCCCCCTTCAGGTACTGGAAGGCTGCTATGAGGTCTCCACGCAGCCTTCTCTTCTCCAGGCTGAACAGCCCCAACTTCCTCAGCCTGTCTTCATACGGGAGGTGCTCCAGTCCCCTGATCATCCTCGTGGCCCTCCTCTGGACTTGTTCCAGCAGTTCCATGTCCTTTTTATGTTGAGGACACCAGAACTGCACACAATACTCCAGGTGAGGTCTCACAAGAGCAGAGTAGAGAGGCAGGATCACCTGGTGGTTGAACTTCATAAGGTGGGACTTAAGATATCTAGGCACTGCTGCTTTCAACACAGAAGCACCAGAAGCACTGTTGCAGCTATAATCATAGAATAGTTATGTGAAAGGCCTGAAATCAGGAACCAAGAGCAAGTTTGCAGGAAAAATGTATGCCTAAAAAAGCTTGACAAATTAAAAACTAAATTATGGGGGGGGGGGGGGGGGGGGGGGGGGGGAAGAGGATGCAAGAAAGCCGTAGAAGAAAAGAAATAGAGGAAAAAAAGGAAACAAAATATACACTCTTCGTACCATGCTAACAGGAAAATTAAAGCATGGAAAAAGCAACAAAAATGGAAGTTGCAGTTATTGGACATTAAAGTAGAATAGATTGAATTCATCTACCTCCTGTGACAAAACTTAAATAGAAAGATAACATTTCATGAGAAATTATAATTATCAGCCAGCCACGAGGAACAATTCATTACTCTAAACAGAGATAATTATTAACAAGTGTCATTGCCAAAATTTGGTCAAACTCAAAATGAGTAGTTCTGTACATAATTAGCAGGACCCAGTAGCTATTCAATCCCAGTTAAGTCTACTGGCTACAAGACTGAATATTAAAAGATTCAATATTAGGATTATTTCTCTATAGTACAGAATTGTGAGTAATTTAATTACACACACTCTACTTGCTCAATAGGATAAAATACAGATTACAAACATGCAAATAAACCATGGATTGAGATCTTGCATATTAAGTACCTATGCAATATACTTAATGGTCAATAAATATCATTAACATGATGTTAAGCCAATGATCTAAAAGAGGACTTAAAATACTATTAATTGCAGTGTGGTCTGTTTGGATGACTGTTCACACTGCCTATGGTGACTTAATTAACTGTGCTAATCATTAAACAAACTATGCCTTAACATACATGAAGTCACGTGTCAACAGTACTTTTTCAAAGATTCTACATGTGTTAAAAGCAAGCTTTAGCAAAACAATTCCTGTATTCCTTGCAAATCTGTCTCCTACCTTATTATTTAAAATCCAGAATCCAAACATGAGGACACAGAACTTTCACTGAACTATACATAATTATTTACGTAGCTGTATCTAGAGATCACTATTTTTTAATTAGGTATACAAAATTAAAGACCTATAAATTTGACCTATGCAAATATTTATACTTTCACATTTACATTTGCAAGACATTTTACAATGAGCTGCTGGGAAGCACACTTTCTTCATAATCACAAAGCTATTGGAAGCCTGAGTGATTTTAACAAATTGCTGGCACAGAAGAAAGTTATAATGTGTAGAGACTTAAAATATACATGTTTACACAGTTCATATCACTCCAACAACAGGAAAGTGTAGCCAAGAAAAAGGATTTGTAAATATTCAACCTGTTCTCCACAATCAAGCAGGATGACCAGTGGCGTCTCACTGTCACAGGCTATTCTATTAAGAATACAAAGACAATTTTGAAGAAGCAAGAACATTTTCCCTAAATTGTCTCAAGGGAGTATTGCAAAGAACTCAAATCCTTTTCATTTTGTAAGCCACAATACAGAGTTCACTCCAAGGCTCTGTTATTCTGTCAACATGCTGTTTGTCATGTCTATTTCTTATTTATGCCCATTTTTTGTTGTTTTTGCACCCTCAGTAGGTAACATCCTTGTACAAATACATATAAAGCATTATAAATACTCCGAGAGCACTAATCTTGCTTCAACAATATAGCATGTATGAAGAAACTGGTTAAGCTGTAATTTCCACAAAAGATGCCAGAAGGTATTCTGAAGAGATTACTTAGTGATTTACACAAGTGCAAGAGGCAGGTATCTTACTACTTCAGCAGGATTATTAATAAATCACAAATAATTTAATGATTTAAGCCACTTACAGAAAAAAATCTTGCATCCTGGTAAATTCCTGCTGTGTACAGCTGATTGATAACAACTGATCAAGGTGAGAACTTACTGAGGTGTTAAAAACTTTCATTATGTGTCACTAAATTAAATCTATTTCTATATCTACTGCTAAGGAGTTATAACTTGGCTATAAAAAAAAAAAACAAAAAAAAAAACAACAAAAAAAAAATAAACTGCAAGCTGAAATTTGGCAGTTAATTTTCTGCTGTTGAGTAAAACAGAACACTTTAGTGCGATGGATCAAGCATGCTCATGAAATCAAAGTAATTTTTCATACAGATTCAGATACAATATCTAGATGGATGCTTCCCATTCTCTTTTAGGAATGTTTTATTATGCTATACTCTTTACTTAACTATCATTAAGCATTATTCATAGTATAAGAAAATGTTAGCTTCCTATTTCTGTAAGGCAACACTATACATAGTAAGGACTGATACAGGAAGAATTTACAGAAATCACTAATTAAAGGTCTCCTGGAATAAAAAAAAAAAAAAAAAATACTATAAGGGAAAAATAACACTTTCAGCCTGGCAAATTATATTAAAACTTCTGAGGTTTGCTACAGAAGTCTCATTAATGGCAATCCTGTGACAGTCAATATGTAAGTAATAATGCCTGTTTAAACTAGGAAATGCTATTTTTCAACCTTCCATTAGAAAATACAGCAAAGCACATTAAGTTTTTTATTACTATATTGAGCAAATACTGTGGAAAACAAAAAGATGTGCAGGTCATAATTGTGCAAGAGGAGATATTTTCATTATGTACAGAGGATCTGGAGGATTCAGGAAAAGAACACAGAAGAAGAAAGAACAAAACATTAAGACAAGCTACAATACAAAAGTCAGCATATGCCTGATAAAAATCCTAAAGCAGCTTACATGGAATATAGTACTCTTAGTACTCCTCCTTGCAATCAGCTAGGAAGTGATCCCAGACAAGTGCCCATTTCTGCTGATAAGATTTTTTTCAAACCTCATTATAAAAAACCTCCCAAAGATTACCCAAGTGGACAGTATTCAGTACCAACTTATCTCAGCATACAGCTCTCACCAGTGGTTTTGCAGACACTTGCAGCTTCCACAAGATACAACTGACCCAACTTGTAAATTTCATCATTTTTTGAGATGTGGTTAAAACCAAAAATGGCAATAAAACTGCCCCTTTTTATTTGGCCATGTATAAAACAGCATTTCCACTGAAATATAATCAGATTAAAAAACAACAACAAAAAAAAAAGATGACAAACTACATATCAGAATTCACTACTAAACCAATTAACAACCTAAGAAAACCAAAACTGCCCGGTTATTGTGGGGTCTCAGCTTCCAGACTTCTGCCCAAGACAAAGTAAAATGGACTGTAGACATTACAATTATAATTTCCTATTTCTGTGCATGGCTGCACGAAAAGAAATGATGAGATAAAATTGGAAGACTATAGCAGAAGATTCTGACAAAGAAAGAAAAAGGCAAAAACACAATTAACCAAAGAACTACTGGTTAAGATTTTTAAAAGTGTAATTGTTTTATAAAGTGGAAAAGAGTGTAGGCTAACAAAATACGATGGTAGTTGAATAGACAACTGCAATATATTTGTCAGTTAGCCAAATACTAGGGAAAACATCCCACCTCATTGCTTGCTAGGTGGTCATATTATGCAAGCATACTACATAAAAGCTTAAAAATGGGAAGCACATAAGCAGACTATGACCAGACCTCAGTGTTTAACATTGAATGCAAAGGATATGAAATAACAGAATTTGCAATATTGCAAAAAAAGTAAAGTAAGTCATTCAAAGTGGCTTGTACTTCAGTTTGGTTGGACAGGAGCATGACAGTTTTCACCTAATACACTTACTAAACATTTCCAGTCCTGTACCAAGTAATTTATTTTGCTCTAGAAAAATACAATTCCTTAAAGAAATGGAAAAAGAATGCATGGAAGGAGCTGCAGATAGGCAGGATGTCATTATACTCACAAAATCAGAACTGAAGCATTGTATGTACCACTTGGATGTGGAGGATTTTGTGAAAAGGTAACACTTTTCCAGTCAGGAGGAGGAGCAGGGAGAAAGGCAGGTGTACAGAAAACACGTAAGTTTCATTAAGCCTGAGAAAAAGCCAATAGATTTTTCATAATGACCTCACATATTGAAGGTCAGTATCAAACACTACGAAATTCAGCTATGTTAGAGAAGCTGCAAATATGTCTTGGTAAGTTTTCTTGGTAGTCTCCATTAAAAAAAAAAAAAACACACACATACACACACACAGAAAAACAACAAAAAAAACACCCTTTGAAAAACTTTAGATACTTCTACATCCTATGTAAAGGACCTACAGTTAAGTGTTATTAATTCAGTCACATCTGAGAATAAATCCAAGATGAAGTAAACCTAATGTATCACAAATCAGACAGAGCTGTCTAAAAAGATGCTAGTTTCCCTGTTCTCCAGAACACAAAGTATTAAGCTAGGGAAAGAGTACTCTCTAATGCAAAACTATAATAGCATAGTTTTTGCCCCAAAGAAAATTTTACCAAAGCTTCTGAAAAGCCTCATGGTACACATACTCTCAATACTCTGATTTTAAAAGTAAAGCCTACAAAACCAGTCTTTATTATGTCCATGCCTTGACAGCCAGTACTTCAGGATGATTTCAGTAGGATTCGGGAAAGAATGCAGTCACCAAAAAAATAAAATCTAGAGTCTACAATAAGGGCATGGTCTAAACAAGCCTAAAATTAAAGGGCACATACTGACCTAACTCAGGAAATTAGACCTCTCCCATCCTTCTTGCTAATGTTGTGACTGCAATAAAACAGAAAAGTTAACTCAGTTGCTCATACAGAAGACTCAAACTAATCAGTACTAAACTGAAATGCAGGTAATTTGTGTGAAGGCACACTACTTAGAAATAATACTGACAAGAGTTGAGAATAAAGCATGGTAATTATTAAAAATGACACTCATGGAGAATTATGCAAAACTATAAACCTCACAAATGCCCATTCACCAATGGTGGATTTAATGAAGATTCATTTCATGTATTACCTCACCTTGACATATTCACCTGTCTTCAGATGCCTTTGAGATGCCCTGCCTTTCTGGTGCTGATGGGAAATGTGGCATACTGCTGTTCAAAATACATTTGTCAAGGGATACACTTGTAATCTTGTCTATAACTCCAGAAAAACAAAGAGTGTAGCTCAGTGAAGTATCAGTTGGGATCGTAAGCATAAACGTTCTGGATATTCTTCAGCATTTCACAGACCAAAACCAATGAACCAACAGGACATGGACCAGTGGCAGAATAATGCTGCTTCCAGTCCACCACATGAAACTGTCACACATCAATGCTATCCATGCAGGTGGCTTTCAGAAGGGTAACATATGTTCACAACATTCTATCTGTACATTTGAGCTATACAAGAATGAGGAGAAGAAGTGAAATTTGTCCCCATGGGCCTCCTCATTAACTATTATTGCACCTGGGAATACTGCTCTCAGTAGTAAATTTGGAATAAAAACCCCTTCTTCTATCAAGAAAGCCACATGCACATACCTGGAAGACCAAAAATACTCCCTAAGTCATACCCAGTCAGGATCCCCCAGCCTATACACACATGACAAAATTTCACAAACAACATTGCAGAAGTTTGTAATCCTACAGGTTCCGATTCTGCCAACATTCAAAGACAGTGAATGTTTATATTAAATTGACACAAGCAGTGCACAAATAAAGTCTGTTTTGAAAGGCACAACTTGAAAGCAGAAATGATTTGGAGTTGTACACAATTCCAGCATGGCGGTCACAGGCAATGTCCATGCCAAAGGAACAAAACTGAGCTTTAAGCTGTTTGTCTCTTTGACTGGGGTGCGAGGAAAGTTTTGATAGCACTAAGTGAATTCAAATGACCCCTTAGGAAAAGTTGTAAGTAGTAATCAAAGCCCTCAAGACAGGAAAGTTGTACCACAAAGACAGAATTGAAGCCAAACGGCCACTGTAAACAAATTTAAAAAGAGAAAAAAAATTGCACTTTAATAGCTAAAACCAAGAGAGAATGGTTTGGGGGTGTCAGAGGGGGGAGGAAATACTGCTACATAGTAATGATTAGGCATCAAAAAAATATTGCAATACCCTAAAAAGTCATCTGAATATTCAGTTTCAAAGAAATGGCAGGTAAATGTAATTCCTGCAGCAACTGCTAACAGGTACATTCAATCAGAAGTTACAGTGCCTACATTTATGAGCTTCACATTTCCAAATCAAAGCAACTGCACAAATACTATCTGAGAATTCAGGAACCAGTATGGCATGCAAAGTTTTTTAAAGGTATCTAAAACCTAAAGTGTAGTACATTTCAATTTGAAAAATTTAAATCAATTTTAAAGTGTAGTATAAAAAAATAAAGGCACCACTGTTGCTAATAATGCAGAGCAAAATAGTACTGCCACTACAGCTGCACTACTTTGATATCAATAGTATTTGAAGAGTTTAGAAAAAAACCTGTGTGCTAAAGTAAAAATTTTAAATACTGGCATAAATGTAACTTCAAAGGTTATCATACTACAATTTATGTTTAGAGACAAGGATGTTGTGTGGGACAGTGACAAACGCTTTGCACAAGTCCAGGTAGATGACATCAACTGCTTTACCCTTGTCCATCAATTCTATAGCCCCATCATAGAAGGCCACCAAATTGGTCAGGCAGGATTTCCCCTTAGTGAAGCCATGCTGGCTGTCACCAAGCACCTTGTTGTTTTTCATGTGCCTTAGCATGCCATCCAGGAGAATGTGCTCCAAGATTTTACCAGGCACAGAGGTGAGACTGACTGGTCTGTAATTCCCTGGGTCTTCCATTTTCCCCTTCTTGAAAATGGGGGTTATATTTCCCTTTTTCCAGTTGTGGGGAACTTCACCTGACTGCCATGATTTTTCAAATATGATGGCCAGTGGTCTTTACCTCGGTCTTCACTGGCAAAGGCTCTGACCGCACCACCCAGGTCTTAGAAGGTAGACGCAGGGACTGTGAGAATGAAGACCTTGGGCCCACTGTAGGAGAGGATCTGGTTCGGGACCATCTTAAAAATCTGAACGTGCACAAGTCCGTGGGACCTGATGGAATCCATCCGCGGGTCCTGAAGGAGCTGGCGAATGAAGTTGCTAAGCCACTGGCCATCATATTTGAAAAATCATGGCAGTCAATCAGGATACAAGAGATCAGTACCTTGCTGTTGTGGGCTACATGAATAGTTATGTGAAAAAGCAGACCTTTCACTCTACAAAATACTTTTTATCAGTATCAATAGAAAATGACAGATCTTTTTAACGGTACCAGTCTAAGATGAACTAACAACAGCCTAGGTATAAATTTTAACAATATCATTCATCTACAGCCCTAATTTGGGCACAGCCCTCTTTCAGCAGGAAAGTTACTTTAAGATTTAGTAAGGCAAAAACTATTTGTTTCCTTCCTCCAGCAGTTCAAAAGGAATGGGAAGAAGGAGACAGGAATTATTACTTTCCAATACAGTAACTATTTTCAAAAAAGTGTAACAAAGTCCTTAGAAGTCCAGATATTTTGCATTACTAATTTTAGAAGGCTATCATCTGTAGTTTTTTCCATACATAAGAAGAAAACATGCAAGAATGGCATGGAAGCCACAGGGAAAATAAGGAGAACATGACAGAAAGCACAATACAACTACAATGGATAGACATGAGGTACAAATCAAGTTTAATCACTGCATTGGCCCTTGGGAGAAAACAATACTTGTTACTATTTTAGTATATACCTCTGCAAAAAATGCCGTATCGAGCCTTAATGTGAAAGCTTGTTGAGTTTTGCTTTCGTTTGATTTGGCGAGGAAGGGGAGAGGTTTTTTGTAAGAATTAAAACAAAAGAACTCCAAACATGAAGAATATGAGCATGCTACCACAGAAGCAAATGAGCATTTTGTAAAACTTCACAGATGGACAGCCAACATAAAGTTGCTTTAGTAACAAGGCAGTATTTGTACACATAAGTGAGCAGCCCTGCCATTCCTAACTTTATATATAATGTCAAAAATCACAAAATTAAATGTGTTGCACCCTACTGCAAATGACCCAATACAGAACTACTAAAGATCAAAACACAGCACATTTAGGTCTTACAATTAAATCCATCCCACTAAAGAAAGCATGCATATTGCCCTGCAAAGTCAGATGTTGTGCTAAGCAACACTGCATCCACTCCTAATAAACGTGATTTATAAACAAACATTCCTCTTATGACTGCATACAGAAATCTTAGTACCAAAACCACATTCTGTTGGGTGTTTTACAAATAGAAGTTGGCTACCCAGATGGCTTGTATCGGGGTAGCTTTTTTTCCCCCATCTACCTAGAACATTTTGATTCACTTTTCTCAGAACTCTAAGTGACAGAAAACCATAGACTGCGAAAATGACTATGCCCCTGGAGACACAGGAAGAACCCATATTTGTGATTACAAAGCACAGATTAAATGAAAACTTACTACAAGGTGAACTAGCTGCATTTGTGGTAGGTTTTTAAGACCACAGGACTAGAAGAAACTTCAAGCAACAGAGTGTAGTCATCTGCTAACATACATGAACTTAACACTGAAGCTGAAGACTCTTTTGATGTTTTAGTCTGCAAAGTCTTACCTTTGACATGTATCTCTACAACCAACCAACATGGAAGCTCTCTTTGCAAATAAGCTATTCCCTCCTGTAACAAATTCTAATACAGTTACTCATCCCTTATAATTACCTTAGCCTTGCGGGGTTGTATTTTCACAGAATGGCTGAGGAGAAGCTCTGAACATCACCTGGTCTAACCCACTTGCTCACAAAGGGCTGCCTAAAGCTGATTGCTGAGGACTACATCTAGATGGCTTTTGAGCATCTCCAGGATGGAAAATCCGCAACTTCCCAGGGCAACATGTACCAGTGCTTGGCCATTGTCACATCAAAAATGTGTTGCCTGATGTTCAGAGGGAACCTCCTTTTTTAGTTTGTGCTTATGTCCTCTGGTCCTGTCATTAAGCACTATTAAAGAGAGACAGACTCGATCTTCTTTGTGCCCTCCTTTCATAAATTTGCATACGTTGAGACATTTTAATCCTGGCTTGGTTACAAACAGGAGCATTTGTACTATCACAGCTAAACCAGCCTTCCGGATAAGTGTCCTGGGTTTACCAGGAGCCATTTTGCTCCTTCTTAGTAACTGGTGCAAGCTCTGTGTTTTGACTTCCAGCCTGGGCAGAGAGCTGATAACACCGATTGTTTTTAATTGTTGCTCAGTAATGTTTATTCTGGCCAAGGACTTTGTGAGTCTCATGCTCTGCTGGGGACGAGGGGAGGCCGGGAGGAAGCAGAGACAGGACACCTGACCCAAACTAGCCAAAGAGGTATTCCATACCACAGCACGTCATGCCCAGGGAGGTAACTGGGAGTTACCCGGAAGGGCACTCTCTCTCTTCGGGGGGGTCGAACTCATTCGATGGTGGTATCGTATTCTCTTGTTATTTTCTCTTATCAATATTATCATTGGTGGTAGCAGTAGCGATTTGTGTTATACCTTAGTTACTGGGCTGTTCTTATCTCAACCCGTGGGAGTTACATTCTCCTGATTCTCCTCCCCATCCCTCTGGGAGTGGGGAGGGTGGGGGGGGGTGAGTGGACGAGCTGTGTGGATCGGTTTAAACCACAACAATAAGAAATTTTCAAACTTTGTGGTTTGTTTTCACTTTGGAAATTAATGCTTTATATTTAGTTATCCTTCAGTTGCATCTTACCACTTATATTAGGACACACGGAGATGTAATGAAGCTGCATCAGAGAAAGTTCAGATTGGATATTAGGAAAAGGGTTTTCACTGAGAGGGTGCTCAGTCACTGGAACAGGCTCCCCAGGGAGCCAGGGATCCCCAGGGATCATAGCACCAAGTTGTCAAAGTTCAAGGAACATCTGGATGACATCTTAAGCCATATGGTTTAGTTTTAGATAGTCCTGTGAGAAGCCGGGAGTTGGACCCTATGAACTTTATGGTTCCCTTCCAACTTGGGGTATTCTATGACATACTCATTGCACAGTGGCAGACAAACTGTGTGCATTGGTGTATAGGTTACACTTTCACTAAAGGCTCAGATCTGTGCTGATACATATTAAGGACACACACCTCATTTTATGACATAAACCTCATTCCTTACAATAACCCAATACCACCCCATCCCCCAAGAAGGACAAAAATCTACCCAGGAGAAAAATCTAAAGCACATCAGCAAAAACTAATCTTTCCTCATTGTTAACACAACGTATTTTGCAACTGAAAGGTTCAAGCATTAAAGCATTAATAGACACAGCTGCTTGTACTTGTATACTGTAAGTATACAATCAAGACACAACAGTTCAGAGAGCTTCCACATATTACTTAATCTGCGTACAATCAGCTCTTGTAACTTGCAGGCTGCCCTCTCTTGATTCCCATGAAGTTAGAACGTTAACATAGTCAAACCTGACCAATGAACACCTCTGGTAAATCCTACTGACAACTGAATCCACCACTAATCCACCTGTCTGCTCAGAGCCAGATGTTGCTGCTTCTTTAGCAGAAAAAAAATGTCCACACCTCAGCTAGATTCTCGGCTCAAGAGAAGTCCGTCTTAATTAAGTCTTTAAGACAGAAAGCTCAGCTTAGCACAGAAACAGCTGAGGTATGGACACACTTCTAACTCCACTGCAGAGACTACAAGTTTTATCAGACAAATGGAGTAGAACGTTTAGGGGTTATGGGAAAGCCAGTGAACCAAAAAGCAAAGTTGAAGGTGTGAACAAACCACAAACTCCACACACAACAGTTAGGAACCTCAAGGAAGTAGGATTTACTTGGACAATGAAGAATTGGAATCAGAAGCCTGAAAAGGTATGAGGACTAACTAGACAGTGAAGTCACTTTCTAGAGAAAGAGAGACCGACCAGAGCAGCAAGATCAGCTATGGGTGGTAGTAGGGTCATGAACATCCCACAGAACTCATTCCTTCCCAGGCTTGCAGTGCAGCATGCAACCATCATGTTATATAGATCTTCTACCAGTAACAATCATTTACAAGAATTCACTGAAAAGCTCTTGCATCTCATTGCACTTACTGCTGGTTAAAAGAGAAAACTTATTGCTACTAATAGCATTCCATCAATTTAATTAGTAGTAGCTACACAGAGCTAAAGGTTACGACCTAATGACTCACAGGAGCACATCCATACAGTCAATTTGTATACTAAGTTTGTTTAAAAGCAAAGAGCAAAAGTATGGAAATAGTTGCAAAATCAGTTAGTGTAAGTTAGGAAGCATCAGAATTAAGATTCCTTATACAATATTAAAGAGAATATGCCCAAAGGAGATTATTTGCCTGATCCTTCACTACCTTTTTCCACGCCACAGGACTTTCGCATTCAAAGCAAAGAAGCTACTCAACTTTCTCCTTGTAATTTAACGAGTCTCCCTTCCCTTATTACACCCTATTTAAACCATGCTCTTAAGAGACATAATTTTCTACTGGGCTTCTGTACAGGACTCACCATTGTAATATGCTAGTGTGGCATAAAAATTAACTTGTTTCACAACACTGTCACAGAAGTTTTCATAAAAACAGCTATTCTTTCCATATTACAGATGAGGAACTTGAATTACAGAATGAAATTTAAGAACTACCCACCAATTTTGTCTGCACAGTTGAAGAAATTTAGGGCACAACTTTAAAAGTATACCATGTTATCCAGTGCTGTGTCCAAAACTAAAACTTCTACTGACCCATGCAGAAGTAGTCACGGTCTACAGTCTGTCTCCCAGGACACGAACATACTACTAAAAAGCTCTTGCGGAAAGTTTGATTGAAACAGACTTATCTAGGATCATAAAAAACTGACAGAAAGAAAAGAATTGAAGTATTCCAAAGTGATGTTCAATTATTCAAATCACTAGATATGCTTTCCCTTCCCATGGTTCCCTGTTAATTATTCTGCATTTCCCAGCTTTTGGAAAATATGTCAGCCAACTTTGATACACAGCTCTAATTCCTAAATACAGCCAGTTAAAAAATAATTATATATAAATCATAACTAAAGACTAGCATAACATGTATTTATGAGGACAGGAATCAATTAAAGCAGTTTCCTATTTTTAAGAAGAAATTACATTTTGAATATTGTTCATGGCATTTTTGTATGTAATATAGAAGATTAAGGGGGCAATGACCCATTAAGAAATAAAAAGCTACTCTAAACATGCTCATATATAACACTGTACAAACAACCTAATGGAGAGATTACCACCAGAAACATTTGTAACTTGGGAAGACTTTCAAAATACTTCAAGTTCTCAAAGTACATATATACCACCCTTCAAAAATTAGCACAGAGTATTTCTTTCCAAAAACCGCACATGCATTAAAATCTCTGTTCTTAATTCCTTCAGTTACAGAAATGTTTCCGAGAACTACAAACTGCATAATCTAAGCTGGGCAAATGAAAGATAAACTCTTTTGAAGATATTTGAGGAAGCGTTTATCACTGGGCTTATCCGTTCTTTCTTCCATTTCCAAAAACCAGGAAAGTAAAACATTACAGCCTTATTCTAACTAGTTTATAATTTCAAGAAGAAAAAAAACCCAATGCAAATGTTATTATATACGATGAATTGTGTCTGCAGTTTGTCTCCTTTAACTTTTGAAAAGCACTGGGTGTCATGCGAAATGCGCACAGGCACTGTGCCATACAAAAGCTTTCACAAACTAATGGCACAAAAAGCTATAGCTTCTGCCATACATTTTGTTTCCATGTACAGGAAATCACAATGAAGTACACACACTACTTCATGCTGACAGTATCACACCTAACGGTGAACTGCCCACCACCTCTGTACACTTCCCCAAAGAAAACACTTTCAAATTTTAAGTAGGTAGATGCATATGTGGGAAGGAAATCCCAAAATACAAGAAAAGTTTTCCATGAAGTAACTTCTGCTCGCTTCTTATAACTGACAACAACCCATCTCAATTCTTATTTGTTAAGAACAGAAACCCAACACACACACACAAAGATTTCCTGGAAATCTGATTGTCTTCATTAAAACTCTACATCCAGGTAATGAAGCAGCACTAACAGAAATGAACAGTCAGACTCAAGGTGGGAAGAAAGATTACATACAAAAAGTTTTGATGTATGTTTTTAAGACTTCCTTGTGAGCAGTATGTTCACGCTCAGGGTGGGTAACTAGATTTTATTTTTTTTTTTTAAACAGTGATTTTTTTCCCCCCTCCTTTCCTTTCTAAGACTTTCAGAATTCTGATTCTTGATCTTGAACTACAACGTGGATACATGGGGGATGTCTCAGAGAGAACCAGAGGCTGCTTTGATAAGTGTCATGGACAACTAATGGCTTTACATGCACAAAAGGTGGAAAGCCTCACTCAGCAGTTACTTTCTAAGTGATTAACAATTAAGTTTTAGCTCAATCTAGTCCTGTTTAGAAGAGCTAGGAAATGTAGTTTAGGTGAATATACAACAGAAGCAATTAAGACAGTAACATTTTGACTGCTAACTTTATGTCTTTTTTGACCATTAAAAAGAATGCAAGTGAAGCATCTCATTTCAGCAGCAGAAGCATCCACCAGTGTTTCTAATTAAGTCAGAGAAAAAGTACACACAGTTAGTATTGTCTGGAATCGACCTTTAAAGAACAGGGTGTAAATTAGAAAACCCCAGATGGGGTCCTGATCCCTGGTTACGGTACTACCATATAAATGGTGACAGACACAAGATGATTAGTACAAACATGCCCATCTGTTCCCAATGATGTATGGCGCTTCTCTCAATTATTATTTCTTGAAGCATATTAATACCAAAGTTGTCATGAGCTGAAGTAACAGAACTAAGATCAGGCAGTATAACCCTAGCAAAATAATGCAGAATGTTTTCTGAATGCGTGGGATGGGATGTGAAAGAGTAAATTCCACAGATGGGGACAAAGTACTGGAGGTCTTAATCCTCAGAACCTACCCCAAGAACTTCCTCACACTTTGGGAAAGGTTGAAAGGCAGTACATGCAGCAACAGACAGTAATAACCTTTAAAAAGAGTGGAGGCGTTAACATTTTGATTCTTCGAAACAAAGTTAAAATATTAGTTGTATTTCATGGAATTGTTTCAAGTTAGATGTGTTACAGTAAATATTCATATTAACAGCATTTTTATTGTGGAATCCAAAGTGTTCCAAAGACTTTTTGAAATAAACCACTAACTTACTGAAATTTATTATTTTCAGCCATACATTCCACTTCCCATGTAATTAAACACCTGAATTAAGCAGGGGGGGAAAACAATAAAACTAAGTTTTCTACAAGACTACATTCAACTGAGTAGGTCACCAATGGAAGAGCAGTATGTATGTCATTTACACACATGCACAGTCTTAACTATAAGGCATTTGTCCTCTAAGAGCAGGATATTATTATTGTTTTTAAAGCATGTATTTTGCAATTCTTTAAAAGCCTGCACACGATTCCTTCCAGGGTCTGTCAATGCTGTTCAAATAGTCCAAAGGGTCTACAAATCTGATAAATCAAGACAACACTTTACCACTAAAAATTATCACACTAACACATCCTTTAAAAAAAGTTCTCAGTTTTCCACTACCAGCTAGTTTCAAAACTGACTGAAAGCCTCTGATATTCTCTCAGCCTTTCTAGGGATTATTTCAGGTTGCAGTATTCATGTTTTGTGCTATGAGTAAAAACACCATTACTGCAGATACTTGTTAAAAGGAGTATGATACTGACAAGTGGTATCTTTATCACAACCCAGAACTACTTTTTGGTTCTAATAAAGGAACATGTCTGAAGGTAAGGGTGAAGACTATGTCAAGAAAGAGGAAGGTATTTGGGCTAAGTAATATTAAGGGAAAGAGATGTTAAAATGAAATTGGTAAGGAAAAAATGAGTTGTAGTATCACATTTTCCTCCATTTCTTGCTTTGCACGCTTTTAGTGTTCTGCTTCACATTTTCTTATTCATCGCTCCCAAGAAAATGCTACTTGTGCAACAAGTAGCCTTTATCACCTGTCCAAACTTAGGTTTAAAGAAAAAACATTTACTCAAAAAAACTTTAAACGAAAAATCCCATACTAAAAGACTCCTACACATACCCATACAACCTCTCACTCTTCTGTATGATATGAACTCTGTAACTGAAGAAAGACAGAGGAAAAAAAGCATAACCTGATAGCCTGGTAGAGAGCAATATATCCCAAAAGAAAACGCATCTCTTTTGACCTACAGGAGGTAACAGAGTCTCCTGCTCTGCAACCAAAAATGGATAATGCCTGAGGTCATGCGATATTTCATTACTATGCTTTTCCAAATGCTAGCAATGACTGTTTGGTTTTATATTCTTAATTACAGCTTAATAATGACTTAGCTGACTTGCTCAATTCAAGTCCACAAGTATGCTTGCTAGGTACAGTCAAAACCCAACATTCACATGGCACATGAGAAAAAAAAATAGCATACAAGCCCTACACACATTATGATTTTCCATTCTCATTTGATTTATTTAGCTGTTTCATCAAAAACCGAACTACAGCTTATCCAGTCTGTATAGTAACTAGCAAAGGAAATGCAAGAGGCGCAGAAGCAAATACTACTGTGTAAGAATTACAAAACAAAATAAACCCATACAAAACACCACACACAACCACACACCCCCACACCTCACAGCAATTAAGAACTACCTTGCTTCAAACAGACACAAGACCTCATGCAAGTACTGAAGTACTAAATACTTTCCCCAGTAGCGCACGCTTTCAAATGCCTGTGATGAACAGAGACACACACCTCTGTTAAACTATCTTAGCTAATTATCTGTCACTATCAGTTTTCTTTTAGGGTGGTCTGAGCACAGCATACATGCAGATGTTTCACATCTTTTTGAGGCATTACTTAACACAAGTAAATATAATACTGAAAGAATAGCTATATTACATACAAGACACACCAAGCAAAATTTCTATCCTATGAAAACTGAACAATTCCACTAGCTTGGAAGGGGAAAAAAACCTGAAGGAATGCATGTCATCTTACCCCCTTCCCAAAATGTGATTTGACACCCACTTTCAACTATAAAGCCACTCAAATTTTCAACGCTCTTATTCCATCCCCAGCAAAGAGAAAGCAGTTGCAGCCAAAGCACCTACCCTGCAAGCACAAAACAAAGACCAACACGAGAATACTTCAGCAGTTGCGTTAAATGGGAAAACAGAACGCCTAACAAAATAACCACCACTCTCGGCAAGCGACCGTGCAGAGAGCAAACATTAAAGTCAGAATAAGACTTGCACGACAAAACCCAGCTCTGCCGGAGCTGCTCTGCTGCAGTTTAACGTTCCGGGATTGCTCACAGTCATTAATTGTTGATTTGTTTTGAGGAGCAGCTAGTGATTTATTTGTCGCGGGATGAAGTTACAGACCTAGATTCCTGACCAGAGTCTCTCAACGTAAACAATACATAACCTATAAATTAACCGTTCTCCATCTGGCAATTCAGATGTAAAATCCATAGTTTTCCATATACCAGGCGGCAGCAAATACCCCCCCCCCCACACACACACACTTCCTTTCCGAGCGCTTTCTAACAGAGCCTGATGCAAAGTGGGAGGGAAAAAAAGAAAGGAGCGAGGAAAGAAAAAAAAAAAAAAAAAAAAAGCCAGCATGAAAGGAACGGGCTCACACAAGTAGGGACCTACCGAACCGAGGTCCTCAGCGGCCGCCAGCTCCCCCCGGCTGAGGATCGCTGCTAAGTGCAGGGCGGGGAGACCGAACCGGGCAGTATGGGGAGGTCCCCCCGGCGATCCCCGGCGAAGCCCGAGCGGGGAACAGGCCGGGTGCAGCGGAGGGCGGGGGGGGCACCGGCGGGGGCCGCGATCGCTCACCACAACGGACAAGCACCCTCCCCCCGCGCCCCGCGCCGCCGCGAGGAGCCACCGCCGCTGAGCGCGCGACACCGCCTGGCGGGCCACCTGGGGGAGGGGGGTGAGGGCAGAGGGGGTGACCCCCGGCCCCCGCGGCGAACCCGAACCAAGGTCACCCCCCCGCGGGGCCCCGCCGCCACCGGGGCGGGGGGGGGGGCAGAGAGGGGGAGCGGCAAATTTAATTTGTGACGCCGGCCACGGGGAAGGGGGGAGGGGAGCAGCGCAGCGAGGAGATGGGGAGGGAAGGGGGTGCTCCGCCACGGGCCAAGGGGAGGGCTGCCTCCTCCCTGCCCTCCTCGATCGCCGGCCGCGGAGCTCGGTCCGAGCGGGCGCCCCCGCCCCAGAGAAAGGAAAATGGAGAAGAGTCAGGGTGAGGGTAACGGCAACCAAGGTGCCGGGCTCCTTACCCCGCCGAAACCGCCTCTCCTCGCTGGTCCCAGGCGGGTCCGCTCCGCGCTGCCGCTGCTCCGGGCTCGGAGAGGAGCTGCCGCCGCAGCCGCAGCCAATCGCCTCTAACCCCCTCCCCTTCCGCAGCTCGCCCCGGTCCCCCTGTCGGCTTCAAAATGGCGCCAACTTGTCTCTGGCTGCTCCAATGGAACCGCCGGGGGAAGCGAGCCGGGCCAGAGCGGGGCAGCAGCGCCCCCTACCGGCCCTCGTAGCAGCCACTGCGCGGGCCCCGGCCGAAGTCAGCGGTCACAGGGCCCGCGGCCACCGCTGCCCTCAACGGCGGAGCCCCGCGCCCTGGCCCGCCGGGCAGCCCGGCCCTCTGAGCAGCCACCACGGGAGCTGCAGAGCGCCGCTACTGGGAAATGCAGCTGGACGGGGAAGAGGGTGTAAAAGTCACCACCCCTCCCCAAGCGTGCTTGCGCCCCGGGTCCCGGTCCAGCTCTCGCCTGCTAGCCGGGGGCCACGGCTATGCCTGCCACCCGGAAAGACTGATGGCCGCTGCGCAGCACCGTGCGGATCCTTGCCAAAAGCCAGGACCCGGGTTTAGGACCGCGACTGCAGGGTTTGCAGGACTGCAGAGCACCTCGCTCCACGCACAGCCCGCGGCCCGGGCCGGAGGAAGGGCCCAGCAGCCCCTCGGCCGATGAGCTGCGTTCCGTTACCCGCCCATGTGCACGGCGCAAAGCAGCGAAACAAGTATTTCCCAAAACCAACACGAATTATTAACGGATTATTGTAAAACGGAGAGGAATAAAGTTGCTTAAATGCAGAGAAACAGCAGAAAAAGTAGCAGAAATCGCTCGCCAACCCCTTCGGTTTTGCTTCAGCTCACGCAAGAGTTTCAGGGGCACCCTGACAGGAAAGCGCAGGCAGAGAAGTGATGTAACTTCTTCTCAGGGCTGCGGATGAAATGCTGCATTTATGAATGACACATCAGGAGAGCGTGGAAGTGCTCAGAGTATTATGCTTCAGAAAAAAACCAAACATAAATAGTACTTAGCAGCCCTGCTGAAATACATTCAGGGCTTTGCTTAGTGTGAGGAACATACCTAACTGCATGTTAGCCAAGACATTGTATCTAGTGCTTTCAGTCTTTAAGTGAGTTTTGTCACTAACACATTGTAACCATCTTGTCTTATTTTTAATTCATCTTCTAAACTAAGTTAAATAGCCTCGTGTTCTGATAGAGGCTACATCACTCCTATCAGGATAGATTGCCAGAAGTTGCATAGAAATAATCTTTTTTTCAGGCCCCAAAACTCCCCTCGTTTGGGTTTTTGGGTGAATTATGTTTGTCCTGCACTTCCTGAAAACAAAAGTACTACTGCACGGGCAAGAAAGAGAGGAATACTTTACCTCACAGTCTTCTATTACTTGCAGTCAAGAATATACTGTTTTTTTGACGCAGGTTGGACAATTTCCCCACGATACCCCTCACCACATCTTGCGCTGGGGAACACACCTGCTTCCTACGGAGCACTAGCACCTGTGTGCGCGGATGCTTACAAACCAGGAGGGAAGTTAAACATAGCTCCCGCAATTGCAAACCCAGGTGTATAGCTGTCAAACTAACTAGCGTGCTGACATGTTGCGAACGCGAATGTTCTGCCCGTTCTGCCGAGGGAGCAGGTCACCGCAACGCTCCCGGCTCCCGCGGTGAACGCCTCGAGGAGCGGGGAACGGCGCTGTATAACGGAGGCCTCCCCGCAGATTCGCTCTGCCCTTCATTTCCTGCCTATACCAAGACTCCTTCATACTTCACAGATGCACATCCGAAGGTAACTCTTCACTCCCCCCTTTTCAACCCGTCCCGGTCTCCCCCACCGCGCTACCGGACAGGCGCTCGGCTGCCGCAGTAGCGTACGCGCACCTCAGGAGGGAGCCCGCGGGACACCGCGGCTCCCGCCGGCCGCTCTCCAACCTTCGCCCCGCGGCCGCTTCCCGCCAAGGAAGGCAGGAGGGACGCGGCCCGCGGCGGCCCGGCCCCGCCCCGCCCCAGCGGCAGCTGCGGGCAGCCGTTGGGCGGCCGTGCCGGGAGGAGGTGCCGTCAGGCCGGGCCTGGCGCGGCGCTGTGGGCGGCAGGAGGCAGCATGGAGCCGTCGTTCGTCGGCGAAATGTGCCGGCCGCCCGGCCAGCCTCTGAAGAGCTCCTCGAATGCTCGTTTGGAGGCGTCGCTGACCGTGCTGCGCAGGAGTCTCCTCAGAAATAACTTGTAAGTGTTAAGAACTCGACCTACAGGAGGGAGTAGCAAGTACCCGGCCCCTCTTCGGGGTCCTAGAAGAAAAAAGCCGCACCGTGCCATCTGTGCAAGCGCTGGCTGTGCTCTCGAGGGCAGGCTCCGACTATCCCCAAGAAATGTCACATCCCCATAGGGCACTGACGACTGTAACCAGACTCGTTTTTACTACATCTGCCACCTCCTGAAAGCCAGGAGTAAACATATATGTATGTTACAGAAACTGTGTGCTTAAGAAAGATTCAACGTGTTTGTACAAAATGTTGCTTACATTATAGGGATGCTGGGGAGGGGACTCTTCATCAGGGACTGTAGTGACAGGACAAGGGGTAATGGGTTCAAACTTAAACAGGGGAAGTTTAGATTGGATATAAGGAGGAAATTCTTTCCTGTTAGGGTGGTGAGGCACTGGAATGAGTTGCCCAGGGAGGTTGTGAGTGCTCCATCCCTGGCAGTGTTCAAGGCCAGGTTGGATGAAGCCTTGTGTGGGATGGTTTAGTGTTAAGTGTCCCTGCCCATGGCAGGGGGGGTGGAACTAGATGATCTTAAGGTCCTTTCCAACCTTTCCAACCCTAACTATTCTATGATTCTATGATTATGACATACAGAGAAAGCCAGTGCCACAGAACTTCAAAGACTTCTTTGCATTTAGAATCCATTCGTGGACCTGTTGTCCACTAACTCATCTAATCCCTTTTTGAACCTGCTGGCACTGCATATATTCTAGCCTACTTAAGCAGCAGATTATAGAAGCCAACTACCCACTGTGTCAAGAACCCTATTTCTTCACCTTAAAGAGGTGATTTGTAAAATTTGATCATATGCTGTTCAGCCTTGTCTTTTCACAACCACAAACCAAACCCTTTTAGTCCCTGCTTTGTTAGACTGCTGATCTCTTCCCTTTGGTCATTTTAGGTATTTTTCTCAATACCTTCTTTAGATTTGTGTCCTTGCAGACCAGGACTTCACACAGTAAGCAAGATAGGAATATGCTACTGAGACTTCCCACAGATCAGCAAACTGCTTTCTGTCTTGGTCTTGGTACTCTTCCTGATTATGTCTTACATCTCTGTGGTTCAGAGGGGCTTTTTTGGTTGCTGCTGCAGTTTGGGCCAAGGATTTCCGAGAGCTGAAAACAGTGACTTCCAGACTGTGAATTTAAACACCTGTTACTGACAGATAATCCTATAATTTACCTCACACTGATCTAATTCAAGCCTATCTACCTTCTTTTTACCCATTCACTTTTGTGAGACCTTCTGGAGTTCTTTCCACGGGCACAGCATTTGATTACCCAAAAGAGTTTGGCACCACCCAAGTATCACAGTGTGCAGCCCCTTTTTCAGGTCACTGATGAAGATCAAGGATATTTCAAACCAGAACAAACCAATATCCTAACTTTAGCAATCACACCTCTATTTAAACAAGAGCTCTAAGATATACTTCACAGGACTGAACAGACAGGGACCTCGGGAAGAAAGCTGGCAGGTGAGAAGGACATAAACTTTCAAATAACCCCAGCATCCCACTGAGGGGTGAAGAAAGATCGTAAGGAAGCTGGATCCTAGAATGACTCCGTGCTGTAGCAATCCCTACTGATTCACTACACTGAAATAAAAAAAAAAAATGCCTAAAAAATCCTACAGTCCCTGGCAGAACAAGGGAAGGAATAGTTTGGAGGGAGCAAAACCTTTTTTTCATTCCCAGGATAAGAAGATATTTCAGCTTAACCATATTGTAAATCTCTGTCCTGGCTAGCAAGCTCAGTCCACCTACAGAACTGTGAACTAACACAAGGAAGAAAGAAGAGACTATACACCGGCAAACAAGAATGCCTGCTTTTGACAGCAGTAAGTTGTGAATTGTTCTATTGATTTCCCTACCTATAGATTAACATTATGTGAATTAAGAGTCACTGTTGAGCAAATATTTCCATACAGTCATCACGAGAGTGATAAAGGGCCAGCACAAATGAAGTATTTTAATGGAAGCCAACTGAGAGGTGTTTTTATTTGAATGCAAACTGCAAGTTACATTTCTAACATTACATGAGTTACCTAGGAGAAACAAGAAACTACTTAACTGATTCCTAAAGTAGCTTTTGTTTCCTTTTATAGATGGTTTGGGAAAAATAAAGGCAGAGCAGATAAACATTGAAAAAGTTTGAGAAATAGAAGGGTGCAATATTTTTTCTACCATGCTTATCTTCCCTTGCTTAATATAGCAGGTCTGTGAAAAAGATACTTTTGTTTCCAGCATAGGTATAAGCACCTTTCCCTTCTGTTTGTTTCTATTATGACTCTTGAACAATTGCATCAAAATTATTTTATAAACATAGAATGGTTGGGTGGCAAGAGACCTTAAAAATCACCTGGTTTCAATCCCTCTGCCATGGGCAGGGACACTTTCCACTACACCTGGTTTGTTCAAAGCCACATCCAACCTGGCCTTGAACCCTTCCAAGGGTGGGGCAGCCACAACTTCTCTGGGCCACCTGCTTCAGCGTCTCACCACCCTCATAGTAAAGA
This sequence comes from Lathamus discolor, assembly GCF_037157495.1. Lineage (NCBI taxonomy): Eukaryota > Metazoa > Chordata > Aves > Psittaciformes > Psittacidae > Lathamus > Lathamus discolor. The sequence goes on from NC_088887.1 coordinate 105,017,313, forward strand.
ATTTCTTCCTAATACCTAATCTAAATCTCCCCTCTGTCAGTTTAAAGCCATCCCCCCCTCTTGTCACTACATGCCCTTATAAAAAGTCCCTCTCCAGCTTCCTTCTAGGCCACCTTTAGGCACTGTAAACCATCCCTAAGGTCTTCTTTTCTCTAGGCTGAAGAAGCCCAACTTCCTCAGCCTGTCCTCATAGGAGAGGTGCTCCAGCCTTTTTACTAGAAAAACAATTCAAATAAAATACATGTCATTTATATCGCGAGCTCTTCACACCAAATGGGTTTTTGCCCTGTAGGAGGGAGAGTTAGTGCCTGTATACACCTTTGACTTGCAGGTGTAGTGATTTGTCTCAGAGAAAGAAAAAAATACTTCATTTATTTGTGTTGGCTCTTCAGGTAAATGGCTGATATTATTATGAACATGAGTTAACTTTTCAAATAATTTTAGTATCTTACATGTCTCTTAAATAATTTGCAAGGAAGCCACATGGAAACAGTGACTTAAGATGACTGGAATTTTTAGACTCTTACTGTCTCTGTCAGTGCTGTTTCCAACACCATCTCCTTGTAAACAAAAATCAAACAGCTGAACAGCAGTGATGCTCAGAAGCTACTAGCTTTAAACACATGTGCAGTATTTATTCTGAAGTTTAATAAGTACTGCTTTCATGTTGGTGCTAAGAAGACTTTACCAAAAATACCTATCAGCTTGTGGTTGTTTCTAACAAAAAGACAAGAGTCATTAAGTACTATATATTTCACCAAGAATAAATTCCCAAAACTCCCAATAAACTGAAGATTATATTATGTTACTTTTCAGCGTGAGGACTGTAGGAAGCCTTTTATTCCACCTACTTACCCACTCTCTTCATGAAATAGTTAACAGCTACAGTGGGACACTAGTAAGATTAAATGACCTACTAAAGTAAGTCTTTCTATTAAAACACAAACTATTACTCCCTCCCAAAATTTGCCATCTCAAGTCAGCTGTAGCTGTATCTTCATCTCTGACTTCTCTTCTTCAGATAGGATCTTAAAGGGGTCAGTGCCTTTTTTGAGTCATATATAGGAAGAGAGCAATAAAATGTTTCATGTTACAGAGAGAGCAGTAAAATGTTTCTTGCTACAGTAGCCACAGGAGCAAAAAACATCATTCAGATTGTTAAATTTCTGAATCAGAATCTGTCTCTTCCGTACAGTCAGGATGTGAAGTTCATTTCGCTATCAACTAGTGCATCCTTTATACTCTAAAAATCTAACCATCTTGCTGTCTGATAGGAGTAAGCTAAAGATCATTAATACACAAACCCTTAAGGCTGCTAATACCAGTTTGTGGTTAGTTGTTTTGTTTTGTGTGGTTCATTGTTTTTTTCCATTCTAGTGTGGGTTAACGGCTGCTTTGTTGCTAAATGTCATGTAATCTTCTTGCTGACCACTCCAGCTATTTACACAGTGTATTCCTACAGCTTAACACTAAAGTACCTTACCTATGGCAGCCATCATCTAAAAAGACACAGTAGTCAGTGTTCTTCCCTTGGTGCCTTTCTGACAGGTACAACAGTACTGAATTAATATTTGGGGAGTCTGCACCATCAGTCTTTCTATCCCTGTTGATTAGCTCAGTTTGTCAGTGAATTAAATTAGTGTCTCCTCTGAGTTTCCTTTAATTGATTTAAATGCTCTCCATCCTTAATTGAGATGTAGGACAGGAGGTGGAAGAAGAGAGTACAATAACCTAAATATTCTTAAGCAATGCTGTTAGTTGAACAAAATGGGAAAAATATTTAAGAACTTCTTACCGTAAGTTGGAAAAAGGGGAATATAACCCCCATTTTCAAGAAGGGGAGAGTGGATGACACAGGAAACTACAGACCAGTCAGTCTCACCTCTGTGCCTGGCAAAATCTTGGAGCACATTCTCCTGGAAGGTACGCTAAGGCACATGAAAAACAACAAGGTGCTTGGCGACAGCCAGCATGGCTTCACTAAGGGGAAATCCTGCCTGACCAATTTGGTGGCCTGCTACGATGGGGCTATACAACTGATGGACAGGAGTAGAGCAGTTGAAGTCATCTACCTGGACTTGTGCAAAGCCTTCGACAATGTCCCACGCAACATCCTTGTCTCTAAGTTGGAGAGACATCAATTTGATAGATGGACCACTCTGTGGATAAAGAACTGGCTGGATGGCCACACACAAAGAGTTGTGGTCCATGGCTCAATGTCCAGCTGAAGACCAGTAACGAGTGGTGTCGCTCAGGGATTGGTGTTGGGACCGGTCTTGTTCAATATCTTTGTCGGTGACACGGACAGTGGGATTGAGTGCGCCCTCAGCAAAGTTCAGTTGATAAGCTGAAGGGAAAGAATGCCATCCAGAGGGACCTTGACATGCTTGTGAGCTGGGCTGATGCCAACCTTATGAAAGTTTAGCCATGCCAAGTGCAAGGTCCTACACCTGGGTCGAAGCAATCCCAGGCATAGCTACAGGTTGGGCAGAGAAGAGATTCAGAGCAGCCGTGCGGAGAAGGACTTGGGGGTGTTGGTCAATGAGAAAAGGAACATGAGCCGGCTGCAGTGTGAGCTCGCAGCCCAGAAATCCAACCGTATCCTGGGCTGCATCAAAAGGAGCATGACCGGCAGGTCAAAGGAGGTGATCCTGCCCCTCTACTCTGCTCTCATAAGACCTCATCTGGAGTATTGTGTGCAGTTCTGGTGTCCTCAACATAAAAAGGACATGGAATTGTTGGAGCAAGTCCAGAGAAGGCCCACGAGGATGATCAGGGGACTGGAGCACCTCCCGTATGAAGATAGGCTGAGAAAGTTGGGGCTGTTCAGCCTGGAGAAGGGAAGTCTGTGTGGAGACCTCATAGCAGCCTTCCAGTACCTAAAGGGGGCCTATAGAGTATGTTGGGGATGGACTATTCATTAGGGACTGTAGTGACAGGACAAGAGGTAACAGGTTAAAACTTAAACAGGGGAAGTTTAGATTGGATATAAGGAAGAAGTTATTTACTGTAAGGGTGGTGAAGCACTGGAATGGGTTGCCCAGGGAGGTTGTGAATGCTCCATCCCTGGCAGTGTTCAAGGCCAGGCTGGACAGAGCCTTGGGTGGCATGGTTTAGTGTGAGGTGTCCCTGCCCCTGGTGGGGGTGTTGCAACTAGATGATCTTGAGGTCCTTTCCAACCCTAACTATTCTATGATTATATGATTCTAAGGCAATCATCTCAGTTGTTACACTTCAATTAAAAGTAATTTCGGGTAACAACTGAGCAGTTAAGATGACAAATATTCCACAAAGAGTAGGGATGTCAACACTGCCATAACTGTGTTGCACTGAACTTTTGTAACATATATAATCTCTCTTTCCCTCTCACTTAAACAGTAATTAGTATATTAAGCATTAAATACTTAAACATAATGTGCTGTATAAAATGCTGGGCATTTTTAAGTTGCTTTATCCGATGCTCTTTTTCTTCTCCTCAACACTGTTTTCACCATTCTACTGTCTGTTCTCTGTCTAAAGCTAGTTATTTTAACATCCCATTGAATTTAATTCTGTTGATGCTTTACACTCAGTCTACTCCATTTTTATGTATATGTGAGCTGCTATTTAGATAGTCTTGCTGACCAAGCAGTGCCTGGACACTATGTACACTATCTGGTTCCCCCAATGATGTTTCTGATGGAACTTCTTTAGCATCTAGTGCAGCCTGAGGATTCTCGGGGAATTGTTCGTAGATTTGTCTCTAGCAAGTACAACATCCCATATGGCATCTGTATCAGCTGTAGTGGTACCATCAGGGAAAGTGTATTTGATTACCCTCAGTGAGGTTAAAAATAACGACATTAGGGTATTGTCAGCTGTAACATGGGGCTTATTTAATTACCTGGGGGAATTCCCAAAATGAAATGCATCTGAGACAATTACTGGTTACACAACATGAAGCACTTGAGAGCTTTGATCTCCCAATGCTACCTTCAAAAAGTCTACATGTAGCACACTCTTATTCTCTCCAAATGGTTATCTTCAGTGTTTCCTGATTTATCATGTGTAGGGAAACACATAATTATTATTTCAGATGGAAAATATGTTTTTCCTTAGGATTAAATATTCAATAGTATTACTATTGGAAAAGAATTCTCCAAGAAGTCAGGAATTCTAGTTGCAGAATAATTTTAATATTAAAATTAAGGACTAGCCTTATTATCTTCAAATAATCTCATGAAAAATGGTAGAAGAAAAAGCAGTGTAGCCCTTTGTATTTCAGAAAATACTTGTGTTAGAAATATTCCACCAACCTGCAATAATAGTCTCTTTAGTGTATTTTGTGTCTCTGTTTTTCTTAGTAGCAATGGTCAGGTTTTATGCCATTTCCTACTTTCCTTCCTGAAAGAACTCCTTACAGCAGAAATGATCAGTTCCTTCTGAATTTTACTTCAAAATAGCTTTAGGATTTTACTGTAGATTCCACAATAGGGCAAAAAATGCAGGGCCCAAAGCCGCTGCAAGGCCGTATCTGAACACAGGGCTGCTCCTGTCTTCCAGAATTCACACACAGTTTTGCCAGTCTGTAACAAAGGTACAAGGTTATGCCACGCTTATTCCTTCAGAAGCTGCACACTGATTTCCCAGGTCTGGTTGTGATGCAGGCAATGTCCTCATAACTTCTGCAGCACCATTATGTGTAAATCAATAGAGTAAAGTATTTGACTATTTGACTCTACAATTGTGGCATTCATACGATGCACAGTTCAGTAGCTTTTACACTGGAATAGTGCTAATCTTAAAGCGGAGTAAATGGGAAGAATCAGGAGATTCGCATCCAAAGCTCACTTTGACCTAAATTAAATTGCTACTAAAGGTGCATACCTTCTAACGGAGCAAAGCTTTCATCCAGCACAGGAAAGGAAGCTGCTTTGGTCACAGAGGTAATTGGAAGGAATGGCAGGCATGGATTTTAACAATCACTGTTTTCTTTTTGCCACTTATAGCAAATAAACAATTTTCAGAGATTTTATAAATTATATAGACTCTCAAATATTCATAATTTATCCAGGTTATCTGAAAGCATCAATGTTGCAGGTATTTAGAATGGGCACATCACTTACAGAAGTTGTTGTGTATACTGTTACAAGACTGTTTCTCAGGAAAAATGTGGTTTGCTTTGCATAATGTCGTAAGATTTGAAAAAAAGAATGCAGTCACATAATGGAAAAAAATATACCCTATTTCTGCTGCAGGGAAAAATTGCAAGTTCATGTAAGTACAACACGCATGTAGGAAACCTTGGCAGTGTTTACACTGGGGGCAGTCCTCATTGGAACTTCATCTTACTAAAACCTTTCTTTGTTGCTCTTAGACAAAAATCAGAATATCACTTTAAGCAAAGTAAACGTTCTGATCCCTAAAACTCTGTAGAAGTATTTTCTCCTCAACATACTGGTCAGTTAATCTAGTACACAGACATAGGTAACCCATTATAGTAAGTGTCCTCCGTTGAGGCTATAGCCAAAAGAACATGTTTTATTCGAATTAACGTGGCCAGGCCTAATGTCTGGGCAAAATACACCTGTGAGGTTTATTTCATTAATTAAAACCGACCATCAGACAGGTTTAGGAAGGCAGGCGATACCACAGACCCCAGCATCAAAACGCGGTGTGGGCACAGCACTGGGCCCCGGCAGGAGAGCCGAGAGGAGCAGCGGGGCAATGGCTGCTCCCTGGCGCTTCTGCCCCGTGTCTTCAGCGACTGAGACTCTGTCTTTACTCAAGAGCAAACCTCCAGATGTTCCAGTACGAAGCTGAGGAATCGAGCTTCGCCGATCAGCGTAGCACGGCGCAAGGCAAACAGCAGCCCCTGCCCCAAAAAAGACTGCACGCTGAGAGAACCGCTTCCGAAATACCTTGAAACGGTCTAACCCCACTGCTCCGATCGGCGAGGGCGCGACCCGAGTAAGAGTAAACCCCCCCGCCCCGGCAGGGGATGCCGGTACTTGCAGTCCGCCGCCCGCCCAGCCGGGCGGAACTACAAGCCCCATAACAGCCAAGTGCTGCGGGGTGAAGGGGCGCAGGAGGTGGTGCCATCTTAAGGACAAGGGTCGGCCGGCACTCTCCTCCCCCGGCCTGCCGGGAGTGCGTGGCTTGCCCAGGCGGCGGAAGACGGGCGGGTGGCTTGGCTTTGAGGTTGGTGTCCTCACTCCCATGGGGCTGCGGCCTCTGTTCAGCGGGGCCGGGAAGGGGCTTTTCCCCGCTGTTACCACCACTGCTGGGTGGTAAAGAGGGACCGTGGCTGAGCGGGGAAGCGGGCAGTAAGGGTACGGCTGCTCCGGCTATGGGACGTAGGCTGAGGGAAATGGGGGGGGCGGGGAGGTGGGTGCCTTACACTGCTGGGAGGAAGGGTGGGAGAGCGCCTGACACACGTACCGAGAGCTGGGACCTGCGGCCGCGGCCCCCACACATAGCCGTCAGCCTGCCAGGGGTGGCCTGCCTCTGTGGGGACTCTGGCCTACGTGCTTTGTCACCCCCGTGCCCACAAAGATGTGGTCATGCAGGCAAGCCAGTCGGTTCCCCCCATCTGTAAGTGCTGCCACACATGCCTTCTTTTTCCATTTGGAGATTTAGTGTACAGGTGGAGTTTGAGGCCTTTACCGACTTGGTTGAGTCTTCTGGATGTTTGTCAGGTTAACTAAAATAGTAATTTGGTGTTGCTGGTGAACCACATATGCCAGCTCAGGTGCAATGCTTACAAATAGTTCTTTACAGAAACGTGACAGACTGTCAGCATTCAAGAGGCAGGGCTGTCACATAGATTGCAGTTTCCTAGTACATATTTGGTCAGTCCTCCTCAGAATACAGGTGGAGATGCTTTCATATGCAATTTCACTGTATCTAAGGGTAGTCAGAGAAAGTCTTTTTAAGATTATCAATAAAGGATGTTCCTGTGTGGGACAATTAAAGCAGGATCCTTCATTAGAAATACTGTCATGTGGCAGGTGTTCACATGCTCTGTTTTCATTCCACATCAGGATATGGGATTTGCACAGACACCATTCCAGAAGACAGGTGAGGCCATAGAAGCCAATAAAGCAACTTTCCTTCCCCCCCGTCCTGTTTTTGAGTGGAGGTAGAGCAACCCCCTTTTTGATAGATGTAGAATAGAGTCCACGATTCATATAGTGTCATATTCACTCTCTTAATTTTCAAAAAGGAGGAACTGAGAAACTAGAGGTATGCATGAAATATATGTATCTTGAGAAGAGAGACCCTACGCACAGCATTGTTCCACCAGCTCTGAGGAAGAGGGATAGTTGCATGGCCATGTTTTTCCCCCTTCTGACATTAATACTGTCTTCCAAGTAGTGAGGTCAAATGCCAACAGTAAAATCTCGTTGGTCTAGACATTTTGAGACTGAGGATGGCAAGATTCTCTTTCTTTGCATAGTAGGTTAGTAGGTGAGAATGTGCTTAGAGTAACATCAGTTTTGCAAATAAGCATGAGATAATAAATGTTACTTAGTACTCTTTCCTTAATACTACATATAGGTCCTTTTCAGATAAAAGAGAAAAAAAAAACTTAAGCTTAATTTCTTGGTCAGAATGAAAGGCATGAGCTGCTTTTTTTTTCTTTTTTATATATATTTTACTCCTAGAAAGTTGGAATGTTGACAGAAAGTAGAATAAACCCTCTAGTAGGAAAAATACTTTCTTGTTAGGTGCTGCATTTGTATGGGAGGGTGTGTAATTTGCTGAATAAAATACTTGGCACTTGATTCGTAATAAAATGACTTGGGTTTTATTGCATTCTGTCTAGACCTCTTGAATACAAAGGAAAATCTAAGTAATTCTAATAGATGGCTAATGGCATGATTGCGTGTCACAGTGGTCAGTGCCATCTTGCTTTATTTTTAATTGCTCTTGTCTCTGGATCTTTCTGCAACTTCTTGGCTCATTCTCAGAATGCAGTCTATTTGGGGCAGGGATTGGTTTTTTGTGTTTATTTTTAGAAAATGTGCAACAAGTGTTCTTGGTCTCTAACAAACATCTTTAGTTGTTCTAAACCCAGAAACATTATAACAGACTGCAGATGTAATTTTAAGTCTTACTTGACTAGTACCAAATTATAAATGCCATCCAATATCTGAGTGGTGTTAAATGAATTAGTTGAGTTCAGTTTGTTCAGTCACAGGAAATAATCCTTGTGACGGAAGTATTTTCGTTATTGTTGGTCATATTAGCAGTGATGTCAGTTATCAGTTTGTGCATTGGAAATTGGCACATGTTTATCTTATAAAAGAGATTTAGAACACTTGATGGGTTAACATAGGTCGGTAGGGAACAAAGGTTATTGAGGTAATTAATTTTTCAAATATTCACATTTAGAAGTTTTTTGTTAATTATTTGAGGTATATTATGAAACATGAATGCTGGACTGGTACAACGCTAATGTAGTTATTTACTAAAGGTGTTTAATAATGTGGCAGTTTTGCTTAAACGGTACTTCTGGTTGGTGCTTTCTGCTTTTCTTCTGGTTGAGTACATTTTCGTTGTGACTGAGGATGCCTGTCATAGGCCTGAATAACTTCTGCTTTTTTTATACATTACTTTTAGAATGTGCATGCTGATTATATGTTATTTGTTTTCTAAGATGCTTCATGCTGAAAGCAGAGTAACTGTCTTGAAGTGTCAGGATGAAATCGTTATTCAACCATGTTCTAAAAAAATGAAGTCAACAGAAGAGGCCTATGAGAACCTCTCTGCTGGTGATAACCAAGATGTTCAGGAAGAAGTGGATACTGAGACAACATCATATGACTCAATACCAGTGTATGCCTCAGATGACCAAGGGCAACATGAAATGCAGAAGCAAGAGAAAATACCTACAGGTGTCTTGAGAACACTGAATAAAGTGTTCTCTGAAAATAACCTAGTTCATTCGGAAGCTGTACAGAATGTAAATCCTCAGTTTGCTTCAATAAATGACACTAAAGCTGAAGAAAAAGGCCCTTTTATTACAAATAATGTTGGTGAAGATAATATTAAAAATAGAATGACATCATTCTCAGTAAATAGAAATGCATCAGATGAAGATTTTTTTACAAGCACAGAATTTATTGGACCAATTTACAAGCCTGCCAAAAGTAACAAACAGGACAAATCTGACAGTTGCAATGAAAGCAGTGAGGGAGACCAGAATGGATTGCATGAAAACAGAGCTAAAAGAAAGGAGGCAAAGAAGACACAGACTATTACTTCTGCTGTACCAGAAATAGATGATGAACTGGACCAGTTCTACAAAGAAATTTACCAGCTGGAAAGTGAAAATTTAGATACCAATTTTCAGGAAAAAGAAACTGAAACTTCTCAGGAACAATGCACTCCATATGAGTGTAGTCAGATGTCACAAGAGGATTGTCAACGCATGTTGGTGGGCATCCCACAACCATATTATGAGAATGGACAGTATTTCTTTGAAGAACAGAGCAGTGAGAAAACAAGCAATGAGCAGCAGTTTGTCATGGAAACAAGTGGCTGGAAAACTGAAAATACCTTTGATAGAGAAGAGAATTCTAAATATTGGAACTACTCAGTGCCTGAATTCAGACCTGCTTGGCAGTCTACAGAGTCCTTCATGATACCTCAGGGACCTTTTCCTCCTAGATTCAACCATCAGTCACATTTTCAGGTACTTCATTCCCCACTACAAAATACTGATGTTCTTCCTTCTCAGAATGGTAACCTTTCTTACAAAAATTATTATGGTTACCACGGAAATAGTGATATTAACAGTCATGGTTCATTGCTTGATCAAAGTATCAACGATTCAGGTCATGCTGATACCCGTACTACTCAGGTCTTCAGAAATGTAGATAATGACAAGAATGGACTCCAAAATAATGGTTTCTGTGAAACCAGTGGAGAGCGTTGGAAGGATCCAAAAGCTGCCAATACAGGAGGAATCCACAGTTTTTCTTCTTTGCAGTTAACTGAAGAAAGATCTAGCTGTTCACAGAAATTGCTCCTCATCTTAAGAGGCCTACCTGGTTCAGGGAAAACAACACTTTCTCAGTAAGTAAAGACTTAGATCTTGAGAAGCTTATTTGCATAAAAAAATTTAAGAACTAAACAAATAAATATCTGGAAACACTTGGCAAAGTTTGGTATTTGTAGAGTTGGCTATTAAAATGCAGTAATTTTTGCTTAATTTTCAATGGGAAAATGTCTGTAAGCATTAACAGTATTTGCTTGGGGTTTGGTTTTCTTTAAAGTTTTGATGAACAGGAGCCGGTTTGTGTTGAATTTAAAATGTTCTGTACCCATTAAATTGCATAATCTTTTATTCTGAAACTTTCAGGTGTACTAGTATGTGATGTCTGCTGCTTTTTTTTTCCTTATTCTTAAATTCCTTCATATAAAAAGGTCTTCCATCAAATGTAACGGTATTAATTTCACTGAACCGGAATTACTTTGTTATGCTTACTCAAAAATCTTCAAAGACCATTAGAGGAATTTTGCTACTCTGGAAATACTTAATTTGTTTTCAGTGTGTTGATGAAACTGATCACAATCTCATTGCCTTTTTCATACTGTGGTCTATCAGCTTCTCTGGTTATTTGTAAACAATACATATGAAAGGTATTATTTTCCCTTAAAAATACACTGTTGAAGTCTGACTGGGTTAAAAGCAGGTACAACTTCCAACTTGGATTTTCACTTTTGTTGTTGTTGTTTAAAAAACATATAAGGTGCCATAGAGCACAGACAGTGAGTGCTGTATGATATCATACTTACTGACAGAGCTTCATCCAGAAACTGTACATCACAAATGGGATGTCTTCTGTGATTGTCTTCTATTTTACGGTAAGAACCTGTGAAATAGATACAACAGTCATGTTCTTCCTTGTTTTTTTTTATAAAGGAGTAGCCTTGCTGTTTGTGGGTTTGTTGGGGTTTTTTTTCTGGTATTTGGGACATCATGGACTCCATAACATAGAAAAACACCTGTTACAGATTTCTAGCTTACATGGTTGTGTAATTTTAACTATAATATCGTCTAGTTACTGATTGCTCTGTTTTGCAAATGTACGTTTTTAAAGCTGTGTGCCTTGTGGGTATTATTGATCATGAGATGGCCAAGTTCGAGGTCCTCAGGACAGTGAGAAGAGCGTGCAGCAAGCTCACTGCGCTGGACTTTAAGAGAGCAGACTTTGGCCTCTTCAGGAGCCTGCTTAGTAAGGTTCCATGGGATATAGCCCTGGAGGGCAGGGGGGCCCAAGACTCTTGGTTGATATTCAAGGATCACCTGCTACAACCTCAGGAGTGTTGCGTCCCAACTAGAAGGAAGTGCAGCAGGAGGGCCAGGAGACCTCCTTGGATGGATAAGGAGCTGCTGAGGAAACTTTGAGGGGAAAAAAGAGGCTTATAAAAGGTGGAAGCAAGGACAGGCGTCCTGGGAAGAATACAGGGATGTTGTCTGGGAAGCTAGGGACCAGGTTAGGAAGGCTAAGGCCCAGTTAGAATTAAACTTGGCTAGGGATGTGAAATATAGCAGGAAAGGATTCTATAGTTGCATTGCAAATAAAAGACAGACTAGGGACAGCATGGGCGCTCTCGGGGAAGCTATCAGGAGAGCTGGCTTCCCTGAATTTGGAGAAGGCTGAGGTTCTTAATGACTTCTTTGCGTCGTCTTCACTGGCAAATGCTCTGACCACACCACCCAAGTCTTGGAAGGCAGACGCAGGGACTGTGGGAATGAAGACCCTGGGCCCACTGTAGGATAGGATCTAGTTCAAGACCATCTTAAAAATCTGAACGTGCAGAAGTCCGTGGGACCCGATTAAATAAATCTGCAGGTCCTGAAGGAGCTGCAAATGAAGTTGCTAAGCCACTGGCCATCATATTTGAAAAATCATGGCAGTCAGGTGAAGTTCCCGACGACTGGAAAAAGGGAAATATAACCCCCATTTTCAAGAAGGGGAAAATGGAAGACCCAGGGAATTACAGACCAGTCAGTCTCACCTCTGTGCCTGGCAAAATCTTGGAGCACATTCTCCTGGAAGGTATGCTAAGGCACATGAGAAACAACAAGGTGGTTGGTGGCAGCCAGCATGGCTTCACTAAGGGGAAATCCTGCCTGACCAATTTGGTGTCCTTCTATGATGGGGCTACGGAACTGATGGACAGGGGCAGAGCAGTTGGTGTCATCTACCTGGACTTGTGCAGAGCATTTGACACTGTCCCACATGGCATCCTTGTCTCTAAATTGGAGAGACATCAGTTGTTGGGACCGGTCTTGTTCAACATCTTTGTCACTGACATGGACAGTGGGATTGAGTGCACCCTCAGCAAGTTTGCCAATGACACCACACTGTGTGGTTCAGTTGATGTGCTGGGTGGGAGGGATGCCATCCAGAGGGACCTTGACATGCTTGTGAGGTGGGCTGATGCCAACCTTACGAAGTTTAACCATGCCAAGTGCAAGGTCCTACACCTGGGTCGGAGCAATCCCAGGCACAGCTACAGGTTGGTCAGAGAAGAGATTCAGAGCAGCCCTGCAGAGAAGGACTTGGGGGTGCTGGTTGATGAGAAAATGGACATGAGTCAGGTTCAGTGTGCGCTTGCAGCTGAGAAAGCCTGGGCTGCATCAAAAGGAGCGTGACCAGCAGGTCGAAGGAGGTGATCCTGCCCCTCTACTCTGCTCTCGTGAGACCTCACCTGGAGTATTGTGTGCAGTTCTGGTGTCCTCAACATAAAAAGGACATGGAACTGCTGGAACAAGTCCAGAGGAGGGCCACGAGGATGATCAGGGGACTGGAGCACCTCCCGTATGAAGATAGGCTGAGGAAGTTGGGGCTGTTCAGCCTGAAGAAGAAAAGGCTGCATGGAGACCTCATAGCAGCCTTGCAGTACCTGAAGGGGGCCTATAGGGATGCTGGGGATGGACTAATCATTAGAGACTGTAGTGACAGGACAAGAGGTAACAGGTTGAAACTTAAACAGGGGAAGTTTAGATTGGATATAAGGAAGAAGTTATTTACTGTTAGGGTGGTGAGGCACTGGAATGGGTTGCCCAGAGTGGCTTTGAATGCTCCATCCCTGGCAGTGTTCAAGGCCAGGCTGGACAGAGCCTTGGGTGGCATGTTTTAATGTGAGGTGTCCCTGCCCATGGCAGGGGTGTTGGAACTAGATGATCTTGAGGTCCTTTCCAGCCCTAACTATTCTATGATTCTATTGCAGTAACTCCTTTAACACATGAGAACAATATAGGAAATTAAAAATACCAACCACAGTCCTGTAGAAAACATGCTTCCTTATTCAGTGCAGAAATTATGATACTTAATGAAAAGATATAAAATTTTCTGTTTTCCATGTGTGGTGTGCTGAATTCTGTCTGAATCTTTCTTCAAATGTATTCTCTAAGAGATTCTAAATATCTTTAGGTTTTAAGAACACATATTAATGCTTTTTTCATCTTTCACTAGTGAGATAAATTACTAATTTTATTTAACAGATGGGAAAGTGGGAACTATGAGATCAAGGTCAAGAATAGTCACCAAATTTAGGTGTGGAATTTGAACTGCATGGGATTTGATTTTCAGTGTATTCAATTATATGCATTTTTGTTTGTTCAACGCTTGTCTGTGATTGTTAATTGCAATGAAATCATGTCTCAGCATCTTAGGTACCTCTTTTGGGGGGAATCCCAGAATTAATGGCTTCCTACTGGGAAAATGTAAGTATTATTAAGTCTTGTTCTTAATAACATTGAAAATGTTTTTCTGCGTCACATCATAGAACTCTGCAGTGTAGAGTAGGACAACAAATAGTCTTCTAAAGTTATGTTAGTACCCAAGGTATCTTGGCAGGCTTGGCATCTTTAGTACCTGCAGACAAACCTCTACTGTTTATGCTACCAAAATAGCTGTTAAAGAAAAGCAGAAAATTGACATTATCTGTGTGGATCAGTACTAAGAGGGAATAAGATGGATCTTGCAAGCAGATTTTCCAAGTATGAAATGACAGCAGTGTGGTAATAGGACCCAGGAATCTTGAATTCCTGTCTGCATGTGGTGCAAAGTAAGGGTTTGTCCTCCTGCTCCCAAACTTGAGCCATGTCTGTCCTGAATCTTCCACCAAAGAACAGTGTTTTGTTTCAACTCTTCCATCCCAGCTGCTTGGAATCACAGGCATGTTTTTTGGAAGAGGCTTGTGGAATTCAGCTGGTCCTTTGTTCTGCTTGGAGCAGGTCTGTCACCATCACTGGATAAGATCAGCTGTGTCTTTGTCTAGCCTGATCTTGAAAAACCTGCAAGTGTGGAGTCGCCATGGTCTCTGCAGACTTTTCTGGTGCAGTACTGTCCTCCTGCTAATGCCCAAACTGAAGTTCTCAGGCCATAATTTGTGTGTGTTCTCCTGTGTTACAACATGTGCTGTTACCTGGTAGAATCTGGCTCCTCATCTTTGAAGCTTTCCTTCAGGTGCAGGTATGGGCTTATTTACTGTAATAGCCCAATTATCAGATGGTCTTTTACTGTCTTCACTGCCAGACTAAACAAGCCCAGATGATATTAACTTCTTCATAAAGCTGTATGTCCACAACCTTGACAGGTATCTGTTCAGTCCTTTCATGGTTTTTAGCATGTCTTTTGAACTGGGAAGCCCCAAACTGGATGCAGTATTTTGGAACTGACCACACGCAAGCCAGGTAGAGTGTGGATGATACCTTCCCTTGATCTACTGGCCACATTTTCTCTTAATAAAACCCAGTGTGTAGTTTGCTCTTTACATAAAGAGCACACCACTCATCTCCAGTTTGATGTCCACTGTAATACACAAATCCTTTTCAGCAGGGCTGCTCAACCGGTCACTTTTCCTCCTGTACCAATGCTTAGGTTTCTTTTTCGCAAGTTTCAGAGCTTTGCTCCTTTCCTTGTTGAGCTTCATGATGTTTTGCTTAGTACTCAAGTTTCTCAGTGGCCTTCTGGATGGAAGTGCTACTGTTAGGTACGTAGGACATCATTACTAATTTGATGTCATCTGCAAGTTCTTTGCCTCATCATCCAGGTTAATAATGAAGATAGTGAAAAAGTTAGTCCTGTTGTCATCCCTTGCTGTACTCTGCTTGTTACTGAATGGGAGATGGTAAGAAGCCTTGATAATTTCAAACTGTGTTATATTTGTCACTGTTCTCATCTACAAAGGCAGTTGTTTCGTCAGAGAGTGCATTTCAGTCAATAGAGAATGATTTGTCTGTTGCAAAACCCACATTAGCTCTTCCTGATTACCTTAATTTCCTTCACATGTTTGGAAATAGATTCAGAGAGGATGCAGTCCATTGACTTTCCAGAACTGATATTAGGTGAGGCCTTTAGTTCTTTGGGTCCTTGTCTTTACTTACCCTAAGTATGATCATAACATTAGCAGTTTTCTGGTCACTGGGGAGCTCCTCTCATCAATTTCACTTATTTCCTGCATTCACCTGATCTAGATAATCACAGCTCATTTCAGTTCCTATCTCTATCCATCAGCTTCCAGTTTTGTTTCCCTGTTCCTATCCAGCCGTGGCTTTTGATCTGTGCTTACTAGCTCCACATCTGCTCCTAAATTCTAAGCTGATTTCTCAGTTCCTTCTCCATTCCCTTTCTTCCCAGATTCATCTTGTCCCTGTTTCAGCAGCTGGTAGGATCTCATCCTCATCTTTGTTGTACCATTTTCTTCCCTGCACTTCACTCTTTGCCGTGTCCGTATTTGTTAGCTCTGCTGCCAGCACCAAGTTGCTAGATCCAGTATTTATGCCACTATGCTTCCCATGTCCTTTCTATTTTAGGCCAGTTTTGTTCCTTCTCTTGCCATTCTTAAGATTGTGTTGGGAAAAAAATGTGTTCTTAGAATGATGCAGTATTGGTACTGAATCAGCTTCCTGGTGCTGCTGGAATGCGCCGTTTGGGAGTAGGTTTACTGCAGTGAGAATTTTTCTATTTTCTGTTTTACTCTGTACAAAAATGAGTGCTTTATTTTCTGTGCATGTGACATTTCAAAGTTCTACAGCTTGGGCAGATTTGCAAAAAAAAAAAAAAAAAAAATTTGCAGGAAAAGCAAACACATGCACTTTGCCAGATTTCACTTCTTCAAAACTTCTCAGAGAAAAGCTTGGAATAATGAAACATGATAAAAATGCTGTATTTCTCCTTCGATTTTGGAAGTAATTGACTATTGTCTAAAACAATTTGGCCAGCCAGATACCCAGCAATGATATCTTTAGCACAAGTGGCAAAAGTCTGCTACAATTAGAAGTAGATGATAATATGATCTTCAATGCTGGAAAAAGTTACAAGAAAACAGACTTGGGATTTTTAGGGTATTTTGCTACTGAATTTGGCAGCAATTTCAATTTTCCATTTTTCCATAAATATCTGAACATGAATTTGAATAAAAAGGAGCTTAATGAGGTTGAAAGAACAAATATTGGTGTCATTTAAGAAGTACATTTTTAATTAAATCCATTGTCAGGAATCTGTCAAGAGTCATCTGTATCTGAGACCATTTTCCTGAGAGCTCTGTCTTCTGTACGGAAAAGTTGAAAAGTTGGTATTTATAGCTGAATGTAGAAACAGCTGTGTGATGTATTTCTGTGAACAGTGTTACAAGTCATGTTTTTAAAGTAGCATTTACATAGCTTAGTAATGCTACAAATTTTAGAATATTTAGTTATTGGCTTTTTCTTTTGTCATCTGTGATATTTAGCTATTTTAAATAGGTGAATTATTAGATAGAGAGATCTTTATTATAAAATAATCTAAGTAGGCTAACTAGGATGCAGGTTGGGAGAACATTTTAGTTTTGAAATAAAATTAAGGCAGGATTTGTGTGCATGTGCATGTATGCGCTGGAAAAAATGTGTGTCAGTTTCCTGACTTAAATATGAGTAATCTGGTTTCAAGCTGAGTTCTGTATGTTGGGCTAATATGTTCTATTAGATCAGACAGCATGTCTGGAAAAGGTAGGTGGGATGCTTTAATTTTCCTATCTGCTTTTATTTCACTGTTCTACTGTGTTCAAAGGTAGGTGTTCAACTGCGGGGAATATTTAGGGTGAAGAAGCTGGATTGCAGCAGTTGTATAATTCTGCTGCTCATTTCAGGCATGTGTGCATATTGATGCTGACTAATCTGTAATGTGACTCTCATTAGAAATGTATGTATGTTCTTCACTGCTCAAAAGTGGAGTATCATTTTTTTGTGGGTTTAGGTAGTAATGATGCTTTCTTTGCATAGATGTGCTTCCTGTTGTTTCTGTTTCCTAGTTAATGAGCCTTAGATACATTTTATTTCCAAAAACATGTTAGATGTGTGTGAATTATTCCAAATGACGTTGGCAAGTGTGTGTTTTAAATTTTGCAAGTTTAATTACTATGAATTCTGAAAGGGATAATTATCAGGTTTTTAAAATGTTATGTTTTATGATTTCACAATTTAGATACAGGCTATGATCATTGCTGTAATACTTGAAGCTCCAGTTCATAAAATCAGTACTTTGTGATAGCTTGTATGTTGTGTATAGGGTAAGGATTCTGTTACTCTGGCTTTGTTGGTAGTCACTTTGCCTTCACAAATTCTGTAGTTTTAGGATTATTCTTACAAACATAGTTTACTGTATTAAATCTGTTATATCAGTAATATAGGTTCATAAATAAATTGTGGTGTATTCTGAATTTAGGGGAATAGTAACAAAATATCTCAAGAATAAACTCTGTTGATGGTTTACAGGATTCCCTAACTCTTGTCATTGTGCTTCTTTACTGCTGCTAATGATGTTTGGAAGATAGAATAGATTTGAGTAAGTGAATTATTCTCCAGAAGACTGAGCAAACAAAGTCAGTTCCTAGAAATAAAAATGAATGCCCTATTAGTCCCATTAGTTTTGATTCATCAGTTCATACATATATATTCCCGTGAAAGCCTGATGATTGGGTTCTCAGGAGCTGCAGGGCTGTGTCTGTGAACTCAGCTAGGAGAAGAATCCTAATTACTGTTTGCTGTCTCTTTCATTAAGGCAGATGATCCTTACTATTCCAGATGTGTATACCCAAAAAATGGATGTGGAATATGGATCCAGTTTTTGTAGCATTGTTCTTTGCAAATGTAGCATATTTTAAATAAGAAAATTGGACCATACATGAAATCATGTCCAAGTAACTTAATGAACATGAATTCCTCTTAAATACTTCATACCAGAGAGGAACAGGTATGAAAAAATGCTGCTGTATGTGGTATATGATTTACTGGTGTCATTTTGTCTACTTGGAACAAAATTAGGCTTTGAATCCTTCTGTGTTCTTGTAAACCAGTGTAATACACCATTAATCAAGGCATAGGCTCTAACAAAAGTAATTTGTTCAGTGTCCAAAAGAAGTGGGCATATTTTTGGTGTATCATGCTCTGCTTTCTGAAATAGCATTACTGTTTGCCCTAAGGTAGCCACAATACTCAGGAAAAGGGAGAAGGGGCAAGAAGTCAAAACCAGCTTATATGCAGCCTTGATCATGTTACTTGACAGTTGCATCATTAGTAGTTTCTTCTGGTCCTCAGTAATCTGAATTTTGTTGTTACACATTTCTGTATTGTAAAAGCAAAAATAACCAACAGCATAGTCATGGGACCATAAATGTGTAGGAATGTAAGTTAATATGCAGTACAGTATCGTAGTCATTAAACTGTGATCCGTAACATATTTGTTAGTGGCAGGTAGCAGAACACAGCAAATTCCTTGTGTAGAAATTAAACTTAAGTAGGTCTCTTGCAGATACATAGGAAAGCTTGGTAGCTTCAAACTAACATACATTTCTTCCCTTACGTTATTTGGGATTTGGCTAGTTCTTTTCTGTTCCTGCCACCTAAGCAGTTGTGCAATCCCATATACTTCTGGTACAATTTGGGTTTTGTAGCCATTGGGTATATTGCCCATTTCTGAGCTGAAATAGTTACCTGAATTTCCATAGGACGATATCTTGCTGTAGCAATGGGCTACAAATACGCTGTGGTGCTGACTGCTTTGTATTTTCAAATTTAAATTTACTATCAAAACCAAAAAATAATCAAGGAGGTTTTGTAATCACACTTTTTCAGACTTACTATGTAGGTCAGACTTGAAACAGAACTGTTCTTTTGTCTCAGTTTTACTAGGTTTTCCCTTAACCCCTAATTTCCAAGGACTTTCTGAAAATAAAAGTTTACATTTGGCAGGATGAGGGTTGTTTATTGGGATGGATTAATGTGGATTTGATTGTCGTGTGCCTCCTCAACCCTAAAAATAAAGTGGTTTTGAGAAAATATTCTGTGAGGTTTTCTTGACATGGGTCTATTTTCATCTATCTAAAAAATAGAAGTTAAAATATTTTTGTGTTTTCCTTTGTTAAACAGTGTTCTGCTTGGTCAAAGTCGTGATGGCACTGTGTTCAGCACCGATGATTATTTTCGTCAACAAAGTGGATATACATATAATGCTGCTCAGCTTGGTGATGCCCATAACTGGAACCAGAAGAGAGGTTTGAATGCATAAAAGGAATCCTATTAAATTATGCTTATATGTAGAAGATAGAAGTGCAGCGTAATGTGCATGTGTGTTAACAGTCTGTATGAAAAGGATATACCTGTATACATATTAGTATAGGGTATATAGATGTATACATTTAAAGTATTCTGTATATTTTAATTAATGTGTGTATATGCATATACATTAGATTTTTAACTTGTAGAAGGCTCGCAGTTAAAATTAGAAAAATCTCTTTTCTTTCTGCTATGACCTGCTGATTTGTTACATTTGATACTAGTATCTTGATGGCAGAATTGAACCTTTTAAATTCTGCCAACAGCAGAGTATCCTTTTTTTTTTTTTTTTCCAGTATCTTTCCTAATCTGAGCTTCATCCAAAATTTGTGAAAGAATTTTTCTGAAGAAGATTTTAGTTCAGTTGTGTAGATAAACCGTTTTAATAGTCATTTTTCTTAATACCTAGCAGTGTCCAAAGGTTGGGTTTTAATTGGTAAGGAAGTAAATAATTAGGGTAGGAAGGGTAGCAGACATAATCTTGTCCTTTGTGTGGCAGTTCTCCAAGAATCTCATAATCTGTTTGGTCTGCTTCAAGGAGTGGACAAACTGAACAAGTCCATTGTCTGTGCATGCAGATTACTGTCTGTGCTGCATTTCCTCAAGCAAAAGCTTCCTTTCTGTCTAAAGAACTACTTCTTTGCATCAAAAGATACGGAGGGCCAAGGGAAAAAAAATATTCTTCCCTTTCCTCCTCTTCTCATCCTAATGCAAAATTGATGGTACATCAGGGAACATTTCTGGATGAGCAATGAAGGAAATTTTTAGAGCAGCGATTAGAATATCAGTTCTAAAGAGCACTTCTGAGGGTGTAGTGCAGCAATAAGAAATACTTCGAAGTTCCCAGTAGGAGCCTAAGGAGTTGAAGTGTAGATAAGGTAGCAGTTTACAGGTGAGAGGGCTCAACAATTATAAGACTACTGGACAGTTCTCACTTGATAATGGTTTCTGGCTGTTTCTGACTTGATCTTAAGACTTCTCTATTTCTGTACCAGTTAGTTACACAGTGGTTTTGATAACCAGAACAGCATATAATTTAGTTATTCAGTGATTTTGATAGCAAGAACAGCTGTGCCATGCTATATAGAACACTGTGAAACAGAATAACTTTGGATTAAAGTTACAGTCAATTCCTGCCTCCTCCTTTGGCTAGGTAGAGCTCTCTGACTTGAAGTACTTGAGAAGGTCTTGGTTTCATTTGCGTGTGGATTTTTGAAATACATGAAATATGAACTGCTGGGGAATGGTAATCCTGATAGCTGGGATTCTGAAGGGTAGGTCTAAGTTAAAGTTTCGTAAAGATTATATCAGCTACATGAGATACACATATTTATATATATTCCTTTTTAAATTCACATGACAACATATTTAGCTAGAGCTTCAGAATCATGTCAGAATTATGGAAAAAGCGAAAATTTACTTTCTTCACAAATGAGAAAATTATTCTGTTAAAGTTATATTCCTCCCCACGCCCCATTTTTGGGGAGGGAATGAATCTATTATATAGTAAGTATGAGGAAAAAAAATAGTTACAAGTCAGACCCATTAGGAAAAAAAAAAATTTAGATGAACAGAATTTCAAACTCTCAAATATTAATAAGAGTGAATTACATACCCTTAATACTTGAAACACATCCACATTTAATGTGAAGGTTGTAAGGTTAAGTGCACAAACATTAGGTAATCTTAAAATTAATTTGCCACTCTTATTTCAGTTGTCAGTCAGTGTCACTCTTTCAGGGGTTTAGGCCCTTTACATTCACTTTTGTGGCTTTTCTAATTGTTTCCGATTTCAGTTCATCCTGCCACTTCTACTGGAACTTTTGGCTGTCTTTGGTATGTTTTTAACATTGTCGAGTTGATGGGTCAAGTTGGGTTTATCTGCTTTTTTAACTCTTTGGTTTGGTTTTGACAGTGGTAGTAAAATTAATAGCTTTTTACTTTTAAACAAAGCTTTATGTAAGGTGGTACATCAGCACACTTAGCACTTAGATCCAAAGTTAAAACAAAATGGTAGAATATGTAAGTGGGCTATAGCTGTAATATAATCTTGCTTCACAGGCTTTTGCAGATTAATGATGCTCCCATTATCTTCATTGCAGGATCGGCTATTTTCTTGCTGTCTTTATGAATCTTTCTGAAATGCATATTTCAGTATTTTCCCCTTGTTTCTGTCAGCCTACCAACTTTCTTTTCTAGATTTGGGTTTAGAAATACAATTTGTGCCATGTTAATATATTTTTCCTTTTTTAATAGCTTTTTCCATCAGTTCTTAGTGCTCTCTTGGAACATACTTTATCTTTGCTTTTTTCCTTCCTTCCCATCTACAAAGCTACTTTCCAGCCTGTTCATTTAACTTAATTTCTTCTCATTGTATGGATTGATTTCCATCAAGATAAATCCCTACTTCTCTTCAGTAACTTCGGGGTTTTCTTCATTCAGATCCCTGCTTCATTCAGTGAACAGATTGAGCAGCGTTCACTAAATGGGCAGGTATTCAACAGATGTGGTTTTTTTTTTTATTTTCCTACTCATTGTGGATCTTGCTTTTCATTTAATGCAGACTATTTTAACTTCGTTTAATGGAACATTATTCATTCTCCTGGAAACTTTTTTTGTATGAGTGTTATTTTAGTACTTTGAGTTTCAAATATTTCAATTTTTTAATCTAGTTCATCATCTTAACTTTCCTGTGAACACTAGTGGTATTACATTCTGAATTTTTTATTGGCCAGCTAAGGCACAGTTGCTAAAAGCATCTTCCTGTTTAAGATAGCAGATTTAGCGTTCAGATACTTCCTTCACAGTATCTAGTAATAATTAAACATCATATTCAGAATGTATTTTCACTGTCCTATTCATATGAATTCATATCACTTCTGTAAATGATACTTGGAACTTTTTAATTGGGCAGCAAGAAAATGAAGATCATACAAAGTGTTGGCACTTGAATAAAGCTGGGATGATGTTCAGAAACATTCACCGAATTATGATCTTTCTCCTTTAGCAGTCTTCCCGACTTACTCATTTATCGCACAGTTATTAAAAGAAAAAAGAATTGTAGAGGAATGTTTGGGTCATGCTGATGGTGTGATGCATACCCCCCATTCAACTACAGAACAAGTCCATCATGTGCTGAAAGTGCTGGGAGTACATGGGAGGAAATAGTGCCCAAAATGAGTATTTAAGGACAGTATGGTAGTATGTATGCCCTATAATTACTACACACCCAACCTTAATTCAAGTATTTCCCAAGGTTCAGAGTCTTGAGTTTTGGTTTGCAACCATAATGTAAAGACTGAATCCTTGTTCGTTTTCTGCAAAAATTTTGAAATGTGAAATTCTCGCTGTGTTTGGGGTCACATTGGCAGTACTGGTTTTCGGTGGGTTTTTTTGATTTTTTGGTTTGTTTTTTTTTCCTTGGTGTCAATGTGTAGCATCAGAGCAATTGGGTTTTTTAATTTTTTTTATGGAATTCATCTTCATAATTCTTCTGTGAAATAGATAAGGAATTACTGTTATGGTTTTGCTGATTAACTGAGGCACAAAGAAGCTGAGGAATAGACTTTATAAAAGCCCGACTTCTGAATAGTTGTAGGTGGAGTTGAGGAATCTTCTTCGTAAGTTTGATACCCAAATACAAGTTGGATATCTGCTTCTCCATCTGGCTTAGTTTCAGGCTAAGAAGAACCTAATTTACTGAGAGTAATTCTTTTCTAAAGATGTGTAAAAGTTGTGTCCCTTTTGGCAAGTAATTGCAGAGGTCTTGCTCTCAGAATAAAAAGGTGAAGGAAGTAAAACTATGAAAATTGAAGTAGTCCATTTGTCCCAAAAGTGGGATACTCAAGTACTGTCTCTTGAGAGGTACTCTCCTCTGTACGAGTTCCTCTAAACTTCTGGTAAGAAGACCTAAACTGCTGTCCAGGTTTGTATAAAATGGAGGTGGATATCAAGCTGATAAGGGTATAGAACTTGAGTTCTTCACTTTTTTGGACAAGTCTTCTGTGAAGCATTATGTAGAAGCTGAATGTCATTGTCATGCTCTCTAGACGTGCCCCAAAAAAGCTGGTTGTGCAATGTAGGGTTTTTTAGGGACAAATCCTAGTAATGTGAGTTAGGAGTCCTCTGGGAATGCTTTCCGGACTAACTGTGTAAGGAGTTTAGAAGAATATTTGATCTCAAGATCAGAGTTAGGTTTAGGCATTAGAGAGATACTTAACTGATTTATCAAGACTAAAGCAGTCTTGGTCTTAATGAAGAGATACCGCTTTAGGCATCAGGGTAACATTAAAATGTTTTCTGTGCTGTGGAGCTGATGAATCTCGGGTAGTGAGCACATTTGCATATTTTGTCTGCTATGGTCCTGCAACCGATCTCACCTCTGCGCTGCAAGCTCTAGGACAGTTTTGCTGAGTAAGAAACAGTAATATCTTTCTAGTCCAAAATTAAAAGCATGCTACTGTGTAAGTGTCCTGCAAACAAACCGCATGGTAGCTGTGCTTGATCTGTCTTTCCATCAGTAAAGATGCTAATTTGGATGTGCCTTTTTATCAGTTGCTGTTTTCTAGAACTTGGAAGCAGCATGTTATTCCTGAAGCTTTTGCCTTCTTTTGGATTTGCTAGAAACTGGCCAGTGAGTTCAAAACATTATTGAGGTGGAGACAGCATGACTGTAATTTCTTTTTTTTTTTTTTTTTTTTTTATGGATCTCGAAAATAGTTCAGATATGTGATGCCTTTCTGTGAAAATCACCTATTTCTTAGCAGTTTGCTGGAGAAAGACTGCAATACCTAACCATGGTTCTCAGTTATGAATGCACCATGTGTTACCCAGCAGTGCTGGTAAAGCTGGAACCAGGATATGGTATCATGCTGGGATCTCTATACTCAGCAAAACTTTGAGCAGTTTCACTGTGTTGCTTTGACTTCCGCACTTCCCATTTACCCTTTTGCATCAATTCAGCACCACCTGTTTATGCCCTTCTTGCTTCTAGTTCTTTCCATTCGTGTCTCTGCATTTCAGTGCTTTTATTCCTTCTCTTAGAACAGTCAGACTAGATTAGTGCAAAAAACATCTGGAATTGTTTACTTACATTTACCATTTATTAAAGTTACATAGTTGTTTATTAACTTGCACTGTTTTCCATTGCAGCAAAGCAAGCAATGGAGCAGGGAAAATCTCCAGTTATAATAGACAACACTAATACTCAAGCCTGGGAAATGAAGCCGTATGTGGAAGCGGTAGGTTTTGTTGTGTGGTTTTAACATCTGTGACAAGTTTTCACACTTACCTTCATATGTGTAAGTTAGTGTGTTTTGTCCAGATACATTTTCCTTAGTCAAGTTTCTAAAAATAGACAGTTTACTGATATGATCAGTAATTGGTATGGCAATAATTCAGACCAGTGTAAAGATTGACTTGACCTAATCTGTTTAGCCTGTAATGAATGTTAAGACAGGTTGGGGGTAAGTGAAATTTAGCATGCTACCACCACAGTGTTAACTATGTCTGTTTATTATATTGGTCTTTAAAGCTTTTGTTACATTTTATATAATCATGATACACATACCATGAATTTTTCTTTGCTTGCTTCAGGCTCTAGAAAAGGGATACAGAGTGGAGTTCCATGAGCCAGATACTTGGTGGAAGTTTGATCCTGAAGAATTAGAAAAGTAAGGTTTATATTGCAAAAATTGTTGTAGTTATATATCAAGATAGAAAAGCAGATAAATACGCACATATATATAATACTTTGTATTTTATTCAGTATCTTATGCTTTTTAAATACTGACCTACTAGTATAAAATCTATTACTTAAATACACATTTTGAGATGTATCTGTACATGAAGATGCTATGTATAAACAGACAAATAAATAGAGGTCTTGTTGGCCCAAAAAGTCAATATTCAAATTTTTTTGGACATGAGTAGAAAAATGATTCCTGCTGTTATAATCAATAATTATTCTTAGAAATTTGTTGCTACAAAGCAGTGATGACAAGAAATAGGTAAAAGACAGAAAGAAATCACATATTTTGGAAGGAGTGTAAAGGTTAAAAAGAAAGCTCATATTTTAGATTATTTAATTGCAAGATTTTGTGAAATTGTCCCCAGTCTTCAGAGTACCTGACTTAAGGTACTGTTGGACATAGGTCATTGGACTTGTGGGTTGTGAGAGTTCCTGAGAAGCTGCTTAGCATTCCTGGTTAATGTCTCATCTCAGATATATCTGTTTTAGGAATCTATGAGGTATCAAACCAACTTAGGGAAATTTCATTGTTTGGAACGTAGTATCTTCATGGTTGATCGCAAAGTTCTCTTATTGATTCTTATTTTATATGCTTCCAGCTGACATGGCTTGTAGGTGTTTCAGATTTGTAAAGTAGCCCCTACAATGCACAAAGTATGTGTGTATAATAGTTACATTACTGAATTATACTTCATGTTTATAAATATTGTAAAGTTTCACCTTTTACTCCTAAGATACCAGTAGCTTATTTTTAAGAGATGAAGTCCTCTGTCTGTAGGATGGATTCTAGTAAGTTTGTCTAGTTCTGGATGCAGCACAACCAAGTTAGGAAGCTGTCTTGGTCATCAGATGTTTTTAAGATGTTCAGTGTGAGATAGCCATTACATGGGAGAGACTGATATTCCAGGAAAATTCGTATTTTCACATGGTCTTAACAGGTAACAGGATAAACATGAAGTGTTGTTACCATTGAATTTTATTGTACAGTAAAGTTTGTCTTTTCCAAAACCAAAGGAAACCGCTTGAACTGTGAAGGGCTGCCGCCAGTTCCTATGAGCTTCCTAGAAATATTTCAGCAGCTCCAGTTGCTTTAAATACTTGAATAGAGGCCCATTGTCTGGTAACTTTATTTTCTGAGAGTTTAGGAAAGGTGGTGATGGGATCTTTCATTTGTTTGGGGAGAAGGCTCAATTTCTAAGGTTTGGGGTTTTTTGTATGTCGTTTCTCACCTCTGCTCTCTTCCCCATGTTTTCATGTTTAGGAAATAGATAACAATAGAGATGATATTGTAGTTTTGGGATTCCCCTTATGAATTTTAAGCTAAACATTTTGTGCAGTGCCTGGGCAAATATTGTGTTAGTAATAAATTTGGATAGTTTAATTAGTTGTCTGCATTCATACATTCGAATTCTAAACAGGATCACTTAAGATTCTGTTTCTGGTAGCTGGAATGAAAAATACACTACCTCCTACTTTAATTAGCAAGAAGACTTTTCTTATATTTTAGATACAGTCTTCTGATTTGTTTTTAGTGGTGCTGCCTGGAATGTTTGTAACTTTTATCAAGTGATCTGTCTATATCCTAGAAGTCAGGTGCATTTCTAGATACTGCTTGTTAGGGTTGTTTCTGCCACTGCTTCGTGTGTTTGAGAAATCTGTGAAAAGACTCTCTAGGTCATTACTGGGTGAATTCTTGATGTCAAGAACATGACACATTTTTTAGCAGGAACTAGGTATCAGTATCTTATTCTTCAGTGTGCCTGTGAGGTACAGATTAGAGTCATTCATGAGTGATTTTTCTTTTAGTTTAGTTTTGTGCAGAGAACTTCTGTAAAAATATTTTGACTCCACTGACATGGCTTGCAGTAGTGCTCAAAACTTCTTTATACATTTTTATAAAGGATTTTGTACTTTGATCCCATCTTTAGCAAATCTTCAAAACTGCAGGTGAGAGAACTAAAGAGTGTCAAAACCATGGGTATAAGAGAGGGTTTTTTTTAATTATATTAAGTGTTTAATTGGTGTTGGATGAAAGAAATCCCTTGTGTCATGTTTGTGTCTTTCTGAGTAGCTGGTCAGTCGGGGACTAGAACTTTTTTAAAAAGCATACTATACATTTGATTCAAGGTTTTAGGGACTAAAAGGTATCCTGTGTATAATCTGTATGTGGGGGTGGATGTTGTTTTAATTGTAAAGTTACCTGCTATGTAACTTCACACAGAAGTGAAATGCAAACATGTTTAATATAATCCTTTCTCCTTCATATGGTCATAAAACTGCCAGTTGATACTGACTTCATTAAACTTGTGCTAATTCTTTTAAGTAGTCATGTCTATGCAAGATTACTTTGCCAGTGTATTGGTATGTAAGATTTTCCTAGGGTAGAAGGATTTAATAGTGACAGAACTTTGCTTTTATCAATAGATTGTGTTCCTCCAAGCAAAACCAGCTTCCAAAACGTAATTAACTGTTAGGAGCTTTTGCTGGTACATCTGATTGGTTAAGGGTAGATGGCTTTATGCTCTTTCAGCATAGCCAAGCCTCCAAAGCATGAGTGAAGACATGCCTGAGGAGGCGATCCCAGTATTAAGTGACACTATGCAGCAGATTTGTTTAATTTTTAAAATTAATTTCTATGTTTGATGTGATTTTGCTTTCAGTGATTTTACTATCCTGCCTTGTTCTTTAAGGAAAAGTACTTGCTCATTTATTAAGTGCTTATACACAAGTCCAGTTGTGGATGAGTGGGAGCTTTATGCCTAGAGCACTTGAGCTGTAATCTTTTTCTGGGAGCACTAAGATATGGAAAACATTGAGTAACAGTATGCTTCCACCATATGACATGAAAGGACTTGGACTTACTCTTGGTTGGTTGGTTGGTTTTGTTTGGTTTTGAGGGTTTTGTGTTTTGTTTTTTTTCTGTCATGAGAGTCAAGTGCTTTACAGAATCTCTATATTCCTAGGAGACTGGCTTTTTTCTCTACTATTAACCTTTTTTACATTTGTGAATAAGATCAAAACTGTTAAGACTTTGTTAGCTGGTAAGTTCAACGTGCTGCTGCCCCTGGATGACACTCTAGTATCTGATGTTGTCTTAGGGAAGAGTGTCTGAGAGAAGTACTTGATTCTAAGTCTTTTCTTCCCAGAAACTCACAGGAGGTTGGAGGGGGAGGAGAGGAGAGGGTTAAGAAAGGAGGGAATCAGTCTGTTTCTGTGTAGAGTACTCTCTTTCCAGTATAGTCTGTTTGCTTCCAGTATTGATTTCTCCTCTACAAAACTGAGCAAGCTGGTAAGGAGGTCCAGGCTTTCTCTGTCCCCAGCAGAAAGAACAAAGATGCAGGCTTATATTCACTATTGGTATGACTTAGAAACAATTCAGCTTCAACAAGGTTTCATAGTAATAAGAATGTATTGGGTTAAGATAAATGCTTGTCTACACTATCAAAACTTTTTTGTTTTCATATCTGTTCTTTTAGATTCATTTCTGTTACAGTGCTAGCAATTCTGTGACACTCAGTGTGTGCATGACCCTTGTGGCTTTCTTTAATGGCAAAGGCTGAAATTTTCTGCTAACATGGATCTTAAGATCCTATTCCTTAAATACTAAGGAGGTGGATACATTCTAATGTAATGTCTAATGCCTCAGGTTCGTAATAGCCCAAGTTCTCACTGAAATAGCTAGTTTGAACATTGCCTTCACAAGTATTGATCTATAATATTTTCCATCCGTCTACTTACATAGCTAGTATATCATGTAAAACCTGATGAATAAATAGAAAACAAAGTCTTTATAGGGTTATTTAGGGACATACTCCTAGAGAATAACATCACATTTCTGTATGAAGAATGACTGTAGTTTTTTCTATTATTTAACATATGCAGTAGTGAATTGTTAAAATAAAACTTTAGCACAAATTGAATACTGAGAGAATGAAGGTGCAGTGTAATAAATGTGACGTTTCAAATATGAAAAGCAAAAAGAAAAAATGTGAAATTAAAGATTTATTTATTTTTCTTAAAGAGTGTAGACATATAAACATACCAAACAATTTATTTAAATTTTTATTTTTGTAGGAGGAATAAACATGGGGTCACTCGTGAGAAGATTGCTCAGATGTTGGAACGATATGAATATCAAATATCCATACCTATTGTCATGAATTCAGTGGTACCTCCCCACAAAAACACTCAAAGGCCACCTCTGCAGCGAAGACATAGGTGGGGAGGCAATACAGACTTACGGAATTCTTTCAGTATTTCCAGTAGCCGATAACAGTTGCAGTCAGTTAATAAAAATCTGTTACATGCCCTTCTAAAACACATCATCACCTCCAGTAAAGTAGTGGAACTTCTGTGTTTTAAATAGGCCTATTTCAACACTATTTTCTTCTGGAGTTTGCTCCTTTAATGGACTTGTGTGTAAATAAAATTGTACATTTAATGGTTGGGTTTTTTAAAACTATATTTATTACAGTTGTAATAACTTTGATTTTGGTAAAATATTTAATACAGTATGACGTATAGCAGTCTTCCTTCATAAACCGAAGACAATGTTGTTGTCATACGTAAAGTAACTGTTGAGCAGTGTTTTTGAAGAGGTCATATTGGAGATCTTCTTTTAAAAGATAAATAAAGCCCCAGAAGAGGAGGTGATTTATGTAATAACCAATTTTAGTGACTGTCATTTAATCTTCTTTTAGGAGATATTTTTGAAAACAGTTTTGTCCTGGAGTGTTCTTTTGTTCTCTTTTGCATGTATTACCAGTCGGCATAATTTTGGCATGTATTTTCTCTTCAGTTGTGGTATTTGGTTTGGTTTTTTTTTTTTGTCTTAGAAGATCATCTGGCAACTGAAGCAGTATTTGCCAATACAGTATTCACCAGCCTTATATTGTACAAACTGAACTACTTTTTTATTTGTTCTCAGTGGTAGTTTATAAACTGTGATGGTAGTTGCACACCAACTTCTTTGTGCTGACTAAAACCCTCTAAATTTTATCACTAAACACCCAAAATTTCACAGCTATGTTTTTCTAAGTCAAATTATTTTATTTATAATAAAAATGAAGTATTAAAGCAGTAGGCTGTCAAGTCCAGTCCGCAGTTGCAGTGCATCAATTCAATATAAATAGTGCATATAATTCTGTAAAACCAGTTATGTTCCCAGTTTCGGCATAGCCGATGCAATCTGATCAGCACATAACAAAGAATAAGCCAGCATGGAGATAGACTAATTTACTGCCCTTTTTCTCTTAAAATAATGACTTTGTAAGTTTTCATTTTGCTTGCTTTCTAACAGCCTGTTGTATTAATAAATCATTTTTCTCCTCTATGTTGTTTTAGTAGTTCAGTGCAACAGTTTTATTATTTTCATGCTTGTAGGATTTTATGCACATGAGCATTATTACTACCCTGCTACCTGAAATAACCTATCTTCAGGTCTAACTACATTTGATTTCCTTATACACAGGGTAAATCCTGAATAGGAGGGTTTGTCAAGAACATGAGTACATAGTAAAAGAATTTTCATGGTTTTCTATTACTAATTTGGTGTAATAGTGATTCCAAATTCCAAAGCCAGCATAATTTCTTTTACTTACAGACAATTTTTCAACAGGGCCTATGAATTACATCATCTTTAAAGCCTGAATACCATGAAAGTTGAAAGTCCAGGTATATAATGAAATATTTTTTGTACACCTATTGTCCAAATTAAGTTTGTACAACTTGATGTATATCTGCAATAACATTTTCAGAAACACTTCTATTGACTATAAAAGTTGAAGTGTGCAGTTTCACATTTTGATAATTGTTCTAATTACTTGCAAAATTATTTAAAATACTTCAGTAGTGCATGGATTGTTAATATATCAAATTATTTCTATATGTAAAAAAAGCTTTCCTACTATATCAGTTGTCTTCCCTCATTGTCTGTTGTTCATACCAGTTACTTGACTGTGTTTTAGTTTTCGTGGTTATCTCTTTCCATGTCTCGGAAAAGTCATGGTGATCATTGTAAACGATCAGTAGTACTTTAATTATCCAAAAGTTTTTCCAGAACATGCAAGCATATTTCAAGTGGAAGATAAAAAGGTTTTAGAAAGACTCATTTTATTTACTCTATATTACCTTAAACAGTAATAAAGTGATAAAATTTCTTACTGCTTTATGTAATACAATGTGTTAAGGTATGACAAAAAAGAGCAGATTATTGAAAGTTGATGTTTTGATATCTGTTGGTACCTTCCATCTTCAGTTTTTAAAGGAAATAGATTTTTTTTTTTAGCAATATTTAATTGATATTGAAGTTTTCTTTAACTGAAATTGTATTTAAATATATACAAATTCATGCTATTTTAAAATGGTGCAGCACTTCTGTGCTGTATTTTTAATAAATTATTGGTGAGTATTTTTGATATGCAAAGCATGTCAGTATTTGCAAAGGACACATAACAAAAAATGAATGCTTTGCTTTGCAGTTTGGCACTCTGCCAAATCTTTCTTGTAAACTGCTTAATTTATAAAGCCATATTCCAAGGTAAGTACAACGACATGACAGGTGAAAACACGGTGGAATTACTGTCTGTGTAACATATTTTTGTTTCATGGTATATTAATATTTCATGTGGATGTGACAGTCGTGGTCATACATACAACTCAGAAGTTTTTTACACTACACTGTTTATATGTAAAATAATAAAATCATGTGAAATACCTATTGCAGGTATTTGGATTTGTCCTGCTTCCTCACAAACAAGGAAAATTACTTATTTTGTCAAAAGGGATGTACCAGAAATGTAAGAGCTCACTGTTCAGTGAGAAGGGGGGTGTTAAAAAGTTTGGCTGTCTGGCATAGTTTTTTGATGATGATGATGTACCTAGAATGAAGATATCCTGTTGTTTTGGATTTTTAGTAAATTGCTAGCTAGTTTGTTACACTTCATGAAATGGTATCAGAATTATATATATATATATATATATTTTATTTTTTTTTTTTTAATGCAACTAATGCATAGAACCCGAATGTTAGAATTTGCATTCATATCTGCTGCATGCGTCAAACCAGTAAGATGTTTGGTAAGTAAACAGTATAGTTAAGATATTCAGCTGTAGTTTAAACATCTTATTTTTTGAAGCATGAAATTTAAATGAGGATAAATTTTCAGGACATACATAATTTGGTTCATATAGCTGTCCAGTTAGCATCAGTTATATAAGCTTACATGTTGCTAGAGGGAAAAAACAGCTCTAGTTTTACTGCTTTTTCTCAACTGCTGCTTCTGTTTGATTAGTTTACTTCCTGAATTATCAGAAGTTTCCATCAGCCTTGTCTTTGAATGACTTGGTTTTCTTATTTTTCTTTTGTTTGGAAATGAAAAAAAAAAAAAAAGGAAACGAGCAGAATTTAAAAAACAAAACAAACAAACAAACAAAAAAAAAACCCAAAAAAACTTACCACTCCAACACCAAACCACAGAAGACCTATAGTGCTGGGTTTGGCTGTGATAGAGTTAATTTTCTTCACAGTAGCTGGTATGGGCTATGTTTTGGATTTGTGCTGGAAACAGTGCTGATAATTCAGGGATGTTTTTATTATTCCTGAGCAGTGCTTACACACAGCCAAGGCCTTTTCTGCTCTTCACACCACCCCACCGGTGAGTGGGCTGAAGGGTGCACAAGGAGCTGGGAGGGGACACAGCCAGGACAGCCAACCCAAGGGATAGCCCATACTATGTGGTGTCATGCTAAGCATATAAACCAGGGGAAAGAAGAAGGAAGAAGGGGAAACAAGGCATGTTTGGAGCGATGGCATTTGTCTTCCGAAGTAACCGCTACAAGCGATGGAGCCCTGCTGTCTGGAGATGGAAACACCTGCCTGCCGATGAGAAGTGGTGAATTAATTCATTGCTTTGCTTTGCTTGTGCATGGCTTTTGCTGTACCTATTAAACTGTCTTTATCTCAACCCCTGAGTTTTCTCATGACAACTTAATGTGACGCTTGTTTGCATAAACTTTTTAATGTGCGATGTTAAATGAGGTCCTATGAGGAATTCTGTCTCCTGTTCTTGTGCGTATGTCCTCTTTAGGTTCATTTAATCTAGTTTGCCATACTGCATAATTTTTCTGAAGCCTTTTGTCTTTTAAGAGGAAAACCAGTATTTTGTAATCTGTCTCTTGAAACGTTCTGCAGAGATGGGAGTGTTTATCTGCTAATAGGACTGAAAACTAGGCTGAGATGAGGTCCATAACGTTTGTATGGTTTGTGTCTGTCTTCTCTGGTGGAATTTAGACTGTGTCAGTATTTTCTTCTTTGAGCTGGACAGTTGGATTAATTTTTAGTGAATTAGAAAAATAATTAATATGTTTATGTTGATGTGTGTTACTTGTAGTTTTAACTGCTGCTTCCTCCTAGCAGCTAAGGTTTTGGGAAGAAATGTTTTCCCTTTGCTGGTACATGGTGAAGATGAGGTGCCAAGGTCCATGTTGAGAATTGAGAGTTTTCCCTGCAAAAGAACAGATATATATATTACAGTTCCCAGTAGAGAGCAGTAAGAAGACATAGTGTTGAAATGCAGTTCATGAATTTGAAATTAAGTACTCAATTTAAGAGTGATCAGATGTTTCACATACATAGATGAGATGTGGAAATATTTCACCTCAGTGTTTCTGCAGTGATCCTTTCTCGTTTCAGTGTTCTATGCTCTCATCCTTTTGAAATAAAAGCAAGAGCAGAGATTAAAGCTCTTTAGTAATAACCTAGGTGTGATAATTTCCTGCTTGTATGTCAGTTAATTTGGGGTTTATTTTTTTAATAGGCTCATTGCTTGAAATTAGTTGTTAATCATTTTTTTTTAGAGTTCATGGAAAAATATGTGAAAGCACAGCTGGTCATTTAAATATTTAGAAGATAAAGTAGTGAGAAATACGGTTTGTCAAGGCCATATCGTTGCAAATTTGTCTAACTTATTTCTGTAGTAACAGAGAAGCGGCAAGTGGTGTTTTTAGCTTGAGATAGCCTGTCAATGTCATTCTAGCTAAAGAATAATGAAAACATTGAAGTATTGCACCTGGAATGGGCCTTTGCAGTTTCCTTCGAGCCGATAATCTCAGGCTGGCGGGCAGTCCTTGACCATTTCATGTACACCTTGCTGATACATATATTCTGTTGTAGCAATACCATCTTATACCAAGTCAGAATATTGTATCCATAGAGTATTTTTTGTTGTTGTTATACTTGCAGTCTTTTTAATGATGTTAGATATTTTTATTTTTTGGGTTGTTAATCAAATTCAATTTTTCCTTTGGGGTCCCTGAAACTGATATCAGGGTGGGCAACTGCTTTATAATAGTGTGGGTCATCCTGATTGCCCTTCTAAAGTATTTTCCTGATACTAACTCTCAAGTATTCTAAGATTTTATGGAAACATAGTAGAAAAATATTTTGTGTGCCTGCATGTTGTCTAGCTCTACGGATTTGAAAAAGCATGAATTCTTTAGTGGATGTTGTTTAATCTCTTAAATGGCTGTCAGGCAAGAAGCGCTGCTTTAGCTGGCTGAATGAACATTTGTTTATTTTGAAGGGGTTTATTGTATCATTTACAAACAAGTCTTAGTCATGGGCCTATAATGCAGTTTGGCTGTTACTTTATTCATTATACTTCTATTGTTTTGAGGTTTTTTTATTTCTTCATCAGCCATGGCTTTTAGTAATCTATCCTATAGGTTGTAGTAATCTGTAAGAACTTACTGAACAGCTTATCCCACATCTTTCTGTTAACCATGAAGAGTTTCTGAAAGCTCATGAACCTAACTTAAGAGTGGATTAACTATTTTACTTTCTCCCCATTTAGTGTTTTCCCCAATAATTTTCCTGTATTGCTTGTAAGGTGAATACACTTCTTCACAGGGGTCTTGAGAGCGTAAGTAGTTATCACATCTTTTACCTGAAGCAAGACAGGTATAATGTTTGAGCTTCATCTGCAGCTCTTTGCAGCTGTTTGGTACATCACTAAATATTCAGCAAGGTATACCTGGTAGCATTTCAAAACTATTTTCACTTTATGAAAACTGCAGTTAGAAGACTGTACTTATGGCTGTGCAGCAAAATTGCATTATTTATAGGAGTATAAATGGAATTCCCTGTGTGTGTGTATTCTTCTATACATTCTTCTATGTATAGAAGATCCAGAGCACTGTGTTTCATTCTGTTTTGTTCCAACAGTCTAGACTGAGTTCTTGTTTCTAATAACGAATACTTAGATTAAGTTCATAATGCTGCCCTTTTTGGCCCTAAGTCTTGAGGAGAGGTTTTATTGTGAGCAAAGATACTTAACTATGGTTTAACTTTCTGCTGCTTTGTAGGGAACTGAGCTTGTAAAGAGATTAAATAAGTTTGTGTGTTGCTTCATTAGTTTGTGTTGCCTTTGAAAGTGTGAAGCTTTGGGCTCACTGATATGTGGAAGATGTGACATACTGGAGTGAGTTGAGCGGAGGGTGGTCAGGGCTTTGGAGCACCTGATAGACAAGGAGAAACTGGGAGAAACAGATTGTTCAGCCTTAAGAAGAGAAGCTAAGACAGCTTTAATGCTGTCTTCACCTACCTAGTGGGAAAGTACGGAGGTGGAGCCAGGCTCCTCTTAGATAAGAAGCAATGGGTAGAGGTTGCAACACAGGAAATTCCTATCAGATATTAGATTGTGTATTCTCCATCGTTGGAGTATTCAGAACTTGTCTGGGTGAGGTGCTGAGGAATGAGATCTCGGTATTGCTTTGATCAGGGGCTGGGCCATGTGATCTCTAGAGGCCCTTTCTGACATAAGTTATTCTAGTCTAATGAATATAGTGAGGGCAGTGTCCAGAATATGAGAAGAGTTATCAGAGAAGACTTCAAAATCGCTGACAGAATTGCTGCCTGGTTTCAGGATGTCAGATGCAGGCTTGAATTAATTTAGCAGTATGTGATTCTCTTCTTACTCTCAAATGGGCACTAAGTTTCTGGCATTAACTGTTACAGCAAAACTGGCTGTACTGTTTGTTATGTTTATTTTGTTTCATAGTTGTATTGGGACAGTTGCTTACAAGCTTCTGACAACACCTTTAGCTGATGCCCCTTTTTGTCCCTCAGACAGTGTCTGTTACCACTTGTCTCTTGTAAGTTGTATTGTCTTTCCAGACTTAGAAAATTCTGGCATATGTTAGTGCTTATCTAAAGCAGCCTTTTATTTTCTGTCCAAAGACAAAATTCTGTTGATGCTATGTAGCAGAATTGAAAGACAGTTTTCTGCAGCTGTTCGTCTCCAACACTGAAGGAATAATGCAGGGCTGTTTTGTAAAAAGTAATAATCTTTAAGGGATAATTCATTGTGTCACTTGCATATCTTTAGTCCTTTTGGTGAAAGATGTTTAAAAGGGAAATGTGTCAATGCCAAGGAGTAATACGCAGTAATAGTAAGTAAAAGCTGGATATGAGTATGACGAAGTGTGACTGAGATGTGTTGAAAAGGTGTAATACCTTCTGGAGAATGGATGTTATAATTGAATCCTGTGCAACTCTCTGTTTCATATAGCATTTGAGAATGACTGCAATACCTGGAGCAGATGTTCTCAAAAGCAACATTGTTTGTGGTTACAAGTATTTAAATTTTAAAGTTGTTATAATCTAGGTTAGATGCTGGTTACTTAATAGCTACTGATACTGTTTTGTTTACTGTGTTCCTCTTTAACTTTCCCCCTGTTTTCCTCTTATTCTTGAATTTCGTCTTTCTCATCTGTCTGATGTGAGAGCTTTGTGCTCAGTTACAATTGTCTTCATAACTCTGAATCCATCTCCCCCTTCCCTTTTCTTCCTGAGCTATAAACTTGTGTGGAGAGCTGCACCTTATGCTGTCTTCTTTTTTTTTTTTTTTTTCTTTAATGCTTCAGTTCAAACTGATGCTGATTTAAAAACTGAATCTATATGTTTCTCTTCCCCTCCCTTCCTCCCCCCACCCAGCTATCCTTTTGAATGTTTTTCTTGTTCTGCTGAAAGTACTATTTTTCTGTCATACCATTCATTTTCCCTTGTTCCCTTTTTTTTTTCTTAGCCTCATTGTTTGCAGCATCATCTTTTTTTTTTTTCCGAAAGTTGTACTTTTGCTCCCTGAATTATGGTCTGTGCTTTGGTTGGTACTTAATTACACATCTTTGCTCCAATTTTGTTCATTTAGACCACTTTAATTCATATCCTTTGCTTCATATCCACATATGTAGTAGTGCTGTAGTTAGAGAAGAACTGCAACTGATCATTGTCTGGGAAGATGGGATTTTTCTGTCCTGGGATTTTTGAAAGTGTTCTGTAAAATCTCACATATAACTGTATTTATATCAATAGAAGATTATGGAGCATTGCTGCAGAGCAGGTCACAACAAACTTTATTAATTAGAATCATAGAATAGTTAGGGTTGGAAAGGACCTCAAGATCATCTAGTTCCACCCCCCCTGCCATGGGCAGGGACACCTCACACTAAAACATGCCACCCAAGGCTCTGTCCAGCCTGGCCTTGAACACTGCCAGGGATGGAGCATTCACAACCTCCCTGGACAACCCATTCCAGTGCCTCACCACCCTAACAGGAAAGAACTTCTTCCTTATATCCAATCTAAACTTCCCCTGTTTAAGTTTTAACCCATTACCCCTTGTCCTGTCACTACAGTCCTGATGAAGAGTCCCTCCCCAGCATCCCTATAGGCCCCCCTTCAGATACTGGAAGGCTCCTATGAGGTCTCCACACAGCCTTCTCTTCTCCAGGCTGAACAGCCCCAACTTCCTCAGCCTGTCTTCATACAGGAGGTGCTCCAGTCCTCTGAGCATCCTCGTGGCCCTCCTCTGGACTTGTTCCAGCAGTTCCATGTCCTTTTTATGTTGAGGACACCAGAACTGCACACAATACTCCAGGTGAGGTCTCACAAGAGCAGAGTAGAGGGGCAGGATCACCTCCTTCGACCTGCTGGTCACGCTCCTTTTGATGCAGCCCAGGATATGGTTGGGTTTCTTGTCTGCGAGCGGACACTGCTGGCTCATGTTAATTTTCTCATCAACCAACCATTACTGCAAGTTAGATTATTGTTCCTATTTCTCCAGACTGCTTCTCAAGGTAGCATATTTCATGTCTAGCCTGGATTAATTTCAATCAGGTTGTCTTCATGCTTGAGCTGGTATCATCTAAGTCATAGAACTGATATCATCAAACTTGACAAGATGAGTTATGCTGTACTTCCAGTGCATAACATTGGCATGTGTGTCCATCATGTTCTCTTCAAAAGACTAAACACTGACAGAGAGAACTTAAATGAGAATTGATTCTATGAGCCTTCATAGGTGAGAAAGCTGATGATAAACCTGCAGTTTCTTCTCTGTATTGTAAGTACATCACCTCAAGTTGGATTCAGATCAATTGTAGCATTTCACTTTGTCCTTTTTTCTTTTTTTTTTTCTCCTTAACCTGCTTTTTAATACTGAGCAATACTTAATGGTGCAAAGAAATGCAGTCAAACAGAAAATGGTGTTTTTTCTGCCTGTCAGCATCCATCAGTACCTTTAGTGGTGGTTTTTTATTTTTATTTTCCTCTTTTCTGGTTAGAATTTTGACCTGTGTCAGGCAAGAGAGATTTGTGGCACCTACATGAGGTTGAAAGCAGGTTTTGAGTTGTTTCACTTGTTCAGGAAGTGGACATTTGGTACTGGCCACAAGCATATTCAGTGAGTATGTACACGTATTTCAGTCAGTATATTCAGGATTTATTTCCTTAGTGTCAACCAACATATTGTATGACTAAGGAGCCGAAATAGGAGATTGGATCTTTCTGTCAAAAGACATTTATGACTTTCATGAACCAAGGGAAGTGATCAATTAGATCACCCCACCTGAAGCTTCTTGTGGAATGAACGGGCTGTCACTTGAAACTGAATTGCTGTTACAAACACCTCAGGAACTTGGGGATTTTGGTGATTTTGGTGGGGGTTTTTGTTGGTTTGTTGGGTGTTTTATTTGGGCATGGCTTTTGGGTTTTTTGTTTGGTTTTTTTTTTTTTATTTTGAAAAGTACCGTGGTTGCACTTTGCCACATTGTTTGTTAAATGAACAGCATCTAAAGGCATGTTCTGATCAAACCAATTGTACACTATTCTCTGTCTGGTCTCTAGATCAGTGTCTTTTGTGTCTGGCCTGTAAAAGAGCAGCAGTCTATTGGCCCATTATACATTGCAAGGAGCTGTATAGATATCAATCCTGTAGAAATGATAAAGATTGGAGTAGCTCTTCAAGCATTGTGATAATTAGCCTATTTCATAAGGCAGTACTTTAGTCTCACCACTACTGGCAATGCTGTTGAGAGGCAAAAGAATAATTAATACTGAGTTACTTCAGATCAAATCTAATTAGTAGGATACTTGGAGTGTGGAGCATTAATTTACAACACTGTAATGTGCACATGTTTCTTAGAGATCACTTACAGTGAATTTCCTTAAAATGGACTGTGAGGCAACCTAATATGTTGCTTTTGAAAGCAGTCACCTCAGTCCTACCCACCACTTCCTTTGTCTTAGCTAGACATTTCTACTTATTGCTCTGGTAAGTTAAATCAGCTCAACAACAATAACATGTACCTGCTTTCTTTTGATTCTGGCTCAGGCAGGTAAATCCACCACAAGGAGGTGGTAGAGCCAGCAAAAGACAGGTAACGGAAGTGCAAGGGCAGCATCTGGAGTGAAATAGGGAAAGGTGACAAGGACTCTTCTTCAGGAGCAATAAAGTGCTAAGCTGGATGCTCAGCTGTCTAATGGTATTTCCCTTTTCAGAAAGCCAAGTAATGCTGACAAGTTATTTTGCATATGGTGGTTGGGGTTTGAGGGTTGTTTTTTTTTTGGGGGGGGGGGGTGGGTTTGTTCTTTTTTCAATTTTCTTTATCACCTAATACCAATATTTTATTTGATTTTGAGGAACTGGATCTTTATCACTCATTTCAGTATTAAAACCAAGATATGTAACAAAAAGGCTGGCACCATGACTTTTATTGTTACTCCAAAATTGTAACTTCATTTTTTGCTTGTTGCTGAAGTTAGGTCACAAAGAATTCAGCAATGCACTTGGACTTCCCAGGTGGAAAAGGTGAAGTCTATCCCCGTAAAAACTGGTTTATGTAAGCAGCTCTACTATAATTTTGATGTTGAAAACCCACTCCAGAGACTTCAGAGATTAATGATATGTATTTCTGAAAGAGCATGTACCTCGTTGCTAAATGTCATATAGAATTGCTTTTTATATGTGTTAGTTCCTCTGTATTGCTTGGATATTAGGAATTGGATATTAGTAAAATTTTTTCACCGAAAGGGTTGTCAAGCACTGGAACAGGCTGCCCAGGAAAGTGGGTGAGTCACCATCCCTGGAGGTACTTAAAAGACACATAGATGTGGGGTTTAGGGACATGATTTTGTGGTGGACTTGGCAGTGCTATGTTAGCAGTTGGATTTGATTTATCTCTAAGGTCTTTCCAACCTAAATGATTCCATGATTCTTTTCTGCATTTCATTATGGCAATGACTGCAGGCATTTTTTGATAGAAGCAGACATTAGTTTAGATGTATGCCAGAGCTGAAGTTTGTACAACTACAAATAAATAAGTCTTTTCTGGTTTTGCCATCTACCAGCAAAATGTGACTACTACCTTTACATTATTTACTTTGCGTGTTCCTCCTCGGCAATTGTGAAAGTGCTTTTGTTTCTCCAGTAAAGTGTCATCTGAGCACTGACTCTTAATCAAGCTGGACAGTGCTATTTTGAGCAGTAGGTTACAACTTTGAAGTCACATGTAACAGAGCTATGGCAAAAAAAGCTTTTACTATTGTCTGAACATCAGGCTGAGAAAAACCAAAGTGCTGTACAGAAAGGGAATTCCTATATTAATAAAAATAGTATTATTTTTTCAGACCTGTTTATTACTAACTCTTTTTGTCTTTTTAATTTTCATTTTTTTAAATATATAGCAAAATTTACGTTTTTACTGAAACTGGTACTTTTCTTCTTGACCCATTTGCCTGTGTTGTATGCGCTTAAAAACAACTCACTAGCAAATGCCCCTGTAAAGCAAAGTCTATCTCCATGCTGGTTCTTGAATTTTCTCAGTGTTTGTATGCCGTATGGTTTTACAATGAGGAAAAATCCTCAAAAAGCATGTAGGTGGACTAAAAGAGGAGGAACTATGAGAAAAATAAAGAAAACTAGTGGAAAAATTGCTTTATTAAATGCACGAACCTTAATATGAAACTGGGCATACCCCAAGAAGGAAATTTTTAGCTATGCCATCATGGTTCATTACAGTGTTTCTTTGGGGGAGTATTTTCCTAGAAGCAGTTGGAAAATAGATGTTGCCTGGAAAAGTGAAGAATAGCAAATTTTCTTATTCTGCTCATCACTTTCCTTTTTGCTTTAGTTCCATCTTAAAGAGTTCCAGACCTTTAGAAAACAAATTTTGCTGAATTGCTGTAAAATGTCCATGTCTCCAAAGCAAAGAAATGACATAGCTGTTATATTTATTATGAGCTGTTGAATCTCACTACATCATCAACCTGGACCAACATTTGCATTCATTACATTTTGACACTCAACAATTTCAATGCAATAACAACTGTTAATTTCTCTGAATTATCTGGGTGGTTCTTCTCCCATTATTTGGTGGATGTATATCTGCTGTTCCTGAAGTGAATCCTATCCAGTGTGGTTTTCCTTCTTGGTTCAGAATTAATGGCAAGGAGAGGAAATGAATGTGCTGAGTTCCACAATACCTTTTGGTGTGGAATGCTAGCCAAAGAGTTTCTGTCAGCATTGTCCTGAAGGTGTTGTCAGATGTGTTAGGAGTTAGGCACCAGAAACATGCTTGAGTATTAGACAAGTTCACATCCATCAGTAGCAGTGCAAATTCACATCTGTGAAAAGTGAGTGATAAGGAAGAGTGTAGCTACAATAATGATACCAAGACGAGGAGCGAGCCCATTCCTTTCTAGTGCTGACTTGGGTAATTTGGTTGTCATTTCTGTGGAGTTGTTGCACAGCAGCACGAGGGCCCCTGAGTACAATACTAAAGTATTCTGGGAATTGGTGCACAAGTCTGATGTTTTATTCCCCACTCCATTAAAAACAACTAAAAATGTGACATTTTCTACTTCGCTGATAAGGGGGTTTATGCTTCTTAAAACCAGAGAATTTTCTCTTCTAACCCACATTCAATATTATAATTCTTGTAGCTGCTGCTTTATTTGCTTTAGTGTGTTGTGTGAAGGACCATCCTGAGCAAAGGGTTACAGAAAAGCAGAGAATTACGGAAAAGAAGCAGATTTTTGATATGAAGATTTGCAGTCAAGCTTAGCTTTGAAGATCTCATTTCTCTCTGGAGTCTTATAGGGAGAAGTTAAATTTTTGCACTAGGTTTTTCTTACATGTGTTCATTTCAGGGTTAGCTGGCTGATGGGCTAATGCCAAGATTTCAGGGAAGTCACCAGTAGGGCTACTATCTGTTAAAAGTTTTGGTTAGTATGTTTTTGTATTTGAGTCCAAATTAGATAAGTATAGTCCATTTAATCTTAATGGATGAAATTTGCTTACTGCATCTTCCATTTAGTACCCTTCTGCTCAGCATGGCATTTAAGGAAATTTCAGAATAGCACTTGCTCTTTGGTATCTCTTGTTCAAACATCACAAAAGACATCCAGAAACATGTTGTTTGGTCTTGCAGTGATTTGTGATACTTTTGTAAAGCTAAGTTAATGAGATGGCAGCTATGTTTTTAAATTGTTTTAAAGTGTTCAGGAGTGTTCTGAATTGTAGGGTGTACATTTGTGTAATAAATAGAAAGTTTTATTTGATTTTATTTATTTAAAAAAGCAGATGTTCTGTGTTTGAGCATCATATTAACATAAAGGACCTATTCTTCAAATTGGACACAATGAATGCGTTATTACTGACATTTTTTTTGCTTTTTAAAAATTTTTTATTATTGTTATTTTCACATAGGGAGACAGTTTTAAAGAAAAACCATGGGCACCTGTCTACAAAAGCAAAGCAGAGGGGAAAGCGAAAAAGAAACAAAAAAATTAAAGGTAATCCTACAGAAATCACAAAGAAAATGTTAGGTGGAGCAGCTCATCATCCAGTTCCAGATGACCAGGACACATCAGGAAGTGAAGAGGATTACATGGAAGAAGACAGCAAATCATTGTATATATTCAGTGAAGGTCCAGAGGATTCAGTAACAGTTTCTGAAGAACAGCCTAATGGTGATGATGAAAGCCTGAAAGAAGCTGCAGGGGTTTCGAGGGAAGGGTTTCCCATCACTGTGTCTGAGGTCTCAACAATGACCAACAGTGCACTGAAAAGTGAGTTGCCCGTGGAAAGCGACAGTTCACTTCTAATAGATCTAAAACCTTTTTCTACTGATAACCTATCAAAAAATGCAGTAGATGATGAGGAAACAAATCAAAGGCACATAGAAAATCTTTGCAGGAGCAGTTTCCTAAAAATAATCAAAGAGAAAAATTCTATCCAGGAAACAGAAGGCATCTCTGAAGACTGTAACACCCTACTGTTAAGCAAAGAAAACAAACTCAGATCATATCAAAGTACACCTGAAGCTGACATGGAAGCTAAGCTGTTAAGTGGTGAAGGAAAAAAAATCTTTCAGTGTTACAATTCAAATATACATGCTAATGTGCCTGGTGATAACACAGAGGACACACGTGCATTAAAAGCAGAAGAGAACAGCTCTAATGCCCAGGCTTTTTTTCCAATTAATTTCCAACTACCTACTGAGGAACTGCAGCCGAGCTTTGATACACAAGTTTCTCTCTCTTCTTGGTCTGAGAATAATTTTGTAGGTGAACAAAGGCTCCCAAAAATGAGAAAACCTAAACAGACTCATATGAACTGTTCAAAACAGCTAAAATGCCGTTGGTCAAATGAAGGATTGGTGAAGGAAAACCATTGGGTAACAGTAACTGAAGAGGCTGGTAATGTAATGAGTAATGGTCTG
Organism: Lathamus discolor; assembly: GCF_037157495.1. Taxonomy (NCBI): domain Eukaryota; kingdom Metazoa; phylum Chordata; class Aves; order Psittaciformes; family Psittacidae; genus Lathamus; species Lathamus discolor. The sequence goes on from NC_088887.1 coordinate 105,061,718, forward strand.
TCAGCATCTGCAGCTGGTGAAGTGCAGTTTCATTCCCTGGTGGAAGCCAGGGCCACCTTCATGCAGTGTTCAAGTGAAGTAGATACTCCAAGAAATGATGCTGCACCAATTACATCAAAGAGAAAAAGATACAGAAGAATTGTCAACTTGGCACCAAAGTTCAGTCTACCAAGACAGATTGATGGTAGTACAGATGGAGAGAAGGAAGTCCCAATAAAAGATGATGTTCCCCAGAAAAGTGTTTTGGAAGTGGGGAAAAAGAGCTTTCTATGCAAGGACCACAGAGAAGAATGTGAACAGGACCGTGCATTGCAGGAACATTCTGCACTTTTCAGTGGCACCGAGGCAACCTCTTCCATGCCTACTGCAGACTCAGATACTCTGTTACATGGTATTTCTTGCATTCATTTGGGACATTCTTCTCCTATGCCAGAATATTCCTGCAGAGTTTGTGTAGTTTCTGGGATGAAGAAGGAACAAGCTAGAGCTCATAACCAACAGGAGGTAGCTGATAAAAAAGAGGGTGAAAGCGAACAAGTTTCCTCAGAGGTTACGAATAGCCGACCAGATATTTTGTCGTCTGTGAAAGTTGTTTCTGAATATTCCGAAGATTCTAGTATGCAGGCAAGCTGCAGTGAAAACGTGCAGGAAGCAGATGACGCTGAGCCAGCAGAGGCCTCACAACTCAAAGATAATCAAGATGTGAATATGGCATGCAGTTTTCTGGGACTTCCCTTATCATTAGGATTTGCTTTTCAGCTTGTGCAGCTCTTTGGTTCTCCAGGTCTTCCACTGGGTAATACTCTTCTTACTACTCCTATGTAAAAAAACTAACCAAAACAAAAAACCTCAACCCCCAAACACCCCCCCCCCCCCAAACCCACAAATGAAAACCAAAACACTCCCCCAAAACCAGAAAACAAACAAAACCTCCCGTGATTAAATACTTTATTTTAGGTGCCAATTAGTCGAATATTAATCCTATTGGAAGGAGTTATTGCTGCCTTGGTGATTATGTTGCTTCTTTTTTTTTTTTTTTATGTAAAATCAGTCTCTTTCAAAGGTGCTGTTTGGTTTGGCTTTGTATTTGCATTCTTTTTAGTTACAAAACTTTACTACTTTAAAGGATGAAGCTTTTGTTGATGTTTTAATACACCCCACTGAGTAAGACTTTACTGTGTTGATCACAGAACTGAATGAAAACGTGGTACAAAATGTGTGCTCTAATATAAAGGTTGCATGTTTTATATTCCACCTGGTTAATGTAACAATATTCCATTTTCTTTATTTAGTAAAGTTTTAGTTTAAAATCTTTATCCCTTGTTCTATGACAACAAGCCCTGTTAAAAGTCTCTCGCCATCTTTATTAAAGACCCCTTTTAAGATCTGAAAGGCTGCAATATGTCTCCCTGGAGTCTTCTGTTCTCTGGGATGAACAACCCAAACTCTCTCAGCCTTTCCTCATAGGAGAGGTGCTCCACCGCTCTGATCATTTTTGCATTATTAAGTGCCACAGTTATTATATACTTGCCTTCCAGAGCTCCAATTGTCATATTTTTGTACTTTCATTTTAATCATTGTAAGTTAGCACTTAGAAAAATGGCAGTCAGTCCTCAAAGGAGTTGTGTGTGGCAAAGGTGATTTCCGACTTTCACTACAGGCTAATGTAAGCCTACAGAGCTGTGGCCAGCAACAAGACCAGCCATTTGTTTGGAAATCACACTAAAACATGGATTTCCTGTGCATGAAGTTCTGCAACTTCTTTGGTCCAAATTTAGTCAGTGGAGAAACAGTTACTTTGATTTGGCCAACAAATAGGATTAAAAAACAGACTGTTTGGGTTTTTTTTTTTTCATCACACAGACCTTTACACCTATTTGTTTCAGTTAAAGTTAAGCATGTAGTTTCATATAAGCATTTTTAAGGTGACAGGTGAGTAGCAGCTTCTGTCTGTTTATCTGCCCAAACTGACCTCACGATTCCTTGTTTTTATTGTAAAAATTGGTGGCAATGGTACCTGCAGAATAGTGATGCAAACCACTGGCAGCATTATTCAGCTTGGTCCCCAAAGGACCTGCAAAGCTGCTTTAGCTAAACCCGGCACCACACACCAAAAAGCTTGACTTGTAGAGCTCTGTTTCAACAGAGCAGAGAAGTTCCGCTCATGTCCTCTACTGTTACATTTTTCTCCTCCAACCTTGGTGAGTCTTCATAGCCGTGATCTTAAATTTCATCATCTTAGAGGGAGTTGGCCATGACTTGAAAACAGGGATCTTCTGAAGGGGAAGCTGAACAGGCAACACTCAGTAGGTTAGTGAACCAAATGTTGTTCTTCTCCAAGTCAGTAACAGGTGACATTCTTTGGCGTTTAGGTGAGTTTCCTTTGGAAATAACCTTCAAGAAGTACAAACCCACCCAAGCATCTCTCTGAAGCCCTGCCAGGTGTTTGCTGGGGCTTTTTTCATCAAAAATATACCCGCTGTCTGCAGAAGTTTGTCTGCATTCTGATTTGACTATAATTTTCCTACATGTTCCAAAGTTCTTTTCTGTGGCCTGTTATCTGTTATTTATCCATGTACGCATTTGAACTACAGTGTTTTGCAACACTGGCAATTGCAGTAATTTTTTATTATTATTATTATTTTGGAGGGAAAAGTTTTGGTAAACATTTTTGGTTATTTAGAAATGAAAGTTTTAGTGACTGACTTGCTTGTATCATTCTCATGTAGAATATATTTTAGACTGTTTTCCTACAGAGAATCTCTTTTCAACTTTTTAAACAGCGTTAGAACATTTTGGGAAGTAATTTCTTTGGCGGTATTGTACAAATTCCTATAATTCAACATTTTAAAATGTAAAGGTTGTTACTTAAGTTGCATTTGTTTAATTTGTGGGCTGAAAGCTTTCTATTTTTCTTGTTTGCACCCAGTTTTGAGGGAGTATATCAGGGAAACTGAAGTATGGTAGGAAAGTCTTTGCCTGAAAAAAGAAACCAAACCCAAATCTCCTTTGCCGTCCTACCCCTGCTGTGCACTGGCCTTAGATTCTACAAAACCTAAATTCTGAGTTTGCTGCTGGCCCATTTAAATATCGGTGGTGGGTTTTTTTAAGTCTCTATATATAATGTGTGCAAAACTTGTAATTCAGTGATGTATTTTGGCTATGGAGAGATCTGAACACTCAACTGCACAAAATATTTTCTTCTGCAGAATCCTTGTTGCCAGATGATTATGTAGTTCCTCTTGACTGGAAAGTTTCAAAGATGATCTATTTACTGTGGAAGACCTCTGTGGAGGTACGAATTTTGGGAGATTTTTGAAAGCTTTCCAATATTCCAGGTGTAAAGAGGAATTCTTCAGTTCATAAGCAAAATTATCTTTGCTAGTAAATTTGCTTTGTGGGTTTTTAATACCTGCAATGAGGAGGTGGATGTTTTATGTACTCTTCTAGGTAGAAAGTGGTAGCTCACAAATTACTTTTCTCCACACTGTGACTGTTGCTTTGTGAAGGTTTGTTTTTATTTATGGAACAAGGTAATGTCTGGTAGTGGAAATGAGGAAAATCCTGTAAATACAATGAAATACTAATTATAAAATAGAGCATGAACCTTGTTCTTCCCCAAAATAACAAATTCTCTTGTCACATACTTTCTTCTTTTCTCTGGATTATTATTATCTATTTTAGGAAAAACAGAAAACAAGTGGATTGCAGAATAGAAACGCCTTGGCTGGTAAGTGTATTCTGTGGTACAAGAACTGTATAAAATACTTCTAGTTCAGAAGAGAGAATAGTTAATGCTGAAGCATGTTGAAGGTTTTCAGCACAAATGAGTCATAACACTCCCCTTTGTGCAGAAGCTTTAGGATGTGACAAATGAATTCGTGCCTCCATTAATTGTGCACAAAGAATGGCAGAGCTGTGGTCACTGTGTTGCAAGAGCTGAAATTCCTTGGCTTTTGAAGTTTCCCATACAGAATTAATCCAATACTTACCTCAAGTTTACCTATTCCAGATCAGAAGGATGTTTCGCATGAAGAAGTCTTAAAGAAAGATTTTATTTCTGTAAAAGGTTGAGCATCTTCACCTTAATTAAATTTAACGATCATTACAAATTGTCAGCTTGATAATCATAGAATCCCATGTTGGCAGGGACCTCACGGATCCTCTGGTCCAAACTTTCTGGACAAAAGCACTGTCTAGACAAAATGTCCCAGCACACTGCCCAGTTGAATCTTAAAAGTGTCCAACACTGGGGAATCCACCAGTTCCTGTGGGAGATTATTCCAATGATTGATTGTTCTGGTTGTGGAAAATTTTTCTCTTACGTTCAATTGGAATCTCCCTGGACTAACTTTGTATCTATTATCCCTTGTCTATTCCCTGTGACTCCTTGTAAAATGAGAGTCTCTGTCTTCTTAGTAGCCACCTTTTAAATATTGGAACATGGTGATCATGTCTCCCCTGAGCCTTCCTTTCTCAAGGCTGAACAAACCCAGTTCTCTCAGCCTTTCCTCATATGGCTTCCCAGTCTGTTGATCATCTTTGTGGCTCCAGTCTGGACCTTCTCCAGCCTGTCCGCCTCTTTTCATATAGTGGGGACCAAGGCTGAACACAGTTTTCCAGGTGTGGTCTGACGAGAAGAGTGAAGTGGGATAACAACATCCTTGCTGCGGGTGCCCCTGTTGATGTAACCCAGCATTCTATTGGCTTTTCCACAGCATCACACTGTTCACTCATACTGAGCTTGATGTCCACCAAGACCCCCAGTTTCCTTTCCACAGAGCTGCTCCCCAGGTCGGAGGTCACACACTTGAACAGCAGGAGGTATCAGGGTCCATAGGAAGCTTTGGACGTCTGCTTGCATTAATTCCTGCAGTGTGGACGTTATGGGATAAGGTTGCTGGTTGTCATTTCCCACGATTTCCGTATTAGTGTAGTATAATTTCACAAATTGCGTGCTGTGAGATTAGAAATACACAGTAGAAGTTGATTGGATTTTCTGTCTAAAATAGGAGAGGAGTTGGATTTTTTTCTTAAAAAAGAGAAAAGGATGCTCTTCAAGAGCTGAGAAGAACCTTAAGAGTAGGAAAACACACATTTGCCCTCAGTCTCCCCCTGCATCAGAGACAAACCTGAAAGATTTAGTTTATTTTGTAGGCCATTTAGAAGGGAAAATCAAGAATATTCTGATTAAATGAAAGTTTGTTCTAGAAAAACTCTATCCTGACATGATATAAATGCCAGACTATGCAAGATAATTTCAGGTGTCTTTGGCTGCAGTTTATAAGTGGTTTATTTTTCAGATGATTTTATTGGTCTTGAAGATATAAATAAAAGTCACCAAGAGAATCAAGACTCTTCTGAAACACTTGAAGTATTGGAGCTGTTTCAAGGGATGATAGAAGAGAACATTGTGGCCTGCACTGGCACTGGCTCTCTGGATGCTGTGTCTCATCAGCCATGACTGACTATCTTAAATTCTGCATGATGGAAGAGGTAATCAGTCTCACTTGTGAATGTGTTTCATTCTTGTATTATATTTGACTAAAGAACATTGTTGTAATTTGAAGATGTCTGTAGTCTCATCCAACTTAGCTGATTTTTTTTCTTCAAGTTAGGGTTGAGGGTTGTTTTGATTCTTGAGGTTTGTTTTAAGCCTGAATGGGGAAAAGAGAAAGCAGCGATGTTATGAAAGCCATTTTTACCCCCAAATCTAAAACCTGCCTGGTGAAGTGAAAGCAGCAGTCTAGGATGCCTAAGATCTGGGCTTTATTCCCAGTCTGGTTACTGTGGCAATCTGCTGTGAGTCATGCCATCTCAGTCCTGTTTTTCTCAACTCTTCAGTGTAGTGAGCAATGCTGACTCCATAAAGAGTCTACCTGTGAAGAGCACTGTATGAGCAATGAAACAGTATTTCACCAAGTTATGATAAAGTGACAGTTCTGCATTTCAGCTGGGAATCAGCAGCGGGAGGTCACAATAGGACTCCATATATTGAAGTGTTAATTTTTCGTGGATGTTTTCATTTGGTATGACAAAGTGCACTACCGAGTATTGGAAAGTATTGCAATTGTATGCATGCTTGGCTTGTGAATTTATGGAAACTTGACAAAATTTCTCCAGTTTGCTTATGGGAGGTATTCTAGGTAGATTGTGATAGGAAGCAAAGTCTTTTGGATCCAGCAGGAAAATGCTAGCTTAACTTTCTGTTGATGGTTTGTTCCAAGTGGCAAATGGATTAATCTGTAGTTTTAAAACAAGCAAACTGAGGTATGTGGAAATAGAATAACTTGCACCGTGGGCAGATTGAGACAGAAAAAAAAGAAATCCTGAGGCTTAAATTATTCCCATGCAGACACCACAGGACTGCTGGAAGCTCATCCACATGAGCTCTGGCCCGGGGTCTGTGTCACCCAGTGTTCTGCACCTGACCTGAGCATGAGTCAATGGCTGGAGGAGGAGTCAGAGACGTGTTATATGTTGGGACGGTTACAAAAGCAGAAGTTGTCTTTTTAGAAGGCTTCTTGATTTTCAGGGTGGAGCTTCATGTAAAGTAAAGTAGTTGAATAGTTTGGATTGGAATTGAAACCTCTTGACTGGGGGTTGGTTTGATTATATGTGTTTTTATATCACTGATTACAAAAATGACATTGGAGGTCACTTGCTTATTAGCCTGTACCAACTATGGATGTAGGAAGGTGAAGGGAGTCTCTGAACCACACAGTACCAACAGCACTAATCTCACAAGGTGCTGTCACCACAGATCATTAACAACACCAAGAACATCTGGCAGCAGAATGTTCTTTTACATAACCAAGCACTGAGGTATTTGGTAGGCAAATAAAAAATATTTTCACCAAATGCTTTGCCCTGTTTCAGCCACAAATTATTTAAAGTTACTCATTTGTAATAATGCAGATGTGAACGCTCCACAGGCGAGGATTTTGCTTGTGATACTCACTGGCTGTCCCAGTGTGGATTTGTAACTGAGGTTACTACCCAGAATTATCCAGGTTTATTAAAATGTTTGTATGCTAAAGAAACAAACTCAGAGAGCTCTGTCCTCTTCCCTGAGGAAAACTGTGATTTACTGGGAATTACTTTCCTTTGCGTGCTGTCTTGGTGTGTCCTGTGCATTTGTGAGCTGGCTGCTCACTGCTGCTCTGTAATGAAGCATCGTTAAACCCCAGTTTGTAACATGACGTTGCAGTCTAATACTCTACTGGACTGGCTTATGTTAGCCCTAGGGAACCTAGAATTAAAGCGATGTGTACTTTGCCATGAAAAAAGACTCCCAGTCATTTATATTTTTTTTTGCCTTTTAAAAGAAGGCATTGCATGCTCTGTGCAGAAGGACTTGGCAATGAAGATCTGTGCTGAGGTGGGATGGTTAAGCTGGAAGTCCCTGCTGGCAGATGAAGCCTGTGTAAGGGTTGACTGCCCTGGTCCCAACCTCCTTGCAGCAGCTTTGGTGCTCAGCAAAGCCTTTGACTTGGGAGTGCTAAACCGGTTAGGGCTCTGTGTTGGGATGAGGAGGGAAGTTAGGGGTTGGGGGGGGGGGGAGAGGGGGGGAGGGGGTAGTGTTTGGGGTTGCTTTGTTCGGGTTTTTTGTTTTTTTAGTTCACCATCTGAAATGAGTCAGGGAAAGTCCTGAAGGCTGTTGGAGGAAGAGGATGAGACACCAGAGCCTGGATAGGTTTAGGCTGCTCTGGAGCTGTGGTTTTGCCTCAGGCCAAGCTGTTGTGATGGCTCGCTGCCACAGACAGTGGAGTGGGAAGTACCCCTCCTCCCAGCCCTGTGCCAGTTTTCAGCTCCGGCACTTGCTGGCTGGCATGAAGGCTGCAATTTCAGTTTTTGATACCAGAGGAAACAAATGGATAGTTTGCTTCTGGGCTGGCAAATTTAGGTAAGGCTCTGCAAGGTCCAACTCGGTGCTGAGGCTCTGGGGCCAGGGAGCAGACGGGGTGCTGCTGCTGCAGATGTGCAGTCAGCCCTGATACCAGGGACCACGTATCGTGCGATCATGCCTTCAGATGAAAGGCTGTTTTTAAGCTTATACAAAGGTTGCCCAGAGAAGCTGTGGCTGCCCCATCCCTAGGAGTGTTCAAGGTCAGGTTAAATGGGGCTTTGAGCAACTTGGTCTAGTGGAAGGTGTCCCTGCCTGTGGCAGGGGGGTTTGAACCAGGTGATCCTTAAGGTCCCTCCCAACTCAAACCAGTCTGTGATTCTATGATAAATATTAGGATTTTTTAATTAGAAACATTAAAAAAGAAAAGAAATATTCAAAAAGCACTTCTTAGGGTTTTCGATTAACTCATGCTCACTGTCAGGCACAGGATGCCAGGTGATGCAAACCCTTGGCCAGACCCCAGGTGGGTATTCTAGCAGTCCTCTGAAGTCTGCATGTGTAATTGCTGTAAAAGGAAGGTGTGCTTTTCTGGTCAATAGTGCCCCTGCTTTCAAGGGATAAGGTTGTATTTCCTCACCACAAAATCATTCTCTTCTGGTTGCTGATTAAAGCAGACTTGCCAAGAATGTCCTGGAGTGGTTGTAAAACTGCTCCAGTGAACAACCATAAATGTTGAAATGGATTTGATTTCATCAAATGTCGGGGGAGGGGAAAAGTAAAAAAGCTGAGGCATTCTTTCCAAAAGCTTTTAAAGTCATGGAAAATAAATGGAGAGCCTGGTATGATCACTTCAGTCCCTTTAGATTGGAAAATAAACTAAGTGTTACTGGCCAAGTGTAACTTAATCTGTTAGTCAGATGATCATGCTTCTGTATTCATGTTCTGTAAGGGTGGTTTTATTTAAATGGTAGAATGAACAGTGTTGGTGTTCCTCTGTGAAAATGCAAGGTCGATCTCAAGTTGTTGTGAGAGCTCCTTGTAGTCACATTGGCAGCACATCAGCATTTGTTCTGGAGATTAAGCAAGAAATCCTGGGTTAAAAAAAGCTGAGATCAGTGAAAACAGCATTATTTTTGTGCCTACCAGTTCTCCTTAGAGAAGGAGTCATGAGTGGCAGGTGCTATACAAATGTAGAACAAGAAGACAAAACCCAGTGTCAGTTTAAGCATTTATCTGTAGGACTACTGCAGAATAAAGGCTGGTATGTTTCTTTGTGAAGTGTAGCAGTAGTAACTCCCTGCAGGAAGACTTCCTCCACGACAGCCCAATCAGGCTGTGGTTTTAATGAAATGAATCTCTTCATGACAAGTATTACTGGTCCCCCTCTCCCTGGCTGTGCTGTTCCCATCACTTCCCTTAGCTGGACGCGATGTTTCAGCAGCCGGGCTGAGGCAGTTCAGTTCAATCATCCAATGCATAGAGGCATCCAGAAAGTTTTCAGTCTGGACCAGTGACCTGAAACAACTTTTCCTTGAGCCATGTGATCAGCAGGACACGTGCAAAGGAGCAGGAACATACAGCTGGGACAGGAAGGACTGTCTTTTGCCAAGGATGTCATGCGGGACAGTGTTGAATGCTTTATACAAGTCCAGGTAGACAATGTCGACTGCTCTTCCCCCACCAAATTGGTCAGGTGTGATTTGCCCTTAGTGAAGACATGTTGGCTGTCACCAACCATCCCATGGCCAAACCTCTTCCAGTTGCTACTTTGATACAATGATAATAAAAAAAAAAAATAGTTTCTCTATCCTTTGACATTTAACCACTAATTAAAAAAAACGAAAACAAAAAAGGGACATGAAAAAGTGTACAGAATTATGACCACAAAAATTCACCTGCCTTTTACAGTGCTCACCAGGAAAGCCTGGCCTACAGTTTATTTAAGCAGGTAGTACAACTACCAGGGTGGGTAAGAGCTGCCCAGAATGGTGTTTCTGGAGCTCTCAAACAAGAGTAACCATCAGGCTCTGCTGGTGGCTCCCATGAACTTCATAACTTGGAGGCCTGTGAGGTCCCAAGTAAATGTAAGGGGAAAGATTTGCAACACAACAAAACAGTTATGGGATGTAGCTATGCTATAGTGGTATTGGCTGAAAAGCTATTAATTATATAGTGTTTGTGACATGTAGAGGAAAAAAATCCACTGTTACTCTTCTCATTGTCAGCCTTGAGATTGCTACATCCTTACTGTCTCTAGTTTTGACACCCAAGTTTTCTTCATTTCCAGTCTTGCATTTATTTTCCTTTTGCTTTCCATCATCTGCTTCCTCTCCATTCTTTTTAAATTTTTAAAGAAATAACCAACAACTGAGTATGAGAAAGACTTTTGAAAGTACCAGACAGGTGAACTCTTCTCAGTCAGATTTGCAACCATGAAAATCTTTCTGCAGTCCGTGCTGTTGTGGTATTTCAGCAGAACCTGCTATTTTTTCTTTCAGAAACTTCTCACTTTGATTGCACCATGGAAGGACTTCAGTTGGCCACCGAGGGTTTTAAATGTGAGGAGTAACCTGGAAGGAAGAAAACACTGTAGATTCTTGGCGTGAATCTTTGGCCACCTTCTCCACAGCCCCCCGACAGCAATCTCTCTGTCCACGTATGAAAAGTCAAAATTGAGATAACTCTGTTGTGTGTGCCACAGGGTCATTTTCTGAAGCCCTTTGGGATTTATACTTTCCTTAGTACATCCTTGAGTGTGGTGCAGAGATTGAGATAAGAAACCTTTAAGCAGAAAGGAGATGTCTGTCAGCATGAGGTGTGAACTTCAGACTGGTATTTAATTCACTTGTACCAGGATCCAAGATGTTGCCAGATCAGCTGGTGCACAAACTGGTAGTGATGCAGAGAAAGGTGCCTGTTATGTGTCTTACCCTACTTTTGCTTTTCATCCTGCCAGTCATAATCACACCGCAGTCTATTTACAACCTCAGGTGGAACGTTTTCATCAGTAACTCCTTTCACCCAGAGGTGCACAACTTACCACTTTTCCTCCTAAAACTAGGCTTAGTGCTTCCCTTCAACTAGACTTATTTGGGACTATAGAAATAAGGAGAAAATTTCACTATAGATCTGGTTCAAACACAATGGAGGTGAGGTGCAGTGGTTTGTGGTAGATTGATAAGCCTTATAAGCACTGGTAATGAGTTATTTGATATTTCTGTTAGTAGTATTGCTTTTGCCATTTTTTACTTAAATTCTCATGATTTAAGCCTGAAGCAGTTGTTTCCTCTTTTTTTTTTCAATTTTTTTTTTTCTTTGATACTGTGGTTTTCCCCTCAAAACTAAGCACAGTGTTCATTCCTCAGCTAGAACAGTAACCTTACTGACAGCAATTCTGTTACTGAGGAAATTGTCCCAATAACATGAGTATTGATTTCCAGGGGGAGAGGAGCAGCAGAAATGAATGAACCCCTGACAATAAAATCTAAAATTTTGCTCGTGGAAATGTCTATGTAAGGCCTACACAGATATCAGGAAAGCTGGAAATACATGTGCAGAGTGAGCTAAACTAGTTAGGTGATGAATTTAATCCCATGAAAAATCGTGAGTGCTTGCAGAAATAATAAGCAAAGAAGGCGAGATAGGCAATAGAGAATGGAGGGAGGTGAAAGGACAAATGAAATTACACCTAGTTTGTTAATCAGAAAGAGCAACCTTTGTCAATTGAGACCTGCATAAGGCTGGAAATTAATTTGTAGTGAGAGGGAGTGACAGAAAAGACAACTATAACCTCATGGTGAAAAGGATGAGAAAAGATCAATGAGAAGAGAAACAAGGAAGCTTAGGTTGTGTGTACTCACCAAAAACAGTATTTCCCATTTACACAGCCTCCAGATCCAGAATATTGATTCATCTGTTCGTTCACCTCCTCTTCTCTCTCTTTGCCTGCACCCTTTTTGATGCGCATCAGCTGAAGAGCTGGTACCCAACTGCAGTCATGCTGAAGCTCCACTGTGCTCTGAATTGCTGATGTGTCCCCACTCTCCACTTAAACAAATCCTGCATATAAGTGTAAGCAGTTAAAGATGTTTGTGGGTCTAAATTAAGGTTGTACAATTGGCGAAATGTACCAGCTGCACTTTTTTTTATGCATTTCTCATGTACTTGTATGATTTTTACTTTCCTTGGTTGGAAACGTGCTGCCCTTCTACCAGCAGAATGTTATACAAAATGTCACAGGGAGAAGGAAGGTAATTCATGCTGGCCATAGCCACAGCTTCAGACTTACCCGATGTCCCACTGGCAGCAGGCAAGTTAGTTTGATTTCAAGAAAATGTCACTTAAGGGTTAATCTTTTCTTCCTACTTCTGTTTATTGAGAGAGAAATCTGAACGCCTGTATTTTCTGTGACTGAATACTGACCTTCCAGATTGCTTAAAATAAAAGTAATTCTAAAAATCTCACAGTGTTCTTGTATGGACAAAAGGTGTTTCATCTCTTAGTAGGGTGTTGCCAGTTTACGTTTACTTTAAACCCCCTTGGGTATCTTTGAGTTTTCAAGTTTATTTATCTTCTTTCCTACCACTTTTTTTCCCCGCTTGCTTCAGCTAGTCTTGGTGTGCCCCATCCAGGGAGCTAAGCTGCCTCCTGATCTGTGAACACTTTCGTGCTATTTGCAAACTTCAGACCCAAAAGCTTCAGTGTTGTAGTTTGGTGGTCGCGTGTCCCTGTGGCATATCCCTGTGGCATGCCTGAGGCCACCTTTTAACCAAGCTGGGGTTGATACTGCATGTGACTCTGAGAGGAAGAGTGTGATGGGTTTACTGGAAACTGTCATTTCTTTGACGTGTGTGGTGATCAACTTAAAGCAAATCAGATTTTCTTTAGGGAAAATACATCTTATTAAACTCCCTGTAGTTTTTCTCACGTGATAATGTATTTGAAAAAAAGTGGAGTTGATGGAGTGAGCGTGGTGCACAGGGTCACTGGTGCAGGGCAGTTGTTTGGCTGCAGCTGCTTGGAATCCTTGCCTGCCTTTGTGGTGGGGTGGACTCCATCACAGTCGGGGAGGGGAAGAGGGAAGGAAGAAAAAACCCCATCTGTATCTGGTGTCCTGTAGATAGCTACACTCCTCGGAAGAGTTTTAGTCATTCCCTTTCGGGTATGACCAATACACACGGGCAGCACGGGGGACTGAACGCTTTCAGCACTGGCTTATATTCTCCCACTTTTGAGGATTTGGGAGTTAATCTTGATTTTTAAGTTATGAAAGATGTCTCTTTGGGCTAATGTTCCGGGTAGAAGGCCAATGCCATAACTGCACGGTTTTGCGGTAAGAGCAGCCAATGTCCTGTCTTTCCTGTATACTTCTCCTTCAGACAGCTTTCGTTTTCGCCGGGGAAGGTCTCTGGAGCTTGGGACTGATCCCAGGTCTCCCCGCACCGAGGGGCGCGGGTTTCCCCCACCACCCCCTCAGTGGACGACACAAGCCGCGGCGGGGGCCGGGGGAATGATCCCCGGGGCAGGCTCCTGAGCGGCTGCCCGGGCTCCCTCCTCCTCCCCGCCGCTGCGGGCCGGGCCGGGCCGGGCCGGGCCCGGCTGCTCCCGCCCCGCTCTCTGCCGGGGCCGGGGATGGATGAGCGGCTGGTGCAGGCCCTGGGGGGGCTCAGCCTGCAGCCCCGGCGGGGCCGGTTCGCCGGGCGGCTGGTGCTGCTGCGGGGGCTGCCGGGCTCCGGGAAGAGCACCTTGGCCAGGTAAGGCGGTGGCTCCGCAGCCCTTCGCCCTGCTCCTTCTCCTCCTCCTTCGGCTCCGATCGCGGCTCGGCCCCCGGCGGGCCCCTCTGCAGGGTCCGTGTGCCGGGAGCGGTGCCCGGGGGAGGGCAGGAGACACCGTCACAAACCACGCGAAGGCGGGTGAGGCACCGGCTCAGGGCTGGTTCTGGCTCAGGGGGAGGTGGGAGCCTCGCAGGACCCCCCGACGAGTAAGCACAGGCGTTTGGAAACCTCCTCTGCCTCCAGGAACCGCTCAGAGCCTTTCTGCTGCAGCTGCCTGTAACCGAACTGTGAATGTTGTTGTTGGGAGTGAGCAGTACCGGAAGGGATGTTTATAGTAAGATGGATTAAGCACCACTCCAGGGCAGCTGTTTCTTCTCTAAGAAGTGCCAGACCAGTCCCTTTCTGGTGGTGGTGGGTTTTGTTTGCTTGCTTGGTTTTGTTTTGTCTTGGATTTGTTCGTGGTTAATCACACAGTAAAGCACTGCCTCTGTGACTGTGAAAACTGATGACTCTGACTTGTGTTTTCATGGTGTCCAGCATTCCTGGTCAGACCTATAGGGTGTATAAAGTGGGCAGACCAGTCCACTCCTCAACAGCTCCAAGTCTGACTAAAAATAAGTGGAAAACCCCAGAGGGGAGTGCTGGGAGATGGCACCGCAATGGGCATGATGCAGCATAGCCCCAGTCTGGTATCACAAGATCTCACAATCCAGTACCTCACCCACTCTCCATCAAAACAGGAACACTCGCTGTCTTCTTCCTCTGCTTGGCTGAGGAGCACACGCTGGGATCACAGGCTGCCAAAGGAAGGGCTCTGCTGCGGAAGGTGTGTGAAACACGGGGCTAATGTACAGTTTCCTCTTGTCACTACAGTCCTTCCTTCACACTGTGCTTTCTGCCTCACAGGACTTGGGCAAGACCAAGTTTCTTTAATGAACAGCCCAATGCAGTGTTTTTACTGACACCCAAATGTGTTCTCCCGAAAGAGGTTGTGTAAGTTCTTCTCTTACTACAGAGCCTAATGGTTTGAGGCCATATTCTCAGGCAGTGCAAATAACTGACTCACCTACGTGCTTTTTGGTTAATTATTAATGACAGATTTACAAACCAGTTGTAAGTATTGTTTTAGTCCCTTGCGAAATGAACGTTTGAGGAACTTACTCTGTTTCTAGTCCCTGTTAATGATACCATTGCATTAGCCGGTGAGCAGCCCACAGATCGAAGGGCAGCTGTAAAAATAGTATTTGTTGCCTCTCCGTTGACTCTGCCTACACTGTGGAAGGACTGTGCTACCAAACTTCTGAGATGTGCCATTCCCACGCTGTGTACCCGCTTGGTGTTGGTGAGCACAACGTGCTGAGCAGCGCAATGTCTGCTGAAAACTACTGCAGCAAAGCTCAGGGCAGGATCCTGCTGGAGGAGGAGGAAGGTGATTATTTATTTGCAAAAGCAAACAAAAAGGTTGTCCAGAGAAGTTGCCCCATCCCTGACAGTGTTCAGGGCCAGGTTGGAAAGGGGCTTTGGAGGAAGGTGTCTCTGTCCATGGCGGGGGGGTGGAACTGGATGAGCTTTAAGGTCCCTTCCAACCCAAATGATTCGGTGATTGTGTGACTTCAGCTCTGCAGCACCAGGCAACACAATGTAAACACTAACAGGCGATTCTCCTGAACGTGTTTACCAAATGTGACCTGCAGCCTGATCCCATGCAAAGTTCTCCTGCGCTTCTCTACCCACTGTAGGTGAGACACCCAGGCATGCGGGGTGCTTTGCCAACAGAGCTGCTGGCAGAGCAGGGCAAAGTCAGAATGACAAGTCCTCACCATGCGGTTGCTGAAACACAACAGCGTTTCAGTGCTAGTGCTGGGCATGTGCTCCAGATCTCATAGTTCTCATTTTCTGCTGAAGCTAAAGGCTTCCAACTGCCACAGAAATGCTTTACGTCGGGAAAAGTGACCAGAGCAAGTGGTTTCATGTGGTGTCAATACCTATGTATTTTGATCTCAGTTACATTGGAAGTAGACTGAGAATTTACTGGCTCAGAGATCTAGCCAGCAAACCATCCTGTTGCCTTCTGAGCACTGGAAATGTTCCTTCCAACCTGCGTACCCGGCTCAAATCAGAAATCAATCCATTTTCAGATTTTTCTGATGGAAAAACTTGACAGCCTATGGAATACTGTTATGGGTTTTTTTTTCTCTCCAATAATATTACTAGTGATCATGGTGACTTCTCCCAAGTACTCTAATGCATCCAGCTAGTTGAGATCCTGAATATTTGTCTATGCATATAGTTAAAATCTGAAATGATTGTTTGAAAGCACTGAAGATGCTCTTTAGAAAAAAGGGACTTTAAAATGGAATAAAGCATGGGAACAGATCATAGCTGAATAATAGAGGAGACTCTACTCACTGAGGCAGTTGTTACAGTGCTGCTTTGATCAAGAGGAAATGCAGCAGTATAGAATCATTGAACACCAGCTTAGAAGGGACCTCAAAGATCATTTGGTCCAACCTTTTAAGGCAAAGCATGGCCTAGACTAGATGTCCCAGCACCCTGTCCAGCTGAATCTTACAAGTGTCCAATGTTGGGGGATCCACCACTTCCCAATGGAGATTATTCCAATGGCTGATTGTGCTCACTGTGGAAACTTTTCCTCTTGTGTCCAGTCAGAATCTCCCCAGGAGTAACTTCTATCTACTACCCCTTGTCTTTTCCATGTAACTGCTTGTAAAAGGGACTCTCCATCTTCACTTATCCTTTGTATTTTCCAAAACAGCAGCAAACTTATCTTTAGCAAGATACAGAGCATATCCTACTTTGTATTTACTGCAAGGTAGAGAGCTGTGACGCTGTGCAATTAAATGTCCCAAGTAGGCAAATTAATAGTGAACCTTTGACAGGTCCTGCTTATCACAGTGCAGCCCTTTAAGTTCAATGGCTATTTTTAAGAAATGCAAACATAGCTCATATGTACCCTTTGATCTTGCAGAGATTTCATTTTGCTTTTCCTCCTCGGTACGCTTTACACTTTATGGATCTAACAGCACCGGGTAATTTTCTTTTTACAGTGCTGCATTTACATTACAATGCAATAATTAATAACACTGGGCACAAATCCTCCCATTTTGCACAGCTGGGGTATATTTTGCTAAAATACAGGTGTATTTATTGCATACAGGGATTAGAAGCCCAATGTGATTATGTAAACCCCTTCTTCTCAACTCACTTGTGGGCCTGTGTAGGTCAGAGAAAGCTTATTTCTGAAGGAACATACTAAAGAGATCTGGGGGCCCTTTGGAAGCATAAGGGACGGAAAAACCTTCACAGGCAATAGGCGATTAGAGAAAGTGGTCAGTGTCAGTTTGGGTGTTTTAGAAAGCTAAAAGTGAAAACCAGCAAAATAAGCAGAAGATAAAACACCTTTTCCCCACTTAACGTTTTCTTATGTTGCTGTTCCCAAATGTGACAGTAATTCATAGCTGTTATCACATTTTGTGTCCTATTTTTTCTCCTTTGAAGCACAAGTTTTATCTACTTTAATTACCAGTGATATGAGGACAGTAGACTGAGTTTATAGATAATCATGTACTATTTAGGTTGCTTAGGGGTTAATATCAAAGTCCTCATGCGATCCTGCATATATACGTGTTAAAAAATCATTAAGGCGTATGCTGAGAAAATAATCGTTTAAAATTGCACTGGTCAAGAACATTTTTAAAGGAAACATTGAGCAAGAAAAAAACCAACCCTGGAGATCCTTCATTAATGTGTACAATCCTATGTGCCTATTGGTAGCTAAAGGGCTGACACATATTTTAGCACAGCCAAGTTTTTAGAGAAGAGGCTGTGATGCAGGTGCGTAGAGCAGAGGGAAAGGTGAGGTGCTGAATCGTATTGAGAGCTGAACCCCTCCGTTCATCAGCACAGGAGTAACCAGGTGAGCACTAGGTGCTCCCATGCTTTTCATTACAAGAATTGTTTGCCCGGGACCAAAAATAAAGCAAAATAATTTGACTCTTTGCTAACTCTTTGCAGCGTGGCTTTGTTAGATCTGGTTGCCCAGCAGTGATTATGTGAGTAAACTCTCTTTAGAGCTGGAAGATAATATGTGGGTGCTAAATGATACGTAACAGTGGCTACAACCCAGTCCCAACAGTCGTGAGCCTCGTGGTTGCTAACACAAAATGGCATTAATTACTCAGCAGATGGTAGGAGTTACAGTGGAGGCGGAACAGAGTCAGCAGCTGACCTTTATTTGGCTAAATGCGAAGTGCAATCCTAGTGAAGAGCTGCTGCTGGCATGCAGATTAGGGTAAAAATGGCAAGTAAATGGTTGGGGCAGGGCTGGAATTAAGATTTTTTCTGCCTGTGGCTGTTTTTCACTGATAACCTAGAGACACATTTTCTCTTGCTGTTGCTCAATTAGATAAGACATTGAGAAATAGTTGTTTTGCAGCTTATGGAGATGGAAAAGAAGAAGTTTATCAGGGACTCTGAAACGAGTCCCAGGACTGGAGACCATGTGTGGTGTGAGATAGCAGGGCAGCAGCATTCCTGTCTGAGAGCTACAAGGTTCCTCAGCTGACCTTACTTTCTTTTCCAGACATGTTTTGAGCCTTAGGAAGACAGTGAGTAGTGAGATTATGCTGTGGGCTCTCCCTGGTTTTATGCAGATAAAATCTTCCTGATTTCATCCCATAACACTTGTTTTTTCACTGAAGAATCTGGACACAGATCTGGGTTACACAAAAATGGGGACACAATTTTGCACTAAGGTCTTCCCTTATGCCCTCTAAGGACTGGCAGAGGAATGCTTCGTATTTAAACCAGCCCATGAGCCAGCACTTCCACCTCCTAAAGCCAGTCACAGCCCGTGAGGCAGCTGGTCAGCTTACAGCGGGACACCCACATGCCCTCCATGGGTATCCCAGGGCTGAACGAGCATCGCTGTGGGCTGCACACTGGTGCGAAGAGAAGAGGGGTTGCCCTGCTATTGTATTTGGGGCTGCCAATCCAGACAGCTCAGACTTGTTTATAAAACCTGCTTAAATGCTGAAAATAAATAAAAACTACTCAACACTACAAGAGGAGGATTAAGTAAAACAGAGACAAGGGAAAAGCAGAAAAAAACCCATGAAGTTGCAACAAATACTAAGAAATATTGGCTAATCACTCAGGTACGTGTTTGCAAACTAAAAAATAAAAAGTATTATGTGCTTTGTTGCAAAAAAAACCCAAAAAACAAAAAAACCCAACCCAAAACCCCACCCAAACTCAAAAACTCCAAACTAAACCCAAAAATCCCAGCCAGCCAGAGCAGTGCCGTTATAGACCGCCTTAACTAAATGACAGATCATTCCTCCTGGTTACCTTCAGAAATCTCTCTACAGCAAAACTCTTACCATCAAGTTGTCTTTTGAGCTCAACTTCCGTGGGATTAGCAGGTTTGGTTTGGGGGTTTTGTGTTTACAATCATACCTTCTCAGATAACTTGTGAATGCTCCATCCCTGGCAGTGTTCAAAGCCAGGTTGGACAGAGTCTTCGGTGAGATGGTTTAGTGTGAGGTGTCCCTGCCCATGGCAGGGGGGCTGGAACTAGATGATCTTGAGGTCCTTTCCAATCCTAACCTATGATTCTAACTCAGAAAGGAAGCTGAATATATGACGTGACTGAAGACTTGCATGTTGTGAGTCTGGTGTAGATTTCTCTGCTGGATTAAAGAAATCAGGGCCACACCTTTAAGCTCCATTCTTTTCCTTCTGTGTGTCCACCTACTGATGACATTACTGTCAGATCCTTTAAACTGGGGTTTTACAAATGAATCACTATCTGCAGAGCACTCATAAAGTGTGTGTTAATGATGGGCTCTGTGAAAGCTGTTCGTTAGCCTATGCTAATCCTTCTTTCATTATGTTTCTTTTGTTTCAGACAACTGAAACGTGACTATCCCGGTGCTGTAGTTCTTAGTACTGATGACTTCTTCATTGAAAATGGCGTATATGTGTTTGAGCCTGACTTCCTAGAGGATGCACACAAATGGAACCAAAAGAGAGGTGACTGAACTTGATCCAGGGGTTTTAGAGAACAGTTTTGCTTTCCAGTCTGTCTTTAAAGTTAGCCCCCCCAAAAAAATATCTGGAAGTGGTGTCATACTACAGTTCATGGGTACTGATTAGGAAAGTACATTTACCACTTCTGAGTTTATTTCTTCTGGCTTATAAATGATAGAATTGTTGGTGATTGATAGATGTTATTTTAATAAGTAAACCAGTGACTATTAGGTACCAGCAGCTGGCCTGCAGATAACCAGCCCAGCGGCGGCTCATTACAGCTGTATGCACCACAGCCGTGGGGCTGTAACTTCTTACATGTCTGTCCTGACTTGGAAGGGGTGTTGCAGGGGGGCAACTAGTGATAGCCAGAAGGAAAACTTGCACACCTAATTATAAGTTTGAGAATGAAAGAACCCAGCTCTCTCCCTCAGTAAGAAAAATGTAATGTGCTTTTGAGGCTGTGCTCTGAACTCATTTCTAGCAATGGCAAACATACTTTCAGATCTTGTAGAAGGGATCTTTAGCAAATGACAGACATTTTTAGCTGTTTCAAACACATGGTGCTACAATACTGCTAAGCATGTTTTATGAGAGCTTCAGCTTGTACCACTGAGCAGAGTCAGCGGCTGCAGCACCTCCTCTAGGAGAGCACCTGTGGGGCACAACCACTGCTCCCATTTGGGTGGCAGCTGCACCAAATGGTGGGGAAACAAGGGTGCTAGTGGTGGGCAAAGAAAGGATGCTGTGGTAGTGAGATCTGGCTCAGCCTGTTACTTAATACGTTTTAGCTTTACTTAATGTGTTACATTACAGCACGCAAAGCAATGAAGAATGGGAAAAGCCCGGTTATTATTGATAATACCAACATCCATGCTTGGGAAATGAAGCCGTATGTGATAATGGTAGGGAAAGCTCTGATTTATTGCTTTTATATGCTCAGCTATGACATTCATGAGGTGATCTGACTGAAATGGTTCTTAATGTGGCTAAGAACAATTACTTCCATTTTCCCTTAGTTCTCTGATTATAGTTAAGGATTGATATTGTGGCGAAGTAGGGGAAGAAGTGCCAGTGTAGCTGTTTTATGTAGTCCGCTATATAGCTCAGTGAAGGCAAAGTTACTTGAAAGGATCAACAGTCTTTTGAACTTGCCCTCTTCTTGGCAATCAGGATGTCATCTTCTTCCTCAGCAGTGACATGAATTAAACAGTTCCCAACCTATTGTTGACAAACGCAACAAGATATGACTTACTTACAATTTTAGTTCATGATTTGCAAGAAGTACACCATAAAGAGCTTCTGAAGGTGCGTTGGTATCTCTTGTCAGGAGTTCTGGCAAAGATGGCTGTATTTTAGTGCAGTTTTGTACTGTGGCCTGTCTGCTCTCACTTCTATTCTTGGGTTATGGTCTTGTCAGTTAAGAAATTTGTGTGTAACTGTTGCCTGTAAGGGGAGCACAAAAGAGGCAGGGATTTCTAGTGGTGCTGGAGAGCCTGGGCATGTCACCCCAGCAGCAGTTAAGAGTGCTTGTGGGTGACTCAGAAGCACATGAGAGCACAGTATAAAAAGGTAAACAGTATAAAAGGGCAAAGTATAAAAAGGTGAACAGGCTTCCCTGACACCTTTCCGAGAAGACAAAAGCAATCAAACCCTGTATTAAATACATATATGTACGTTTGTGTGTGTGTACATAAATATAAAGCAACACGCTGCATTGCTCTACCTTGGAAAAACCTGAAGCCTGTAGACTCGGTGGCTGGAAATAGCACATCTGACAGATGCTGACCTCACACTCTGGGAGCTCCAGGCTGCATGGCCAACCTGCAGCTCTTGAACCATTGGTGGCTTCCAAAGTATTCAAGTGCTAGGATGCCATTGCCGTGGGGGATAGCGACTGGGGCAAGGCTGAGGCAAGTTTTCCTGGGAGACCCAAACCCTCTGACTGTAAGAAAACAAACTTGCTGGGCCTCAGAGCAGCACCTTGGTGGGAGTCATCGTTATCTTCCTGTTTCTGGCCCCTGATACATGTGGTACATCTCTTAGATAAAATCTCTGGGTGTCTGGAAGATTGGCTATTCCTGAGCTTGGCAGCCATGCATCTAACTCTTCTGTGTCCTTCTTTAGGCACGTGAAAACGGATATGAAGTTGTATTCCAAGAACCAGACACACCCTGGAAGTTCAATGTTCAAGAACTGACGAGGTACATCTCTTCGATATAGCAGACAGCTTCTTGTTTTATTTATGTGGTCTGAGAAATGGCAGCCCTCTTCCTCTTCATACACGCAAAAAAGTAACCTAGCAAAGGACAACAGAAGGGTTGTTCTGGAAAACGTCAATTACTCAGTACCTGGCCTGAGGTGAACTCAGCCCTGAAAAAGCCTGACTATGAGGTGAGCCAGGCAGTAGAAAAAGCAACCCCCCTGAAGCGTGTATTTATACTGCAAGCTTCTTGGGGCAGGCATCCTAATTTTCACTCTGTATTTTGAGCAGCACTCTCTCTCTCTTTGGGCACTAAAAGATGTCCAAGCACTACAGACAATACTCAGGCTTTTGTTCTTAAAAAATCTAACCGTAACAAACATGGTCTTGCTGTAACACCATTGTGTATGGTGCTGGAGTGTGGGCAATAAATGGAGCTCTAGAGGATCTTTATAAAGATCTTAACATGCAGACACAGAAGGGATATAATGAATATATCAAAGCTGCGTGATGTGGTAGGATACAGAGGGAGCCAAATACAACTCTAAGTATGTTTTGCTAGTGGCTGCAGGGTTAACGGTTACATCACTGAGAAAAAAATCCATGCAAGCTAATTTCCTAGCCTTTAACCAACCCGATGTAAAGTACATTACAGTGAATGAATAGTGCACTCCCATCTACTAGATCCAGTAGCTAACACATTATAACTTATTACTGCAAGAAAACAGGGCACAGGTGTCTAATCTCAACCAATTGACTTGTTTTGTGCCAGCTAGGAACTGAAGTTAAAAATCAGTGCTGCACCTTTCTGTGTGTGACACATAGCAGAGGGTGGTGGCCCTGCACAGTGCTTGTGGCTTCAGGGTAAGGCAGGATACTGCAGGTGGCAGTGGACAGGTTGGGGCTGAAGGCAGGTGAAGGCACTTATGCCCTAGCATTCAACTGCAAGTGTCAGCTGTTGCTTCACCAGCACCAGCTAGGAGCATTTGGAGGGCATTGCTGCAGAGGCAGATTTTACTACTAATCCCTTATTATAGGTTGAGCTACCTGGTAGCTTGTACTTTATTAATCATATGAAGCAAGCTGGCTTTTTACAGCAGCACTGCAATGCTAATCCAAATATTCTCGGTCTGGAGGAGCTCTTTGGCAGATGATTCAGGGACAGCTGATGGTTGCTTCCCCTGTGGTCCCACACTGCATCCTCACCAGCAATACAGTTTGTGCTGGTTACTGGGCGCAGGTGGCATGGGTGAGGGCACTGCCTGCTGCAGGGCCTCAATTACAAATTGTTAACTTGTTAAGAGTTAAATGGCAAAACGAAAGATATTCTGAGTTTGCAAACACACAGAAATTTGGAGTGGTCTTTGGGAAAAGCAATTGTTACTTAAGTGTTGAGAGAATGCAGCTCTTTCTGGTCTATCCAGGAAGCCCTGCGTGTTTGAGCTCCCCTCCCTCTCAAACATGTCATTTACCCTGGAGCCTGAACCACATCAGGTATGATTTTAACACACCTGTGCTCAAACAGAGCAACCTTATTTTAACCACTATACATGGTGATTTTAAGCCAGTGCCTGGGCTATTTACAGCCCTTGCCTGCATTTCTCCAGATGTACAAAAGCTCACCCTGAGGCTATCAAGCCATTAGCACTAAACTCCAGAAAACTATATATACACTATATATATGCATTATATAATACAGAGGTCTTCTACATGGCACTGTCATTTCAAAGCATTTGTCTAACTTCCTGTGCCCTGGCTACCCACAGTAATACTCGGGTTACCTTTTTCAGTTGTGACATAATGTTTTAAAGAAGTATGTGGAAGAATACAGCAGTTTGGGAAAACAGGGCCAGAAACAGATCAGCGTGGTTGTGAGCCATTATTCTGAACATGTTGGGAACTGTAGCAAGCTTCAGATAACCTCTAACACACAGGCAGCTAAATACTTGTATCTTCTGTTAATGTCGACTCTACAGAAGAAATACTCATCACGTCCCTCGACAAAAGATACAACAGATGAAGGAACAATACGAGCACAATGTTACCTTCCACAGTGTTCTTCAGTCCGAAAAACCACGCCGAGATGAAAGAAGGTCCCGTGAACCAAACGCAGCTTACAGCATGGGTGCCCATTCCTGCCCACCTCCAGCCCTCTCAAACAGGAGGCCTCACGTGGCGCATACAAGCAATATGCCTTTTAACCGAAGAGGTGGATTCCCCAGTGGGTTTTAACTATCAGGGTATAAAAGTCTCTAGTTGTACATCTTTTTCTCTAAACTATTTTTTATTCTTGTATTTTTCTACTATATTTCTAAATTACTTTTATTTCTTGGAAATATTCTAATGCCTCTGGATTATGATCTCACAGCTTTGCATGACCAATCTAAGAGCACTATCTCCAGCACAAACTGTACTCCCTCTTGTCCCACTTCCTTCATGAAAATCCATCCAAGCTTACAGTGATAGTTAGTGGCTGTGCCACATGGGTTCTGTTTGGTTTTGGTTTCCTGCATCACTCTCCGTCCCTAATAGATAACAACAAATATTCCTAAGTTAATTCCTTCTTTCTTACAGGCCATGTGGCCAATTCCTTCTCCATGCAGTTGTCATTTCTTGACATTTTAATACTTCTGGCTGTATAACCTTTCATATCTTCCCACTCCACCCTGCCTAGAGCATTATTGCAACTTTAAGAGATGCAAAGTGAATGGTGGAAAAGACAGCTCTAACAGATTTTAGCAAGATTTGATGCTGTTCCCTATTCCCATCTCTGCTGTTTGGATACATGCTGGTCTTTCTTACCCCAGCTCTAGTGGAGCCAAACAGCTTCACCAGCCTGGAGGTGAAACTTTTAACATACCAAACGGAGCCCTTTATCTTGCCATAGGATTTCTCCTGAAGACATAGGAGTTCACCTGGTCCTGAGACAAGTCCATACAGAGGGGCTTCTAAAAGGAAACATTAGTATCAGGCCAGTGCTTGTTAGCTTCTAAGTAGGAACAGAGCTACAGGAGCAGATCCAAGTAGCTGAAGCACAAGTCTACCAAATACCCAAACTAACTTGGTACAAAGAAATTACTTCAGAAAGGGGAAAGAATGTTCTTTTAAGGGAAAAAATCAATTCCTTGTTCTGCTGAGTGCTGAGAAGCCACTGACTGATAGATAGGTGAGAAGCTATCCTGCAGGGATTTTATCCATAGTTAAATTCTGCTGATTATGCCCTCATCAAGATGCCTCATGAAACATTTTTGAAACGCAGCATTTGTGATGGCAATTATTTTTTAAGTGTGTGTGGATTATTAAGCAGTGCTTATAAAACAGGGCAGCTGTGAGTTATTTTGCAGTAGGATATGAAGACAGCTCGCATTGGCTGTTAAGAAATACAGGTAGAGCTGCTATTCATCTAGCAATTCAGCCAAGAAGCGTAAAGGTATAAAGAAATCTACTGTTTCAGGGCACAAGACAAGCCCTCTTCAGGACAGAGTAGATGTGTGAAATGAATTGCATTTTCTACTCAAGCTGCATTTAAAGAAGTAATAACATCACTGTAACTAATTATGACCTAGGGGTCTAGGGAACCTGGCTCTGCCATGTTGCACAGAGGTTTACAGAACTATCGGCAAACCTGTGTCAACTCTCCAGGCCTGCTACAATGTCCAGCTTGGCAGCAGGAGCCATTCCCAGCTTGCCACTTGAGCCCTGAAAAGTTGTTGAGTAGGAGCTGGGGGTGGCCCTGGATCTGAAACATCCTCCCTCCTTTGACTTGTGTATGGTGGGAAACAGCAGGCAAAGGGCAGGCTGACAACAAACTAAAATGTGGAGTTGGCAGCCAGTCGAGCAGGACTGCTTCCCTCTCCAGTGGAGAAACTCCAGTTTTGAGAAGTTTAAATTAATGAGAACGAAGTAATGAATTCAAGTACTGACTCACTCCTAGCAGAAGTGATGAAATTAAACATCTGATTATCTTTCATGATACTGTGGCCTCAAGTGATTCTTTAAGGAGGAGCTCCTTGGAAATGCTGACCAAGGATCTATCATTAATAACTCTGTATGGCATTTTGCTATGAATCAAATAATAGCTGTCCTCTAAACCTATTTTAGCACTATATGGAAAGTTCCAAGGGAAAAGTACAAGAACTGTGTCACAATTACAGAGCTGTATTTCTGAATTAAAGTGTAATGTTTGGTAACAATAAACCTAACAGAATTGTTATGCCCTGTGCCACTTCTGACAGCCAAAGAGCTATTGTAACAAAAGTGATTGCTTTAGACTGAAACAAAGATCCTGCTGTAATTTAAGAATCAAAGTAATGGTTTAAAAAGTGTCATCAGACCTTCAGCCACACTGATGCTATTGTACAATATATGTTTGTGTGAGAAATGAATAATTACTCAACTCCAAATTATTTTGCAGATGAAATGTTGTTTTTATAATACAGCTTTATTAAATACAATCAGGATTTAAGGTACAAAGTGTAAAAATAAACTGAATTTGAAATATATACAGTACTGTACATGTGCATTTAGTAGCATTTTCAGGGGTTTTGTCTCTGTAGCATTCTGTGGGCTGGTAACAAGTTGTCAGGTTCCTCCATCCTTCTGAAGAGCCTCAGCTACTTCAGAACTGCTTTTTTATGAGTTATTTGCTTGCTTAGTAGACCTGGAATTATTTTTGGGTAAAAGATTGTCAGACAAATTAGTAGCTATTGTATTGCTGTTTTCATTTACATACTCAATCTTCTTTTCTTCTGGTAAATTATTCATGAGTGCTTGTGTATTAATCATTGCAAGTTCTTCATCAGCAACCAGGTCGTTCTCAGGAAGATGGGCATTTTCTCTCAGCTTTCTACAGGGGGTGACATGACCAATATTCTGATTTGTTTCTTTTGATGAATTGCTACGCTGTAAACCCAAACTCCGTGGTGGCTGAAATGCTCTTTTTAAAGATGGAGAAATTCCTGAATACATTGGAATCAGTGGTGGAGGGGCGGGTATGCAACTAAGGAAGTCCATGGCTTTTCTCTTCTTGCTGCTTTTGGGATGGTCATCATTAATTGTAGCAGGTGAAGATGTTTTTGCTGACCCTCGTGTGACGAATTTCATATTTGGTGTGCTAGTTGACAGAGGGCTTGGATGCTTTATTTCAGTTTTAGAAGAGATCTAGTTAAAAAAAAAAAGTTTTGTGTTGAACAGAATGTCCTATTTCATTAGCTTCCTCAATTACTTCCACAAAACCGCATTTTTGTACCAGCTTTTCCCCTCTATGTCATAGAATCATAGAATAGTTAGGGTTGGAAAGGACCTCAAGATCATCTAGTTCCACCCCCCCTGCCATGGGCAGGGACACCTCACACTAAACCATCCCACCCAAGGCTTCATCCAACCTGGCCTTGAACACTGCCAGGGATGGAGCACTCACAACCTCCCTGGGCAACCGATTCCAGTGCCTCACCACCCTAACAGGAAAGAATTTCCTCCTTACATCCAATCTAAACTTCCCCTGTTTAAGTTTTAACCTGTCATTCATGTCAAACTTAACATCTGTTTCTGAGATCTAAGCTAAATGTATGGGAATTTTTCTCTGCCAGGTGGTAGGAAATCAAAGCACTCATAAAAAAGGAGCTAAGTCTTCTATGGCATTGGATATATCCTCAACCGGTTGTTAAGTAGAGAAAACAAGGAAAAAAATGTGAAGAAAGAAAGGGATAGAATTTAGACCAAAAACCTTGAAGATAACAATACAGGATAGACACTGCACAACAAATCATTCAAATATATGCTTGAGAACCTTTAACATCTCATTTGTTTTAATTCTGTTAACATATTTAATAAACAGATATAAACAAAACCTTCATAATTAGGCATTAGCACTCCCTCTGAATTGGAGAAGAATGCCTTATAAGCTTAAATTTAGTCCCTAGGAATTGATACCACCAGTGCAAGAATGATGCAACTAGTGGCAAGAAAGACTTTTGTTCTAACTGCACTCAGTACTCACATCACGAACAACTTGTCACCAGCAGCCATCATGGGAAACTCTAGTACTATTTAACTCTATCTTTGTAAAGACTTGTATAAAATGTAAATATTAACTAGGTGATACCTCTCCCCTTTTAATCCTAGAAATAGTGAAAAATACCTAGGAAAAGACAACCAGGAGGTAAATTCTCTAAGCAAAGACAGTAACTGCAGAAAGCTATGAAAAAAAAAAAAAAGTGAAAATCAAGATTTTTCCCTCCTGTGACACCCTGTCAGATAATCTTCACGGTGTGACCAAGGAAGTGATAAACCATCTATAGGGAAAGAATGACTCATTTTACTCATAAAAAATTCAGAATATTTAAAGTGTGATGTGAAAACATAGGCCACAAAGGGAGGTTTTCATGTACCACGCGGAGGAAGAATAACCTACAGTTCCTCCTGGGGCATAATAAGCACAGAGAAAGCTAATCATCTTGCACTGCCCTGAAGAGAATGTATGGAGCTGACTGAGAAGTGAGACCACTCCCCACAGCTACCAGTGTAAAACTTGCTTATATCCTTACTGTATGTACTGTCTGTATAAACACAGTATTAATCACCAGAAGCTTACCAAACTTTTATCCTCTGCACATGAGCTGCAGAAAGGAGAGGGGCATTCCAAGCCACATCTTTTAGTTAAACTGGGTGTAAGCAAGAGATTTCTTTGTAGCAGATTCATTAATTTACTTTCTGCATCAGAGCAAAAGGAGGCCACATTCTATAAAGGAAAAAACAGTTTACAACGCAGAATAGTTGCTTTCAAATTGTGTAAATACTGTATGCTCACAAAGTACTCAGGACTTTGTTTTCTCATCATAATCCCACTAGAAGTTCATTTTATATCAAACCAACAACTTTTAAGACTGCTGCACTTTCTGTGGAGGGAAGTATCATAGCCTCCACTTATTGTTAACAAGAAAAAAATCCTTTTGTATTTAAACTTATTTTTCAAGAAGTGGGAATGCATGACCAGGACATGCTATTTAGCACAGCTAGAAAACTGAAATAATAAATTAAATCAACAATTCAATATTGAATATGTTCAGTGAGCAAGACAGTAAATTCCAACTGTTAAAAGGCTAGAGCAGAACTGTCCATGAGAGATTCCCTATTGACACGTACAGTATTTTTTGCTAGCCAGAGAAGATTCTGTGGCACATGTTAAAGACAGTGTAGGTTAAGCAGAATTAAAAAAACAACCAAATTAAAACAAAACCAAGACATTCAACAGGTGATATGTTGAGTCAGGAATGTGCAGGAAAAGTGCATTAACATCCTACTCTGTCTCCCAGTACCAAATTCCCACCTTCAAAATCAACATTATGTGCAATACTTGTTTTAAAGATTTCTTAGTACAAATGGAATTTTTGGTGAAAAATGTAACACAACAGTACCTAAAATTAAACTATACAGATTTACCTCTATTGTACTTCTCAGTCCATTAACCTTCTCTAGAAGATAGCTTTCCTTTGGACTGCTGGAGAATACAGAAAGATCTCCAGCCAACAGCATAGGAATTTCTGATCTGAATTCTGATTGCCACTGAAGGTTGCTTGCAGAAATGAATGCACAGCGGACAACTATATCTTCAATAGCAAAGTGTCTGAGATCTGTCCAGATCTTTACTGCCACTAAATTATAGCTTTCATCAGATAAGTACACCATAGTAGTGAAACCTTAAAGCAAAAAAAAAGTCTGAGTTAAACTTTTAAATCTGCAAGTAAAGGTTGATTACTGCTATTTTTGACTGCAAAAAAGTCACACACATCTTGAAAGAGAACTGATAAACGTAGTATGACCGCCTATTTGCATGGTAACAGATGTTTCTTGCTTCATTCATATTCTACTCCCTCTCCTTACCAATTACAGAAAACAACTCAAAGTCTGTGTTCCAGTGTTTAAAAACCAATATTCCTATTGTGCTTTTCCTTTTCATTTGTAAGAGTATAGAAGAGTATGCACCTGTCCCTACTCATGAGCTCCAGCGCCTGCATTCCAAGACACTGCACACAAAAAAAGAGAGCTCACATGCAGGATGCTACTTCTGCAGATGCTGAACACAGATGTGAGAACTTACGGAATTTATGGAATGAAAAAAAAAAAAAGCCTCTCTTGAGCTTAGATCCTCCCTTTCTAAATTCTTCCTGAGCTAACAAGTGAGGACAGTTTTTCTTTAGGAAAACAGAATTATCTGCCAGCATATAGCAGTGAGGAACTATATTAGCAAGTTTTCACAGGCCTGAGATGCAGGTACAACACCAAGATAATTTTGACTTTTGAAATAAAAAATTTACTACTTATTCAATGGGAGGACATGAATGTGATCCAAAGCATACCTGTTCTGCTAATAGAAATGACAACTCCGACTAAATCAACCTCAGCACATGGTGGCTGAAAAGAAGGATCTGACAAACTGGTGAAGTTTAGAGCCTGCCTTGGAAAGAAAATCTGTGCCAGCACCTCCTGTGATACCTGAAGAAACACAACATTTTAAAGTATTTACATAAGACACTTTATAAGACTGATACAGTTTACTGATATATCTTTATGCATTTAAACCACTTACTGATAGTTGTAGATACTGAGTTTTCTTTGTTGCTGTTAACTGTATATTAGTTGAGTCTGATCTTGCTTTGGACTGTGATGTTGACACATGGTAGATTCTGTACCGACTGCCTTCCTTTAGCAATGAATAAACATCTAGCAGTGGACGCCAGATACTCAGCATCACCCCTGATAATATCAGATTAAGATGTATTAGCTATGCAATGCTGATTTGAAAGCTTTTAATCAAAATAAATCCACAACACTCCTTCCCACCTAAAAGCCCTAAACCAAAACCCGAATAAAACTTTTGTGTGTTGTATTAACACACATGCTAGAACTCTTCAAATCTACCTATGTTGGCCAGTTACCATGTTTAGATAAAAGTAATTTATAATTTTCCAAGTACTAACCTTTATGTTTTTCTTGCTTTCTGTAGTCTACCACACACAATTTCCATACAGTAGACACATCTCTTTTGGAACAACCATTTTCTTCCTCTGCTGCTGACTCTAAAGCCTTCTTGAATTCTTCCTGTATCTGAGTTTGCTTTTTATCACTCATTAACTGCCTATAAGCATTCAAAGCTTTTAGCTGGTCTTCACTGAGATATCCCTATAAACCAAGAGAAAAAATGTATTTAGTATCTTTTATTAATTAAAAAATCCTGCCAAGATTTTTAGATAGCCTCTGTTTGTCTGTTACAAGCTATTTACTGTTCAATGGATACACTACTAGGACTTAACATAAGGTATGTTAACACAACAGGAGTCACCAGTCTTGACTGCTACTCAGATGGTGCTCTGCTGTTGCAGTATTATGTAACACACTGCTCGTATGTGACAGTGAGTGAGAAGCCTGCTTAACAGCACATAACTAAGGTGAATATTTAATATAACTGGCAAGCTTCTCTATTTCATAAGAAAGAAGAAATAATAGAAAAACATTCTGTCAGGAGAAAAGAAGAGCTGCACCTCTCAGTAGGCTGCTATCTCTGAGCTAATACAGTGACCTACGCTAAAATGCATCAGGAGCGTTACCTTTCTGACCAAGTCTTCAAGATCCAGATGCCTTTACATGCAGCACCATAGACATGATTAACACTGTATCAGATACAGTCACAGATCATTTGGCTTTATGACAGTCAAGGATCCTGACTTGTAAAAGACAAGGTATGTATTTCATTTTTACCAACTGTCAGGCACTAATCACCTGCACCTTCATTAACAAAGGCATAAGCACTTGAAAGCTGTGATTGAACTGGAACAGGGAATGAGAAGAACAATAACAATACAATCAAACACTTCAGTGAGCAGATGCAAAAATACGCATGTGGAAGTCCAGACTTAGGAGATGCATTTACTTTTCATATTTAGAAGACAAAGAAATAAAATTACAAGTAACTAACTTTTAATTGTGCTATATCCTGGATTTTTATGTCAAGAGAAAATAGCATTCTGCTTTATAATCCAATATATCATTAATCTATTTTAATTCATTTTTTTAATCTTAATTTATTTAGCAGTAGGCATGCTCTAGAAAAATCTCAAAAGGCAGCAAAAATAAATAGTAATTTAATGGTTGGTTTTAGCTCTTAGGTATGATATTGTAAATCATGCCACTAGCATTTCCAGATTAGCCCAATAGGATCTACAGTTACCTCCATATAACCAGGATCAGATGCATTCTGAATTGCTTCATAAAGTTCTGCACCATCCTGCAAATTACGGATTTGCTGTCTTGTGACTATGCGTGATCTCAGAGTTTTGCTAGTTCTCTCTGTTGAAAAAGCACCATTATGTTGCGTGCAACCAATACACTTTGAAAGCGAAAGAAGAAATAATTATGCAAGAAGCCTGGCAGTACGTAGGTCTTGCCGGAATACAAACACAAACCACTTCTATACAGGAACTGATATACATGTGTATATACATTCAGAAAATGCAAACAGAAAAAACTCCACTCATTCATTCAAATACAACATAGATCAGAACATTTATAAAAACTTCGGGGACATTCAAATACAACATAGATCAGAACATTTATAAAAACTTCGGGGAAGCCAGTATCAGTGTCTGCACTTAAGAGAGGGTGGTAGACTTGAGGGGCTGCTATGAAATTTCATCAATAGTTGACCATATTTTCTGTATGTCTGTCACTTCCTGTTCCTGCTGAGAAAGCAGTTAGAGAACTTCTTGGTGTTACAGATCAGCCTGAGAAAGATTTATGGAAAGTGAGTGGCTATCTGGGTTGTAGATATGACCATATGAAATTTGAACTGCACAGGTTACTGTTAGTGATGGAATCCTATCTGTTTCTGGATAGAAAACCAACAACAAACCAAATTAACAGCAACAAAAAAAAATTCACACCCCACCCACAGAACTCCACTGAACCAAAACCAATAAAAACTCCTCCCAAAAACACAGACCAGAGTATCAAGACAGTTGGAACCCATAATCAGTGTGGCAAGAATCCTAATACCCTTCCTTCCTCATTCCAGTTTAGCTGAGCCAAACCTAAGAGGAAGCAAACACTTTCTGTTGCAGCAGTGAGTTTCATGAAGCTGCAGCAATCAGCAGCCAAGTTGCAGCACTTACAGCAACAGCAGACCTGAAACTGCTGCTAGAAATCGCTGGCACAGCGTCATCCCGTTTCCATTTCCGGAATCAGGAAAATGGCTGAAGTTGGAGAGGATCTCTGGAGGTCATCTTGGCCAACCCTCCTGCTCAGGTAGGGTCACATAGAACACACTGCCCAAGACCATGTCCACTGAGCTTTTGCGTATCCCCAAGAATGAAGATTTCAGAGCCTCTGCAGGCAACACTGTTGGTAAGTCTACAGTGAAAAAGGGCTTCCTGATGTCCAGAGGGAATCTCCTGTTTCAGTCTGCATCCATTGCCTCTGGTCCTGCCGCTAGGCAACACTGGGAAAGCCTGGCTCCATCTTTGGCACTATCCCTTCAGGTATTTGTCACAGATCAGATGCCCCTAAGCTTTCTCTTCTCGAGGCTGAACAGAAGCATCTCTCTCTCAACATTTCCTCTTACATCAGATACTTTAACCCCTTAGGCATCTTCATGGCCCTTTGGCTCTTTCCAAGCATGTCCACATCTTTCTTGTGCTAGGGAGCGCAGAACTGGACACAGCACTCCACATAGAGCCTTACCAATGCTAAACAGAAGGGAATGATCACCTCCTTAGACCTTCTAGCAACACTCTTCAACTTGTCACCAGGACCCCCAGGACCTTTTCCAGAAAGCTGCTTTCCAGCTGAGTATTCCCAAGCATGTACTAGTGCATGGGACTGTTCCTCCTCAGGTGCAAGATTTGCACTTCCCTTTGTTGAACTTCACAATGCTCTTGTCAGCCCATTTCTCCAGCCTATTGAGGTCCCTTTGGATGGCAGCACAATCCTCTATTGTATCAGTCCTAATTTTGTATCATCACAAACCTGCTGAGAGGACACTCTGCCCAGATCATTAACGAAGATGGTAAACCAGGACTGGACCAAGCATTGATCCGTGGAGTATACCGCTAGTTACTGGCCTCCAAACAGACTTTATGCCACTGATCACCATCTTCTAGGCCCAACTGTTCAGCCAGTCTTCAACCCACCTGACTGCTCAACCCAGCTCATGCGTCATCAGCATCACTAAGGAAGGATTCATCACTAAGGAAGGAAGCATCACTAAGGATTGTAAGGAAGGCATTGTCAAAAGCCTTACTGAAGTCAAGGTAGACAATATGCATCGCTCTTGCCTTTTATCTACCCAAGCCAGTCATTTCATCAGAGAAGGTTGTCAGGTTTGTTAAACATGGCTTCCCCTTGGTGAATCTGTGCTGATTACTCCCTATCATGTTGTTGTCCTTTATGTGCCTGGAAATGGTTTCCATGATTAGTTGTTTCATCACCTTCTCAGGTATCAAGGTAAGCCTGGCTGGCTTGTAGTCAGTTCTCTGGGTCCTTCTTCCTGTCCTTTTTGAAGACAAGAGACACATTTGTCTTCCTCCAGTCTTCAGGCACCTCTACCAATCACCATGATCACAGCAACCTCACAAAAACATTAGCTAGCTTCTTCAGCACTTGTGGGTTCATCCCACCACCAAAAGACTTACATATTTCCAGTTTACGTAAGCATTCTCTAACTTGATCCTCTTCCGCCAAGTGTATGTTGTTCTTGCTTCAGACTGCCCTGGTTTCTAGGGCATGGGATTGCTGAAGGCTGGCATTGCTTGTTAAGGCTGAGATGAAAAAGGCATTCAGTACCTCAGCCTTCCTCATGTTCTGTGTCACCAGGGTTCCTGTCCCATTTACTGGTTCCACTGACCACAGTATCTTCACAGTCCTACAATGTTTGTGAGGCAAGATGCTCAGTCTTGAGTGTTCAGGTCTACTGAGATACATCCTAAGCAGCGTCCACCTCTGGGTGAAATATTATGGTGTCAGGTCTTTGAAGAGAATGGAATTAACAGTTCTACAATTTTGTAGCACTTCCCTAAGCATCACCTCAATGGTAATTTTTGAGTAGCCTGGCTACTAACACATTCAGGAAGAATTTTCCAGAGAGCTGAGAAGCCAAGCAAGTAAGTATATAACTGTTTTGTAGTGAAAGGTCTTGATATGTAGGAAGTAAAAAACCTAAAACAACACAACGCAAAACCAACAACAAACCAGCCTAACACTCTATCTCTGCTTCTCTATCACCACATAAGTTTTGCCGGTTTCTTTAAACTCTTCTGTAAACACTGATACATGTTCTGAAATAATGACATAATGACAACTTTACCTTCATGCTTCTCATATTCTGCTTGGATTTTTGCAAACAGAGCTTCCAGTTTCTTTTGTTGACCCTCTGCATGCTTGGCAGCTTCCCTTTCTTCAGCTCGGCTGTTACGAAATACATATGAACCAGCTGATGTCTTTTCCATCCACTGAAATAAAGAGATTAAAAAAAAATAAATTAAAAAATAATCAAGCCCAGACTTTCAAAATTTTTAACTTCATTTAACTTCCTTCTAATATTCACTGTTAAGTAAAAATGCTTTAAAAAAATGAACAGGCAATAGGTCATAAGTTCTCTCAGTGTAATAGGTAGAAGGCAAATCCCCACAGCATTAGTTGGTACATCTTCACTTTAAAGATACACAGACAGAATGAATGAGTAATCAAAACTGTATGATTCAACAGCTGAAGAAGCCAAAACTTATGCTAATAGGTATCAATGATGTAATTTAGAAGATAGCTGGATCCCACTGGCAGATACATTAAGACATGAACCATCAAACTCAATATTTAAAAATACACCAGAACTGCATTCTACCCTCTACCCAATTTGTGTTTCCACATCAACCGTACTGTCTGTTTTAACACATTAGGTTATATGCTGTAAAAGAACTATGATGTTCTTCTCAAGATAGTCATAAACTTTTTCTGCCTTAAATGGTTCCACAGGACTCCAGTCTTGTTCACAACTTTGCCTGATTTGAAGGAATAGGTAAGCCAAACAAAGAGGTAAGTGCTGCTGAAAGTGATCCCTTACCTTTCTCTTTGCTGCACAGTCCTATCTTCTCCTTTGTACTTGCTTTAGTACATACTGGATCTCATCAGACCACATTCAGTTTGTTAATTCAAAAACCAGCAGTTCGTTGTGGGCTTTTTATTTTTTATAGAATCATAGAATACTTTGGGTTGGAAGGGACCTTTAAAGGCCATCTAGTCCAACACTCCCTGCGATGAGCATTGGCTAGTTTTGTTTGGTTGTTTTTTTTGTATTATTACTATGAATTAGTTGCTCCTGGTTTAGTGAATTTAGTTAGCTAAGCAACAGGTTTAGCATAGAGAAGCAACATGAGAATATAGTGAGAGCAGGATGAGAAAGGGCTGAAGGACTAATCCTTACGAAGAAGTGAATTGCTGAAATAGGCCCTGCATGCCCTGGATTTCCTGCAGTCTTCACAGTCTGACACCTTCAATTAGGGTTACTGTGATTCCTATACTCCTTGACTCTTGAGCAAAACGAGACAGACAGCCCACGTCTTCCTATTGTTTTGTTATGTTTGAGCAAGTCTCAGTGTTTAAAAAAGCCGAAACAATCAAATAAAACATCATCACATGAATCTTGGATATAAAGAGATACAAAGCACCACTTTTCTCCCCAGCCTGGAAGCTATTTACTATTGATGTGGTTACAGATTAGTCCCCTTTCTGCCTATCAGGCAGTTCACGCAGTAAGTGCCGCAATTTCCTCCATTAATGACATTTATTTATGATTATGTAATGATCCAAACCAAGTATTGCTATTACCTTTGCAGAATTCATTCTACATAAATCAACAGTTAATACAACACTGCAGAAAGAAAACCGTAAAAAAACCCTTATGTGTAAATGGCAAGTTTAACATGCTCTGAGAAAAGTTAACAAAATCTGAAAGCTGTATCCTGATTAAACTAGTAACACTAAAAGTATTGATTACTAATTAAAAAAAATTGTTTCTTCTTGTAGGTGGTATTGTCATAAAAGCAAGTAGTTAGAATGAAGTCTGACCATACTGAAATGTCTGCATATCAAGTGGTATTTAAAAGGTCTTCATTCTATTTTACACCATAATCACACTGTATTTTCAGTGACATTTTTAAGTTATAGATCTTCCACAATATAGTCACCTACATGTAAGAAAAAGTAACCTTACTAATGGTTATAAATATCTAGCTTTTTACAAGGATATGCATATTGATAGAAAAAAATTGGGTTTTACTTCTACTTCGGAGTTGAAATTGTCAGTATTTTTTTTCTCCTTTAAAACAAGCACTGTGCTTTTTAGATTACAGAACTGAAGTTTAATTATTTCTGGCTTTTTGAAGCTGAAAGCAAAGCCAACCAGAGATCCTGAGCACAAACTCAAATTCTTCTTACAGCAGGATGCTCCAGTCCTGAAATATGGAATACACACACAGCAGGAACCACTCCTGTTTATTCTACACATAACGGCATCTTCTCTCAAATTTTTTAGCTCTCCATACAATGGCTGATTTGAGGAATAATATAGCAATTAACTAACACGATTTTTACCTCATAAAACCTGTTAGATTAATAAAATAGCATACCTGAATAGGGTAAGTTCTTTGAACAACTACATCAATACATCCCACTGCACCACCCTCACTGTAAAGTGATGACAAAGGCAAAGGGAAAGGCCTGGGATCCGAGTGAAATCCTAGTTTTGCATGCCATCGTGCACAGCGAGTGCTGTTCGCCGAAATCTGAGTAAGTCAAATGTTGAAAAACTGTCACCAGTAGGTCAAAAAGATATCCAACTTATTATAACTAGAGGGAAGACTATTTTCACATTGACCTCACTAACAGTATCTCATTTTTGCACTTGAAAATATCACATTGAAGAATGCATTTTAAACCGGAACCAAAAAATTTGATGAATAAAAATTCTCTAGGAAATGAGCATCTATGAGACAAGCCACTGTTTTGTACCAGAAGAGCAAAAGTTTTATGCTGAAACTTCACCCAGCACTTTAATCATCCTCAAACAAGTTAAAGACACCCCTGCCCAAGCTCACCCTCTCATGACCTGTTTCTTCTCCCCCATTCTTCCACCAATTTCCATATTGCCAAATAAAGGAGCAGGACCTTTCAAAACACACAGGAAAACTTCGCAGAATTTAATATTTTAAATTCGTGTTTCTATCCTACTGAGTAGTGTCAGCTACCTGGTGTCATGTCTTACAAATCTGGTTATTAAACTTCAAGAAAACTCTGTGTGTTTATAAAGTCCTGAGAAAACTTTTTCTGTTTATAAAACATGGCTCAATTACACAGCATCTATCACATCTCTTGGTTACATCCAGTCAAGCTGAACTAATATTTTGTTTTACCTTTAACATAAGAGAATCTGGGGCTTCCAGTGGTGTACATCCATTCTGAGAGCCAACAAGTTCTGCTCCATGCACTATGATCTTCTGACCAACAGCTAGCCTTCTTCTATGTAAGAAAGCTTTGAGAGGTGGATCCAGAAGAGCTCTAATCCCATACCAGCCATCAGTAACTTCAATTATTGCTGCTGCTTTTTTACTTTCCACATTCTTATTGCTACCGCTAGGAGATACAACGGTGTTTAGCGATACGATTTTAGAGATACACAGTACAAGTGTTTTACCTGCTGCATCATCTCTTTCTGTTATTTTTTTGATTGCTGATCGTTTACTTTTATCAACTTCTAAATCATACCTACAAAAAAGAATTCACAATGCTTTGTCAAAGCAAACAAAATCCATCACATTGTTTTTCCTTAGAAACAACTGCAGCAAACTAGAGCTTAATCAATTGACATGATTAAGTACCACTGTAGTGAAGCAAATGTTATGTAAATTTTTGAAAATAACATTTTTAATACTACTATGCATAAGTTTAACAATACAAGCATTCTGATAAAACAATAAATGCAAGGTAAAGGTGCTTAGTTTGTAATATTATGATCTGGAAAGCACACAGTATCACAGATTGTAACTCCAAATATACTGCTATACACATACCTATATTTCAACTGCAACAGCACCGTTTCTGGCGTCAAACATCTGTTAGCAAATTCATGTGGAAAAGATACTTCCATGGCTGCCAATTTCCATACAATCCACCTATAGTGATTGTAAACCCAGGCCTCTGTTATTAGCTTGGGATCCACTCCAGGAGTGTCACAGAGAGCTCTGCAGATAAATTGTTAACAAATTAATCTGAAACACACTTAAGTTTTCACTTGCCTGTTTTTTCCTGGCATAGTATTCAATGTATGTACATAGGCTACATTAACAAAGGAATATTTATTACAGTGAAAAGAGGAAGGCTACATTCCATAACCTGATCTGGTTATAGCCTGAATACTGCAGTTTTGTGCTTTGGCAGCATTCGTGTGCAACGGTAAAGTTCCGAATTAACAGAAAATAGTAACATTTTATTGGTAACAGAAAATAGTAATATTTTATTTAATTGTACTATTTATACTGTTGGAGAATTCCCAGAAATTTTCTAAATCGACTTTGTATGCTTCCTTTAATGGTCAGTGAAGATCTCCAACATTAGTCTACGCAGTAAATTTACAATCCTACAATATCTTTACTTACACTAACAGAGACGTATTAAAAATGCCCAGTAAAAGTATTCAGAGGCTTTAAAAGATCACTCTGTTGGATTTTATTCTAGGGGATAATTAACAAAGAGCACACTTGTCTTGAGTTCCTAAATAGCAGTACCTGTAAAACTCTTTTTTTCCAGCTTTTCCCTCATCTGTAGGTATTAGCCATCCTCCATCAGCAAGCTGCATCCCATTTCCAGCTAATATATACTCCTTACTGAAGAAGTCTTTGATGAGAAACTGGAATGATTCTGCATTTGTGCTGTTAACTTGTATGCAATGCTTTGAAACACCATATGTGTAAAGCTGCAAAAAAATTAGATTAAAAAGACAAAGTAATGACAAAAAAGTAAGAATTCAGCTGAATATCTAATGTTATAAATTCAGATAAAAAATGTAATTTCATATGTAATCTGAGCAGAATGTAAGAACTCCCAGCAATTGGTTTAGCAGAACAGCACCACAATCTCCTTTATAAGTGTTTAAAAACATTCAACAGGTATTGTACCTTCACGGTACCAAAAGCAAAGGTCTTTGGCTATAGACCTAGCTAAGCTTAAATTTAAACTTTATCTAAAAAAAACCTCTTCATATGGGTTAAAAGTCAAAAGCAACTATCATTGGTTGATTTTTTTCCTTGTTTGATGCTTCTCTTGTTTGATTATAACACTACAGAGATATATTTATGACCTTTATTATCTGGAAAAGCCTTTAAAACTGTGGATATGCAAAGCTGCTTAAATACTGTAGCAACTGGTCTAACAGTTACTGTAAACACTCATCTAAAAACTGAAGAATGTATCTATTTAAAAGCTACAGTTTGTTTGCTTGTCTTAAGGAACAAATTCCAGGAAAGACACACAGTAAAAAAATACCAATATACCTCTTCAGCAGAATAAAAACCAGGAGATTTCTCTTCTACTGCAGTTTTCAGAGGGATTCTGTTTCTTGCAGATGTTTTAATGACATAAAGACTGCCTGGCTGGGAGCTAATATGCTGCCTACATTTCTTTTTAATTCTCATTTCCTGCAGATCTCTGGCACAACGAAGATTTGTTATCATCTTGACCAGATCTGCAAAGAAAAAAAATAATTAAACCAGCAAACCCTTTTTTACAGTACATATAAAGATACACAGTCACACTATAAAATCAAATATCAGAAGAAGCGTAGGACAGTTTGTTTCTGAAGCACCATGTGAAAGCAAATTTTTCATGTTCTTAATTAACTTTGGAAAAGAGTTGCACATGATTTATTACGAGTGCAATATAAAATACTAGGAAAGTAATTACTTTGTCATTTTCCTGAACTACCACCACCACCTCCCCCCCCCCCGCCAAATAAAAAAGCTGAAAGAGAAGCTTCTTTTCACTTAAAAAAAAGCCTGACCAAGTACGAAAAACCCTTAAAGGTTCAATTCTGATGGTTAGTATTCATAATAGTTAAGTGATCAAAATCTGAAAAAATACCTAAATTGCCATTTTCTAGGTCAGTGTCTGTTGCATGCTGGATGCAGGACTGGTGGTCTTGAGGTTCAGCAACGTTGTGTTCAGTTGTGATCTGATTTAATTCCATCTCATTAGTCATATCTCTGCTGATTGGTGAGTCACACCTTTTGCTACTGTGCTGTTCACCTGTCGAAAATGTCAGCTTGGTTTTGAAGGGTGGAATAAAAGTTTTAGCAGTTTTGCCAGATTTGTACAATCTTCTTGTTTCTTCACTTTCTTTTGTTGAGGCCTTACACGGAGCAGAAACCCCTGAAGTACCATTTGAAGGCTGCCTTATTGCACAGTGCTGAAAAATGGCAGGTTTAGATCTGAATCCTTTAAAGTCCTGATCTGGTAGAGTAAGGGTAGGATTCTTGACTTCCTCTCGTTCTTTTGTAGCCCTACAAAGATGAAAACATTTAAACATACAGGTTTCAGCTTCCTGACAAAACTATTTGTTAGGATTTTTATAGTCTTAATTTAGTAATATAACATTCAGCACTACATCAATAGAATGACGAAATATCAGTCTTTGACATTTTAAAAACCAAATACTTAATTTCTATCTATTGAGAAAAGAGAAATACAAGTGTAAAACTTGTTTAGCATCTCACTGGTCTATTGCAGCAATGTGTAATGGTAACCTGTTTAGTCTGAAGTAAGATTATAAGTGTTTTATAAAGTTGGGTAGCAAATTATTGCCATATATTTTTAAAAGGATATGAGGGCTTCCAAGTTTAAGAAGCTGCATTAGAAGAACTGTAAAATATATTATAAATTTCTCACCCAAATGGCTGACAAGTTATGGGTTTTAAAGGAACATCGTATATAAACTTTCTTCTGTCTTTGAAAATGCCTGTAAGATAATTAGAAAAAAAGTCTGAAATAGCACATTACATGGATATTTACAGCAAATATTTTTTTATATTAATGTTATAAATACATAATTCTACTGTGGAAACCTTTTTAACTGCTTTGTTCTTCCCCACCCCCACCAACAAAATCTCTGTATAAAACATCTTCACTTGTTGCAGACACATATAAAAGGTAAGTGACCTCAATGCTGAACTCTCCACAATTACTATTTGTGAGCCTGAAAGATGTTTTTACGCTCATGAGAAGGAAATGTTTATCATTTATTTAATGCCAGGTAGGCTACCATTCAATTTACAATTCTTCTAGCAACTCTGTTTTTATTTTTTTTTTTAAAGTTACAACAGATTTTGTGCCCATTTGCACAAAATCCTCCTTCCATCATTGAAGGGCATGTTTACCTTGGATATATCAACATAACTAAATCATGTCTGCCTGGAATTTAAACTCATTTGTGCTACATCCTTGGGCTGCAATGAGGAAGTTTCACATGAGAAGTCATAGATACAAGATGTCACATGTTCTAGAAGTCAGAGGCAAGACTGTACTGGAGATCAGAATTGTTTTCAGTTGTTGCACCAAAGAATAAACAATCCTGCTGCAGAGTAGGATAATATTTACATATGAAGGGTACAAAATTATTCTCTAGGAGACACTAATTCCATTTAAAACTTTAGATCAAGGGGTTTATGTTTAGCACA
Organism: Lathamus discolor; assembly: GCF_037157495.1. Lineage (NCBI taxonomy): Eukaryota > Metazoa > Chordata > Aves > Psittaciformes > Psittacidae > Lathamus > Lathamus discolor. The sequence goes on from NC_088887.1 coordinate 105,104,363, forward strand.
GATTTAGAACAGCATCCAGAAACCAATATACTGGTTAAACCAATATATTTGATGAATCCTGCTACTGAATTACAGGTGAGAGCATGCAGTGCTTAGAAAGAACAAGTTCCTTAAAGAACCCAGCATATCCCATAACCAAAGCCTGTAGCCAAAATCATATTATACAAATATCCTAATCACTAACTAGTTTCACATAAAGCATCAACTCAAACTTTAAAACCTTGATTTCACTTGATTTCATAAGCCTCCATATTACTTGCTTAAAATACTAAAAGCATCTGTAACAGAGTAAATCAGTAAATATATTGTTCACAAATTATTATATGATGAAATTACCAATAACTTCTCATTTTCTTGTAGATACAGTTTTTAACTGAGCAGTTACAGATCAATAAAATATATTCTGCCTTCTGAGACTAGAATTTGTGAGATTTAGGATAGAAGAGATTTGGAAGAAACTGGATAAACTCCTACTAAGCTGTAAACCAGAGTTCTTGCAGAAGTAGTATACTGTAATATATTTACATTCTACACAAGAAGGCATACCATTAATCATGTGATTTTCAATTCAGCAAAGACATCACCATAGCAGCTTCCCTGGATTTCCATGACTATACTGATAAAAGCAGTAGTTAAGCAATCTTATTACACATAATTTTACTGTAAATTGAAGAATTCTAAGGACAACAACCAGTATCAGATTACTGCTTGGAACACAAGAAGACTAAAGTTACCGTCAGGGGTGCTTTTTGAAGCTTTCAAAGATCTGGGGGAATTCCATGTTTTGTTAAACTCAAGCAGCAGCTGTCTCTTAATTGGAGGTTCTCCTAGAATAAACCCACAGATTTTGTTAAAAGTGATGCTCTTTTTAAGTTCAGTTTCTTACCAATACTGTATAACTTGATTATAATTGCTAAATAAAACATCAAAGAAGTCAGAGCAAACAGGAGTAGCAGTAGTTTTCAGATCATATCTCTATTAAACAGCCTTTTTGAACACCGAACACTGTAACATGCAAAAGCTGCTTCTGTAAAGAATGATTGTGTGTGTTACTGAGAATGACTTCAAGACTTCATATAATGAAATCCCTTGCAGGACCTTTTGGGGTCAGTAAGCCTGCTCCATCCAAATTAAAATTTGTGAGCCTTAAGTTATCAAACATACTCAGGACATACTTAGGACAGTCTGCGCCAAAGTGCACTGCAGTGGACTCCAGCAGCACAGTTCACCTGCAACTTTTTTATACTTTAAGTACTTAGAGTCCATCCAGAATTCTAAAAAATTGTGTAACACATCTTTTACAGAAGCTGTAACTAAGGATATGGTTCAACTGTGGCACAGCTGCTGCAAGCTGGGCTGAGAGAGACCTATCTGCCTTTTCACGCCTGCCCACTTTGCCACACTCACTGGCTTGCCCAACCTTCATACCTGAACTGGTGTAGCTGGGCATCAACTCTAGTGCAATCTATGATTCCATAAAGAGTTTGCAGCCAGCCCACGTCCCTGAACAGGTATGGGTGACTGTGCAAGCATTAAGTACCAACACTTCAGCCCTGAGACAGATCACTTTTAGATGGTAAACTGTGCTTTTAGATCAACAACTATTTTTCATATCAGACTGGCAATCATGATACAAATGAAACCATTTCTTTACCTACAAGGCACAAAAAGGTGACAATGGAAATACTGCTGCTCATTTTGCAATGAAAAACCACTAGATTTGTGTAGAGAAAAAAAAAAAGGAAAGAATTCTGTTCAGAGAGAAAAGGAGCAGTAGTTTTCTTCCATTACTTTATGATAAACCAGCAAAACCTGCACACCTTCAAATACTAATCACAAATTCAGCTTGCACTGTGCATTTAAGTCTCTAAAGAGCGGATGAGCTGCAGCAAGTGGATGAACTCTGCCTGCAACAAGAATAATTTTTGTCATTGACACTAGAGAAAGAACTTCAGCTTCTGTATGGCCTGAAAATAAATACGACATTGAAAAACCACCCTCAAACAACCCCCGGCGCAGAAATATGGAGTACAACATACAGAATCATTGAATAGTTAGGGTTGGAAAGGACCTTAAGATCACCTAGTTCTAACCCCCTGCCATGGGCAGGGACACCTCACACTAAATCAATCAATCAATCAATCAATAAATAAATAAGACAAAGACCTACCAAGTGAGTTTTCTCCTTCAAAGTGCCTCTTCCCAAAGGTCTTACTTTGAAAGTTTTTATCCAGTTGGCCACTGAAAGACCGTCCAGCATTAACTTGTGCTCCAGAACTGGAAAGATCGTCTTCCATAAAGGCTCTTGCACTTTCCACAGCCTCCATTTCCAAGTAACTATTTGGAGTTTGGAGAAGATTAATATTCCTTTCTGCTTTAGCAGTAACACTGCATGAAACTGCTTCAGACTCCGTTTTCATCCCCAGGTTCAGCTGACCTTTTCCAAAAGCTCTAGTCTCCTCTTGCTGAAAGTTATTTTTAAATGTTAACTGCTTGTTTTTCTTACTATGTGGTACATACTCGGGCATTTCGACATGGTTAGTGCCTGGAAAAGACTTCATTTCCTCAAGGCAGATGCTTTCTACACCAAAGTCTTCATCGCAGCTTTTTTCAATTTTGGATTCCAAGATCACTTTATCAGTTACAGATTCTACATGTTGACCACTCTCTTTAATTGAACTGAGTTGATCTGTAATGCAAAGCCCACTGCTCAAAAAGTCATCACATTCTTTTAAAATTGCCTTTGCTTTTTGATAGGCATTTTTAGAGACTTTTACCTGCTTTCCACTTGCAGTGCTGAACCCCAAAGCAGGACCTGAAACCAGTTCAGTGCTGGCAATTTCTTCCCCTCTTGGTAACATTACCTGCATTTTCCTAGGAACTACTTCAGTGTGCATTTCAGACTTTTCAACACCTTCCTCAACTAAAAATGCTTCTTGTACATGAGATGACTGATGGCCTTCCATTTCAGAAAAGAGCTGTCGGGCCTTCCTGAGTGACTCTTCTGATAGTTGTACAGGCTTACCACTTGCTGTACTGAAAAACCCACGACTGCTTGTAGAAGAATCTGACTCCTTTGTCTGCTTATCTGGAATAGGCAAGTGCCCCAAAAGCTTACTATTGTGTTCAGAGCTTCGCATCTGAGAATTTAAAACAGGCTTTGCATCTGCAGATGTGTTTATATCCTGGTGATGACTTTCACTAGCACTTGCATTTACTTTAATAAAATGGGATGTGGATGAATTAATCTCTTCGCTTCCTGCATCATTTAAAAACTTAAAGGAATTCAGGCACTCAGCATGAATGATGGCAGATGTATTTCCAGCAATTTTTGTTTGATTGGTTCTCAAGCTAGTCTCATATTTCACAGATTCACTGTAATTGTCTTGAAATATTTCTCTGACTCTTGCTAATGCACTTTCTGAAACAGGAACTGCCTTACCTTTTCCTGTACTAAACACAATTTGTTTCAGATCACCCCTCTGATTCTCAACACTAAGTGCTGTTTCTTTTAACCTGGCTAAACTACTTTCATCTTCAGGAAGACTGACTAGTGACTGGTTTTGACAAGCATTAACTGTGGTGTTCATGAAGCCATTTGTATCAGCACAAAGTTCATTTAAGTGTTCTAAGTCAAATTCTGTACTGTCACAATTCAAATGAGAGCAGCTACTTTTTGAAGTTAAGAGGAGGGATTGATCAGATATACTGTTTCTATCCTCAGCAAATAAAGTATCTTTTGTACCTCCAGGCACAGAATTATCTTCAAGGTCATTTGATATCTTCATTAAATTCAGAGATGCAGCAGAGTGCACAGGAGAATCATGCATTTTTTCTGAATCATCCCTCTTTTTTGGTGAGTATTCCATCTCTCTCTCTACAAACAGTTTTTCATCTTCAGACAAACAAGCTCTACTCAAAGCATCCCTCTCCTGTTCAGGAAGCAATTCCAATTCTGACTTTTCAGGACAGACATCAGCTTTTTCACATGTATACGAAGTTAGTAAACTTCTTTCACGCAGCTTAAAAGAAGTATCTACTTTAACAGTATCAAGAAGCACAACCTGTTTAACGGGACTGCTCTCTACTGCCTGCTTAAATTGATTTACAGGTTCTTCAGGAACAAGCTTTTTATTATCTAGGTCACATTGAACAGTGCTTTCAGTACGTAAATCCCAGTCTTTGACACAGTTTTTACCACATTTCCTTTTTTTTATGGGGTTTTCAAAATAGTCATTATGTTCCTTTCTTACATCAACATTTTCTGCAAAAAACTGTTCAGCTTTAGCTAAAAACCCATCAGCAATTGTTATTTTTTTGCCACTAGCAGTATGAAATCCCGTCAGGTAACTCCTGTTCACTTCATTTTTTTCAACACCTACCTCTTGATCAACAGGTATTTGATGATGGTAAGAACCTACTTTTATTCCGCTTTCATTCTCTAACAGGATCTTATCATGGGTGGTGTCTTCTTCCATATTTTTATGATCTGCCTTTAATTTATGAGAGTTGTCCAGAACATTTACATCTCTTTCAGCACGTTGTACATTGAACAAGTGTAGAGAATGATCCAAAGCGGCAACAGAAATGGATTTATCACCACCAGCTGGACTTCGACATTTTGGTGACAAGCATTCATTTTCCTTTCTGTCTTCTCCTTTCTGATTAGGAGATAGGTTTTTAATTTCATCCGCTATACTTAAACTTTGTTCTTCTGCATCGGTAATAGCATCTCCTACACATGTTACATCTAAAGACTCTTCTTGTAAACTGCCTTCAACTTGGCAATCTCCTTGATTCAAAAATTGTTTGGAAGTTTTATGATTCTGGTTATGGTTTTTAATGAATGATACACTGCTGATGATAGTGTTAGTACTGCTGAAACTAGCATTTTCCTTATACTTTATTGATCTTTTTGTCTGATTTTCCGCATTTTCCTTAAACAGTGTACTAATATTTTCCTCATTTTTTTTCTGTGCATGGTGGGAAACAGAACCTGGTTGGGAAATGGCATCTATGCTTTTGAAATCTGAAACGCAAACCATTTTTCCTTCATTTTCTTTTGCCAGGTATCTGGCAAAATTACAGTTAGAAGACATATGACTATTTAAAGGGTGACATCTAGTACTAGTTTTAGAAGATTTAAACAAATAGTTATCATCATCCAAGTCCCTGAAGAGCTCTGCAGATCTGTTCAAAGCTGCCTTAGAAATATTTATTTTTTTTCCTGCAGCTGAACTAAACCCTGCAAAATGAGAAAAGCTGTCCCCTTTACCTACTGGAAAGCTCTCATTAGATATTCTACTTTCATTTCTGTCTAAATTAGCAAAAGTAACCTTTTTGTCATTTTTATGAAAAACCACTGCATTTTCTTTTTTATATTTCATGACAGAGTCTTCATTTGTGTCTTCCTGATTCATACAATACTTTTCAGTTTTCACCTGATTTTCGTTTTTTAAAGTGCAACAAAACCCAGCACGTTTTCTTTTTTTTGAATTATCTTCCACATTTTTTCTTCCACATGTTTCTGCAGTTCCAAACTGTTGAAAGGCATAACTTTGGATCATGCTACTTTGCTTTCTAAACTGTGTAAATTCAAACTGACTACCTGTTTCTTCCAGGATACTAGAAAGTTCAGCAATTTCAGCTTCTTGGCTTGCTGTCAAGGTTTGATTTGTTTCTTGCAAGGATTGTGGGCTTCTAGGAAAGCTTTTACACAAGCCAATTTTGTGTGGAGTAAACTGTGTATGTCTGGGCTTAAGAAAATTTGTCTGTGAACCTAGAGAATCAGATGAACTACTGGCCAAGTTGCTTTCTGAATCTGAGAAAAACATACTCTCCTTTTTCTCTTGATTTGAAAAGTTTCTGACTCTTTCCATAGAACAGCCTTCAAAGCATTCACTTTCAATATCTTTAAACAGCATTCTGCCTTTTGCTATACTGACTTCAGAGAACTTAATCTGCTTATTGGAAGCAGTCTGAAAGCCACCAAAGTCCAGATTCAAACTGCATGCATTAAGACTTCCTGATGATTTCCCTTTATCCTTTAGGTTTGCAACTGGCTTTTTGCTGAAATATGTAGGTGCTACTTGTTTATCTTCTTCAGAAACCACTTCATTTAAAGAATTATCATCTATACAATCCATGGATTCTTTAGCAATCTCTACAGCTACATTAGTGAAATCAGCTGCTTGAGGGCTTTCACTGTTTTCAGTCGACTTTGGCTTTTCATTGTTGACTCTGACTTCTGAAAAGGCAGTCGCATCTGTTTTCTCCTCTTGTTTTAATCCAGTACTATGATTTTCTGAGCAGTTTACTCCCAGAGGTCCAAGTTGTTCTCTACAGCCAGCTACTGACCACTGGTCTGTAGCAAGCCGTTTATCAGTTGATATTTTATTACAACAATCACTACTGACTCCATTTATGCCAATGTTGATCTGACTCAAAGTATTATTGAAACTACTGTCTGTCACAGATGTAGCGTCATGATGCGTATCAATCAAGTGTTCATTATTCCTGGGGGAAAACCATGCAAGTTCTTCTTTCAGGCTCCGAGGTACAGAACCTCCATTGTTCACATTAGCACACATGTAGTTATCTTTTTTGCCTTTCTCTGAGCAACAGCCTTTAGGGAACAATTTGGAATGCTTTCTTGCCACTAGGCATGCTGAAGCTAGAACTTTACGTTTTATATTTGAAGTTATTTCACTATTTAAAGAATTTGTTATGTCTTCTTTCCATGCATTAGATATATCTAAGCTTTTTAACAATGCAGCAGGTTGACCCTCTCTTGCATTTTCCCTTAAGTCTCTCAGGTCTTGTTGCTTCACCCTATCATTGAAGGAATTACCAGATGAGCTATCCATTATATCCATTTTTAAAGTACAAGTGCCAAATTGATTTTCCTTGATATCCGATTGCAAACACTTTCTCTCAGGAAGAAGCAAGCAGTCTACAAGAGAAGGCATTAGAGAAAAAAAAAAAGTGTTAGTAAAGTTCTTATTTATTCAAACAAATGTAAAATCAGATCATTTCTACATATGCTTAAAACTGGTACCATAAACATCACTTTTGTTTTCAAATGTGAACACCTTGACAAGACTGGAGATCTATTTAATCTACTTATGTTCTAATAGCCAGAAACAAGTGCGCAGTTAACTACTATTAGTTTAAAAAAACCCCAACACACACACACACACATATATAAAATAAACCCCCAATTTTTAGTTGTAATGAAATCTGAAGAAATGGGCTTTCATTCCTTGTGTCTCAACATAAGTTTTTATTTCAGACTTTAAAGAGATGTACTTCAACTCCTCTAACATTAGTCTTCTAGTGACAACAACAGCTTTTAAAAGTACGAGTATGTGCTTCTTTCATTACATAATTTGTTTTTTTAAATATTTTGTGTTTCTGAAAGAAACCGATGTACAGTCTTAAACCCTCTAATTTTAGAAAAATAACAGTACAACTTGATCGTTCTTTCTGATCTCTCAGACGTTATCAACTCAGTCAGGACAGCCCTTGACACTATGGATATCTAAACAGCACTGACAAAGATAATAAAGATTGTCAATTAGAATAATGGCTCAAGTTGGAAGTTTCCATTCCAGAAAGTAAGCTGAGAATAAAGCAGAAAATTAGCATCAGCCTACGTGAAAATAATGCTATTCTGTCACTATTACTGTAAATGGACCAGTTCCATGTAATGATTCCCAGCTGTAGAACTACTTTATCACAAACACAAGATTTTACATGATTTTATCTGAAACATTTAAATAAAATGTTCTTAATAAATAAAAAAAAGCATCCACAGATGATGAAAAGCTTAATAATATACCTTGCTCATCAACACTGGCCACATGACATCTGTGAAATTCATACGAATCAGATTCTGAATGTGGTAATACAGGATGAATAGGTGACTCAGAGGTTACTTCTTTCTCTGCTTCTTCTTCTTGATATAGTAACGTATTATTTATTGTATAAATGAATCTCTTGGATCTCTTTCTTAAGCTGGATAACATATTCAGGCTGCTTTTCCAGCCAGACTCTGTAAGAGTACTTTCGTTATTTATTAAATGTAGGTCATTGCCATTATTTGGAGATGTAGCACTACATACAAGTGGGTGAGATAGAACATCAGTTATGACAGATTTAGAAGTTGCTTTTAAATGCTTGGAAAAGCTTCCATTGTAGACTACAGAATACTCTGTGACATTTGTACTTTCAATTAATAAAGAATTACAGTTTAAGAAGCTCATTTTGGAAACCTTCTCAGCTGCACATTCTTTTACTAACTTTGGATCTTGAACACTCAGAGACACAGATTTTATTGGAGCTATTTCTGATGTTGGGTTGTTTTCAGAATTTTTCACTTCACAGCACTTTTCTGACAAATTGACACTCAACAGCTTTTGTTCTTTTATCAAGTTTGAAGTATCCAGTAAAGATGTTTCCACAGCATCATCCCTGGTCATTGCTACTGTCTTCTCTTCTAAATTTTTCTCTCTACATAAGTCAGAAGGTGGAGAGCTACATATGGACATTTCCAAGTGAGTTACATCAAGATCAGATAAGTTCAGTTGAGACCACTGGCTTGATGACGACTGCATTTCTCTCACAGGCTTCTCATTCTCAGATGACTTACATGTTCTACAATCTTGCCTATCTCCTGTAACCGTAAGTGACCCCAGTTCCTTGTGTCCTATTAAACAGCCATCTTTACCATCCCCTGTATCTCCATCTGCGTTTTGGAGTAAAGAATCCTTTAGTTCAATAGAGTGGCTTTTTTCAGTCCACCTAGTTGTTTCCAATTCCTGTGAAATGACAGCCTTTCTTCTATTAGGCTGCTCAGAAGGAACATCTCCTTCTCCTTGTGCTGTACCAGTGGTTATTTCACATTTCTCTACTGTACTGAGAGCATGCGGCAACAGCAGAAGAGTTCCACTGGACTTCACAGGCTTGCTGAATGTATCCTCAAAGCTGTCCATCTTGCCAAATAAGCCATTTAACATCTCTGACTCTAGAGTTTAGAGAAGATCAGGAGAGTAAAACAAGTAAAAATTAAGTGTGGGGAAACAACCTAGGAACAGCATCATGCTTTTATAGGTAAATGCAGCTTTCAATTTTATAGGTAAATGCACCTTTCAATTTTATAGTAATTGCCTCTACTCCAGAGGAAGTTTGGAAAGATAAATCTACATGACTTTAAAGTAGGTTACTCTCCAACCTCAGCTGTTAGAGGAAGCAGGAAGCAAAGACATACATGCCCTGGCTATATTTCTTTTTACTTAAACAGGAACCTTTAGTTTTAATTGAAAAAAGAAAACCAGGAGTATCTGAAAGCTTGTAAAGGTACTGGTTGTACACTGAATAACCTGAAGGCAGGGAAAAAAAAAATCCAAAAATCAGAGAAGCTCATTTTGACTTCTAAATTCACTGGAAAGTTAGTGAAAAGACAACCCCTTAGACATGAACTGCACAACAGAATACTGTTTTCTCACTAAGCGCCTCTCCTTCTGGGTAAATAATACAATAATCATTAAAAAAGAGGCTTAAGCTTTAGAGGGTCCTGCTCTGGATTAATATATTGACTGACTGTTAGGATATATCATCCCATTTCAGGTTGGAATCTTTTTCTAGCAGAGAGTATTGAACCTACTGTATGAATAGTTCTAGACACTAAAGACAGACCATTTACTCTGATCAGGGTTATATATTGGAATGAATGATGCCATTTTGTTTTTTAGATTCAAAGAGTTTAAATCCGAAGTTTTGGGCAAAAGGTCAGGGTAAACTATCTAAAAGCATTACAGAATTCCATGTTTCACATTAGTTTTCAATTTAAATAGCTTCTTCAATCTATAGATTTGAAGAACCTTAACTCTGAATCCACAGTTATATACCTACAGCAAAGCTGTGAATTCTGATACAAGGGCCAGATGCCTAAAGCTTAGTGTTACAGTGAGCAGTCTTAGACTTGCTTAAACTAGGGACATGAACCTTGGGAATTAATTACTGGGCTATGAATGAATATTCTTAATGACTATATGCAAATTTAGCTCCTTCTGTAAAATTCTGAAGCGTTAACACCTCACAACACATAACTTGCAGTCCACAGTTACACTAAATGAAAACAGATTAAAAAAAAAAAAAAAAAGCTTTCCTCCTCCCCCAAATTATTACAACTAAGAACAAAAAAAACATCCAGTAAAAGAATCTTTAAAATATTTTGCAGTTCCTGTACTTTGGACTGAGTGCATATATTCAGCGTCACTGCTATTAATGACACAATTGGCACAATATAAATAATCTCATCGTATCCTTGAAATCATGAAGGTATTCAAATCAATATTATGATCTCTTTTTTCTTTGACTGAAACAAAATGCACACCTAATAAAACCAATTGCATTTCATGGCCATACAATATTATTCCAGAGAAAACCAACATCTGAAAGCTATAAACATGGAGGTTTGAGCTATCCTTCTTTTTACATTGCATCTTCAAATGCCAAATTAACTATTACCAAAATGGGAAGACACGTAAAAAAAAGGCATTTGCAAAATTATTTTATACTTTAAGAGAAATGGACTTCTTAATTTTATTTTTACACAGAGGTTGTTTTAACTAGCTTTCTCTATTGTAGTATGCATTGCAATAAGCCATTTCAGAATACAGAACAGGACATGAATTTGCCCTTCCTTTCTAGTATTTTACAGATTACTTGAATATGTTTACTACCAACTACATTTTTTTTTTTTACTACGTTTGAACCTGAAATATAAAAATAGCAGTATATAATGCTCTTCAAGAACAATACATCCTGACCCCAGCATTCATAGCCACCCTCATCAAATTCTAAACTGATTCTCTCACAATTCTTATAGGTACCACCAAACAGTACTTTTAGGGCAGTCCAATTAATTCAGAAGAGACATACAATTCTAAGGATATACTGTCTTGCCTAGCCTGCGTCAGTCTCTTTTATACTCATACATGCTGAACAGATTTCTCCCTTCTGCCATCAAATCAAATAAAACAGCTAGCTCACAATGAAGCAAACCTCTCCACTATTCACTAACATGATTTCAGGACACAGAATGAAAACGCTTTTTTCACCTGGCTATTTTCTGCATTCTTTTAAAAAAGTTAACATTTTTTTTTTCTAAAGGATTTGTCACATTTTGAACTACTAATATGTAACGTAAACGAAGAAGAGATATAGCAATATCCAAAACCAACCTTACCACAGAATAATGAATATTGGCATGAAACTTCATGATAAAGCTAAATCTGTGCAACAGCTAGAAGTAGTAGTCTTGCTCCCCCTTGAGCCTGCACCATTTTTCTCTCTGAGCTCTCCCATAATTTCAAGCCTTCACTTACTAATCTGGTTGTCATCCAGTGGCAAGGTAAACTGATTTAATTAACTGACTCAGCAGAAACTGATTCCCTTTTTTAAGGCTGGATTAGTTTTGCAAAGTTAACTCTATTCAGGAAGTGGGAGTACACAGTTGGCAGGGGATATAAGGCAAGATCAGCCCAAGCTATACAATGTAACTTCACCCTCAACCTTGCTTCACAGTATAGTCAGCAATAAAACAAAACACCAATGCATACCAAAATCTTTGATGTCATCTTCAGCAGTTAGCTCCACTGTCTCTTTTACAGGCAACATACTTGCATCACTTGTCCCAGGACATTTATCATGGTTGGAAAAAAAGTTGTGCGAAATCTGTAAACCAAAGACATAAGCTGTTATATTAAATACTAGGAATTGTCATTTTAACAGTAAACATTTACTGCAGTATTTGAATAACTCCCCATATCTTAAAATGAAAGGCAACATTTTCACAGGTGGACTTGGAAATAAATAAGCAGATAACACCATTTTCAATGCAAATCAGGTTCCATACTACAGCAAGTTTAATTGTGGTGAATGGGTTCAGCAGCTTACTGTAAGCAAGCCTCTCAAAAATGAACAAAGGAGACATAAGGAAGCAGAAAGACTTTCTGCTTATTTTAACTTGTAACTCTAACACCCTCAAAAGACTGAAATTAATACTCAATTTTTACTCCTGGTATAGTGGTTACTCACAAGAAGTTATTGCCAAACAGTAACTTCCAAAGTTCTTTCAAAGCAGAAAAGAAAAAAACCTCAAACAAACCCTCCCTCAGATAAACAGCATATTGCAATTCCTAGGTTTAATGTCTCTTTGAATGACTCCCACTGCTGCTGAATCCAAGTGGTTTTGGTTTGCTTTTTTAAAAACACAGCAAAAGTATTCCTCAAAGTGGGTTATTTGTGAGAATACAGTCTACAGCCAGGTTTTGCAAGTTTAGTTTTGTGAGCAGTAACTTCTAAAAATAGCCAGATAGGACAGCCTAGAATGAAAATGACAGAATTTTTTTATTCCTTGCTCAAGGAATGCAAACATGTAACTGAATAGCTTAACTGAAATTAAGGAACAGCATAGCTCTTAAAACTACTTACTATATCAGCTCTTCCATCCTGTTGCCATCCAGAAATAGAATCATTCTCTCTAGCTTTAGAAAACAGACAGACAAGTCAATTAATTGGCTCAAAAATAATTTGCTGGGTTCAAATACAGTCGTGTTTTGGGAGGGTTTTCATTGGATTATTTTAAGTGCAACTGAGATCTGTAAACAAAAAACTACTAAAAATTAGAAGTTCTAACTGAAAAGTCCTACAAGTGAGCATGGGAGATAAATGCAGTTCCATAACAGCACAAAACACCCTCAATGACAGGTCGTAGTTTTTGCTGTGTGGGTAGACCAGTTACTCCTCTGAGACCACCATCACTGCCATTCCCCTTTCAAGCAGCTATTCATGGCACTGCTCTGTCCAAGGATCTGGATAAGACCATGAAGCCTCTGTCAAGAATTTGTTGGTTTCCATTTCCTCCCACAAAAGCAGTAATCACCTAGATTACAAAAGGAGAAAGTGAACCCTATTTTTAAGATGCCTAAGAGCAGTATATTCAAATAACATCTTTCACAGACATAGCAACTCCTTTCCATGTAGCAGAAAAATGACTCACTCTTTCCTTTCACAGGTGTCAGATGGCAGAGTGGGCATCACTACTATAAAATCCTATGCTCATCCAGGAAGCGGGAGAGTGAGAGCTCAAACAACTTGTCCCCCCGAGTACCACCATTAAGCTATGGGTACTTCCCCCAGCCTCTCTCTTCAGGTCACATCATTCTGAGTGAACGACCACACAAAATGGCACAACTGAGTAGCAGCCCTGTGAACCCTCTCCCTCCCAAGAGTTTTTCTTTCTCAAGAGTTTTCATCAACAAATCACACAGTCAAATTTCATTTTGCTTATCATATGCTAATGAAATTCCATTTAGAGCAACACCTTAGGTCAAGGCTTGATGTTTAGCATCACTGTTAGTTACCGCTTAAACAGCTATCACCCACCCGACTCTCATTCACAGTTATGCTTGCAGAGCTGTTTCCACAGCTGCACAGTAAATGAGGTCCAGGAATTACTCTGTCCAAATAACCCAGGAAATATAGTCTTCAATTGGATCAGTATCTCAGTCTGCCTCACTGCACTGATGTGATGGTAAGTACTGTAAAAAAGGTTAAAAACACTGAAGCCAGCACTGCTGCTGGAAAGTTTACTTGATGGGCTACCTCCTTAGACTTCATAAACATATTCACATGACAATAGTATCTAGTTTTGTGACAGTGCAAAGCATTCATCATCTAATCCTCTTCCCGTGCTTCGCTATATTATTTTTAAATTTATATTCCCTAATCCCTTATGCAAAGGAATAAAACTTTTGAAAAGCAACGACACAATGTAATTTCTCCTTTTATGGCTGTTTTATTTAATGTCACCCACTTAGCATCACTGCAAGAGTTTTGCCCTTTTTAATTAAAGCCAAAAAAAAAAAAAAAAAAAAAAAAAAATCAGCTCACACTAAGTGAGCTTCCAGTGTCAAAACCAGAATTTCTTTAGCAAGTCTTTGTTTTTAGAAATACCTAGTATCACTGTTGCACCAAGTGTAGGAGGTGTGGCTAAAGAACTTGACCAGGACATATCTGGATCCACTTCTGCTCCCAGGCTTTCAGAAATACGTTTTGGAGTTCTGACCTAGAAATATATTTAACAATTATTATTTCTATGAAGAATTCCAAATGTACTACTCCATAAAAGGAAAACAGAATGCATGAATAATGTATTTACCTCCAAAAGTTTAGGTGTGCAAAACAAGCTTCCATATGGTCCTAAAAGAAAATATTTAATAAGGACATTAAATAATACTGACAACATAAGTTTTTTTTCATTTACAGATATTAGACATTTTGTAAAACCAAAAAGTGAAAATACAAACCTGGAATATTATTTCTCTGTGGTGTTCTGTAAGTATTCCTTAAAATAGCTGGACTGCAAAACAAACCCAAATATTAATTTCTCAATTTCTGAAAATAGGTAAATATTTTAGACATTACATACATTACCATTTCCACACATGGCTATTTGCCTGACTAAAAAAAAAAAAAAAAAAAAAGTCAATTTTTCCTAACTGGCAGTCAGTATTTTAAACCTTACTACAAGCTTATTACAAACAGCAAAATGCTTCTTTTCTGAAATATATTAATTTTCAGAAATTATTTGTCTGGCAAATAGAAATATGATAGAGTTCAGTATAACCATGTATTTGTTAATATGCCGTATGAAACTACAGAAATTGGCTTAATTAATTTAAATAAACTATTCTTATAAACAATATGAATACTTTGATCGGATTTATCTGAAATATGCACATTTAAATTTACACATTTAAATGTAGAAAATAGAGCTATTACTAAAAAAACCTCAGTAAATACTGTAAGTGGCTTTACAAATTACTATTTGAGAAGCACATGATACATCACTGCTCCTCTTTCTTGCACTGGATCTTGAGGATTTGGAAAGCTGAAATAATATCAACAAATACCATATGACAGCTGTGAAGGAGTAGAAAAATAGAAAGGAAGAACACCTGAAAGCATAGAAATTTTCAAAATTAGCTCATGTTTTGTTTTCAATTTACTTAAAAGCCCGTAGGTATCAAATACACCAGACATACAAGAATATTCACTGTTCTGAAAAAGTCTACCAGTCAAATATGGTGTGTTTAACATTGATTTTGAGTAAAATCCCTTTCATTTTATATTTGTGTTGGCATGCTTAGCATACCTAGCTGCAAGGAAGTTGTGACAGGTACCAGGAGGAGAAGCAAGTATTTCATTTTCTTGATCTATTACTTTTCTTCCTGTGATACTTGGGCTTGTCAAATTCTCTCTGCCTGCAACACAGGATATAATAACAACACAGCTTTGCAAAACTACAGGCAACAGTTTCAGTTTTGAGGTTTAAAGACAAACTTAAAACCAAAACCAAACAACCAACAAAAAAAAGGCAACATCTGATTTTTAGTTAAAAACAAAGCAAAACCCCCAAGTCCCAACACTTTCTCCTCTGGTGTTTTGAGCATGTCCAAATTCCATATCCAAAAAATGCTAAACATATTTCAAATGCACAGCCAAAAAAACCCATTATGTCACTTTATTCACCTGATATATGTGAATAAATATATATTCACATGCTTCAGTACCTTTTCTTAATCTTATTCAAGTCACATATTTCATGTCAGCTTTAAATACACTGTATTGCACTTTTTTTGTCACTGCAGAAGTTGTTCCTAGGAGAAACTCAACACATGCAAACATGCATTTGCACAAACTTTACCTCACATTTACTTAAGACATTGATTTGAATAAGCATCATAAAGCAAAATTTATGTCAGGAACTGTTAGGGGAGGTACTGTCACTGGTAGCAGTTGCTGTTTCTATGCTAAGCATCTCCAGACAAAAGGGAGTGTGCCCACCAAAGCAGCAGAAGCCTCTGAACGGTGAGCCTCTCACATGAACAAGCCACTACTCAGAATTCATGCTCAGAAATTTCCAAACTTCTGTAACAGAAATTACACCTAGCTTTCTGAATTTCTCTCTGAGTTCAAGCCCATATGCCCAGCATGACTACATCTCAGTACCATACCAAGGTGAAATCCAAAATCTTCTTGTTTTCACAAGAAGAAAACCTATGCACACAAGCTACTTGGCTCTAATCAAGAAAACTAGTAGAAGATCTGAGGCCAACCACAGGTAAACTTCATCTTCCCTTCCTTAGGGAAGTATATGCAAATGTCCACAGGCACAGACACATAGCAAAAGTAACTATTTTGAAAAGAAGAACTATAGGATTCCATGCTACCAAGAATTTACAAGGGACTAAACACTGTAGGAGTCCAAATAATTGTAAGAAACATGTCCTCAGCTGAGAATAAGTTGAGCAGCATATCAGCAGTTAACTTCAGAAAAACAAACAGGGTAACAATATTCTCTGGAAGCAATATTATGAAGTATATTTGAATAATAGCACAGCTCTAGACCTTTAAAGACTTTGCTTTAGGACCCAAGAACAATTTTGGTAACAAAGTTGTGTTTGTCTATAACCTGTTTAGAAAAGCTTATCTTATCGTTAGGAGGGCATAGACATGGATGAAGTACAAATTGGATATTACAGGAATGGGGTTAGATATTCTTCCATAGAAAAGATTCTTATACATGATCTATAATTCATTCTCCACAGAAAAGAATCTTCCTTCTGTCCAAGGAGAATAACTATAGCTTTCAGGTACATCATAAAGGGGCAGTTACATGCACTTTATTTCCAAATCCCAAGCATCTCACGAAAGTAATAAGTACCTCATAAAGTGGTAAAATTCTGTTTCCAAATGAAAAAGCGTAATTTCTTTCCATGACTTAAGAGTTTTATTAGTTCAAAGAGCTCAGTGCTTCTAAATCTTTCTCAAATAGGTGAAGGTCTGCTCTATAGATCACCTCATACTTCAGTATGATAAGCATTATATTCTCTTAAAAAGATTTTCAGAGATTTTGCATAAACAAAAATCAGGCTGCTAAAAAGAAATAGAAATAAAATCACCCTGATTCTCAGTCAACAGGTTACACTAATAAGCACACATCTCCTTACATTAACAGTATTCAGGGCATGTAGTGAAAGGACAAAGGGTAATGGTTTTAAACTGAGACTTAGACCAGATATTAGGAAGTAGTTCTTTACTGTGAGAGTGGTGAAGCACTGGAGCAGTTGCCCAGAGAAACTGTAGCTGCTCCATCCCAGGCAGTGTTCAAGGTCAGGTTGGATGGGGCCCTGAGCAACCTGGTCTAGTGGAAGGTTTCCCTGCATATGGCAGGGGGGTTAGAACTAGCTGACCTTTAAGGTACCTTCCAAACCATTCTGTGGTTCTATCAGGACCACAACAATCTCTCTTCTACAGGGAACTTTGCATATACATTACCAGCTTCATGTAAGGCTGAATCAGTTGTCAAGATTAATTCTGTGTTTTTATAGGTGGTTTTCAGAAGCATACTAAGATAAGCATTTTAGTCACACAATTTCTGCATCAGCATTATCTGTTACATTAAGAGTAGTCAGCTACAACAACAAACAATAAAAAGGCTCTTGCTAGGGAGGGCACAAACCACCATTAAGTGTCACTTTAAAAAATAAACAAATAAAAATTACTCACTTGCTTCTACTTTTTTCTGATTCACTTCCTTTCCAGGAGAAGAATACGGTGGCAATATTTGTTCTTTAAAAATTGGAGGAGTTGATACCAGCTGACTATATGTAGAGGGTTTCGCCCTTGGTGTTTTAAAAGATGTTTGATCAAGCCAGCCAAGGGGACCATCAAGTTCTCCTAACAATTTAGGCTCATATGGGGGTGCTTCTGCGCTGAGTTCTTCAAACCAGTTGAGACTGACGGGTCCTAAGTCTATGAAGAAAAACATAGCAAACTATGTAAAAAGGAAAAAAGAATTCTCCATGCAGGATATGAAAACACATTAGCATTTAAATGCTATCAGCAAATTGCGCTGCTCCTTCTGTCACACTTCTGTTTGTTTCTAGATAGCTTTGAGCTCTGATACTCACAAGATATAAAAGAATGCCCACCCAAATTCTCCAGCTATTAACAAAACAAATCAAACAGCAGATAAATACCCATTTTGTTTAAAATCAAAGGTATACGTATGGCTTTTAGTTTATCTCTTATTTTAGTTAGACTGTTAAGGTTCCTTTTAACATTAATAAATTATACTACTAGAGGTGCATTTGGCAAAAGACTAAACCTAGTCTGCATGTGGGTACATAAGGAGGAAATGGCTTAAAAGCAAGTACAAAAACAAAAAAAGTAACTGAGCACACATTCTGAAAAAAAGCTTCAATGAGAAATATAAAGAGATATATAAAAAAGCAGGTATTAGCAAATACAGATTTGGGGCAAGAAGAGCAGCTAGCAAGTTGCAAAATGCTTTCTATGGAACATACAGGGGATAAAATACCAATGTTCAGAAACCAACCCTAATAAAAATTATTTCCTGTAGAAAAACTGTACCTGATCCACTGCAATGTGCCTTAAATATTTCAAAGAAAGTCAGTCTCTCCACAGGTTTGCAAGCCATTGTGCTATCCATAATGTTACTGGAAATGTTGTGGAAAAACCTGAGAAGAAATGAGAAAAGACTTTCACACAGTGCTATTCTAATGCCGTGGGACTGCAAGCCTTAAACCTGGTTTCCTGTTAGTAGGTGTGTCATAACCCAGCCTGTTTAGCTTTAAGACTGTGATGCGTGTGCTCAAACACTGCAATGTGACAAACATGGTATGTAAACAACAGACCAGAAGAGCATAAGGCATCACACCAGAAATAATAAAAACACTGAGCAAATACAAGACAAAACCGAGACGGAATGGGCAGAACGCTCTTGAGGTATTTTGCTAATAAACGAAAAATCCACACTATTAAATATTAGGATACAATATATACTAATACATATAAGCTGGTACAACCATTACAACTTATGTGTCAAGAATGTGATTTAAAGATGCTTTCCAGGGGAGGAGGCATTGTCAGTTTCACAATTCTACTAAAAAACAGGTACAAGACTGCCATAGAAACTTCCCTGCTTATTTTAACACCTATATTGTTTCCACGGCAGAATCAGTTTCCCCCACGATAGCTGTTTTACACATACTGCCTCATCAAAACGATGAGAGTGACAGGCACTTAAAGAAGGGGAAAGGACTACCCTGAAGCAAACCAAGTAACGCGAAACTGCCTCGGAAGTATATATTAGAAGCCGAAGCGCCCCGTCCACGCCGCTTCCCGCCCGGGACGGCTCCTGCCGGGCACCCACCACACGCGGGGCGCTGCCCGTGCAGCCGCCACCGCGTCACCCCGCAGCGCCGAGCGGCCTCACGGGGCGACACCCCCCTTCCCCCCACACACACGGGCCCCCGGCGGGCCGGTAACCGCAAACCCCTCGCAGGCCGTGAGCAGGGAGCTGCCGGCGGGACCGGACTCGCGGGGACAACCCGCAGCCGGGCAGGGTCAGGCCCGGGGCAGCGCGGGCAGAGCCACCCGCGGGCCGTTTACCTGCGTCCTGCCCCTCATGCGGCGCGGCGCGGCGGCACCGCCTCCCGCGCGGGGAAGGGGCCCTCCCCGCCGAACAGCGGCACGCACAGCACCTCCGCGCCCCGCTCAAACCTCGGCGCCAACACCGGCCCGTGCGCCTGCGCACTGCGCGCACCCGCGCTCCCGCCTGCCCCGGCCGTCCAGTCACGGCAAGGGGGTGGTGTCATGGCGGCTCCGCTGGCCTTGTGTGGGACGGGGCAGGTGCCGCCGAGGGAGCGTGGGGTTGTTCGGAAGTGGTCCCCTTCCGTGCGCCCTGTCTCACAATACAGACACGGAGCGTGCCGAGCCAAGGGCACACGTCCCTATAGATGTGGGAGATGGAGTATCGCATCCAAGGGACACATCCATCCTCCTGCTTAACAGCGCTTTACACCAGTGTCCCAGGAAAAGGCTCCAAGAGCCCTGCAGTGAGAGGTACTACTGTGATGGAGTGTCACTGCTGTGGAAATCTTGACCTCATATACTGAGGTGGCTTATTAGGTTGATACTACAGTGGTGATACTACAATAAAGAGAATATTATCTTCCACATACATGACTGTTCTTGTTTTGACTCTTGATAAATTCTTGGCCTCAGCAATGAGTCCATAAAATAACTTCAAGTTGGGTGGAATATTCATATGTCACCTGCTTCAGGATCTCTTTATACAATAATTTTTCCATGTCCCTCCTCCTCCCAACAAAAATAATGAATTTCTAATTGGGGGAGCTGCAGTGCCTGGTTCTTCCCAAAGCATTCAAACATCTCTTGAATGATGGCATGTAGCTTCCAATTTAATCTCCATACCCCTCTCAAAGCACCTGAACAGCTTACTCTTTCTGCAGCCATGCTGCAGTCATTAAGTTTAAACTTGCTCATCTCCATACCCTGGTTTTCACTTGCTACAGATAGTGCTTTGAAAACCCAAGCATAATGTGGAGCCTTGAGCCATCTTTCGACTGTGATGAGTGTTTCTTGAATCTTAACCTCCTGCTGATCCATAAAAATGTTGTTTCTACTGATTTATTTCAGACACTTGAAATGATATTTCACAAGTATACTGTGAACTTCTAAAGACATCACCCCTACCAGCTCTTCTGTAGCCCCGGTCTTGTTGGCCTACTGAAATTTTATAAAGCAATAAGGAGTTACACAACGAAATCACATCACAGCAGGTCCGGGGATTTGGGGATTCTGCGGTTTCTAAATCCTCACAGACACAGTTTGGATTATTTAATTACATGATTTTAACTATATTAGCTATGATATTACCTTAGAATTGAACTACAGTGATGTGATTATGGAAGAAGGACTGTTAGACTAATATGTACATGCTTGTACTGCTAAAATTTATTTCATTATACAGGCATTAAGCCACTTTTCCCTTTATAACTGTTTTCCCTTCAAAGCAGTGTACAAGCTTGTCTTGGTTTCAGCTGCAACAGTTATTTTTCTCCTTCCTGGCAGCTGGTGCAGTGCTGTTTTGGCTTTGGTCTAGAAGCAATACTGATAACCCACTAATTTTTAGTTGTTGCTCAGTAGTGCTTATCCCGATCCAAGACTTTGCAGTCTCTCATGCTCTACCAATGAGGAGGGGCACAAGAAGCCATGAGGAAGCAGAGATAGGACACCTGACCCAGACTAACCAATGTGTATTCCATACCATAGCACGTCATGCCCAGTATATAAACTGGGGGGAGTTACCTAGAAGGGACCAGTCGCTGCTCAGGTTGGGCTGGGTATCAGGTAGCAGGTGGTGAGCAATTGTATTGTGCATCACATGTGTTTATTGTTTTTTCCCTTTTAGTTTTACATTCCCTTGTTATTTCCCTTATCATTATTACTATCATTATTATTATTAGCATTAGTATTATATTGTACTTTCAGGTATTAACCTGTTCTTACTTCAACCTTTGGGGTTTACATTCTTTCAGTTTTCCTCTCTGTCCCGCCCAGAGGGGAGAGGAAAAAGAATGTGTGAGTAAAAGGCTGCGTGGTTCTGAGTTACTAGCTGGGTCTAAATCATGACAGTCCTTTTAGGCACCCAACATGTGGCAATACGGCAGAAGTTTCTGAGAAAGAGAATAATTCAAGTCCTTCTGAAGGCCAGTTTTGCCATAAACCAGAGTAAGGTCAAAGGCCCTGCACAGGAGATCAGGTTTTTGGGAATAAAATAGCAAGATGGACATCGCCAGATCCCCACAGATGTGATCAACAAGATAACAGGAATGTCTCCACCAACTAATGAGAAAGAAACACAAGCTTTCTTGGGTGTTGTGGGGTTCTGGAGAATGCACGTCCCAAATTAGTCTGATTGTAAGCCTTCTCTATCACATGACCTGGAAGTAGAATGATTTCAAATGGGGCCCTGAGCAACAACAAGCCTTTGAACAAATTAAGCGAGAGATAGTTCATGCAGTAGCCCTTGGACCAGTCCAGACCAGGCAAGATGTGAAATATGTGCTCTACACTGCAGCTGGGGAGAATGGTCCTACCTGGAGCCTCTGGCAGAAAGCTCCAGGGGAGACTCAAGGTCGACCCCTCGGCTTTGGAGTCCAGGATACAGAGGATCTGATGCCAGCTATACCCCAGCTGAAAAAGAGATACTGGCAGTCTATGAAGAGGTTCGAGCTGCTTCAGAAGTGGTTGGCACTGAAGCACAGCTCCTCCTGGCACCCCGGTTGCCTGTGCTGCGCAGGGTCTCCTCTACACATCATGCAACCGATGCTACATGGAGTAAGTGGGTCGTACTTAATTACATGACAAGCTCAAATAGGAAATCCCAGTTATCCAGGAATTTTAGAAGTCACCATGGGCTGCTGCACTGTGGCAAGATATTGGTGCCCGGGCGCAGAACCCGGTGGTGAATGTGTGCCATGTAGATGCCCATGTACCCAAGAGTTGGGCCACTGAGGAACACCAGACCAACCAACAGGTGTATCAAGCTGCTAAGATTGAAGTGACTCAGATGGACTTAGATTGGCAACATAAGGGTGAATTATTTTCAGCCCGATGGGCTGGACACCTCAGGCTGTCAAAGCAGAGATGCAACATGGCACCCCGGATAGAATTTGGACTCATTTCTGGAATAACCTTCTAGACACTTGGGCCAAAGAGCATAGCACTGAGTGGGTATATCACATGCCGTACCATGCACCCCCTCTGGGAAAATCAAATGGTACAGTGGACTGCCAAAAGCTACACTGAGAGCAATGGGTCATGGGACCTACAAACGTTGAGATACACATTTAGCAAAAGCCACTTGGCTAGTCAACACTAGGAATCCACCAACAGGGCTGGCCCAGCGCAGTCAGAACTTTTACATAGTGTAGAAGGGGATAAAGTTCCTGGGGTGCACACAAAGAATTTGCTGGGAAAGACAGTCTGGGTTATTCCTGCTTCAGATAAAGGCAAACCCATTTGTGGAACTGCTTTTGCTCAGGGACCTGGATGTATATGGTGGGTAATGCGGGAAGATGGGGAAGTCTGGTGTGTACCCTAATGAACTCAATTATATGCTGTTGCCTGCTATGTAACACTTCTATAGCCAATCAGCTGGATGTCCATCTCTGCCACTCTGGGCTTTTAAAAGAAAATATGTGCTGTCATGATCATCAGCAGAGAATAAAGTAATGGGAAGAGTGGGCAGCAGCAGCAGATTAAGTGTCTGCATTTGCTCAGTTGTCGGTGGAGTTTATCTGGGCTTTGTTAGTTTCCCAACCCCCTCCCCTCCCCCTCCTTTTTCTTCTTCTAAGACCATAAAGTGAAGGAGTTGGGAGCAAGCAGACTTCCTCCCCCCATGAAAGCTATGGTTGTCCCAGCTGTGACTGGATTACATCTGTTCATCTTTTCAGGGTCTTCCAGAGATGCACTACTTTTTGAGCACCGATTACTTAATCAGCTCTCTCAAGATCTTCAGTGTACAGCCACGTAAACAACCACGGCTTTACTCAGTCCTGGACTTGTTCTTGCAGTGTTCAATGCAGTCATGCAGCCCCATGGCTGTTTCCCACCTGAAACTGGAGATGAAGGCCTCTGTCAGCAACACAAGCCAGCCTGTGTGCACAGTGCACAGCTGCAGGCCAGCTCGGCACAGCCGTTGGCAATGACAGAGACATTGATGAGGTGATGATGGGACATCCCACCCGTGACGATGGCACAGGGCTGTCCCATCATGGCCTGCATGCCCAGGCTTCCGCACTCTGTTCCTGCAGGACCATCAACTCCTATCTGTGCCCAGCTGTAGGGGCAGGGATGAGAACAAGTCTGCAAGGCTCCCTTTGTCATCAGCCCTCCACCGGGCTGGGGCCAATTTCCCCATCAATTAGCATCAATTAGCATCAGCTCTCAAGATAAGATAAAAGGTAGGGCAGGGGGAGAGGAAGGGCTAACATTTCCGTGGTTACGATCATGGAGGGCTTTGTCTGTTCCCCTTTTAGCACATCCTCCAGCTTCAGGAGCAGCCTCATGCCGAACCGCAGCTGGGACCCGGCAGTGAAGCAGCCCAGCTGGAAGCAAGGCAAGAGCGGCGCCATCAGCCCCTTCCTTGGAGGGCCCCTCAGCCCCATGGCCTCCGACTACCTGGACAGCTGCCGCCGGGCCCAGCTCCAGGCCCTGCTGTCGCAGATGGGCCCGGGGCCGGCGCCGCCACCGCGCCGGGCCAGCACCCGGGAGGCGGGGGTGCAGGTGAGCATGCGGGCCGACGCCGCGGTGCAGTGCTCGCTGGGGCCGCGCACGCTGCCCGCCGGCCGCCCGCTGAGCCCCGTGGCCCGCCGCGCCCTGGGGCACCTTGCTCTCTACTCGCCTGTGACGGACAGGCGCCTCTTCACGCTGCCGGAGGCCGCAGCACCCCAGGAGAAGGAGGCAGTGGCTGGAACGACCCCCGAGGCGCAGGCGGCGGAGGGTGACAGCAGGCATCGGCAGGCGGGGCGGGCAGAGGCCGCGGTGCCGAGCACGGAGGCGGTGTTCCGACGACGGGCTGTCTTCCAGGTGCGCAGAGGGGCTTCGAGGCCCGCTCCGGGCAAGAGGCGGGGGGCGAGCTGCGAAGCAGGATGGAGGGAAACCTACCCCTAGGGAAGGGCACAGCGGTCCCCAGCCTGGCTTCCCCCTCAGGTCGCGCATCGCTGGCAGGGCTGGTACTCCCCAGCAGTCTCTTTGCACCAGGGAGCCTCCTGGCTGCGAGAAGAGGTGGTGTAGTGAGGGAGCAGGCTGGGTGTTCTTGTGGCGCTGGAGGCCGCTCATGACCTTTCCCTCTGCAGTTTCTGGAGCAGAAGTATGGCTATTTCCACTGCAAAGAATGCAAGACCAGATGGGAGAGTGCTTATGTGTGGTGCATTTCTGGAAGCAACAAGGTAGTTAACGAGCTATTTCTTGCCCCTGAGACTTGTAACACTGTCACCAAATCTGTGACAAATTGAATGCTTTGGCACAAATTTAGGTACTGAACACCCTGAGTAAGCCTCTGTAGCAACCAAGGAGTTGGTTGTTTTTTTTTTCCAGGTGTACTTCAAGCAGCTATGTCGCAAATGCCAAAAGGCCTTCAATCCCTATCGAGTGGAAGCAATCCAGTGCCAGGTGAGTTGCAGATGTCAGTATCCTGGTAAAACTGACAGAGACTGTTATAAACTCTAATAGTTTACAGTTGCTGAATTAGGTTCTGACTTTCTCTGGAAGAGAACTTGCTTTCATCAAAGTACTGGGAAATGGTATTTGGGAAAGGTGTAAGGGGGTAGGACTCCCTCTCCTGGTTTTCTGTTCAGATAGTACTATGCCTAGCTACATGAAGGTTAGGGTTGTGCGCTTCTAGTGAGAAGGTTCTTACAGCTTAACTGCATAGAGTTTTTACCATGAGCTCTTTTAAGTGTATTAGCTCAAATGTGTTGCTATGATTAAGGAAAATAAAATATCACTAACATAAAGTGAGCACTTTTGATCTACTACTAATGAAATATCTTCTTTCCTAAGACCTGTTCAAAGACTCGTTGTTCCTGCCCTCAGAAGAAAAGACGCATTGATTTCAGGAGACCTCATCGCCAAGAACTCTGTGGCCGCTGCAAAGGCAAGAGGTTGTCCTGTGACAGCACTTACAGCTTTAAATACATTGTCTGATCTGTGTGCCCTCCTGTTTTGTGCTTTGCTCTTTGTCAGTATCTTACAACGTTTTGACTTTAGGCTTTTGACCTGGCATTGGATAATGGATAAAGACTTTTGTACTATTTATAAAATACATAACTTAATTGTATATATGCTATGAATAAAGTTCAGTAGAAGTGTGTTATCCCTTAGTTTCATCTTGCTGGGATGAAACAGGAAAGTATATCTGGAGGGAAACAGATTTCCTAAAGCAAGTAAGTTTTGTGTGTAGTTTGCCTTTGGGGATGCAAAGATTAAAACTGGGACAGAGTTTTTCCTTCAGTCACTCAAACTGAACTAATGTGGAGGATGCAAATGTTCTGGAGCATAACATCTGGGGTAAATGTATCTGTGTATGAAAAAAAGGGCAATTTTATCAAAAACTGTATGCTAGAAGATTATGCCTGTAACATAACACTTTTCCCTTGTATGTTCCACATGCCCTCCAAGTGGGCAGGGAAAATACTTTTTGAGCTGGGCTGTCTGTGATCACGTAACACATTTTCTAGGCTTAATGTGCCCTAAAAGAAGAACAAGTCCTGGTGCCCCCAATTCAGTACTGGTTTGTTCCTCAGAAGTTTTCTTGTCATTTAATGTACCTCCAGCATAGGTGGCTTGAATGTCATTGGAGGGAGTAACAATGTGCTTTCATGGAGACAAAATGTGTTTGGGGGAATCCTAATTAAAGTCCCAGTGTTGCAGAAACACAGTGGGGTATTACTGCAGTTTGTATTGTCCTAGGGCTTCTGTGAGGCTTTGTTGGGAATATACGGATTTCTGCTCTGATTGTAGTTTAGAAATGATGCTCAGAAGGGTAAATGGCTACATGACAGCTTTTGTTTTATCTGTGAAGAGCCATAGAATAGGGTAGAAGGAACCCCAAGAGGTCTTTATACTCGGTGGAGGAAAAATTTAATTAGGTTGCTTAATGGATCATACGCTACCTCCAGGACAGTAATGAGGGATGTATACTGGGTAGTCTGTCTTGTTCA
The DNA here is from genome assembly GCF_037157495.1 of Lathamus discolor. Lineage (NCBI taxonomy): Eukaryota > Metazoa > Chordata > Aves > Psittaciformes > Psittacidae > Lathamus > Lathamus discolor. Next base: position 105,131,053 of record NC_088887.1, read on the forward strand.
ACGTCTTTACCAGTGATCTGGAAGAGGCATGAGTGTATATCTGTCAAGTTTGTAGGTGATATCAAACTGGGGGGACCAGCTGATACAGCTGAGGGCAGTACTGCCATTTGGAGAGATCTCATCAGGGGTGGGCCAACAGGAGCCTTGTCATATTCAGTAGGGACAAGAGGAAATTCCTATCCCAGGTGGGGAGAACCCTTTGCAGTGATACAGACAGGGGACTGCTTGCAGTGGGACATCCTTGGCTGTATGAAAAGAGCCATTGGAGCAGCAGAAGCAATTGTCCCACTTTACTCAGTACTTACTGGATCATGTCTAGATAGATTACTGTATCCAGTTTTGGGCTCTCCAGATGAGAAGGATATTGATCAACTGAAAGGAGTTCAGGGGAGGCTGCCAAGCTGGTCATGGGGCTGGAGCACTTGCTTTGTGAGATATTGAAAGAAATGCATGGACTCAGTCTGAAGCAGTGGCGGGGTGCCTAACAGTAGCCTGTCTGGTTATGGTTACTCGGGAAAGATGGAGCCAGGCCCTTCAGTGTGGCTCATAATAGCTGCCTGAGAGTCAACATGCATAAAACTAGATGGGTGCAGACAGGACAAAGGAAAAGCTTTTCCACCATGAGAACACTCAAGTACAACAGATTGTCTAGGGAGGCTGTGCACTCTATCCTTGAATTTTTTCAAGACCCAAGTGGATAAAGGCCTGAATAACCTGATCTCAAGGTTGACCCTGCCTCAAAGTAGAGACTGGACTATGTGACCTCCTCAGGTACCTTCCCACCCGACTTTTCCTGTGACTGTGATCTGTAAAATATCCACGATTTTGCTAAGCAGTAGAGCAGGTCCCAGCTTTCACCAACCACTAAAACTTTTTGCAGACCACCCCAATTACAGTTCTGAATAGCTTTCAAAAGTGAAATACACAATGGAAATTTGAAGATGACTTTAACCATTGCAGATTATTTTACTCAGAAAAATAGCTGTGTGATTTGCCTTGCATTTATTTTGACCTGCAACTGTGCTGCAGAGCTGTATGGACTGCAAAACTAGGGAACCTGTAAAAGAAGCTGATTCCACCCCTCTGCATCAATACAAGTACTTTTCAAGATTCACATACAATGGTGGAAGTGTTCTGAAAATGAGAAAGGGGTGCAAAAGAGAGGGCTTTACTGCATTCTCAGAGGTGAGGCTGGTATATCAGGCTGGACAGCTTTTCTTTTGCATTTAGTATAAGAAAAAAACCCACCCGAACCCAGCACTGGAAAGAACAGGACCATTACTGATGTTTTTAACAGAAACAAACCTTCACCGCTATTTTGGATTACTTTTTTTTTTTGTTATAAAACTGCTTTAGTCAGTGTCCTCTTCCTGGATGAGTTGCAACTCAGACTGACAATAAAGCCATAGCATTTCTCACTGATATATTTCAGTGTAATGAACGGTTTCACCTAAGTGATGGAAAAGGTGTCTTGGGGCTGCTGATCATGGATACCATCTGCAACAGTATAGATTCAGACAAGAACACAATCTTCACAAGAAGCACATACTCTGTTGTGATTATATATGACTTTTATATTTTAGTTAAATGGATGTACTGATCCAAATATCAACCAAAGTTACTTCACAAAAACGGTAAGTGTATTTACAGAGTGAATAAGTTACATAGTTGTCAGAATAAAAGTGTCTCAGATGTGCAACAGATTTACATGCATACATTTAACACTGGACAGCAGTTAAATGTAAGAAAAAAAAACATACAGGTATGACTTTTATATATACATTACAAATAAAATAAGACATCTCTTTAAAGAAACTTAACATGAGAACTTGCATTTCACGTTAATATTTTTACTTTTTATACTCAAAATTTATATTAAATAAAAATATGCATGCATAACAGTTCAAAAGATTTGACTGTGATGGGACTTTCTCCTACAAAATGGCAAGTTAAATTAGATCAACCATCCTTTAATAGTATAAATATATTCATAAAAGCAACCCTCTAGTAAAAAGCAGCCAAGGTCCTTTAAAAAAAACAACAAAAAAAGAAAATCTACCAAGACCATTCATGATGCTTGGGGGGCCTAAGAACAGACCTTTGCAATATGATCCAGTACCTTCAGAGACAGTAGCCTAGTAACATTAGGAAATGTACTTCATAGCAGCTCGTTGTTTTAAGATACAGTAATCATATTCAAATTACAGTGTACATTAAACTGTAGTCCATTTACAGTTTGTTTCATATACACAGGCTCTCAGCTTTTGACCAACAAGTTTGTAAGATTCTGTGGCCAGCTTCATTCTGCCCATCTTTCACTCAACCAAATAAGAGAAAAAGGAAGAAAATGTACAAGTTGTTTTTTTTTTAACAAAAAATATTATTTAGTGAAGGAAACATTGCACTTTTGCCAACCTAAAATTAATTTGCTATAAAGGAAGTATTGTTCAGTGTAGTAGGCTTTGGTATGCAATGGAAGTCACTTCTTCAGTAGTGAGTTGCAGTTGCTCAGTGAAATGCTAACTGATTTTTGTGCAACACAGAACAAAGGATGTTGTCCCAGATGCTCTATGCTACCTTTGTCCTTACAGTATTGCTACACATTTGAAGTTCAGCCCATCTCTTTTTAGAAGAAATCTTAAATGTAACAAGAGTGAGTACAGTTTGACCAAACCTTTGTAAGGCTGAGAAGACATTGAGCCACCTCACTCCAACAGGGCAGCACTCCCATCTTGAAAGAGGACATAAGAGTCCTGTCAGAGACTTGTGCCGGAAATGCTGGAGTCTGGAAGAAAAGTATTGATGACCCGATAACTCTGAGCTCTGCGGATCATGTCGCGGATCTCTATATTCAGTTCCATTAATTTGGTACAGATTTCAGTCAGGCTCTGGTTGGAGCCCACCAGTGCATAGGTGCCCGTCTGACCCAAGGTTTGGTGCCTGAAGTAAATGTTCAGTAGTGTCTGGACTTCATCATCAGAGCTACTTCCAAAGATATCATTGGGCCACAAAATCCTGCGATCAAACAAGAAGAGAATGTGTGTATATTAGCACAGCACAGATGGAAGCCGGGTGATAGAGATCTCTAAAAGGAGAACTGACTCACATACTTATAAGCCAAAAGCAACTCACTGGTTTATGCTACTCATTTGTTACTCAGTATGTTATCAAGCAGTGAAATCACATAAAAGCATAATTCTTACTATCTAAAAACCAAAAAGCTTAAGAAAACTCATTCAAATAAATGGAACTGGGCTGAATGTTAGCTGATGCCAATGACATTCACCTATAAGGAATTAGTTCTGTGAAAGTATTCTTCAGAGCCTCGCAGAAGTACTTTTGATCTACTCATTGTAATTAAACACCTTAACTGTTGCAAGCATACGTTTGTATTGCTGATTTGATACTGTTACTTGTGGCACACTGCTGCAAAAGTCAGTAATATCAATGCCCTCACGTACCGTCTTGAAACATTCAATTAATTATGCTGACTCAGCACATTACGTTTAGTATAAAGTTAGGAAGGTAATAAATGCATACTTTTCTAATAACATGAAAGCCTAATATGAGCCATGTAGTAAAACTTGCCTGCATTCTCTTATTTGTCGCACGGCTTTAACAAGTTCATTGTTTTTCAAGCACTCCAGCATGGACTGAATAGCTGCTTCTGTGGAATTGAATGTGGGCTCAGATTCCATCGTCAGAGGCTCAGCTGCAATTGCAGCAGTAGCATCCTTAAGGTTTTTCTTCAACTCACTCAGTTCTCTTGACATATTTAACAGCTGTTGCAAGGAGAAAGAGATGGGTATTTTTATTCTCCACAGGCACCAACGACAGTAGCTATTTCAAGCGTGTACTATATTGGATGTACACATTATGGAAAAGATCCTCTTTTAACACAAGGGCATTTCTTGACCTCTGAGCTCTGTACAATATAGGGAAGACACAAACTACAGATTTTTAAGCTTTGTGCTTCATTTAACCCTATACTGTATTTTTGGTTTGCTAAAATGCAAGAGTAAATCTAAACAATCTTTTATTTTTCACCCCTGCTACTTTTTCCATTCCATAGTGGATAGTTTAAGAAAACATAGACTTCTCCTAGCAATGATGCTGTCATTTATTTACAAAACACATGCAGAATCTGACATGATTAACATATGGACAGGAATGGTATAACCCTCTGTCAGACTTCAAAGTTCACATAGCACAAGACTTGTAAGTGAGTTAACAGTTAATTTCTAAAGTCTACCTTTTCATGCTCATACATCCTAAAAATAAGCACTCTCACATGAACTAATGATGGAACTTCCTTTCAGTAATAGCTTATGGCTCCAGCAAAATATGTGAATTTCATGGTAAAACAGCTCTTCCCCATATTAGTGTTTTGCAGTTTCACAGGCTGCATTATTTATAAAATTTCTAACTGTGAAATACAGTTACTGAAATCAATTGTCTTCTAAGGAACACAAAATATTTCTAAAATTTAAGACTATTTTAAGATGCCTCCTGACCCGTGTTCTCTTAAAAGTGGACATCCTAGTCACAATGAGCCAGCTTTCAGAACAGTGCCTTAAGATACAATAAATATTCAAGCTCTTTGTACTGCTACAGCATACCTGATAATTTCTATTTAGAGAGACTCTCTGAGCTATTTGAATATGTCATAAAATACATTTATAGCTTCAGATTTGTTTTACAGCTACAAAGTACAATAACTTCTTCCCCTCAATAGTTTAAAATATATACACTTTACCAGGAGAAACATACATATGGAATGGCAAGTTAAATCTTTCCTTAGATGATGCTCATTCAGCTTAAAGTAATCACCTCAAATATATTTCAAAGGATTACATATTTTATGCAATTGCTGAAAATAAACTCAACTAACAGCATTGTTCTTGTGATCTGTTTATTTTAAAGAAAGATACATAGATTTATCTAAAAACAAATGGCTACTTGGGTCAAAAGTGATAGTGTGCTGTGTGAAAAATATGTAAAGAGGAAAGGTTGTAAAAATCACAGTGTGAAAAAGAAGACATTAAGGTATTTAGTTAATTATATGTTTAAAATAGATTTAATACTCAATGTTTAAAGTAAACATTAAACTGATTTCAATGTATTTATCTAGAGAATAAGAACGGGCAGTATGCTTGCAGTAAAAATATAAAGTAGTTCTACACTACACATCTCTGCTCAAGTATGAGAGGATGCAAAACCATTTAATAGCTGTTTGGCAAAAACTGCTGCTGATGTTCCTAGTATAATGCACATGCAACGGAGAGAATTTATATGGCTGGAAATTACAACACATTATTCCAGCAAAAACATTAATTTTGCATCCAGATTAAGATTAATTTACCCAATTATTTTGCTATTTCCATGCTAAAAAGTGCTCCTGGTCTACGTGTCTCCACAAAGTTCAGAGAAGATCAGTCTGACCTAGGAAAAGGCTGTTTTCTGTATGTGTAATGAAGGTACATTTTCCTAAAAATTAAGGCCTCACTTAAAATAAAAATAAACCACTTGAAGATGTTCACACAGAGTAAGTCCCCAGTACATGTAAAGTGTGTGAGTGAAGGTAAGATCATAGAATCATAGAATAGTTAGGGTTGGAAAGGACCTCAAGATCATCTAGTTCCAACCCCCCTGCCATGGGCAGGGACATCTCACACTAAACCATCCCACACAAGGCTCCATCCAACCTGGCCTTGAACACCGCCAGGGATGGAGCACTCACAACCTCCCTGGGCAACCCATTCCAGTGCCTCACCACCCTAACAGGAAAGAATTTCCTCCTTATATCCAATCTAAACTTCCCCTGTTTAAATTTGAACCTGTTATCCCTTGTCCTGTCACTACAGTCCCTGACAAAGAGTCCCTCCCCAACATCCCTATAGGCCCCCTTCAGATACTGGAAGGCTGCTATGAGGTCTCCACGCAGCCTTCTCTTCTCCAGGCTGAACAGCCCCAACTTCCTCAGCCTGTCTTCATACGGGAGGTGCTCCAGTCCCCTGATCATCCTCGTGGCCCTCCTCTGGCCTTGTTCCAACAGTTCCATGTCCTTTTTATGTTGAGGACACCAGAACTGCACACAATACTCCAGGTGAGGTCTCACAAGAGCAGAGTAGAGGGGCAGGATCACCTCCTTCGACCTGCTGTAGCCCCATCATAGAAGGCCACCAAATTGGTCAGGCAGGATTTCCCCTTAGTGAAGCCATGCTGGCTGTCACCAAGCATCTTGTTGTTTCTCATGTACCTTAGCATGCCTTCCAGGAGAATGTGCTCCAAGATTTTACCAGGCACAGAGGTGAGACTGACTGGTCTGTAATTCCCTGGGTCTTCCATTTTCCCCTTCTTGAAAATGGGGGTTATATTTCCCTTTTTCCAGTCGTCGGGAACTTCACCTGACTGCCATGATTTTTCAAATACGATGGCCAGTGGCTTAGCAACTTCATTCACCAGCTCCTTCAGGACCCGCGGATGGATTCCATCAGGTCCCATGGACTTCTGCATGTTCAGGTTTTTAAGAGGGTCTCGAACCAGATCCTCTCCTACAGTGGGCCCAAGGTCTTCATTCTCACAGTCCCTGCGTCTACCTTCTAAGACCTGGGTGGTGCAGTCAGAGCCTTTGCCAGTAAAGACCGAGGCACAGAAGTCATTCAGAACCTCAGCCTTCTCCAAATCCTGTGTAGCCAGTTCTCCCGAAAGCTTCCTCAGGGGGCCTATTTTGTCCCTAGTCTGTTTTTTGTTTGCTACATACCTATAGAATCCCTTCCTGTTATCCTTAACATCCCTGTCTAGGTTTAGTTCTAACTGGGCCTTAGCCTTCCTAACCTGGTCCCTAGCTTCCCGGACAACATCCCTATACTCTACCCAGGCCGCCTGTCCTTGCTTCCATTTTTTATAAGCCTCTTTTTTCCTCTGAATTTTCCTCAGCAGCTCCTTATCCATCCAAGGAGGTCTCCTGGCCCTCCTGCCGCACTTCCTTCTAGTTGGGATGCAGCACTCCTGAGCTTGTAGCAGGTGATCCTTGAATATCAACCAACAGTCTTGGGCCCCCCTGACCTCCAGGGCTATATCCCATGGAACCTTACTAAGCAGGCTCCTGAAGAGGCCAAAGTCTGCTCTTTTGAAGTCCAGCGCAGTGAGCTTGCTGCACGCTCTTCTCACTGTCCTGGGGATCTCAAATTCGACCCTCTCATGATCGCTGCATCCAAGGCTGCCCTGGAGTACCACATTTCCAACCAGCCCTTCCCTGTTGGTGAGCACAAGGTCAAGCATGGCACCTCTCCTTGTTGGCTCCTCTATTACTTGCAGAAGGAAGTTGTCTTCCACACAATTGAGGAACCTCCTGGATTGCTTGTGCCGTGCAGTGCCATCGTTCCAGCAGATGTCAGGGTGGTTGAAATCCCCCGTGAGAACAAGGGCCTGCAAGCGTAAGGCTTTTCCTGTCTGTCTGTAGAGTAAATGTGTTTCTATGTCTAAGAATCTCATCATTCACGTGGTTTCCCTATCTTGGCTTAGGAATTCACAAACATTAATGGAGATTTCTCTTCACTGCACTACTGCGGTACAAAGAATACTCTGCCTCAACAGGGCAAGTGAGCAGGTTAAGAAACTGGCCCGTGTTAAGCAGGACATCTGTATTTGTGTAAAATTCAATAGGGTGCTGTCTTGTATTTTCTCCACACAGGGATAATTGTGAGATTTCATGTATCATACTAGTTTGTTACCATAGACCGAAATGACTTCTGAAGACTGAATGTATAAAAGATCACTGTCTCTGACAATTACAGGAAATACAGTCTCTTGACTATATTTTAATGCAGATGCTGCTGTACTAAAGGATTTTGTCTGCAAACTTATATGCAGGGTGAAATGATGTAATCTTTGGTGTAAGTCCATAGAAAGAAATACAAGAATATGAAAGTAAAGTGTTTTTTTTTTCACTGTAAGACTTTTTAGTTTGTTACATACCTCTGGCATGGAACTGACTTCATGCACTTGTCCGATAAGTTTACAGTAGGACTGAAAAAGCAACAGCAGCTGGAAGTGCAGTTTATATAATCTCTGACACAGTTCCAATTGCTAAGGAAAGATTTGTGGAAGAAAAATCATAAAGATCAGTGAGTTAGACTAATTTTCAATAACTAATAAAACACACTGAGATAGTCCAGTTCTCAGAAAACATTGTTTTACTGGAGTATGATCATATACTGTTTCAGAAAACAACATTCTTCTGCAGGTAAGTCATATATGACATTGAAAATAAAAATTAGGATGGCTAGCTGTCATGTAGCACACATCAGCATCAATCTCAAAGCGGTTTATATAGGTTAGCTTCACTATCTCCAATTTGCAGCTGGAAAGCAGATGCAGAATACAGGGGAAATTGCTGCATGAAACATAAAACTCTTTAAAACTTCAGAAACGGCAAAAGACCATTTCTGAGAGGAGGGATGAAGTAGTTGTCTAAGAGGTCAAAGCTTCTGCCTGAGGGCAGAAGGGAGAGGGAGAGAGGCAATAAATCCATCCAGGAGCAACCAGTAGGAAGTGCCAGCTCTGCAACTTAAACCTCAGCTCGTGGATTTTCCACTGTCTTAAAGAAACCATACAAATGATGGATGGATTTTAATGTGTAAGAGGACTTCTGGCTTCTACAATGTATTCTCTCAGATTAAGTAGATACTGTTCTATGTATATTAACTTGTTTCTTCCAGTGAGATGCGCAGTGCCACACAAAAGGTGTTGGGTACATTGAAGTAACGTGATGGGCACGTCTGCCAGAGAACTCAGTATGTTTATGACCCTGGTATTCATGTGCCTTCCAGGAGGGGGAATCTGGTAGTTCCACAGCTGGATCATGATGGGGAAGGGAGGCATATTTGATCTTTGGCAAATTACGGAATAAGTGAAACTTCTGCAAGTACAATTGCATGCCAAACATGACAGAAAAGGAGAAGCAGCAATTAATGTCTTTGCTTCCTTAAAGCACTTCGTACATGCTTAGCTACCAGCATGTACTTCAGCTACTTGCTGAACTGCAAATGCCAGCGCAAATACTTTGAAAGTATTTAAAAACCATGATAAACGTTAATTTGAGTGAAGTTCTTATTTACATATGGTTCAATATTTAAGTGCCAGGGTTTTTATTAATAAGCCAAAATTAGAACTGTATCCTTATGCATTTCCAGTTTCAAAATTTCTGTACCATCCATACAAGGCTGAGCGGCTGAGCTCAAGGAGATGTTCTTTGGCAAATTTCAGCTTTGTCAGGGAGGAGTGGACACCAATCACCATCTACGAACAGTCATCCAAAGCCACTGTCAAAATCAAGTAGAGGTAGTCTCCTTCTGAAGGAGGTATGTAGAGGAGAATGGGAGCAAGAGGAGAGTGCCAAGCCATGGGTGTCAACCTGGCAATGTTTGTCTTGCTGAAGGCCTGGCAGACAGGGCTGCTTGCACGTCAGCCTTGCTCTGCCACAGCGGCATAGCTCAGCACTGTCAATTTGCCTGATCTGAGCTCTGTAGTGATAAACTGTTTCTGGTTTCTGAGTTGGTATGTTTTATGTTTGTTATTGGTGGTCAGGGTTGGAGTGTTCCTGGCCCAAATGGAATCCCACCACACCTGATATGGCAGCAAAGACCCACATGAAGTGAAGGAAGGCCCATCAGATCCATAGTGGGGAAAAAAGGGAGGGAACAGCTGTGCAGCCTGCTAGGACAGAACAGACTCATGGGCAGGGACAAAAGCTATTGGTGGCCAGGAGAATGAAGAGGTAAGGCATGAAGGATGCTGCCTGTTAAAGAAACCTGCCCAGTGGCCATTCTCTGTAACCGAGGCCACGTAGCAACATCATGCTTGCATTTATGTGGCTGATCATTCTCCTCCCAAAATAAAGAGTGAATATTTAGATACAGCCTCCTGGAAATGGTTCTGGCTTCTGTCTTACTCCAACCATGCTCTGCATATCAGGGGCTGGCTGGCACCCCAGGCAGGGAAGGTGCTAACTGTTCACCCCTAATACCAGCCTGGGGACACACGCTTGCTCCGTGGTCCTTTTTTAGCTGGACCACAGCCCCAGGTTCTCCAACAGGGATCCAATTCACTCTATTCAAATTTTGGAGAACCAGCAACATTATGTAACAGTTACATACACATCTACTTGAAGCTGTCAGGGAGTTAAAAGTTAATTGAAAACCAGGACATGGCACAACATAAAAAAATAAAAATCTTAAGAGAGCTCGGCATGTAACACACGACTTTTTTCAGTCCTTACAGAACAATAATTCAGTTTCACCCTTCTGGTTGCTAACCTGAGTGAAAACAAACTAAGATAAAATCAAAGACTCAGGTTTGACTCAGTATTTAGTTACCATATCAAGCAATTCCATCTTTGTTCTTCCTATGTATTAGAAACCAACAGTGGTGAAACTATTAATCAACATATAAACAAACCCAATTTAAACCATAACTATATGTCAACTCTAAATTGTAGATTTTCATTAGGCCAAATTGAGAATTACGAATTCTAAAATAACAAAAAGGTTATCTTCCACTCCAGCATATGACATACGTTTAAATGCTTGATTTAAAAAAAAAATATCTAAATGACCGCTTAAAACATATGAAGGTGTCAGAATTTTGGTGCAGTATTTTTAGATTTCACAATACACACATTAGTAAATTATTTTAGTCACTGCATGTAGAACCACACATTCTACAGGAAAATTATAATGAAAAAGGAAAACATGCTTAGAAGTAAAACAGTAAAACTGGGGTGTATTAGTCCATCTACAGATGGACAAAGAATATGAAAGAACTTCAACTTACTGCAAGAGATTCCATTTGCTACACAGCAAGCATGGCACAGGAAAAAAGGAAAGGAAAGAAAGTATAGTGTCAGTGAAATGCATGCAATAGGAAGCACAGCCCATCTTTAATAGCATAATTTGTCAGCAGTATTAGCAATGCTTGCCTCAACCTGGTAACTGGTTGGAAATATCACATACAACATGCACAGCATTCTTAATAAAATCAAACTTTAATTCTAATCGTAAATTCCAGTCTAAATACCCTCAGTTAGATCTTCAGATTTATTAGTTCTGATTTATCCCACTCAGTAAATGCTGTAACTAACAAACACAATGTCATCTGCCCAGTTACAGCCTGATGTCAGTGCATACGCACATAGTGTTACAAAACATTTGGAATTCTTATTAAAATTATTTACCTTATCATCCATACAAAGGCAACAAACACAGAAATGTGAAATAATGCTAACTTTGTATAACCTGACAAAGTGTTTCATTCTGGTTTCTTTCCATGGGCCTTACTATTAAAAAAATGTATGAAAAGCATTGTCCCAAATCCTGCCCTACTCTTCTGTAAAACCATGACAAACTATGCTTGAAGCTCTTATGATGTTTAATTTCATGCCTTTTACATTGCTTGAATAATTTTCTTCTATTTAGTACTCTTGAAAAAGCCCCTTTCTATCTTGGCTTCCATGTAGTTCACATAAACTAAGCTTTGCAAAGCTAAATTCAAGGTAAGAGGACAAGATCAGACAGATCACTGTGCTCTAATAAATTCACAGGTGTGCTGGCTTGTGTTTTTCAAATCTTGTTTGTCTCTGTCTCAGCTCTTCTGAAGTTTAGTGTGCCACCAAGTTTCATTGGACTTTTTCAAAAAGATTGCAATCCACATATAATTTCTAATTTGTCTTGGAATTTACATTAAAGAAGGTGGGGGGGTGGGGTGGGGTGGTGGTGGGAGGGGGAAGCAACAGGTAAGTGAATTCCATGATCTTTTTTCCCAGAAAACACTGTCTTCTCTGTACTGCTTCCAAAATCCTGGCAAGCTAAAAAAAAGGGTGGGGAAGGGGTTTCACATTACATGAAAAACCCTTCTTCACAGAAAGAAAATATGCTGGGTACAAAATCTCCCTAAACTATGTGGATGCTCAACTCCATAATTTCATGAGTGTAACTTATTTTCCTCTTTCTTTCAGCATAAAATGAAATATTCCTTTGAAGTTGAAAAGACACTAATTATTGGACTAAGTGACAATTCTTTTAGCCCCAAGCAGCAAGGGCTCGGGTAGAATGATCCTAGCCTTCACAAGTGTTCTCAGTGTCTAGTTTAATTCCTATAGTAAAGGAAGTACTGGTTTAGATTAGTTGATAGACACTACACAATTAGTGGTTTTGGCAGCTGAAAATACCAAATGTTTAGAGTATCTGGATCACTCGCACAGTCCTTTATGCAGCTAGTAAATGCTGCACCTAAGGAGGATGCAGCAACACCCTGATTTAGATTTTTTATCGAGACAGAGAATTACTATTCTGTACAATTAGCAGACAAGCAAGACAGCAAAGCACTAATTTTTAGATCATGGGTCTTCTTGCTTTTTTTCAAGGAATCATTTTTACATACTGAAAAGAGATGAGAGTTACACAATTATTTCTTAAGACATTAACACTTTGATGGCTACACAGTCTTCAGTTATTTACTGGCACAGAAGAGTCCCACTGCAACAAAATAACTGCTGTGTGCAAGGGGCTATTAATTGTAAGTGCATTTTATTAAGGCATTCTATTTGATTTGATGTGCCAGCAGACAAAAGCTTTTCCCACAGTCTAGGAAAGTGGGTATATATAAAAATTTGTGCATATATCAGAGAGAAAAAGAGATCCGGCATATGCTGTGCATTCTTAAATATCCACTGGACTTGAAGGACAGTAGAAACTATTCTGTTTGGGGAAATCTATAGCACAGATGTGTTCCTCCTTTAGGAAAGCTGCCTACCTGAGCCAATTTTACCTCCCTGTCAATCTATGGGTCTGTCAAATAGCAGTCAGATAATTGGTTACTGATTATTAAGAATGTCTAACTTAACAATGAGACTTACTGTGTCTTGTTTAGTAAGATTGAAGAGTGTACTGATTGCTGTACTCATCTGAGACTGTTAGTCCTGGACAGACAGCACAATGTCTGTCACAATATGTCCAGTTAATCTTTTGTCTATCAATTGACTTCTATGTCCTTGAGACTCTGTTGTTCAATGTAGCACCAAAGTTTACAAATCAGAGACACATCCAAATCATGCAATCTGTTGCAAAGATAAGAGGGTGTGTGTGGGAAAGACATTCTGGGACATGAAGCTTTCACCCGATTTCAGAAAAGTTGCTAGCTCCAGCAGCTGACCTAGACAACTGCTATTTCAAGCTTCTTCAATGTCAGAACAAGCAATCTCTGCCTCTGCCCATTTTTAGTAACAGTAACAATAGTCAACAAATCATGTGCAATTATTTTGAAATAAGACCTGATTAGAGAAACTGATGCCAAGTTAGATACCAGCATCAGCAGGCACTTGCGACGCAACCGCCTGTGCTAATGCTGAATTTGGTCTTACGTCTTGTCTGTAGGGGGGACTATTTTTACCTCGAGCTTGTTACCAAGCAGGGAGTTCTGAGAGCAAGGTGTTGCTTTTCTTTTCCTTACAATTCTTTATGAACCTTTTCCAGAAGCAGCCAGGTTTTCTGCTTAGCTAAGCAATTTTTTTTTTAGGCTGGAAGTCTTCAGCAGGATTTCAGGCCCTAGTCTAACCCTCAATGAGTTTAAGCAGTATCCCTTGTGACTACCTTGTTTTTTCCTACAATTATTAGATTCTTTAGCTTTCAGGGTGAAGAGAAAATGAGAGGAAAAATAGTACTTGACAGTCTAGGAGCAATTTTTCCTTGTCCCTTCCTAATCACATTCCTCAGTTTCCCTGGACTCTTCCTCCCATTACACTTGTTGAATGAACAAACTGTTTCATAGGGAAGCACTGCTTCAACTGAGAAATAAATATGAAAGGGAAGAAAAGAAAGATACCTATTGGTCAAAGACCTACCATCCTGTCAACTTCCAAGGAATAATGCATTTTGGGCTGAAGGAACAATGATGGGGAGATAGATACCAAGGACTTCTGAAGGAGTGAGAAACTTCTCTTTTCAGTCTGTTTGATAAGTAGTAAAAATACTAAACTTGGCTTCACAAAACACACATTTAATTCTGAAACAGAGAACACCTAGCTGAAAACAACACCACATAAGTGGAACATGACATTTACTAACTTCTAGATGCATTTAGGCCAGCTATTTGAGCTCAGTTCACAGTTTATTTCTTCTCTTCAGCACTCTTTCTCCTCCACTTTTTCAAAAAAGTAAATGTAGATGATCAACATGCATGTTCCAATAGTTACACCTCCCTATGCATACTTTATCTCCCTCTCCTGATGTACTTGCAGGAGAGGTAGTAGCATGTATTCCAGGTCTCTTTTTCAGAGTCGGGAATAGCTCACTTGTAACTTCCCTGTACACAATTCCTATTACAGAATAGACAGTATCTTATTTAAATGTACTGGAAGCTGCCTGTCACTTTTGCTGGTGCCACTGACAGGTGGGGGAAGATTGAACAGTTTTCCCACTGCCTGAGATTGCAGCCACAGGACTTATTAGCAATTACATTTGCTAATAAGGTCAAGGAAGCCAAAATGCAGGGGTGGCAAGGGCTTGGGATTCTTGGGAAATGGCATAGAAAATAAAAATCAGGGAAGTTCAAAGATGGGAAGACAAATACGTAGAAGTGCGAAGAGAGGTTAAGATAAATCTAGCAGAAAATAAAGTGAACTGGGGGATAAGACAAACTAACATAAGAATAAACCAAAGTATTTGACAAAAATGGTTACAACAGTCAGTTGTGTGTTCTGAAAATGTCACCATTATCTTTTATAAGTTAAAATACATGGAAAGAGATGTCACTTTTTTTCTACATGTTGTTGCTGCTTCCTGATTTTGGTTAATTCTATCCAGCCCCCTCTGGTCCCCATCCCTCCATTATCTCCAAAAGTTAGAAAAAGACAGCTCTACAAAATAATATTTCTCAATTCATTCTACGCCACTAAGATACCATCTGTTTCTTATAGCTTAGTATATTAAATAATGGGAATGCCTGCTGATGGTGCTGATTTCTGAAAAGGTTGATTTGTTAACTAGAATCAACACACTGAATATATATACTTATGTGTATATATATGGGCACATGTACATGTAAAACTTGCTCAAAAGTGGTATTTTGCCATGGCTATGAATACTTATCTACAGCATAAATTATTCCACTGGCCATTTTACAGTCTTTATTTCACAATTACTAACCTAAGCGTATTTCAACCAGGCAAATCTTGCTGTCGGGCAGACCAAGTGTGTAACAGCTGTAGATAAAATGAGTGTAATGTGGAAATGCAGTAATCCAGAGGTGATTTTCAGAGACCCTGTGCTGTGGGAAACTGCTGCTGCAACATCTTTCTAAAACAGACAGCATGCACAACCCAGACAGGGTTAGCTCTTCTTCCTCATCTAGACTATGAAGGCAGCAGTACTGCCTCTGAACACTTCCCATTTCCTGTGGCCAGGGCTGAGGCAGCAATACCTTTGAGCCTTAAGTGTGAAAAGTGGATTATGCTAAAGCCCAGCAGAGAGACAAGGAGGAAGTACAGCAGGATCTTGTGGGTCTGAGAACAAGATCTATCAATCACACATATTACTTTACAGGAGAGAAATATTAGTGCTCATTCATTACCTTCTCTTCTGAGTCCCCTGGCTGGCAGGTAATAACTCCATCTCGTGAGCCCCCAGCGAACGTTGCTTTGCAGTTTGCAAGCCACTGTTTTGAGAGAGAAATTAAAAGAAGATATAAACACAACCTATGGTTTGATTTGAAGAAAAGTGAGCAAAATCTTAGTTTCACAGCATAGCATGTAAACAAATAAAAATGTGCAGCTGCATTTTTTATTTACATAGACTGTGGCAATTTGCTTTGACTGTAATTTAAAAAGTGTACTTCTGATTTTTCCTGGTATTTTAATTACATAAACCAAGAAAATGAATTAATTACTGAATAAGGGAAAGGAGAGACCTGGAATATTAAAGATGCCAATGTTTCTAAAATTAAGGAATACAATAACTGTATTTTTTCTAGTTCTGGTTCGTATGCTCAGGAAGAAACATTTCACGAATCCAGTACTGAAACATGTTTTTTTATTGAACATCAGTTTAACCAGATCTGAGTGTATCTATCTGCAGTCTCCTGACATAGCACACAGATGTACAGAACAAATATACACATGTACAAAACATAATCCAGCATACCGAGAGTGTTGCTTCTTTCCTGTTGTTGTATGTGTCCAGGTACTCCTGTAGTTCTAAAACACTGAACTTCAGCTTTTCAAGAAGGCCACAAGAGAGCAGCTGGAGAAATGAAATCAAAAGGTCTAGTAAATATCACTTTAAAAATATTAATAGAGCAGAAAGTATTGTAAAGATCTTGTAAATGTACACTTAGATTTACAGATACTAATGCTGAAAAATGTATTTACGCAAAATTATACATAAATATAATACTATACTGACAACTCAATAGCAAATGTTGCACCAATGATAATGTGGAGTTGAAATTGTGTTCTGTGTTTAACACCTTTGCAGAGGACAATAAAATACTGCACAAAGCCTAACTAGTCATCTCCACAGAGGAACAGCTCTTCCATGGTCACGGCAGTGGGCCCAAGAATACACTTTGCAAGTTCCTACCTCTGTGGTTCTGTGTGAGGCCACACTGTCCTGATGCTGTTGCACAAACATGGGCCAGAATGAAAACAGTGGGGGGGTCACCTCATTCATTCCCTAATACTTATTTTTATCATCCAGCTCTCATCACTGTTGACTCAAATTAAACCATTATACAAATTACCCTAAAAATAGCTTCTCCTTTTTTGGTTTGTGGAGCCAGCAGGGTCAAGCAGGCACGTGTTTTATATTGTTTTCTGGCACAAAGGCTTAACACATCATAACTGTTCTATGATTCTATATTGCCCATCTGCCAGTATCTACGTAATAAAATAATATGGAAAGTACATGGAAATATGGTTAAGAATAAGAGATAAAATTAGAGCTAGGAGGTATCTTTTTGACATATATACTCAGGAGTTGCTCAAAAGTAAAAGAGCGAGCCAGTAAAATAACACACTGCAACACAGCACATGCCTTTTGAAAAGAAATATACTCACTGTTTCTGCATCTACAAAAAGGGTGGGACATTCTGAACATGATGTTAACATCTGAGAAGACCTCACAAACTTGGAGCCTATTCCTCGCAGGTTGTCTCCTAAGTAACTAGCTGCATCGCAGGTTAGGAAGCAGAATCTTTTCTGAATATTCTGGAAATAAAAATACAACTCATTGTATTCTTCACTCAAGTAAAACATTCTTTCCTTTGCAAGCAAATGGCATGATTTTTTCTGTCCACACAATAACGTGCAAAAGAGACTGTTTCCCTATGGAGAACTGAATGCCTGCTCAAGGATACTGAATAATAGTTATTATGCCAGAGACAGCATACAGCTGGGCAAGTGCAAAACTAATTACACAATTCATAATAATCTACTACTGAAATACATTCTTTCTTGTAAAGACTATTCAATCTTCATACAGCCTTTTATCCACAGGTAGCTTTTCTTTCTTGGCTGTACAGAGTTAACAGAGTCGATCAGCACATGACTTTTTCTGCCCATTCCGGGCATTGTTTTGTTAGTATTCCATGTCAAGTGGCTAATCAGATAAGATAATGGACATCCTAATGCCAAACAGCAGCATGGAAAAATCAGAAAAACCTTTTTGTTTTCTCCTGTGGGAAAAACCTTCTCACTAAAACTTTGCTGCTCGGGAGGACTCAGGAATACCACATTGCATCCGGGAATTATTCTTCTCGGAAGACTTTTTTGGTGTTTTGAGCTGTAATCCAGTCAAGTCTTTAAGAAACATTCTAGTGCTGATCGTTGCTTTTCAGTGACTAATGAATAGATAGATTGACTAATAAATAAAACCAATACGTTAGACTTGCAGGAACTAAATAATGATATTGATAAATACACAGGAGGTTTCACTGCCAAAATGTATCTCAGTAAGGTCAACTGCTCAGCAGGTGGGAGTAACATGAAAATATAAAAAAAAATATAAAAGTATGAAGCATTTTTGTGTGATTCATTCCATGTTACCATAGGCATCTTTCTGAGGTTAGGACCTGCATTACCATAAGCATGCCTAAGTGAAGAGAAGTGCTTCCCAAATACCAATCTGGATGACAGACATATAAATAGCCTGTTACTGTTCCTACACTGGAGCACTGAAGTTAAGTACCTGAAATCAAGTAATAACTGAATTCAGACTTTATTGATAATGTAAGCTGTTGGATTGCATGATTTTTTTTAAAAAAGCTACATAAGCCCTCACACTGTAGGTAGGGTAAACACTATCAATTTATAAACCGGTTAAAGACAAACTTCCTCTACAGACCAATTTCGTAAGTGCTTATTTGTGAATCTCTCTCTAAAGCATCTGAACTGACCATGTGAACACACTTGAAATCAGATAGATTGATACTTTTCTTACTATACATTTCTACCATCTTACTTAACACAGAAACAAAGCACTATACATGTCACTGAGCACATGGATCAGATTCTCTGCTGCACTGAATCTGTAGCAGAGGTAAGGGGCTTTTACTAATTAACATCAAAACAGGTAACTTATTATTTTTATGAGCAACCAGCAGAATCATCTAAATCATAGGACTTGGTGACAGTTGGAGATTTATTACTATGATGCCGTCTGAAAAGAAAAATACAGTCCAAGTCTTAGTGAAACTATTGCTGACAGCTCTTCCGGCAAAGGAAAGAGATCTAGATTTGATCTTAACCCACAGAAAAGAGCTAGCTGAGAATGTGAAAGTGGAATGAAATTTAGAAAAACAGATTATGGAACAGAGTCCAAGAGAAGTTGGTTGTAAGGGACGTCTGGAGAACATCTGATCCAACCTTCAACTCAAAGCAGGGCTATTGCCAACACTAGATCAAGTCAGCATGGTTTTGTCTAGCAGAGTCTCGGAAGCTCTATGATCAGACATTCCTCAGACTCTCTGGGTAACCTGCTTAGGTGTTGCAATGCCCTCCTGGGGAAGAGTAATTGAGTTCATGAATCTGAGGCAGTGAAGGAGACAGATTACAGAAGTAATACAACTGACTCCAATGAATTCAGAATTTGCACAAAGGAGCCCATAAGAAATAACTTCATGGGGAAAGGAATTAACAAGAGGTAGCCATTCTTTAGGAAAAAAAAAAAAAAAGAAAAGAAAAAAGAGGGAAGAAGCACATTCTGTACCACCGCAACATAGAAAATACGTTAAGACATATACCGGCCTACATCACAGATATTGCAGTCAGGTAAATACTCATGCAAAAAAAGAACAGAAAGTGAAACTCTGTTAAGTTACTAACTTCAGTTAGTAACTGTGTTAAGTTACTACCAAAAATAGCACAGCAATGTAGGCACGATTTGCCAAATAAACCAGTGAGAGAAAGGAAGAATGTCAAGAAGCAAAGTAGAAATAATTAAGAGGAAAGCCAAGGAATCACAATGGAGAGAAACACTTACTAACAGACACTACTGAAAAGACCAATGTGTTTAATGCCTTCTTTTGCCTTATTGCTCCCAGAAAGAGAATCTGGGTACAGGTAACTGAGACATCTAAGAAAACTCTGGTGAGAAAATATCTTGCTAGTAAGGGCTTGGATACTTTTACATCTTTGCAGATTAGGGAAACATGCTATGACAGTTACAATACTGGGTAAAGAGGTCTAGGAACCATAACAAATATTTTTGAAAACTCACAGAACCCAGGGTGTTCTTATCTCAAAAAAAAAAAAAAAAACCCAAACCCAAACCCAAGAGCAAAATAATTAAACACAAATTTCAGGAAAAGAGAGAACATATAATAGGCAGTACAGATTTGGCCAGATAAAATCATATGAAACTTTAATTTTCATGAAGGGCTAAAATTTTCTATTAGGAGGAGAAGAAATTGATATATTAGACATTATTTCATTTACTGTCTTAGAAGTAAGGCAGAGAATCCTGGTCTAGAGGTAACTAGGTGTGCAAAACCATATTATGAAGTTAATTATCAGCAGCTCACTATCCTATTGCTAAGATAAATGGAGTAGAATTCTACTTGCGACTGTGTCAGGCACTAACCAAGTCATTAATGAAAATACTGAATAATGAAATATGCTTCATGCTTATTAAGTACATGGATGATTGAGCTGCAGGGCTGCAAATTCTTTGGAAGCCTGGATTAGCATTCAGACTGATCTTGATAAACTGGAGAAGTGGTGTGTGAAAAGAAAGACAAAGTTGTACACCTAGGATGAAATAGCCCACAGAGAACATTCAGGATGGAGAATAACCAGGGAGGCAAATTTTTGCAGAACAATATCTGCACACTAGATCAGATTACAAGTGGAAAATGTGCAGTAGTCAGTAGAGAGAAATTTTTCAACAGGAATACCTTCTATAAAATAGGTAATCCTTTATAGCCAGTGCTGGTAAGAATTTAGGCTGAAATACAGAACCTCTCTTGCTTTTCAAGTAAACAGCCTACTAAAGAGAGCCCATAGCAATAGTGAGAAGTTAAGGTGGCTTATGAGAAGACTGAAAGAAATGGGGTTAAATAAAAGTTTGGGATAGGTGAAGTCATGGTCTTTAAACTGCAAAGAAGAGAATAAGTACAACTGTGCATAGAGCAAGAAGCAATGGGCATAAACACAGAAGGAGAAGTTTTCAAGCAATTAAGGAGAGCTTAAGCGTTGGACTACACTACCTAGGAACACTGTGAAGTTCCACCCGAACCTAAAGGTTAAGAACAGTCTAGAGAAAAAAAGTTAACAAGCATTTGACGAGCACGAAAGTTACAGTTGATCCTATCCTGGGCAAGATAAAGAACATAAACATCAGGTCCCTTCCAGCACTCATCTACTCATGTGTTTTAACAGTTCTAGCTTATTTTATGAAACTTACTTCCTCAAAGCATTTCAGTCATGGTTTCATCAAAAGCTGACCAGCCCACTGTTTAGATTCAAGAAAACATATCCTTCCTTTACTGGTTTCCTTTTCAGATATTCATAAAAGCACCAATCAATCTATGGCTAAGAATATAAGCCTTGAACAGTGTTTTAAACGCATTAAAATATAAAAAAGCAAGAGACTGTACTTTGGTATGTATGTATATATGGTACTTCACTAAATATATCTTGTAATTACATGGACTATTAGTTCTGCAGTAAGTTATCATCTCAGCTATGTTCTTTTGGGTGCAGATTACAGTGGCTGTAATCTTTCGAGCAAAGTCTAAACACAGTATATATTTTATGAAATGGGACTAAAGCGAATAATAATGCCAACCACCAGCATATTATGAACAGCTGTATGCCTGCGTATAGTCACTGTGTCAATGTAAATAATAACAACATATTCTTAAATGTTTTCTTCTTAACCTCAGGTTTCCTCTTCTGGGAAGAGGACTTACTGTAATAAAACAGCTTGGCTGTGGAAACTACTTGCTAGTTCTCAAATCTACTTGTCTTGGGACTGGCTGGTCTGCTGGCAGACATTTGATTTGATGAAATACAAAGAGGCAGCTGAAAAGATAATCCAGAGATCTCTGAGCTATGACCCGTTTACAGGAAAAGTACTTCAGTAATTTCAGGAATTATAAACAAGTTTAACGTGTTGTGGGCAAACCTCCAAGATACCATTAACTTGATACAGACTGAAATGTAGGTGCCCTCGAAAATGCACTTCTTTCACTTCACCAAGTATTAAGCTGACAAGCTCCTCTAAACAATGGTTTTGTTTCACAGTTAAATATTTTGGCAGTACTTCGCGTTGCAAGCCTAGCACATATTGTGCTTGTTTTTGAAACTTCCTGCTGGTGAGGGTCAAAAGCCTTTAAAGTTAGCGGATGAGTAGCAAAGTTTCATGGTGCAAACACAATATAATTCCAGAGAAACTGGGATCTTATGACAAAAATCTGGGAAAATAATACTTCTAACTTTTAACCTGGAAGAAGAGAACAAAGACATTTTTATAAAATAAAAATATGGCTGTGACTCCAGCTAGAAAATTCTGGTTTGCTAATACCATTAACACTTTTTTTAATTATTTTTATTACTGTTATTCAGGTTTTACTGTTACTAATGTTGTTTTTTTTTGAGAGCAGCATTGTAGCTTTTCCCTTTAAGTATCAACTGCAGAAAATGAGTGGGCCATCTTCTAAATATAGGGCAAGCACAACAGCAAACGTAGTTTGTGCAAGTTAAAACAGGTATTTTACAGGCAATGTTCAGGTCCTGCATTACACAGCATTATTTATTTGGTTTTCAGAAGTGTGGTACCAGTTCCCTTTCACCTCTTCAAAGAGAATAAAAAGGACAAATAACTCTCAGAACACTTGAACAGGGCTATTAACCTCTAGGACTGCAATAATGGCAGAAAAGCTGAAAATACATCATGAAGAAACACAGAACTAATTTTCAAAACTGAACTGTCATGCACTGAAATCAACCCTGGGTTTTTTGTTTTTTTTTTTTCCTTCCAAATGGCTATTTACTAGTGTTTAAAAGGCACTCAAACATTACAGTGGTGTAATGTTTAAAGGAGGACACAGTGCACAGCTAGAGAAGATGTCATGAACTCTGGCGGAGCACAGAAGAAACAGGATCATAGAATCATAGAATCAACTAGGTTGGAAAAGACCTTTAAGATCATCAAGTCCAACCATTACCCCAGCACTGCAAAGACCACCAATAAACCATGTCGCTGAGGGCCTCATTTACACAGTTTTTGAACACTTCCAGGTACAGTGATTGCACCACTTCCCAGGGCAGCCTGTTCCAGTGCTTCATGGAGAAGAGATTCTTACTGTGTGATGTTTCTTTCTTATAAGGATAGCCTTAAAGATATAAAAAGGTCTTGAGAGTGTATGATTATTAGTAGGATACCTACTGCTAGTAAAAAATGGGTGTACTCTGAGAGCATGGGTACTTAAACTCTGCATGAAGTTACCCGGCTGGAAGTTCATTGTTGTAGCATGCTAAACAGCCTACGGCTGCCTCATATAAGCCAGCAGAAACAATTAAAAAAGGATTTAAAACTAATTACAGATAAGAACAGGCAGTCATTCCTTAGAACAGCTTCTATATTTGACTTTTATTTTTCTTATCTTTTTGCAAGATTCTTATCTTTGTGAGCATGCAGTTTTAGAAAGGAAAAATGTATTTCTAATCTTCAGACTCAGTCTCTGGAACTTATGTTACATGATGGCAGCTGGATATTTGGAACACAATATTTAATAATGTTGACATTTACATGGGCACGGTTAGATTTCAATGGTTTCAGATGAAAGAACAGATACAATAGTTTGAGATGAAAAGGCTGTTTCCTGTGTCTTGCAGTTAGTGTTTCAGGCTATTTGTAAAGTACTAAAGAAAATACTTTTTAAAGTGGATCCATATTTTATAACATTACTTCCAAACCTGCAAGTATGATATATGTACTATTTTTTATAATGAAACTGGTCCTAGGAAATGGTTCGGCATAAAAATCTAGTATGGCAATTCTTCAGCATGCGAAATTACGATGGTTAGATACCTAGTAGTTCTTTCTGGTACTACTATCAAGAACCATCCAGACGTGGTCTAAACATTTTGATTGTGTATCTTAAACTTATTTTCTCACCTTAAACAGGGAAGAGAACACATGAAATGTATAAACTGCACAGGACCCATCAGAGTCGCACATGAGCTGGTTGATATGACTACGCCAGGCTTCTTCTGCATCATCACATGCTGCTGGCTGAAACGCAGCAAGGATGGCAGAAAAAAATGGTGACGGAGGAGGGGAGGCATTCCGATCAACATCTCCAAAACTGAAGGAGAAAAAAAAAACCCGGACTGTGATGAAAGGAGAATACCAGGAAGGTGGCAGATAAAATAGGCTACAACAGAGAGACACAATCACAAGATCAATTACAGCACATTTCTAAAAATATTCATCAACTTTCAAATGACTTTTGAAGGTTGGCAAAGTGTTGGCTACAGTAATAAAAACCTCCAAATACAAATCCCTGTCTTCAAGACATTACCATCCATCTTTCATTTACAATACTTCAATTGTTTTATTGTACCATCATTTGGAAGAAGAAGGCTGAAACTTCACAGGAGCATAAAGACCACAAAGAAAACCTCTTTTGTTTTTAGGAAAAATTGGTTTAATAATGTACAGAAGTACTGATAAGAATCTTGGCATGTACAAATATTATATACACTGACTTGTTTGTCCCCCAGTGTAATGGATTGGAGAATATCCACACTGTTCTTAGGACAGAGCATTATTTTGGCACTCCATGGTCAGTGAGACCGGCTAACCTCCATTTTTAAAGGGTACTAAGATATTGATCTTGCATTATTATGCTTTGAGATGAAGAAATACTTCCTATAGGTCCCAAGAACAGGAACAGTGATTCTGAAATGTGTGGCACATAGACAAAGACCAAGCTTATTTATATATCCTTATTCCTTTCCATAAACACCTGCTAATTGCAGTCTAACTCAGCATCCAAAATATGAAAGATCTCCATAACACATGGAAAAATCTTACCAGCAGCCTCAAGAGTATACGGATGGGATTTTTGACAATATTTTCACTTCCTTATGACCCATAAGAAATCAGATGGATGATCTGTTGAACAGCTAACTAAGCATTCCCATTACTGTGAAACTTTAAAAACCCTGTTTTTTCTTTCGATTAAATATATTACATGTACAATGACTAACTGCATAGATGTGTGTAAAAACCGCATCTTCTTTATCCTAGAAGGAAAATATTGGTGGTTTTGTTTGTTTTTTTTTAAATTATGTGATAATTATGCAGGTAATTAGGGCATTGTCTTCTCACTGCTCTAAACTCATGACAATTTTTTAACTTCTGTAGCCAAAATAGCCATTCCATTAACTGGCACATTGTTAACACTCTATCGTACAGTGTAAAAGAACTTATACAAATAATAGCATATACAAGTACCTAGCAAGAGCAAATTGTTCCAGCCTGTCAACTTTCTCTTCAGTCTCTGTCATATCCAGACTAAGGCTATCACTGCACTCAAATGCTCCAGGGAGTTCATTTGTAGACCCTGAAAGGTCATCCTCATGGACTGCTGTATCGTGTTCTTCATGTACAGCTTCAACCTAGGGGAGTGAATGATGGTGTCTTAGAAAACAGCAAATTAATAAGCTAATTCTACTAATAAAGCATTTAATGAAAAAACCCGACCTGATAACATGTTAAATGACACAGATATAAAGCCACAGATTAGAAACGGCATGAACCAAGTTACACGTCTTCGAAAACACTGTGTTTGCTTAATTTGCTGTCTTGGATCAATATTATTTTTTAGGCATTTCTTCAACTTTGTCTAGTAAAGAAGTTCAGATTTCAATGCACGTGGCAACATAACAGGGAAGTATTTTTTTCAGGAAAAACAATAGGGTTCTTGTTACTTTCAGGCTGCCCTTGTCACTTACTGCTTGATAGTGTCCAAGAGTGCATTAAAAAGTCTCAAAAATATTGAAAAAATCCTCACTGCCTGGAACACTATATTCATGTTTATTATTAAAAATGACTTTTAGCATGTCATTTACACAATAACTTCCATTCAAGAGGAATCCAAAGCATTCTATAGGCCATTAAAAGGATTATGCTTCTACTCTTTCTGTCCTTTTTCACCCATTAGCACCTAAAACTCTTGATTTCTTTTCAAAACTTTCAAATTTCTCTCGTATTTTTAATCTGAACAAATTTTGTTTCAGTTTTAATCTTTTGGCTTTTTGGTAGGATTGGAGTACACTTCCAGAAATGGGTGAAAAATATATAAAATAACATAATCTAAATATCTGTATCCCTCAAAGCATTACCATCACTGCCTTATAATCCCTAACGAATACCATCTTAATTATGGTGATTACTACCTTTAATAGAAAATAAGTTTAACTAGTTTTGTGCTGTTAACAATAATACCTGGCTTTTGGCCCTGAAACACTTGAGAAGAGGACCATATTCTATGATTCTACTTAATCAGTTTGTTGCTTTCATTTACTGAACCTTTTTAAAAGTCGAGGTGATATTTTTGGTTTTGCTTACAATGCAACAACTAAACCTTTTTGTACAGCGCTAAAGAAGTAACAAAAATTCTCCTCTGCATTGCTGACATACAATCAGCTCTCTGAAAATAAGAACTCAGAGGAAAAGAGAAACAGGAAAGAGCTCAGATTTTGCTTTATCAAATTAAATAAAAATTATTTAGGTGCAAGACTCAAGTTTTTTTTTTTTACTAAATATTGGATGACGTCTTCCTTAAAATACATACAAAACCTGGTATTTTAACTCAATTTGTACTGACTCCAACTAGGCTTGGGCAAATATGCAGAAGTACGCATACTAGAAGAAATATCCTTGAAGCAAAAAACAGTAAGAAGGCATTCTCTATAAACTTACAGAATCATAGAATAGTTAGGGTTGGAAAGGACCTCAAGATCATCTAGTTCCAACCCCCCTGCCATAGGCAGGGACACCTCACACTAAACCATCCCACCCAAGGCTTCATCTAACCTGGCCTTGAACACTGCCAGGGATGGAGCACTCACAACCTCCCTGGGCAACCCATTCCAGTGCCTCACCACCCTAACAGGAAAGAATTTCCTCCTTATATCCAATCTAAACTTCCCCTGTTTAAGTTTGAACCCGTTACCCCTTGTCCTGTCACTACAGTCCCTGACGAAGAGTCCCTCCCCAGCATCCCTATAGGCCCCCTTCAGACACTGGAAGGCTGCTATGAGGTCTCCACGCAGCCTTCTCTTCTCCAGGCTGAACAGCCCCAACTTTCTCAGCCTGTCTTCATACGGGAGGTGCTCCAGTCCCCTGATCATCCTCGTGGCCCTCCTCTGGACTTGTTCCAACAGTTCCATGTCCTTTTTATGCTGAGGACACCAGAACTGCACACAATACTCCAGGTGAGGTCTCACATGAGCAGAGTAGAGGGGCAGGATCTCCTCCTTCGACCTGCTGGTCACGCTCCTTTTGATGCAGCCCAGGATACGGTTGGCTTTCTGGGCTGCGAGCACACACTGCCGGCTCATGTTCATTTTCTCATCGACCAGCACCCCCAAGTTCTAAATTCAAACATCTTTGTAACACTGGAAAATCCTTCTCAACTTGGGTTATGTATTTCACCAATATCAAACCTGCATCAGGACTACCTGAATTTGCCAGTCAACACCACAAGAAATTGCTGTGATTTTACATTCTTCACTGGTTTACTTTTTCCAAAGCTTTTCATTTTCTGATGAACACTTGCACATGGGTATTTGAAACTTAAGGAAATTTTCACAGTAAAGATTCTAAAACCTCAGGCACATATGAAGCTCATGAACTACAATTTGCAATTCTTAACGTGCATACCAATAGCTACTGCAGCTGGATGCATGAGATTAGCTGCAGTCACCACCTGCAAACATCTGTTCTGACTGCAGCTTCCTGAACTGAAATTCTGCCAACTTCTGATTATGTTTGTTACATGGTAACTTGTCTAATAACAGTTGTTTTGACAAATGATAATGAGTTTACCTTTTCTGCAATGATTATTTTGACAGGTTGTCCTCCTTTCCTATCCTTACTCACATTTCCTTTCTCCTGCCCTTTCTTACTCCTGGGGAGGCTTCTGACACAAACAATTTGTTCAATATTCAGCACAATTCCAATCTCCTTTTCTAGGACTCCTTCACCAGAAGTTTTCATTACTTCTGTTACATGCAGTGCTAGCAATACTGTATAAGTTTTGTGTGTGGCTGTATTTGGAAGGGATCAAAAGAAGGAACTGGAAGGAAAGCTGTTGATTACACAAGACATACTTTTTCCCCAGCCCCATTCTTCATCATCACATGCCTTTACTGCCGAAGTCACCCAATACAGACATGACAGAGAAAGTTTTACTAGTAAAGCAACAGTGTCATAATGCCACTAACCCACACACACATCCCACCCCCGATTATATTTCTGGAGAGACAGTGGGAGGAGTAGGTTCACCTGATCACCCACAAACAAGTATTATCAAACTAGAAATTAAAGAAACCATCTCCACATTGATAAATCACTTACCAAGCTTACTCTATGTTCGTCTTCTGATACAACTGTCTGAAATAAACTGTGCTGAACATGGTGGTTGTATCCTTGCAAATCCTGCCTCCGCATACCACCACCACCCCCCCGCCCCGGATGGCTTAATTTTGCAGTCATGAATTTAAAATTTCTAAATGTCTGCCAAAAGGCAACAACTGAATCCAGTGCACACAACTGCACAATAGGTTCCCACATAGAAAAAAATCTCAGAGAATACACGCATACACCCACTGCATGAGTTAGCATATCATTCATTTAAATCAGCATGAAGGAACAAAAGTGTATTCCCTTAGGGTTGTAACTTGCAGCCAGTTCATGAATGTGTCTTCCAATAAGCTTGTAGTATCTTGGTGCATATGTAGTGCCATATACTTAAGAAACAATACACAAAATATTTTAATGAAGAAAGTATAAGTAGAAAGGAAAGAGTATGAATGTGCATGAGCATATGAATGTATTGTACTATGCCAAACAGGAAGTCAGACTGTATTTGCTTTCATAGATCAAACCCTTTATGAAAGTGTAGGTAAAACAAACTTGTAAAAGTGTTATTTAGAATACAGTCTAGTTGGGAAAGAAAGTAAAAACATATTCACCTTAGATCCTTCAGACACTTGGAGATTATTCATGTCAGGCAAAGACACATCAAAGCCGGACGTTCCTATATTAAAATGATGAGGGTCTGCTGACGTTGTGTCACACGATGTGGAAAGTGAGTCAATATGATTTGTATCCTCAGATGGGGAGAGAGTTATAATCTGTTTAAAAGACAAAATAAGCACAGAAGAACTGAGTATATGGCTATCCTACCGCGCAGTGCAAAACAGTTATTGTTTAAAACGGCAGTGATGGTGGCTCTCTTAGTTCACATGCAGACATATTATAACCCTTTCAATGTTTCTCATAAAAATTGTATGCAAACGTCCCAGAGGTGAACAATGAAAACCTGACACAGTTTAACAAACCGGAGCTTTGTCCTATTTCTCCAAGTATTAGATAACATCAGAAAGATTTACTACTGGCCAATTGTGCAAAATTATCACACAGTAATTTGTTGGAAAAAAGGCCAAATAATCAGATTTGATGTTTCCTGTGTTTTGAACTTTGCATTAAAAGTCCTGTTTACATTTGCAAATAAGGGAAAATCAAGCAAAAACCAAACATGGCATTAAGTGCCACCCCCAGTTTCAGATGATTACATTGCACCTGGGGGAGAGAAAACTAAAAGCCCAGGCTATTTAAAACCACAACCCTGTATTTTCTTAAGTTGGGAGTTTGCAACTTACTAGGTCTGAGTTCTCCAGGATTTGGCTGGTGGTCAGGTCCTCCTCCTCTGATGACTCATCCGAGTCCTCATGGTTCATTTTGTTGAGGCTGGGCGTGCTCCCTGAGAGCTGGCTCTCTTCCAGCAGCTGCATGTCGCACTTGTCCAGGCTATCCAGGGACCGTCTGCGCACTCCCCAGTTGAAGTTGTCCATGCTCTCCCCCTGAAATCAGATATAGGGTCAGCTTCCTTGATCTGAAGCTCATAATATACAAACCACTAATATCATTAGATCAAAGTTAGCTCAAGAAATATTTTTATGTAAAAATAAAATACAAACTTGATATAAACATTTTTTTTTGTTTGTTCACCTGGAGATAAGAGCAGAAGCATGGAAATGACGAGTTAAATGAAGATTCAGTCTTTTCAATATCAGATGTTTTTCATGCATTTGCTGATTTAAGAATTTGGTTTTGTAAGTCCACATATACACACACCTCAATACCAGTAGGGCAATGACAGGCAAATGAAAAGTTTAGAAGCAATTTTAGAGGATTTTTCCATGATGTTTAAAGGTATTAGGAGCACAGATCATAGTAATGGTTCAATTGCAAAACCTGCGTTAAAGATTTTAGGTTCTCTGCATTATATACATAATCATAATGATGAGTAGATTTGAATTAACCCTTCACTTACATACAGAATGGAATAGCTAAAGCAGCACACCTTTTAAAACTTTTATCCTAGGACCATATTGCTTAATTTAGTAACTTGAATTTAGTTGAATTATTTGAAACTATACTTTGAGAAAAACCTAATTAGCATTGCCCAAGATTTCATATTTTAAAAAGGACACAGTCAAGTGGACTAAACATTTTATATTAACTTTCAGTTTGGATCCCATGCACAGTTACATAAAGCCAAGTGCATTAAGCAAGCGGCATAATTATTGTGAGGCTGGAGAACTGATACAAAGATCACTTGATTTCTGTCATGTATAAAAATGACAATTAGTTTTCCACCATTTTTCCATTTGTTTATGTATTTTCCATTGGACTGTATCCCTTTTCCCTAATTGTGCTAACTCTCTTGCTCCCTTCTTCAAGCTTAGACAGGTTCCTCTCTGGAAAATGCAGGAATGTCTCCACAAGTGCTCCTGTCATGGACCTGCAGAGGCCAAAGGGGCCTTACACAGTAAGAAGGATCTACCCTAAAGTATCCAGCAGTTGCAGTTTTGGGTACTTTATCTAGGTGAAAGCCCTCAACTTACATCCATGTGGGAAGGAAATTTATGGAGAAAAAGGTTTCTTTTTAGGGCTTGCGGCTGACTGTTTTAAACAAGACTGTAGGATGCAACACTCTTAAGCAAACCAATTGCTGAAAATGCACATTGACAGTTATTTTTTAAATATGAATGTGACAAAAATACAGTTCTGCCTAAAAAATCATAAGCATTACTATCAAATCAGTGATTATACATATCTCCTGGGTTTATGCAGATTGAAATTATGTGCAATCATAGAGAAAAAGGTCTCAGTTCAGTAAAGTCCCTTAAGAAGATTTGTAATTTTAAACACTTGAGTAATCCCCATTCAGGACTACTCAGACATTTAATGAATGGGGACCAAACTGCATAAAGTGCTATTAACTCAAGTGCAATCTTACCTTCTTACCCATCAACAAACTTGCAAATAGATTTTATTTTGCATCACTGCCCTTTAATGCAATGGAATGTGGAACATGATTAGATAGAGGAAAAGTTCAGTTTCATGACACTAAGCTCACTGTTCATGAACAAATATGAGGTAAAAAAAAAAATAAGGAAAAAGACAATTCAGAAATGCAAGAACTCTAATCCACAGGAACATTCAGAAGTAAGGAATACACTGTATTCCAAGAGCAAATGAACATGAAATCGTTTTGAAGCCAGACACATTATTGGAAACATTATGTTTTCGTCTCAGGACTGAGATCACAGAGTTGTAGTTTTGTGTGGGAAAAGAACAGAAGACATCTAAGATATAAGAAGTTAGGTCTCTTCAAATAATAAAAATGACTGTTCTGTTCCCAATCATTTAATTTAACAACTTCTTTGCTTGTCCATCTTCCCCCACAGAGGCTGGAGGACACATGAAGAAATGAGACATCCTCCACAAACACATCAGTTACTGAACTAAGAAGTGACAAAATGACACGATAAGCAAGCAAGCAAGCAAAGGTGACTGTCATCGCTCCCTTATCCTCATGATGCCTCGTACAGCTTTTGTTAAACCTTCCAGCCCATGTCTATGGGAATATTTCTTGTTGCAGTTTTATTCTGCTATGTCTTAAAGAAGGAAGCCAGCTAAAAAAACCCAGAAAATTAAATGGGACACTTCCAGGGCATGCAGTTAGAATGGGGAATGAATTAAAAGTGAGGGAAAATGGCAAAGAGAGACGAAACGCAGTATAATGCAAATACCCATAGTATTTGGGTTAGTGTAAGCTTGCTACAGGGGCACCCAGAATCATACTGAATTTAAACAAGAGGTCACCACATGTCTATGAAGGTGGAGTCATTATTATTATAGTCTGTTAAGCAATCTTTCTTTCAGATTTAACAAGAAGGGAAAATGCATGTGAATGGTTGTACAATGAGAGCAAAGCTATCTTCTATCTGAAAAGCCACCAGTAACAAACAGCAATTCAACAGAAAACTGTCACATATTTTAAATGTGTCTGGCCAAAAGTGAGCAGGTACCACATAAAACTTTCCACAACTACCACCCTCTGGCAAAGGAGCAGACATGCCCTTGCAAGTCACTTTAAACATTAGGACAACCCAGGGGAGGGGTACAGAAAGGGCAGTAAAAAAGGAAGTAACCCTATGTAAGGGAGAGCAGCACTGCTCCTCCATAAAACCGATAAGAATCATGCAAAACTTTGTTCACACAAGTTCTTATTCTTAATGTACTGACAAAGTATACAGAGTTAATGGAGTCACACAAATATTGTAGGGTATTGGCAGAAGTACTGCAGAGCTGCGTAGTAAGGCACTAGCTTCATATGGCGTTTTTAGACAAAAGATTTTTTAGGGGTTATGTTTGCATAATAACTGATGCACAAACTGCCAGAAACAAATATGCAAAATACTGTTTTTTCTGATTTTAGTTCCATTCATACAACTCATTAGAGTTGTCTATTATTTCAGTTCTCTCTATACATTGACTAACTGCAAGTTTAGGTCCCAAACTGGCAACCTCTGATGCACCTTTTCAGTTTTCTTCATAAATGAATCCAACAAAGTTGATAGGAGTATACAACTGAAATAAATTAAGCTGCATGAATTAATTTATTCAACTAAATTGCTGGTAGGCAATGATGTAAGCTTTCTGAAGAGGTCTCAGGTGCCAGCTTTAGCAAGATGCTAAAAGGAGCTGATATACCAAAACTGAAAAGCTGTAAATTGTACATAATTTGCCCATGGAAACAAATGGCACAATCTTTACTATATTATAAATAATAATGTTATTTTATTTCTAAGTATTATTTATGCACAAAGATACTAATGGGAAAAATGGCTCAATTTGAAAAGTGCTGGTACTAGTATTAAGATCTTTTAAAATTTGTGAAGACTGTTGAACACACCAAAACCAAACTTGAAATGAAGCAGAAGTTTTGAAAAGGACCTCAAAAATATTTCTAATACAAGACAAAATATGAAGCACCTGTCAGAAGTGCAAGCACACGCACACCCACCCATCTATGCACACGCTGAAGAAGGGGAAGGCAACAACAAAACTATGATGTTATTCTATAATACAAATTTGCAAGAAGGCATAACATATGCTGGCACATCTGAGTTCAAGTAGCATTCTTACCTGAAGTTCCTGGGTAGCAGATATAACAGATAGAAAAACAAATAGAGAGAATCTATGTAAAATGACTGTATTAAAGACATCATAGAAAAACATTTGCCTACAATTGTAAGTAATATTATTACAGAAACATCAACCCTTCAGCCTATCTTTTAAGTTTGAAAATTACTTGCTTTCACATGTTTATGAAATTTCAAACAAGCGTATCTATCTTGTGATCTGGGGATGACACAAGCATCACTGGCCTGTTTGAATCATAAGGTATTTTTTGTAAGACTGTTTGTACCCTTGCTAGCTTAAGTTTTATAACACTGTTTTATTCATGTTTATGAATATATCAAATTCTGACCTGATGTAAATGATATAATTTTAACTTGGTCATTATAGAAGAAAACTCTTACAGTAGGTTTCAATTTGACTGAATTATCCACTTACTTAAAGCACTAGCAAACTAAACCTTTGGTTTACTTATTTAGTCCAATAGTGGACTAAACCTTTGAATACAAAGTCTCAAATCCATGGCAGTTTCAAGCCTGCATAAAGTAAAAGACTACATTTTCCATTTTATTTCACATAAAACTAGAGAAGCTTAGTATCTGTTCCACAACCAGTGTAAGACAATTACTATATTAATTTAGGCCTCTGTCTTGAAGTTAGCCACAGGTATAAACCAAATGTTTGCAGGGTCACAGCCCATGAAGGAACAACATTTTGATAGGAATCGTTGTGAACAATTATAAATTTAAAGCTCCTTTGAAATGTTTGGCTAATGTGTTTTCAACCATTGATGCCAACTGCTTTTTTCTTAGTAAAGTCATGGGCAGCTGTGAGCCAAAAAATACTGTTTTGATACAGAGAGTCCTAACTTTGGAAAATAAGGGCTCTGTGACATCTCTTTCCATTTCTTCATCCTTTCTCTCCATTGGAAAAAAAATTAAAATTCAGAGGTCCATGAGTTCATACCTAAGGGGTCTGTTTACCTTAAAATTGTTTTACTTCTGTAACTGAACTAGGGAGAGAACTGATTATTTCTTCTTGTACACATGTTCTTCTCAGGGCTTAGAGCGATGCCTGAGAGAATTCATGTTAGAATCTAGTCCAGATATGACAAGAAAATTTATTAAACTGTTGGTTTGCTGAACATCTGCACCTCAAGTAAGCACTTCAAAATAGCTAACAATTTCTGAACATTTCAATAGCAACAAAACTGTTTGGTAATGGATATTGATTTTTGGCTTTTTCCTCCCAAAAAGAAAATAACACTCCAAGTTTGGTATAAGCAAGGTTAAAGGGTGTAATCCCCCAAAATGCAGCTCTTCAACTTTTTCCTTTTATCAGTTTCAGGTCAAGGTGAGCTGACTGGCTTCACCTGTCAAGACTTGATCTGAGCTGTCAGGTTTCTGCTTAGCTCCTGCACAAAATGATGAAATCACAGACACCTAAGTGGAGTGGAAGGTACATCTCTCTAAGTGTTAGTGGTTTCATCATAAGTTCCAAGAGTAACAACAGCCTGAAGGCTTGAATTCATGTTTTGGAGGCTTACTCATTAACCAACAGGTCTGGAACAATTTAACTTACGTGGTTTTAATCAGCAAACCTATTTTTGTTAACAATTTAGACCTTTAAAATCATATTTAAATAAATCCACTTAATAGTAAATTCACTGAAAACGTACTAAAACAGACGCTTCATCTTCCAGTAACAGTTTTGCAGTGTTTCCTAAACCAGATTCAGAAAGGAAGGGTGTGGTACCCTCTTAACTGTTATGCTACTGAAATAAACACTAAGTGAACATTATAAGTAATCTGAACTCAAAACTACTTTTATAGTTATACAGTTCAAGTTTTATGTTACAAGAAGAGTACAGTGTTTAGTAGAAGGAACATCAGTTTTAATAAAAAAACTGTTTCAAAGAAAATGTACTGTACCTCTCCATCTTCCAGCTCAACATCAAGGAAATCAAAGTCCCTAAAGACTCTGAATTGTTGTTCACTGTTTGAATCATCCATGTTCTCCTGCTCCCTTGTTCCGTCTTCTGAAGACACCAAACTCGTCTGGTGCTCAATCAGATCCAAATCACCACAGGAAGAAAAAATTACCTACAATTCAAAGGATTTCTCTTGTAACAAACTGCTCCCTCTGGTTGTTTCTTCCTAAAAGCTGTAATTGGTTATTCAGAAGACTGTATTTCCAGTACACACCTAATTCCTTCACTGAGTATTTTTAGAACACTATTATTTATGTTGGACAGGTGCCTTCAGATTAAACTTGTACAAAGAAACAACTTCATACTGTAGGAACACGGCCAAGAATATTACGGCTACCTCCTAATGGCTGCAGATTGATGTGGCCTGGATGTTTGTGTGCATTTATAGGCACAAAATTCAGAGGACTTTGCAGAGAAAAAAATACTGTCAAGGGGATGAGATAGCACGTTCATAAAAAAAATAAATCTCTGGCTAAAAATGATGTTCAAAAATACGTCAAGATTAGGAAAAACAACAAGCTGCATTTTTTTCCTTTCCTATTAAAAATCATTATAGCTGCAATTTAGCTGTTTTCTTGCACAAATGAAGGGTCTGTTTACCATAATGCAAGTGACATGCCACATATTATAAAACATTCAGAAATTTTCCTTTCTCTGTAGAAAATATTTCATAACTATTTTAAGTGCTTCCTACACTGGATGATCTATTGCTCATTTCCTGGCACCAGATAATATTAATTTTTAAAGAGCAACATCAGACCCACTGTCTAATGCAAAAATGACATATCTCCCCGCTTTTATTTCTGTAATTTATATTTTTACTTTATAAAGGCTCTATATGAGTAATAACAGAGGTCATTACTCTCTACCCACTGAGATGGCAAAAGTAAAACCTACAGCATCACAGATCTTTCACAGCAAAACTGTATGTAGCTAAGTAAATTGTCTCTAAGCAAAAGGGCCATTCACTCACTCATCTGTATGCTGAGAAATGCAGCGTGGGCCAGTACAAATGACAATGACACTAATGTGTCATGAAACTAGCAAATCAGGTCAGCAGCTCTGGGAAACAAAGTTCTTCACTTTTCAAGTATAGGACACAGTGAAACAAAGAAATGGTCAATATGAGGCTACTTACTGAAGGGTTTTTACTCAGCCCAACTTCCTGACCACAGAGAGAAAGAACATGCACCAGCTTTTCCTTTGTCCTTTTCTAGAAAACAAGATGTTTCTCAAGTGAGCATTTTTTTAATCCACCCATTCTCCCCGTGGCTAGAAATATACATTAACAAATTTTAATTAGGAGGAAGCAACCAAAGAATTAGTTATTAAGTGCTCAAAGCATTGCTTTCAGAGCAGCTATGGGTACAAGGAAACATAAAAATAGCTGTTAATGATTTTGGTGTTTATTATTTTCAAATTAGCCTATTAATTCTATTGAGCATAATAAGGAAACATTGGATCCTGTGCACCACTTCAAAAGGACAGTTCAGAAGCTTAAAATTAACCACATGCATAATTATTTTTTGCAGAATTGGGCCTGAGTCATTGCTACATAATTTGCTTTACTAAAAAAAAAAAAAAAAAAGAGCAATAAATACCTTTATTCTTCATAGTTTTATTTTAACTGACAGATAACCAAAATCAATGAGGTAATTAAACATCGCTTTTAGGAAGATTGTTCGAAGAAACTCTTTTTACCTGATTTCCCAAGAAAACAGCACTTAGAAAGTTGCACATGCTGTCTAAATGCTCTCCTTGCTAATATCTGAACTCACTTGTCATTCTTAGCTAAATCTAAGCTAGATTTAGAAGTTTTAAAAAGCTGAATTTCCTGCAGGTTGAAAGGAAAAGCCAGGACAGAAGACAGACATAACTTGGTACATTTCTGAGTCCGGGAAATACATTCAACATATAGAGTCAGACCAGATGCTGTGCTGCCACACACAGAGGGCACAGAAGGCACAACCATTTAAAAACCTAAGGGTGTATTAATTCAGCTGCTCTGAGTGCTACTTGTTAATGAACAAAGAGTTTACCTGAGAGTACTGGGGTCTCTTCCAGCTCACAGGAACAAGGACATTGGAGTTAGACCCTGATGAGGTTGAAGAAGTGCTTCTGGTGACAGCCATTGCCCTGGGTTTACCATCTCGTCCAGAGGAACTTTGCAGCTCATCATACCGTCTCCCAATAATTGGAGTCTTAAACAGAGAGTAATTATTCACTAGTATTGTGCTCCAGGATGAACTTATAATGAGCTATATTGCTTCAGTTGCAGGAAAAGATTACTCTGAAGATCATGTACAGGGGTAAAACAAGGGCTGCACCACATTTCATGTCACCTGATATGCATGTTATTTTCCACTGTGAACATCTGAGTAACAATTTACATAGTTCATACATAGCTAGTGCTTATTATGTTCATTAATAGCTGTCAAACTAGTTTCGAACATAAGAACCAGAAAAAACCCAGAAAGCTTATTAAATTTATTTCAAATCCACCTTTCTTGCAGGTGTGTTTTAATGGGTTTTCCCTAATAGTGCTGAATACTCTGGCCCTGTTCCAACAAACATTAAAATGCCTTCTTGGATAGACAGTAGGATACTCAGCATTTTCTAGAA
The DNA here is from genome assembly GCF_037157495.1 of Lathamus discolor. Lineage (NCBI taxonomy): Eukaryota > Metazoa > Chordata > Aves > Psittaciformes > Psittacidae > Lathamus > Lathamus discolor. Next base: position 105,168,949 of record NC_088887.1, read on the forward strand.
CTATACTTACATGAAACAGCAAGAAGAAACTCTTATGTTCTTATGCCTTTTTAACCTCAAAGTCTCACTATTATCTATATGAAATAGTCTATAATTCTGCAGTCCTGCAACTTCATAATAATAAGTAAAGTGAGTTGCCCATTAGTTGCCCATTCAGTTCTATAAAGTTAAAAGGTGTACAGGGTTTGCAGGACAAAGACTGCTGTAAGGGTTTGGTCAGAAGTCAGGCAATAATCCATACTTCTGTGTTTACCCGTTAACAGAGAACATTGGCATCCAAGTATAAAATGCTTGGAGGGGGATTTTATACATATACTATAATTATATATTACAGTTGTCATAACTGCAACACAGCTTTCCTCCAGATAATTTTAAATATAATGAATAATTCCTTCACACCCCCCCCCCCCCCAAAATCTAGTAAAAACCCAGAAAGAGCCCTCCAGCAAGGGTCATTAAATATGTCACTGTGAATTGAAAAGAATTCAGAAGACTTTTAGTTTGGCAATTTTCCTTTCCTAATTTTCCTAATTCTAAACTATATAGTTTAGGATTATCAAATAATAGAATTAGGGTGTTAAGTAGCAGAATTACAAACAGTACCTCTGAAATATCAAAATGAAACTCTAAAGTCTTCCCTGGTAGCTCCTTGGAGGCACTGTTCCACACTCGGTGTATTTCCATTTTTGAAAGGTCACTGTGTTGATAGGATGGTAAAACTAAACTGGCAGAACGAGAAACTACCAACTTCAGGATATTCAAGGCTTCTCTCCAGTGAATGCTCTAGAAATAGGTATATTTAATCAGCAAACAGAAAGATTCACATACATTCAAGATTATTTACATTTTGAAGTCCTTTTCTTTGCCATATAATAAAAATGTGGAATTGGAATATTACTATTCTTTCTCTCTCTTGGGACAGTGACAAGGTACATACTTGCAGACTAATTTCAACAGCAGAGACAAAGACTTGCCTACGGTGTAACTGTTAGGGAACTGGCCTGAAACCTGGGAGACCTGAGTGAAAGGCCAACATGGCAAAGGATTTAAGATCTCCTATCTGAATGCCTTAAAAAGTATGAATAAATGTAAGGGCCATTGCAGAATCCCCACTGAACAAGAAAGTTGACTTGACACAGGCGATTTAGAGGTGTGAATTCCTAGTAGAAATATTTATTTTCCACTTGCCAAGAATTAGACGCAGAAGTTTCTGCAGGGAGTGCTTATGCCACATCTCTCTCACGACAATAATGAAAGAGTGGTCAGTTAGGCTTTGACTGGTAATAAACTTGCTCCCAATGTCATGTAGCTGCAGTCTAACACTTCTCACAGAGTGAATGCAGAGCTGGGCATCTTACCTGGGGACACGCAGTCTGTAACACATCAGGATCATAGAATCATAGAATAGTCAGGGTTGGAAAGGACCTCAAGATCATCTAGTTCCAACACCCCTGCCATGGGCACCGACACCTCACACTAAACCATGTCACCCAAGGCTCTGTCCAACCTGGCCTTGAACACCGCCAGGGATGGAGCATTCACAGCCACTCTGGGCAACCCATTCCAGTGCCTCACCACCCTTACAGTAAAGAACTTCTTTATATCCAATCTAAACTTCCCCTGTTTAAGTTTGAACCCATTACCCCTTGTCCTATCACTACAGTCCCCAATGAACAGTCCATCCCCAGCGTCCTTATAGGCCCCCTTCAGATACTGGTAGGCTGCTATGAGGTCTCCACGCAGCCTTCTCTTCTCCAGGCTGAACAGCCCCAAGTTTCTCAGCCTATCTTCATATGGGAGGTGCTCCAGTCCCCTGATCATCCTTGTGGCCTCCTCTGGACATGTTCCAACAGTTCCATGTCCTTTTTATGTTGAGGACACCAGACCTGTACTAGATACCACGCCGGACAGTTACAGTCCTCCCTGCTAGTCTTAAATTCTATCAACTTACGGTAGTAAATATTGCTAAGTTCTTATGTTAACATAAAGAAGATAAGGTATTTACCTGTACGTATTTTTCAATGGTTTTTAGCACTTCCACGTTAAACTGTTTCACAGGAATAGCTGACAGGTCCATATAACTAAGAAGACTGTAGATCATCTGTAAGAGGGACTGCTGCATACCAGGAAGACCCTTTTCTAGTAGCTGTTAATAAGAAAAAGTGAAAATAAATAAATTTTGAGACATTTTTTCTCATGTTAAAAGCTACAAGTTTCATGAATACCATTTGTACTGTTCATGTCTCTTCACTCACTGATTTTGCAATGCCATTTTACAGTAATTTTTCAAGTGATGATAATACAAGTGTGAAATAAAGAGCTTTAAGTTGGGAGCCAAATGCTAGCTTGTTTTGATAGTGAAATGTACGTTTTATATATGCCTGCCCTAAGTTATCCAGAAAACACATTCAGCCATTGAGTAAACTGGCAGGTAAAATGTACACTGTAATTGACAAAGCACACCCAATAAAAACAGGGGAGTATCTTTCTTGTTGCCGTGAGAAAAAAGAAAACATGCTGAAGAAACAAAACTACTGCTATTCAGACATCAACATATATTTATCCAAATATACCTCACTGCCAGTGCTTACTGTCTGCAATTGCCAAGGAAATATTTTCTGTTCAGGAGGGGGTGGATTCCCTGGGCTCTCTTACAGTACAGGCTAATACAAAGAAGGGCTTGATCTAAATCCTGGAATTTTGGAACACCTGAGTGTAGATCCTGGTATACCACAATGAACCTTGGAAATACAACTCTGCTCATATCTCTCTTGAAAGAGAATGCTTCATACAAGCCAAAATGAAATAATCAGATAGGACACATACCTATCTCGCTCCACTAAAAATCTTCTGACTTATTTCATCAGTAAAAGTGAGTAATAATTAGTGATTCATAAAACAAAGCAGGCAAATTCCATTAACAGCACAAGAGATAGAACTCACTACACTTTATCCATTCCTCTACAAAAAGATAGCAAGAATTTTTAAAGGCACTACAATGGTAACCTGTTTCAGCCCATGGATACCTTTACTGACATATAAAATGTGCTTTGCAATTCTTGTTAAAAACAAGGTTATAGACTTTTTTTGCCTTCCATTAGGATCTTGCAAGGGAAGGTCTGATTCCTTTCTTGCAATTAGTTTCTGTGATCCAGTACATCAGCTGCAATACCATTTCAGTGTAGGAATAAAGGGTTGGAAGAAGCCATCTGAATGAAAGAATTTTTTTTTTTGTTCTCTGAAAGAGGCTACTGCATCAGAGAATTCCTTTTGTGATATGAAAAGGAATTCTTGGGAAATGGGAATTCTGTCTCTATTGCTGGTTAGAAATCTGTTCTAGGAACTTTATCTCTGAGAGTTTCTAATTCGGTTCCAGTTTGTATAAATCTGTTTTCAACAGAATCCTTTGACTTAAACAGCTCTTGGCCCTTAAACTCTAAACAATTGTGGATTGTGCTAATTTTCACTTGTTCAGATGAGTATATGTGGTGGTTGATAGTCCAAGTGTGTACTTAAATATATCATGACTTTGTAGCAAGAAAGGGTATTTCAGTTTAAAAAAGAACAGCAACTTAAAATGCATTTAGTACAATAAGAATCCTTTTGCTGCCAGAAGTAACAAAAATAGCAGCAAGATGGAGTTGTGGTAACACATCATTTGGATCAGTGAGTTCCAGGACAAAGAGTTTTCACTGTATTTCTAAGAAGAAGCCACAACTGTTCTCAGTATTTCTTTTCCTTTTTTTTTCTTTTTTTTCCTTTTTTTTTCTTTTTTTTTTTTGTTTGTGTTTTTTTTTTTTTTTTTTTTTTTTTGGGGTTTTTGTTTTACATGGCTCTGGTCCATGTAAGCTGCTTTGAAGAACTGTGGATTCCTCTCTTGCTAGTGTGTGGTAACTATTTGGGCATTATCTGGGTTTAGGGATCCACACTCCATTAGAAACATTTGTCCCCTTCCTGAAGCAGCAACTAACTTGGGACTAGGTGGAGAGATAAAGAAAGCATATCATAAGCCATGTCTGATAGAGAAGCTCTAAGTGGAACGATGCCTGACCTAGAACATGCTTCCTCTTGCAATACAGATGTTTTAATTTCTAGTGATACCTTGGTTTTGAACAGATTATGAATGGTCACGCTTCTATCACAAGCAATCCTCTATCTAAGTGGAAGGAGGAGGAAACATCTACCAAGAGCACATTACTATGCACTGTTTTTGTCCCTTCTGCTGTATTAATAGCATTAGCTATTTATGTCCAAGCATGACCCTGGACTAAATGACTTATGAGTTAACCATGTGACCCATGTCAATTCAGATACACTACTAGAATGCTTGTGCTCCCATGGTGCAAGGTTGATTTTTAAAAATTCATATGCAAAAAATCTAACATGAACTGTAACGTGTTTGTATGATTTTGGTAGTGGAGGGTCAAAGTTCTGCTGCACTATTAAGCAGTGATTTTTCCTCATCTATAGACTGAGATTCACAAGTATTTTTCCAGAAGAAAAGATAATTTTTCATGATGGAGTTGAATATGTGAAACTGAGTAAGGAGCACAGCTTGTCACTGTAAGGTTTGGATAAGAACACAGTTGAAATGTAAGGATCACACCCCTAGCTGACAAGCAACTACACGCCATCAAATAAGTTATATGCAAATTTTTCTCTGACTGACAATAATTGAAGATTTACTTTCTGCCAAAGCATTTGTTCTCATAGTCTTGTGGTAGAAAGTCCCCTTCTGAAGGTATACCCATACGTTTGGAGGGGTCATTGTTGCAACACAAATTTCCTTTGTTATTCTTAAGCACTGCATGTCTCACAATTTCCCTCAGGCCCAAGCACTAGGACTTAGCCAGGATTGTTAAAGCCCAAGCTCTGTAACCAATGGCTACAGCATTCAACTGCATATTGCCCAGCGGAGCTGTTAACCTATCTGGGTTTAACTATTGATAGTGTATCCCACAGCTAATTTATAGGAGGCAGGAGCACATTATTCATCCTAGTCTGGGGATTAACTATGAAGAAAAGGGGAGACATTCTGAATACTGGAAAAATCTTTTTCATGGCCACAGCTGGCCGAACAAGGTGGTTTCTTGTCTCTTGCTCCTCCTCCAGACTGGCAGCTACTCTACGCCCATACAAATATTCCCCAGACATGACTCAACAGAGCTGCAGTCAATGTAAATACAGAGAAAGGAAGTAGTGCTTACTACTCCGTCATCCTTCTATGAGGGTGCTATGTGAAGAATGTGCCTTAATTACAGTAAAACACTGCCTGACTTGATGTTAATATAGTAGCATAGTATTGATCTATACATGGGGGAAGTGCAAAGAAAGAGTATCCAGATGCATGTCTAAACCCGTTTTGAAGGGAGCAAGATCACATGCAATGGCCTTTCTGGAGGTGCTGAAGCACTAGTAACTGGGTAGACCACTGAAAGGAAACACTTTCCTAACACTGGAATTGCAAAGGAGGAAGAGTTTAAACCTTATTCTTTATAGCATTCATTTATTAGGAGTACAAGTTTCTGCAGTGAAGGAGTCACTTGACACTGGAGGATTCAGGGTCATGTTTGAAGAGCTAACTGCTCTTCAGTCTCTGAGTTTGAAAACAGACTGAAAAAAACTCAAGGTCCTGTTTTAATCTCCTGCAGGAGTCACGGCTTTCACCATCGGTTAAGATCTGATATGACTGTTTACTTAGAGTCTCCATGTGCAAACAAGGTAAAGAATTGCAGCTTGAAGAAACAGGGCCAATTTTGCTCTAAAGTCTTAAGTGACTGGGGAGCACAAACTGGCTTCTCAGGCTCTTGAATATATGTGGATAGTCAGTATCAGAAAAGCCTGCAGGGTTTTTGTAGATCCTTGGCAGAGGGGAGAACGAATCTGCTTCAAACTCCAATGCTGCTCTAAAGAAGCATTCTAAAGAAGTGAATTTAGTGTTGTGGGTGTTGGTCTCTTTTCCAAAGTAGCAAGTGATAGGGTGGGAGGAAATGGCCTTAAGTTGCAGTAGGGGATGTTTAGGTTGGATATCAGGAAAAATTTCTTCACCAAAAGGGTTGTCAAGCATTGGAACAGGCTGCCTAGGTAAGTGGTGGAGTCACTGTCCCTGGAGGTATCTAAAAGACATGGAGATGTGGTGCATAGGGACATGGTTTAGTGGTGGACATGGCAGTGCTAGGTGGACTTGATGATCTTAAGGGTCTATTCCAACCTTAATGATTCTATGATTTTATGAGTCTATGAACACAGAACTATCTTCTCCCTGGATGAGAGGGGAGACTGAAGGCATCTCCCTGCAGCAGGGAAGTGAAGGGATAAACCCGGTAACTTTACAAGAAAATGGTGTCCTGATACTGACCTGACACAGGAAGCAGAAGATAAAGTGGCATTAAGCTAAAGAGCAGAACTGAGCCTTGGATCCTCAGTAACAACACTGCATCAGCTGTATACTCCACACATGAGATATGTTAGGATTAAATGATGAGCACAGGTGAAAACCTGGGCAGCAAGATGATCCCATTCAGCTTTAGAAGAATGCATACAAATTTTTATCAAGAATCAGATCATTAAGTAGCAGATGATATCTTATTTATGCTGCTAAATCCCTTCTGGAATTAGTCCATCCCTTATTTTGCTCAGCGGAATCTAAACAAAAGTTGTCCAGTTTCTCTCTGCTTCACAGTGAAAAATCTGACCAGCTGGTGAGTGAAGCTGCTTTAAGATGTATCAACCCTGCAGACCTTTGCTGCCTTTTGTTTTAGTGTTCAATAATGATTTCTTACATAATCCCATTTCTTTCTCTTAATTTCTGCTTTTTAGTCTTAATTATAATATAAATAACAGTTAAAGAGAGCCCCAGTTATCTGCAGGCAGATTTCAGCACTGTGGGTTGTTAGGCAACAGAAGAGTTAACCAGTTGAGTTTTTGAAAACTTACCTCAGCCAAATATGTAACCATACTCAAAGTAATATCAGCAAATGCTTCATGAAGATAACGGCAAACCACATTTACCCAGGTGGCACAGTCCCTTGTATAGCTGTGTGTTTTATAAAGGGTCATGACATGTGCAAGATTTGATAGCTTGGGGTTCTTCTCTTCCAAACAAACCTAATTGAATATAAATGTCAAAATACATTAAGAACCAGGCAACTGCATTTATGGGTTTGAGGATGTACAAAACAGTAAGTAACTTTGATACCTGAGCAATCCTTTCAGCTATATCTTTACAAAACTGGTTTGGGTTGTCAAAATGCTGAATTAAATGAGGCAGAAGACACAAAACATTCAGTGGAAATCCTAGAAGAAAAATACAGAACAAAATGTGTATTTGGACAGCAAGAGTCACAGTGATCTTTAAGTTGGTATTTTGTGGGAAGTCACTGTTTCAATACTACATTAGCCATAAACCCACACATACCATTCAGCTGATCATGCCACTGGCCATGCCACATTTGTCTTAAAGGGGCCTTAGTTTGAAAATCCAGTACATCATTTAGGCAACAGTGCTGTTAGGAAGCATGAACCTATTTATACAATTATTACCACAAAAAGAGGTATTTGCAATATAAAATATCTCACAAAAGTATATAATTTGTTCCTGTTAGTAAGTATGTTTATCTTTTCCACTTATCTGTCTTACTGACAGTCTTAACTGGTGGCATTTCTTTTACTGATGCTGAAACACAAAAAGTAATTCAGTGAACATTGATAAATGAACTGCTTTGGTCAGGCTGCCAGGCACAGCTTTCGTTGTTTTATACTGTTCAAGTTAACAATAATAATGAATCAAAATTCTGCTGTAACTGGTAGAATGAGGCTACTCAAATGGGTGGGGTTTTGAAGCTAGGTGGTGGCTCCTGCACCAAGTGCCAGCTGCTGTCATTAGCATAAGGGCTTTGCCTGGAGCTGGGATTCAGCCTTTGCCTGGAGCTGGGATTCAGCCTTTCTGTAACAGGTCATAGCTTAAAGCTGATGAAATACAGGCAGCAACTGTAAATGGGGGCCATAACAAAAGCTGCTCAAGTAGAAGCTTAGAGCTCAGAAGCCAAGAGGTAGATTCAGATACGATTTTTTTTTTTTAAAGAAAGAATCTAATCTATGAAAATGACTTTCTAAACATTCATTCCCTCTCGTTCTACACTATTAAACAAGTTGTCTAAGATAGCAGCATAATTTCCCTAGGCTTCTTCTATACTCAGGGAAAAGAAAAGATACCTGCAGATGGTACCGTCACAGCCCATGTGTGAATTACCCAATCAAGTCTGGAACACAGGCACCACACAGAGATGGTTAGACTGTTCATGGCATTCATTCCCTTACTCTGAATCTAAGCTTGTTATGACTTAATTGTAAAGCCTACACAGTTGTCTTAGTATCTGTGTTTCTGACTGAAACAGAAGAGTAAAAATCTGGAACAATACAGAAAATCTCTTCAAGAAAAATAATTCAGAAGTAGTCAATAACTGGATTAATAAGGTCTACATAACTGGGAATTTCAAAATGTTACCTTATCTCCCTATAGCCCAGGCCTCTCTCCTCACTCACTAATGTGCTATTAGAGTTCATCTAAAAAGTGCACAAGAGTTTTTAATATTTATATTTCCAGGGAAAATCCCATGAAACACTAATTTAAAATTAAGTAATTTGAAATATTCTGAAAATAATTAAATGGATAAACTGGCCATAATAAGTTCTAGAACATTTGACAGTGTCTCCTTACATGTTTACTTCGTCAGCACTCAAACTATACATTGTTAAGCCCTAGAAATGAAATGTTAAATAATACATGACTGCATTCCTCCAAAACCTTGTTGTGCAATAGACTGGCTTTTCAGAAACATCCTATATTGTTATGAAATCTCCAAGAAGCCCACTCAGCTCAAAGCAGAAGTACAGCATATTAGAAGACAATGAAAAAGCACCATTTCTGGTTTTGTTTAGATAGCCTAATGAGGTCTGTCAAAGCAATGGAAACTGAAACAGAGGAAAGTATACTGGTTTTACCTATAGCTTGAGAGGAATCCACCATGGATATTCGAGACACTGGTGTCAGCAAACTAAAGAGCTGCAGTGTGAGATCAGTGGTAGTAAGGGAGGTGAATCCTTTCAGGAGCAGCTGCTGAAGCCCTGAGAAGTCTGCCCACTTCAGCTGTCCTTGTAGCTTCTCTAATTTCTCCCGGTTTTCAGCTTTATCTAGTGGCAAGTGAGCCAGAAGTTTATTCAGTAACCGTAATGCCATTAGATATTCAAACTCAAAATCTGATTCCATTAAGGCTACAGCAACCCAGAAGATGGTGGCCAGGAGGTTGGTTGGATTGTTAATATGGGATGGGTCAGTGAGACTGTCCTTTAGAGAAGATGAACTTCTTGTTTTAGAGGACAGGCCTTGTTGGGTGCATGCTTGAATTCTGTCTAGAGTGGCACTGCGTGGGGGGTCCGAGGACTTGTCCACATCTCCAAACTTTTTTGGTACAGAGAAGCTCCTCTGGTGCCTGCTTCGTTCAGCAGTGGCTGTGTTACCACTAGCAGGGTTTACATTCAGCTGTCCCGTGCTCTTCCGGTTTGCAGTAAGTTTGGTGCTTGATGTTAAATCTGGTGAAGATGAACTGAAACCAAAATATATAACATACACTGCAATGTGTGAATGAACAGTTTGAAACTTGTACATATTCATAGAATCATAGAATAGTCAGGGTTGGAAAGGACCTCAAGATCATCTAGTTCCAACCCCCCTGCTATGGGCAGGGACACCTCACACTAAACCATGCTACCCAAGGCTCTGTCCAACCTGGCCTTGAACACCGTCAGGGATGGAGCATTCATAACTTCCCTGGGCAACCCATTACAGTGCCTCACCACCCTAACAGGAAAGAATTTCCTCCTTATATCTAACCTAAACTTCCCCTGTTTAAGTTTGAACCCATTACCCCTTGTCCTATCACTACAGTCCCCAATGAACAGTCCCTCCCCAGCATCACTATAGGCCCCCTTCAGGTACTGGAAGGCTGCTATGAGGTCTCCATGCAACCTTCTCTTCTCCAGGCTGAACAGCCCCAACTTTCTCAGCCTGTCTTCATACGGGAGGTGCTCCAGTCCCCTGATCATCCTCGTGGCCCTCCTCTGGACTTGTTCCAACAGTTCCATGTCCTTTTTATGTTGAGAACATCAGAACTGCACACAATACTCCAGGTGAGGTCTCACAAGAGCAGAGTAGAGGGGCAGGATCACTTCCTTTGACCTGCTGGTCATGTGCCTTTTGATGCAGCCCAGGATACAGTTGGCTTTCTGGGCTGCGAGCTCATGGCTCATGTTAAATTTCCCATTTCTCAAACTGCAAATAAGTATTTAAATAGGAATAGGAAAACATCACACTGTCTACTGCAGCCTGTCATTTTTTCTTCCATGAGTCTCACAGAAATGACTGAAGTGAGGTTCATGTGGTGCTGCACCAAACCAGAGCAGGACAGCTTATAGTCTAGGTAGGTAAGAACAAAATGGGGATAAGAGACACAGAGCTGTGAAATGACTTGTGGCAATGTGCATATAATGAGGCAGTGGTAGAACTGAAAACAATTTTGTCTGTCAGTCAGCAGAACTGCACACTTATTATCATGAAACTTGAAAGAAAAGATACAGTTAGGAGGACAGGCTCTTACCGTGATAACACTGTCAAAAGATCACTGTTCTTCAAACACTCAGACAGATTATCCACAGCCGCTTCCAAAGTAAGTAGTGCCTCCATTACATACCCCTATCAATATACGAGGTTAATAATTTCAACAAAAATATTCAAAACAGTGAACATTTCAAAATCTTCAGCTCATAAAAGGAATAGGCACCTACTGAAAACCTGTAATTTCTCCTGAAAAAAGAACAACATTTACTCAATGCCACTGCCCTGAACATTAAAATGTCACTACAACTGTGTTTTATTTTCTGCCTCTGAATGATCTATGAGGGCATTCTAGAAGGGCACATATTTCATCTGGGGACTGGTAATGGCAGACAGAACCTCTGACTTGTAGGTCACCGATTTAAATTCTGCACAAGCAGTTCTGACAGAATATTACCGTCATCTTGTGGCAGTTTCATTATGTGAGTAACATATGGAGGTGACGTCAGTCTATTTCTTTTTAAGAGCTAGCACTTCTCTTTATTGAGTCTTGAATCTTGCAATAAATAGTCCCTGATTGTAAAATTTCTGTCTGTTTAGCTAAATCAGTTCACTAAGAGAGGACTGTATCAAATCGGGTCAGCATAAGTTTTGTACTATTATGGATGGTGTGGATTTTTTTTTATTCCAACAGATGTTAACATTTGAGAAATGAGGTATTGTCTACTTCATGTTGTCAGATTACGTCAGCAGAGAGGATGATGGGCTCCTTAAGCACAAATTAATAATGTGAAAATGGAAAAAATGGTCATCATGAAGATTTAATTGGGTGACATTTACTAGATGTTTTATAGTTCTCTTTAGAGCTATAAGATTGTAACAGCCTGACAAAGGCTTTGATAAGGTATATATGAATTCAGTGAACTCAGAGGTAACCTTTTCTAACGCCACATTCTACTTTACATCACTTGACTCCAGAACACCTTATTAAAACAGTAATTTTAAGTTAAGTATACACTAAATCAACAGTACTAAGAAGCTTATGTGCACATTCCTACCTGAATCTCATCTCCATGCTCTCCAATAACTTCTACCAATCTTGACAGGAGGTCTGACAACGCATGTGCAGAAAGGGGCTGCTTTAGGGCCCTGAATATCTGGAAAGAGCGACCTGCGTAATGTCTTGAAGAGCTTGAAAGAGCTGTTTGCAAAGCAACTTCACTCAGATGCTGCTCCAAATGAAAACCTAAGCAAAGAACAGTGTGCCAATTATTTTTTTTTTCTTGTTAAGGACAGACCTTACTGTCGGTCATAAGCAGCCCGAACCAGCACTGTGGGGAGGATATGCACTGTAATGTATCCTGCAAACCCTGTGAATAGCGGAGAGGCAGCAATGTTTGAGAGAACTTCCCACTGTTTAAGTTTATTTGACACAGAATGTAAGAAAATAAACTGCAAAACCAAAATTCTGGTTCTGTAAACATTTGCCAGCAAAAACTTGAAATTATTAATCTGATTTCATTTTTTTTTACAACTCCTGGACAAACTTTCAAGCCATCCACTATTCTTGCTGGCAGCAACACAGTAACTTCTGAACACTCCCAAACCTAAAGCTGAGCTGAAGCAGGATTCTTTCTATTAGCCTCAGAAGGTTTTGGATAAGATCTTAAATACCAATGCTGTATTCTGCTTTGATCTTGGAAGATATTTAATTAGCGACCATGTTGGTTTTGAACATACAAACTGTACATTTCCTAAGCTCTAAAACTGTAATAAATTAAAAATAAACTTGTATTGCCAGAAAAAAATTAACAAAGTACATTTACTTAGTAACTGTGATATATTTTACCAACAGGAAACAGAGGAGCTTTTATCTGGTAGAATCAATTAAAAGGCTTTCTACCAACAGCTTTGAAGAAATGTTTGATTTAACATTCAGCCACAGTACAGTCTATCATGATTTTTTTAAAGCAGTTCTTTCATACGTCATACACCCTTGTTAAGACATACAACATGTTGTGCTTCTGCATAAGCAGACGTACTGAGTCACAGGATAAACATTCAGTGTGACCTCAAGGGAATGTTTTTTTCGGTTATGAAAGGAAAAAAAATTACTACCTGATTTGGAATCTTTAAACACAGATACAACATGACGCAGAAAGTTCGTGAGCTGTTCAGCACTCTTGGTGTTCTGATTTTTGGGTGTGATATCTTCATGGCACCAAAGTGGACCAAATGCCCTTAAAGAAATACATAACAAAGTGCAAAATTTCTTTGAGTTATCTGAAATAAATATAATCTGTTAAAAAATACAAACTGCAAAGGCAATTAGGTATTTCCAGGACCACTGCCTGGAAAACATGCAACTGAACAGAACTCTATCAGCAAAATACAAGAAAATAAATATTCTTATACTGTGTTTTACAAAACTTGTCTTGTAAAATGTAAGCTATACCATTTAGAGAGCAGCAGAAACAAATCCATGGCTTTTAATTTAACATGCCTAGGATCTGGTAGCTTTAGTCAGTAGTTAACATTGCTTTCACCAACGCCTTTCACCATGTCCTGTACACTTCAGATCTAGTTTTACAATAATAAAACTGTCTTCTTCCATTAGTTCATTGTTGAACATAGTACTGTCAGTCAATTAAACATTTTATTCCCATCAGACAAGATTTTTTTCTGCTGTTCCTGACACTGTAGTTTTTTTAAGTACCTATCTACTTCTATAAGTATCAGTAAAAGAGGAATGGGAGTCTGTAATTACTATAAAAGTTCAGTCATTTTCCTCTGAGTTTTTTATGTTGCTACAGATAATTGTAGAGAAGACATGAAAGTATAGAGTACAAATGTATCCTCTGCTTATCTCCATTACCTGGTTGTCAGAAACTCAATTAATTTGTTTGCTTTCTCATCTGTTTCAGCAGCAGTATCCATGTCCTCAACCTCTTGTGTAATCTGTGGGAGATTTCCACTGCTGCCTCCCAGACTGATACTGGAGGAGGTAGAGCTGGAGCTCAAGCCTGAGTCTGGCACTGGAGATGACTGGTATTCCCGCAAAAAGTCAAAGCCACCTGCCAGTCAAGAGGGGAGATAAAGGCAGAATGCACTGTTAAACCAGCATTGCAGATTAAAGTATCTGCCAAGCAGCTCTTTTCAGAGTCAGGAGCAGAAACCTTCTACTGGGAAACATGGGGAAGAACACGTGCAAAACACAAGTGTCAAATGCCAATGGGAGTGAAAATGGTACTGTGGTTCTAAACATGCAGAATCCAATATTAAATGAAAAATATTGAAGTCAAGATTTATTTCTTTTTACTGCACAAGGGCCACAGTACTTAAAAAAGCAAATGTTGCAGGGTATTTTACATTCAGAAGTATGACTTTCTGTAAAGTGAATTTTGAAGTTGGCTTAAGTGCATGTAAAGTTCAGCACACTTCTCTGGGCTAGTCTGATGAGGAAAAAGCCTCTGCAGGGTCGAAAGTTTTATGACAATGACGATCTCCTAATTTTACAAATGTAATGACAATCAAGACACAAATGCTTAAGGCTTCTGTTCAACACCTTTAGTAACAGTAAACATTGGACTACTCACACTAAATATTTTCATCATTAAGATTAAACATCTGAGTAAGAGTTCTGGTAGATCAAAAGCCTGCCACACAACTTAAGATCTGAAATTAGAAACTAAGACTAGTTTTCTTAAGATTAGACTGCTTCTCGTTTTAGGCTGTATCAACAACAGAAAAATTGGACTTGCACGAACACTGGGAGCAGGAGTCCCAGACCTGCTGACAAAATCCACTGCAGGTCAGGAGACCTAATTTAGTTGCCTGACATTCAGGAACAAACCTGAACCAAAGTATTTTCAGTTAGGAATTTTTGCTATGGCTACTCCCCCACACTCTCACACTTAATATCAGCTGCTCAAAAAAGAGTACAAATAAAAAGTTTTAGTAACTTCTTGGATTTCAGAGGCCCAGACACAGGGTACCAATTTTGTTGTTCAGACACAAGAGTGAAAAATGTTTTTCATTTTGTCAGAAAAGCAGTAATATAATTTTAACGTAAGAATTTTATTCTGTATTTAATAATTTATGGATATGTGTTGGAAAAGAGATCTACACAATTCAAGACAGGAAATTCATGTATGAGGCAATTCTGCACAGACATTATTCAGAATGAAACCATAATGTTGTGTAAGCTTTTAACACAACCTGAATAATTTATAAATTACAGTTACAAAGGAAACAGATATTTGTGAAATACACTGCACTCTGTGGCATTAATCTCTTTTCAATTCTCTTTCAAATGGCCAAATTAATTTATTAATCTGAAATAGCTACTCCTTCTTCTCATTACTTTAATTATTTTTTTTTTGTGGCTCATAGAACATAATAATCAGTTACCAAGCAATATTCTGTGTAAAGCTAAACTATTTATTACTTCTGGTTATATTCCTAAAGAACCACAGAAATGCTACTAATTTGATAATGTCATTTCTAACTGTATTGTAAAGGTCCTGACCATCTCCCAAACAACTAATCCTGCCTTCATAACTCTGCATTGGTTTTGTGATTCCTTAAAATCTCAACAGTATTCTTGATTTTAGTAATATTACCTGACAATAGCCAATCTAGATAGCACCTTTCTACAAATTGTTACCAGCCAGCTCCTTAAAAACAGGTAAATTGTTAAAAGTTAACAGAACACCCATCTCAGCTGAGGTCTGAAGTGCTGCTCCTAATGTGGAAACAGATCTCAGGACAGAAATGAAGTGTATCTGTGACATAAAGCAGGGTGTATATAATGTAAAATCGCACTTAATAACAGAAAATCTGAGCTGTATATTCTTCCTGTGTTGGAGTTATTTGTTCATTTCTTTTGAAGGCTGAGGAGTGATTGCCCTCATATAAAGTATTCCTGGCTCCCTGAGGAAGAAGTTAGGAAGTTATTAGCTGTATTAATGTTTAAAATTCTACATTATATATTTTGCTTTCCATCAGATAGCTTTTTCACTATTATGAAAAGTTATCTAATGATAATTTGGGTGCATCTCTAGGGGAGTTCACATGGAATTAATATTAATGGGACATTTAATATTTGCCACTTTATTACCTTATCAAACTATGATATTTTAGGAAATTAACCTTGATTTCCTACTTTCAAAAACCTCACAGTATAATGCAATGTTAGTTTCTTCTTTTGCTTTATTACCGGTGTAAAGATATTCAGGTAAGTATGCTGGTTGTACTGTCAGAGTCTTGATCTCGTTCATCTCTCTAGTCTGAAGAAGCACTGATGCAATGGCTTGATAGTTGCTATTGCAAGATAATGCAATCAAAAGGTGAAGCAGTAATTTTTTACTGTGTTCAAAGACCTCGGGGCGGTAATGGTCAAGACCTAAAAGAAAAGGTTACAGCAATCACTGAATATGAAGTAATAACAAACAAATTCACATTCCAGAAATAGCAAAAATTCCAAGGCAGTTCATGGCAACAGTGCAAACAAACAAAAGAT
Source organism: Lathamus discolor (assembly GCF_037157495.1). Classification (NCBI taxonomy): domain Eukaryota; kingdom Metazoa; phylum Chordata; class Aves; order Psittaciformes; family Psittacidae; genus Lathamus; species Lathamus discolor. Next base: position 105,185,082 of record NC_088887.1, read on the forward strand.
GTAGTATTTCCAGACATAGTTACTAGTGTTTTTACTTAAATGTATGTGTGTATCTAGTTTCCAGACTGAGGTCCCATACAGAAGGTACAAAACAATGTGAGGCAATACAACTTTATGCATTGTCTCACTACAGTGTTAATTTGACAAGGCTGGAAACCCTCTAAAGATGAGAAATTCTTGATGGTTGTTGTAATTACATTGCTTATCTCAGTATCTGGCTTTCTTGCATAGACATCAGTTTTACAACATGTCCAAACAGTCAGAGAAAGATACTGATTTATTAAAAGAACTGATAGAAAAAAATCCCTTGAACTTCAGCTACCAGTGAGTACCTTGAGAAATTACCCACTAGCTCAGGATGCAGAACAGAATCGGAAAGCCTAGCACTGAAATACTCTGATATGGTTACCATTACTGCTGTTTGTAAGATTTTAACACAACCTGAATAATTCACAAATTGCAAATATAAAGGAAACAGATATTTGTGAAATACACTGCATTCTGTGGCAGTAATAATTTTCAATTCTCTTTCAGCATCTTCCAGGATATTTAAAACCACTTTCTTCTGATTAGGGGCAGTTTCAGTGCTGAAAAATTGAATTATTTTCTTCTTTAGCTCCTCTCCTCTCAGGATATATTCCTCTTTAAAAAGTAGCTCCTTCATCACTCTTAAGTGGCAGCAGCGAACAGGTCTTTCAAGTCAAATGTTTTCCAATCATGCTGGTTTTGTCTGGCCTGCAAAAATGAAGCTACTAATTCTGCCACAGTCTCAGCAATGTGTCTTTGGCTCCTATGGGCAGGTATTTGGAGGTTCTGTGATTCCTGGTCTTACTTATCTGCCCATAGTCTCCTTCAAAAGAACCACAGCCAACTTGCCAACCTCTTTGTGCATAATGAGTGTGTATTTTAAAAAAACCCAACACCCTCTTTCATCAAAAGATTTCAAACAGAACAGTTGGTAGAAGAGTAGCAGAAAAGGAGAATAAAGTATCTTATTCAACTGTATACTGAAGTATAGCACATATATTCTACCACTGCACTGTAATCTTCTAACTTAATCATATTTGTCTACTTAACAACAAACTCTTTCCAGACTGCCAGTGAATAGACTTATTGGTAACTATGGTGACTGAATGAAGAGTGGACTGTAATCGCTAATATTCCAACACATTTATTTCACAAGTGTTTGGCTGTGTTTATTAGCGAAAACTTTTATCAACCATGCAAGTTACGGAATGGCTTTATAATGCTAGATACTTATATGTGCTAAAAAATAAGGCCACTTGCTTTTCATAATGTAAAGTGGCAGGATAAGGAATGTATCACTCTTCAGTTGAACTGTATTATCATCAAGAACAGACACAGAAATGCTGAAAAAACAGTGTCTCTATGCTCAGGTATATAAGGGAAGACAGTGACAATGAAGTATTCCAACAGCAGTGAAATTAATGAAGCTTGCTTTCCAGTGGTCTGTGTCCTGCCTTCACTATCTCTGCAGTCCAGTATCTTGGCTCTCTTAAACAGTATTTTTTCAAATGTAAGAGGTAGCACTTGTGTGTGTAGTACAGGTCTAAAGCATGTGCTGACTGCCCAGCACAAACCAGACTGTACAGGGTCTAAGGTTCATAGGACTTTCTTGCATAGGTGGGAGGCAGGTACAGGTTTTTTAGAGATCTTTCAGGAAGACAATTATCTTCAAATTTCTACCCACCTCACAAATTTGGGTGAAATTGGTGAAAAAATTCAGGAGTTTCAAAGTTGTGGGGTTAATGCACAGACTGTAACTGCCTCAGGCTTTTTTTTTTTTTTTTTTTTTTTAGGAAATCACAATTAAAAATCTGTAAGAAACACAACTCTACAGCTTCAGCAAAACTAAACTAAAAGGACAGGATTACATTTAAACTTTATTTCTTGTTCTGTTAGTTTTACCTAAAAAGAGAGCATGTAGTAATAATGGGAGATGAAGGGCCCAATCTTCTCTCACACTGTGATCCACTACCATCTCAGTCATGAAGATAACAGCAATATTGCACCTGGAAATTAAACATCACAGTATCAGTTTGAAACCTCTTGAAGATGCGAAAACAGTAACACAATGGCTATTTCTGAAGATTAATTATTAATTAAACAATCTCTACATTTCCAAATTTGTAGCATTTCTTTTCAATATGACTAATGCTGAAGCACCACAGTTACAGCTTTAAGCAAGTAAGTACTCATTACTGAAAAGAACATTCTAACTGTCAGTGCAAATTGTGTAGAAGAGAAATTTCAGAATCACAGAATCACAGAATCACAGAATCCCAAGGGTTGGAAGGGACCTAAAAAGATCATCTAGTCCAACCCCCAATATGCATAGCCTAACTAGAATAAAAGATCAAGGGGGGAAAAGTGCTATGAATAACAGCTACAGAGGCTTGGGAAAGAGAAATTTTCCTTTTTTCCTAGTTTCTTTAGTCTGATTTGTATCAGAAAGTGATTTCCTACACTGTAAATAGGCTTTCTGGTAGAAATCTGGTAGAACTGCAAGCCTTCAGTGCATGTTAATTTTAGCACTGGAAATTAGCAGAAATTGAAGTTACGATGTTCTGAGTGGTGGGACAGTTGGATTGATGTTGGTCAATCAGTAACAGGAAGCATCTCACTGAAATGTCAGAATGCGAAACTACTCACCTATGAAGGGGTCCCCGGGGTGTGATGGTTTCTGGGAGATAGTCCACAAGTGGTGCCCAACATCCTCCATTGTAAGGCATGGGCAGGGGATGTGGTTGCTTCGTTTCAACAATATTCAATAACCAGCTTGTGTATGGAGAAACGGGATCATCTGCGTGGAAAAGCATTAAAACAGAGTGTGTAAAATACAAGACTGGTTACCCATTTTTGAGAAATAGTAAAACAGAGTTTATGCTAACGTAATAGCTCAGCTGTTTGGATAACATGATAAGATGACACGAGGTTTGCAAATCCTGTGTTCAATAACAAGTGATGCATTTTTAATCCCTCTTTCATGCTGCTGGAAATTAAAGAGATTCCGGACATACAGCACTGAATGGTAAGAGCTGCAGCTGAATCCCTGCTGTCACTTCGTAGCTTTGGATCCAGATCACAGAGCACCAAGCAGCAGACTTTCTCTTCAAAAATAAGAGAAAAGCTCCGCCAACAAAGCTGCTGTCAGAAGCCATCTGCTGCAAGGAGCCGTGTACATTCTTGCAACTCCTCACCGGTGCCATGCTGAGCGAAGCTACAAAGGCAGAAGTTAAATGTCTCAAATTAGGAAGGAGGCATAAGGAATGCAAAAAACATCTTCAGGGTAATTTTCTTTCAACAGGGATGAATTATCTCTTGAATTTCTCGAAGATTAATTTGACTTTGTTTCAGTATGACAGCTGCTGTATGTTAGTGAGTAATAGGTTTTTTCTTCCATCTGTTTGTCTGCAATGATGCGGGTCAAGTAAGTTATTTCCACCACTTTCTGTCTTCTCTCAGCTTTGATCATCTCTTCTCTATTCTGATCTTTCTCATTCTTCCTGATTTTTCCCATTGGCCAGTTTTTATTTCTCAGGTCTGACAGTCTGCGATACACTACCATGGAAAGTATCCTTTCCAGGCCTGCTCTTGACATATACCCAAACATTGCCCTTTGTGAATTTTTAATGAGAGAATTATTTTTAATTATTATTACACCTCTGCATTTAGGTTGGTTTGAAAATCTCAGCACATTCGTTTTTTTTTTAACAGCCTGTATCTGATGCTTTTCGGCTTTGCCATAGGAAACAAAAGTAGTTTCATTCCTACAAAAGTATCGGAGCTACTGTCTTCTAAAGCACATCACTTCTTGGTTTCGGCAAATCATCTTCAGGTTTCTAGATCTTCAGGAGTCCTTCAATGAAGTAGCTGCTCCTCCAGTTATTTTTCAAATGCCAACTTTATCATTCCCATTAGTGTTAGTCTTCCAAGGGGCACTTTAGATCCTTATGATTTAGATCTCTACTTGTTTCTCCCATGATGATTTATTAGCTACAGATAAACTGACCTAATAATGTAGCAAAGTATAGCATTTTCACAAATTTATCTTCTAAGGATTAACCAGCTAGTGTTTGACAGATGCTTTTCACATAAAAATATCACTGCATTTAAGTGTTTCACATAAAACTGCTTCTTGAAGTCCATACTAAGACCAAGCTACACACTCATGTTTTCATGGGTTTACATGCAGACTGAGAAAAAAAGAAGCATTTTGCATCTTAACATACAATCTTTGCCTGAACAAAAGAGTTTCTGTGCTGCAGAGCTGTGTTCCCTATTTATGTTTTGTTCAACATCTTTGTCGGTGATATGGACAGTGGGATTGAGTGCGCCCTCAGCAAGTTTGCCAATGACACCAAGCTCTGTGGTTCAGTTAATACGCTGGAGGGAAGGGATGCCATCCAGAGGGACCTTGACACACTTGTGAGGTGGGCTGATGCCAACCTCATGAAGTTAAACCATGACAAGTGCAAGGTCCTACACCTGGGTCGGAGCAATCCCAGGCACAGCTACAGGCTGGGCAGAAGAGAGATTCAGAGCAGGCCTGCAGAGAAGGACTTGGGGGTGCTGGTCGATGAGAAAATGAACATGAGCCGGCTTCAGTATGTGCTCGCAGACCAGAAAGCCAACCGTATCCTGGGCTGCATCAAAAGGAGCATGACCAGCAGGTCAAAGGAATTGATCCTGCCCCTCTACTCTGCTCTTGTGAGACCTCACTTGGAGTATTGTGCGCAGTTCTGGTGTACTCAACATGAAAATGACATGGAACTGTTGGAACAAGTCCAGAGGAGGGCCACGAGGATGATCAGGGGACTGAAGCACCTCCCGTATGAAGATAGGCCGAGAAAGCTGGGGCTGTTCAGCCTGGAGAAGAGAACTCTGTGTGGAGACCTCACAGCAGCCTTCCAGTATCTGAAGGGGGCCTATAGGGATGCCGGGGAGGGACTCTTCATTAGGGACTGTCGTGACAGGACAAGGAGTAACGGGTTAAAACTTAAACAGGGGAAGTTTAGATTGGATATAAGGAAGAAATTCTTTCCTGTGAGGGTGGTGAGGCACTGGAATCGGTTGCCCAGGGACGTTGTGAGTGCTCCATCCCTGGTAGTGTTCAAGGCCACACTGGACGAAGCCTTGGGTGAGATGCTTTAGTGTGAGATGTCCCTGCCCATGGCAGGGGGATTGGAACTAGATGATCTTGAGGTCCTTTCCAACCCTAACTATTCTATGATTCTATGATTCTATATCCTCAGCAATTTATTTATGCTCAAGTAGACTGCAGAGAAGAGAGAAGCCATACCACCAACTACTTCACAGCTTGGGCTGCCTGCCAGAGGGAATAAGTTGCTGTTTCTTAATTGAAATTGCATTATTCATCTTGTGGAATGACAAATGGTATAAGAATTACTCTTTCTTTTTAGAGTTCTATTTATTTTATATCTTGGCATCCATATATTTGCATAAGGGCCCCTATGAAAAGCAAACCTTGCATAAATATTCACAGTACTATAAAGCATGCAGGTATAGACAGGAAAAATCTTTGGGCACTGGCTTGAGGAGACATTCCAAAGAGCAAAGAAAATGTCAGTACTTTTTAACCTTCTATTACTCTAAGCTCTTGTCAAAACCAGCTACTTGTGAAGAATGTTCTGACAATACAAACATTGTTCTGTTTTGAAAGACTGTTCATGCAGATCAGATTAGTGCTGGTGCTCCGGTTAACATCTGCTGAAGAATTTTTAGTAGCTGCAGCACTAGCAAGGCAAAAGAAAAACAAGACCAGTGTGCCGAACACCACTGAACTTAATACATTGCACACTTTTTTGTACATTTAAATACTGCAGTATGTACATGGACAATATATTGTAAATATTGTTCTTTGTAATTATGAAAAATAGTTGCCTAAATACTTTAAGTTATCCTGTTGTATTGTACAGTGTTTTCATATTTTGCAGGAAAGTATTGCCAAAAATCTACTTGGGTTAAAGAATATGTAAGATCTTTACTTTTTATGTCAAACTACTGTCCCAAAATGTGTCTGTAGCACCAGGACAAGACATTATGCCCTCTATACTATTTGACCAGGCTTTATTAAGCCAGAGATGAAAGTCAATAAATAGGTCTTGCCTTTTTTTACATTTGGTTAGAGCCTAACCAAAATCTGTAGATTGGCTTCTATACAATTCACTCCAAAAAAAAAATTCAACCACCAAACTCTGAAAATTTACACTGTTATTCAACAGTTGAGAGAAATACCTCGGTTTTCTTTGGAATTTATGCTGAGCATCAAGTGTCCACTCATAGTCCATTTAGTAGAAATACATAAAAAACAATAAGCATGCTCAGGAGCCCTATTTCACTCTCCCCTCAAACACAGGTTTGCACAGTGCAGGCAGAAACTAGTTGCAGGAAGCAGAGAAAAGCTAAAGAGGAGAGAAGACGTCATTTTTGGAAACTCCTGAATCTCTTCTTCAGGCTCATATAACAGCACTTGATTTGGAGGGAAATCCTAGTGAAGGGCACAATTCAAAGTACTCGATGGAGTGGTTTTGGAAGTCTTTTACCTTGCCATATATGAAAGGTTCAAGGTGTTAGTGTCTGGAAGACTCTCTGCTGCTGCCTTCTGTGAAGTTCTCTTGGCCTTTAAATAGGTTTGACTGAGCTCAGACTAAATAAAGGAAATTAACTAAACGAGGTATGAAGGTAAAATGAGGACACTCTCCATATGGTGATGCTACATTACTGTTTATACAGAACTTAAACAGAAAGCCTCCACCAGTCATGTTTTCCTCTCGTACCAAAACACTGGAAATTTCATCAAGTTGAATAATAGAACTTACTTTTGTCATCATCATAAGATCCTCCAGAGCTATTACTGTATCTTGATTCTAGTCGGGTATGTGCTCTGATTACATTACTGAACCTTTAAATACAAGAAAAATCTTCATTAAAAACACAGGCTGACATTGAACATCTGACTGCTTACGCTACACAAAAAGCACTTCCTCAAGCATGTACTTTCATACTGGAGTAGACAGTAATGCGAATGTAAGGGCCTTTCTTTCACAAAAGAAGATTATTGCAGCCAGTTTCTGAGAAGTTCTAATGGTGTGCTCCTGTGTTACAAGCTTTCAAAATTTAGCAGATGGAAAATTCCCATGCTGCAAAGGTGCGATTTTCTTGAAGTAAGAAACTGTGCTAAGGCTGAACTGAGATATAAACTGTTCACCGTTAGTATTTTGTCACAGCCCCTGTTCATGGGTAAAATCCTGGCAACTTGCTAATGCAGTAACTGACTGAATAGCCCAAAGTCAAGCCTGTACAGGTATCAAACAGCAAAAGCTGCTGCAGATCACCCTTCGGTAGGAAAATCCAGCAACTGCCAGAGCAAGTCTAGCAGATGAATTAAGGGATACAAGAGACAGAAGAAACTGTTTATAGCTGTCCTCAAATCTGCCACAGATCCACGATAAGCTAACTTTTCCTGGTGATCTCCTTTGTTGGGTTTGAGCGAGCAAGATACATGCATCTGTTTGTGCTCAGGGATCTGACAGACATTAAGCTTTGCGTTTACTCATCCATGATTTGTCAGTATGTACCATAAGTAGCAAAAGTTGTAATTGTATGTATGATTTCTCAGGAAAATATTTGACACAGCTTTCTTCCGTAAGGCTTAATTTTAACATTAAATTTTACTCACTGTCCATGAAATCAAAAGGTGTGATCAAACCTGATTTTTCATAAAGATTTTAGTGGTCATTACTTGGTACACATTCTTAATTTTATTTCTTTGTGGATAGTTCCTACAAAACCGCAATGTACTTAGCACAGCTCATTCAATGTATTTAACAAATGTTCCTCTGCAATTTATTATTAAGCAACATCAGGAACGAGAATCACACAAAAAGCCTTTTTTTTAACTTTTATATATGCTTATTTTAATATGGTTTTACTGGGATAACGCCACTTAGGATCAGTCTGAACATCAGATTTCCTCACAAAACAATGCAGAACTTTGCCCAACATCTCACCCTTAGCCTACAAAAACACGTACATGTTGGGAAAAAAAAGACAAATGAAACAAACCACAAACCTTTCATCAGTTTCTTTCACCATTCTGTTCTCCTCTACATCAGGAAAACTGTCTTGGCCAGCTACAACAGTGTTGCTGCTAGAAGTGGTTCCTATATATGAGATATCAGTAAGAACATTTGTTACATGCAGCAGACAGCATTTACAAAGCAATAAAAGCCCGTAACTTCGATTTTCTTAGTAGCCACAGTCAAAGTGATCATCCTGCAAGTATTTGCACATATGAATGAACACTGTTACCTCTACAAATGAGGACTAATGATGTAAAGTTTACATGCTTTGAAGGGTTGATTCACATAATGCTTCTGCTCCTTAAAGGAAGCTCATTCTCAGGTGACATAAACTACTGTTTTTCAAGAATTTGACAAAACATTAACAAGGTTAAATTTGGGGTTGGTCTTTTAAGTGTCTTTGACTACTGCAGCTTGGAAACAGCATTAGCGTCTGGAAACAGAACTGCCACACAGTCGAGGCTCTCAGTTTTCAGGAAACTGCTGCTTTGGTGTATCTACTGTGATGGCAGCCTTGATGATGACTTCTTGTTCTGAGAAACTAGTGGTACTCACCTCATGTGAGTTCACCAAACATTGGTAATGTCCTATTAAAATAGTTGAAAGAATAAAGCATATGTTTACAAAGTATATATATTAGGAATCAAAAAGGACTATAATTTGCACTATATATTGCACCTATAATTGCAGGGCTTGCAATTTGCACTTTATATATACACAGATCTGAATGGGTACTAAAGCAAGACTTTTTGGGGGGTTTTGTTTATTTTTTGTTGGGTTTTTTTAAGAGATAAAGACTCAAAAGAGCAGGAAAGCATAAATGAAAAGTATATTTAGGTCATACCAGAAGCTGCAGCTGAGGCTTTGCTACTGGCAGCAAAACGGTAAAATGGAGGATTATCACAATGCTGAACTATTGGGTTCACTGGGTCTGTTTGCTGCAGCTCAAAAAGAAGCTCTTCCATTGTCTGAATAGTGTTGTTGCGACATAGATATATTGCAACTTTTTTTATCTAGAGAAGAAAATAACAGTTAAGTTCAAATTACATTTCTGAAGAAACCAATACATGCTATACTACACCACTGAAAAGATCCATAAGGCAAATGTTACTCTGGGTCAACACAACCACACAACTGCATCCACTTTGTTCATATCAAAATAAAACTGCTCATCTTGATATCGAGATATTTTCTCCAGCAGGGTGAATCTGTGCCAAAGTTTTTGCTTACCATTCACAAATGAGCTGTTTATGTGTATAACTATATAACACACATATATAAAACCCACCTAATTTTGTAGCTATCATTTAAGGATATCAGCATTAACTCTGAATTACACTCAGGGATTTATAGTTTCAGTATGTGATTTCCACATGATGGATTTTATTCTCTTTAATGGAGCAAACTTCTCATCTAGAAAGCTAGATCCACATGTGCATATTTCCAGATACAGTTGATGTGAAAGAGGTAGCCAGAATAGTATAAGCCGGGCACTGAGTACCTACTTAGAACTGTAATCAAAGTAACAGAACATGATAAAAAGGCACAGTGATTACGTATACAGACTTCATGCATCCTGATTTGAAAAATCTGAGAGTATCAGTCACGGAAATTCTGGGAATTTTTACGTATTTTTAACAAGGGTTTGAGGGTGATCTCAAACTTTATTGTATGCACTGCAGCAACGAGGGCTGCTGAGATACTGCGACTGAATTAGTCTGAATTCTTGCAGAAAAAAACCCTTTTAGATTTTATGATGGTTATTAAAAGCAGAGACTCAGTATGGCTCAAAACCTTTTGATTCATGAACTGCTGAGGATGGGAAACCATATGGGGAAGCATACCTCTGTGGCTGCCTACTTGTTTTTAAAGATGTCTCTAACATGACAGTTACAGTGGAGCTGATACACTGGTTTGAACTGCCTGTTGGCCTTACCAAGCACTGCTGTTCTTATACCCTTAAATACTTTTGTTAAAATAAACTTCCTGACTGCTTCTCTTTTCCTCTTTTCTCTACTTTTGCTTAAAGTAGAGAAAATGTACATATTCAAAGTCTCTTATACTCTACTGTACAAAAAACTTCCCAGAGACTTTCCAGATACAAATCCAACACCTTTCCAGGGCTCATTTCTAGATGGGCTCATAGCGCCACTTCAAGCTTCTTTCATTCCAGAAGGGGTTATGTTGCCTCCGCTAAGTCTTTGCTGAAGAGGTTTCTGAAGCACAAATATTCCAAGAAATCTTTCAGTATGTATGTGAAAGAAAGGACAGTTCAGCATTTTGCACTGGGGCACTGGGAAAAAAATGCTTAAAGAAAACAAGAGACAAAGCAATGAATTTAGCCGATTAAAATTAAATAAATAATACACAAATAAAATAAGTCAGGAATGCTTTTAGCTTGAACCCACATGGGCAGAACAGATGGCTGAAGGCATGAAGCAGCTGGTAACTGCCTTGGGGCACAGAGGGCTCCAAAAGGAGACTTGGTAAAGTGTCTATCTTGCAACTGCCTGATTGTTTGAGCCCAGGTGAGCTGGAACAGCACTGACAAACTGTACGAATTATCTTTATTTCCTAATGTGTATGTGTTATCTACATGACAATGGAAGATACATATTTATGGTATCAGTAGCATGTGTAGTTAGCAGACTTAGGTATGATTTCTTATCTGCAAACCCCAGGGCATTATCCAAACGCTGAGCAGATGAGCCTGGTGTATATTCCTACTCCAGACAAAGTTATCAGTTAAAGGTGACTCATAAGCACAGTCAGGCTTCCTACAGTAAACTTCTTCAGATTTTGCAAACTCTGTGAATCAGAATTTTATCTCGGTATTACAGAACAGAGACTAACAGGGAGGCAGAAAACAGGAACCTTCTCAGCTGTAACCACCAACGAAAACCTGATTGTCTTAACAGCCACTAGAAGCCTCAAAGGATAAGCAGAAAGGTCCCGCAGGAAAAACAGCAGATGCTGAGCAGATGAAGCTGGAGATGCTGAAACAGACTGCTGTCTTTGTGGAGTAAAAGGACTGTACTGTCCTGTAGAAGACAGGGCTGTGAGAGCCCAGGTGTTGAGGCAAGAGGGTCTGGAAAGAATTTGAAGAAGACTGCTATGGGTAAGAAGGGGGTTTGAGGTAGGCTGTTCAGAGCTGTGGGATGGCAACAGTTTTGGAAAAAGGATGTGTTGAAAGCTCTGGGTTGGCAAGTATCTGGATGGGAAGAAGTTCCATGTGAGGGGCTCCTGGGCATGAAGTGACAAGGTTAGCAGGTATTTCCAATCAGGCTACAGATTTAGGAGTGAGACACATACTCAGCACAGAATACTCCTTCCTCTTAGAAAACTGCCCCTATTCATTTTGTTAGCTGTGAGAAATGCAACAGAACTCATTTTGCCTCTTATCTCTGTGATTTCCATTTGCCATCTGCCAACACAGCTCCTCCTCATGGAAGCCACCTTTGCGTCTGATCCCAAGTCTGTCATAGATTGTAGGATCAGACAGGTTGGAAAAACCTGGGAGAGCCTCTGTCACTCTGTCACATTGATGGAAAGATCTTTATTGCCCTGAAGACGTTTGGGATCAACCCTTTTGTACTCTCATACAAATCTTGAGCTTGTTCTTACACCAACTCCACTTTCAAATGGTACAACACAAAAAATGTCTATGGTACAACATCTTGAATATTTTTATGAGCTTCTATATTTCCTTTATTCTACTACTTATTGCAACCATCCTAAACATTTAAAGAAAAGTATTATTTCAGGAATTGTAAATGAAGGATATTTATGAGGCTTTTTATATAAGTTTAATCATATTAATACTAATTTCAAGTTTATTTCAGGGAAATCAATAGAAAGAGACTAACTAATAAAACAGAATACTGTAATTATCCTTGAAAATTTACTAAATTTAGATTCTGGTTCACCCAGCAACCAAGCAATAAGGAACATGGGAATGGAACTATCTTGCTTTTCTCAGACAGCCCTGATTTTATTTTAACTTGAATAATAACAATATCCTGCACAGTTTGACTTGCACATTGCAGGAACAGTTATATAATTCATGACAGTCATGCAAAGGCAAAAGTTGGTATGGTAAGGAGCTTATAATGGTTAGCTATCTTATGTTTTTTATGAACCACACAAAGCCTTAGTCTGCTAAAGAAGGAAAGAATGTAGCTAATTGATAAATGAGTAAAATTATAAGCATTGAATATTTTTACTTCATTTTTCATGCAAGTTAATTTAACCTCTGAGCAGTCACTCTGTCTTTTTAATAAAATTTTTAAGATACAGAGATTGCGGATTTTCATGCAATTCTGACACGAAAAGATATTTCTAGTATTTTTTCCCATTTATTCTGGCAATTTATGGCCAGTCCATGTTACTGGTCCCTTACACAGACACGCAAAGTTGTTCTTTGCTCAGAAGGGCCTATCTCTTGCTTGAAACGAAGTGTGCTCTGCTGGGGGAGATTGATATTCCCACTACTCAGCTCATTTCCCGAATTTCAGTTTCCTGGCTCATTTATTCCCATGATGCAATTTTGTACAGTATGAGAAGGAATATGTTGGTACTTCTGTTTTTGAAACACAAATTAATTTTCTGCAGGTGATAGGTGTTTTCTTCATTAAAACTTGTGCAACCAACAGTAAATAAAGTGCAAACACTTACATAAGGTAAAAGGATGGTATCACTACTAACACCACACAGACTAATGAGAAACTGCAGTGTTATCCTAAGGTTGTTACTCCATTTTTCATTGTTGGCCAAAGCATTCCAGACATTTTCCATCTCTGGTCCAGGAATTTCATCTCCATACTGCAAAGGATCACAGACATACATTTCTTGAAATATGCAGATCTTCAAACTAAGGCGTGCTCTTTGAGAGCATTTTCTCATGCAAAAGCAAGAGTAAAGTGCTGTAAAAAGTGACAAACCAGTATTTTTAAAATCTGACAGACGTCAGAGCATACATTCTATTTAAAAGTAATTAGGTTCAGATCCACAGAAAGACTTAAATCACAAATAAAGCCACATCTACACTGCCACTGGCATCTACACCTGCTGGCATCTACACTGGCACTTCAAGATGCCAGTTCCTCTATCACATGGACAGCCTCAATGCTAGGTCAATCGGTATGGTTTGAAGAAAGCACACTTGTTCACTCTGGAGCAAAAACTTCATGTGGTTTTTGGAAGCAGCTTACTCTGACTGCTGCTGGTAGGCATTAATGGTGAAAGTGCATCACAGCTGTTTTGAACCAATAAAATTCCGCTAACAATATCCTAGAGATTCCATACCATCAGATAATTCATGAGCTAGTACCATGCCCTGGATATGCAACAAGTATCAAAAAAACATTCTGGTGGGTTGAAGTACAGCCCCCACATTACTTCGTACATGCTCATATGACAAAATGCACACAAAATAATAATGATGTTTTACTTACAGGGCCTCTATATGAGGCAAGATCCAGAATCCACTGCTATGTAGCAAGGATGCACACATTCTGCTTGAGAGAGGACTAACCCTGAGCAAGTTAGGAAATACAAACCATTCTGTCCCATATGACAGGTGCCAAGCATTGCTTCCTGCAGGTTATGTATTTAGCAGTTTAGACATATACACTGCATCTGGCAAAAGCAGTGCCAGATCAAGCACGGCACACTAGTGCCTGCAACTCAGCAAAGAAAAGGAAAAGATGGATTCCCAGTACCTTCTTCACCAGCTGCTTGGGCATTTTACATGAAAAAGTAACTGGAAAAAAGGGATTCCTGGTCCTTCATCAGGACCTTCGATCTAAAATATCTTCCCTTTTACAAAAGAATGCTTTAACTAGTACCTTAAAGATTTATATTCCTTTTTCCTTTCCACTTTCTTAAAGAATATTGAAGTGTTTCCTAAAAAGTATAAGAATTTCAGTAGGACAAATTCCAGGTGCTTATTCTCATCCCCAAATAAACTTTCATCTGCTGCCTTAGACATTAATCCAAGAGGTGATAAAGGAGGGAACTGAACTTAGTTCCTCTACAGATAACCCTTCATGCTCTCACTATTAAGTAGTTTGGGTTTTTTTTTTTTAAATACGGTAAAACACTGTTCATGTTTTGAAAGAGAACAGTTTTAACATTGTCCTGAAAAGAAAAAGCGAAGGAACTTCCTCAAAAACAAGGTTGTGTCTCATTAGTACAGAATGTTCCCATGAAAAATTTCTGGTATCAGAGGGAAGAAACCTAAATACCTTTTGTTTAAGAAATCAAAGTTGGAATATTTCAGAAATTGCTTTACAGGTTTGTTTCTTTGTTTTGCTTTTTTACCTTGGCTGTCATATACATGAGATTATTAAGAACCAGTGAGGTGGCCTCAGGAGAGCCCCAGCCATTGCCTTTTAGTCCATTTGTGGCTGCTATTTCCCCATCCTTGTCTTTCAGTTCATCCTCTGGAGTAGTAGGGCTTGAACCAGGGAGCAGCAGCCTGTTGTCTACAAGCTCAATATTATGAAGCCATGGTAGCAGATAGGTAAGCATGATCTGTCTTCCATTTGGATGTGTTGTTGGAAATCGCTGGCTTACCTCTAAAATTGTAAAAGTTGAAAAGGCCAACATATTAGTTAATGAAGAAACTTTAAGTACACAATTTAAATCAGATTTCTGACGTGTGTTAGTCTACCTGATGGTTTTTACCTTGCAAACCACAAGCATACAAAAGCATGTGCTTGAACTTCCTGAAGAAAAACATTAATTTAATGTTCAATTATAGCAAGTAATTGGTCAGGTCTTCTGTCTGAAATAACAAACATCCTCTGGGCTTTGAAACAGAATGTCACCCCTTGTTATTGTGCCCATATTAGGTATTCAGTGAAACATGTCAATAAAGAAAAAAAAGGATAATTCACTTACTGGCAGTTATTCTAGAATTTCAAGAGCTTTTGGAGAATTATAATAAACATACAAAAGTGTTCTGCAGAATTACAAGTGCCCCATTAGCCTCCATGTATCTAAGCTGTAGTTTAAATCTTAAGGTACTTACTATACTGAGTTTACAAAAACACCTTGCATATACTAGCAGTCTTATTTCCTGTGGGGAGGCCTATAAAATGTATAGTTGGCTGCCAGTGCAGGAGTGCATGTATAAAGAACTTTATATAGTTTATGAAAATGAACTGGCACTGTAAGTGAAAGAGATTTGTAAAATCTGGGTAAGAAATACAGTGACAGGCTCCCTGCCAAGGTGAACCATATTAGCTCTCCTTACCAGAATTCTTCTGTAGAATCAGAACAGTTAACATTTCTTTTCACTCCTTGCAGCCTGGTTTTTAAAAATCTTCAAGACATACACTGTCTTCTCTCTTTATGATTCTAGATGTATGAAAAGGGGCCCTGATTTGGACTGTGGATTTGAGTTCTTTTAAGTGACACATCCTCTACACAACATGAATAGATCGTAACAGCAATAATGAACAACAATTGCTTTTTTTCTTAAGATAAATGAGCCATCAGAATTTCCCTACATCAGATATTTATAACTTACGGTATCTTGGGCACTGCAAAATGGATGATGTATTGTTCCTTTACCCTTTCTCAGACCCAGTAAAAATAACAGAATGGGAGTTTAAGAGCCAGTAAGAATTCTCACGATTGCAGACACTGCATTCTGTTATTTAAGAACTAGCGCAACACATTTAGATGGATTAAAACAGACAGGTACATCCCAGAGTGTCATTGCTCCCAGGAATGGTCTCAGAGTGGGCATATTCTGAATGGTGCTCCTGCAGGTCTGATGCTTTAACATTTTTCTCATTAATCTCAACAAAGATATTTCTGATAAAATGAAAATGATACTAAGACTTGCAGAAGTGTCAAATAACAGAAGGTAGAGATCATGCATTCAGAGTGATTTGAATCATTAGTAAAACCGGACACAGGCAGCCAATCTTGCCAAAGCTGAAGTCATGCTTATACAAAATTAAGAACTCTATCCTCTCAAGTATCATCTATATAAATGTATGTATAAGAAGGATCACTGTGCTTAACACAGGAATCCATTATGGTAGTTTGCCAATGTCACTTTAACTTGCTCAGGACCCTTGTAATTTCAAAGTTACCCTGTGATGACACAAGCAGCATAGAGTCCCCAAACACAGTTTTTAAATAGCTATTCTGTACTTTGTATCAGTACCTCTAGGAAATATACAGTGCATTATTAAATCTGATTTGACCTGACAGGTCAAGCTAAATTTATAAACAGAATTGCTGTTCACAGTCAAAATGTCTTAGCAGTTTACCATTTGTACAAAAATGTAAAATAGATATAGTTACAGTCAAACAGATATAAGTACCTGAAAAAAGTGGAAGGGTGAGTTCAGGATACATCCTTGCTAGTTCATATGAAAGAAGGGCAAGTGAGACACTGTAAAGAGGTGGCAATGGACCATGTGTACCATATAAGATACTGCCTGGTCTTTGCTCAGCTACCTTTTTTGAATAAACAAAAAGCTTTGATTCAAGGATCTATGAAAGAGAAAAAAATAATGAGACAAAAATTAATTAACTCAGGAAATGTCAGCATTTCAAGTTCAGATATCAGAGAATGATCTATATGCTCCAGAGTATACTCTCCAAATTTGAAAGACATGATAACTATTATTTTTCCATTCATTTTTATATGAATATTCCTGTAAGAATTTATAGCCAAGACAAAACTAATTGTTTACTATCAAAACAAAACTAAAAAGCAAATAAACAGTAGTTTATAAGAGGTTCACAAAAAAACCCCAAAGATAGGAGGAAAAAAAAGTTGCTGATACATGCCTGCATAAGTTGCATGGAAATTTCATAAATCTCTCTGTTGGTGTCAGATGCTTTGAACAGCACCAAATTTAAAAGCGTCACTATATCAAAAGGATAGTTCCTAGAAGAACAAACAGTACATTTTTGTGAATGTTGGTGAATAATGCATACTATATTCCTCTGATTTACTCTGTAATATCATCTAAAGAGAATGTCATCTTTCTTTTCTCTGTTCTACCACCAGAATATGGGAAAGGGAGCTCTTAAGATTACATGCTGCTTGATCAAAGGGCCATCTGGTGAATGGGAAGAAAGAAAGGATTATTTATAATTACTTTAGACTAATGCTTAGGAATGCACTGAGTTACCCACAGTGAGAAACGCAATACCTGTGTCTATAACTGTCAATTCATTTTAACTTATAATATGAACTGCTTACAGAACAGGCCAACACCCATGAGAGAAGATGGGTAACATGAACATTTCCATGATAAAGTACGTCTTAAGCCAAGCTGCAAATAAAACAGTCCCTTTGGTAAAAAGGCACTATCTCTGACATGAAGATTCCTGGATGTTAGACAGTTTTATCAACATGGTTTTCAAAGCGTAAACAAGAAATACTGCTTCAAAAAGCCCACAATCTATAAAGTCAACATTAACTGCTAGGATAAAAATATGAAAGTATTAACTTAATTAGAATAGTGATAGAAAAGCAGTTCACATGTCATAGTATTTGGATTTCCACTAAATAAGTTTCTGCTTTCTCATCATCATTTGTACATGCACCTGATTCAATTTTGAACCATCATCTTCTCATCGTGTATGTGAGCTACTGTGCTCCTGAATTGCTACAGAATTCCTATTTGGACATTTTAGTTTTAAAAAAATGGAAAATACATGTGTGGCCTGGGACATTCTGCATAATTCCAACTGCTAGCTGCAATCTATCCTCTACACCCGTCTGTCTGTCCTTCCACTAAGTTAAAAAAATAATAAGAAAAAGGAAATTAAGGGAAGCAACTTCCTGTAGAAAGAGACATCAGCAGTGAGATGCATTGCTGCTCATTTTACAAGTAGCTTAAGCAGTGGCCTCACTATACAGGTTGATATACAATAGAGGAAAAACTGTTAACATCTTTTGGATATTGATAAAAGTCCCAGATTGCGAGAAATTAAACTTTCCCTTCAAAGAAAATCATGCAGATCATACTTTCAATTTTTACTGTAGGTATGGGAATGATTCATTTTTAGGACACAGTAGCATAAGTGACACCATCTGAGTTAAAAAAAAAAGACTGGCTGAAAACCAACAACACAAGCTGAACCTCCAGGGTATTTTTACTTTTGAAAGTGTAAATAGAGTACCTGCTTCCACACACAGTTGCAATGGCTTTGAAACATCCAGATGCAAGCTGGTATGATCCAGTATAACATCGATCTATAGCCCAATTGAAGAGATTGATTTGATCAGGATTCAGTTCTAGCAATAGGACTACAACTTCACAGCCAAGCTGATGAACCTGAGCAAAACAAATACATGTCAAAACATGGGATCAGGTGAGATCAGGTATGTTCACTGTGAGTGACATAGGCAAAACAAGGGGACAATGAAGTATCCAAAATAAGTAAAAAGAAATCAGAAATTTTTAATAAATTCTTTTTAGGGATAGCACAGTTGAAATGCGACTTAGTTTTCAATACCCCTCACTTGAAAGAAAATCACATGTACAAAGACTACGTGAATGAAACATACTTTCAAAGGAGGCTTCCAAAATTAAGCATGGAAAAAAGCAGAATCTTTGGAAAATCTGAGATACTTGATAGGTGTTCTTGGGCAGCTTCCATTTGTATTGGTTAACTGATTTGTTAAATGTGTACTTTATACTCCATGTGAGTTTCATAAAGTGACACACTTT
Source organism: Lathamus discolor (assembly GCF_037157495.1). Taxonomy (NCBI): domain Eukaryota; kingdom Metazoa; phylum Chordata; class Aves; order Psittaciformes; family Psittacidae; genus Lathamus; species Lathamus discolor. The sequence continues at coordinate 105,203,917 of NC_088887.1, forward strand.
CATGTTTATCCTTCTTTTGACTAACACCGACACAAGGCAGACAAAGAACAATACCTTTTCAAGCCTGAGGTTATGAAAACTTGTATGTTTAATCCAACTACATCAAACAATCTAACAACTCTCCCTACGGATCTTGTATCACTTAATCCTGGTACCACCACCACTACAAACACAGCACTACTAACGGCATGGACTGTGCCTTTGTGTTCCTTCAGTAGAGGATAGTACTGAACACTGAACACTAATGCCTGCTAATATTCTGTCATCAAGTGTAGGTAACTACTTGTAGGACTGCAGATTATATTTAATGTTAATAGCCAGATAGGATCCCTTTCAGCTTAATCTGAACTAGCTGCATAGGCAACGTAGCTTACTTACAGTCCTTCGTGACAATGATTAAACATGAATTACAGTGATTAGCTTGGGTGAAACAAATTTCACCAATCATATCCAAATATTGCATTTCAAGGGAAAAGTTTTTAAAAAAAAGTAATTTTTGTCCCCAGCAATCATCAGTTAGACATAGCGATATAATATTTGTTGATGATAATGAAAACATGCCAGGAGAAAAGTGTAACTTTTCCTTTCTCTTGTTCTGTGTGTTTCCTTCCCACATCCATAGGAATTTCAGTTCTACATATCACTTACACATACCTTCATAGCTCCATCCCTACCAACATTCCAAAGTCTTATCTATTTTCTGAAAGATATCTCTGGAGCTATGCCTTCTTCTAATTTGTCCAACCTTGTTTTTGTGATTAATTGCCATTTCTACAGCATGTATCCTCTAGCTGTTCCACAAGCCTTTAGGTTTTGCTATCAGCATTTTTTAGCAATTACAATCACCTTTGCTGGTATGACATATTTAGGGAAAATAGCAGGTCAAAGTGCAAGCTGCCACAAAGGGAAAGATCATTGTTCTCTATCTACCTGCTGTAAATCATGAATCTACTCCTCCTTAATTAAAGAGTTAGTCCAATCAGCTCTAAATACAGAAATATGACTGGGTAATTACAAGGTCAAAACTTACTTCAAATACATGGAAGAGATGATTACAACAATAATCTATTACATGTTTTTAAAAACAAACAAACAAACAAACAAACAAACAAACTCTTCCATTCCTGAATCATTTATCCTCTTGACTTCTTTGGAAGATCTATTCACTCAGCCTGCACTCAGATTTGTTTCACCAGCATCTATGTTACCAAGCAGGAAGGGATTTTACATTCTTATTCCCCAGAAACCTGAAGCAGGTGGGTGAAAATATGCCAAATAGAAATACAAATATTTTTCATCTTGTGCCATTTTCAACCTTTTTTTATCAGCTGACAAAAAGCCTCAATTTCTGTTGCAAGCAACACTGTGCCATAAGGCAATTTTTTATCTTATTATTTACCTATGTTATATTTTCAGGAATAGTGATTCTTTTACTGTTTAAATGCTTTTAAATTAATTATACCTTTGTATTAGACCCTTGCATAAAGCTATTGTCTCCTGCTAAAAACAGAATGTGCATATAGTTTGTAGAGTCATACACTCTTCATTCACCTAGTACACAGATTCAAATTATTCATCAGTGTTGCATTTTGGTGAGTACTTACACGTAAATCTTGACAAGCCAGAATGTTATCCAGCCATTTGTAAAGATACCCATCAGGGGAAAGACCAACATTATCAAATACAGGTCCACAGCAGAGCACAGCTGACATGGCCTAAAAACACAAGAAACTTTAGTGACACAAAAAAGTAACATGAATTAACCTTTCAGAATTACTTGAGCACAGATCCAGGCTAAAAAAGTGATAGAATCATAGAAACATATAATCAATCACAGAATAGTTAGGGTCGGAAAGGATCTTAAGATCATCTAGTTCCAATCCCCTTGCCATGGGCAGGGAGGTCTCACACTAGACCAAGTCACCACTTGGGTTTTCTTTTGAAGGGATCTATGGTGAAAATGCTAACAGCAGATTTTGCTAGAATTCAGTAATTATGTTGCTATAGGTGTAACTGAATTCAAGATAGTGCTCAGAATAAGGATTTTGGAATGAAGCCCAGTTTCCCCATTCTTCAAGACACATTTTATCATTTTACCCAGTCTTCAAAAATCAAGCTACAAAAACATCTAAATTGCACAGATGTTTCAATAAGATCTTTCTGCAAAAATTTAAACTGTGTGATACAGTTTATAACAAGTACATAAGCTGTTATTTCCTGCTTTGGAAAATAATTAGCCTTGAAAAGTGTCTACAAATAAAAAAATGCATAACCTCATTGGCTTGTACTGATATATTCTATGATAGCACTGTACATATACAAGTTTGCATCAGGTATGCCAATTCAAATTTCTGTTAAATAAAAGGAAATAAACCCCACAATTACTGGAAAATTGCTACTACTCTTTTCGACAGTGAAACTTTAATACCTTTAATGCACAATACTGGTATCTTGTAATCTGATGATTTCTATCACTGTAGCGGTCCAGCGGTGTGAACATAATACTGAAAGGTCCTGCCCACTGGCTGAATAAGATGAACAGGTGATGCCTCAAGCTCTGCTGAGGGAAGAGAAATCTCCTGTGGTGAACTAAGTGAACAGAAATAGAAATAGTTGTGATTCGTTAATGCTAAATGAACACCCATGTGGCAGAGATGGTGACATGAATTTCAAATTTCTACAGAAAGGGAGTTTTTCTGAAATATTTCATATGCACTTACTCCAAAAGTATCTAAGCTCTTTTTAAAAAATGTAATGAAATGGATTAAGACGCATCTTATTTTGAAGAACCTTCAGTTCTGAATTAATGTGTAGTTCTACAAACATGCATGTCTGACCTTTCCATGCAAGAAAGTAATTACAGGATCAGACTTTTCACTGCCTCTTGCATTCCTTTATTGGTGAATATTTACTTGTTTTTCTAATCCTTTAAATGCAAGCTCAAAAAATATGTATGTCTTATTCTAATACAATTATAGGTAGGGACAAGAAATAAAAAAACGTAGTGCCTTTTGTTTATGACAGAGATGTGGTGTATTTTCTGAACAGCTAAATTAAGCAAGCAAATGAAAAACATCTATGAATTCTTAACCATGTGGAGTAAAAAAAAGAGAAGTCTTTTTAAACAATCGTTTTAATTCCCCTAAGCAAAACATGATGGCAGAGGTGGTACTACATTTATTAAAGAGACTGGCAATCCACTACTGGCCAATTACTTTTCACCTAGGAGCTGTGCTGAAAGCCAACAAAGTCTAACTAGACAATACTAATTCAAATCAATATGAGCAGTGGCTAAGGATGATAGATGTTGACACAATAAATGTTTGCTAGGAGTTAAATGTTATGGCTTTGTTAGTTATTGATATATTTTAAAGCTGTCTTGTTAGCAAAAAATACATCTGTGAATTATTGAAATTAATAATTTATTATTATATTCTCTCAAAACATGGCTGTTTCATTGTAGAAAATGCATACAACATGCAGTCAATTTGGTCATACGCCCGGTATAACATGAGAATGATTGCAAAGAGGAAGGCCTTTGCAAATACAGCAAAGTCACTACTAGAAAAACTCTGTATTTTTAATGTTCATCATTTAGAAGAGAAATAAAGGAAAGAAATTCAGTATTTTGTTTGAGATCAGCAACTAAGAACTTAGTGCTAACTTAGTTCAAAGGAATTTTTTTTAAGTCTTGAATGAGAACAGCATGCCCTGTTTTCCTTGTTTTGTTCAATTGTTATATAATTTTTATGTATCTTATAGCAGAAAGCAACTTTGACAAAATTTGCACATTGGAAACCTACACGAAAGCATTTGTACATTATTTATTCCCTTACTTTTCCCCTTTTGAATTCCTTTGTATTTGTTGCTACAAATGCTGCTATGTCCTGTCATAAATGATCTGGAGATAGTAGACTTACATAGACTGAGTAAGCTCCAGAACTTATCTTCCAGCACTTACATGGAGGCCTTGAAAGCAGACTTTACTTTTCATTTTTTGCTAATGGAATTATGTTACATTTCTGAAGTGATCTTGCAATAAATAAAAAGCACGAAATGAGTTGGGGAAGTTTTTGCTATATGACCGGAGTGAGATGACATGGGATATAGTCACAACGCCTTGGGCAAGTTTTTCACTATACTGAATACTGTACATTTTCTGCACCTACCTACATTTTTCAAGGCCTGAGTTTATGAAGAGTTTGGCAATAAAGTCAAAGGGAAGAAAATAAGGCCTTATGTCAAAGAAATCTGGAGTCCCTAGAGATCACAGAAAATTTCTTTGCCCAGCTTCTAAAGAGGTGATTCATGTATATGAACATTATGAACTTCATCAAGCTTTACAGGTTTTCATATAACTCTTATTACACTTTTGAACACATTGTTGTCCACATTCCCCTTTACATTTGTCATATGACAATTCACAAGCAGTGAAAAAAGCACAAGAAAAAAAAGAAATAAAACATTACTTATATATATATATATTAAATACAATTTTATAGCAAGTTGAGATAATTTAGCAGCATACCTGGAACACACTGAATCAAGTTGGCAATCATTGCACTGAAATGTGCTCTCATATCCTTAAGGATTTCAACTTCTTTATCATTTTCTGCTTCCAGAAGCATGCGAGTCAGATCAACATACTCTAAGAACAAGGCTCCAAGGGCTAATGTATCTCTTTCTAAGGCTCCGTTTGTGCTAGCACAAAGGAAAGTTGTACATTAATACAAAGCATAAATATAGTTACGCTACAGCTTTTTTAAGAAATGCATAAAAATCTCTCCATATTTGATACACTGATTACACAATTCTTCAAAAAACATACTGACATAAACCCAGTGCTGCAAACACTGAAAATTATTTCCCTTAAAGATCACTATTTATGATGAGTAATAGTCCTACCTGTCACTTATAACACCGGCATCAGCAAGCAGTTCAAAAATTCTCAGTAATTGCAGTCTTAGTAGATCTCGGCGTTCTCGACGTTTCTTGTTCTTGGAATTTAAAAGAACAACCATTTTTTCGTATGTGGAAGTGCATACATAAAAAAACAGTAACCTCAAAAACATCAGTCCAGTAGTGAGATTTAAGAATTCCAGTTCAAGTATTTTCTTCATGAAGGAACTTGACTGCTTTTGGATATTTTGTTGTAACACTGTGCTTATACATTGACACAGAAATAAATATTCTCAGCTTTTTGTCTTTGCAACTATTCTTGAACAGCTACCTTAGTCCTCACTGAAAATGTGGAAATAAAATAATGAAATATTGCATATAAAATAATTAATATTCAAGGTTCCTCTGCTAAAACCCCATGCTATCGTCAAGTAGCAGAGACATTCATGTTAGCTTAACATCATCTAGTTTGGGTGCCAGAAACATTGTAAAGTACAGAACAATTATTCAGACCCCAGGAAAATATTTTAGATTAGCCATTCTTGAACTTGGTGATACTGCAGCTACATTCAAGTTATCTCCTAGCAGACACTGCTCTAGTACACTCTTGGATGTGTTGACTGCAGTAGTTGTACACACAGTTAACGTACTCCTCCCATAGAATAGCACTGCACTGTCAATCATTTCATTATATCTCATTGTCTTCTACAAATCTGCCCTTTCTGTCCTCTTATTTTGCTGTGGATGCAACAAGGCTTGTTCTTTGCTGAATGGCTAAACTGACTTATTTGTATCCTGCATCTCCACTATAGCCAAAACAAATGTGAGAAGGTCAAAAAGCTGTTATTGCACTTAATTTGCTGCCAGAACGAGAAAAGCTCAGAGAAATCTCAGATTTTCCTTTTCAGAAAGTAAGAATGGCAATACAGAGTCAGATCAAAGGCTTATCTCATCTAGTACTCTGGCTGTGCCTATGGCTGGTAGATGTCTGTGAGAAGAAAATGATACTTTTTCTGGTATTCTGACCCAGAACTGGCAGCCTGCAGCATCCTAGCGAAAGCTTTTATTCAAATCATGATGCCATTTGATTTGTCCTATTCAGAGCCCTGTTTTTCTCCCTTTACACCTTAAAGGTTCCATGAAGCACATGTAGAGAAAAAGGCATTTTTATTGTAACACAGTATTCAACAGGCAGATCTGCCTCCTGGAATGGTGTCGGAGGCCATCTGGCAAGCTCTGTGTCAGTGCCCACATGGCGGACCTTGCGTAATGTCCATTTTGGTTTACCCCTGCAGTTCTTGGCTGTGCTGGTAATCCCCTTTCTAGTCATAGCATATGTCAGTTCAAGGATGTTATTTCTGATGTGTTGGATAGCTGCCTGCTGACATGGAGGCCTGCCATGCTCTCTTAGAGCTACATGACCCATACAGTCACTCCTGGGTTTACTGGTGGTGCTGCTTGCAGGCAGGTGGCCCAGTTTCTTCATATCAGAAGGAATACAGAAATTAAAATTCCAGTTTCTTGTTCCCATATTGCTCTACTAATATTTCCATGTGTTAAATTTGCTCTTACAGCATACTGTAAACCTCTACATTCTCTTGATTACTTTCCTGAGTGTAGAATGGAAATGTGTATCTCCAGAAAAGGCCTTTCAAGTCTAAATTGTCTTCAATGGTGCAAAGGGAGAAATGCAGAGCCAAGGGGCTGTGCTAATGTGTATTAATTCACTTCTGCCCAGTATCAAAACACGTGATCTTCATTCAAATCAATGACTTTCACAGGGATGGAAGGCACACAAGTGAACTGAGGTGTTACACAGAGTGTAAGCAACACAGAGTGCAAACGGTAGTGGATGTTTGCCAGAACTATTAAGAATTGTCCACATAAAACTTGAGTGAAGCACCCACCAAGTGACTTAATTTTTGTTTAGCTGAGAGTCTATGTCCACCTATTTATGATTTAACTTCTTGACCACCATTCTCTGCATGCCTTCCGTACCAAAGTCTTGGCAGATGTGGACAGTGCACCAGGTTACCATGGTGATACCTTATTGAAACTGCTGTGGAGGACAGAATAGTGAACACACAGTTTGAAACTGCTTGAAAACCAGGTAAACAAGCCCGGGTAGAGGACAATATTAAATCAACATCGCTTTCTGTATGCAACTGTGCAGACTTCTCGGCCGCATGGACACAATGCTTGTGTCTACATTAGTAAACAAGAGACAGGGACTGTCTTTGGCCCTAAAGGTAAATAAAGCAGGCTGCCTCATATTCACACTGCTCCAGAAAATCTTAAGAAGGCTGGCTTTGTCCGCGCTGCATAGCAGGATTTATGCAATGCTTCCTGGGCCCAAGGCATTGTGACTGCGTGTTTTCTTATCACAAACTGCCTGCTCTGACCTGGGGATTGTACTGTAGCAACTTGACCCATAGGCTGCTGCACACAGGGAGATACGTAGAGGATGAGGGGAAGCATACCAGAACAAAAGCAGCTAAGGTAGTTTGGAAGACTGTCTGGTGGCTTGGTGCCTTCTGGGCTTGCTCCTGGGAGTGAGCTACTTCCAGAGCCATCTCAGATTTCTCTCTTGGAGCCAGCTGGAATGGTCCAAAACTGAGCCAGGGAGGGAAAACTGAGCAGAATGGCAACTCGGGTCCAAGCACTCTCTGTCTTTCCCATTTAACTGCATAGACACATCCTGTAACTAAACCGTTTACTGGAGGCTACAGATCCTATTACCAGAGGTGTTTAAGACAAGGTCTGTCAGAAATGACAGAAGACTAGTTCATCCGTCCTTGGACCAACTGGATGATCTGTTGAGATCCCATCTAGCACCACTTTTTATTACGACCAAAGAGAGTACTACAATGAGGGTGAAAACACTGATGAATTTGTCAGTTAACCTATTGTATTTAGAATGAAAAAATATAGTCAGTTGAAGTTGAAATAGATGACCTTGCTTACCGTGCAAATAAAAAGCACATCTGAACAATGGTGTGAAATGCACCTGCAGCCCTGCCGTGCTGCAAGGTAATTTTTCCAGATATTGAAAGTGGATTTCCAATAGATCCGAGTTCCATATGACGAGGTTCCATATTTAATTGGATTTTTTTTCCTCAGAATGGATTTCTATACTGCACATTCTGTGTCACTGGTAGACTTTAAATTACTCTAGGTTTTCATGGAATTATTTTATGTTTATACACAACTAATAAAACTTTTGTTGCACACAGAGCTTAACTTGTTACTTAGTACAAAAGAGTATCTTTGTATTCTAAAGAGACAGAATTACTACTTTTGAATCAAATTTTTCAGTTTAAACAAGCTATTACATTTAATTTCTCCAACTAACCTCTGGTCTTCTTTCTAGGGCTTCTTTCATTAGTGGGTGAAGTTCTTCTACTAATTCCCTAAACAAAACAAAACAAAAAAATAATCTTTGTAGACAAAGTCTAGTGTCCTCTGGAAAACATTAGTATTTTATTTAATACATAAACCCATACGTCTAAAGTACAAATAAACATTAAAGTATATTTAAATTACATACAAAATAACACATTCGGATTAGAGGCAAGTAACTGAGAATATGGTAAGTGGGGAAGTACCTGAAAACAAGGGAATTTGTTCTTCCAAATCCTAATACAAGTGATTCTGTTATTTCTATGCTTTCAAGTCTCATCAAAGGCACTAGCTGCTTTAGTAAGACTCCAACAGATGGAGTTCCAATAGCCTAAAATACATTAAGAAATTATTGACATTTAATTGTCAGAATTATCAATATTAATTAAATGCATCTTTTTTAAACAAAAAAACCCGCAACCCATTGTCCAAGAATCAATATGTATTTTAAAATTGTGCTGAAATTATTTTACTATTACCGATATCAATATACCAGTCTAGCTACATCACAATCATCTCAATAAAGCATAACGAATAAATAAATCTGGGCAATCTCTTTGTTTTCATTCAGATGATTGTAATTTACTTAACTTGTTTCATTAAAATATTCCAGTCATTGCATATGTGGAACTATTGCTCCTCTCAAGTTGCTACTACTCGAAACTGTATTTCATATAATTATTCACTCATGTTTGACAAGCATAAAATGTTTATTCAGAAATCTGCCTTATTGCTCAATAATGCTATAAATTTGCAGATTGGAGAGCTCTACAAGAAAAGAAAGGGGATGACCAATAAAAGTTAGCTTCAACATGTATGTCCAGGACTTCTGTATTTTGAATATACATCACCCAGAATGCAAAAGAAAAGGTAGTATTTTGAAAATGTCATGGCTTTTGCCAGTCTTTGTTGGCACATAATGTCAATACAGGTTATCAGATATTTTAGTGGCTAATTATGTACCTTAAGAAGTCTTCTCATATCAAAAAATTTCCCTAACTGAAATACTTCAACAGCATAAGGTTTTGTATGCAGATGCAGTTTAGAGCTCTTCTAAATGAGTAATTTGTTTGAAACAGGATGCATTACCTTATTATCATAGTTCACTGTTCCATCAGGAGTGGTAGCCATGATCTCTGGTGTTGAAGCACGCAAGTGTCCTGGACTCATAATACTGGGCTTTGCTACTCCAAAACAGAGAATAAGGTAGTTTCTCCACAATGTAATATAGTTGTCTCCACTGGTTGCTGTACTTGTTTTCTTTGCATTAACAGGAATACTAGAATTTAAAAAGAAATTAAAATTATTAAAATCATTCCCCAGTCTTAATTAAACAGTATTTTAAAATATTTTAAAAGGGAATAAAACATGCTACATATCCACCGGCTGCAATTCAACAAGGGAAAAATCAAAGCAGGCAGAAAACTAGAGTTTTCCGCCTTACAAGTTGCAATTATGAAACTTAAAACTTAATATCTGGGGAGTACCTTGCAGGATTTACGAACTGATACTGAAATATGAGACTCAAAAAAGCTTGTATTAAAATCACCCAACCCATCAAAATGAAAATTAAATGCAGACTGCCACTCACTTTGGATCCACAAGAGGCATTATCAACTGCAGCCTTGTGAAAGCGTATGGCCACGCATAACTGAGAGCTGTAGGACAATGTTTTGGTAAATTCTCCTGCCTAAGAAAACTGAAGAGGCAGAGAACCCATGGGTCTTTTACAGACTGTGCAAATATCCAGACATGGGAAGGACTTTTCACATCATAATGGCTATTTACTAGGACAGCATTCCACTCCACCAGCCACTGCAAATCCACGCTGTGCGTTAATGGGATTGTTGTCTATGGAAAGAGAAGACAAAAAGCCAAAGTTACAGTCATTTACATCCTGCCATGTTCCTCCTCAGTCCTTGCCTATATTTTCAAGCTCCATGGCCAGCTGCTGCTGGATTTTTTAGACCAACACTTTTACACTTCCCATCACATTGCCCTTTCACTCAGGAGAAGCTTTTTACAGTGATAAGAGCTACCACATTATTTCCCTCTGGTTCTTCCTTATAGCTCCTATTTACTGTGATAGGCACAATAACTTTCTACAGTAACTAATGATTATGATGACCAATAGACCAATATAGTCTGTTATTTTCTATTCTACTTGCTGCCATCACCCAGCCACTGTCCCTTGTGTGACGCTGCAGCGCATAATAGGTATAGACTGCCCTTATGTTCATTATCTGAACAGTTGGACGGAGCCTTAGTCCATGATTAAGACACCTACATGCTATGACAGTATGAGAAATGCCAATGCTATTAATAACTATTCTTCAGAATTCATCAGGGTGTTTAAATATGTTTATAAGGAATTAAGAGGCTAAAGCAGGCACTTAAGCAGTTTAAACCCACTCAAAATCCTGCTACCTTCAGCGACAAGTAGGGTTCTCTTGTCAACAAACCATCTCTCTACTGTAATTTAAATTTCGTCCTAAGAAAGCAACTGTGAAACGAAACCTCAAAACACATGTATTTTTGCATCCTTATTATTTGCTTATGAGACCTCAAATAGAAAGTAATAGTTGTCTGCATCCTGCATCCACTGTTATGAAGTAATCATTAAATTACAACTACCTGCTGTACTTATCAGAAATAAGGTACACAGAAAACACATTTGCTTTGCTATATTATTAATGCATAGAATTAAAGCACAAAATCCAAACCTTCACCTACAGAAACTGTAACAACAAACCCAAGTTTTGCTATTTCAGATGAGTTTCCTAATTCCTTGGTTGCAGAGTGAGATTTTCTCTTACTTGCTCTGTTTCTGATCCCTCAACTTTATTGTTTTCAGCTGTACAGTGGCCTGACTTCACCATCAGTTCAATGTGCCTTTCCTGCTCCTGGAAAGAGCACTCGTGGCAAGGACTGATTGTTGCTTTAAACTTAATCAGGCTGAAAACTGCCCCAGACTGATAATTTCTGTTCTCTGGACAAGGGCACTGATCTCTAAAATAGTATGCAAAAGAAGTTGCCCTATGTAACAGTTCCTCTGCTGATACTTCTTTATTCAAAATGCTTACTGCCTCTCTGCTTCGCCAGGCCCATGAAAGAGTGAAAGCAGAGATTCACCCCAGCTGTGACTTACTCTAGAGCTTAGGCTTAGGTTTGCTGGCAAGGCCACTTCTGTGCATGCAAGGGAGCTAAAGCTTATTCCCTTCTGGAACAGATGACAGCCGTGAGTGACTTCCAAGTACCCCAAGCTTTAAATAGTGGTGGCAGTAAGAATTTTCTAGTGGTTCTTTTGGATGTAGTTCACAGGTCCAGACTCTAGGTAGCTTTGATTATAAATTCACTTATAATATTTTTTTTTATATGTGGTACAGTACGATCATTTTCATCAAACAGATTGTCTGGGACATTGCGGAGCCTTGGAGCTCTCGGGTAGATGGCTGGAGTCTTAAAGCTGTATAATTTCTTTGATTTCTAGAAGCTTTATTTTTAGTCTTTCATGTCTGATATTTGTTATGTCCACATGCTATGTAAACACTAGCAGTAACAGTAAAGTAATACTTACTGAATCTGAAACAGCCACATGTATAAAACTTTCAAGAATAGAAGAACTCAACTGATCCATGACATCAATCATGGGCCTGTCATCATCCTGCGCAACACAGATAACACAAGTTAACCTCTCTCCTGACCAAATTATTTCCCTTCTTATTTTTCTGATACATGAAACAGAACGACCTAAAAATTATAACATTAATTTAAAATGGCTGAAAAAAATCACTGGTAATGATGGGTGCATTTTGTCTTTCTCATATGAATCTCAGAACCAAATCCACTCTGTGGTTTGAAATAAAGTTAATTTGTGGCTATAGCTCACTGCTTACCAAACAAAAGCACATATCAGAAAATCCCAAATGACTTTGGATAGCTGGTATCAAAAGACTGAAAAATTACCTTACTGTTTATTAAAGCATTCTTTTGTCATGAAGACACATATTTGTGTTCTTAGGCATTTAGATGGCTCACTGAACTGTGACCGCCAACACACAACATGACTCTCTGTATTTCTATATCCATAAAGAAGACTTAGAGGTCTTTACTATACAAGAAAAATGTATGTGAATAATCTTAAACGTGTCTGATGCTGTGTTTTTTTACAAAATGGTATGCTACAGGAATGAGTTTCATTTCCAATACAAGTTTATAATCCTGACAATACAAAAATGATCCATGCAGTAGAAAAGAGGTTTTACAGTGTCTTTCACATTCACATCATGCCAAGAGGAAATATTAAGTTGCTGTACATGTTTTCCTTCAAATTCTTGTATGGGGAACATGTTATTAATGTGACATTGTTTAGTATGCAGAAAGGTTTGCAGTGTTAAGGCAAACAGAAATGGTAAGCTCAGACCAAATGTTTTTTTATAAACTAAGTGCATACTTGCTGCACTGCAACTATTATGTTAAAAGCACCTGTAACAGCAGTTTTGAGCTTCATCTTTAGAGAACTTTAATTCAAAGTTCCAGAAAAGGAAAATCATACCTCTGCCTGGCCAAGGGCCAGGAATAAAGCACGGATCTCTCTGAGGATTAAAACAGCTAGTTTACGTGTAGCAACCTGGAAGCTACACAGCAGAACCAGTGCAAATCCTTCAACTGCATGTAGCACATTAGAATAGGGGCTTCTTTCAGATTGTATCCTGTGGCTGGATCCATTTGGTATCAACTGCAGAACAGTGCAAGGGATAAAAAACGGGAGTGATGGTGTTTGAAAACCAGGTCTCCAAGAAATACTCTATTTAACTAGGACAATATAAAGAAACAAAATGCAGAAGCCATGTAAATGCTAAAGTAGGGGATTTACACCATTCCCTCAAATAATCAAATTTTGTTGCTTAAGTTACCTTGTTCTACAAAACCAATACATGAGTATAGTCCTTTTGCCCTCCTTTTACTTTGCAATTCAATTACCTGCTTTGTTCCATCCTCCACTATAAAAATGAATAGCTAAGTCAGACAGTGAAGAGTTCACACCTTTTCTCCTCCAGATAACAGGTCTATAGGTCCTTCTTTGATCCTGTAGCAGCCAACACCTTTGGAAGGTGGCCTCTATAATCTGACCCTCACCAGTAAAGTGTACAATATTTACTGAAAAGCATGTGAGTATTTATCTTTTCTACAGTTTTTGCAATACTATTATTACCCAGTAACTAATAGTCCTCTGTGATATAAAGCAGACTTCATGCTTGCCTAAAGGAAAACATTTCCAGTGTGACTGGGTTAGGAGATTAAGAAGCCTGAAAATCATCTCTCGTAATGAAAATATCTGTGGGACAGTGCAGATGGGAGGAGCAGGAGCAAAGCTGTTCAGTTCCCAGGAATGTTTGTAACACATGGAGACAGCAGGCTGTAGAAACAATCAGATTCTTTGATGTTTTTGAATCAAACAAATGAAATGGCTACAGGAAGGGAAGATCCACTTCACTCTTCTCAGCATTCCCACTAGCATTATTGACCAGTTTCAGTCCTGGGAACATGTCCTTCTGCCACGTCAACATACACATATTTCATTTTATCTGCTTTTGTTGATGTGCATATTTCAGTTTGACATGCATTCTCTCATGTTGCTCAACAACAGTAACATCTGCTGTGTTACACAAGGACGTGGCTGTCCTCAAAAGACATCTGAAGTATGTACCTTAAAAAATTAGACATAATGAATTCTTCTTAGGTGAGTAAATACAAAATACATAAACCACAGAGATACCAAGGAACATAATTTCTTCCTTCAATTAGCATAAATGTTAGGACACAGATCTCTTGATTTCATACCTCTGCAGATCTGGTTTTTGCCTGTTCAGAAGTTTTTCCTGGAGTGTGTATTACAAGCTTCCATTGTGTAAGCAACTGTAGCAGCAACTTCAGTGAAGTATCAAGAAGGGTATGATGCATATCATTCACTTCACGTAGCAGAAAATTAGTAAAACCAAAGAGTACATCCTCCCGCCAGTCAACAAAGTCAACAAGTAGACCCTGAAGAGAATTCTGTGCAATGTGTCGGAGTTCATCATCCATATGGATAGACAGCCTGTAAGTAAAGTAAATGTCAGGTAATAAAAATCTAAGGAGCGCTTATTGCGGAGAGGAGCATATGTTTCTCCGTAACTTAACAGCAAGGGAAAATTCCCAATGACAATGTAAATTTCAGTGATGCTACCGTGGTTTCATTATTTCTGACCAAAATTAACATCCTTAACCTGGTTTTATACTGCAATTCTTGATACAACACTGCCTGAATGTATTCATGGTTCCAAAAGAAGTCTCTGTTCATTCCTAGAAGATGGTATCTTTGAAGTACATAAATTTGGCAGCTCTGCTGTCTCCCCAAACCAAGTATACTTTTGATTTACTTATTTATTAAATAGCTTCTATGTAGTTATAATAGCAAAAGGCTTGCAGGTTAATATATAATTTCATAATTTATGTATTTATTTGCTTACTTTCAATATAAAAATAAAGGAATCAGAACAGTTCAGCTGCCTAAGAGTTAAAATTAATCTTTAGCCAAGAAGCAAATCACAGTTATTGAAATATTCAAAAGAAATAAAAATAAGAATTTGAATTAAAAAACTGCCTTACGTTTTAAACAACTAAAGATAGGGAAATGGTAAAAACAGCCTCAGGACTTTCCATACATTTAAAAACACATTAGACACCCCAAAGTCCTTCTGAAAGATGGTACAATTTTAGATCCTATTTTCAAATTATACTTCCTTCCATATTTGCATCATGTTGAAGTTTTCAACACAAAAATTCATTACACTTTCTTTTGACACAAAAATTATCAAACCACTTCTGTGTTGGTAGCTTGGCAGAATAAAGTAAATTCAAATCGGTGTGTTCTGCAATTTTTGGTTCATTGCATTTATGATGTATTTTGTTTCAATTACCCATGAGACTGTAATTTTCTGTAGAGTGTTAGAACTCATTTTCAAAGTATTTTATTTACATTTAATCTACCGAGTTGAAAATGAGGACACATTATAAAGGAATTGAGAGAAAGCTAGGAGAAAAAATCCAGCCAGATGGAGTGGAACCAAATTCCATTCTGTTGGAAGTATATGATGAGATGCAGCTCATAACAAATTTGGTTCATTATAGCTGCCTAACTGGGGGCATTTCATTTAAGTCCAAGGAAAGCAACTGCCATGAAACTTCACCCCTGGTGAATATGACTCCAAAAATAACTGTTCCGCTTTAATAACCATATGACTTTCTATACAAATTTGGAAATTCAGTATTTTGTTGTGCTAAGAAAAGACCATTTGGGTCTCTATTTAGAATGCCAAAACCAGAAAAACAAGCAAACCCCTGAGACTATGATGAAGTCATCCATTAAATGACTGCCACAATGACACAAAGTAATAACAGAAAAGAGGAAACAAAAGAGATACAGCTCTAAGTCCACATTACTGTGCAACAGCATTATCAAATGAGATGAAATTCAAATTGAGCATAAGAATGCATCTATGTATTACCACTGCATGACAGGCAGCTTGAGGAAGCAAGTGAATGTTCGTTTGCACTTTAACTCAGTTAAATTTAAGACCTACTTGGGAATTTGTAATGAATTATTTCAGTGGGCAGGGAAGGGTAAAAGGTACAGTATACAGTTGACATCTGCTTTAGAGTTTATAATTTGAATACAGCTGTCCTGGAAGAGGGTCTAGCTGCTGAGTTAGAGTCCTGGAAACCACCAAGAGATACATCCGTTGTTAGGACGAAAAATTCAAACCAAACTGTGAACAAAAGAACCCATTAACACAAACATGTTATTTTATCCTTAGTGAAAAGAAAATATTTAATCCAACAACACAGCCCCACACAAATCCCTGGCCAAACAGCTTTTCAGGTTCTTTTCAGAACCGGGGAGGAACTGAAACCTCACCTCTACAGAGTTTTTTATCCTTGTAGTGATTCTAGTCTCTGACCCAGAAAACACACAGTATTGCAATGCAGTGTTTTCTAGAACATCAAAGACGTACCTCCTGGGACTACTTTTTCATAACTGGGGTAGTAGTCAGTCTGGACCTAAATAAACATGGGATGGTATAGAGAATGTAGAAGCAGTCCTGGTGCTGGGGTAGTGTTGGAGACTTACGTTAGGATTAGGGCAGGTATAAATTCCCTGAACAGTTTATTACTTTCTTCCCTGAAGCTGTATTTTTGTAGAGTATTTTTAGTCCACACTGTCCCAGACTAAATAGACCTAACTCTTTCAAGCCATTGATCCTCCTTTCATTTATTCTCTGGCCAGTCTCTTCTTCAAGCACAATGCACCAGCTTGGACATTGCTCTCCAAATCGGGCATCCTTGATACTGATTAGACCAGAAGAACTTTTTCAAAAGTATTTTTAGACTTACTCCTATTTAAACATGTGAACAAGGTTTGCCTTAGGAACATCATTGGTTTGTGTGTGTTCAGTTTGTGATCCTGCTCTGCAGTACTGAGACCCTACCCAGTATTCCAACACTTTGCTATAAGTCTCCTGAACCATTAACTGTTTTCCAACCTACTCTGCATTCATTTACTTTTACCTAAATTGTGTTTCCTTTGCTTATATTTGAGAATCTGATTTACAACAGTATTAATGTGTCAAAGATGCTGTATCACAAGTACATGTGGGAAACGAAAACAGCTTCCCAAAGGTCCCCTTGTTGGAGAACAGCTGAGCATGTAATTGCTGCTAAAGTTGCACTAGAGATGCTGTCCTCAGTTTCTCTTGATGTCTCACTTCTCACAGCCAGAAGCAGATAGGTCAGCAGACCTACTGCTTGCGTAGTACCAGTGTGGAAATTACCCAAAAATGCTTGCAAACTGTGGCTGAGGAATCACAATTGACCTGTTCTGCATGAAGTCTGATGACAGAATATAGCCAAGTGATTACATTGACAGTTGTGAGATTTAAGGAGGGAAGCACTAACTTACGAGGAAGTCCACATTGGTGTCCAAACGTTTTTCTGAGTTGTGACAGGTCTGACCTGGATAATCTTCTGTGTTTGAAAAGACGTGACCAGAATGGATATGTGCTTTCTAACAGAGCAGTTAAAGCCATTATTAAGGACAGAAAGCTAGTTAAAATAGTGGATTAAAGGTAAACATGTCCTTTTTAATTTTCCTCAAGCAGAACTGATGTAACTATTTAATACGGTATCTTTATAATTTGATAAAGTAATGATTTAAAACAACCCACAAGTGATTTATAGCAGAGGATGAAAACGCAAGGAAATCAAGATGGCCACACACCACATCACACCTACTGCTGACTGCTGACTGCACTTACAGCTTGTTTGGCTGTTTGCACTTTTTACAACTAGCAGAATAAATTGTTTCACTGTTTTAGCACATCACTAAAGAGCTAGTGATAAAGCAGTAAAAAAAATGCTTTTGAATGTAACCCTCTGGCTCCCACATCTGTAATTTCTCACAGATGTTTCAGAAGCAAGAATGGAGTGGCAAAGATTGCTTTGTCACAGCTACCTCTGAGCAATATGTTGCAAGGGCCTCCTGGCTCAATTTACTACCATAATCCACTGACATACATAAGACATGCTGTAATCTTTGACTTGGATACTACATCTGAAATGTAACAGACTTTTCTCTACTGACAGTACCTGTTGTCATAATTATCTGCAGTAAGTCAATAATTTAATGTCCTGAAAACTAACTGTTTTAGCAGTCATGTGTTGTAGACTATCTTGTTCTGTGAAATAGTCTATCTAGATAAATTCAATAGACCCCAAGCAGGCAGGGTATGACACTTAAACTTATCCTGTATGTATAATAATATTAAAAATAAAATTTAAATTATTATACATTAAAAACTTTTTTGTTTGAAAGATACAACATGTAGCACATTCTATTTTACCAAGCAGATACATGAGAATCATAAGCCAAAAGTAAACAACTATCTCAATGTTTTTCCATTAGACAGAAAAAGATGTTCTCTCCTGTTAATCAGAATGCTGTGACGGTTAAAAAAGGGTAATAAATGGTGAATGTCATGAACAATGGTGAATATCATGTAATTTACACACTGATGGAAAAGAGTTCTGGATGATGTATCTACTCTCTTATAAAATGAAGAGTCTGTAATATAACACAATGACTGTAAAAAGATGTGAGGACTTTTATGTCTTATTCATTAATAGCATATTACTTTTTATAAGCATATGATTGTCTAAGAAACAGTTATACGTTCTGCAGCTCAGTTTTTCATTCTGTTCCCACTGAGCAGTCATCTAATGTTTGAACAGTTTACCTTGCCAGCAAGTCGATCAACTCAAGTTTCGACATTCCATCAGGAAGCAATCGAGGAATAGCAGCAACACATGTCCTGAAGAGATCAATTTTGGGTTTTCTTTCACCTCTGAAAAAATAAACCAGAATTTTCACTAAGCTTAATGAGTAATTGTGTTAAATGATCCGTGTATGGTATTTCAGAAAAGGGCTGGACATAATGGAGAGCCAAAGGCCTATTAAGAACATCAGAACAGAAATCTAGATGCTATAAATGGAATAAGGAAACATGAATAAATGTTTCCATTGAATGAATGGTTTTGATGTTGACATCTATTACTGAGTAATTTACTTCTTTCAGAGAGAAACTGGCAGGTATATCAAGATGGAGTTATAATGTAGGAGGATTCCTTCATCAAGCTCAGCATTTGCATGATGCAAGCTTCAGATGATGGAATGAGTTGGGGTGTTCCCCATCACAATGCAGCTAAATCGCACCAGTTGTATAAAGCAAATAGCAGATATGTAAGAAGCCTAAATAACAAGGCCCTCAAAAGAACAAAGATCTGTGGGAATCTCACACCACACATTATTAGACTGAAAAAGAAGCATAATTTACAGGTAGGTATGGCAAGAGAGTTTTTGTCTGTCCCTGGCTGAGACAGCAGCACTTCAGCAAACATTATCAGCTCAAACATGTTTTAGTAGTCCCAGGGCAGCTCTAATCTGTGGAATGGCTCAATTGCTTCCTAATAGCCTGGGAAAGTGGTTGAATCTAAAGTTCAACATGAACCAAAAATCTACGTTGGGAGTCCTTAAGTCTTCTAAAAGTAGTTCAAATTTCAGCTGCTGATTATTTTCACAACAGATACAGTTCTTTTCTCACTTCTTTCCGGTTTTGTTTGTTTGGGGGGTTTTGTTGTTTTTTTTTTTTTTTTTGTAAGAATGCAGATTAAAAAGTTCTTTAGACAGACCTCAAAATGTTTGGGGTTTTTATATTTGCTCATTTTTAACTCAATGATCTATCATTTGATGATTGAGTATAGAGGAAATAACCAAAGCATAACAGCATTTTAAACTGTACAGTCTTCCCCACAATATCATTAACTATTAGCCCATGATACGCTTTGAAGGGATCAAAACAGCAAGGTCCTATTTACGGACCCTACTACAAACATGCAGAGAAAGGCTGTTCCTGCTTTAATATGACTCTGACCAAACCAGGAAAGAATGAGGAGGAAGAGACACACTGAGAAGCATTGTAAACTACTTAACACCACACTGAATTTCAGTGACAAAACATGAAACTAACCTAGTTTTCCTGCACCACAGTGCAATGCCGTGCTTACTACATTACTCTGCACCTCTGCTCGACAGAGGACATTGCATTTGGATACCTTACTTCTGTATTCAGTCACAGAGAGAGCATCAATGCAATACCATCTCACAAGTCTAAAATAAGATTCATGGAGTAACACTGAACATTCACGGAAACAGTGGGTGTAGAAAAGGCATAAACTGACATTAAGCTTACTTACTTGAAAGATTAAAGTAAATTTCATGGTGAATATCGTTCTTTCTCTTAACACTCTATTTCACCTTGAATATGTATCACATTAATAAAATGATGATATGATTTTAATCTGCTGACTTAATTGTACAATGAGGGGAAAGTATTTTCATAATCAATTATCTCTGTCTCACTGTATCTGTATCTTAACAGAATTTGAAAGAAAGCCAGCAACTGACTTGAAAAAAGAGTAAAATACATCTAATCCAAGAATTTGGTTATAAACAAATCCCTTTGAACTAATTATCCTTAATACAAAAAACTAGTCCAATTATTAACTAGTGCAAAATACTACGTATTTATAGTTGTAAGTAGTAAAGTGTCATCGAGAATTTTATTGGCAGGCAAACCAATGTGTCTTCCTTGCTGACTTGAAATAGAAAGTGAGTTTTGCAGTTTCCTTATTATCAGTCCACGTTGAGGGTAAATTGTGCCCTTCAAATAGAGACATGTAAAGTAACAGTCTACGAGGAAACTCTTCCAAAGGCAAATGAAGTAATTATTTATAAATAAAAAATTTGTGGGTGTTCTGTGGGTTATCAGCTGCTCAGAAGACCAGCAGAAGATCCAAATCTGAGGCTCAACTTCCCA
Organism: Lathamus discolor; assembly: GCF_037157495.1. Classification (NCBI taxonomy): domain Eukaryota; kingdom Metazoa; phylum Chordata; class Aves; order Psittaciformes; family Psittacidae; genus Lathamus; species Lathamus discolor. The sequence continues at coordinate 105,224,688 of NC_088887.1, forward strand.
ATTTATCTGAGCTACCAGTGTCAGCATGTGAAGTGCCTGGCAACAGAGGTCCTCACAGGGTTCTGCAGTCATCTCTGGCCAACTCAGGATCCAACAGGATGACCTCTGGATGAACACACCAACAGCTGTTCTCACCTGGAAGCTTGTGTTTTCATACCAGCAGATTTTTTTTGTTACATATTGTCAACAAAAATCTTTCAAATACTTGCAAGAACAGGTTTGCATGTTAGAAAAATGGGCGCCCTACTCTGACTATACTGGAAAATAATTATAACCAGTACTGAAATGCAGATCCCAGTGGAGGATGCAAGGATGCTCTTCAGTTAGGATTTTAGTAAGACACTCAAGAATGGCATCTAGTTCAACAATAAATGCTTAAAGGATCAGTCATTAAATACAGAAACATCTCTTACACTGCCAAAGAAAATCCTGAATCTCTATAATTTAAAACATTATGACTATTAATTTCCTAGCTATTTCCCTCCGATTTTTATTTCTGTATCAGCTGTCAAAAGTAGTTGAATTTGGATAAGCACTGCAGTCTGTCTACTACTCAGTATTTTTAGGAAGGTGTCTTTTATTTTCTTTTTTTGACATTATAAGAAAAAAAAACATTATCAAAGAGACCAATTTCCTTTTCATCATACTTTGAACTATACCTTGAACTTTTTTGCCAGTTTTTTATTCTCTTCTGGCATAGCTATCATGTCCATCCTTCTATAACGTGAAAGATATCCAAGGTCTCCTTATAGCTGGGCTTTCTACTATCTGTGCTCTGCACGTGTAAAATGATGTCTCTGTGTCTCTAAGGTCTACTAGATGTCCACCTCACAAGAACTCTCTCCAGAAAACTTCCTCTATTAGTAATTTTGGATGAGAGTGTAAAATGCTGCAGTTCAACACTGCTTGAGATGTACTGTCTTTATTCTCTTTAGTGGGGTATTGCTTAAATCCAAGACTCTTAACATGACATGACTTGGGTTTTTAATCAAGATTTGATGTTGATTACAGGTATGAATGGAAATTTTGACAGATTATAATTAACAGTGATTTACAGAATTTATTGACTTTATTTTGAAGTTCAGTAATGCAAATATACCCCGAAACAGTGTTTTGAGCATAGGCTGACAGGCTTTCCACTTTGGGCTTTCAAAATCTACCATCCACCAAACATTCATGGGATTCTCACATGACTTTGGACCCATTGAGAGCATCAGTTCAATTCCAAACACTGCAAGTACAATCAACTTGTCATAAACAGTTATTCAAAGTATCCACTAAGCTAAATCTTCCCCTTTCTTGTCTATTGTTCTGATGACTCATGATAGTCACAAATATATGCAAAGTTCTGAAATAACATCTCAATATTTAATGGGATTTACTGTTCTTAAGCACTCACGTAATCATGTCTTCAGGTTCTTTGTTAAGCATCTGTATGTTGGTTAGCATCATGCAGCGACCGACTTCCTTGTCAAGGTGTCTGAGTATGTTGTCCACGGCTTTTCTTACTTGAGAATAATATAATGACATACCTGCAATAATATGTATTTTTGTATAATTTGCATTATTTATAGATACGCATATTTTGAAAAAGCTGTTTACTCATGCTGTGCTGCATAATTTAAGAAAAAATGTTTTCCTCATGAGATAGCATATTCCATTAGTAATGATAACTTCATTCAGAGACAGAATATGTTGCCCCCTCCAGAAAGAATGCTACTGTATTTAAAAAGAACCCATGTGATATACAGTTACACATATTTTTCCTAGAGAAGAAGTTAAAAAATACCCAGTCAAAATATGTCTCTACATAGTCAAATGAAGCCACACAGTTAGTGAAGTTATACAATGCATTTTGCAACTTTCTATGGCAGAAGTAAAAGTTCTGATTCAGTAGCAAGGTTTAAAAACTACAGGCAAAGAGAAAAAAAGGAATCTGAATGAGCTCTCCTAAAACTAATTTGGTATGGAAATTACTGGCATGATGTTTTATGTGAAAAATTATATTAGCCATGCAGCTTTACAGCAGCTGATGGACATCAAATCCTCTAAAAAATAAAACTTAACTCTTTCTCTATATTCATGAAAGACTAAAATTGTAATTTTCATAATGAAAATTTATGTATTAACTCTGAGCAATATATTTTCAGTCATCTATTTTCTAGTCAATCATTTTCCTGTTTGATAAAAACAATGTAAGCTTACATCAATTTCCAGATCTATTATGATCAAAAGTTGAATGACAGTGTAGAAGGCAAAAGAAAACACAGGAATTACCTATCTTAATCTTACATGTTATACATAGAAACTAGAATGTTGTATCCTAAAAGAGAGAAGAAATAGCTAATAAAACATAAGAATCCAGTACTTCAAAGTTTTATTATCAAATTCATGAGGAACAACCAAAATGAACTAAACTAGTGACAGCACTAAAGACTACATCTGTTGAACATTTCAACAGCAGTGGGTCTTACGGTGATTATTTTTTTTAATATATTTTGATATTACTACAACGACACAGCAACAGTACAATGCAGGTGTTTGTCACTGTTGTAGAGATATGCAGGCTTTGTTTCCTTCATGGAAGTTTGAGGACCTAATGAAGTGCTAAGATGAGTAGCCAAATCCTCCTTTTTGCAAGCAAAAGCTGGCACCTTCAGGGCATGATAAAGGAGCTTTTCTGCAATCCAGGATTCTCTCCCTAAATTGACTATGAAGGAAGCCCAATGTAATGGACTTTTAACTTAGGCACTTCAGTTCAGCTCTATTTTACATTTAAAAGTTTCTGCCACGCTGGGAGTTTCAGTTTGCACGAGATAGCGCAATTAAAATGAGGATAACAAAGAAATCTTTGCTGGTTTTCAAGGCTGGTACATTTTCTGAGCACAGGCCCTGTTTCTAATAAGATGAATATGCATGAATAAACACAGCTATTCAGCACTGAAAGAAGCTAATTCTTTATCTGTGTGCTTAACCCCTCTCTAGAACAGAGGGTTGCTACCACTTGCAGAGCACAACTTTTCCTGAAACAATTAAAAAAAGCAGGATTTGTCAAACTAAACCATACATTTCATTACAATGCACAATAAAGTAAATGTTTACAATAAATATATCAATTGAATACTAAACAATAGTAAATTATTCTGCTTAGGTACTGAAGACTTTTTCACATTCATTCTTATCCAAGCTTCTATATTGTCTGTTCTCTTACTGACCTATCATTTTAGCTTCCTCCTCTGTAAGAGTTTTGCTCAAATACGTCTTCTTCACTCTGAGAGTGTTTCCAGAGGGAAGGACAGCTCCAGTCACTGGCATTGGAGGCTCACCATCTTTTTGCTGCAAGCTATCAGCAATTACCAAGAAAGCTCTCAGACCAATATTCATTCTCTGTAAAGTTCAGAAGACCAATGAGTATCATAATAAAATAATCACATTCCACTCATATTCTTCAATCACTTTGAAATTCTGAGTTACGCACCTGCCAGCATTTTTCTCCTGTATCTCCGTTACGTTGACTAGATTGATATGTTTCACAAAAGAAAGTCTATGAAATAAAGAGTGAATTCATATCTGCTCTATGAGCACATATGCTCTCCCCTCTCAAGTACTTGCAAGTACTCAAAGTACTTTGAGTAGAACATTATTTTATCTTCAAGATAAAACACATGAATATGATCTGGAGTTTAGTAATGCATCTTAACTGGACCTTCAGTTAAACACAAATGTCCTACACGGTCCATTATAACGAAAGATCAGTAACTGTCTTGAAAAGCCCCAGGGTTGACCATGCTGAGTGAAAAGTCTAGCATAATGCTCAGTGCCAAAACTGTGATGTGAAAACACCAGGAAGATGAGGCTAAGTGACCTGAATGCCTTTTGGGAACTCACCAGAGGAAAACTTGCAGGCTTTGCATTACAATGAATAAAAGATCAGAATGTTTTTAATTTCCCAGGAATGTATTCAGAGGTTGTCCTACTGACAATCTCCAAGAGGTGCATTTACATAGATTATAGGGGTTTTTTTTTGCAGAATGCTAAAGCCTACAAACATCAAAAAGTGACCATATTATTTCATTGTTGTCAGACTTACACTGCTGTTGAGAAACACTAACATTTCAGATGTTGTTTTATCAAGAAGCTAAGGCCTATGTCCATTCCCTACGAGCCTGGCTTCATGCAGTGCTAATACACAACGTCCTTTGCAGGACATTCCTCAGTCAATACTACAGGTGACTGACCCAAAACATGGTGGGGCCTGCCTGCTCAAGGATTCTGTTTCATTTTTCTTCACTCTGATGAAGACAGATGAAAGCTGTGCTCAAAGTAAAGCTTGCCTTTAACTTCTGCTGCTTTTGATAGCAAAAAGCTTAATGTACTTTACCAAATATTGCTTGTATCAAATACAATTTTTGTAAGTTAACTCATTCTATTTTAACAACTTAGTGAATAGATATGCCTGCTTAATACTGCAAGATTAATACAGACATACTCTACGAGATTATCATAAATGGTTTTTATTTTTCAAATGTGTATTCTTGATTTTCAAATGAAAATATTTTCAAAATTATAAGCAAATACATTATTTTCAAGATAATTTTTCATTATTTTATCACTTATTTTTATTTTGATTTCTGAAAACATTTTTCAAATATCTGATTGTCTTCTCTAAGGAAAGCACTAAGAAGCTGACTCATGCCACTAATGCTAGTGGAGCTTCACTGGTCAGAGTGGTAAAACTTTCTTAGAGGCTTGGAGTTTTATGTCTTCTTCAATTCTCCTTGAATCATATAATCTTTTTACAGCAAAACAGTTATAAAAAATATTTAAAATTTTACATAAAATTCATTTTTATATTAAAATACCTTAAGGCATTGCATATAACAACAGCAGAGTAATATGGAGATACTGTGATCAATAGTTTACTTTTTCTTTCATACATTTGCAGTAATTCTCATTTAATAATACTCACTGAGGAAACAGAAGATAGGCATAAACAATATGACATTTTACAGATTAAAGTTCACAAATGTATTTATTTTACCAATAAATTAAGTTCAAGATTTGGCCTGAAAACTGGTGAAGGTAGAATGTAACCAGAAAGGAAATGCAGCACAATACAATACATACTAATATATATATTATATATACGATATACTAATATATACTAAAAATGTGGATGCACATCGTACCTCAGGGTTGAGACTGAAAGCTTTTGCTGGTTTTCCGACACAAAGGAAGTCAAAGATAATTTCTTTCATTGCAAAATCTAACCGTTCCTAAAATAGTGAAAACATTGAACGTCATTAAGCTGCTCACTTCTGCTACTTACTTGCTATTAGGTAACAAAACAGTGAAAACCAGTTTAATCAGGATTTATTTAAATTTATTGAAAAACAGATTTTCAGAAGTATGCAAGACATATTATCAGATCTAAGCTTCCAACACTGCTGTATGTTGACAAATTCAAGGATTTATGGCATTGAAATAGAAAATGATCCATTTTGGAAATAAAGCTTTTAATTATTTCATTTAAACTGTGGTAATTATGGTACTAACATAGTATTTTACATAAAAGGATCTTGTTCACAGACAGCACGGTTCAGGGAAGATTTTAAGCATGTTTAATTCATTCCTATTCAGAGACTTTAAGTATGTGCTTAAGTGTTTTGCTCAATGGGAATGTTTTCTGAATTTAAGCAATAAAAGAGATGAAACTGCCAGCACTGAAAGTTAGTTTATTTCAGCAAATCCCATTTGAACTGATCAGAACTGAATGAGCCAACTACATGCTGAACTTGGTTTTCCTCTGCTTTAAGAGCAGTACAACTCATTGTCTGTATAGTAGAAATGATTGAGCATCAGGGCAAAATACAGCTTATTATTTTGAACTTTATTGACAGAGACTATCAACAAATGCATGTTCTGACTTACTGACAATTTAAAAAACTCAAAAATACATTTGGGTTGAAGTGAAAGCATTTTTTTTAATGCATTTTCAGTGGAATGAAGTTAATCAAAATCATCTGTTCAAAAGAAGCTTGCCCCAGCTCATTCAATAATTTTCTCATTGCCTAGTTGAAAGATACTGACAATGGGGTGGTGAAAAAGTCAGACAAGAGAAGTTTACCTATTTGTTAATTTGTTATTTGCAAAACAAATTATTCATGAATTGCAAAGACATATGCATGGTTCTCCATACCTGTGCAATAAACTGTATTATTTTTACAAAGATGTTCAGAGGCATATCTCTTGGCACAACACCACGGGAGCCTTTTGGGAAAAGCGTTGTGACAATAGTAATAAGTCGACTGTAAAACAAGGGAAAAAAAGCATCAGACATTTCTGGACCTTGCAGACTTTCACTAAACATGAAACATATGTTGGATATCCTACTACATTTAGAAAGACTAGAATGTACCTCCTTTGAAATGAAAATGTAATGGGATATCTTGCTCTGATCCTTAGCTACAAATTCGATGTAATTACTTTATTAAATGACTACATTTTAAGAAGAAATAGACCAGTCAATGACACGGCACTTCAAAAGTATTTCTAACGTTAAAAAGGCAAAGAGTGATTTTTAGTTCTTACAAAAGAAGAAACGCTTTATATAGTAATTTTAACAGGTGAGAGAATAACTGACAGCGCCACAAAAGTGAATAATTTCTTATATACAGTTCAGTTTTTATTTCACAAAAGGAATAGGTGCAAGTCAAAGGAACTCAGGAGAACTATACAACTTCTTCATTGGCAACATCCACTCTACAAGGCCTCATTATCATTACAAATACAGCATCATACCTTTGGGTAGCTGTGTTGCTTTCACATTTAATTCTGATCATGTAAACCCACAGTAGTCTGTACAGAGATTCCAGTGCAACTCGAGCCATTTTGGGGTCCTTATTCTAGAGAAATATATAACGTAAGAATAAACTTCACATACAAATGAGAAAGGAAATTCTGCACTTAATGGATGTCAATGTTCAGAGTTTTTACAATGACACTACAAAAAGACACAGCCTCACAGCTGCTCAGTATGCTATTCCTGTAGCTGCAGGAATGCTTATGCAGAGACTTACCTCTCCGGCTATTACTTAACTTGTCAATAACCCCAACTACCAAGTTAGTTAAATTTGATACAGGGTACAATTTAAAATCTTTATTTGAAAACCACTTCAATTTGACTCTAAAACCAAAACCGCATCTTCAGTTGATTCTGTCAATTCAGAAAGCTATTTCTCTGTGGTGGAGACCTGGCATGAAGAAAACAGCAGATAAATAAATAGGCTGGCCTAATTAACATGGCATCCGGGATCAGCTGTAATGAATTGGATTATCTGTCTGGATTGCTGTTTATTTTTGGAAACTTTTGAACGAGTACAAGACTGTCTTTGGGTCTTCTCGGTCATATGCAGTTTTCTGTGGCAGTTTTAAGGGCTTTCTGAGTAGGGTGCAAGTACATGCAGTCCATTCAGATGGTCTCCTGCGTGTTGGGCCATTCACTGGGTTAAACTTTGAAGAAGTCCAGTACACTTTGACCTGAGATAAGATTTGCCTGGCTCACAGTGCAAAGAGCTACATTTTCATCTCCAGACAAATACTGAGTCGCAGATCAAAGACCATGGTTTGACCAAAGAAACTGCAACCAATAGCATCAATAATTCTTGAATGTATTTTGGTCTGGGTCCTGCAAAATGGAAGGAAGAAAATCTGCTGATGATACGGGATATGGCTCCAACTTCTAACATGCCATCTGTCACAAGCTTATGAATAGGAACACTGCTCTTGGGTTCCAGTTTCCATTTAATTCCTTGACAATATATTTTATTTCACTATTATAATTATAATTATTTTTATACAATAAATATTTACATTTTATACAATATTACAATTATTTTATACAATATAGCTTTATAAGAAACAGAAAATGTAAAATCTTTTTTGTTTATTAAAGCAGCGTACAATGGTTGTAGCACATGATTATAATAAGTAGTAAAAGGAATGCTAAAGTTTAGGTGACCTATTAATCTTTGCAGGATTTTAAAATAACATTTGTTACAATAAATTTGTTTAATTACCTGTTTACTTTCAATCTATTTTTCATCAGGCATCATCATGTTGAAGGAGGTGATGCTGCCCCTCTACTCTGCTCTTGTGAGACCTCACTTGGAGTATTGTGTGCAGTTCTGGTGTACTCAACATAAAAAAGACATGGAACTGTTGGAACAAGTGCAGAGGAGGGCCACGAGGATGATCAGGGGACTGGAGCACCTCCTGCATGAAGATAGGCTGAGAAAGTTGGGGCTGTTCAGCCTGGAGAAGAGAAGGCTGCGTGAAGACCTCATAGCACCCTTCCAGTATCTGAAGGGATCCTATAGGAATGCTGGGGATAGACTATTCATTAGGGACTGTAGTGATAGGACAAGGGGTAACGGGTTAAAATTTAAACAGGGGAAGTTTAAATTGGATATAAGGAAGAAATTCTTTGTTGTGAGGGTGGTGAGGCACTGGAATGGGCTGCCCAGGGAAGTTGTGAATGGTCCATCCCTGGTGGTGTTCAATGCAAGGTTGGACAGAGCCTTGGGTGGCATGTTTTAGTGTGAGGTGTCCCTGCCCATGGCAGGGGGGTTGGGACTAGATGACCTTAAGGTCCTTTCCAACCCTAACTATTCTATGATTCTATGATTCTATGTCAGTCTTCCTAAATTTCAGTCCCAAGAATTTCATTTCTTCAACAGGTTTATCAAAGTTTATTCTTACCTCAAAGCTAACAAGAAAACAGCAGACACTGTGGCTAATTGGGTTAAGGTTAAAGAGCGCTTGTGTGGCAGAAGAGGAAGTCACCCCTATAAGCAAAAGTCCAAATATTCCACTAATATAGATAGTTCAGCTGCAAGGGCAGTTGAGAAGAGATAGAGGAGAAAAGGGCTGAGACTGCTATTGTTGGAGATCTCTAAAAATAGCAGGCCAGTTTTCAATCAGAAACAGCAAGCTGCAGAGCAGAAGCAGGATTAAGAGGAAGATGATAAAAAAGTCTTAGAAACATCCAGGGAAATTATGTGCATGTCTATGTGCAAGATCTGTGCAAGTGCATAGTGACTGTGTGACCAGTAGTTTGGAAAGCACAGAGCATGTCCCCCTTTGGAAAACTCCGAGAAGTCCACAAACAATGGAGCCTCTTAAGTATTTTAAGGATGTTTGTCTACAAGAAAAACTCAGCCAGTAATCCTATTAGGACAAGGTGTATTTGGCCTAATATATCCAACATCTTCACTTTCCCAACAGGAAGTATTGGCACTGGATGTGATTCCTTTACCACTGCAGGCAGTGCCCAACTCACTGTTGGTGCCGAAGAATTTGTCAAAGTTGATGTGGGCCTTTTGAACACGGGAACAGTTGGCAACAGAGCTCTGACAGGATCTGCTCTGCTTCTTGATTGGTAAGTGCTGCTGTCTTTTATCTGATGTTGTTGCTCTTCTAGAAATGTCTTTTTCAATGCATCCACCTCCTCTGTGACTGGCACAGGAACAACTGGGCTGCCAGGAGTGAGGCTCATTTTCTTCAATTCCTCCATTTCTGTTTTCCAGTAACATGGTGCTAGGTCTGGCCTATTTAGGCTGAAAGGATATTGTGTTGGTACCCATGCCATCTGGGCATACATTCATGCCCAAGACATTGTTTGACCCATTCTTAGTATAGTAAGTTCTGCACTTGCAGGTCAAATTGTACTGGAGCTTTCTCCTTGTCCCATGTGGTTTGGAGACAAAGAACTGTTGCTGAAAAAACCTGCCTCTAAATGAAACATGGTGCTTTGACCCTTTCCTGTATGGAATTCCTGGCTTGAATAGTTTTTTCATAAATAAAGTTGAGTTAATGACAAATGATCAATTTCAAAACTTGGATAATTACTAACTTTTACATTGCTTTCAACAGGAAAGTATCAAATTACTTTTGGACAGGATTTGGTCAAGGTCAAATATTTCCACATCCTAGCAGGAGTCTTCTCATTAATTCAAGAGAAAAGTCTGTTTTCATAAGATCAGAGATTTGCCACTTTATATTAAAATCAGAAATATGATTCTTGAGAAGCTTGATCCATTATGGGGTTCATGGGAACCCACACAATATCGTGGAGTCACGTCTACTGTCCTGGTGTGGACAATTTTCCTTCTAATGGAAGAATTTACCTTCTGCTGTTTTGAGAAGGCGTAACTAACCACATTCCTCATTTAGCCACATATTCAGCTAACTTACCTTCTCCCCAAACTAAAGATTGAATGCGCCATTAGAAGTCCTATTAATCAAAGTATAAATTGATGAATTATAAGTGGCAAGGTGAATTTGATTTTCAATTGGTAATGCAGAAGAAACGTTTTCTCTAATGATTTCAAGTAATTTGTTGTGATCTCCCTAATTTTCAGAAAAAATCTATATTCTCGGCTGTATTTTCAGAGACCTTACAACTGTAGCCACCTTTTCTAAAGCTTGTGTAACCTCATAAAACCCCATAAAATCAGCTGCAATATGAATGTTTATGTTCTGAATTTCTTTGCAAAAGGTTCTAAACATCTTCAGGAAAAGCAATTCAGGTACAGCTGGGAAGAAAACTTCGGACAGACTATGAATATTTAAAAGACACATTCTAACAGTAGACTAGATATGAAGATAAGCAATACAAATTCTTCCATTAAGACAAAGGCAATGTAATCAGTGTCCTGCAACTAGTTCCAGTCTGATAAAGCAATAACAAGTGCTTTGTTTGCAAATGCCTTTATGAAGAAAAGCAAGTTAATATTGGGTCAGTATTGGTATGTCACTCAAGCCAGTAACTTTTATCAACAATCCTTCCTGTTTCACAGTTGTTTGACTCAGGCTTGGTTTGAGTTAAAGACACAGCAGAAATTCAAACTAGGCATAAAAATACATTTTTGTTATTGAAAAAATTTGCATACCTAAAAAATTCGTACTGTTGAGAATAAAATTATGTATGGAATCAGGTTATAGCAATAATCCAGCACATCTACCTAAAATGGATATTCAACAGATCAATAGTGCATACTGAAGTTTTAATACAATATTAAAACCAGAAGATACTAACCTTGAGATTTGATAGGCAGTTGTTGAGGAAAATATGCCATCTGTTTAAAAAGAACTGCTTCTGACTGACACAAAGCAGGCATGTTACCAAAGGGTACAAAGCCTAAAAAAAAAAGGATGTTGATACCATATTATTTGCATGTCTACACAACATAAAAGTCCATTAATAGAGCTACTATAAATTTAAGACTCTAACTCCTCTATTTTGTTAGCCAACACATTGTTAAGTAGTACAATCTGAAAAAGAACTTTCTCTAATGTTTTTACAGATATGTTTTATGGATGAACTAAAAACAACCAAATGCATTCTCACAGCAATATAATAATCCAAAGATGGGCCACAATTTTTTGGACTCACAGCGCTAAATTCTGTCAGTTAACTGAGCAATGATAGCATGGAAATAACTAAACTTTATCATAATAACAGGACCCACAGAGATTGGACTTGTGAATGCTCAGATTCCTATTACTCTTCAAAATCTGCAGTCACAATATTTAATGACAGACATGTCAAACACCTGAAAGAATTGTCTTAAACTACAGGCAGTTCTTGGATCTGCTGGTAGTTACATCTTGCAAAACAAAAAAGAAAGGTAGAGCATGTAAATTCAAATACTGGAACCTTGTCTCTTTGTTAATGTTCACTTTGACACATCTTGGAAATGTCACACTAAAAAAAAAAAGCTAAAATGCACCAATTAATTTTGAAACTGACTGCTATTGCAGCACGACTTTGGTTTCAATTGTCATGTTAACATACCCAGTCAGGGCTTCAAAGTTATTAGAAAAAATAAGGTAACTTTATCTTAAAGACCAACAATTCTCAAAATTAACCCTAAAATTCTAACTTCAGTCACAGCTCAAAAGTTTAAATACACCATAAACCACAACTTCTGTTGCAGTAATATATAACAGAAATTTGGTATAGCTAGCTTAGACGAGGTTCTTGAGCAAATGGCAAATGTAAATTTTTTTTTTTTTATTTTTTATAATCTTCTTGTCCAAAATACATATGGGAGAGGATAACTGAAGCCTTCTCATGGAAGACTTTCTTACCATATTAACATTATGACTGTAACAGTTGAGTACTTGACAGGATCACAGTTTAGTAACATCCCAGGAGTGTTACAACACATCCTAAAAAACAGCCCTAGGAAGATACAAACCACCTCCCGGAGTTTCTTAATTACCTCCATTTACTACAAAGAGAACCTCAATGAGTTTTAGATAGAAAAGGAGGCACAATGAATGCCCCCATCCTGCCTGTACAGTGAGTGCACCAATTCACACATCTCTAATCTTGGAAAGGAAGGTCCTCCTCAAACTGTAAGAGTGTGCTTTCTTCTTGGAAGCCTGGAAATATGCACTGCAGTTATTTCTGTCAACTGTTTGCCTTTCCCCTCCTCCTCCTCCTCCTCACAATGTTTGTATTTCTAATCACACCCTCACAAGAATCTATTCTATTCTGTCGCTTTTAACTATGTAGCCTCCAGTGTGGTATGTGTAGACAAGCAATCAAATGCAAAGCCACAGCTGTGCAATCCTTTCTCAAGCATGTAGTATTGACTTTGGCAAGTACAGCCACCAGTTTGGGGAAGTTCTATTTAGTGTAAAAACTACAGCAAAGCTCTTACCCTGCTGCAGTTTCAACAATGTTTTATTAACTAGGCAGAGGAATAGAGCCACACAGATGCAAGTGGGGTGTGGAAACCAGAAATCCACCCCAAGACTCCCACTAGCTCAAACTGGATCAGGATGCTCTGACTCTCCCCTGGGACTGGTGTAACGGTGGCAGAAAGTTCAAGCACACTCCTGCAGTCCTCCCAGCAGATTCACTAGCACTAGTGACCAGCATTTGCTGGGAGCACTGGGAACAGGGAATTGTTTTTGACTTTCCCATAGAATGAGAAAGGACAAATGACAACTTTCTCTACTTAAAAGGTCCAAGACTTCAAAACGAATTATCTAACACCACACTGCTGATGTGTGCTGACCCAGCTGGAGAGACAGACTGCTTAAGGCGGCCAGCATCAAACTGACTCAGATCCTCATTTAATTCAGATAAACTCATGCTTCCAAAAATACATTCCAGAGCCACTGTTCATATCACAAGAAAAAAAATGAAATAGGGAGCTGCACAGTAGCCAAGTTACAGATTAAAAAGGGCATGCGTTATACATTTTTTTGTTCCTACAATGTATTATTTAAGCCCCGTGAAAGAGCTGTTCCCACATGCCTCATTTGTTCTAGCTTGACAAGAAATGAACTCTATTCTTTCTCCTCTCGTCCTAATGTTTACATATAACAAGTATGAGAAAACCTAACCATTTAATAATCACAGAACCAGAAGCTGAAAACATCTGTTTGAGTCAGACTAATTCAGATCATATTCTGAATAAACATGGTTATTTTCTGCAAACACAATAATCTTCTTGCAAATAGCAACGTATTGGTTATAAAGCTGAATGCAGAAAAAAGTTTTGCAATCTCCCAAGGGTCTTGCTGAGAGATATTTCTGACAAAGAATTTTAGCCTCTGCTTCTTGGGGTTACTAACCAAGGAGTGCTTCTTTCGCGAGGAAAGTTCAAGTGTTGTATCATACAGGCTTTCAACAAAGTTCCTCAGGCAGGGGACATTCACTTCATTTTTAACAGCCTGAAAGAAAAGTTCATGTTAGTAAAACACTATTTCACAAGCTGCTTTACCTAATTTAAAGGAATTATGCCAACAACCTGAGAAATAAACTCACAGCAGCTACGGGGACAAGAATTTCAACAAACAGTCCTGCCAGTGCATGCTTGATATCTTTGTCTTTAACTTCGAGGAAATAATGTGCACATTCCTAAAACAAAACAAAACAAGAAACATAAATTTCATGTCAGCTGGAATAAAGACCTCTAAATGTTTGCTGAATGCACATCAAGCGTCAGTGACTATTTTTATCATGCAAATCCCACAGAAAACATTTGTCTATTAACTTCTAAATCTGCATTTTGCAGCAAGCATAAAGCTGGACATAAGATCAAGCATATGTTATTCTAACCAGGATAATCCAGAAACTCTCCATTGACTCCAGCTGTGCCCAGTGGTGGTTTGGGGATGGCAAGAGGGTAGGACTTGGGGCTGATCTCATGTGTTCCCTGTATATACCTCTAGGAGCAGGAGCAATAGCTCACATGGTCTGCTTTACACAATGCTCTGAGAGGCCAGAAAAGGAATGTACTTCTCTGGTGAGATACTCAAGGCAGGTAACAATCTTATTATAAATATTATGGGATAAATTTCACTGCTAAGATCTGTTTCAAATTAAGGGTCTATATAGAACTGTGCTATGTGAGGGAAGAGACCTGTGATGCAAACCTGCACCACCTACAACTGGGGATAGAGAGAGACAGTAAGAATGTACTTTTGTTCTAAACATGCAGCAAACTACTATCCGCACAGCTGTGCGCTCAGGAAGTGAGGTAGGGGAGATAGGCATCCACCCACTTGTGTGTTTCTGAACAACTCTAAGGATGACAAACCACGTTGCTCCAGTTATTTCTTCCTCTCTGGGTCCAGGGCCCAAATAGCCACTGACTTTACAAGGAAGATCCCCACTGACCTTTTTTCCTGCACATGTATGCAGAGCAATTTACACTTTAGACCATGCACAATTTTTCCTTGCTGCAATTAGGATTCTGCATCACATGTCTTCAGTTACTCCAGCCATTTAGGCTTCACAGCTGAGACTACTGTGCAAGGGTGTAGCATAGCTGCTTCTGCACTCTGGTGGAAGATACAGTTTTTTGGAGCTGGCTCCTGAAATTAGTTCACCCTTTGGAAGTGTCTCCTCTACTAGAGCAGAGCTAGTGTGACAGAGTTTATAGCTGAAGCACTGCATGTAGATACAGCCAATCACACAAAGAATCAAACTGTATTTCACCAAACCTGGTTTTCCTACATACACAGTTGCACCTTATGAGGTATTGTTGCATTTGTAAGAATTAATTTTGTGAAGAGATACTCTAGTCAGGGAAGATGACTAGTGTGAGGTGTCCCTGCCCATGGCAGGGGGGTTGGAACTAGATGATCTTATGGTCCTTGCCAACCCTAACTATTCTATGATTCTAAGATAGAAATCATCTGCATTCCAAATTTTGAGTACTATTATATGGGAATTTTGACCACTGATTTCAAGAGCAGTGACACTGGATCTCAACAGTGCTGTGCCATAAAGCTGTGCCACAAAGCTGTGCCACAAAGTCACTAACTCATACTAATTGTGCACTGAACACATATTACTTTGATATCTTGCCAACTCTAAATAATTTATATTATTGTCAACATATACTAAGATACGTTCATATAATGAAGTGTAAGTTAAGAAGAAAAACTAGCTGTTTTGGTGTTGTTAAACATACTTTAAGTATGCTGCTAAATATGGTTTAAAACACATTGCAGAAATGAAATAGATTGTGCTTCCTATTCAGGCCTTAGAGAAATGGCTTTGTGTGTCTGTACACCTGTGTATTTGTATTCTGATTTCAAATCCTTATTTGTGGGCATCTAACATTGATTTTTTTACTCCATTGATACCATCAATAAGATGATCTTTACATGGATGTGTATGTAAAACATGTATTTTACTGGATGAATGGCTACAAACCATGTAGTCATGAGAGTAATCCCAAGAAAAAACAATAGAATAAAAATGGTTAAGCAAAATAGACCTACTGACAGGAATAGAAGCCATTGTACATTACCAGCATGAATGTGGACTTTTAAAACGTTGAAACATGAAATATTTTCTTTCCTTTTACAAAATTATGTAATCTATTAATTTAAGACATTCATGGTAGTCAATATGATGTGTACTAGCGGCTCTCAAACTGAGTGGGTACAGAATGTACCCTGCAGGAAGTGGGGTGAAGGTATGGTGGAAGGCAACAATACATCCAAGGGAAATTCTGTCCAGCTTTTGCCTCAGTTCTTTGCCTCTTCTTCTGTGTTTTTCTCCATCAGAAGTTCCTCTCGTTTCTGACATCTATGTCAATGGTGGAAGCTTCACGTTGGAGGCATGAGCAGCTAGGGAGAGATGGCTAGACAAGGACACAGAGCAAGGAACTGCTGTGGACTGGCAGGGTGGAAGTTCTGAAGTCTACAGAACAAAAATGCTTCTTCTTGGAGGACAGGATGTAGGGACTATACAACTGATACTATACAACTGTAGCGTATACAACTGATGAAATGTTATGCAATGACACACTCTGGAGACTGGGGTGTAGAGCTTCAAAACAAGCAGAAAGTAGCTGCACATACGTTTATGTGGGAATGACACATGGAAAACCTCCTGGAGTATTACAGGAAAGATGAAGTGCAAGGCCTTTCTAAAAGGTCTGGGAATCACAGTTATATTCATAAGAATTTTACCTGCATAAACTGAAGAGAAGCTTCAAAGTCCTCCACAGGATACATCTTAATGCGAAAGAATTTCATTCCCATTATAAGACTGATAATGCTTTGAACTACATATGGGCTTTGTTCTTTATGCCGTAACTCTTTTAACTCTGCCATAAATTTCTTCTTTACTGCAGGAAATCTATGAATTCACATTGGTTAGTTACAAAAAAAGTACACATTAGTATTTGAAATGCATTGTAAACCTACAGAAGATTCAATTTTGGTTGTAAAATACCATTTCAGTCAGTATGTGAACAGATTTATTTTTGTTTATCTTTCTTTCATGTCTAATAAACTCAGAAAAGAACATGAAATACACAGCCAGATCTTAGTGCCTTTAGATAACCGCACATTTCAAATTGTGTTTTACCACACCCCTCTTTTACATTAAGAGCTAACAATATCATTAGAACAACTCCCTCCCTTTTCTTTTTTTTTTTTTTCAAAAATCCAAGATGAAAGATAGTTTTCTTGTAAGTACATGCAATGTTTTCTAAAGAAAATGCATGAATGATAACCATGAAAGTACTCTTTTTCATGAAAAGGCTGTTCCTCCCTTCACTTCTTTTTTTTCCTAATAGCCATTAGCATTAACTACAGATTGAGATGGAAGGGTCTGCAATCATTTTTTATCTGCCCAAAAATCTATTGGAGGTGCCTTTCGAGACTGTCCATAAAAATAACATAAAGGAAGATCACCCATCCTTCTTGAGATGAAATGAAAAGAGTGTCATTTTCATGGGCAGGTGTAGTATGTAACAATCTTTTGTTATTGCTTCTGACAGAAAACACAAGAGAGTTGAAAGAAACGATTTGGCAGAAAGAAGCCCTTTAGTGGTAGTTAACATCTTAGCAAGGCTCTTCAGAACTGAATAAAAAAAGCAGTATTTATAGAGGAGTTATATTTTGCCTTTGACAGTGAACTTGATCCAGATGTCACTCCCCCTCTTCCCTTTAACCCAACCAATTTGGAAGCCCAAGTAAGGCCTTAGCTGAAGTCTGATTTCAGGAACAAAAAATGTTTTGGCTACATCAAGCTAAACTGATTGGTTTTATAGAGCAGACAGACTCCCAACAACATCAAGAAGTCAGGAGAAAGAGATCACCGTGTTGAGGCAGTAAATTTCACCCTCTGCTTAGTTTGTGGTGTATGTGTATCATAAGGCGTCATATTGGCTACATGAGCTTCTGAATCTGCTTCCAGATTCAAAACTATGACCTGAACCACAAACAAGGCCAGGTAGGATGGGGCTTTGAGCAAAGTGGTCTAGTGGAAGGCAGGGGGTTGGAACTAGATGAGCCTTAAGGTCCCTTCCAACCATTCTGTGATTCTATGAACTGTTTTATGTCATCTGCTCTAAGACGTGCGGGATGAAGGACTCAAAAGCAGATGCATTAAGTTCTTAACTGAAATAACTGCAGAGAGACCTAAAAATGTTGTTGTGTTGGAGGACAGCCATTTTTAGGTTTGCCCAGCTAGAGAAAAAAATCGCATATGGAAAAAAATAATTAAAATAGCTCTATACAGCCCACTGGGATTTCCACAGACGTCATTGTTGAGATAAGAAAAATAATGCTGCTGTAGTCAAGTTGAATTTATTCAGTATTACCAAACTAGATACAGAAAACCCATGGTTCCCTAGAGTTCTATGCTCTAGAGCACCTAGATGAATAGAGGGCCAATGAGCTGAAATTATCTATTCCTACACTATCTTTTAAGAAAGTAAGAAAATCCAAATATTCACATACTAAGCAAGTAGAACTTCTTTTTTATATGAAATATGAAAATATGATATTCAATTTTTCTTACTTTGCTTGTGCTAGAACACCTATTACTTCTGCATACAAATCTGCAACAATATGCATATTTCCAGTGTTAGGACCAAGGTACCTAGTGAGAGACAAGAAAGAATTCTTGGTTGAGAAAGCATGCTGTTTAAACCACTGCTATTAGAAAATTAAGAAGGTAATCTTTTTTCATGGATTTTTTTGTATGAGAAAGAGTCTTACCCTTCTTTGTATTTAAAGTGCTTGAAAGCCAAGTTAATAACATCATTTACCAAACTGTCTATTACAGGATGAAGTGGAATCTGAAAACACAAAATAAAACATGAGTACACATATATTACACTTCTACCTACATACCTTAGAGCTAGTATTACTCATGGGTACCTTCCATACAGAAATATGGTGACAGCAGAAACAGCATATAGCTCACAAAATGGTTCACATAAAGCCAGCCATTTAAAAAAGAAATGCATTAGCTCCAAAGACTTGGCAGAGTGATGTCTGTATGAACACAGAATACTATGTATCACACATGTGCAAGAAAGACAGCAATGAACAAGCATGCAGGACGCATCTCGTGTTTTTATTAGACTCTTAAGGATGGAAATAGAAAGAAGAATCCTAAAATCCAGTTTTATTGGTAATTTCCATTATTTATTAGTTAATGGACAGTTTAAGAACTCCATACCTGTTTCAAAACTTCTATTAATACTAAAGAAAAAATAAAATCAATAGCCAGATCTCTTCTCTCCATTAAATAGTCCCTCTGCTGTTCATCACTGCAAAATTAAACCAAGAAACACAATATTTAGGAGATATGCAATAATTCATATTACATGCTTTCTTCAATTATAGAAATGCAGATGACAGGAAATTGTGTTCTACTTTTTAAACTGCAGTCCTGTATTTCAGAAATTATATGCTCTTAAAATCTGAGATAAACAGACTAATCCTAAACTTGTTACTTTCACCTTCCTTTAGGTGTTTAAATATCACTCTCCATTTCCTCCCTCTTTTTTCTGGTTTATGACCAACACAAAACTTTTTCAAGAAAAAAAAAACAACAAAACAAGAACAAGGAAAATTTCAGATTCTGTATTTTAACAAGCGGATTTCATGTCATTTTTCTTGCTGATGGCACCAGTCAGACAGTTCTCAATTACATTTTGGAGACAAACATAATAAATTATTTTGTGCCATCAAATACATATTTAGACTTTTGATGGATTTTGAGGAATGCCTTAAAACTCCCGATGGAGAATTCACAACCAAACTACGTACTCTTTAAAACTGTTCCAGTATTATTTTTTTTAATAACTTTAGCATCATTTGCCAAATGTTCAAATGCATTCCTTGTGCAGAACACCACAGAAGCATAAATATCTGAGGTGAGTAGCTTTAGCAAACACAAAAAATATCCATCTGGATCACCTGATTACAGTTTCAAAGTATACTGAGAAGATAATATGAAATATACAATACTTTTTGTAAAATCAAGTGTTAAAGGGACAGTTCCGCAGTCTGCTTGAAGCAGTCACCACTGATTTCAGTGAGATTTTTGCTTGTGTAAATTCAGTACAATTCTTATAAACATTAAGAGCTTTAGTGATTTTACTTACTTGGTCCATCTAGAAGCTGAGAGAAGAGTTCCAGGAACAAGCAATGAAACATGACAACTTTCAAGCAACTGTAACCTCAACAAAAGCTGATGGGTTAAATATAATACATTTTATGTTAGAATGTGTCAACAGTGTGTGCATGCACAGTCAAAATTGTACCTTTTAGATTTAGTGCTTGTTCTTGGTCTGTACTCATGAGATTCATCTTCTATGCCATTCTGTCTTTTATACCAATCAAACAAAGTGCGCAGGATGGAAGGCAGACAATACTCTGAAAGTGAGCTCATTGAGCTTATAACCTATGGGAAAAATACAACAAACCAACAAATCAGCTGATGAACAAGTCTCCCCTCTTCCTCCTCCTTAAAACATGTACTAATTCAATGGTTAGACATGTTCTTTCCTGTTTTAATCTCATTTTTGAGACCCATGGTATAAGCAGTGACTTAATATTCTGCATTTCCCATATTTAAAACAACACATGCAGACTTGGCGCTTAGGGACACTGTTTAGTGGTGGACTTGGCAGTGTTGGGTTTGTGGTTGGACTCAATGATCTTAGTCTTTTCCAACCTAAAAGATTCTATCATTCTACGATTATATGAAACATGAGCAGAAATACGGTAATGGGCTGTATGTCAATTTTGTCTTTCTATTGATGTTACTAAAATGTGTTGAAATTGTGTATCACATCTTACAACACACCAGAAAACGCTCTAGTTCTTCTTATTTTTATCTGCTACACAATGTTGATTTGAGTTGAGCATCTTATAAGGAAAGAAAAGGTGATGAATCAGGGATACTGTCTTGAGAGTTGTATCTGACTGCTAGATGCCCCTCCAGAAACTGCAGCAATCTTATCCAACTGAATGTGCAGATGCGCCCACCTTATTATTAGGTTCACACATCTGATAACGTAGATTTCTCTTTTATATACAGGAAAGTATTTACAGTTTCCCGGGTCTTTATGTGTACAAATAAGTAAAACATAGTTTACAATCATTCCTTAAAAGTTTCTGATTAAACAGCTCCAGTGGAATAATGGAAAAGAAAATTACTGCTCATTCAGTATGATTGGTGACACCAATTACTGAAATGTTGCTGAACATGTAACGACTGAACTATGACTTAAACTTTCTATTACAGGAAACCATAAAGCTGCAAAACATGAAAAGATCAAAAGCTAGGGTGAAAAAAACACCTCGGTATTATAAAAGAGGATTATATATGTATTGTAACTGAATGTTCACAGCTTCAGGATTTATGCACATTCATACAGCTATTTTTAATAGGAATAAATTCCTGATCTGGAGATTTGTGACCACCTCAAGATCAGTCAGGGCTTGATCCTGCAAAGTGCTCAGTAGAAAGAGTGAACTGAAGTATTTACTTCATGTTAAGCACACTGATTATGTCATTAACTTTGACAGGTTTATCCACCTGCTTAGATTTAAACCAGCTCATTTCAGTGCTCTGGAACAACAGTTGGGTTTAATGTCTCGTGTAAGACCAAACTTGTATGAACTATGTGACTAAGACGAGCAAAACTGGGAGATCAAGCACCTTACATAAGATTCTCAAGTGGTACTAAAAGCCTTAAAAGAGAACTTTTGTGGATGGCAGTTCAGATCAATAGCTCTGATCTCTTGCAATTTTTCAGCTTCAGAATCTATCTAATTCATAGTGATGTTGTGGTCTAAAGTTAATGAGACACTCTGAGGATGAAGTATTATTGTTCAGGTACTATGGTCTATAAATAAACATTGAGCATTAGAAAGCTTTAATAGCTGGCCCTGTAAAAATATAAGTTTCTATAAAAGTACTATTTTAGGAAAGCTTTCAATCCAGTGTTTCCAATATAATTTATTATCTTAAATATGAAACAAGTTGCTGTGGAACGTGGCATATAGGCACTGCTTGCAGCAGTGACAGGAGGCTTTCATGAAGAATTACTACACCAGCCCAGGCTCAATTATACCAGCCCCTTCAAGTGTAAGACTTCAGATAGATACTTAAAACACATGAATCACCAAGTTCAGTGCAAACTGTTCTCTACCAGCTCAGGATGCTTAGACATTTCAATGATTTCTCTACTGTTTTTCAAGTTTTCCTGAAGCTGGCATAATGCCAGTTGTTAATTATGAGATGCAGTGAAAAAGGGTTTGCTGGGAAGACTGTAATAGAATCACAGAGTCATAGAATAATAGAATGGTTTGGGTTGTAAGGGGCCTTTACAGATCATCCAGTTCCACCCCCCCCTGCAATGAACAGGGATGTCTTCCACTACACCAGGTTGCTCAAAGCCTCACCCAACCTGACCTTGAATGTTTCCAGGGATGAGACATCCACAACTTCTCTGGGCAACCTGTTCCAGTGCCTCACAATAGAAAATTTCTTCCTAATACCTAGTCTGATTCTACCCTCTTCTAGTTTAAAACTATTACCCTTGTCTTACTACAACAGGCCCTATGAATTATGTCCCCAAATAGACCTAAATGCCTTGTAAGAGTCACTATATTTAACTGCAAAGAAAAAGTTTCAGTCAGGCCTTCCTGCATGTTCACAGACATATTTATCAATGCTGTTCTCTAAATTCCAGCTACACAATTTCATTAACCACAAAAAGTGAAAGTGATTCCTGTTAAATCTCCTCAAGCCATACTGTTTCTGCTGAATTTACAGTGTGTGTCTTTAGTAGGGATAAAAGGTCAATATGGCTTTTTTAAAAAAATCTTTCTGTCATTGCACTTTTAAGACAGGAAGGAAGGGTGGACTGGGCAAAGACCTGGCTCTCAGGGAACAGGAAGGGAGGGAAGTCTAGCCAGCATGTTGGTTACTCAACCCTTTCATTTACTGGAAGTAAGTCCAGGAGTGAGATGAATTCTAGCTCTGTGCTGCTCCTGAAAGGGAGTGCACAGATGTACAAATATGTCCTTGTCGGACAAACGATCATGTTCTTCCATCATAAATGAACTACCTACTGTATAGCTTAAGGATAAGAAAGCTGCACAAGTAGGGAGCTGTTTAAAACTTGCGTTCACAGAGCATTAAATATACTTTATGTAAATGCTTAATATTTATTTTGGACTAATATGTAAATTTAAAGAAATTCTGACCAGGTATTTTGCTACAATTTATATATTTTCATAAAAGTCTTGTTACATTGTCAAAATACAAACACAAGAACTGTATCGACTAACAGCACATAAATGCTCATTACTTTTTCCATTTCACATATTAATTTCTAGGTGCTTTAACAGCAAATATATTAAAAGCTGCATTCAATTTCCAGCAGTATTTTTTTCACATATCATATATATCAGTATGTATGTTAAATGTGCATTTTATTGCCATTTTCATAGTGCAGAATTGCAGTACTTAATTTTGTAGTGTTGGTTTATTTTTTGTAACTGTTATTTGCATAGTGTCTGCATATTCTGTCCTCAAACATGGACTTTAGGAGTGAGATTTTACACTTTCTATCAATGCTACTGAAAGAAGAATTTGATAAACATCATCTTAGTTGCATTTAGGATACACATAGCCAACACAAAGTCTTCCTTTCATTCAGTGTTTTTTTCCCACTTCATGCATGTTTATAACAAAGCCCCGTAACTACAAACAACACAGATTCAAGGAAAATAACAGCTGCAATGAAATCCTTGGTCCTTGATATCAACAGCAAAACTCTCATAGACCACAGTAAGACTGAGATTTCATATTCAATACATGAATTTAAGGAAATAAAGTTAACTATTTCTATTCAAAATACTCTAGACTGTGGCAGGGGAAAGATTTTTTTTGGACAACAGTATGAAGTTAAATCTCCTGAATGTTTATAACAGGTAACTATTAGTTGGGCTCTCTCATTTTCACTTATGGTCTTGGTTTCATGAGTAAAAAACCAGGATTTTTTTTATATCATAATTTTGTAGATGTGTAATTTCACCTAGCTGGCTTATACATTAGCAACGTTTTTAGCTATTTTACTGCCAGGATAACAGTTTACATGAAATCCCATTTGTTTCTGGTGTGCAGCAATTCAGTTCTGAATGTGTTAACTTTTAATTTTGCCTTCAGATTTACTTCTTTGCACACTGCTTGAACCCAAATCTCTAATCAGGAATCAAGGGTTGTTCTACGACCCCCTCACCATCATTTCTTAGACTTCGTCTACCATGTGCCCTTCTGCTGGTGAAGAAGGATAGTGCATAAAAGAGGGAAAGGGAAAACACAACAGAGGCCAGCTGCAGTACTACCGCAGTGATGGGGGTACCATTTTTCACTTACTGCATATAACAAATATAATACTGGATGGGAAAAATTATCAGTAGGTCATTGACCACATTTAGACTGTTATGACAAAAGAACCCTTAACTGTTAGTATATTGCTTAGTGTCTTATTTATATTTGTATTTTCCACATTTCTATAATTAATATTTATTGTTGTTTTTTGCTTATTTTTTATTTCTATCTCCTAAAAGTATATAAAACATTAAATATTTTTGATTTCCAATCTATATTACCCAACCTAGTGGACTTCTAAGAAGAGAGGAGTATAACTAAAATGGGCACGAAGTTTTGTGCAGTTTATGCTGAAACTCTTGCAACAGGCACCTAGTACAAACAGTTTCAGATGAAAATTAAGCCTTACTGGTAATTTTTTACTTCCACACCCCAAACATTACATTCATTTTGTATTTTCATATGGAAAAATGTCTGCTGGTTGGTCCAAGGTTACACAGTGCCCTTTTTCTGCCTCCAGTGTTAGTTCTTGGAACATTTATATACTGTGGTAAGAACAGAAGATACTTCAGTAGGGGCTGAGAAAAGACTAATAAAAATGTTTCCTTGGGTGAGGATAAACCTCTTGGATAATTACGTTTTTTTTCACCCTAGCTTTTGATCTTTTCATGTACTGCAATTTTATGATTTCCTGTAATAGGAAGCTTAAGTCATAGTTCAGTAGTACAATGTTTAACATTTCTGTAGCTGGGGACACAGAGCATGCTAACGCTGGAGCAGTAATGCTCATTGCCAACAGGCAACTAGAGTTGTCTAACCAAGAACTTTTAAAATATGATTTTAAATATACTACAGAGATATTAAAAATCATATGAAGCAGCTCTTCATAATTTCCTGTATTTTCTTTATATACATGCACATGTAAAAAGGAAAATACAGTGTGAGGAATCCAGTTTGTCAGGCTAATGGTGAGACATGTGCAAGTGAGGAGAAGTAAGATTACTTCATACATTGCTCAAGATACTATTATGAGTTTGAGGAGGGTGATGCAATTGGCAGCCAGACAGGGCCCACAGGACAATACCATCTACCTAACAGGAGGCACTGACACTGCATCCATACAGAGAGAAACAGCTCTGCCTGAGCACAGTCAGGTTCCTAGACAATGGATCCATTGCCACCATCGCAACTAGCATTCCTAAAATGGTGTTTGAGAATGGGCAGGAAAAAATGCTGGTTCTCAGAGAGCTAGAGATAAAGTTGCTTAGGGGAAGCGAGCAATACTTTCCTAATAATTCCGAACGGTTCAGGGGTTTCAATGTTAAACTTTATGCTTATTACTCTGAGTAGCTAAAGTTCCTTTCTGCTCATTGAAAGCTACTGAAAAGGGTTTTTTTTTTGGCTGTTTTTTCCACCTCTGAAGTTGATTTGCAAAAAGCGAATTTTAAATCAAGCCATAAGTTACTTTTGCTGCTCTAATTTAGAGTTAGAAGATGCATCAGATATTTCAAATGAGTAGCAACTTGGTCACTTCAGCACCACTTATCAATTTCATTCAAATTGAACAGGGATAATTCTGACAAAGTCAAAGAAAGAAAATTAGATTCCTCTGAGAGTGTGTCACTTTTGATTCCTTAAAATTGGAACTCAAAATTACTAGACACCTTGTGAGCATGTTTGTTCATGGGGACCCTCCCTCTTCCCACCCCCCCCCCCCCCCTTCATTTCTGTAGTAAAAATGTTAAGAATGCCATGTGTGGCCTTTTCTGGCTTTGCTAGACAACTTTATGCGTTCCAGGACACATAAAATGTCCAGGAACCAAAGCTTTCCACACCTTACTTGGAAGGCAGAAGCAAGGGATTATCAACCTGGTCTTCCTTCACCCCATAGACTCTTTAAATACTTGAGTTACTTAAAAAATAAAACTTAAATGGCTTGACTTAAAAGCACACGTCCTCTTACTTGTTTTTTTAGAATCATGTGGAATCATGATTTTCAGAGTTTTCCCGGTAGACCACATTTTCAATACTTATTTATTTATTTTTTAATTTTTAAGACCTTCATTTTTACTAAGAGCAAAATTACTCTTGTGAGAGATTTATAATACTATGTTACCGTCTACAAGACAGCTTTATAAAACCAAGTGGTACTAACTTAATCTATCGAGTGAAACATCAAATAAAGACTTTTTGTTCTATCTTCCTGTTTCTACTTTAGCTGAATTTTATAAAAACTCTATTGTGTATTGCAAATTTTTGAATGAAAATGTAACTACAGTTTAGCTAAACTGAAATTTTTTGGTAAGTATGAGCCATGTTCTTGAAAACAAGCTCGTTAGACAGGTTCAGGTTCCATCTCCCAATCGCAGGTGTACATCAGTCCCACGAGCACTACAACATCCCAAAGTGATCATGTTGTTCAAGAAGAAACCAACGTGAAACTTGAAACATTCCCAACAACTCAGGCTGAGGCAGGCAGGCAGCCTGAGAATTTCAATCTGAATACCTTGTTTGTAAAATTTCATGGAAATGAAAACAAGGTTTTCTGACAAGAAGTCTAAGGCAATCTCAGCTCCCTACTTTTCTACTAACTCTACACATAGATAGGACTCTAGATAAACATTAGAAACATATACAAAAGTTGTGTGTAACAAAATTTCCCTTTGTTTTTTGCCTGCATCGTACACCCCCAGCATTCAGAGCAAATTACCACAGCAGTAATAGCCTAATACACAGTTGTTTCACTCCAGGAAGCATTCGTTGTTCTCCTTAATTGATCTTAATTGTTCCATTTTCTATCTACTTACTGGTAACTAGGAGAAGCATAACTCTTTTAATTCTTCCCTTTAAAGGACCACAATTTGCTTAATCATGAATATTTAATCAAACCATGGCCACCCATTATGTGTTTGTTTAATGCTCTAAAGGAACAGTATCACAAGGTTTGCATATGGGTGGCTTAATTTGTTTTTCTTCCCCATTTGTGCGTGACACTCTTCCCACAGGAAGGAAAAAAAAATAAAGTTAAGGTCGGAATACCACAAAAAATTTCATTAGGCAGGTAGGGAGTACTCACAAAGCAGCCTCCTTTAGCCTACAGTGGCTGTCTCCCCTGTGGGGTCTCTCTGTGGTCAGTGAGATTGGCAGGGAGCTCCCCAGTACAATACAGAAGTCCTATCATTTGCCTTCTGCTCTGAACAGCCCTTTGAGTAGGCTACCTCTCCCCAGAAAGCAGATACAGAATAACCTAGAGAGTCTCACTTGGTCAAGCTAAAATTATGAAGTGAGCCTTTGTGCAGGCCAGTGGCGTCTCACAAGGCATCTTTGCTTCTGGTGCAATGTCCCAGAAAACTCTAAAAACGTGTCAAATTCCTTTGAGGATCCGAAGTCCTACTTGCACGTATCTGCTCTCCCGAAGTTAAGTTAGTCAAGGTGGTACCTTATGTAGGCCACTTATATAGGAATTTTTTCTAGATTTTTTTTCCTAAGAAGGACTGCTGACAGATTAATTCTTTTATACCATCATTAAAATGTGTGTATATTGCTGCTGGTTTTATTTTTATACTTGTCCCATTTCACTTGTTTCAAAAAATACATATTCTGAAAAGGTACAAAGTTTGCTTTGAAACCTCCATCAGGCAAAACAGCCAGGAAACAACACATGTGCTAAATACACTGTAAAAAGCAGGAAAGTCTAAGGCAAAAAAATATTCACAACAGCGGAAAAATCCTCCTAATTTAAAACCAAGAATGATTAGGCAAAGCAGTCATCATTCTACTAAAGTACATTGAGAGATACTGCTTTTGTAGTGTGCAACAATAGTATAGGGCACTAGACTGCCGTCCAAGTATTTGTTTTATAGTTTGAGGAAAGGAAATCGTATAATTTCAAATGTCTTACTTGATCAAACTGGGGGTCTTCTCCTCGTTGTAGAGATTTGGTCAGCGGCTTCTCCTAAAAGAAAACATATTAAAATGTATTTCTTAGGATCAATATAATGATATATTCTATCAACTCTATTATTATTTTTTCTGTTAGATTTTAACTAACATAATTTGCTTCCCAATCGATTTCATGCTGGAGATACTGCTTGTTTCATAAGCAAAGGTAGACCTGTGCATACATATGACGTCATACTGACAGGGTATCTTTAGTGTCTTTCCAAGAAAGAAAAGGATTAACCATTTATTACACCTGAGTTACTTGGTATTTACACTGATTATAATTTTTTCCAAAACTCTGAAATGTACCTGGTATTTCCTCTAACACATAACCAAGCTGCTCTATTTAGCTACATGGTGTTCCTTCTTGTTATACAGTGCACCAACCAGTGCATACCAAAAGAAAGGCAGTTTTAGAAGAACCAAATACCATACAGTTCATTTTAAAGGAAGACGATTGTGGAAAAAATATTATTCAAAAAGAATTTTCAGGACACCTTCTCAAGAGTATCCAGGAAAGCCAACTCAGAGAGTCCCCATGTGTGAACATCCATTCCACCTATAAGGCTTTTTTTGCCAAGCAGGTTCAGTTACTGAGTCATGTGGAAGAACACAGTCCAGTATTCCAGAGATACACAACAGCATGAAAAACATGAATCTCCTAAACCACGATGAAAATAAACAATGCACGAAGGCATATGACAGCCTGAAAAACATGTCACCATCACAATCACAATTCTGCATTGAATTGTACTACTGTTGCTGGTGTCTGAAATGTGCCAGTGCCTTATTCTTCTGTAAATCATGCATCTTTCTTCTCCTACAGCTGCAAGATCAGGGCTCTCCCACCAGCTCAGCATGAGATTTTCTGTTCAGCTTTCAGTAAACTATTACACTCATTATCATCTGTTAATGTATCAGGAAAAATATCATCACTGCCAGGGGATGTGAGATGCAAAACAAAGAAATCTGTAAAGCTGCTAAAATAATGGGATAGAGAGACTTGTGGCTGTATGAAGATTTCTATTATTCAATGCTTTTCTCCGGAGAAAATGTTGCCCGGTATAATCTGTTGACTGATTTTGAAATTAATTATGCTGATCCACTCGTAATGCCAGCTGGCAAGGAGGCTGGCTGCAGGGTGACCGCAGTATCCCCTGACTACCTACCAAATAGAAAAATCAACAAAATGCTTTCTACTGAGTCTCTGATTTATCCAGGACAGTCATCAATACTTTTCATTGTTATCTGTAATGTCTAAAGTGACTCCTCCAGGTTAAATTAAGGGCATGTCAACTATTAATTAGAACTTTATGGCAGATAATTGGTAATGAACAGACACAGAAACACATACATGACGCTACCCCACCCACAGTCTCCTTCAATCAGTAACTCCGTGCTACCCTACCTAGCTGTGTCTCGTGGGAGGACAATGCTTCTTTTGTCTATTGCTGCACACAGGAAAAGACAGCAGATAATCTTTCAAAAGTAGTGTTCAACTTATTTACAAGGGAAAAGATTTTTAAGTTTTCATGGGTCCTGGGCAAATGAATGTACTGAGAACTAGTGCAGTTCAAAAAAAAAAAAAAAAAGCCAAACAAAAAAACAAACCCAAAGCATAACTTTTTTTTTTTTCAATTAAAATTCTGATTCTGTTACAGACAACTTGTATTACCACAGAGAAATTTCTTAATGTCTGTTTCAATAAAAAAGGCTTTGGCATGCAGTAGCTTTTTGTTCCGACACTGCAAGGCTTGGCTTTCAGAGTAGTATCTAAAATCCTGCAGAAGGGCATTCAGTGTTTGAGGCAGAAATGAGTGTGGGATTCCTTGTCACAGGCTTACCTATTAAGGTGGACACAATTAAGCAAGACAAAACATGCTGTGGGAATCCAAGTTTGGAA
Organism: Lathamus discolor; assembly: GCF_037157495.1. Lineage (NCBI taxonomy): Eukaryota > Metazoa > Chordata > Aves > Psittaciformes > Psittacidae > Lathamus > Lathamus discolor. The sequence continues at coordinate 105,254,723 of NC_088887.1, forward strand.
CTGCAATCCTAAAAAAGTCCTGTCATCTGTTACCTATCTCTGGAAGCACAGACACCTTACAAATACTTCAGTTCCTAATGATGATGCTCCCCAGAGGCTGTGCTTCTGAGTAAGTGAAGATCCCCCCCTTTTCACAACGCAACACAACTCATCTCTTGCCCTCTTACAGGTGACTAGACCACGACTTCCAAAACCATGGTACATTAACCTAAAGAAACTCTTCACAGGCCACACAACAGACTGGGTTGCAGCAGAGGCAGACCTGGGATGGAGACTAGCCAAGGACACCTACCAAAAGCCAGGAAGGGTTCTGCTGACACAACTTCTCAACGTCTCCAATCTAGGGCTTTAACTAACTCCTTTTAATTCCCTTCATCCCATCCTGCATCTACTGCTGTTCTTGCCCCTATCCCTCTTCTCGCGCTCTTGCCAAGCAGCAGCTGCTGCTGCAGCTGTCTCTGCCTCTTCTTCGTCCCCCTCTTCGGGTTGCTGCTGTTGCTGCTTTTGACTTGGCTCTTTCCAAGAGGGTGGCCACTGACTGCCTGCAACTGCTCAGCCCAGCTGGACCCCATGAAGCCAAGTGTCTCTACACCTGCACCCCTTCCGGAAGCAGGGTGCCCATCACTGCACCCTGCAATGAATGGCAAGAGCCACAGATAATTCTATTTGGGGCATGGAGATCTGAGAAGACACAAGGTAGAAGTGATTGCCGTTTACTTTATTCTTAATGAGTACTGAATAGAAAATAAACTGAATAAAGATGAAAGGCCAGATAAAAATACACTTTTTGGTGTCTAAGAGCTCCTACAATATAAAAGGATTGTATGATGAGGTTAACCAGTGACCATGTCAAGAAGACACTACTGAGTAAATTCAAAGACAGCTCAGCCACATGCAGGTACATGTAATAATAGGCAATTTAACCTCATCGGCTGTAAGCAACCTGCCTATTCTATACCACTTTGTTCTAATATCCTTACAAATCTTACTATTTAAATTTATGGAGCATTTTCAACACTGCTGCTATGGCAGCTACCATATAAAATATATTTACACCCATAGAAGACATTTTCAAAAGGTTCAGAACTGGCAAAGGCAAGGTTAAAAATTATAATAAAGTGAATTGCCTCTGAGTAATAGATTCCATAGCAGCCTATTTACCCTGGGGATACACTTAAAAGTTAAACAAAAAAATCTCCAAAATGTTTTCCAGCCTCAAGGCACTATTTTATTTTTATTTATTTTCCTGCCCACCCAATTCAGAAATGGCAAAGAGGCCCTTGTATATTATGACATGACTCTGTTTGAGTCTCTGAGACACTCTACAGAAACGTCTTCCAGATCTTGGATGAATAGGTAGGCTGAATTTGAAGCCAAAGCCTACAAGCACGAAATATGAATAAAGAAAGTTTTGATTAATCTGAAAGAGCCCATAGCTTTCTGGGCTATAAAAAACATCAGAACATTTCAGAAGAAAGGATTCTCAATAATAACATTTCCATTTTTAATCACTAAGTTAAACATCCTTATTTCTTGTTTGAAGTGATGCCTTCAATTGTATTTGTTCAAAACTCTGTATTTGTTCATGCTGGCAACTCCCTTGATATGAATACGTTAGAGATAAGCAGTAAAGATCAGCAAAGACAATTTTGCATTTAATATTTGAAGCTATTGTTTTTCAATAAAACGACCTTAACTTTTTGCATTGCCAATGCTTACAAAACAAAATGCTCTCTTAGAAATTAATTTCCTTTCTTTACCTCATTGCTGCTGTGAAAATATTAATAGAATATAATAAAATACAGCATCTTGACTATGCAATGGTAAATATATATTTTACCACATTTGAATGTATCAACTACATATGATATTTATAATTTATCTAAAAAATAACGTATCAGTCAAACCCTCTATTCACATAGGTACATTAAAACATTTCTCCAAGGACTGTCAGTCAGCCACTTTTAATGGTTAATGCTTTTCCAGGGCTGCTACACAAATATAACTGTGTAAATTTACACAGGAATAGCTTTTCTCGACCACCTGTCACAGAACTGAGTGTTCAGAGAAACAAGAAAACAAAAGGATTTTGTAGTGCCTATTAAACTTCAGTATGTCACCAGGATATAAAATGCCCCTTAAAGTTATTTCTAACCTCAGCAACCATTACGCATGTTATTCCTACTGAACTGACAGGGTACTGTATTATCTACTAAGAGAAACCCCATCTTTTTATAAAAACATGGAAGATGAAAGGATATTTTGAAACAAAATGTAACTTTTGCACTGCATGCTAAAAAGCAGCTACACATACTTGACTGAGTAGTCTTCTGGGATGGAAAAGTGACCAAAAAGAAACAGCAGAAGAATAGACCTTTTCACAATAATGAAGTAGCCATTCAACTACTACAGCTACAGTATATATAAAATGCATGTAAGCACAATCTTGAGAACCAAAAAATCACCAAGTGTGATTCTTTCCTTCTTACAATGAATCAAGTCAGCCTTTCTCCCTGGCCCCCAAATTGACCATCTTTGTCCTATGTTCTTTTCAGCAGGAAAGAAAAGTAGTGTTTTATAGGAAAAGGTCTGCTCTAAAAATAGATGGATCAAACATGCTGATTTTTTAATTTTTCCATTGGTTATTTTGTACATACGAAGACTGGACAACAAATTACTGTCAGTCTTGTGCCCGCGCGATGTGTAAATTATTTTCTGTGTCACCCAGGAGAAAACGCCATGATGCCAGTTTGCTTCTGAAGGCTGGACATGCAAAACTTTCTTCCACAGAGGAGCATCTCCCCTTCATATGCAGCTGACCCACATGACAGTTGCCTCTGAATGGGAGAGTTTGTCTGTCTGATCCTGGCCACCACTTCGACTGTGGAGTGTCTTGACTGTGTGCTCCTGCCTTCTCCCTCCCAGAATGGATGTATGCTGACCCTGCACTGAGCAGGTTCATGCAGAACAACTTACAAGTATTTACTTATGGTCTGTCTTCTCAAAAATGGATACAACAGTCCTCAGACCCATAAAAAAAGCTGTTGTACTGAAGATAGGTCTGAATTTCTTGACAAATAATTTTCATCTCTTACCTACCTTTGTACCATTTGGGAATTCCCACCATGACCCTGGGAAGCCTAGTTAATCTATACCTAAGCAATTAAGAGAGACAAGCTTTTTGACTCAAAAGCATGATCTGTTGACTCAGACAGTCTCCTAGATGTCTTCCACCTACAATTGCTATGAAACAGGCAATTGGTGTCCTGTTTTCACAACTTTTCATTGCAACTCATTAGGTCCTCATGACAGTTCCCTGGATGACAACAGAATCTTTGATTTCTCTTGTTGCCCAGCTCAGCATCAATTTTCTGCTACATACCTCTCTTAAGAGACTGCATCAGTGACCACGGTACACAGATAGTAAAATAAACAGAAAAGAGAATTTTCTTCATTAATCTTTGAAATTTCAAGTATACACCAAAAGGAAATTCTTAAGGCAAACATAATAAAAAGGATATGATAATACAGCTTTACAAAAACACAACTCTGCATAAGACAAAATTACAGACTAAAAATGTTAAAGGAAACTCTGATGAGCTTCGTATAACTTTTGAAAATTAAGTAAAAAATGCAATGCTAATTGTACATGGTACAAACAAGAAAGTCTTCTTTCTTTTACTCTCTTTGAGCAAACAACTCAAGAACTGTGACATTCTTACCTGAATGGTAAAAAAATTCCCAGATATGCTTTCAACTCAGTATTGATGTTAAACAGTCACAAACTTTAAACAAAGGTTAAGCGCTCTTAGAGATATGTGGATAACTGCAAAAAACCCCCCAAAACAACAAGAACAAAACAACTTTATAAGGCACTTTAAGCCCAAATAAGCTGATAGTTACCATGGACAAAAAGAAGTATTTTACATACATGCTTTTGTAAAATCTGGAAAGTTGAAAAGAATTCTAAGGATGACTTTACTGAAAGTGGGCTCTAGAATAAGTGTGAAAGGAAATTTCATTGGCTGTTTATTTCCAGAGTTTTGTGGTTTTAAAATTGTAATTTAATGAACACATCAAAATCCTCTGTCTGAACACAGGCAAATTGTAAGACAGGCTAGGATCATACGCTTTACCTTGGTTTCCCCTGATGTTAATTACATCAGTACTACAGTGTACAAAAAAAGAGGTGAATTTTATAATCAAATTTAAAAACAGCATCTAGAAACAAACTGTGGAGACTTAATGTTGACATCATAATTCAGTCATAGACCTGTATTAGTAACCTGACTGGTTATGACTTTAAAAATTCCCATGTAAGAAGATAATACAGATAATAAATTGTTACAGATTCAGCGATTTACACTCCTAAAAGACTTATTGACTAAACAGGTATTTGATTGTAAATTTGAATACCCAAAAAAGCCACAAACCATTTTAAGTCAGTCATTGTTAAATCTGTCATAAGAAGCAGCAGTAATCAACTGCTGTGGAGCTGAAGAACAACATGGCTATTACATTGCAAAGTCTGACTACAAGACACAAAAAACCCACAGGGTTTGTGGTTGTTTTGCTTATATGCATTTTTTCAGGGTGAGCAAGATATATAGGATTTAATTCTCAAACCTTATGAAAGTAAATACAGATTTCTTCCTCTGTTGTTTGTACTGAGACCCATTACAACACATTTTCATAAAAATGTCTCTATAATAGAAACATGAACACGCTTGAAATACACACACCCAGATCAAGCTATACTCCATAAAAAGCACTGTTTCCATATTGCTCTCACCATGAAGCCAGGAAGAAGGATTTCTGGAGTCATACTCTAATAATTAATGGTACTTTGCATGAGACTTTAGTTAAGAGTGCTGTCAGAGATGTAGTATGAGAGTCCATGATCTTCCATCTATGAACCCGTGGGATTGGAATAAACACGATGCTCTTAAAAAGCATTTGATCCAGTGATTTGTATGTAACTTATTTTTAGCATTCTAAGAACAATAGACTGTGAAGATCTAGATTTCCACATCTATGTTAAGACCTTTGCATGAAACTGCTATCCTGCTGTAGCTGTTTAACAAGGTGGTTCAGCTAGGAATTGTTCAACGGCCAATATATGCCTTAAATAAAAAAAAAAAAAAAATCACGGGTATGCATATAAATAATCACTTCTGTGAAGAGAAGGTCTTTTGATGCATATAAATAATTACTTTTGTGAAGAGAAGGTTTTTTTGAGAGCACACTTCTGTGAAATAGAAATACTGAAAGATCCAGTGGTGAATTAAATAGATCAAGGAGACAAAGTCACTACAGTCAAAAGTGTGCAACTTGAGCAGCACTGCTGCCTCCTTTCCGCATCTGACATTACTTTTGAGAGCTGGTGAAGAGGGTGACAGGATGCTCTTCTTCTGCCCTTGATGTACCTTGGTCATTTGTTACATCTTTGTTTCCTAAACAGAGAAGTTAACTGACACTTCAATCCTGCATGCAAAGAGTTTTTCACCAAATGATTTATGATGAGCAGTTATTTCTCCTGTGCAAGAAGGACACCGTAGAAAAATGCAGAAAGCTTTTTTTTTTTTATCCTGCAGGGAATGGGGGATGCACAGCTTCCCTCTTGAGTGCACCATATTTTTTGAGCTACTACAAGAGCACTGCCCTTACCTTCAGTCATACCTCCTGACCACGGCAGAGCTACAAGGATTTAGGGGACCTCAATGTTCCAAGCAGTGGATAAGGTTCCTTCTTTTAGTACATTTATGCCTAACTGGTAAAATGCTATAGAAGCAGGCAGGTCAAGGTGGGCAAGTTTCCCATTTGCAAGCCTTGGGAATAAACACACAGGTCTGGCAACAGACCTCTGCTAAATGTATGGGAGAGTAAAACAGAGAACACTTCTCTGGATGTGGACATCCAGAATACCCTATGGTCAGGCAGGACAGATATCTTAGCAGCTACCGAGTAGTGCGACATGGCTGAATGAGTGCAACTCACAGTTGTTTCTGATACAGAACTGCCCATGATCCCACTCTTTTTCCAGTATCTTAATCTACAAGGGAAGCAGGACTTGATTCAGTTATGGTGAGGATTGCTGCTGGAATGCTGATGTGGTTTTGCTGGGACTGGCTTGGGAGGGGCCATGGCTATGGACGGTTGTGGAGAACTGGAGACCAGCCCATCTGAGGTGATGCTGCGGCAGGGATTGAGGGCTCAGCACCTGGAATGGGGTCTTGGGCTGTGGGGAGGGGTGGGCAAGACTCAGAGGACGCCACTAAGGCTTATTAGTGCCCTCAGGGCCCTGACCTCAGGTTACCCATTCAGAGTAATGTGACCTAATTTAATCAGAGCTATAGGAAGCCCTTATCAGTTGATTTGAATAAATGTAGAGTTTTAATTGCTGGGCTGCTTCAGGCACAGCCAAGAGCTCTGTAAACAGGAACCACATTTCTCCTAACCCTCACACAGCCAGGGGTAATAAAGGACAGCTACTGATGTGGGTAATAGTCAGCTATCTTGCAGCCACTGCTGCTTTAACATCAGGTAGCTACTTATTGTCATCAACTATGCATCCGTTTTCATACAACAGACCAAGAGATGAGGCAAGGTATATTTTTAAAGTGAACTCAGGAAATTCTGATGACTGTCAGTAGTTCACTTTAAACTTCCTTTATTTTGGGCTTGCTTGTATTTAACTCAAAAGCTGTAACTGTACCATAGCAGACATGTCCCCAGGTAACTTGATCTGAAGCCTTCTCCTCCCGGTTACTGGTACTGAGCTGACAGCCTTTCAAAGAAGATGCCAGAGAGTCCTTGCAGAACTAATGTCAGCTTTGACTATTCTGCCACAAGCACAATGGTCATGAAAGCCACAACTTCCATGCATACTACATGCCCAGCTAAGGCAACAAGACCTTATTGGGTGGATTTCCAAATTTGGAAAGTAGCACTGTGAAGTATTTAAGTTTTTCTCATATTTGTCATGCCACCAGATATGCAGGGTCAAATACGGTGTAGTTCAAGCTGCCTGATGTGTAAACTGTACCAAGCCAGACTCACGCTAGTAAAGAGCACATGAATTTAAACTTAAAAATGTGCAGCAACCCTGGTGAAGCAGCACCTCATTGATTTCAAACATGACCCTGAAAGCATGCAAAGGATGAAGCTGTTACAAAAATATGGCAAGATATCTCTTTAATGAATTGCTATTTATCTGGCAAGAATGCCACCAAACTATATATTATACTTTCTTTCTGTCCTTTGTGATGCCAGACCAGTGATAGCACTGGCCTGAGATGACTGTAGTATGACTTTCATTTTCCGGACAATGGTAGAAAACAATATCCTTAAATGACACTAAAATGTGTCTAGGGTCATGTGGTAGGCTCTCTGCTATATTTGCAAGTATCGGTCAGCACGTGATACAGTGTGACAGCCTTGGTGACCTTGGATTGAATCTGTCTTCAAATGTTAAATCCTCTTAGCGATTTGAACCATCATATGCACCATTAATTATCTTCCAACTATATCTATGCAGTAGTGAGGCCCAGGGACAGTGAACATCCTGGAGAATTTTGCTATTGGAATGAGATCTGAAGCCTCAAACAGCATTCTGCCCACACACCCAGCTATGGAAACCCTGAGATCACTGAGAAAGCTCCTGTTGACACTGCCTGGCTCTGAAATGTGAGTGGTTTTTTGTGTGCGAGTGGACTTGTATCTAGCTGTGAATGCCTATGCCAATGGCTATGCAAAAAAATATGTGTCCTTTTCCTTCCTGGTTGCTAAAACGGCAAAACTTTTTCCCTCACTTGCATATGGATGCTGGAATCTGAGCATCCTGCATCTTGCCTTCATCCTGTTGCACTCCCTACTATCACTTGTGAAACCCTACATTCGTCTCTTCCTCTTTTTTCCCAACTGTGTCATTCATAGTCTTCCCTCAGCTCCTGGGTTTCAATCCTGTGATATGTCCCCCTGACAACACAGAATCTCATCTGTGGCCACTGCTTCAATCATACAAACCTTTCTATGTCTTTCAGGAAGGTAACTGGCCTGTGGTTCAATATTAGACACCTAGAAGGACTACTGCTCCATACTTTTCAATGCTTGGCTCCTGCTACAGGATTCAGCCTGATATAGGTACTGAGATAATTAGAGGGGGATATTATTTCTGAGGCAATGAGTGGAAGGGGAAGTGAAAGCTTTTTATGCCATTTGAGTTAGTTTTGCTAGATTTGATGCTCTCCATCTTCAGTATAGAAGCTTGATTTTATTTTTTTTTAGTCTTCACATCCTTTGAGTACATGAGTAGAGATTGCTTATTTCATGGGCAATATTTATTTATAATATTTATATAATTTAGATACTAAATAAAGAATACAGTAGAAATGAAGAGTTAAGATACATTACATACTAGAAACTACGAGCTCCTTATGCTGGGATGGACTGCTCACATGCTTTACAGAATTTTGACTACCAAAACCACTAATGGACTCAAAGAATTATACTAATTACACATAATCCTTGAGTGACACAGAGGTGGATAAGGACAGATGACAATGGGAATCTGACATCTTTGTAGCATTTATAGAGGCAGATCCTAGGGAGGATTTTTTTTAATGGGTAAAAAAGAACAGCATTTTCAATATATACTTGCATGAAGTTACTCAAATAAAGTTGTCTTCTTTTCAGTTTATCTGGACATACACATACTGAGCAGACAAGTTAGAACAGAGCAAGGCAATTTGCCATTCTTCTCTTCCATGCAATTACTTGTTCCTTATAGTAACTTGTCTGTGCACTGTGAATAAACAGGGGTCTGAAGTCCCTGAGTATGATGAACTATTCATAAGGACTTCAAAAGTAAAAAAATGTGTAATGCTAATGTGTCACATTATACATGACAACAAAGGAGTCATCCCTCATGTGATGCAGCTGGAATTTTAGTCCATGTAAACCAGAAAATTTTACATTACAGCTGTGGGATAAAACTGCTTGGTATTATTAGCCTATATAAATCATACTAGTTATCACAACCCAGCCCTCAGAAAACAAAAAACCTTCAACTTCCTTTTCTTCCAAGTCTGTCCTTAACATATTTCTTCTCTTGTATAGAGAAAGTGAAGCCTACACTAAAGCTAATCAGACAGCAGTGCTACTATAAATGTTGGTTGGTCGGGCCTTACAAAACCAAACTTGTATTATTCTTTCCCTTTTAGAATTTTCCTAACCACCTGCTTCACTATTATCACCAACCCTGTTTTGAAATAGGCATGTATTTTAATATCATTGAGCTTCTAATTACATGGAATTAATAAATACACTACTATCAATCACATCACTGCTTTCAGGCTTTTTCCAACAGTGAGATAAAACCTACCTAATAAAAGGAGAAAGTTATAGGCAGAATACATGAATATGCTTATAGTCCTACTCCTGTAATAAGTAAATTTTGTTCTTGAGTTCAGTATTCTATGATTCTATGATTCAGAGAGATCCTGAATTTAGACAAGCTCAGTAAAAGAAGATGCTTGCAGGAGAAAAGCATAATGAAAGTTTACCAACAGCTAAATTAACCATTAACCACAGTCAAAGACTCTGGCACACCATGTTTTATCAATGTCTACAGCTGTGTGTAAGTACTGATGAAAGCTGTATTTAAAGATTAGCCTGATCAGTATGCACAGGATGAATTATTACCCTAAGTGATAATCAACAGTCCCAAAAAGGAAAATATTTTCTGGGTTTTCTTCTTTACAGTGCTAATACATAAACGTATTTTATCATTTCAACTGGCAAATATATTTCCCTGGCTTTCTCATTCTATCTTCATTTTAAGCTCACCACTTCTTGAAAAAAACAAAAAATCAGCGGTAATAAAGTATCAAATTGTGTTTATAAGTGAAGCAATGCAGAGAAGATTTACAACGTAAATCGATAAAAATTAAATGTGAATGCAATCAGCTGTGAAAAAACATCTGCAGGAAATATTCTTAACATTCATTATAAAGGAGAACAATTATTTACAGAAAAGAAGCAAGAAATTAAAAGGTTATCAGGAAGAAATTATTTACATTTCATTTATGTGAATTTAATTTTATAAACTAGAAAATCCTAACTAAATCTGCCATCAAACGCCTTTAATTTGGATTAATATAATTTGACAATCTAGGTACAGTAGTTTAATCACTAAAAATTAGCCACATAATTGTGAACTTACTTAATGTAATTATTGAAATGTTTGTTATATTCCAGAGACACCAAAAATGTATTATTTGACATGCTGGTTACTGAATATGGCAGCGATCAACATAAAGAAAATCACTGCCATTAACTGTTGATCGCTTATTTTTATGTTGATCGCTGCCAGATTCAGTAACCAGCATGTCAAATCATACTTGGTTGACAGCCAAGGCAGCAGGAGGAGTAGGTGACATTGCCCTCTACTTTCTGTGCTGCTGGCATCTTGCTATCCCAGCTGAGATTTCACGGCGCTGCAGGAGGGGGTGGGTGCTCTACGCTGCTGCCTGAGAATATAGCAAGTTTTTTGTGCCTTGCTAGAATCTGCAACTCATGGCATGACACAAACCTGGTTTTCCACCGCAGCTGCCAGAACACTGTAATTTACAGTTGGGCTTTGTGTACATCACAAAAGAAAGAGATGGATATATCAAAAAGGCATATGCAAGCAAAAGAAACAGAGAAAAAATCATAAAAACAGCAGTAATGTTAATTAGACTGAATAAGTAGGCAAAAGGTGTGCACAAAAAGAAATATCCAGGTTAAAAATGTATCAGTAAGTCTTTAAATTAATTCCACAGTAACTTCAGAGTTTGAATGTGACCTAGACTATGTGATAAAAGAGAGGAAAAAGCCATTATATTACAAGCAGATCATTTTAGCTTCTCTAAAAGATATCTTAAGTATTCATCACTCATTATAAAATTTAACTGTCATATTTTGCAATGAGTTAGAGAATTCAAAGTAGAAACATCTCAGTGTTAAGAGTGCTTTGCAAGTTTCATTTTCTTTGAAGCACGAGTTTAATTAGACCAGAATCTTCAAAGAGCTCACTATTTGACTACCTATTGTGAAAAAAGGCCAAAGAGCATCTCTGTACCATCAATTTATAATCTTTGTCTCGCAAATCCCTGGGACTCCCTGGTCACAATTCTACTCAGTAGAATAAAAATGTGGGAACAAAGCTGCTAAATCTCCAACAGCTGCCCCACAAAAAGGGTGGACTTAAATTCTTAGGCATTATTCCAGAATAATTTTTGCCATTTTTTCCTTGTAATTTCTTTCATTACAACCTAATTATTTCAAGATTAATTTGACTGAATATCTTCATAATTCTGCTTACACATTTGTCACAGTCACCCTCAAATAGCAGCATGCCATGACTTGTATGTCCTATTAGTAAGATGCATGTAATTGAATTACTGTCTCACAGTTAGACCGCTGTAAGAAATATGTTCTGAAAATGTTGACAAAAAGAAGGTGACATTCCAGTCTCTTGTCATATTTTTACGTTCTATGTCGAATTTACCAAATAAAATCTCGCTGCACAATGTCTGGAATATGATAAGATCAACATTCAGATATTCATAGTTTCACAAAGTGACAAAAACAATATATCAACACACAGCAACTCAAAATTAGCTTAACACAGGGTGAAATGGGAATAAATCAGGATCACTGGTTCTTATCTATGTCTGAAATACAACATGAAAATGCAGAGGTTAGGGTTTAAGAGTAACAGAGGTGCTGCAAGGAAATTCCATTCTCAGTACTGGTCTTTCTGTTGTTTCCCTGACCTCGTTAAGTACTTTTACAACACATTTTGTCTCAAAATTTTGAAGATGTTCAACATGCATCACGATGACTGGATGGTAACAAATAACTGCGGACATTGTTTTTTTAAAGGTCCTGCTCTATGACTGTCAGTTTATTCCACTTGTGATTTGGAGGGGACTCATGAAAGAAGAAAAAAAAATAGATTTTTGTCAAAATATTCCTTCCTGTTAGCTTTTTTTGTGTTATTTCCAAATTATGAAAGATATTTCTGTCATCTTGCATCTACTTAATATTTCAGTGGGAAGTCTGGAAAAATTTTCCAAGCATCAGATGGTTCTGAATCTAAATCAAGACATAAAGCTGAACAGATGCCATAATCTTAATGTTACTGTTCAGAACACCCAGACCTAAAAATGAGGAACTAAACTAAGTATTCCATACTGTGCTTTGTAACAGAAATGTTGCAAAATTTTATTAAAATTCCCTTACTGCTCAGAAATACCGGTTCCTGGTTGTTTTTACTTTTTTGGTTTTACTTTTTTATTTTTACCTTGTCAGAACTAAAATGTAGCTTACAGACCTATTCTTCTGTATTCAAAATAACAAGAATGTACAGAAAACATCACCTCAAGTCAAAATAGCAGACTCACGGAAGTGCAGCTAGAGAAGACAATTTGCAACAGATGCATGTTACATTTGCCTAAAATATGAATAATGATGGGTCTGCCACTGACTGTGCAAGACCTTGTAATGCAGTTCTTTTTTTCAAATGCTGCATGCTTTCCAAGTCTGGTAAATAGTTGCTATAGCACTTTGTTAGATTGTGAAATCTACTACTGTCAGATCTAAAACAGGAACCAGCAGTGCTATTCACTTTCATGTTTCAGCTGAAAACTGGTAATGTTTAGAAACACTATTTTAATAATTTTTCAGCATTTTCTAATCCATTTTGACTGAAGTAATTGCTCTCCCAGCTGTGAAATCTATGTCGGCTGACATCTCTTTTGCCTCTCAATCACATTAACACGTGCCCATATTGCAAACAGAAATAAAATAGTAATTTATATGACATTCATGATGTCCTGAACCCAGGACATCATGTCACCCCTTTAGCATATCTTGCATTCCTCTGTCCTCTCCCACAACCTTCTAATTGCCATAGTAGCATATCTTACAGTTTGGAAAACACTATCAAACTCCAACGCAGATTACAAGCAAAATATCCTTCATTTCGCAGCAAGCGGCCTGACTTAAAAATAAATTCAAAGCAAAGCACACACATACTTAAGAGTTTCTTTTTACTCACAAGAGGTTCTGCCATGATAATGCGAATCTTGCGTTCAGCCAGAGTAGTAAAGTTAACAAATAAGCTCTTGAGTACATATTCTCCTGGTTTACTGTCTGGGTCAACATTAATAGGTAACATGGCTGGAGGTCCTTTTTCTCTTTGTGTACCAGAAACAGGCGGAACAGGTGGCTTGATATATCCGTTACCAACTGGAGAAGCTGAAATGTAGAAAAGGCACATTTACTTACAGGTGATTCAACATATCTTTTCCAGAGCATCCCAATGGCCTACTATACTGTCAAAGCAAAATTGGAGACTAGTTGATAATCAAAGAAATACACAACACATAAATATCATTTCCTTGGTATAGTTATAGGTAAAAGCTAGACTGGAAGAAGAAAATGAAAATGAAATCTTATGCATCCAAATTAAGTAGTGTTTACCATGCAGTGCACATTAAATACTCTTTTTTTACATGGTAAGACTTACTGACACCTAACTGAATCACATCCTTATTTCTTATCCTTTGTCTTACAGGTCAGATCTGCAGCTCAATTGTCAAATAATAAACTTATTCTTTATTGCTATTCAAGCTGACCTGTCCTTGCAAAAGTCAGGAGTCTGGTCTTTTGTCTAAGCTGAGACGTAAAAGGCCTGATTTTCCCCTCATTTATACTGAGGCCAGTCAAGAATTACTCCTTTAAAAACAATGACATTTCACCAGTCTAAATCTTACACGAAGAGTCAGACACAAAATGGTTTCCATGGCCAAAAAGTGTTCATTCTGTATTAGTTTTCCTGGAAGTACCAAACCCTGCAGTCCCATTTGGCACTTGTGCAATCACAATGGGTGCGCTAAGCACAGTTTTGGGCTCCCCATACAAGAATGACAATCCTGTTCTCAAGCAAGGGCAAGGGAGGATGATGAAGATGGTCAGGAGCTTGCATGCGTGCTACATGAGTACAGGCCAAGAGCGCTGGACTAGTTCAACCTTAAGAGAAGGTTAAAGGAAGATCTCACGGCAGTCTTCAGCTACTTAATGAGAGTACAGCAAAGATGCAGCCAGACTTTTCTTTGAGCACGGTGACAGGACAAGAGACAACAGACACTAGTTAGAATGCAGGAAATTCCAAATAGGTATATTGAAACAAATTCCACTGAGTGGGTGATCGAACAGCGGTACAGGTTGTCCACAGACAGAGTAGAAACGCCACTCTTGAAGACACTCAAAACTTGACTGCACAAGGCCCTGAGAAACCTCCTCCAGTTCTCTAATCCTCCAGAGGTCCCTTCCAATCTAAATTATCCTTTCACGCTGTGGATTCCCCATAACCAATATCAAGATATTCTGCACTAGGCTTAGCTCTACTTAGTGCTCTTTCTAGGAAACTGAAGTAAAAATAAACTTAAGTACTGTGAAACAAAACCTCATTAATTCAAATATTACTATTATATGCATAAAATTTCCAAAAGAAAACCCTCAGGCTTAGCTCTTACTGGCAATAAAACTCATATCTGGCCTTCAGGAAGGTACTGGTAGCACTCTCTGTTAGCTTTGCCAAAGACTTTAAAAGTAGCAAATTAAGTAACACTGCAAAGACCATCCACTAACCATCCTGAATGCAATGAAAAGTGTTGTAACACCCATAAGAACTGTTGGTGATTGGGTCAGAGGTGCTTTAATGCAACACAAACTGTGGAAAATATTGTGAACTAATACCTTTATGGCATTTCCCCACAGTATTGCAATTCAGAGTATTACTGAAAAATAGAAAAGATGCACTAGAGGAAAGAGAACGTGCTTTCCTTTAGAAAAATCAAAATTTGTAAGTCCCATTTATGACTATAATGCAAGATAGAAATTCTTTCGTTCATGTAGCTATTATTCTTCAAGTGTAACACATCCATGCTTTGAAAATAACTATCCTGATTGACAAGGTCTTTAGCGCAGCAGCACCACCTCCTCCACTTTAATAGATGTTTCATGCTAGATTTGTTTCCTGCAAAGTTGCACTTGATTTTTGAGGGCAAAAGTATCAACAAAGAGTCTTGTTGGCATTATGAGTCTTTGGATAAAAGAGTCTACAGAATAGTTCTACATTTCTACATCCGTGTTTCCAAAAATACACTGTTGTTCTGAATAAAAATCTACTTCAAAGTAATGAAAAAAGAGTCATGAGAGAAGAGTGTAAGTGTCATCACCTAGGCTCTCCTACAGTTTAAGCATGAAGACAGTGGGATGCAAAGGATCAGATGCAAATTTACATCAGCTATCAAATATACTAGGTAATGGAAATTTCTCCACAAATAGCTTTAGGAAGGAGTCAGACAATATTTTTATAATCACTAATATATTTGCCAAATGCGTTGTTTTAATTGGCTCACATTTACTCATGAAATCAATCTGAACGACAAGTGCTGAGTTAGGAAAAACCTTTTTTCTGTGAGACCGATTTTCTTACGGATTTGTGTCCTTTGTGGGGTAAAAGCCTTGTCCTTCCCTCTGTCATCACCCCCAGCTCCCTCCATCATTCCCAAGCTCTGTCCCCAGTCCTGCCCGCTAACCAGCCTCTGCCAAGCAAAACACACCCAGGCTGGGCTGCCTGCCTCTCTGGCTAGTGCAGCCATTCCAGGCTCCCTCCTGAGGGAATCTGGAGCAACCTAATAAAATTCAAACTTGCCTTCTGTTCCTCTGGCAATTCCAGTTTAAACTGGCTGCTAAGTTCGCAATTTAGTACGAAGGGACGTACAGGAGTGGAAGGAAGGAAGGCAGTGTGTGAGATCATGCATGCCTCACATCCTTACAGAATTATGTTTAAGAAACCCTGCTCAAACTACCTGGGAGCTGCCACCCTTTACCTCAATCATTGTGGCATCCAGTCAGGATTTCGAGACTGGAATTTAAATCCACAGTCATTGTTAGTAGGAAGCTTTTTAACAATGGTGCTGTTAGGTTGTGATGTAGGCTGATCTAATTCTTTTTTTTCTTCAGACATCTAACTGAAAAATCAATTATTTGCACAGTGTAATGGAGAAATGCAAGTATTTGTGAGATCTGTCAGTGCACCCAAAATTTTTATTCTTGCCCTTCTTTGAAATGTGGAACTGTACAGCCTTTCCCTCAGATAAAGAAAAATAATATCCTTGGGGTTAATATCTATCATTGCTACAGCAATTACAGCAGTTATAGAAATGACTGATATATGACATAGATTCAGTTCAAATTTTCAAAAGATCATTTTATAGCTGCTAACTCCACTTATGCATCTTCAGTGCGGAAGTTAATATTGCCAACAGTGTGAGGGTTCTGAGCGGATCATGAGTTGGTCATGAACTATTATATATAGGTTTGGCTTTCTAATGCATCTTTTCAGTTCCATTATCTCAAGCATTTGCATATGCTTGATATTTGCATTGCAAAAATCTGGCCCAGTGACTAGACTATCACTGACATCCATACTGACGATGTATGAGCTTTAAAAGCATATAGCTCTTTTTCCTAGACTGAGAGCAATAAAACCCAATTTGCCTCTGGGACATAAAACTGGAAATCAAGGACTAAAAATTTAAGAAACAGCATTAAAGTCATCCATGATTGGTCCCTCTATGTTGCCACATTATGATGCGTACCCTAAAAAGGATGTGCCCATTTCTGTCAGTTATGCCAGTCAAACTCTGTCCCATTAAATAAAAAGGCATTATTTTTATGTGAGAAATCGCCACATATAGTTTGTATGGTTTTATGTAGGAGATACCTGGGGAGGGTGGGGTGGGAGGAGGGGGTTATACTAAATTCTAAATACTGATTTAATTAGCAAATTAAGATTTTACTACCTGATTTCAAAATAATGTTCAAAAATGTGCTACAAAGAGAAGTACTGGAATGGACCACTGCAACAATTAGACTGAACTCCTAACATATTGTGGGGTACCAGTCACCACACAAGTACTGCATTAAACTAAACCCTTCACTTAGAGAAGTAGCTTGCTCCCAGGGACAATGAAAGGTGATGCACATGCAGGAGACCATGGTAACCCTGATGCCCGAGGGCCCTGCAATAGCAAGGAATCCATAAGTCGGTTTTAGAAAGTTGTGTAAATATTTAAAGCTTGTAGCCTAGGAAAATCTGTACAAAAAGATTAACTATGCTGGAGCAACTACGAGATGTCTGCACCATTTTCAGGTGAAATTCTGTCTGAGGGCTACTTCTCTCAAGCAACCCACTTTCTTGTTTCCAATACATGTTCCCTATTTTCCTAACATATCTGCAATAAGCTGTATTTAAACGATACTCTTTTCCTACAGCGTATTTTAATTTAGTTCAGGCTATAACCGTAGGATTTTCTCAATGTATTTAAAAAAAATAAAAACCAAAGAGTAAATATGGAAGTAATAATACAGTATCACATACAGTTGTCAACACAACCATAAACTACTACTATAGAAATGATTAGTGAACTAAAATCACTGCAGTAATTTTTCCTGTACTGATCCTTTCCCAGTCAGAGAAACAGTTGTTAAAAAGCACGGTAGTTTTAACACACAAACGCACACGGTCACTGAGCTGATAACGGGGATGAGTACAAAATGCAATTAACGTAAGAGAGTCTCTGCTATGATTCATACCTCAGGTAATTTTCTTAAAGCTCTAAGATGAACCAAAACAACAGAACAATCACAATGCACAAGCCAAGGTTCTGGCTAAAAAGGACACAACTTCACCCAAACACAGTTACTGGATTTTCAGTATCCTTAAGCAGAAGAAATAGAGATTACTGGGTTTTAGTTAACTGTGTCAAATATACATTTTAGCAAAAACAAACAACCTAATAACACAACCCAAACATGTATTTGCATTATTTTTGTACCTACCTAGCCCCTTTATAAAGCCGATCACGCTGGATTTTCTCCAACATGCTACTGTAATATCCATGAGCCTGTGAATACCTGAAATATTCCACTCCTTCAGTTAGAAAAGTTAGAATCCTTTTCTAACTAAAATCAAAAAGGAAAAGAGTTGCTTCATAATCCTGTTTTATACTTCACTATAAATTTTTCAGCACAGAGGCAGACATTTCTTTCAGTTTTCAGGTTTTGTTTTTTAACAGACAAGTGCTGAAGACCTACAATGTGTGAGTTACAGCAGGCCTTTGGATCAGATCAGCCTTTCCATAACCAAAGGGGTAATTTTTAGCTTCAGCATATGATGATGACCACTCACAGAGTGGCTGCATGTCTATATTTATCCACAAGTACATACTATGCTGACAGATTAGTGAAACTACTTCAGGCACGCCAAGAACATGAGACAGTATAATGGAGTTCATCATTAAAACCCCATGTATATCAAACACACATGCTATCATACAATCCAAAGTGAAAACAGTAAGTATGGAAATGCAAAGCACAGAGACAACATAGGATTGGTTTTCCTTTGCAATTGAGGTCTTTTGGCCAGAAGTACATACAGTCCAAATTCCTTGTAATAAAACTAATGCAGTATCTCTTCTCTTCCCATGCCAAGAGTCAGTGAGAAACCACATATCCTTCAGGATAATTATACAGCTGCTGAAATAACTCTTAAGAAAATTTGCTTTGCTTTAAAATTACAATTATAATAGTAGAAAGAAAATACATTATTAAATAAAGCGTGAAGAATTTAATTTACAAGGATGTGATACATGTGCCAATGTTACCAAAAGGTGGCTTTTCCACCCTTGAAGGAAAACATTCCCCATTAGTTTGAGCTTGACAGAAAAAGAGAAAAAATTCAAAGGAAACTTTTGCTGAAAGAAACAAACTAAAAGTCTAGCAGACCCATTTTTTTCTTGATGAAATAAACTGCAAGATTCCCAAGGCAAATGTTATTCCAGCATACTAGTTAAGATGCAGTAGCAGAACTATTTTAATGTAAGCATTACTTTCATAGTTCATTTGCATGTTTTAACAAAAAATAACTATAAAAGCATAAAGCTATCCAATAACATATCATATTAATGACATGCAATATATATGATAGGAAATTTATTTAAAGTACAGGATTTTAAGGTGAGCAATTGACACTATCGATATCTGATCTTTTTGCTTCTGATCCTCTCTTAGGAGGATTGACAGTCAAAAATGAAAAATCAGGAAGAATTGAGTGCACATCTGACTCCCACATTCATGCTATTTGGAAAGTAAATGGCTAAGGCATAGTGGTGCAGGTGCTGGCCTTACTCTTCACAAGGAATACTCTTCACAGGAATGAATATTTGCCTACATGTTTTGCTTCCTGTTTATTTTCCATTTTTTATTAAAAGAGTTGATAAAATAGGGAGTAAATATACCATTTTTAAGATACTTCTCCCCTCTTCTCAATGGCATGCTTACCTAAATATAATTTAAAATAAATGCAAAAAAAAAGTAATTAAATACAATATATATAATTATATAAATATAATTAAAATAAATGTAAGAAAAACTGATTGTATGGTTTATAGTAATATCTAAGCTCTGTATTAAACTTGCTGTATTAATCTGCCATAAGCAACAGCACTGCAGACACAGATTACCTTCTCTAGTGCTGGAAAACATTTACACTTCCAACTGTACTGAGGTTGGCATGCATTATCCTAAGAATGGAAAGATCTGTAATAAACCTTTGGATATGTATGTCCCAGGCAGAGAGTATCAACTGCGGAGCTTTGATAATATACTTAACTAAATGCAATGCTGCAAAGCTTCCTCTATTTTGATAAGGCTCATTAACAGGTGAGGGAATCCTTTGTAGTGAAAAATTCACTTGCTGACAGCAGCATGTGGACATAGACTGTAGATACAGGCACATACAGACATTAAGAAAACACGAGAGAGTCTATATGGCAAAAAGCTCCCCTCTTAGTATAACAAAGTTGTCTCTAAAACTATACATATCAGAAATCATAGAATCACAGAATAGTTAAGGGTTGGAAAGGACCTTAACAACATCAAGTTCCAACCCCCCTGCCATGGGCAGGGACGCCTCACACTAAAACATATCACCCAAGGCTCTGTCCAACCTGGCCTTGAACATCTCCAGGGATGGAGCATTCACAGCTTCCCTGGCCAATCCATTGCAGTGCCTCACCACCCTTACAGTAAAGAACTTCTTCCTTATATACAATCTAAACTTCCCCTGTTTAAGTCTGAACCCATTACCCCTTGTCTTATCACTACAGTCCCTGATGAAGAGTCCCTCCCTAGAATCCTTATAGGCCCCCTTCAGATACTGGAAGGCTGCTATGAAATCTCTGAAGCCTTTCTCTAAAACTGCTCAAGCAGCTACTCGAAGAAGACACTAGGTCATTCTGTGCAGCTGTCTTGACACAGGAACTTGACATAAAACTATCCCAACTCATCCTGTCTTTCAAAAGCCTATTTAATCCAAATACAGGATTCTTCAGGAAGAGTAACTTTGGGTTACCAATTAGGTAGATGGTCTGCAATCCCACAAAGATAAAACCCAATAATTCTATGCAAAACCAAAGCCTGGGCATAGCATGTAAATCCCTATGCCAGGGGAAATACTACCTACTCTAGCAGATAAAATGGAAGAGGCCTTGAGGTCAGCAGGGAAAAGTATAAAGTTCAAGATTCTGAAGCAAAACAGCTCATTCAGAACATGAGGGAATCACAGATTTCAGAGAATTTCCTAAAAAGACGATGAGAAATCATAGAATCATAGAATAGTTAGGGTTGGAAAGGACCTCAAGATCATCTAGTTCCAACCCCCCTGCCATGGGCAGGGACACCTCACACTAAACCATCCCACACAAGGCTTCATCCAACCTGGCCTTGAACACTGCCAGGGATGGAGCACTCACAACCCCCCTGGGCAACCCATTCCAGTGTCTCACCACCCTAACAGGAAAGAATTTCCTCCTTATATCCAGTCTAAACTTCCCCTGTTTAAGTTTTAACCCGTTACCCCTTGTCCTGTCACTACAGTCCCTGATGAAGAGTCCCTCCCCAGCATCCCTATAGGCCCCCTTCAGGTACTGGAAGGCTGCTATGAGGTCTCCACGCAGCCTTCTCTTCTCCAGGCTGAACAGCCCCAACTTCCCCAGCCTGTCTTCATACGGGAGGTGCTCCAGTCCCCTGATCATCCTCGTGGCCTCCTCTGGACTTGTTCCAGCAGTTCCATGTCCTTTTTATGTTGAGGACACCAGAACTGCACACAATACTCCAGGTGAGGTCTCACAAGAGCAGAGTAGAGGGGCAGGATCACCTCCTTCGACCTGCTGGTCACGCTCCTTTTGATGCAGCCCAGGATACGGTTGGCTTTCTGGGCTGCGAGCGCACACTGCAGCCGGCTCATGTTCATTTTCTCATCGACCAGCACCCCCAAGTCCTTCTCTGCAGGGCTGCTCTGAATCTCTTCTCTGCCCAGTCTGTAGCTGTGCCTGGGATTGCTCCGACCCAGGTGTGGGACCTTGCACTTGTCATGGTTAAACTTCATAAGGTTGGCATCAGCCCACCTTACAAGCGTGTCAAGGTCCCTCTGGATGGCATCCCTTCCCTCCAGCATATCGACCGGACCACACAGCTAAGCTCTTCCAAGTGGAAATCTTCAAACCTCTTGATTATGCTGAAACTGTAAGGGAGAAAAGGCTAATTTATAAATTTTAGATTCCTCCACCTCTTTCAAGAGACATGCCTCAGGAGAGTCATTTGTGTAAAAGGGCACAGGGAAGAGAAAGGAAGGAGATATCTTCAGTGCTACAGGCACTCCAGGATTTGGTCACAGGTTTAACTGAGATGAGACCAATATTTTAAGTTATTTCTGTCTGAAGACTCTAGTGAAAAAAGGCTGTTGCCAGGTTTGGATATATTTATTCCACTATTATCAGAATACTTGAACTACAGAAGACAGTTCCAGCCCCTGTAGACTTGGTTGGGCAAGCCTTCAAAATGTCTATTTCTTTTACCACAAGAAGAGACTATAAATTCTAGGAACAGAATGGAGCCTCAGAACAAGTTCCAGATCCAGTCCTCTGCAGGCTAGAAACAAAATGCAGCATCCATGAAAGTATATGGCCGCTCAGTAGGGCTGATGGATGCTAAAATACCACTTGTGGGGAATGCTCTTCTCTGCATGTGTACGAAGAGCTCAAATGCTTATTACGCTCAGAGATGCTTATGAAACAGACACCTTTAGAGATGAACTGCATCAGGAAATAACCAGTTTAATACAGATATCTTTGCCTGAGCTCAGACATTAGAACAGGAATATGGTCCTTACACTGTCAGGTTTTATTTGAGATGGATGTGGTTAACTGCCTAGTGGCTTTGAAGCTAAGAACCTTGCTCAGCCTAGTACCTCAAAAAAGGTTAAAACTGTTGGTTTGGCTTTATTAGCCACTAGCAACCTTCTCGCCCTCAAATCTTAGCTGCTGGCAGGTACGTGTTAAGCTTCATAATCCTTATATATGCACTGCAATTCTGTGCAAGAGAAGGGTAACTGATATGAGACCTCATAGAGGAAAGCCATGGGTAGAACACATTTTCTCCTCTTGCGAGAGATTGTTTCTCCAGATGCAGGGGGATTCAAGAATGATGACTGCTAAAACAAACAAACAAAGAGGAAATCCTGTCATATAAGTCCATCCACTTTCTAAAGATCTTTTCACTGACTTGGCAAAGCTCCTAGTAACTGATCCCATAAGATGTAGACTTTCCCTCTCTCTTTCTTCTAAGTTGCAGGGCAGGGGTTGAGCAGCTTAACAATGTTTGCTAGGTTCTTATCTCAGGTCCTTACAAGACATCTGAGGCAGAAAAGCAATTCTCCTCCCTGTCCATTTTCCTTCCTCACCATTTATTTTTCTATTCTCTTTCCTCTAGATCATTACTTCTTGTTTACTTATGCCACTGTTCTAAAGATACGTGGGAATCTAGAAATGTAACAAAGACTTTCAGCTGTGCTGATTTTGGAATTTGCTTGGTTTATTATGAGAGTAAAAACTGAAAAAAAAAGCTAATTAACCTTGTGGACAATCCCGAAACAGCCGTCAACTGCCATTTAAGTGCTCCATTTTGGGGTGACTTCTCACTAAAAGAAATCTCTGTGTTGTTTCTGATATCATCCAAATAAAACATAAATACTTCTCAGTTTCTGTGGTTTATATGGTAATGACATGCTCCTTCTTTGAAGGCTGACTTGAGATTAACAATATACTTTCAGAATCTTGGTCTCTTTCCTATATAACTTCAAAAGTTTTGTTATCTTTTCCAGTTATTTCAAAAGTAAAAAACTCCAAATAAATGTGAAAAGATACACTCAGATAATCTTTTTCAGATGAGTAGATTAACTGCTTGTTTGGGTTTGTTTTTTTTTTAATTGCAACATTGAAAAGTTTTATTTCTGAAACAGAATTCCTTTGAGCTCAAATAGCACTTAAAAAGTATTTTATTTTAAGCAAAGATGTTCATACTCTTCTTTTACATTTTTTTATGTACTAAGGAAAAAGCTACCCTGCACTTTGGTTTCGTTCGATCAGAAAATAGCTTCCTATAAGATTTTTAGACAAATGTTTTCTTGGGTTTGCTTTCCTCCACAGAGACAGGGAGATAAAGATATTCCTGTCATTATGTGGTTGATGGGTGTTAGCAGAAGAATTATTTTTAGGGAATCTGGGAAAGTGCCGAGGAAGCACAAGGCTAAAAGGGTCCCAAAAGAGAAGTAATAGTTACTTCCAAAAGAGGGACCAGCAAACAGGGAGGATGTGACCCACATCTTCCTTCCCTACTATGCTGGTTTTGGCTGATTAGAGTTAATTTACTTCATAGTAGCTGGTATGGGCTATGTTTTGGATTTGTGCTGGAAACAGTGCTGGTAATTCAGGGATGTTTTAGTTGTTGCTGAGCAGTGCTTACACAGAGCCAAGGTCTTCTCTGCTCCTTACATCACCCCACCAGCGAGTGAGCTGGGGTGCACAAGAAGTTGGGACACATCCAGGACAGGTGACCCCAACTGACCAAAGGTGTCATGCGCAGCATGTAAAGCTGGGGAAGAAGAAGGAAAGGGGGGGGGGGGGAGGGGGGCATTTGAAATGTCAGCAGTCGTCTTCCCAAGTAAGCATTCTGTATGATGGAGCTCTGCTGTCCTGGAGATGGCTGAACACCTGGTGATGAGAAGTGGTGAATGAATTCCTTGGTTTGCTTTGCTTCTGTACAGTTTTTTTGCTGTACTTATTAAGCTGTCTTTATTCCAACCATGAGTTCACTAACTTTTAGTCTACCTGTCCTCTCCCCCATCTCCAACGGGAGAGAGGAAGGGACGAGTGAGGGAGTGGCAGAGTGAAGCTTAGCTGCTGGCTGGGGTTAAACCACGACACCTACACATTTTCTCCTGGAGAGAGTATACATTTCCTTTTCTCCCTAAATGTTTTACAATAAGACCGCCAGAGTCCAGATGGAATTAAGAAAAAAGTAAGCTGTTTATTTTTTAGCACAGAAAGACATCAAAAGCTTGCATCCGAGTCCCCCTCCAATTTCAATCCCCCTCAGAATTTAAAACTGGAAACCTCCCTGAATTTTTGTTGTCTGTCCACACTTGCCCTTCCAAACCACTGACAAATGTTAGTTCATGCTATTAAAACTCATGTGTTTCACTGGAATGACAACTGCAAATCATTTATGGATTACATGACTTCTGTGCAATGTACACATCTGAATGAAAGCCCAAGCATGCTGTAATGAACTTGTGCAAAGCTAAGGAGTATTTTATTACTGATGCACAAAAAGAAACAGACTGTAGCTCATTTCCTTCTGAAACTCTATGGCCAGAACAGTCCTACTGACCTAATGCTATTCACTGTCTGAGCATTGATTCTTATTCTTTATATTCTTTAGGAATAAAGAGTTTTGCTTATTTCATGCTGTAATAAATATGATGTGATGTGGCCTCAAGCTGGGCCACATCTTAGACTGGATATTAGGACATTTCTTTACCAAGAGGGTGATCAGGAATTGGAACAGGCTGCCCAGGAAAGTGATGTAATCTTTCGAACACTTTCCGTGGAAGCGTTTGAAAATCACATAGGTGAGGCCCTGAGTGACATGGTTTAGTGGGGAACTTGGCAGTCCTGGGGTTACAGTTGGACATGATGATCTTATAAGTCTTTTCCAACCTAGCTGATTCTATGATTCAAAGTGCAGCATTATATTGAAGAAAAATCTTCAAAACTGCAGCTGCTTTCTTGACCTCATTTTATGATGCACCTGATCTACTCGATGACTGCCTTTTAGGAGAAGGTTCAAAATTAGACACCTACAGGCCAAATATCAAATTTAATGTAGCTATCTATATCGGACATTCCTAGGTGATTCATCATACCCTTCTTAGATTCTTATCTTAAGACAGAATAAGTCACTTTCTGGAGGTATATATCACTTGTCAGAGATTATCAAAGGAGAACTAACAACAAAGATATGCATCCAAGGTTATAAGAGATGACTTTCCTAAGCTTGTAGACTCTCAAAGAGCATTTTGTAGAGACTGAACTTCATTGTGGTGCATTTCAGCAGGTAGTGGCTAGGATACATACCCTTGCTTGTGTGAGTGGAAAATGGAACAATACCAGGAGTAAACCAAGCTGCAAGCTGGCACTGTGAACTGGCAAGTTTAAACTTCACAGACCAAGAAGACTTACTAAATTCTGTGAAGCTTTCTGCGATGAAACCACAGGAGAGATTTCTGGGAATAAAAACTAACATGAGGATAAGTTAGACATTCATTCATGTTTCCCTCTAAATTGAAGCATAGAAAGTAACACCTATACAAAGAAAAATGAGAAAAAAAAAAAGTTGCAGCTAAGATCTGGATTAATAATTATCATTATCAATCCCTTACTCTATGTCTGATTGAATCATTATTCTTATTATTTATTAATGGCTGCAGCAGCACACTCACAACATTGTCTGTCTTCTATACTCAATTAAACACTATTTGTCCTCTTTGCTTGAAGACAACCTGACACACGCTGTTTCATCTTTTATTAGCCACCAGCCATTATGAGACTATAGTATCTAACAACCCTTTATTAACATGATACTAACAACTCTTTCTTTGAAAGTGGAGTTCACTTGTTTCTTAGCCACAAACCTAAATGCAAATGTAAATGCTTGTAGCTTTGCTAGACTCAGACTCCAGGACATGGTGACTCTGAAATACAAAACCAGTAGGGACAAGATAATGAGTTTTGCTATCCACATGAGCTCAGTGAAGGTTTTTGAAAGTTTGGCCTGAGTACAGCTGCCTACCAAAAAAATTTCACTTGAACAGATGAGTGAAGCCTATGTAATTTAGCTGCTGTCCAAGGGACATTCTGCATGACCAGACAGTTGCAAATACCAAACACAACATGGACAGGACATTGCTCTCATGCTGCTCAGTGGGCCATGACAAAACACTCCTTCCATATATTGAAATG